>NC_080588.1:26879166-28255000 GCF_029962835.1 Magnolia sinica
CAATTGTCAAGAAATCTAAAGTCCAAATCCTCACAACCAAATTTGAGGAAATACATATGAAAGAAAATGAAATGTTTATGGACTTCTATACTAGATTAAATGATATTGTGAACTCTATGTGGGGTCTTAGTGAAAAAATCCTAGAAAGTAAAGTGTGTGCAAAGATACTACGCTCACTTCCTGAACGGTTCAATTCTAAGGTAACTGCGATCCAGGAACTTCGTGATACGGACAATATGAGGGTAGAAGAACTGGTTGGCTCTTTACAAACCTATGAGTTAAACTTTAAAGCTCCTAAAGGTAAATCTATTGCCCTTAAATCTTTTAAAAATGTTTTTCAAGAAAATAATAGCAATTCTGATTTAGAAAACTCAGAAGATGATATGACCCTTTTAGCGAAAAAGTTTTACAAAATTTTCAAAAGTAAAAAGAGGGTTGATTTTCAAAAAGCTAATGATAAGAAAAGATTTAAATCTAAAACTTGAAAATCATTAAAAGACAGTCAATGTTACAACTACTAAGAATATGGGCATTTGGCAAACAAGTGTCCTAAAAAGAACAAACCCAAAAAAGAAGAGTATGTTGGCTACTTGGGATGAATCTTTTGGTTCTGAAGCTTCTTCTGAATCAAAAGATTCTGAAACCAAGTCGGGCAATGAAGTCAAAGCCCTTATGA
Source organism: Magnolia sinica (assembly GCF_029962835.1). Taxonomy (NCBI): domain Eukaryota; kingdom Viridiplantae; phylum Streptophyta; class Magnoliopsida; order Magnoliales; family Magnoliaceae; genus Magnolia; species Magnolia sinica. The sequence continues at coordinate 26,879,843 of NC_080588.1, forward strand.
CTCTAGCCAAGTTCACTTTTTCAAATAACGATGATCTAACTAGTGAAGAAAATCTGAACAGTGATCATGAAAATGAAGAAGATCTTCAAGATGCTTATAATGCTCTTTACAAGGAAAGTTGTAAAATTGTTGTTAAATTAAAACTTCAAAAAGAAAAGTTTTCAAAGCTTAAAGAAAATTTTGATTCTCTTATTTTAGAAAAATTTCATATTTTAGATTGTTTTGAAAAGTACAAATGTGATTTAGAATTCAAAACCTCTCATATTGAAAATCTGAAATCTGAAAATGAAAAACTTAAACTTGAAGTCTCTTCACTTTTGAGTTTAAAGGACACGTGGAGGTATGCCCAAGGTGATCCAAAGTTAAAAAAAAATAATATCTGGATCAAGAAAATGTGGCGACCGATCCGGTTTGGGCTATGATAGAAATATTCCTCCTAAACAGAAGAATACTTCTCCGAAGTTTGTAAAAGGAGAGTCCTTAAACTCAAAGGAGAAAATTTCTAATCAAAATTTTTCTAAAAATACCAAAACGTTTCAATCTTTTAAACCTAAAAGTAATTATATCAACTATAAAAATCAGAACCAAAACCCTTTAGCTGAGAAAATAGTTGATTTACTTAAGGAGCTCTTAAAATCTAACTCAGTGGGTCATTCTTACAACAACTACAAACATAAGATGATTAACTATACTCCTAAACCTAAAACAGTTATGAAATGGGTTCCTAAGGTTGATTGCTTGGTTGCCCACACGGCTTTCAAAGCTACAAGTCATTCAAAGTGGTACTTAGATAGTGGATGCTCAAGGCATATGACTAGTGATAAAGGTCTATTCACCGATCTTAAAGACATGGTTGATGGGTCAGTCACATTTGGTGATGGTAGCAACTGCAGGATTATTGGCCAAGGTATAGTTTAACTTTCTAACCTCCCTTTATTTGAGAATGTTTTATATGTAGAAGGTTTAAAACATAACTTCTTAAACATTTCTTACATATGCGATAAAAACCACAGCGTAAAATTTTCTAACCTAGGGTATGAAATTTTAAACAAAAAGGGTTCAGTACTATTAACTGGTCGTAGAAATTCTGAAAACTACTAATCAATCATGTTACATGGTCCATACCGATAGAACTGAGTTATGGCATAAACACCTTGGACATGTACACTACCACAATTTGTATAGATTGAGCAAAAGAGAACTGATAAATAGGTCTACCTAAATTATAGAAAGTAGACAAAATATGTGGTGAATGCTAGATTGGGAAGTAAACTAGGAGTACTCACAAAAAGGTGACCTCCAATGTCACATCAAAACTGCTCAAACTTCTCCACATGGATCTTGTAGGACCAACCAGGACAGAGAGTCGAGATGACAAAAAATATATACTGGTAATCATGGATGACTATACCAGATTCACCTAAGTAGCCTTCTTAAGAGATTAATCAGAAACCCTTAATGAATAAAAAGAGTTCTTAAACGAATCCAAACGAAAAAAGGTTCTCAAGTTTATAAGATCCGTAGTGATCATGGATCAGAATTCGAGAATAACAGTTTTGAGAAATTCTATTGCGATCAGGGAATATCACATGAATTCTCTGCACCAAAAACACCACAAGAAAATGGAATTGTTGAAAGAAAAAATAGAGTGCTTCAAGAAATGGCAAATGTAATGTTGAATAGTATGAAACTCTCTAAAAATCTTTGGGTTGAAGCTGTAAATATTGCATGCTATATAATCAACTGGGTTTATACAAGTAAAATAAATAATAAAACTGCTTATGAAATGTGGTTCGATAAGAAGCCTACTGTCAACTACTTTCGAGTTTTTGGCAGCAAGTGCTATTTTTACGTGACCGTGAAAATCTGGGCAAGTTTGACACTAAAAGTGATAAAGGGATCTTTTTAGGGTATTCTTTGAACAGTCGAGCATATCGTGTACTGAATAAGAGGACCGGTGTTATTCAAGAGTCCATTAATGTAATCATTGACGATCACTTAAATACACCTACTTAAGATCTGATAATGATGAAGTTCTTTTAATTAAAAAACCAGATACTTCATCAAATCTAACTAACTCTGAACTGAGGACTGTTAAAGATTATCCAACCACTCAAATTCTTGGAAACCCTCACACTGGTGTGCATACTCGTAGACAACTAGAAGATATGTAATTATGTGTGCTTTACATCCCAGATAGAACCAGCTAACGTAAAAGAAACTCTTACTGATAAAAACTGGATAGTTGTTACGCTAGAAGAGCTTAATCAATTTATGAGAAATGATGTTAGGTACCTAGTACTTAGACCTAAAGATAAACATATTATTGGAACTAAGTGAATTTTTAAAAATAACTCTGATGAACTTGGTAATATAATTCGAAACAAGGCTAAACTAGTTGTACAAGGGTACACTCAAATTGAAGGCATCGATTATAATGAAACCTTTGCCCCTGTAGCTCATCTTGAATCAATCAGACTATTTATATCCATTGCTTGCTTTAGAAAATTCAAAATTTATCAAATGGATGTAAAGAGTGCCTTCTTAAATGGCGATCTGCATGAAGAAGTTTATGTTGAACAACCAATGGGTTTTGAAGACCCTAAGAACGCAGATCATGTCTATCACCTAAAAAAAGCTCTCTACGGTTTGAAACAAGCTCCCTGGGCATGATACGAAAAATTGACTAAGTTTTTACTAAGTCATAATTTTCAAATGGGTAGTGTTGATAAGACTCTTTTTGTTAAGAAACATAATGATCATATCTTAATAGTACAGATCTATGTTGATGATATTACTTATGGATCTATCTGTACTAACATGATTGTTGAGTTTGCAGATTTAATGAAATCTAAGTTCGAAATGAGCATGGTTGGGGAATTGAATTATTTCCTGGGGTTGCAAGTAAAACAACAACCTGATGGTATTTTTATTTCTCAAACCAAATATGCTTTGAACTTAATTAAAAAGTTCAGATTTGAGAATGAAAATTTTTTTGATACTCCTATGAGTACAACATTAAGCCTCTCAAAAGACTTTACAGGTAAAAATGTGGATCCTAAATTATATTGTAGTATGATTGGCAGTTTACTTTATTTAACTACAAGTAGACCTGATATTACTTTTAGTGTTGGTATTTGCGCTAGATACCAATCTGATCCTAAAGAGTCCCATCTAACTACTGTTAAGCGGATTATGCGATATGTCACAAGTTCAGCTAATTTGGGTCTCTGCTATCCATATGATAATAGTGTTTAGTTGGCTGGGTACATAGATGCTGATTGGGTTGGTAATATCGATGATAGGAAATCAACCAGTGGTGGTTGTTTCTATATTGGAAATTACTTAGTTTCTTGGTTTAGCAAGAAGCAAAGTTCCGTATCGCTCTCAACTACTGAGGCTGAATACAGCGCAGCTGAAAATGCATGTACTCAGCTTGTATGGATATTGAATGTTAAGTAATTACGGAATTGTATAGGATTCAATGGTTTTATATTGTGATAATTTCAGTGTGATAAATATATCTAAAAATACAATCCATCAGTCACGAACCAAGCACATTAACATTAAATATCATTACATTCGTGAATTAGTGGAAGAAAAAATAATTTCTTTCGATTACATTCCAATCAAGACTCAACTTGCTGACATTTTCACTAAACCACTTAACAAAAGCAGATTTAATAAATTGAAATTTAATCTTGGTATGTGCAATTTAAATTAATTATTCATGCATTTCTATATTGTATTTTATTTATTTTTTAAATTATAATTTTAAATTTTAGAATTATGTGAAGAATGTATGTTTTTGTCTTTGCATGACCAATCGAGGACGTACTCGACCAGTCATGGTACGACCGGTCAAGGACATCCCACGACCAGTCGCGTAGCAAGCTGGACCTTTTAATTTGGAGAAAAGCCCTTTCTTCCTCATTTCCTCTTTCTTCTCTAACGGGCCGTAACACGACTAGTCGTACCCAACTTCTTGATTCTTTAAGGTCAGTGCATTATTTCAATTTTTTCTTATAGATTTATACTCTAATCACTTCATTTTCTTCCTTTGAGTGCTTGATTTCAAGTTTCCTTGAAGTTTTTGGGGATTTCTTCTCCAAAATTTACTTTTGAGAAAACCCATTTCACCTCTTTTGTAACTTCTTGCTTCTTTGATTTTGTTGTTGCAAATGGATGCTAGAGGGAAAAAAAACTTCCCATGGTGCTTCCTCATCTAGATCGACTCCTTTAACAAGATGCCATCTTCGGTCACCCGAAGATGATCCCTCATATGTGCAGGATTTAAGAGTGCGCAATGTTATTGTTGAGCGACCTGTTGATCTTGATTACATTGCTTCTTTTGGTCTCCTTCCACTTCTCCAAGCTATAGGATGGGCTAACATTCTACATTGGGGTGGACCAGCATACTAGTCTATTGCGCAGGTTATGTTTGTTTGTATTTCTGAATTTTCGACTGAGAATTTAACGTTTTCAATAGCTACTAGAGAAGGTCCATTTGAAATAGACCATCATCTGATTTCGGCTCTAATGGACATACCTATTAATGACGAGGGTATTCATATTCATACTTTAGTTAAGAAACTCTCTGAATCAGAAAAACTTGCATTAACTAGAACATTATGCAACATAGATGCGCAATGGACTCATAAAGGGAATGCACTTGCTTCCAAGTACTTGTTACCCAGATAAAGGGTTCTTCATCAAATATTTATTTCAAATATGTATCCACGTTCTGGTAACAAAATAGAACTGACTTCCTTTATGGTTCGGATTTTGCATTCCATCGTCTCTGATACTCAAGTTTGTCTTCCATCTTTGATCTGTCATTCTATCATTCAATTTTGTCTCCATCCTGAAAACAGTGATATTCCATTTGCCTATCTTATGACTGTGTTAGCTACTCACATGCTAGTTACTATGCCTGATGGAGAGGCTCCTATTCATCACCTTATTTTTAACAATTCAAATATACACAAGATGAAATTGGAATTAGCTCTTGGACAAGTGGATGTGGGTGGTGGTGGAGCTGAAGCAGGGAATGTAGACGAAGATGGTGATCTTCCACCTGATAATATCAATATGGATGATATTTTTGATGAAATTGAATCAGACTCTACAAATGATCCTGACTATGAGCCATCCGATTTTGATGCTCGTCTTCGTGCACTTGAGGAGAAGGTAGAGAACATGAATGTTGCCCATGATTTGCAATTTAAATATATGCATAAGTATCTTAGGTGCTTAAACAAAGGCCTTCATCAACTTGATCCTACCATACCAACTCCTTCTTAAGGATTTGATTAGGTGTTTTTATCCTATGTTCTGTAATAACTCTTATACAACTTTGCTTTCTTTCAGTTTGTGAGACTGACTTTGGTTGACTTTGGTTTATGCTGATAAATGACATGTGAACTTTGAATTTGCTTATATATCTTTCATATCTTGCCTAGTTATCTCCTTTATTACTCTCTCGTTAGTCTTCCTCTTCCATTTCTTCTTTGCTTCCTTTGTCATATTGTGACAAAAAGGGGGAGAATATTTTAAGTTTTGGATTGATTGCTTATGGATATGGAATGGATATGGATTGTAGGGTAGTTGCATAATTTTATGGATATATGTGTGCTACTTAGGGGTAGTAAGGAGGTGTTTTACATACTTCATGATGATACTAGTGCATGATTCTTTATTGAGATGCTTCTCTTATTTTTATTAAGTATGTTTTGTCACAAATTTGACAGAGGGGGAGATTGTAAGTGCTATGGTTGCATACTCCTTTGATTGTCAAATTTTGTAGTGCCAAAAACTTCAATATGTGTCTTGTGTAGCACGATGATATATTTGTTCAAGGCAATGCATCTCATGCACAAGGACAATGCTTCAAGTAGATTCAAGTAGGACAATGCTTCAAGTCAAATACAAGTTCAACTCAAGAACTGCAAGATCAGGTACATTGTTCAGAGTTTTAAAACTATATCGAAAGACGAGATCATGTTCAAGACTCAAGGTGAAGTACAACTCAAGAACTACAGATTCAAGCTTCCAAAAATCTCAAGTTTATGCTTCATCATGTGTCAAGAACTCAAGTTTCATGAACTTCAAAGATCATCCAACATCTGAAGAAAAAGAAGGTTCAATGTTCATACTTCATGTTTAAAGGTATGAATGACCTTGGATTGACCTTATGGTAGGTCATTTCGGATCCATAAGTCAATTGCTTATTTTATGTGTTTTGGTCTGTTCTATGACCAGTCCAGGACTCTGTTCGACTAGTCCTAAAACTGACTCGACCAATCCAAGAAATTCCAAGACCAGTCATAAGTTGTTGCAAAATTTTAAAATTTTTTGGTTGAGATACGACCAGTCTTGGAGTCTGCTTGACCAATCGTGTGAACAGTGTTGACTCGTTTAAGACCAGTCCAGCAGCTACGACTCAAACTCTAGCAACAAATTTTGATTTCTCACGACCAGTCATGGGCAAGTCATGACTAGTTGTGGGGGACTCACGGCCGATCGTGAAGTGCCTACGACCAATCGTGAAACGGTTTTATTCGATTGCGCTCAAAATTTCAAAATGTTGTTGGTCCTATGACCAGTCGTAGTGTCCACATGACTAGTCGTAGATGCAATTTCTGCAACTATAAATATAGCACGATTTTCAGAGTTTGATATCCAATTCAAGTAAAATCAAGGCATCACTCTAAGAGATAAGTTTGTAATCTTCTTAAGCTAGATTGTGCATATTTAATATTCTCTTTTGTTAACTTTTTATATTTGATTTTTTTCTGCATTCTAATCTGATTTGAAAGAGGAATTGTGATATTCCACTTCTTGGAATCAAAATCAAATAGAGCTAGCCCAACTTGATTTAATTTAAAATCAATTAGAACTTAGAACCATTTCTTAAGTGAGTATTAGACATTGAACTTCTATTCGAACTTCTACTCCGACTCGGTTCTTTCGGGCTGCAACAAAAGGAGAAATCCAAGTATTTTACATTTGTGTAAATCTTATATGGTTTTTGGTTTCTTTGAGATTAAGCCAAAAAAATCTCTAAGTGTTAGTTATCTGAGGAGAGCCAAAAAACTCAGAGTGTGGGGTTTTTTGAATTGTGTAAGCCCACTTGAAAGACACAATTGTGAGGGTTTTAGGTGAACCTATGAAAAACTTATTTTCATAGTGAAGTGCTTCTGTGTGAGGATATTAGGAGTGGAGTAGTAAGCTGTGTGGCTATTGTTTAACAGTTGGTGAACACACAGGCGAACCACTATAATTCTTTGTGTTTTGTAATTTGAATGTTTGTTTATTTCCTATATCTTTTATCGTTCAAAGTTGTGGGATGTATGTGTGGATGTGAATGTTGTAATATTTACATTTCAAGCATTGTGGGGAATGTTGTAATAGTTTAGACTTCCATTCTTGCTATTTACTTTTTATTCCTCTTTAGTTTGAGATATTAATACTTAAACTGTTCTAGTAAGGTTGTCCTGCCATAAACCTTTGGTTTTTATGGTGCAAGGTTGTCCTTAGAACAACATTTGCATCAACCTCTCAAGACTAGAACTTTGAGGTTACTTTACATTTTCATTTTGTGATTTGTTTAAAGTGCGATCTTTCCTTTATTTATTTAATTTCCGCTGTTAAAGTTTTAATTTGGCATAGTCCTATTCACCCCCCTCCCCCCTCTTGGACATATAGCTTGGCCTTTTCAATTTCTCTGCACATATCCGTATAACTGTGGCCCCGATTGAGTACGTATGAATGTTGATCTGACACAGGCTCTCCACGATCAATTAGCTTATCTGATCGCACTGAAATTGTGTCCTGGCATGGATCTATTGTCAGGGAACATACCCTATGACGTAGATGGGTCGTGGGCCTCTCTATGAGCCCTGTTTGTCAGAAATAGCCGCCCAAAGGGTATATACTATGTATAAAGTGGCCCTGGGGCCATTTGCATCACTTCTGGGCTTATAAATAGCCCTTATTTCTCTCCCTCACTCCCATATACGAATTTTTAAAAAACCCTAAGGGCGAGAGGGGAGAAAAGAAGAAAGAGAGAAGGGAGATTTTGGGACATCGCTGCAGGAATCCTCTTCCACAAATCCATGCACCAAATCTCCACTCCATTGCGCTACCCAAACTTTTTCGATTATGATTTTGGGTAAGAAATCCTAACCTAATATTGTTTTAGAGATCCAGGATAGTTGTTCGTCAACCTAGCTAACCAATTTCATCATTTAGGTGCTCGACGTTCCATTTTGGAAATGTAGAATTTGGACCGAGTCCGAGTTGAGCATCCCGACGAAAGGTGCGGACTATAAACGCTTAAGTTGCGGTTATCAATGCTTTCATGTTAGCTAATGATTTATGTCTGAATTAATTGCTACCGTATTCTCTTAGATACGTCGATTTCTGCATGATATACACCCATGAATTGTGATGAGTAAAAGATGCATCCCATGTGTTTGTTGAAATGTTTGAATGAGCATTTGAAAATGATTTGTTGCTTGCCATGATTTCTGATTTAGGATTCATCAATTGTCATATGCATGTTGATCTCTTTGTATAAGGAATTGATAAAATATATGTTGTAACTAACCTAGTCTATATATTTGATGAATTGTCTGAATGAGAAATTGTTGATGATTTGCATTTACTACGAGTATTAAGATAATATTCTTTATTACCTTATGCATATGTATAATTTTCTTTATATAATCATATTTTCCTCTATGCAATTAATTAATAAAATGCAAGTGTTTGGTAACATAATCAATGTATTTGATGAAATGCCCAAATGAGGAATCCACTTGGATTGTGTTTTAAATGCTGAGATGAATATCACATGTGTTTGTTAGCTGCATATGAGTAGGATTGAGGCTACAACATAGCACACGCAATTGGTAACAGTCCTTGTTCGGGTGGCCGAATTAGTCTCGCCACATTGGGTAAACTCGATGAATCCGAGTCGCACGACGATTGTTGACAGTGGTTAGATCACGAGGGGTGTTTATGCGCTCCATGTCGATTAAGTCAGCGTGTGCCCATACCAGTTGAGCTTTCCTAACAAACTAATTGGCGTATTGTGTGTTTACCATGTATGGACACTACTGCTTGAATCTAAGGTACCCCCCACTAATGTAAAGGCCTACTTTAACCATGGTACCACGATCCGCTAGACTCATGAGCCAGACATGGTGGTATGGGACACCGTATTCGAGCTGTCGGCCTATGTTGGGGTGATGAGCCTCCCTGTAGTGACTATTGAGCAACTAAGACTCGTGAGCCGGGCATGGTGGTATGGGACACCGTGTTCGTGCTGTCGGCATACGCTGAGGTGACGAGCCTCCTCGTAGTGACCGCGATTATAATTTCTTGTAACTTGCCTATCGTATGTGTTTAATTAGAGTAACGAACCTACAACTTGCCTATCGTATGTGTTTAAATAGGAGTGACGAACCTAGATGGATCCTTCGATTCTGGTCAATGATATAAAGGGAGGTACCCTAGCTTCCCAAACTTGCTATATGAATAAGCTTAATTAATTACTTGATTAACACGACCATGCATTACACCGCATTAGTTAGGATGTGCTTAAAAGGCGATGGAGTTGCACCATTTTGAGGAAGTGATGTCATATGCGAAATAGGTTGTCGGAGTCGCATGTGAGGGAGCTTTGATGTGAGGGCATGCATCATTACTTGCACTCCATTTTTGTGTTAAAAAGAGTAGTTAGGAAATGATTGTTATGTTTTCTTTATCATTACTGCTTGATTAACTTGATAACATGTTAACTTTTGCCTTATAAAACCACTGAGTTAATCACTCACTCTCACTCTGGGACGGTGTTTTAAAACACAAACCAGACACCGATGTAGATACAGGTGTAGATGACGTCTATGCTATGGAGCAGGACTTCTTAGATGAGGAGGAGGAAATCTCCTACTTCCAGCTCTCAGGCGAGTCAATGTAGACCTCGTGCCGATTTGCAAGACCACTGGGATATCTGGCTTATTTGGACACATTTACATTTCCAACTTTTGAGCATTTTGGAATGATACATGTATATATTGGACCCAGTTACGTACTCATACTCTGGAAGAGGTTTTGTGAAACAACTACAAGCTTAAATAAATATGTTTTAGACTTCTGCTTGCTTAACTTGATTATATTCGGAGTATGATATGTTGTTTAGTATAATCCCATGCATGCTTAACTCAGTAAAATGGATGAAATCTGAATATCATAATCCATACTGCATAAGTGATGCTCTGAATCTCAGGAGTAGAGCTTTAATCGACCCTCGAAATTCAGGGCATTACAAAAAGGGTATATCAAAATTTCCTTTTTAATAGAATAGAATTTAATAAAGAGATCTCAAAATCAAATACAAAAAAAATATATAAAAGAATCTAAAATGAATAAGTAATAGCTTCACAATTGTAGGGACTTATCTCTTAGAGTGATGGCTTGATTTGACTTGGAATTGATGATTAATTCTGAGAAATGTCATAAATTTATAAATAGAAATATTGTTCCCTCGACTGGTCTAAAGTTCAGTTTGACTCGTCGAAGCACCAACTAATTTTCAGAAATTCTAGTGCGATAAGATAAACCCGTTACTCGACTGGTCGAGTGACCTACACGACTAGTCGAGTGACTTGCTCGACTAGTCGAGCAATGCACTCGACTGGTCGAATGGGACCAGAAAAGCTTACTGGACTTTGAGTCAATCAGTACACAACTGGTCGAGCAGTGTTCACTTGACTGGTCGAGCAGTGTGCACGACTGGTCGAGAGTCCAAAAGAAAATCTGAAAAATCTTCAACAAAACTTAAACTGGTCAAAAAACTCCTTGGACTGGTCGAGCTAGTGCTTGGACTAGTCGAACAAAGGCTAGGACTAGTCAAAGAAAAGCCTATAAATTTATACAATGACCCAAATTCAATATGCAATTAACATGACCTAACTTATGGTCAATTTAGGGTCATTCATACCTTAAATGTGAGTTTGAAACATCAAAACATTGATCGCTTTGGTAACTCGATTGTCATGAAGTACTTGAAGCTTGACCTTGTAGTCTTGAACTTGAGCATGAGCTAGAGCTTGTGTTCTTGAGACATAAGGTGGTGATATTAACTTTAACTTGAGCTTTGAATTTCTGTTCTTGTAGTTGAGCTTGTGTTCAATCTTTAGCAATGTTCTTCAACTTGAAAATGTAGAAGAGTTGACGATGGTGATCTTGAACTTTCCATCTTATCATAACAAGATACTGACTCCAAGTGGTTTGGCACAACAAAATTTGACAATACCGGGGGCTAGAATTACAACATAGCACTTACAATATGTATCTTCCATATGGTTTTATTTATGCATATGATTTAGTTACTAATGGTTATATGTTGCACAATTGGCCTTTTTTATAGGGAAGGCAAAGCTTGAGAAGATGTCTGATGATTTAAAGGTTAGATATGGGCTGTTGGAATCCGCTTCTAGCACGGTAATACAATTTCCCTGTATCTTAATTTCACTAACAAACATTGAAGTTGTCTGTTTTTAAATCACCACTTCAGGTTGGTTTTAAGCACCAAGTAAGATGTTTTTAAGCCAGTTATTTCTGATTTAAATAGTAGATGCGCTCTGCAGTTGGAAAGAAACCCTGTGGAGAAGCTGGAGAAGTTCTACCCTAACTTTATTTGCACTCAAAACTTAGGGCTTGTACGTATTCTCTATCTCAATTTGTTAGTATCTGAGGTAGTCTTCTCTTTGCTCTGGCATAAATGGATCCATCACTAACTGAAAATTTCTTTTTATCCTTCCATGTCTCTGCTTACATATCTTAACTTTTATCATATTATTCTTCTGGTATATATTTTTCATTATTCAATCTGCTGAAAGGAATGACTTGTTTTGAAATTCTGAGACGTAATATGAGTGCAGTCTAAAGATTCACAAATCTAAGATGAGCTTCATAACCTGTGTCTTAATGCTTAAACCTGTGTCTAAAAAGTGGGTCCGAGAATTATTTCAGATATGTGGTGTTTTAGTAACAACGATCTCAGCTATGCGACATATGTCCAGTGCTTTATTGAGTTCCACTATTGACTGGATGACCATTCATGTCATCTTCTAAACCGATGAAGGTGAAAAAGTTGCAAAAATCTAATAAGAATCGTACGCCACTGGATTCTTGTTCTCATGTGTTTCAGTTGGTTTAACACAAAGTAGTAGTCGGTACAGGAAAAAAAGAAAAAAAAAGAAAAGAGAATTATGTGGGAATATGGCATGAGGCCTAGGATTTTTCAATTCAAATCAACATAACAGCTATGATGTATCTCCTAAATGCATGTGAATTATGACAGTTATCTCAATGTCACAATAAACAAATCTGCCCAATGCCTCTCCAGGATTCTTTATGGGGTATTCATACCCTGTAACAACATTGGTACTTGAGCAAACTAGAGTTTAAAGATGTGATTTTGCACTGCTATAATATTAGAATTGTGTGCACTGTGCATACTTCCAGACCTATGTATATTATATGTGTTGCTAGATCTCCTGTCAGCACTAATTTCTTCTATGATTCTATTTTTCTTATAAGCCTATACTATGCACAATGGTGCCATTGCTTATGATACTACATGGGTTGCAGACGCACATTACCTCTGAATGTCTTCACAAACAGTCGGTGGTAATAAAATAGATCTGCAAATTGTTTCTGCAGCGCCGGGCAAGCACTTCGCACCTCTTGCATATATCATGACTATAATAAGTATTGGGATATTTTGATATTGTAGATTATTTGCTTCTAGTACTAACGTTGAATTAAAGCATCCTAGATGTGGTTCTTAATTCAGAAAACCTGGAATACAAATACAGTCGTGGTTGCATTTTCAAGCTTTGGAAACGGACAGATGAGACTGGGAGGAATAGTATAATGCCAGCTTAGAAATTGTGATAATTTTTTTTATATGCTGTAAGCACAAGTTGAATTGCTCTCATTCAATTAGTCAAGAAAACCCCATAAGTTCCCGCATTCTAGCTGGATAAACCAAATCTTCAAAATAAAATTGAAGAAATTCAACTCAATAAACCATGGTGCTTAGCATCTTTAAATGCATCAACACTGTTCATGAGAATGCGCAGCACGGAGAAGGAAAGAAAAATCCTAACAAGAATGACAAATAATAATAAATGAACAAACACTTTTTTGTTTCAATTGCAATGAGACAAATGCTAACCCCATCTCCATGCCGTGACGTCTTTAAGATCATCCAAATTTAGTCGCAATCGTCGGTATTAATAATTTAATTTCTAGACCTTCTACCGCCCATATTCAACTATCCTTTGTATCATTCATCACTGTTTCGAACAAGAAACAAATGTATTTCATTTCGGAAATTTCATTCACTCAATAATTAACAAAAGAAGGTCAAGAGGATAATCACATTAATCATTTATTCCAAGTTCCTTTACATCCTTTTGTCCTTTGATTCCAAAATAGACTTATGATAATGATGAAAAAATAATAATCGAAATGGTATGAGCTAAGGCAATCATTGATGGAAGCATTGTGTATTGCAGATTGTTGCTCAAGCCCTTTGTGTGCTCGAGCCATTGTGCACTCGAGCCCTTTGTGCGCTAGAGCCATTGTGCGCTGGAGCCCTTTGTGCGCTGGAGCCATTGTGCGCTGGAGCCGTTTGTGTGCAGGAGCCCATTGTGAGCTGATGATGTTTGTGCGCCAATGGTGTTGTGCGCCGCACAACGGCTATTCCACACAACGATGATGGAGTTGTATCTCTCTCTCTCTCTCTCTCTAAATCTTCATCTGCTTCTCGATTGGTTGCTTCCTACCCCTTACTGACAAGTCAGGGGTATTTATAGCCTTCTCACACGTGCGAACATGCCACGTCGTCGTTGTGCGGTTCTCTTCGCGCGGACAAGTTTTGTGCGAAATCCTCTGCGCGGAGTCCTCTGTGCAGAATCTTTTGTGCGGAATACTTTGCACAACGATTTGCGCACAATAATTATCACACAACGACTTGCGCACAATCGCCCAGACTCCGCCTATAAATGCAACACTCATCTCTATTTTCACCATTTCTCTCCGCTGCCTCATACTGTTTCTGCGTTAAACTACACCTTTGTGTGCTAACCTCATTGTGTGCCGCACAATGACTATTTTGCACAAAGCATTTTGTGCACAACACCTGCTCCTGCATAACAAGACTAACTGTGCGACTCCCTTTACACTTAGCCAAGATTTCGCACACTGCAGGTAGCGCGCAATACTTAGTCAATATTCTGCACACAATACTTGGCCAAGATTCCTCGCTCTCAGTACCTAGCGCGCAACAAATTACGCGCAACAATTTGCGCACACCTGTTTACGTGCAATGATTTTGCACAATGACTTTAAACATGAACATTTTTCTTTAACTTGATAAATCTTTCCTCCTGAATCTAATTTGTCTTGTCAATTCCTGTACAGATCTTCAATGGAAAGCTCTAAAAGACCACTTGCTTCCCCAAGTATTACCGGGCCGTCTGACCCACAATCCGCTGAAACCCACAATTCGAAAAGGCCCCGCTCCGGCGAGAACTGCAGCTCCTTCTTCAAGGAGCTGGATCCTGTCATCGTGAACTTTGCTGATCGTATTCAACGCTTGTCCGAGCATATCCGCATGGCCATAATTATGAAGGAGATAGAGGGACCCCCCCCCCCCCCCCCCCCCCTCTCAGGACAAGAATCTAATTGGGACAATTGGTTGAAATGCACAACCAACTTTCGCACTGATGACACCCGTCCTTCTCCCGCAGAGGCTTCCCCTTCCTCGTCCGATCCAAAACGAACAAGAGAAAAGAGCCAAGATGAAGCTTTCTAAGAGAAGATTCGAGAACATAACTGAAGATGTTTTCAAAATGCTTGAGATTCTGTCAAACTGGCTACTGAAGCAATCAAATTTCGCAATCTGTATAAAGTTGAGACCATCGCTCTTCCTTTACAACTTCAGTGCCACCGATCCATTCTTCAAAGTGAACCAACAGACTACATGACACAGAATAAGCTTTTATATGTATCCAATTGGGTGATCAAGGAGCCGTAAATCCTTGAAGGCTACGTCATAGATAAAGGCTTGACTCAAAAGACTGGGCAAGTGAGATACATGCACTTTCTCACACCGTTTCACGACCCTCATTCCTTGTATCATACTCATTTCTTTGAAACAATTCAGCAGTGTTTCCATCACCGCGACTCTTTCTGGGGCAAAGAAGAATTTAGGACAAGGGGTCTTTGGACCAATCACTCATATTACAGTGCTTGGGCCAAGGCGATTTTGCAAAAATATGAAAGTGTCCTTCTTACAACAAGGGTTTATTATTCCATATAAGTCACTTCCAAATTTTTTTAAAAAGATAAGATGATCTACAAAGGCTTTTTGAAATACTGGTCTTCTACTAAAACTCTTTTCATCTTCCGGTGGGGAAAGTAAGCATCACTCTATGGGATTTATACAGGATGGCAGGTCTACCCATCTCTAGGTCCTTAATGAATGCATTCCTTCAAATGAAGAATTTTCCTATGTCCCATCTAATAGAGTGCCTAGAATTACAGCATCAACCATTGGGCGTTTTTGGGAAACATCTCACTTTGCTGCTGTTCATAAAATTTCTCCCCTTCAATGGCTAGCCCATTTTTCCTGATACTTGGTGTAAGCGTTTTAATCTTTTCCTTCAAATAATACTTATCCATAAGCATGAATTACTCACCCTCCCTTTTTTTTTTTTTAGGTTCCCTGGCAGTCATTGCGCCGAATTAGAAGCCAATCATAAAAAAAATAAGGTTTGGCCGACTTCACTACCGAAACTGAACTAGCCGCTTTCTTGGCTTACTAGTTGAGCTTAGTTGTGCTTCCCAGTTCAAAGAGTTCAGACTCTATTCGGCCAACTCTATTCGTGGCGGCAAGTGCAATGGCAAAAGGTAGAAAAAGATATTCCCTGGCTTCTCTTGTCTTATGTTCACTATATAGAGCTTTTGGTCATGTCGCGACACACTGCTCAAGCTCGACATTAGGAGTTTCATCCGCTTTTACTCCGTGGCACTAATTCTCCGGATGGCTTGACATTTACTTCCCTTGGACATACAATGACTTGGAGAAGGCTTACGTCCATCCTGATCATCTGCCCCCGTGGCATTTTATGAAGAGAAAAATGATAAAGAAGGGATATTAGTGGATAGTTGATAAAATTGATAGCATGGAATCTATCGACTTCTTCCCTTTTTTACTTAGACTACCATGTCGAAGATAGAGATGTAGAAGATAATAATGACTTGGAGCCCATCGAAACGAATTTCTTTCTCTGCATTCGATGTTGCAATCTTCCACTGCGAGAGGGACTAGAATTCTGGTGAGAACCGTACTATCCAAATCGATTTGCTAGACAGTTTGGGTATGATCAAGCCATGTCCCAAGCAAGTGATGAAGTCACTTGAACAATGAGGAGTTATGGAATTGGTCCTTATAATTGGGCCTTAATATGGAAACAACTCCTATCGAGAAATTTTAGTTGTCGATTTGTTCTCTTAGGCTACAACCACAGAGTAATAGCTTCGTATACCTAGATGCAATGGTGGAGTCATCACTATTATTTAGTGCGCAATTATTTTTCAGTGGATTGTCCTATCTGGGTCCCTCCCCCGTGCTTGAGGAATTACACACTAGAACAAGGGATCGATTATTTTTACAAAAAAGATCAAGCCACCGTTATGAGACAACTTCGTCAAAAAATTTCTGTGGAAGAGCCTATCAGAGAGATAAAGCCTCCGAACACTCTAGAAGGTTGGATCGCTTTTGGTTTACCCCTAGATTTAATAAATTGAGGAGAAAACTCACTGCTCCCCACAATGAATTCAAAACTGCAGGTGGTGTTCTGCCTTCTCTTACTCCTGAAGGAGGAGATCAGCCTACATGTCCTGCTCCCGTCATTCCTCTTGTCATGGAACCCATCTCTTTTACAATTTCAGGACAAAATAGAACTTCTTCTTTGCTTTCTTTGTTACAGGCGACTTGGTTCCTTTTTCTTTCTCTATTTCCATGCAAGCATTTTCTTGGTTTTTGTTCTCATCATTCTCTTTCTCTTCCTTACTGAAAATGCATCATAATAACTCGCATCTGCAAAAAAAAAAAAAGCTTCGGCTTTTGTATACGATCTTTCATCGGCTAACACTTTATGTTGTACCCTGTCTTTGCAGTACTTGAAACACTGGTGCAGGGTAGAAGGTATGAGGCCATACTAATGCATCCATGGTCTTCCCAGGAGGAGATTATATATGGTCATCACATTTATAACATGGCAGACGACATTCTTAGTTCTCCTATCTCCAGTGTTATTGTGATCTTT
The DNA here is from genome assembly GCF_029962835.1 of Magnolia sinica. Taxonomy (NCBI): domain Eukaryota; kingdom Viridiplantae; phylum Streptophyta; class Magnoliopsida; order Magnoliales; family Magnoliaceae; genus Magnolia; species Magnolia sinica. Next base: position 26,897,257 of record NC_080588.1, read on the forward strand.
CCAAGTGCACGCTGTCCGTCTTGATTAAAGCCCTGTATTATCATTCCACTAGGGCATAGGTTTGAGTGTTGATGTCCTAATTTACTCAGCAATGTTAATGGCAACAGGTTTACAGCGGACCCGTTATCGAGCATTATTCGTTTTACTTGCTTACCGCGAATATGACCCATTATCATCAACGGCCTATTATGTTCCCCATCACAAACTAGGTCTTCATTGGAGAAAGAGATAACCAGCAGACAATCTTCTTGTTTCTCACTTTCCAATTCAGTCAGCAACACCTCCCTTATACTTTCATCAGATAAGGCTTTAATTAGGCTTTGTCGGGAATCTTCTGACAACTTCAAAGAGTCATAAACACTCAATCGAGACGGAATGCCTTTCAAGTGACTTATAATGTCATAAGTCACTTTCCCTGTCTCCTTTCCCTTTTCCTTTTCACTGCTGTTATTGTCGCTGGCATGACTCTTGGCTGCTTCCACCATTGTTTTTTCATTTTTTGAACTTGGTGGGCTAGGCATCTTCTTCCCTGATCGCAAGATAGTTACGGCAACCTTCCCTGTTGTTTTCTGATCATTCACCCTTGTCCTCCTCTGATAATCTTCTTGCAAGGTGAGAATGTTTTCTGTCGCTCCTCTGTCCCTTTCTTTCTCTTTCCCGACTATGATTTCGCCCTTGTTTATCATCCTTTGTATAATACACTTCAGTGTATAACAATTTTCTATCGGGTGTCCTATTAGGCGGTGATAATGACAGAAGTCTCTTTCCTTTATTTTAGATGCCTCCTCAGGACGTTTTGATATCGGTAATTCAATTGTTCCAGCCTTTAGCAATTGATTCATCATGGGGAGTACGTCCTCTTTTTCAAACGCAAAACCCTCATGAGAATTCAACGATCAGGGTCTTTTGTTGTAAAACCTTCCTCTGGGGCGACTCAGCTCTTCTCTCCTTTCCGTCCTTTTGCCTTTCACTTCTCTTGCTTCCTGGTTCCTCTTTTCGTGATCAACCATATTTGTGATCAACTTCTGAGGTCCCTTTCTTACCATTTCATAATTGAACGCCGGCATTTTCCGAGTCATTAATTCTAGGGCATGCGCTTTTGTAGCCAAGTCGCAGAAGGTTCTGATGTCAGCGCTGGTGACGCCAAATGCTATTCCGGTCTCCATAGAGTTCAGAAACATTTTCACATGTTCCTTCTCTTCTGGTAATTGCCTGCAAGAAGCTCCCAAGGTCTTCCATCTGTCTATAAATTTTTTCATTGGCTCTCCTTCTCTCTATCGTACTGAAGCTAGTTCTGTGATGCTGACATCATGTTTTGATGAGAAGAAGTTTGACATGAACGCATCTTGCATCTGCTCCCATGTTCTTATTGACCCAGGCGTTAAGCTAGCATACCACCTGAACGCTTTATTCGTTAAAGAAGACCCAAACAATCGGAGGCAGTATTGGGGTACTGTGGAGAAGTTCCCCATACTGGTGATGAAGTGCATCAGGTGTTCTTCTGGCAATCCATCCCCATTGAACTTCTGAAAGTCTGGATGTTTAAAATTGTTCGGGAATGGGATATCCTCTACTTCTCTTGGGTATAGTGTCCGATATCTGAACCTTCCTGTGCCCTCACGTTCTCTTTCTGATCTAACCGCTTCTTCAATGACTTGTCGTACTTCTTCCTGTGTCACTATTCCCATCGTGGGAATAGATCCATGCGACCCGGTACTCGGCAGTTGTGACCCTTCGGGGTGTTGTTCCCTTTTATTTGCCTCATCAGTCGGGGGTGCTGCCATTTGGGCAACATTGTGTGCGAGAGTTACTAAGGCTTCTTTGAGATTTTTGCATTCTTCCATTAGTGCTCTTTGTGTTTCCACCATTTCATTTACATGGTCCTCTGTAGTTGGCGTATTTTCCTGATTTGTTCTGGCCATGTGTACTGCAGCTTCTCCACTCTTTGATGAAGCTTTGATCGGAGTGGGATAAGAATACGTTGACGTGATAGGGCTCACGAAAAGAGGAGAGGATGGATTTCATTCGACTTCCCTGTGCCCCCGTTGTCGTTGATCGATCGGGGCGAAATAAACGCCGGTGAACTTACTAGCAGTGCTTTGCCTTTTTCTTCTTTCGTCCATCTAGCTCTCGGGGTCATCAAAGCCGGGAAATCACACGACATTAACTACGGAACTATTTGCATGGGATATATCGCAGGAGGGGCGAGTTCAGAATTTTTTCTGGCGCTGTTTTGCGTTACAGGCCCCTAACTCTTCTCAGTGGTGAGTTTGTCCTTATTGCAATTACATTCTGAGTCCTTGTTCTTCTGCGAGTGACGATGATCCATTCATTTCTTTCTCCTTGTGTCACTGGCGAAGCAGTTACGACTGTAACAGCCACTCATGATTCTATTTGCTTGTTTGCTACCGCTTTACCTTCACTAAGTCCAGCTCGTTTATCAGCATATTCCACAACAAATCCTGTCGTGGTGAAATAGAAAATTGTATTTCCTTGAACGACTGCCATTGATTGGTTGGTTGCAATATTCTTCTTCTCCTGTCATTCATATTCACGAGGTAAAGGAAAATTAGTACTTATATTAAATCGTATTCTATTTTAGAGATGAAAGGTAGGATGTTCCCATTGAGAGTTACCATTTTGGCGCCTTGAAGACGCCAAACAGTTGTGATTATCTTCCTTGTGGTTCTTAGGTTAATATTCAAGTAAATATGAAAAAATCCCCAGTGGAGTCGCCATTTTGTTTTGAACAAGAAACAAATGTATTTCATTTGAAAATTTTCATTCACTTAATAATTAACAAAAGAAGGTCAAGAGGATAATCATATTATTCATCTATTTCAAGTTCTTTTACATCCTTTTGTCCTTTGATTCCAAAACAGACTTATGATAATGATGAAAAAATAATAATCGAAATGGTATGAGCTAAGGCAATCATTGATGGAAGCATCGTGTATTGCAAATTGCTACTCAAGCCCTTTGTGTGCTCGAGCCATTGTGCGCTTGAGCCCTTTGTGCGCTGGAGCCATTGTGCGTTGGAGCCCATTGTGCGCTGATGATGTTTGTGCACCAATGGTGTTGTGCGCCGCACAACGGCTGTTCCGCACAACGATGACAGAGCTATACCTCTCTCTCTCTCTCTCTTCAAATCTTCCTCTGCTTCTTGATTGTTTGCTTCTTACCCCTTACTGACGGGTCAGGGGTATTTATAGCCTTCTCACACGTGCGAACATGCCATGTCGTTGTTATACGGTTCTCTTTGCATGGACAACTTTTGTGCGGAATCCTCTGCGTGGAGTCCTCTGTGCGGAATCTTTTGTGTGGAATACTTTGTACCGCACAACAATTTGCACACATCTGTTTGCGCACCACATTTTGCGCACAACCATTTGCGCACAAGAGTTTTGCGCACAACCGTTTGCGCACAACAATTCTTCTAGTCTATTTTGTGCCTCAACAATCACGTGCAAGCAACATCTGGTTGTGGGTCACATAATTATCCTAGACATTATCAATCAGCTTATTCGGTTTCTAAATAGGTTAATTACCTTATAAAAGAAACTTAACCTTGGTCTTCTTTATCTCATGGATCCTCCGTCTCATAGAAAAGCAGGACGAAAGACCACTGGTCCCAACTTTAATTGAATCAGCACATTAGAAAACTAGACTTATCATAAGGCTTAGGACCATATGATTCCTCTAAAAGGGTCTGCTAGACCAGCTGTGTTTTGTTAATTACAGAAGGTACACATCTAATAGATGTTTTCTCAAGATGAGAAGTACACCATTTTCTCCATTCTTGATAGTTCTTCTCTAGTATTTGCAAATGAATTTGCGGTTAAATGAGCATATGTGGCCAAGTTTTGGACATCAAATCATAAGGTTGGCCTCATGGTGTGGATGGTCTAGATCAGAACTCAGGCCAGTCTGCTCATTAGGTGGGCCACGCATGTGTTACAAAATTGGACAGTGGAATATGCATGTGGAGCATCATATCTATTTACAATGTATTTGACCCTGAATACCATTTTAATCCAAACAGCACATTAGCTTAAGTACACTGGTTTACACTATCAACAATTGTTATACAAACATGACCTTGTTGATCAAAACTCTTCTATGGTAGGAGACAAACCCTGGAATCAGAAATAAATGCAGTATTACCATACACCACATTACCACAATTCAAACATTTCCCTTTAGGGCTTGTTTGGATTAGACAATTCATTGGTAGAAAATCACAACTGAAAGTATTATAATTCTGCTATATTTGGATTGCAAGGAATCCAAGGCGTAGATGTAGAAATTGTAATGATATTGCATGATTATTTCTATTTTACTATTGGAAATAGGATTCCAAATTTAGGGGTCCTGTTTGTATAGCAAGTGGAAATCCCCAACTAATTAGATAGCTGTCATCTTATTTCTTGTACAAAAGAGTCATGATTATTTTGTGTGGAAAAGGATTCTTTAATCATTAGAGAATTGATTTCTTTTACCATGGAAATCTCTTATCCTAACTGGACCTTATGTTAAAAGGATTTATGGTTTTATGAGGACTGCCAGCGGTACGATTCCTTTGGTTTTTGCATGTTATTGTCTTCCTTACAATGTTCTTCTAGTTTTGTTTAATTTTGGGTGTGCATTTCTACTACCATCATCTGACTAACTTGCTTTGCAGTGAGTATTCGATGCAACTAAATGCATCCGGCCTTAAATTTTTGCAAGCCCAAGATGATCTCGTGAACATGATGAAGGATTCTGCAAGCAAGGAGCTTCTGAAGGTTTCTCAAGACAACAATGGTTATGGAAAGCTTCTCAAGGATTTGATTGTTTAGGTAGTTTTTCTATTTGTATTCTGATTTTAAAAAGTTCTGAGCATGATCATAACTGCCATTTTTATTTATACTTTAGGTATATCGGCATGATGATAATAACATGGAAAACATGGGAATTCATGGATTGTTGTCTCAATTGAGGGCTTTTGGGCAAGTAGTTTCAGACCTCTTCTGTGCTATTTTCTTGCTCATCTTAAAAATGAAACAAATCATTGGGTTTCCTTATTCAAATACATTGTAGAAGCCCTAGAGATGCGGTTGATGCCCATGGCAAAAGATGGTATAGAGGCTCTTGGGTCAATGGAAAATGATGCTCCTTTGGCTGTGATGTCCAATAGAGAGAAACTTACATTTGAGTATTTCAAGAAGATGTTTGCTTAGGTTACAAACCCACCGATTGATCCGATTCGAGAGAAAATAGTCACGTCCATGGAGTGCATGATTGGTCTAGAAGGGGACCTTACTAAAACAGTTCTTGTGGAAGTCTATGTGGCAGTTCATGTGTATTTGTAGTTTGTTTTGAAAACTTTAAATAGACCATTAATTGTTTTGTTGGTATTCTAGTGACTGTTGTCTTGATGAATGTTAAATGGGTGAAACATGCACAGGTTCAATCGGTTAATAGAAACCAAGGCTAAAGATGGATTTACTATCAGTTGGCATCAACGGAGGTGAAAAACTAGATTTAGCCTCAGTTATTGAGAAATGAGGTTAAAAACTAAATTTAGCCTCGGTTTATGCCAAAAGAGGCTAAATCCATCTTTAGTCTCAGTTTTGCCTCAGTTATCTAAACCGAGACTACAACTATCGTAGCTAAAGGCTTTAGCTTCATTGTTGAGAACTAATGTTAAAAATAGTTTTAGCTTCGGTTGGAGGCAATTGAGGCGGAAATTTGGATTTAGTCTCGGTTGGAAACAATGAAGACTAAAATTTTGATTTAGCCTCATTTCAAGGCATCTAAAGCTAAAAATGTTCTTTTAGCTTTACTTAAGAACCGAGGTTGTAAAAGCCTTTTTAGGCTCAGTTGCTAAAACTGAGGCTAAAGCCTTTAGCCACAGGGGTTCCAACCTTTGTTAGGATAATTGAGGCAAAACTAGGGCTAAAAGCTTTAGCCTCAGTTTTTAATCTTTTTTAGTTACAGTTTTGAACTAGGGCTAAAATCTTTAGCCTCAGTTTTTAATCTTTTTTAGTTACAGTTTTTAATCTTTAGCCTCAGTTTTTAATCTTTAGCCTCAGCTTTAGCCTCTTTTGTTGTAGTGTGGATTAATGGAATTTTGTTATGGATTTGACATCTTGTGGATCATTGTGTCTAAGTGGCCTTGGGGATAATCTTTTTTTATTGCACTCCTTGATGGACTATTTGCCCTTTGTGGCTTTGATTTGATATTTGCCAATATGGCTTCGATTTGATATTTGCCCCATGTGGCTTTGATTGAATATTTGTCGATGAATTATTTACGTATAACCCTGCGATAGTAAGTTTCACTTGTTGAACTATAATTGGCCACTAGTTGATATTTGTAATCTCTCGTATATACTAAATGTGTATGTAAATTTTCTTCCTGATTGATTATTTCTCTTTTGCCGAATTGCTCACTCTGAAAAAGAAAAGAAAAAAAATATACATGAAATTTGGCTATCTTTAAAGGTTAACACTCGAGTTTTTGAAAAATGAGTCGTATATTCGAGTTTCAATAACCGAGGCATTATACCTCTTTTATTTTCATTATCTCATCTTATGATGCATTGTATATGTTTTTACATTAAAGACTTTGTATATAGGTTAGGGGTGAGATTAGATGGAACTAATCAATACTTTTAGTTTTGAGAAAAAAAAAATTTAAAACATATAAATTTTCAGATTTCAGAACTCTTTTTGAAAAATGATATTTTGTATATAAGAATATATTTGAGTGTAAGTTGATAAGATATAAAGTAATTTTTGAAGGTCAAGATTTTAGTTGATCAGTTGATTTTTGAACTAGTTCTTTTTTATGAATTGATTGATAGGAACTTTTAAACTTCAATTGAGCCTAGTTCACAATTCACATGTAACTCATATTCTTTTAAAGTTAACTTAAACTCATAATATTTGGCTTGATGATTACTTAAAAGTATTGTTATTAACCAAGTTCGAGATCCTTATTTACCTTGGTAGGAAAAAAAGAAAAGAACCAGCTAAAAAACATTTGGAATCGAAAATGGCTACCTATTGCATGTGCCTAAATGAGAAAACAATAAAGAAAAGAATAAAGAATAAAGAATGGACAATAGTGTGAAAGCTGTCAATGAAAAAATAATAATTAAAAAGCTAAAAAAATAAGTGAAAATGGAGATGGGTTCGGAATCTGTATCTTGTGTTGATCTAGCACACTAGGAACTCAATGTTTAAATGCATTCTATTAATTGATTGATGAAGGAAAATTTAATTTAATGGTTTAGTGGTGATATTAGGTTCTAGATTGACGATATTTCATTCTTATATATTTAAATTTTACCTATATATGTGTAGGATTGCCCATAATATTGTTTTTTTTTTTTTTTTCTGAGAGAGGTTTGAAATTTGAGTTTTGAAGATTAGTTTTTCACATATTTTGCTCAGGGCTATCAAATGCTGGTTGGGGGGTGTTGAGTTGAAATATTGTATATTTTTCTGCAATGGTTTTATATGCACGTTTGTGTTCGATTGATCTATTAATGTATGTTTTCCTATGCGAGGTGACTAAGATGAAAAGAACGATTAAATAGAAGATTTAATGCTCCAAGAATGACTATGTAAAGAAGTAGAGATTTGGAAGTGATTAATGAAGAATTCAAGTACTAAATATCTAAGAAAACCAAGTGCAAAAGAGAGAGAAAAGACTAGCAAAATCACAATGTACATCAATAGAAATAACAGATCGTTCGGTCCCACCCAAGGTTGGTTCAGTCCGACTAAATGTGTACAGAACAATCCAGTAAGAAATTGTGATTTTCATAAAAAAATTCAACTCGACACTTAGGAGCGACTGAAGCCATGTTCGGTGTGTCACTTGAGGGAGACAAAGACTTTAGATCTATTTTGATGAAATTCGACTATAACCGAATGAGGGTTCTGCGGGACCGAAGGTATATTCAGATGCAACCGAAGGTGACTGACAATGCATCCAAAGCAAAACATAAGTGCGGAAAATTGAAGTCAATGTCAAGTCAGTGCAAATTTTTCTTATTTAATAGTGTTTGAATCTGGCCTTCCTATACACAAATTAGGGTAGAAGAGAAATAACAAAGAGTTATGGAGCTTCTATAGAGTCTTTCTTCTTCTCCAATCATTCGGTTCTTATTCAGTTTTTATGTTTTTTCTTTTGAGTTTTAGTTCAATCATGTCAATGGTTGGCTAAATGTAACGCCCTGAAATTCAGGGATCGAGCATACCTCAGCTCCCAAGTTCCAAAACATCACTTATGCAACATATTTGATGATGGATGTATATTATCTGTATTAGTGCATAAAACATGGAATAGATTAAGCCAAAGCACAGACATAATTCAGGGATAAGTGAAGAAAGCAAGCAAAAGACTTATAAAAATATATGTGTACTAGTGCAAATCCCTGAAGTACATATACAAACCAGGTCGTAATGAAAGTGTTACTATCAAAATTACAAGTACCAAGTTACATCATTTAAATCCCAAAAATAATCCCATAATCCCGCGCATCAGAACAAGGCTCGCTAGAACCCGTCTGAAAATTGCATATAAGAGAAAGCAGCCTCATCATCATCCATCTCCCGCTCTGCCTCAGAAGTCGCCTCAACATCTGCAACATCATCAGCTAAGACAGAGTCTGGTCGGTGTTTAACACCGCCCCAGAACATGGGAGTGAGTGATCAACTCAGTGGAACAATAAAGCACAAGTTAACATGTTATCAGTTCAATCAAATAGTAATGATAAAGCAGAACAATTAAACAAATCCTAAGTGCTCTTGTTAATGCATGGATGTATGCAGAATGATGCGTGCCCTCACGCGTATACCCTCAGCGTCTTCATCTTACGTTACGCATGACACCACCTCAAAGTGCGCCACATCTACAAAGCACATGCAAATGCGGTGCATGAATATGATTACCAAGTTGTTATTAGTCCTTTTCACACAGCAGGATTGGGAAGCTAAGATACCTTCCTCATATCACCATCCAAACAGTGATCCATTCTAGGGTCGTCAGTCCTAGACATCTCATACGATCATATAGTTTGAGGTCGTTACAAAGGGCTCATCACCAATCAATGCATGCCTATCACACATTCGTTACTACACCAAGGCTCGTCACCTAAATGCGGTATCCAGGCATGCTCGAGGTCACTACAAAGGGCTCGTCACCAATCAATGTAGGCCGACAGCACGAATATAGTGTCCCATACCATCATAATCGGCTCACGAGTTTAGTTGATAACTGGTCACTACGGGGAGGCTCGTCACCCCAGCGTAGGTCGACAGCTCGACCACGGTGTCCCATACCACCATGTCCGGCTCATGAGTCTTAGCGGATCAAGGTACCATGGTTAATAGGATTTCATTGGTAAGCTCGGTACCCTAGATTCAAACAGTAGCGTCGGAAATCATACACACTAGTGGGAGAGTTGAGAATCGCTTCTCAACGCCCATACTAGGTTGAAATATCACTCTTTAGATCATTCAGACATTTCTACAAACACTTAGAATACATAATACAACATATATGACGTATGTTGAAATACAAGCATTTGGACATTTCCTTTTACCAAAGAGTTGTCATACATACATCTAGCATACATACATGACAAATAATCATGGCAAACACAAGTGCATATTTTATACGTATACGGTACTTTATACATACACATAGAATACACAATTCTCAATATAACACATGCTTATCAGGAACGCAACATAAACATAACATTTGACATGCGAAATCTCATCCATAACAAGAATAAATCATTCACTGGCATTGAAAGCCATGAAAACCATAACCTATACACTTAAAGTCCGCACCTTAAGCCAGAAAAGAACACCGAACTGATTTCAGACAAGTTGTCTTCGTCAACGGCGATAGAATACCCTAAAGCAAGAATAGAAATGAGATATAACAACACCAAGACTATTCTAAACTCTAACACAGATTAGGGTTAGGTTAACTTACCCAAAGATGAACTCAGAATCGTCAGAATAACGATTCAAAGTGAAGGTTCAAGGATGTAGAAGAACAGGAAAGAATCCAAGATGATTCACCAACTTCTCTCTCACTTTCTCTCTTTTCCACTCTCTTTCTTAGCTAAGGTTAGAGAAAATTCGTATGGAAAAGAGAGCTAGGGTTTCAAAGACTATAAATAGGCCTAATATTGATAAAAATAACCCCAGGGCCAAGGTATACTTAGTGTATAACCAAAACCTGCCTCTCGCGATTCAACGAAGCACTTCTGGTGGGCACTTTATACATACACATAGAATACACAATTCTCAATATAACACATGCTTATCAGGAACGCAACATAAACATAACATTTGGCATGTGAAATCTCATCCATAACAAGAATAAATTATTCACTGGCATTAAAAGCCTTGAAAACCATAACCTATACACTTAAAGTTCACGCCTTAAGCCAGAAAAGAACACCGAACTGATTTCAGACGAGTTGTCTTCGTCAATGGCGATAGAATACCCTAAAGCAAGAATAGAAATGAGATACAACAACACCAAGACTATTCTAAGCTCTAACACAGATTAGGGTTAGGTTAACTTACCCAAAGATGAACTCAGAATCGTCAGAATAACGATTCAAAGTGAAGGTTCAAGGATGTAGAAGGACAGGAAAGAATCCAAGATGATTCACCAATTTCTCTCTCACTTTCTCTCTCTTTTCCACTCTCTTTCTTAGCTAGGGTTAGAGAAAATTCGTATGGAAAAGAGAGCTAGGGTTTCAAGGACTATAAATAGGCCTAATATTGATAAAAATAACCCCAGGGCCAAGGTATACTTAGGGTATAACCAAAACCTGCCTCTCGCGATCCAACGAAGCACTTCTGGTGGGCCTATAACCATGAAAGGTCAGACTTAAGCTCACTGACCATGGATCTAGGTCAAGCTGAGTTTTCGTACCGACCGGCTCTTCAGATCAGCCGTGGCAGACCACACTCAATTCAACGGTCACTGAATCTCGATCAAGTCCACAAGCACAAGGATATGCCTGGGCCACCTTCCCTGATCAGAGGGTGAAATTGGGTCAGAATCCAACGGTCAGATAGCTTAAAATCATCGCGCAAGCGACACGACTCAGATTTCATAAAAGCTTAATAAATTTCTAACCGTTCTCACACTCTTCACTCCGAACTCAAACAAATCGACCCAAAACATCACATGGACTTGATTTTCGAGGTGATAGTCAAGCCCAACATGGTGACCGCAACAGCCTAAGATCATCGCTATCGGACTTTCGACACGCGGTCCAGGTCCAATCCAGAACTTCCAAAAATTCCCCAGAACAACTGGATTTAGCGATGGATCCCAGGTTTCAAAGTAACATAGCGCTAACTAATCTACAAGTTTTGAGTCATACAAATACAATTTAAAGTGATTGATACGGATTTCACAAGCAATCGAGTATAGCGCTAATTACCCCAAAAACAACTACTAAGGAAAGATTAGCACAAAATTTTCCGAGTCATTACACTAAATCTCTTACTCAGGGTTAAGAGGTGAAGCTTATAGTTATTTTTAACGTTTTACTTTACTTTGATTCAAGTTAATTGGTTTGAATGTTGAACAATTATTGATATTTTGTTTAAATGAAGATATATTTTTAGTTTACTTTGATCCATTATCAACTCCATGCACATTAAATACTTAGGAAAGCTAAGAGTAATTGATAATTTATTTTGGAAGGGATTGATCTGTAAAATCCATCGATCTATCATAGACTAAGGGCATGATAGATGCTTTGAATTTTCTGCGATTAATACTTTGATGCTTTAATTTTAAATTTATATTAGTATATGAATTATGATTTATCTGCTATATTATCTGGCCGAATAAGATAGGACTTCAATTCCAATGTAGTTATACAATTGAATCAAGTGAATTAAACATTAAGGAATAACTATAAGTGGATCCTTGGCGCTCTAGTGCTTTATCTTTATTGATTTCTTTCTCAATTACATCATGACTTCATAAATCAAATTCCATAAGTTAGTTTTAACCGTAGTTTTTGTTCTAAAGTGTTCCAGAAATCGCACAATTATAAGTCCCTGTGGATCTGACCTCGGTCTCACCGAGTTATTACTATATCGAAACCCTTCACTTGGGGTTTGTCTCGATCACTGATGACCATTACCTCCACCTGATTGGAATTAGGATCAGGGTCAGAGTTGTACTATGTTCCTCCTAGGTCGCCTGCTACACATTAGAGTTCTTCTAACTCCTTGGCTAGTTATGACACTTGTATATCGGACCAATCCAGGGCTAGTCATTTCCCTTTCATGGTCCAATGGATGGGTTTCTTCTGCTTATGGATGGATGTATGGTGTCATGGCCCTTAGTTATGGGCTGTTGATGTGGATGAGTTACGCCCTTGGCTGGAGGGCTAAGTAGGAAAATCATGCACTTGGCTGGTGAGAGTGGGCGGGTCGTGCCCCTGGTTGACCGTGGCTGAGATGGGGGGGTTGTCTCCTTAATTGATTAAGGTGGGCAGGCTATGCTCGTGGATAATTATGACTGATATGGGGAGGTTGTCTCCTTAACTGATTAAGGTGGGCAGGCTATGCTCGTGGATAATTATGACTGATATGGGGAGGTTGTCAGGTTGTCCCCTTGACTGGCTGGAGATGCAGCGGCAAGATGTGTCCCCAGCTGACTGGATCGAGCAGATTGTGCCCCTGATTGGCAGGAAAGACGAGGAGGTTGCCCACTTGATTGATTGTGGATGAGATGGGTGGGTTGTCCCCTGATTGACTGAAAATGCGGTGGATAGGATGTGCCCCTAGCTGATTGGATAAGGCTTGTCATGCCCTTGGTTAACTGTAAAGAAGGGGGAGGTTGTCCTCTTAGGGTGTGTTTGGATTCACGTTTTGGTTGTATTGTATTGTATCCAGTACTGTTCACGTATACGTTGGACGATATTCAGAATACATCCAACAGAGACGTGCCACTAACCAATGTTTGGATAGGACGTATTAATCTAGCATGTATATAATTTCATATCAGATCAATGTTTGGAAACGATTAGATAAGGGCCACATGATGTATATACGTGCATGTAGCGGGGCTCACTCACTGTTCCATTGAATGATTTGAGCCGTTCATTCACTTCAGAGGGTGGGCATTACCCTTGCTTAGGTGTCCTTTTGTTTCTATACAAACTATTGCAGAATCTCAACCGTTAAATATGAAATGAATGGCGAAGTAAACACCCTCATGGGCCACACTGATTTCACTCCAAAAGCACTCCCTTCCGGATGGTTTTTCGTCCTAAATCCAATGGACGGAGTGGATTTTCCAAGAAGCTTCAATAAGTGGGCCACCAAACTTCACAGAGTCGACATACGCTATGAAACAAAGGTTCCGTCTTTTCGTTGTGGGCCACCATCATGCAATGAAAGGTGGATCTGAACCATTCATCAGGTAGAGGGAGAAAAACCTATCAAAAACATGTTGACCTTTCATGGCCATGTACTTCCTCATGATTGCTACAATAATCAAAAGAAGATCGTTCGGCTATTGTTTCAGCTTAATTGTCTCAGTGGGCCACATCATCGGATGATCAAAGCTCACCATTCATGGTTTAAATCTCGAGAGGAAGATGATGAACGGTGTGGATTTGTCAAAAGACGGTCATACTGAGCATTACCAGCAACACAGTGAAAGAAGAAAATATTTTCTTCCTGTTTACGTCTGACTGAACGTCCGGCCAGTCTCGCGGTACAATCCCATCGATGATGCAAAGTGGTTCTCGGACGTATTCGCGCACGTTAAATGCGTCATCCGCCGTTCATCTCCAAACGAGGGACATGTCCCATCAACCCCACAATACGATACTATACACTCAAAACCGTGAATCCAAACATGCCCTTAATTGATTGTGGATGTGGTGGGCAGTTCCTAAAAGAGGCGTCGCAAAAAAACTGGAACGGTCCAAAACCGTATCAAGTACCGTTTCAAAATTTAAGAACAGACTCTTAGGAACGGTTTTAAGGTTTCAAATGGTCAATTTTAAATTTTAGGGACGGTTTTAAACCATTCTTAATGTTGCCAATAGTCAGATTTAAAATTTTAGGAACGGTTCTTAATGCTGCCAAATGTTATTTTAGGAAGGGTATTTTTCATTATTTAGGAATGGCTAATAAAAGTTGTACATTTGTTTTTATATTTAAAACCGAAAGAATATTAGGTACAATTAAAAATTAATATTAAACAAATATGGTACAACTTTATAATAAAAATTATATATATTTATAACAATAAGTTAACAATGGCGCAAATGCATTAAATATAAATAAATAATCCTCCATGATGTGCTCCACTCCTAGAGAAAACAAGGTCCTTTGTGGTTGCACCATGACTTGCAATGACACTCTGAAAGAGGAACTTGTCTATGCATTGCATATCTAGGCAGAGCTTCTTTTTGAGCTTGCATTGTAACTATTAAAATAAAATAACAAAGACCGTAAGTATTCATAACATGATATTCATACAAAACAAGTATTCACATCGATTACAATAATGTAGGAAATTTGTCAGAATTTCAGAAATAACAAATCCAATACAGAGGGATTCATTTAACAATTCCCTGCAGGTAGATATTCAAATTGAAGAAAAGAAAAAGAAAGAGATACTACAAGCGTCCTAAAGCATCTATACCGTGTCATATCCAAGTCTTGAGTGATGGGTTAGCATGTGCTAGTATCTGGGTATCATGGATAAAGGCAGATACTGTTAAATTTACAAGAAAAAGATCTAGTTGTGAAAGAGTTTTGCATGCTTAAGCTGCAACCCTCGTGTGAATCTTCCTCTAACCAATGGCATGTGGTATGATCCAATTGAGCAATGAACTCAACTCCAACATAGAACTATGGAAGAGGGTCAATGCAATGAATGACAGGTCATGCAACAAAATGTGGTCTAGTATGCTAATTTGACGCATAAATCCAAAATAAGTGTATAAGGTCTGCTTATTTATTTGCCAACCTACAAGGTCCTGTACATGACATCTTCAATGGATCTATTAGAGAAAAGAGTAAATTCCATGGGTCATTGGAAAAGGAAACATGTCAGCATCAACCAGATACAAATAAAGAACGGACTTTGAAGGAGATGCATCAGTATGACTTTGGATATTTTGTCTCCAATGGGTCTCCAGTCCTAGATTTCCGAAATATGAAAAAAAAGAAAAGGATGCATTAGGGAATACCTATGAAAGAACAAATCATCAAGTTAACGGGTAAACTAACCTTTGCCCACGGAAGTTCGTCATCTGCACAACCTCTTGGAAATCCATTTAGCCGATTCCTAGCTATATGAAAACTAGAATGAGAACCATAAACACCAAAGAGGGAATTCATTTGGAAAGGATTGTCACCATCATCAGCCCCACATATTTAGGAAGAGAATTTTTATTATACATGACCAGCATTTTGAACAGTGTACACTAATTTTCAATTCAAACAAGTGGGTTCCAAACCAGAATGGTTATGACCACACACGACTTCTTTTTATCTTTATCTTTTTTACTTTTTTAAGATACAGGGATGCATAAAATAGATTCTTCTTTGGTGATTTAGGGCCTGTTTGGATCCACTTCCTCATAAGAGTGGGTTAAGAGTAGATTCACTAACCTCTGATTACAGGCAATTCGCATTTGATGCCACTTTCCTGTGCCCCAGCATACAGCAGAAGCTCCATTCATCAATTTCACCAGATCACCTTAGGAGACGAGTCCAATTTAACATTACAATATTCGCCCTTCTTTTTTAACTGACAGTCATGATGCTCATGAAGTGGTTTCCAACCATTCAGATCTGGGACCCAGTAATGCTACTATTGAGAAAGGGAAAGGTGTCATGCCTTGTGGATAGGCCAGCCACTTCACAAGATCACCTTGATTACGAAGGAGCAGAAAATTCAGAATTTCAATCAAACTAGCAGGTCAGGACAGATGCAGCCTATTACTAAGTTATCAATTTGATCAACCAAATAATTGAAATGTAATCGCTGTTTAACAAAAACCCAAGATAAAAATTTTAAATACAGCACCTGATCCCCTTGATTTCCAGCTGAGACTGCCAAAGAAGCAGCAGCAGAATCTGTTGCAGCCACTGTTTTCTTAGATGATTTTTTCTCCAATGGCCAACTCTTGCGATCCATCTTAGACTATATAGCCTGCAAAAAATTAAAGTTTATAGACTATATAGTCACGAATTGAGATGGGTTTCTACTCTTCCAAGTTACGCAACCAATAATACTAAAGAATATATCTATTTCTTGTACTGAAAACTTATGCATGCTTGAATGTCGATCTCATTCAGGAAAAAAAGATGGAAAACAAAACCATTGGAATATGTGCTAAGAGGTATATCAATTACAGGGATGGCAGACAGAATTCTGCAAAGACGGTTGATATACAATAAGATGGCAAACTGAAAGTGGGGAGTAAATAGCCAATCTCTCAGACAACCAAATTCACTGAGTTTATGCAATCCTAGGAAGATTTAAAGAATATCAAGGAGCACCCAATGGTTACAGTGTCACTGAAAGAACCACTGTCAAAATCCACAAAATATATATATATATATATATATATACACACACACATATATATATATATATATAAGAAAGTGATAAGCAATATTTACTGGTCAGAAATTAAATCAAGTACTGAAACAAACCACTGCCAAAATCCAAAAAAAAAAAAAACATATTAAGCAGATTAATTGAACAAGGAACTCAAAAGAAAATCTTACATATTATAAAGAAAACCCAAATCATGCATTAGTAATTAAAGGGATAGAAAATGGAATAATCCTGACGTGAAGAGGAACAGAAAAAAAAAATACAAAAACAAAGAAAATGGATTAAAACAATCATGTCATGACTATGTAAAATCAATGCCATTAGCAAATATCACACCATATGCTTTTGCTGATTCTGTATGATCCCTTGAGAATTATGAATAAGAATAATTGTCGCAATATAAGCATTACATTTGCTTGGAAGGCTCTGATCCTTTGGATCTTCTAGCTGCAATTTGTAGATATAGAAGAAGAGGAAAAAGACGAGCAAGCTTGTTTAAGGTACAATGAGGTAATTTTTGCAAGTGACTGCACATATCATTCTTAGAAGAAACTCACAGTTTAGTCGGCTTAGAACTTCTTTTCCCTTGCCTTCCAATTTCTCCTTCATATCAGAAAGAGACTCGAACTGAGGAGCATACGAAACCTGTAGTTGATTCCCGAGATAAACAAACTCATGTAATTTCCTCTTTGCAAATCTGCAAAAATCAGGCCACATATTCAAATACACCTCTTTGAAACCCAATACCATTATAACATCATAATGTAGCAAAATTCATATGCTTCATTACCTAGAGAACAATGCAGGATATTGAATTTCTCTTTTCTTTCCTTTACTTTTTACCATGAAACACTAGAATAATATCCGAAGAAAGGCCTCTCCAATTAAGCGGTCTGGTTAATAAATTCTATTGAACCTTTAATGTCACAAGTTATATCAGAAATTCCAACTAGTGGGCTACCTTTCCTCTTTAGTTCTGGCAACTGCTTGGTAGTAAGGAACCATGGAAACCTTTTCTCCTAATACATGCAATTAATTGCCACAACCAAAACCAAGTATTATATATGTATAAACAGAAGTTCTAGGCAATTTGGATTGGGAAGGAATAATAGAAGTCATGAGAGGTAACAGGCTGTTACAGTCCTAAAAGTCTAATCCTAGAGAATTTTGATTAAAATAACCAGAAACATAATAGAAGCAAAACAAAATTAAAATAAAATAAATAAAATAAAATAAAATAAAATAAACAAAATTGCATAAGGGAATTGGGAAACCTCTTTAAACTACACAATAGTCCATTCCAAAGGCTTCAGGATCGATTCTTTTGAGTTCATGTTTGAATGCAATGAAACCATGATGACAGAATTTAATAAACATAATCAGCAAAGAATCACCTGGAAAGTATTCTATCTAAGAGCTCCCCACCTTCACATAACCTGAAATATACAACAAATGAATCATGAGGATTCCAAACTACCATCTTTAATTTACGCAGTTCATTTATCTCAAATAGCCACACATTATTTCCATGCACATGATAGAGGAATTTTAGTGACTATTATATCCTATTAGAACTATTCCATGATAGATAAGTTTGACACTAAAAGTTCAACAATGCCAAGTTCAAATGTTCCACCATTTGCCATCAATCGCATGCATTCACTTGATGAATTACATGCCTTAGAAGCAAGTTTTTCCATTGGAAAACAATGGAGAGAGGGATTTCAGGATTGTAGCATCCAAATGAATGGTTGGAATCATTCTGTCAGATTGAAATTTGGGGTATGCTCCATTCCCAATTGGGCCAATCTGTATTGATGCAATATTGCATATGCTCCTTAAGCATAGGGTTGTTTCAACCACTCACAATTCAGAATGCATCACAAAATCATAACATTACATCACTATAAAAGCTTATAAAGGTTCATATACCTACCCGAATTCATGGAGATCCACATAAACACACACAGAGCAGAGCTCATGCCAAAGATAACTACCTGAACAAGTTGGTCCTCGTTTAGAGCTGACAAACTAACGAGTATTGGAAACCGTCCAATAAATTCTGGTATCAAACCATATGCAATAAGATCACGACGTTGACGACTTGGATAAAGTTGGATCAAATTTCAAAAAAGCGAGCCAAGAAAGTCAAGTGGAATTTTAAAAAAATGTCCACCATCAGAACTAGCATAGATGTTTTCAAAAACTATCAGTCGTAATCCCAAACATTTCAAAAACCATTGTTGGGTATTCTAGAAAAAGGCACACAGAGAAGAAAAAATGCCTACCCTCTCAGCTAGACTATGACTATCAGTAGCTTGACCCCTTCTCGTTCTCACATGGATGTAATCTTGCTTTGCTGCCTCTGAAGATTGAGCACTTTGTTCAACCAGCTTGTTATCGTTGCCTGAAGTTGCTTCCACCTCCGCTTTTGAGTCCTCGTTCTCCTCTCCGAGTCCTGCAACTTTGAGCCGCTTGCCACTAGAGTCTGTTTGCTTAAAAACATAACCAAAAATCACATTTCCACCAATTAAACCACCAATCTCACATAACTCGTTTATCAAAAAACTCCAGGTTCCAGACACCATGAACTAAATCATACCGAAATTATACCTTAAGTGCAGGTGGTGTGTTTGAATAATGATCAAGGACAGTCATGAACACAAGGCGTTTTGGAAACAAAATGCCAGGAAATAATCACAGGCATGAGAAACTAATCATGTTTTCCATATTACATCCAAAGAGTTATCCAGCAATGCTTGATCAAACATAGAGAATTGCAAATACCTCATCCAAAGAGCTATCCAAAAGCTCAGCAAAAGCTATGGAAACAGAATGCTAGGAAATAAAGTTAACTACCCAAAATGGCTACTCCTTTTAATTGAATCTAAAGTTCAATGTAATTCTTCAAGAAAAAAATTATTTTGTAGAAAAAAGGAAAAATAAATACTATTTATGATGATCGTAAAAGGTAAGTTTACCTCCAAGAGCCCACTTGTGGCTGGTTGCATTTGAATGTAGAAACATTGTGGACACTAACATGATCCATTTCAGCTATAGAAAATAAAAATAGCTACCTCTTGGAAGTTTCAGGTGTGAATCCCTAACTTTGGTTTTATTGTGTGACTCCACATTCCACAAATTTCGACTATAGACTCCACATTCCATATGTCAATAACATAGCAATAGCTAAATACAATCTGTGTGCTGCAAAAAACCATTCTCAGAAGGTTAGGAGAGAGCCCACCCATGAAGGGTTGGCATACACCACAGACTATAATGACGCTCACATGATTAAGGAATGACTTTGTTTGTGCTGCATGAATAACTCTACGGTGAAGATCAGAGCTGCTACAAACAAGAAAAGAATGACAAACCTCTACACCAAGAAGCCGCATCCTAAAAACATCAGGGGACTGCCTCTCCATATCCTGAGCACCCATGCAGATAATGCACTGCAAACCAAATCTTGCTGACTAGACAATCTACTATATAACCCAAGTGATAAAATCAAAGGCATGGACTCCTGCAATGATGACATAATCAAAGCTCAATTACAATGAGAGAACAACACCAAGGACAGTCAGTAGCCATACTCAGAACAATGCTCTAGATTCACTTTCATTTCATGGAGTACTAAAGGTTTTACTATAAGCAAAAAGAAGGGAAGTCATCCATTAAGTCATTGGAAAATGGAATTTGAATGGAGTACCAAAACTTAGAGGCTCCATCATCATGCTTCTATCTTGCCCTTCAACAAAATCCACATCAAGAAACAGAGATGGGATCCAATTCCCAACACTGCTGAAAGAGTAGTATCCATTGCTTGCTTTTTCAGAACAAGAGTAAGTCAAGGGTGAAAAAGTTTCATGCTTCAAAGCAAACAAAATATTTTGTATGAGATGCAAATTGACCTCAATGCTAATTAACGTAGAAATATCCATCAGAAACCAATCAAAACCACATTTTTTTTGAAAAAAAAGGAAACCTCAAAAAATCCTAATCGTGCCAATCTGCCCTCAATTATGCAAATAACAAGAATACTTGAAACCCTTCAAAACCCACAGAAGCTTACAACGAACCCTAGAAACCACCAAATCATACAAAAAAAACCACCACGGAAAACCCTAATTCTATGAATCTGCCCTTAGAAGCCTGGAATCTGTTACAAATCGAGGAAAAAAAAAGACTTGAAAATCACCAAATCTGCTAGAAGAACCTTCAAAAAGCCTGAAATTAACAATTCCGCAGTATACTTGTACGAAAAATCATCAGAAAGCATGGTCTTCGTCTGTCTCTTGCTTTAAACACACCTCAATTGCAGGAAAATGCAAGATCTGAGAAGAAATCTTGCATTTCCATGGCCATTTCCACACGGATGTATGGATAGAGAGAGATGCTTCTGACCGAAATGAAATTGAAACGTCTCCCAACGAAAAGATAGATTGAAAATTAGGGTTTTCCTTCTAAAAGGTTAGATCTTGCTTAAGATCTACTGCCATTAACGAATCTCTCACTCAGTCTCTCTATCTCTCTCTGAAGAGGGAAAAACGCATTTGATTTCGCATCTACAGAGAGAGAGAGAGAGAGAGAGAGAGAGAGAGAGAGAGAGAGGAACAAAAATCGGTAAGAAATGAGAAAGAGAATAAAAAGGGAATAAAAAATGAGGTCGTACGAGTGGTTCGGTGGTTTCCTTTTCCATGTAAAACCATATTAAATTTCGAACGGTCTGAAGCCGTTTCTGAACCAAAACTCTCGCCGTTCCTAAATAGTGATTCTGGTGTAGTGTGTTTATCAAAATATCCCAAATATCACAAATCATATAAGATTCCAAACAATTTAGAATTGATCAATCACTGTGAAATGCCAAGTTATTTACCCAAGGCGCACACGATCCATATACTGCACCATACAAATTGAACCAAATCTAGCATCCCTTAAGTACCTTTCCAGCAGATGAAAATTCTGCACTCTACATACACAGATGCCAAACACTACTTATTCAACCACTCATCCGTGCCAAAATTGCCCTAAAAGTAAGAAAGACATTTACATCCACATCTGAAAGCAGAAACCCAAAAGAAAACCCTAAGACAAACGATGGAGAAAGATCTAAGCCCACTCACCATGGATCCGACGAGCAAGATGAATATCCTTCGGCATGATGGTGACCCTCTTGGCGTGGATGGCGTAGAGATTGGTGTCCTCAAATAGACAGAAATCTGAATGCACATACAGGCTAGGTGCAATGGCAATAAAGGTAGCAGAAATTCACCAGAACCTTGGGCACTATGAATGTTAAGTGAACATGGATAAAAAAAACAACTGGAAAAGCAGACTAGAAACATGGCAGCTATGAAAGGATGCGGTGATTATTCCTGTTGCAAAAGCCCAAAATATTAACAGTGGATAAGTATAAATCTGGATGCACATACATGCTAGGTACAGTAATTAAACACCCGAATGCACCTTCAAAATTCCAGGACAGTTGCCTGCATACCTGAACAAAGCATGAGTTCCGATGTGCTATAGATGGATTGGATCGGATGTCGCTCCTATGTGCTATGTTGGCACATGTGCGGTGACTACATGAGACTCATTGCAAATGCCTGTGTGCTTAGCAACACTCCTCAAAGATAAATGGGCAATTTTTCACATCAAAATATGTGGAAGGGCATACTACCTCATAATCAAAGAAGACCAGCTTCTATATCCCGCAGAAATGAGATGGTCCATGGTGGCATTCCGCTGTTTCTCAGGCATCCTTGAGAAAAGGATCAGAGACCAGCCACTAGCATGGAGCTTCATGTGTAATCTCAAAACAAACATGTGCATTGGATGCTTCACATCCTCAACCAGCTTACCACTACAATACATGATATGTAAGAGAATAGCCTGGCATAAGTAGGAGGAACTAGAAATGTTATTGCAGCAAAAGAATGCATTCAAAAATAATTATATAGTCCTGAGCTATGTCAAACCATGGAAAATTTTCAGTAAAGATGCTGAATGTGAGAATAAACATGCATGTTGTTATTTCCTGTAGAAAGAACTTAAGATTGACCCTTACACCTTTATTTTCCTACCAACATTGTCCCATCTAGTATAGGTTTCCGAATCTTGTTTCACCACTCATTCCTGAGGCCCTACCCTCGGCAAACAAACTTTCATATCCCTTCTCTCTGCCTTGACCCTAGTCTTTAGTTCCTAGCTTATCCTCCTTTTAGGCCCAATAAACCCCAATCATAGTTCCCTTGCTTACTGGGGCCATCTTGCTTATTGTAGCACATGTTCCAACCATCTCAATTGGCTCTTCATCAGTTTATCATCTATTGGAGATTCAGTTCTGCATCTTTCAACATGCATGGAATGCTATAATCTAGTTCCTCAATCACAACCACAGACTACTATAGCTAATAGCTGCCAAATCCCATAAGCTTTTGATGATGGACAAAAAAGTACTGCGACAATCATCTAGAGAAGTTGAGTTTTTAGATTAACAACTAGACTGGTACCCGAAATCAAAAGCAATAACTTCATAGTGGCCAGTTAGTTGGGCAGCAGGGGAATCTGGTAGGAATTGTCAATTTGTGAGTCCAGCGCCTCACTGGAAACTTTAAAACCTAATTTAAAGATTAAACTAGAGATACATTGACAAGATTTTAGGTAATTTTCTCCTAGAAAGGGCATAAGAGGCTTTTTTTTTTTTTTGCTTGACAGTTCTAAAAATGAGAAGGCTCCATCTCAGCAATTCTTCTTCTTCTTCTTTTTTTCCCCTCTTAATAAAAGTTAATGTTACCTTTCAAAAAAAAAGGAAAAAGAAAAGTGGATCACACTTCTGTTTTGTTATTTATCAATAGCTAGGACTTGTTTTTTATGTTGTGGCCCACCTGATAGGTGAATGGGGCTGATTTTTTATTTTTTATTTATGATCAAGGTGATCATTATGGACTGCCCAGTGCCCAACCTAAATTTTGGAGGATCTAGATTGAGTGCATCTCCACATGAGTGTGCATGTGGATTGTTGCACATGCATGGCATTGTAGAGATGAAGAATGTGGTGAACTCACAGGGTATATAGGAGAAGGGATATGAAAGTTTTGAGTTTCTCATTACCTGACATTGCATATTCCTCTGTTCATAGCAAAAATTACTATTGGTGATAGTGAGCTTTCTAGGGCATGGTTAAGGTATGAAAAGCATTCAATAACGAGCATGTGAACCTGCCAATAGGATATGTCAAACCAGAGAAACTGTGAAGAAAACTAACCCATGTAGGAAATGAAAGAGACTTGAAAGGAAAAGGCACCTCATCAATGAATAGGACTCCAGGGACAAGCTCTGCTACCTCCTTCATCGATATATTTGTTAACAACCTGTTAATCATGTGGTTTTTTCAGCAAGGCTCACACATTTCCACCATCCCACTACACATATTTCCATGGGACTCACTACTAATTGCCTTAATATAATGAATGATATCTAAGGCTGCATTTTGGGTGCTCCAAATATCATGAGATTCCATTATATTTCATGATTAAGCAGCCTTGTTTGTTGCAAAAATCCACAGATCCTTAAGGCAAGCACCAAGAATATTGTGATAGATAAATGAATTAGCAAACAACCAACACTTCCATGCCTTTACAAAGCAGAGGCCATACCTGAGCCAGTTGGACCCATCAACAATACATTGCTTTTCTCTAGCTCCTCTGAATCATCATCCCTTGTACAATGCAAAACAGTAATAAAAATAAAAAAAAGAATTTGAGAGAGAGAGAGAGAGAGAGAGAGAGAGAGAGAGAGAGAGAGAGAGAGATGAATCGGGACTAAACAGCAAGAAAATAAACATGAGTAGCTTTCCAATTCTCAAAATGGAGAATGAGTGTATGCAAATCAATCAGGCTGGGTTTAAATATCAGCTTCCAAACAACTTTTTTTTTTTTTTTTTGTGTAATTTTATTTTTTTATTATTTTTTTTTTTCAACTAGTTCACATTTAGATGCATCTAGTAGATACATTGTTTATGGAATGAAATAAAAACCAGTCGAATCAAAAGGCAAATATTTTGTTCTATATTCTACCGTAAAAAAGAGCTACCTAGATGCAACCATTGCATGAAATGAGTGTCCTTACTCCTTACGGAGGAACAAGCAGAAAGATCTTAGAATCTGAAACTCATGTGCATAAATAAGCTGCATCGAGCTTCTAACTGAATAACAATGAATCAGATTCCAACAGGACAGATGCGACCATGACCCAGTCGATATATCCAAAGGATGTAGCAACAGGATGGATCCACGACCAACAACCTCAAGCCTTTTTTGAAGCACGACCCAACAAGAATTTGGCCGGCCCAACTCCTTTTCAATGACTGCCAAAGCACGTGGTGCTGGAACATGAAGACCACTTGCAATTATATTTTTGCTTGGAATCTGATCCTTACATTTCCTGAAGTTCCTTTCCATTTCATCATTCACCTCCGCATCACATTTACCACAATCTGCAAATGATGTGTTGCTTAATCCCTTGGGCATGGAAAGCAAGGGCTGAGAAGAGCAGTCACAGACGCAGGGAGGGCAAGAGGAGGCACGGCCCACAGCAGCCAAACCCTCTATGAAGTGCCAGTAGAGAGGAGGCCCCACGATGTATACAGCCAGGCAGATCGCCAGCAGGCCCACCACTCCTTTCAAAACCCCCGGATTGCAGCTAGGCTGATCCACGACCCTCTCTCTCTCTCTCTCTCTCTCTCTCTCTCTCTCTCTCTCTCTCGCTCTCTCTCTCTCTCTCTCTTAAATGAAGCTGAGCTTCCAAACAACTTGAAAATGAGCAAAACATCTCTTCAATCACAAATCACAAAGAAAAAAAAAATAGAAACATGAACAACTAGAAACCCTGATTAAAAATAAAATGCAGATAAGCCAGATGGCAGAGATCGAAACAAAACCCTAGAAATCGGAAGGCAGAAAGGAAGAAATGTGTGTGAGAGAGAAAACCTCGAATTTAGAGAGGGGAGTAGCGATCTGGCTCCAATCGGGCATATCGATCTCGTTCGCATGAGGGAGGCCTCCTCCACATCCTTCTCTCTCTCTCTACATACAGCTGCTATAGTTGTAGTGAGGATAGAAAAAGAAAAGATATGGGAGAGAGTAGGAAAGATTGGGGATTTCTCCAAAATGCAGAGTTGGAAGGAACGGTGTTTGCTAGTGTTTGCTAGAGGAGGGAAAAGGGGGAATGACATTCGTGGGAAGCACCATTTTGCGTGAGGTCGGGGGTCTTTTTAGGAGGGCGGCAGAAAACCATTCCAAATTTGAAACGGTCTTTAAGCCATTCGGGAACAAAAAATGTGAGCGTTCCAGAATCGCGATTTTGGTATAGTCATCTCTAGGCTTTTATTTATTTATTTATAGCCTTTTCTAAACTACTAGATTGAAAATTCAGACAAACCATTAGACTTAGATTATTTCTAGACCATATTCCCCATTCCTTGTGAACTAGGCCTTGGTCTCACCGAGTTATTATTGCATCGCGATCCTGCACTTGAGGTTATGAACAAGTTTTTGGCGCCATTACTGGGGAGTGGCATTGAACATGATTAAGTTTAGGTTTTTCTAGGTTTGGTTTTTATTTTAGGTTAGATTTTTCTTATTTTCTGAATTTTTCTAATATAGGTTTTTAGGATTTTTCAATTTTCAGAATTTTGTTCTTATGTTTTATATTAGTTTTTTTCACTAACATTACTAACAATGTTTATTGTTTTTGTTTTATAGAATCTTCAATATAGTTCATCTCTTCTAGTAACATCTTCCTTTACTCCCCCTAATTGCTTTGCATATTGTTGTAGGATTTTTCTGTAGGAAATTATTTTAGGAGTAGATTCAGAATTAGGATTTCATCATGTTCATGCAAGAGTGGACACGTGAATACTCTAATCTACTTCTAGAAGACAAGAGATACCATGAAGGGCTGCCAAATAATTATTTTAAAAAATAACCTGTCTTGAAAATTAACTGAAGCTATGATTGAGAGCCAACTAGGATATAATATTCCATCGGATAAGAAGTCCCTACACGATCGTATATGGGAGAACAATTTTACTCCAATTAAGAAATCATTACGTGATTATTGGAGTGAGAACAATTATCACCCATCCGAAAATAATGCGTGATTATGTTATGGGTGATAACGCGTACCAACAACCATCAAACTCTCCCTCATATGACCCATATGATTATAATCAGTGGAAAAATCTAAGTTTAAACTAGAGAGGTGAACTAACAATTGATTCTAGTGATTATCCTCTCGGATCTCCTACCTTTGAGATCCAACCAAAAACGATCTAAGAGGATTCACTTCAGAAATTCATGGATGCTTAAGAGCAAATTAACTAACACATCGTGCAATCATTCATAGAAATTACAACATCATTGAAATTGCTTGAATCCTCCATTCAAAGAATTCGGTCGCACCTTATTAATGAGGAAGATGCTAGTTTATCCCACCCTTAACCCAATCTAGAAACACAATGTGAGGAGAGTGATTCCAACTTGCTTGTGGAGTATATTGAATTTGAGAGAATGAGGAATTGGATTATATTCATGAATATATGGTTTAATTTTTCAAAGAGTCGATCTCAATGACAGTCCAAGTTAATGATCAAGAGGCAAAACTAATTTTCAAACATAATGATGTTGACCCACTCCACCCACATGACACACTTGATACCAATGTGGAGAATGAGCCTCTTTCAACTGAATGTCTTGACTCTTTAGAAGCTCACTTGGCACACTTTGAAAACTCTAATGATAACATGATCAAAGACATAGTAGATGCCTTGCAAGAAAATACATCGGTAGTTGATACTGACAGAGGGAATCATTTTTCTAAAGCACCTCCTTCCACAGATCTAGAATGCTTACCATTAAAGGAGGAGTTGAAAATTGAATCGAAGTCTAAAATTTCAAAATGTATTGAGACTACACAGCCTGATGAGAATTTTTCTAAATATTACCTAATTGTAGTCTCCGATTCACCATGGTATACTAACATTAAAAACTTTTTTGTCACAAGTGAATATTATCTACTTTGGAGACCTTAAGGGATTAAAAGAATTTTTTTGCTGAGGTTCATAAATTTTTCTGGACCTTCATGCTCCAAGGCATCCAAGCCTACTGCAAAAATAACTTTTAGATGATCTTATTGAGAAATCTATTGAGAAATTTATCTAGATATTAGCTAGAGGAGGAACTTTACTACATGATTGAGTAGTTTTCCCTTGCTTTCCTATTTTATGATTAGAATTTATTGCACTATTAGGATTAGTTTGTTTTCTATAGTTTAGTTTCTCTATTTGAACCACATTTTATTAGAAGATTATTTTTGCTTCATAGGTACTCTTCATCTACTTCTATTTATTTTCATTACTCTCAATTTTGCTTTTATTACATATATTTATACATTGAGAATAATGTAGATTTTAGGTTGGGGGTAGGTTTCCCTTAAAAATTCTTCATATTTGAGCAAAATTGTTAAAATTTTGAATTATAAATTTTTTTCAACATTTTTAAAATTTTCTGTGAAATTAAGTAATTTTAAAGATAATTCATATATTAGAATGATAAGATACTTAATTGTTTAAGATTGTTGAACTTGAATTCTAGTTATTTGATAGATTTCAAGGTTAAGTTTGAGTTATTAATTCATAATTAGAAGTTTTAAACATTGAGTGAGTCATAATTTTACATATCACCTCTACTTTATACATTAAAGCCAACTTCGGTCCCACCTAAATTTGACAGATTCTGCACAAGTTTTTCATATGCAACTTCGGTTCGACTAAACTGTAACAGAAGTGCGTAAATCCAAGGTCGGTTTGCAAAATCTCCAAGTCAGTGCAAAAGTTGGAGTTCCACAACTATAAATAGGAATCCCTAAGACATTCCAAAGCATCTTCTAGGGTTTGGAAAGGGAGAGAAGGCCAAGGTGGAGAGCTGACAATGTTCTTCCACTTCGATTTCTTCACTGGTTCTAGTTGATCTTTTTAGTTTCTTCTAAGATGTTAGTCTTGTTAGGCTAATCTCCTAGCTAAAGCTAATAGATGAAGCTTGTAGTTTTTCTTAATGTTTAATTTTCTTTGATTCAAGTTATTTGGATTTCATGTTGAATAATTCATGATTTATAGTTTGAATGAAGAAATATTTTCAGTTTTCTATGGTTTATTGTGACTAAAATTACAATAGATACTTGGGAAGCTTATAATATCTTCTTACCTTTTTTACAATTGTGTGAACTATAAAATTCATGATTTACCAGTCTCTTAGGCATGATAGATGGTTGAATTCCCTACAATCATTACAATTAAATGGTTCTTTGAGAACTAATCCAATGAAATTTCAGAATTTCATTATGTTTTAACTGCTCCATTATCTGACTAAATAAGATAGGACTTATATTCTAGTTGTGTGATCTATTGAATCAAGTAAATTAAATATTGAGATTGTTATGAGTGGATTCCTGGATCCTTAGCCTTCCATTTATTTGTTTATACTATTTTCTAAATCACTGGATTAAAAATCCATAAAAACCATTAGACTTAGATTAGTTCTAGACTGTGTGTCCCCAATCCCTGTGGATTCAACTTCGGTCTCACCAAGTTATTACTACATCGTGACCTTGCAATTGGGGTTGTGAATAGCATGGATCAAGGTTTGGATAAGGATTAAGGGTATAAATCAGGGTTTTTGTTCAATCAAGCTTATCGGACAGAGACGGGGATGACTATAATTGACCACAACACTCCGTTTACCATCCATTAACGTGTATATCTAAATTTATGCCAATTGTAATCCACAAAAAGTGCTCCAAATCTTTGAAGATTTTTTTATCTACTTCATATTCTTCATGCAATGCCACATGTTGCCCTCCTATTGGCTTTTTCAGAATAGTCAGAAATAAGGTATAACATTGCCCCCCACATTGCTTCGCTTATGGAAAAAAGGTGACATTGACGTTGTTCCATTGCCCAATATTAAAAATACAATTAGCCATTAATCCACATGATGTTTCCCCATTGATTCTACTCGACCAATGTTGTATTAAGAGATATCATTTGTCTCACTCTTCTATACTATCCATGTGACACGTCACATAAAATCATATCATACAAGGAGTCATGGTTACCTTTTCATTAATGAACACATATCGCGGCCGATACATAAGTAACTCTTAAGTCGGTGATTCACCCCTTTTCACTTTCTCTTCTCTTTTACATCAAACTCTTTCCAATTTTCTCTCTTCAATTCATCATGGCTACATCTTCTTCTTTTGTTCCAGCTTTTCACTTTGAATCCTTCATCAAAGACCTAAATGTCCTACCATTTGGAGTGATTAATGATCTAGTATTTAACACTTCAATTGAACCAGATATTGCATTTGTTGAAGCTTAGTCCTTCTTTTCATCTTGCAGTCACCTATGAAAAAATTTGTGAAATCGAGCCTAGCTTCCCAAAGTGCTCTGATGAAGTGCTCTGATGAAGTTTTGCTTGTCTAGTGCATTCAAGTCTCCACGATCATGGACAGAATCAATGAATGGTTGGGCTGAATGGTTTGCTCATGTTGGGGTACAAGATAGAGATACATGGAAGCAAGTAGGAATTTATGAATGCATTAATTTTCTCTACATGAATATCCATCTAATTCATTCTTTCTTGTAATAAAATTAACTTTCTGGAGCCGATCGACCAATACATTTCATTTTGGATGCGGCCCCATGAGTCCATCAATCATGGATGTATGTGCATTCACTCACCTCATGCCCTTTGGGGAACGTTTCTTTTCAGACTTCACTCTAAACAATTTACATCCCTTCACTCTCCTAGACGAGACCAACAAGGCATATTCTACCTTCATGGCTTTTCAATGCAAATCTCAGGATGAGATTAATGAACAAGAACACACAACATTCCTGCTGATGTGGATCTACCTATTTTTGTTATGTGTGAGTGCTCTGCAAGGGACCAAGGAATATATTCATCTAGCCGATGCGCTTGCTCAAGGACATTAGCTTGCTCCTACCCCTTTTGTGCTCAGCCATTTTTACCATAGCATGTATGAAGCAACCACAAAGGGATTCTACTACTCTGGTTGGCCTATTTAGCTTGCGTAGATGTGGTTTTATGAATATTTTGGAACAAACTTTTTAAAATCTACTTCAACAGAAATAGAATTCACTTCTTTCGGCCACTGCAACATCCTTTGCTTTGAGATTAACTATTCTTTTGTCGAATGTATGAACTTTTTTCTTGCTTTCACTCTCAACAAATCTAGTCATACTTTTTGCCCCTTCAGGGATAAAGAGTTCGGTCCAACATGGTTCACTGAAGAATAAGAATCAACTGACACCGAATTGGCAAACCTCAGGGTTGCGGCTTGAAAAAGCTATCTAATTTGCAGAGACTTACCATATGGCGGCATTATATACACAGGTGTTAATGCCAAGGTCGACATTGAGCAATACTGCCCTAATTTTCTTGTGTGCCAATTTGGTTTGGCTTAAGGTATCCATTTTTCTTTCATTCATCAAACTTGTAACCAACCTCCGACTTATTGGCCAGTCGCAGACTTAGTCGCCATCTTTTAAACTCTCCATAAAGGGTTTGAGTCCATCAGTTCTTCTTACACACTCCCTCTCTTCACCAATCATTCCACTTTTGGTGGAAGAATTACTAAAGGACTCTAATCAGCAGGTCTCATAAATTAATAATTGGCCGGCTTTCTTCTTCTTCAAAAGTAGAAAAACCCGTGGCTGAGAAAAAAAATAAAAATAAAGAAAGCACCAAGAAGTTGACTGCTCCTCAGTCGGTTATGCCTCCTATTTAGAGAAATACACGATCAAGGAAGGTAACCTTTACCACATCGACTGTCCAATCTCAAACACCAATAAAGATGGCTGATCATTCTTTTTTGTTATTAAAAACAGTCAAGCCAGTTCAGCCTGAATTGAAATGTCAGAAGACCACGGTGGTAGATCTAGGTAAGATGGTTCCAACTATTACTTCAATCCCAATGCTTACAATTCCTACAACCATTTCGAATATCTCTGAACTTGGACCTCTTGTAGCCCCTCACCTCGCTCTGCCTACAACGTCTAGTCTAACTACTTCAGGTATTTCCTCTTTAGCCAAAGCTATCGTAAACTTTGAGAAGTATTATAAAACTAAATTCTGGTTGGGTATCCCACCTATAACGTATTCTTGGGAGATGAAAAGGGCGTATGAGAGACATAAAGATGTTCACCTTAATAGGCCTTTTAATAAATGATAGTATGAAAAGGATAGATTAAATGATCCTAATCTTTCTTTTGGCCGAGCCATATCTTCCCAATCCTCCTCTTTTTCCTTGCTTTGGCTTTAGTTATCGATCCTACTAAAATTTCACTAGTGGTTGACCTATTCGTTACCATTGTTGTTCAGTCATATCTACGTGAATGTTATTCCAACATTATGCCATTTTCTTTTTTGTAATGATTGTGCAATTCCCTTTACTCTCTTTCTTTTTAACAGTAACTAGGGAACTCTCGGCCACTAACAAGTTAATTGTTGCATCAACTCCTTAGGTTGAGGTGTCTATTTCAGATATTCCAGTCGACGTTATGTTCACAACCCTAAGTGTAAGGTCGTGATGTAGTAATAATCTCGGTGAAACTGAGGTCGAATCCACATGGACTAATCTCGTGAGTATTCTGAAAGTAACTAGAAGTAGAACTAGAAAAAGATGTGAAACTAATTCTGAAGTATTTGAGAGAGTAATTGTGAATAAAGTAATTAAAACTAAGAATTTAAAGGTGGGAACTAGGGTGCCAAGGATACACTTGTAGTGTTCAGGGAGCCCTCTTACTTGATTTAAGTAACATAATTGGAATTAGAATCCTATCCTATCCAATTAGAAGATATATCAATAAAACCAAATGTGAACTTTCATGGATATAATTCTTAAAGGAGGAGAATTGTGATACTTGGAAGGGATTCCATCACCAAACCATACCCATGGGATGATGACCGACAATAGAATTTACCAATCCCACAATCTCAAAGTAAGGAAGAGAAGATACTCAAAGCTATTGCAGATCTACTGTAATTTAAGTCACGATAAATCATTAAAAACTGAAATTATTCCTTTAAAATCAAATTAGAATCAAAGAAGGTTCAATATAAACATGAATTAAAGTAAGAGAAACATCCCGTCACACTACAAGCTTCACCTCTTTGCTCTAGCTAAGAGTTTTAGCCCACCATAGACATGATTGGACCAAAGTCTCTTAAGAAAAACATGAAAACAACTAACGAAAAAAGAAGAAAAACTCTTGGCGACGACTTCTCTACCCTTTTGCTCCACTCCTTAAACCCTAGAAGATGCCTAGGAACATTGTAGGGAGTCCTATTTATAATTGTGGAACTACAACTTTCGCACCTAATTGGAAAACTCTAGAAACCACCTCAAATTTACGCAGTTTGCTAAAACAGACTTCACTCTACATAGTTTCCCAAAATAGAGTTCACTCTGCACAATTTCACAAAATGACCCAGAGTTTCAGAATATGCTTTTTCAGGATGATTTCTGGATTCATTTTCTTCACTTCAAATCTTTGATTCTCTTCATTCCTTAGTGGTTTTTTTGGATCTTTGGCATGTGGATTCTTCAGTCTTGGTCTCCTAAGTCCATCCCTTGCCCTGGTGATTCTCGAGCATCAAATTCATGCTTTTAGCACCCTTTTCAATCCAAGCTCTTAAATTCACCTTGCAATACAAACATGAGTAAAATAGAACATTAAACATTATCACGTCCATAAAACTAAGATATAATTAAAGGATTGTTGAGGGTCAAATATTGCATATTATCCCCCATTTATTTCTTAGTTTTACAAACATAATATAGCTTAATGGTGTATTTTACATGTGTTTGTGTTGCAAGGTGAATTTAAGAGATTGGATTGAAAAGAATGCTAAAAGCATGGATTTAGTGCTCAAAAGTCACCAAGGCAAAGAATGGATCTTTGGAGACCAAGATTGAAGATTTCAAGACCCTAAGATCCAAGAAAACCAAGTAGAGAAGGAAAGAATTCGAAAGAACAAGCGCAGAAATCACAAAGACTGTGTCATCAAAAACTGTTTGATGACATCGAACCCTAGTCGATGACATCGAATTTATGAAGAAAAATCAGGTTGGTTGTTGGACATATTGGGTGCTTCTCTTAATCAATCGAAGACATGTTCGATGACTTAAAGGAAGGTGCACGATGACATCAAAGACTGCTTGATAACATCGAATTTATTGAAGAAATTAAAGCAACTCGCTGGACTCTTTTGGACATATTTTCGATGACTTGAAGACCTGTTCGATGGATCGAAGCTTCGTTCGATGACATCGAAGGACGGTTCGATGACACATGGACTTACGCAGTGCGAAAGAAGAAAATGCATGATTTCTAGATTCAAATCCCTTCGATGACATTAATGAGTGTTCGATGACATCAAATGCATTACGCGGACTACATAAATTTAATCCGATTTTGCGATTTTACGGAACTTTGCTTATAAATAGGGGTTTCTAGGCACTTTTTAGGATATCTAGGGTTTTGAGGAGCAGAGCAAAAGGGCGAAGCCACTTCCCAAGAGTTCTTCTTCCCTTCTCTTAAGTTTTTAACACTTTCTTCTAGGGTTTTTAATCCAATCATGTCTATGGTTGGCTAGATCCCTTAGCCAGGGCTAAGGGATGAAGCTTGTAGCATGATTGAGATATTTTTCTTGTTTGATTCTTGTTATTGTTAAACTCCTGTGATTCTAGTTTGATATTTAAGGAATAGTTTTAGTGTTTAATGGTTTGTTGTAACTGAAATTATAATGGATTTGCAATAGCTTGAAGTATCTTCGTTGTTTGTTTGGAGTTTATGAAAATAGGAAATCTTGTTGTTCCCCATTGTCCCTTGGGCATGGCTGAGTGATGGAATCCCTTCTATTCTTCACAATTCTCCCATGATTAGTTGTTGGATTGGTATACCCTGCTATCTACCATTGTCTCTTGGGCATGCTTAGGTGATGGAATCACTTCCAATCTTCACAACTTCCATCCGTTGAGAATTAGGTCAATGGAAGTTCAGATCTGATCTTATTGAATATCTTCAAATTGGATAGATAAGACTCCAATTCTAATTGAGTGCCTTGAATCGAATAAGGAAACATCTTAATAGCTGTAAGTGGATCCCTGGAATCCCTAGTTTTCCACCTTTGATTTTCTTAAGTTTTCATTAAATCTCTCACAATTACTCTCTACATTCCCAGATATAGATTAGATCTTCTCCTAGTTTTGATTCTAATTACTCCTAGAATAGACACATAACATTAGTCCTCAT
This sequence comes from Magnolia sinica, assembly GCF_029962835.1. NCBI lineage: Eukaryota > Viridiplantae > Streptophyta > Magnoliopsida > Magnoliales > Magnoliaceae > Magnolia > Magnolia sinica. Next base: position 26,932,299 of record NC_080588.1, read on the forward strand.
GGATTCGACCTCGGTCTCATCAAGATTATTACTACATCGCGACCTTGCGCTTAGGGTTGTGAACATGGATAATATGCAATATTTGACCCTCAACACTCTACTTAGTCCTTGGTTAAAACATTTGAAATTTTTTATTCAGAAAGGACACGAGCAATATTCGTCAATCAATAGATCAAGAGGAGATAATAATATACCAGCCTATGGAGTCCTTTAGTCTTCTTTTGTAATTAATAATTGCGTCACTCACACCTAATCAGGATCAATAAGTTATGGAGTCATCGCACTAATAAGCTTAGCTCCCACTCAATTTGCTTCTTCTTTAGAACTGATCGATCAAGTAATCGGTTCGGTCAATGAACTTGGGATTGATCTTCTAAATAAAGAAGAAACACTTAAATAAGAGATATCTTGAAGTCCGCAATCGACCATCCAAGGGCTCTCTTATGCTCAATGAGAGTAGAGATAAGCATACTCTCCTGTTCTTGCTCAAGGTGGGAAGAAATCACCATCGGGTATGTCTCATATTGACTAAATACACATGTTTCAAATCAGAGGGCAAAAGGTTTTAGGTCAAGCTTCTGTGCCTTGAGGTTAGACGATAGAGGCAACGCATCAGTTTGGAGTAATTCTTCAAATTGTGGCCTCTACTAGTTAACTTCAAGTACTGGCATAGTATCCAGCATGGTTCCCATCTCCCTAATCACATCATTATCTAAATCATGGGAGTGGGCCAAGCACGTCTTTAGAGGGTTAGAGGATAAGGTCAAAAAAAGCTATCTTCCACGAAAGAGTCAATCAGGTTAATATCATGGGAATCATCATCTTCCTTTGATTGTTTGCCCATACTGAAAAAGATATTTAACTCCAATGTCATATTTTTAAAGGACAAACTCATGTCTTCATTCCTGCAATTAATGATTACATTTGATGTGGTAAGGAATGGGCAACCAAGAATGATGAGAATATGAGTGCTCATGTCCATGACGGGTTGAGTGTCCAAGATGATAAAATCTACCGGGTAGTAAAATTAGTCAACTTGGACCAACACATCCTCAATTATCCATCTCAATACACGAACTGAGAGATCGGCAAGTCCGGCTGGGTTTTAATTCACCTAGACCCAGTTGTTCGTAGACTGAGTAAGGGATCAGATTTATGCTCGCTCCTAAGTCAAGAAGTGTGTGCTCAATCCAGTAATTCCTAATTACATAAGCAATGGTTGGGCTACCGAGATCTTTATATTTCTGTGCCACATCTTGCTTCAGGATGACACTTACTTTTTCTGTTTAAAAAATTTTCTTTTGAATATTTTGTCATCTTTTGGTCATACACAAGTCTTTCAAAAATTTAGCATTTGAAGGTATTTATTTAACAGCATCCAGTAGAGGAATATTGACCTTCACTTGTTTTAACACCTCTAAAATGTCCTGAGAGTTAGAAAGAAGTTATGGTGCAATCAACTGATGGGGAAATGGAGCAATTGGCTTGCCTTGAGGTTCCAGTTTTAACTCATGTGGAGTGTTGCTAGGTCTATTAGTTTCATCTATTTCCGGGTCCTTAGACTTTTCAACCCTTATCAGAATAAATTTGTCAATTGCTTTCCCACTCCTAAGAGTGGTGATAGACTTAGCTTGCTCCATTTGATTTGAAGAGCTCAGGTCGCTCACTTCATAATGCTGTTTTGGATTGGGAAGAGGTTGAACTGGAAGGTTTTCCTTTTCCCCAATCGTATTTTTTGTTTCAAGCCCTAGTATGGCCTTCGTAAAGTCTTGAAAGGCTTGTAGCATACCCTGATTGAAATGCACTTGATTTTTAAGATGCTTTAGAACTAGATCCTCTTGAGGTTTTCCTTGATTTAGAATTTGATTAGGGAATCCTTAAGGAATAGCAGTTTGTCCATTCCTCCAACTGAAATTTGGATGATTTCTCCAACTAGGATTGTATGTATTTGAAGTGGATCCACTGAATGGTCTTTGGTAATTATTCACAGTATTAGATTGCTCATTCAGTACCTCTTGAAAAGCAGGTATTGTTGGACAATTTTCAGTTGTGTGAATGTTACAAGCACAAATACCGCAAACAATTTCCACAGCATAATCCTTCTTTAGTTCTATGGCCTCAAGTTTTCTTGTGAGATTAGCCACTTTAGCATTTATATCTTCTTCTTTCAGAAGATAAATTCCGCCCTTGTCCTTTGATTGAGTAGGCCTAGAAGTGGTGCTTGATTTTGGAGAGATATCCCATGATTGTGTGTTTTCCGCAAGCTTGTTAAAAGAATCTCACACATCATCGACCTATTTGTTCATGAATTCCCTATTGCACATTGTCTCGACCATTTGGCGCATGCAGCTCATCGAAAATAAAATTATTATTCACCAAGTTTCAAAACCATGTTGTGGGCATGAATTAACAAGATCCTTGAACCGCTTCCAAAATTGGAAGAATATTTCATCTTCCTTTTAGGCAAAGTTCATGATCGATTTTCTAAGGGTGTTTGTTTTATGATATGGGAAAATTTCTTTATGAACTTCCTTGTAATGTCGTTCCATCAGCCAATAGATCATGGACGTAATGAATACAACCACGTCTTAGCATTCTCTTTTAAGGAGAAGGGAAAGAGTTTTAGCCTAAACGTGTTCTCAGACACGTTCAAAAAATATAGTGGCTATGATCTTATCAAACTGTTTCATGTGTAAATATGGATTTTCAGATTCACATCCATGGAATTTTGGAAAGAGTTGGATCACCCCTGTCTTGACATCTGTATGTCCTGTATTTTCTGGAAAAACCATGCATGAAGGTGTGCTCACCCTCGCCAGTGGTAAATAATCTCTTAAAGTACGAGGCAAGGATGCTTGATGCACCTCATTCTCATCCTGAATTTCCTCAATCATAGGTTGAGGTGGATTTGGAGGTTGATTGGCCGATTAATTGGCAGCCATAACTTCAGTTAACTCTATGGATCTCGAGTGGTGTCTAATCCTGTGATGGATAAATAACCCCCCAACCAATCCTTCTTCACTTAAGAGACGTCAAGTGTTATCATGGACCCACTTGGGTATAAAACACTCTCAGCACTTAATTTCAGAATCTAACCTAAACCTAAAAGGAAAGTGGGAAATAGAAATCTAGAAATAGAAAGAGAGAGAATTAAAAAGAAGTTTCTATTTTGGGATCCTGCAGAAAAAAAAGGAAAGTGAATTAGATTCTAAAAAAATAATAAGAAATCAATCTAGTTTCTAAAAAAAAGAAAAAGGAAAGTTTCTAAAAATAGAAAGTAAATTAGTTTCTAAAAACAAATTAGGAATGTTTTTATCCTAGAATTAGAAAGTAAATTAGTTTCTAAAAAGAAAAAAGGAAAGTTTCTAAACCTAGAAATAGAAAGATAAGTTAGTTTCTAAAATAATTCTAAAAAAACCCTAACCTAAAAATAGAAAGTAGAAAAACCTTAATCTTAAACTAATTCCAAAACTAGTTAATTTCAAAAAAACATAACCATTAATTCCCAGCAATGACGCTAAAAACTTGTTCACAATCCCAAGTGTAGGGTCGCAATGTAGTAATAATCTCGGTGAGATCGAGGTCAAATCCATGGGGACTAATTTCGTGTGAAAGCAAATAGAAGCAGAATTAGAAAAAGATGTGAAACTAATTCTGAAGTATTTAAGAGAGTAATTGTGAATAAAGTAATTAAAACTAAGAATTTAAAGGTGGGAATTAGGGTGCCAAGGATCCACTTGTAGTGATTAGGGAGCCCTCTTACTTGATTCAAGTAACACAATTAGAATTAGAATCATATCCTATCCAATTGGAAGATATATCAATAAAACCAAATGTGAACTTTCATTGATCTAATTCTTAAAGGACGAGAATTGTGATACTTGGAAGGGATTCCATCACCAAACCATGCCCATGAGACGATGGCCGACAACAGAATTTACCAATCCCACAATCTCAAAGTAAGGAAGAGAAGATACGGAAAGCTATTACAGATCTACTATAATTTAAGTCACAATAAATCATTAAAAACTAAAAGTATTCCTTTAAAATCAAATTAAAATCAAAGAAGGTTCAACATAAATATGAATTAAAGCAAGAGAAACATCCCATCACGCTACAAGCTTCACCTCTTAGCCCTAGCTAAGAGTTTTAGCCAACCATAGGCATGATTGGACTAAAGTCTCTTAAGAAAAACATGAAAACAACTAAGGAAGAAGAAGAAAAACTCTTGGCGATGACTTCTCCACCCTTTTGCTCCACTCCTTAGTCCTTAGAAGATGTCTAAAAACATCATAAGGAGTCCTATTTATAATTGTGGAACTCCAACTTTCGCAGCTAGTTGAAAAACTCTAAAAACTGCCTCAAATTTACGCAGTTTGTTAAAATAGACTTCACTCTGCACATTTTTTCAAAATAGACTTTACTCTGCGCCATTTCACAAAATGACTCAGAGTTTCAGGTTATGCTTCTTCAGGATGATTTCAGAATTCATTTTCTTCACTTCAAATATTTAATTCTCTTCATTCCTCAGTTGGTTTTCTTGGATCTTTAGCATGTGAATTGTTCAATCTTGGTCTCCTAAGATCCATCCCTTGCCTCGGTGATCTCGAGCATCAAATCCATGCTTTTACCACCCTTTTTAATCCAAGCTCTTAAATTCACCTTGCAACACAAACATGAATAAAATAGAACATTAAGCATTATCATGTCCATAAAACCAAGATATAAATGGGGGATAATATGCAATATTTGACCCTCAACACACTACTTAGTCCCTGGTTAAAACATTTGAAGTTTTTTATTCAGAAAGGACATGAGCGATATTCGTCAATCAACATATCAAGAGGAGATAATAATATACCAACATATGGAGTCCTTTAGTCTTCTTATCTAATCAATAATTGCATCACTCACACCTGATCAAGATCAATAAGTTATGAATTCATCGCACTAACAACCTTAGCTCCCACTCAACATGCTTCTTCTTTAGAAGTAACCGATCAAGTAATCGGTTTGGTCGATGAATGTGGGATTGATCGTCTAAATAAAGAAGAATCACTTAAACAAGAGATATCTCAACCAACTGAAACTGCTCCTGGTTGAGGTATAAAAATTTCAATGGTGATTGTCGCCACTCCTCTAGTCCCATTAGTTGATGATTCTCATGCCTTGTCTTCTTCTTCGGATGAATTGCTTCTTGTAGAAGACATATTATCTTCCTTCAATCAAGCCTTCCCACGTGACATCCTGACGGTTGAGTCTCCTATACCTTCATTAGAAATTTTGTAAGTGCTGTGATGTATAAAACACCCTTAGTTGTCAAATTTCGATGAGACAAAACAACTTATAGTGTGACTTATTCATGTGATGGAAAGTTCACCTTCAAGTGAATCAAGATGGAAAGTTCACCTTCAAGATCAACACATGAGGTTGGAATGTGCAAGACATGAAGATGGTTACTTTAAGGTTGAGTTCTACTTCACTTCAAGTTCAAGATCAAGCTATAACTACAAGTCTACTTCAAATAGAAGATCTACTGAACGCTATTGAAGATTCAAGTAGTAATTTTAAGGTATATACTTCAATATCCAATAATTTTAGGTATAACTGACACTGGAAAGACCCTAGACTTAGGTCCTTTCATATGTTAATCATTCACAGGTTGTTATACTTTGGTTAGGCTTTGGTTCGATTAGTCCAGGCTCTGGTTCGACCAATCCAAGAAATACTTTGACCAGTCCAAGATTCAAACTCAAAAATTGGATTTTTCTGGTAGTTCCTCGACTAGTCAAGTGGGGTGCTCGAATAGTCGTGGACACATCCTTGACCAGTCAAAGGGAGCTCGACTCGAACTCCAACAACTGAAATAATGCTCCCTCGACCAGTCGAGCAAGCAAGGACGGTTTTATCCGATCGTGCCCAAAATTTAAATTTTGGTTGATTCTTCAACCAGTCGAAGGAGACCTTAGACCAGTCAAAGGAACCGATTTTCAACCTATAAATAGAGGTCTTTTCTTACTCCGAATTCATTCATAAAAGCCACAAAATGCCTTCACTTTGAGAGAGAAAAGTCCCCATCATTTTTAAGCTATAGCTCGGTAATTTCAGATCTTTCAATAGTTTAGATCTTTTAATAGCTTTTTATTTTTGTAATTCTTTGATCTCTATTTTGTGAATCTTATATTTTAAAGGGAGTTTATACTATACTTTGTGAGATCTAAAGAATTCAAACAAGTAGCCCAAGGTTTGAGTTAATTTAAAATCTATTTAGAACCTAGAACCCTTGATTATGTTTATTGGACATTGAACATCTATACATCAAGCGAAGCGGTTCTACGGGCTACATCAAAGAGCGTCTTCAGAAGAAGATATATATTCTTTATTTATTTTTGGTTCTTGAGATATCCAGAAAATTTTGTATTGGTTTTGACTGAGATAGCTAAAAAATCTCAGCGTGGGGTTTTGATTATGATAGCTCATTCGAAAACACAACTGTATGGGTTTTAAAGTGAACCTGAGAAAACCTTGATTATTAGAGTACGCCATATCACGTGGGTTATGATTATTAGGAGTGGAGTAGGTGTGGCTGTTTGAGAATAGTTGTTGTAGACACCGAACCACTATAACTCCTGGTGTTTTGTGGTGAATGATGCATGTGATGTATGTGTTGAATGATTGTAATCTTTTCATGTACATGTGGTGAATGATTGTAATACATAGTTTTCTTCCTTTGCCACTTATTTTAGTTTGTGATCTTAATACTTACTGTGTTCAAGAAATCAGGTTGCCCTACCTAAAACATCTATTTTTGGTGAAAGGTTGTCCTTTGAATAAGGTTTGAATCAATTTCTCAATACTATTACAATTGAGATCTCTGATTAGTTCTGATTTATTTAATCTTTTAGTTCATTAATTTTTAAATTGGTATAGTTCTATTCACCCCCCGCCCCCCTCTAGGAGTGAGAGCTCACCCTTTTTAAGTGGTATCAGAGATAAGTTGCTCATTTACTTGGATTAAGTTCCTTGAGTTTAAAGATTTAGAGCTTTCATTATGTCAAATTTCAATAGCTTGTCTATTACTAGGCCACCATCCTTTGATGGCTAAAATTATGCTTATTGGAAAGCCAAAATGAGGATTTTCTTAAAATCCATTGATGAAAGCGTGTGGCAAGCCATGGTAAACAAATGGAAACCACCTGTGTCTGAGGTTCTAGGCAGTGATGGAACCAAGTCCATTAACTAAACTCCTTTTTATTTATGGACTACACCTTAGAAAAATGAAAGCAGTGCAAATGATAAGGGTTTAAATGCAATTACATGTGCTCTATCACCTGATGAATTCAAAAGAATCATTTCATGTGATACAGCTAAACAAGCCTGGGATATTCTTGAAACGACACACGAAGGAACGACTAAGAAATCTAAAGTTCAAATCCTCACTACAAGGTTTGAGAAAATTTGTATGGAAGAAAATGAGACTTTCATGGACTTCTATACAAAATTAAATGACATAGTCAATTCTATGTGGGGTCTAGGAGATGGAATCCCAGAAAGCAAACTCTGTGCTAAAATACTGTTATCTCTTCCTAGGAGGTTTAATTCCAAAGTAACTGCCATTCAGGAACTAAGAGACATAGATCAAATGAAGGTTGAGGAGTTAGTTGGTTCTCTTCAAACATATGAGTTAAATTTTAAAGCTCACAAAGGTAAGTCAATAGCTCTTAAGTCTTCCAAATATATTTCAAAAGATAATGATGTTAATTCTGACATTGAAGACACAGAGGATGATATGGCTTTACTTGCTAAAAAGTTTTACAGGATTTTTAAAAGTAAGAAAAGAGTTGATTTTCAAAAACCTTCTGATAAGAGAAAGGGAAAATTTAAAACTTGAAAATCTGTAAAAGACAGTCAATGTTTCAATTGCTAGGAATACGGGCATTTGACAAATAAGTGTCCAAAAAAGGTTTAGCCAAAAAGAAAGGCATGTTAGCCACTTGGGAAGAATCATCTAGCTTTGAAATTTCTTCTAAGTCAGATGAATCAGAACAAGAAACTTCAAATGAAGTAAAGGCTCCAATGACTATAGCCAGAGTCACCTCCTCAGATAGCTGCAATTTATCTGATTATGAGAATTTCAGGAGTGACCCTGAAAATGAAAATGAAGATGATCTTCAGGATGCCTATAATGCCCTATACAGGAAAAGTTACAAAATAGCTGTAACGCCCTAGTTTTCAGGACCTGAGTATACGACTCGCATACCGAAAATGTAATGACCCAAAAAATTTTATGCCAAGACCCGAGTACTACCTCTATTTTCTTTAGAAGCTTTTTGGGGTAATTAGCGCTAAACTCGATTGCTTGTGAAATTTGCATCAATCACTTTAAATTTGATCTGCATGACTTAAAACCTATAGAATGGTTAGCGCTAGGTTACTCTGAAATCTGGGATTCATCGCTAATTCCAGTTGCTCTTGGGAATTTTTGGAAGTTCTGGATCGGACCTGGACCACGCGTCGAAAGTCCGATAGCGATGATCTTAGGCTGTTGCGGTCACCATGTTGGACTTGGCCATCACCTCAAAAATCAAGTCCAGATGATGTTCTCGGTCGATTTGGTTGAGTTCGGAGTGAAGAGTGTGAGAACGGTTGGAAATTAATTAAGATTTTATGAAATCTGAGTCGTGTCGCTTGCGCGATGATTTTAAGCAATCTGACCGTTGGATTCTGACTCAATTTCACCCTCTGATCAGGAAAGGTGGCCCAGGCATGTCCTTGTGCTTGTGGACCTGATCGAGATTCGGTGACCATCGAATTGAGTGTGGTCCGCCACGGCTGATCTGAAGATCCGATCGGTACGAAAACTCAGCTTGACCTAGATCCATGGTCAGTGAGCTTAAGTCCGACCTTTCATGGTAATAGGCCCACCGGAAGTGCTCCGTTGGATCGAGAGAGGCCTATTTTGGTTATACCCTAAGTATACCTTGGCCCTGGGGTTATTTTCATCAATGTTAGGCCTATTTATAGACCTTAAAATCCTAGCTCTCTTTTCCATACGAATTTCCTAACCCTAGCAAAGAGAAAGAGGAAAAGAGAGAGAAAGTGAGAGAGAAGTTGGTGAATCATCTTAGATTCTTTCCTGTTCTTCTTCATTCTTAAACCTTCACTTTAGAATCGTTATTCCGGCGATTCTGAGTTCATCTTTGGGTAAGTTAACCTAACCCTAATCTGTGTTAGAGCTTAGAATAGTCTTTGTGTGTTGTAGCTCATTTCTATTCTTGCCTTAGATTATCCTGTCGCCGTTGACGAAGACATATCGTCTGAAAATCAGTTCGGTGTTCTTTTCTAGATTAAGGTGCGGACTTTAATCGTATAGGTTATGGTTTTCAAGGCTTTCAATGTTAGTGAATGGTTTATTCTTGCTATGGATGAGATTTCACATGCCAAATGTTATGTTTACTGTGCGTTCCAGATATGCATGTGTTACATTGAGATTTGTGTATTCTATGTGTATGTATAAAGTACCGTATGCGTATAAAATATGAACGTGTGATTGCCATGATTATTTGTCGTGTACTTATGCTAGATGTATGTACGACAACTCCTTAGTAAAAGGAATTGTTCAAATGCGTGTATTTTCAACATACGTCATGTATGTTGAACTAAGTATTCTAAGTGTTTGTAGAAATGTCTGAATGATCTAAAGTGTGATATATCAATCTAATATGGGTGTTGAGAAGCGATTCTCAACTCTCCCACTACTGTGTATGATTTCCTTCATGCAAGTTACATTCCTTGTTGTTTAATTTCAAGTCTTACTTATGTGAAATTCCATGTTAAGTTGATATTCTTCAAATGCTTACGTACTACATGATTTGAGTTGTTGTTCCATTACTATTCTAAATTGTAGATATGAATATCTGTTGTAGTGGAATGTGTGTGGGACTATGCATTAGTCCAGGAAATCGGGAATCGGCCTTAAGTTCGTGGCTGAGATTGCTTTCGCCACGTACGACGTGATTAGACGAACCCGAGTTGTATTAGAGTTGTCGGCAGTGGTTTGCCCACGCGGAATGTTTGCGCACTCTATGTCGTTCAACTCAACGTGCACTCGTGTTAGTCGATTTTGTCAAATAACCCGATTGTCTGATGTATGTTCACCATGTATGGACACTACTGTTTGAATCTAGGGTACCCAACTTACCGATGAAATCCTATTAACCATTGTACCTTGATCCGCTAAGACTCATGAGCCGGACATGGTGGTATGGGACACCGTGGTCGAGCTGTCGGCCTACGCTAAGGTGACAAGCCTCCCCGTAGTGACCAGTGAGCAACAAACTCGTGAGCCGATTATGGTGGTATGGGACACTATATTCGTGCCGTTGGCCTACATTGATTGGTGACGAGCCCTTTGTAGTGACCTCGAGCATGCCTGGATACCACATTGAGGTGATAAGCCTTAGTGTAGTAACGAAGGTATGATAGGCGTGCATTGATTAGTGACGAGCCCTTTGCAACGACCTACAACCATATGATCGTATGAGATGCCTAGGACTGACGACCTTAGAATGGATCACTGTTTGGATGGTGATATGAGGAAGGTACCTTAGCTTCCCAATCCTGCTGTATGAAAAGGACTAATAACAACTTGGTAATCATGTTCATGCACCGCATTTGCATGTGCTTTGTAGACGTCGCGCACTTTGAGGCAATGTTATGCATAACGTAAGATGAAGACGCTGAGGGTGTACGCGTGAGGGCACGCATCATTCTGCATACATCTTTGCATTAACAAGAGTACTTAGGATATGTTTAATTGTTCTGCTTTATCATTACTGCTTGATTGAACTGATAACATGTTAACCTTTGCTTTATTGTTCTACTGAGTTGATCACTCACTCCCACGTTCTGGGGCGGTGTTAAACACCCACCAGACTCTGTCTTAGTTGCTGATGTTGCAGATGTTGAGGCGACTTCTAAGGCAGAGCGGGAGATCGATGATGATGAGGCTGTTTTCTCTTTTATGCAGTTTTCAAACGGGTTCTAGTGAGCCTTGTTCTGATGCGAGGGATGTTGGGATTTCTTTTGAGAATTAAATGATGTAATTTGATACTTATAATTTTGATAGCAACACTTGAAATACGACCTGATATGTATTTGTACTTTAGGGATTTGTACATGTGCTCACATATTTCTATAAGTCTTCCGCTTGCATTCTTCACTTATCCCTGAATTATATTTGCTATTTGGCTTAATCTATTCCATGTTTTATGCGCTAATACAGACAACATGCATTCATCATTCAATATGTTGCATAAGTGATGTTTTGGAACTCGAGAGCTGAGCTATGCTCGACCCCCGAATTTCAGGGCGTTACAAAAAACCTAGGAGTTAGCAGATTATTAAGTGGCAATCAAATAAGAATAGCGGGAGTCAAGTGTAACATAAATATAACCAAAATGGGAATAATATCCTAGGCCACATAGCTGGGGTCCAAATACAAAACTTCAAATTAAAATGTTCAAAATAAACTATAACAACTAAATCTACTGGTTTAACCTATAGTAAGCAGCCGCTTCCTGGTGCGGCTCATCCTTGTATGGCTTTTCCTTCCCTGTAATGGTAGCGGTCCTGAGATCCACTGCATACTCATTCATCCTTACACTTGTATCCTTTGTACGGTTGAACATTGATAAATGAGTGGCCAGCTCAGTGTAATTTTTCCTCAAGATATCACACCACCGCCCTAGACAAGAAATAGTATAAAAACATCTAGACAAACAAAACATAGTAAATGTAGTTTTATTATATTCATGGATGCGTAAATGCATCATCGACCCGGGGATGCTCATCCATTCAAAAGTTGGGCTCGTTACCCAATGTAAAGGCTGGCCGTTAGCGAAGCACATCATGTGCATACATCATGTACTGCATAACAACTGCCTATCGTACATCACGTACTTAAATTGATAACGTCGTCTTAGGGATATCCTCATCCCTGATTCTTAACTGATGATACCTCGAGCACAGATCTATCTTGGAGAAGTATTTGATATCCTTAAGTTGATCGAACAGATCATCAATGCACGGTAGGGGATATCTATTCTTAATCATCCCATCATTCAGAATTTTGTAATCTATACAGAGACGCATCGACCCGTCCTTCTTCACAAAGAGGACTGGCGCTTCCCAGGAAGAAACGCTAGGGCGGATGAAGCCTTGGGTCAGTAATTCATCAATCTGACTCCTCAACTTCTCCATCTCGCAAGGAGGCATGCGAAATAGAGGAAGTGATATAGGGGCAGTCCCTGGCTTGAGATCAATGCAAAAATCTACCACTTTCCTAGGGGGTAGCCCTGGTATTTCTTGAAACACTTCGGGAAAATCTCGGACTACCGGTATTCATCCGATGGTGGCTTCCACTATTTTGGATCCGTCTAGAGCCTATAAGCTCTCGAACATATCACGTCTTCCCCTCCCTTTTAGAGTGAAGGAGGCCTACCCAGGGACGTATATAGTAACCATTTTTTTGTGACAATCCATAACTGCATGCACTAACATAAGCCAGTCCATCCCAAGGATGATGTCGAATTGTCTAATGGGCATGATGATCAGGTCCAGAGTCACTTCGCGATTTGTGAGAGTTATAGGACACGCCTTGCATACTTTATCTATTTTCACAAACTTACCCATAAGGGATGCTACGACTAAGGGGGCATGCATTTGAGTTGTGTTCAATTCTAGTCTAGATGTGATAGCATAATCAATGAAAGACAGAGTTACACTAGAATTAAACAAAGTGAGTACAGGGGTACCATTAATGTGCGTGGTACCATGAATGGTTTAGATGGGTCCTCTTTAGCTTTAGTAGCGGCAACTGCATATACTCGAGCTGGGGGAGCCCCCTGTTGAGCTGAGGGTCCCTGTCTGGGCTGTTGGGGCCTGGGTTCTGCCCCGGCTACTACCTGGTTCTGCTAGGGACAGTTTGTCGGGAGTGGAATGCCCTCATCCCTCATCTTCTTGTAACAATTCCAGGCAATGTGGTTTGGTTTGCCACAGTAGTCACAGTTCCTGCCAGGGGGCATAGGCGGAGCTCATGCTGGTATTAACCTGAACCTTCCTGCTGGAACAGGAGGAGTAGGAGGAGCCTGTCTCAGTCTGACCGGGGCATCTCGAGCTGGGAGGTGTGAGTGGATAGTGTGCTCGAAGTCTTTCTCTACCCTCATTGCCTTACTTAGCAATTTCGAGAAATCCCCAAAATCCCATGCACACAGTAGAGACTGTGTCCCGGGCTTGAGTCCCTCCTTAAATTTCTGCAGCTTATACTTCTCATCCTTGAGGACCTTGAGTACATATCAGGACAGCTCATCAAATCGCGCCTCGTTCTAGGCAACAGTCATGCACCACTGCTCTAGCCTCAGGAATTGTGTGATCTTCTCATTCCAGCATGATCGTGGGAAGTATTTCTCCAGCAACTTCATCCTGAAAACTGGCCCACCTCCAAGCGTACCCAGCTGGCACGCTCCTCTACACACCCTCCCACCAGTTCTCGGCCTCCCCTTCTAACAGGTACGTGGCCATAGTGACCATCTGGGTGTCCAAGCACTTTAATGGCCCCATCATCTTAGTGATCCTCGCCAACCAATGTTCCGCCTGAACCGGGTCAGGTGCTCCCCTAAAGGTCGGTGGCTGGAGCCTCTGGAAATGATCAAACACATCTGTGCCCCTGGTCTCTCTATCTCGGGATGCCGCCTTGCTATCCTTATCCCGAAGAGTCTCCATCATCAGCGCGTGTACATCCTGTTACTGTCGTGCAAACGTATCCTGCTGCTGCTACATAGTAGCGACCATCTATGCAAAGGTTGTAAAGGCTGCTGCCCCTGTTAGTGAATCAGCAGGTACGTCGGCCGAAGGCATCCTCTGCTCTAAATACTAGGAGGGCAACCCCAATGGAATGACCTGAGGGGAAGGAGAATCTCCTACGATTTCGGATCTTGTATCCATATTCACCACCCTAGGCGAAAGGCCTGGTGTATACACGGGACTGCGCTCCCACTGGTGCTTCGTCGACGGAAGAGGGTGTATATCAATGGTACGAGTCTTCTGGGATCGCAAGACTAGTGGCATGATTTCCTGTGAGGTCAAAATTTCACGGTTCAGGTATTAGGAAAAGGCGGTTGCAGTCAAATAGTGAAGTAATACAAGGGTCAGGGCCTATTATATTGCTTGCCACATTCATGTCATGGTGGGCACTCGCCTTTTCAGGGAATACATCTTTAGCCCCTAAGTTTAGCCAATACTTCTGGTTGTAATTTAAGGGAACTATGGTTTCTATTTCTAGATTCAGACGATTAATTCAATATTTCCTAAGGGATCCTAAGTTCTTTTCTAGGGGACCTAAGAATTCAATTTATACTCTAAATTTCTTCTAGCTAGCAAAAGTTTCTTCATAGGTTAAATTTGTTTATTCTAATAATATCTGAGGGGCCCTAAGTATTTTGTCTTTATGTTCATTCATCCTAACTACTTCCTAAGGGGAAGTTCCTAAGTTTCTTTTAAGTTAATCCCTTAAGGATTTTATATGTGGATCCCACAGCCAGACTATCTCAGACTCCGCTCTGATACCAGCTTGCAATGCCCCAGTTTTCAGGACCCGAGTATACGACTTACATCCCAAAAACCCAAGAGTTAGCAGATTATTAAGTGGCAATCAAATAAGAATAGCAGGAGTCAAGTGTAACATAAATCTAACCAAAATGGGAATAATATCCTAGGCCACATAGCTGGGGCCCAAATACAAAACCTCAAATTAAAATGTTCAAAGTAAACTATAACAACTAGATCTACTAGTTCAACCCATAGTAAGCAGCCGCTTCCTGGTGCGGCTCATCCTCGTACGGCTCTTCCTCCACTACAACGATAGCGGTCTTAAGATCTGTTGTATATTCATCCATCCGTGCACCTGTATCCTTTGCACGGTTGAACATTGATGAATGAGTGGCTATCTTAGTGTGATTTTCCCTTAAGATTTCACACCGCCACCTCAGACAAGAACTAACATAAAAACATCCAGACAAACAAAACACAGTAAATGCAGTCTTATTATATGCATGGATGCGTGAATGCATCATCGACTCGGGGATGTTCATCCGTTCGGAAGTTGGGCTTGTCACTCAATGCAAAGGCTAGCCGTTAGTGAAGCACATCACGTACCACATAACGACTGCGTATCGTCTATCACGCACGTAAATCGATAGACGATGATCTGGATATGCGATGTATGCATGATTAGCCAGGCCATTATTAGTCTAATTACAATCAGCCAGTTTAAATAGGCTCAAGGTCACTACGGGGGCTTATCACCAGCGTAGGCCGGCGGCTTGGGCATAGTGCCTCATAACCACCATCCCCGGCCCATGAGTCTACTGCCTTAGGGTGTGTATAGAACCCATCAATACATGGCCAATCAACTCTCCATGTATGGGAAGCTACCATCATATGCCAACTAGGAATGAAGTATTGAAAACATTAAATACAGCGACTAAAGTGAGACGGCATGTATGAATCATTTACAAGTAAACAACGGTAATAACAATTGTTGAAAAGATCATTCCATAGTCAGGTAGGTGGAATCAATTCATAGGTGGTAAGCCACATGAATTCAACTGCCACTATCTTTAACCTCCATGTCGAGGGTCAAATCTTTCCACAATCCGTTCCATTACACCCCAAGTACGAACTCTCTTTAAATAGAGGTTCCCATAGAGAGATTTCAAGTAATATGTGACTTACAACCATTACAATCATATGGAGATTCAAGCATGATTCAAGGTGTTTCAAACAAGAAATAAAAGCATTTGATTCGGGTGATTTCATTCCCTTAATAGTTAACAAAAGAAGATAAAGAGGATAATCACAATATTATTCATTCTAAATTCGTTTACATCCTTTCTCTCCTTTGATTGCAAAGTAGAATGTTTACAAAATTACAATATGAAAACACAACACAATTGAATTATGATTTCAATGTGTCTTGATATGTTGACATCAATGCTCCATCATGACATATGTCTTGATTGGTTCCTCAGTCTGACTTGAAGCTTTTTGATACTCTCCGATTGCTGGAGCAGTCATGCGTACATAACTATCACTGGGCACTGGCACACACACTGTGCGCTGACACACACATTGTGTGCTGATATGCAGTGTGCGCTCAAATGTGTTGTGCGATGCACAACACTTGTTCTGCATAATGGGTGCGGATGATACTTGTATCCGCTCGAGATCTTCTTCTCTCCTTTTCCACTTCTGGGACCTTGCGCTAATGACTCATATAGAGGGGTGATGGGGTATACATAGCCTTTCCACACGTACGAACGTGCAACGCGTCCATTGTGCGCTAAACCCTATTGCGCGGTCACTTCTTTGTGCGGATGCCTCTGTGCGCGATCCCATGTGCACAGCCCTTTGTGCGAACCACCCTCATGCGTTGCCCTTTATGCGGACCACCTTTGTGCACTGCCCTTTGTGCGGACCACCTTTGTGCACTGCCCATTGTATGGACCACCTTTGTGTAGCCCAGCCTGATGTAGCGCATAATGCTCCTGCTCACAACAAGAGTCTGTCTCTTTTTATACCTCAACAGATGCCCCCTTGATCCTGCATTTCTTGATTTTTATCTACAAAATAATAAAATGTGGGATCAATCCTTCAACATTTTAACTAATTTACTCTCTTTTTCTTCATTGTGCGTAATTTTAAATCCGCGCACAACAACTTGTGCACAATGATTTGTGCACAATGGGCAGCGTAAGCCTATATATACATGATCGAAGCTCATTTTTCCCATTCCTTGCTTTGGAGCTATCTATTGCTCATTATAGAGATTTTGCACACAACGATGATCAGTGCACAATAACAATCTGTGCACAACGGTGGCCTGTGCACAACCATATTTTGCACACAATATAACCTTGTGCACAAAAACCCGCGCACAACCAATACTTCATGTATGCTAACTCCTTGCACATAATAGTCTTGCGCACAATAGGTCTTATGTTCCTGGGACTTTAGAATTTTCACACCTATTTCAAACTTCTTCTAATGCCTTAGTTTATTTACTAAAATTCTGCATCTTTGTAAGTTTCGCAGATCTCCAATAGCCCACTCCAAAAGACCTCATACTTCCCCAGATGCTGCTGAACCATCAGCCCCTCAGCCACCTGAGACTCACACCTAGAAGAGGGCTAGATCTTCCGAAGGCTACTCTTCTTTCTTCAAAGAACCCACTCCTATCATCGACTTTGTTGATCGAATTCAACGGCTGTCTGACCACATCCGCACAGCCGTCTTAATGAGAGAAATAGAAGGTCCCCCCCACTGAAGGTCAAGAATCTGATTGGGAAAATTGGTTAAAATGTACTGCCAATTTTCAAACAGAAGAAACTCGCCCTGCCCCCGTTGAAGCTTCCCCCTCTCCTTCAATTTTAAAGAAAAAGAGACAAAAGAGTAAAGATGAAATCTTCCAAGAGAAGATCCAAGAGCACAACAAGAGACGCTTCCAGAACGCTTGTGACATGATTAAATCTCATGCTAACGCAATCAAATTAAAAAATCCCTACAAAAGACGAGACCATCACCATCCCTTTACATCTTCAACGTCACCTTTTAATGATTCAGAGTGACCCATTTGATTATATGACACAAAACTGGCTCCTATATGTGTCAAACTGGTTCATCAAAGAACCAAAAATTCTCGAAGGTTATCTCACGGAGAAATGCTTAGTTCAGAAGACTGGGCAGATATCATACATGAACTTTCTCACGCCATGTTACAATCCTCATGCCATATATCCCACCCATTATTTCGAGACAATCCAACATCGTTTTTATGCCCGTGATTCATTATAAGGGAAGGATGAATTTAGGACACGCGGTCTCTGGGCTGAATGCCCGTATTATAGTTCATGGACCAAGGCAATTATAAGAAATATAAGGATGCTCTTATCGCGGTGAACATACACAAAGCTATAGAAGCCACTTCTGATTTCTTTCATAAGGATACCCCAATTTACAAAGGCTTCCTAAAGTATTGGTCTTCCACCATAAATTCCTTCCACCTCCCGGTTGGCGAAGTGAGCATCGGTTTGTGGGATCTACACAGGATGGCAGGTTTGCCTATCTCTGGGTCTTTTTTAGACGAATATGTTCCTACAAATGAGGAGTTTTCTTATGTTACTCCCGACAGAGTACCTAAGAAGCCTCCACCATCGAACTTTTTCGCGAGATGTCTTATTTCCCCGACGTTCACAAAATATCCCCATTCCAGTGGCTTGCACATTTCTCACGATTCCTACTGTGAATATTTTAACATCCCTTCTCATTTTTAAATGCATCTTTATATATATATATATATTCTTATTTTCATATCTTTTCTCCTTTCAGGTTTTCTAGCAGCCACTCAGCTGAATTAGAAGCCACTCGCAAGAAGATAAAAAGTCCAGCCAACTTCACTGCTGAAACTGAACTAGCTGCTTTCTTGGCTTATTGGATAAGTTTGGTCGTCCTACCCAATTTGAAGTGTTCAGATTCTATTTGGCCAACCCTGTTTGTAGTAGCAGGCGCTATGGCAGAAGGTAAGGAGAAGTATTCTTTGGCCCCTCCCGTGTTATGTTTTGCTGTATAAAGCTTTTGGAAATGCTGGGGCGCATTGCTCATGCCAAGCGATTAAAGCTACATCTTCTTTTACTCTGTGGCATTACTTCTCAGGTTGGCTCGATGTATATTTCCCTTGGACTTACGGTGATCCGGAGAAGGCTTATGTCCATCCTGAACACCTACCCTTATGGTATTTCCTCAAATGAAAGATGATAAGGAAGGGGTATGAATAGATAGTAGACAAGATTGAAAATACAAAATCCATCAATTTCTTTCCCTTTTATTTAGATTATCAAGCTGAGGATAGAGAAATCGAAGGTAACGACAGTCTGGAGCCCATTGAAAGAACTTTCTTCCTCTACATCCACTCTTGTAGCTTGCCTATGCGAGAAGGAGTAGAATTCTAGAGAGAGCCATATTATCCGAGTAGGTTAGTTAGACAATTTGGTTATGACCAAGCCGTGCCTCAGGCAGGAGAAGAAGTTATGCGAATAATGAGAAGTTACGGGGTTGGCCCATATAATTGGGCTCTAATATGGAAGCAACTTTTGGCTCCTATTTCCTTCTCCCAGGGTTCAATCATTGAGTAGCAGCCTCATACTTTTTGATGCGATGGTGGACGCACCATTATTACTTGGTGCGTAATTGCTTTCTTGTGGACCACCCTGTCTGGGTTCCTCCTCCACGATTGAGAAACTATAGACCATAGCAAGGGATTGGATATTTCATTAAGAAGGATCACGCTGCTGTTTCGGGGCAACTCTGTCGTAAAATTTCTATGGAAGAACCGATTAGAGAGATAAAGCCACTACACACTTTGGAGGGATGAATTGCTTTTGGATCTCCTCTTGATCTCATAAAGTGAAGAGGAAGGTAGGCCACTCCCCTTGATGAATTTGAAACTCCTGGTGGTATTGTACCTTCCCCCACTCGTGAAAGAGAAGACTAGCCTGGTTATCCTACCCCTGCAGTCTCTCCTGCTATAGAGCCCATCGCAACTGGAAATTCTCATGGCACAGATCGTACAACAACTGCGGTTTCTCCTGTCATGGGTCACACAACAACTGCGATCTCTTCTGTTACAAGTCATACAATGATTGTAATTTCTCCTGCCGTAGATCGGGTTGTTGCCACCACATCGCCTATGACTCGCTCACGTTCTAAGTCATTATCTTCCGAAGTTCTGGCACACCAATTTCCTTCTCCTATTCGAAGTGCTCGTCTTCTCCCTGTGAAGACTGTTTACAAGGGGAAACAAACCATCTCAGAGGAGGATAGTTTGTCACTATTCGGCCAATAGTCCAAGCAACAAAACATCTTCCTCCGCAAGTTTGACTGATGAAGGGGATGTCCTATTGAATCAAGGAATTGATGCTGAGGTAGACATTGAAGAAGAAGGTGAGGTTAGGGCTGAATCTCAATCCCCTGAAATCCAATCCACTCATCCAGATGTTCCTCCCTCAATTGTGATGACTTCTTTCAAAGAAGAACAACTTGATTATGGAGGGTCTGCATGTTTTCCCAGAGTGAATATTATAATTTCTTTTGATGCTTCATATTCTTCATGCATGATAGAAACCGCTAATGTAACTGTTCATGAAGCATCAGCACTAAGAGAAGTAGAAGCCCCGTTATCAGAGATTCAAGTAGGAATGAAAAATATACTTCTTTCCCAAAGTGCGGAGGTGAGTCAAGACATCGTAGAAATCCCGCCAGTGGTCACTGTGGCATATGATATTCCCATTCACACTGATAAATCTCCTACTGTACGCCCTCATCCTATCCAGCCGGTCATCCGGAGTTTGGAATTTTTTTTAACCCGATCGATGTTCCGACTTCGACGACTCTAGATTTGAGTGCCGGAGGAGCTCAGGAGCTTTCTTTCAATGTCACTATAGCTACAGACATACCCACATCTGCAGAACCAGGAACCTGTTCTATTCAAGCTACTTCTGCAATTGCCTCTGGACAGGGTATATACTCTCTTTTCTTCCTTTCTTCATATTGTTAGATATATGTATCCTCTTTTTAATTCATAATTCTTCTTTAGTTTCCAGCTTTAGCTATAAAAACTTCAAGTGGGTCTGAAGGTTTCAACTCAGTAGCTACAGTTTCTGATAGACTTTCATTGGAGAAGGTGTCACCTCTCATGCTGGTATTCTTTAAGAATGCAATCTCTGTTATTATAAGTGCTTTTAAGGATCCAGCCCAGTGGCCCTTTTTGGACAGTGCCTTAGCCATTCTTGACCATTCAACTCGTCTGGCCCATGTCAATGTTTAATCCCTTCATGACTCCTTATCACAGTTCTATGATTCCACCAAAAATTTAGAGGCAACATGAGGTGTAGTCGTTGCTCTAGAGATTTTGAATCGTCAAAGAGAACTAATGCTACTCAAGAAGAAACTCTCTCGAACATACGACATCCTCTCCAATTGTGGTGCTATTAATCAATCTCTTCATGAGAGGTTGAAAGCTTCTGATAGAAATAAGACAATCATTGATGACCAAATCGCCCTTCTGGAGAAAGAGATTATGCTGCTCAAGGTTCGAAGAGAAGAAAAGGAGTCAAATATTCGTCAAGTCAGGGAGCAGCTTGAAATGAATACTCAGATTACCTACATTGAGAAGGTCGAACAAGTGAAGAATAGGGAAGTTGTTGCCTCTTTGGAGTTAGAATTGGTCAGCGTTCCTGATCATGCCAAGATTATTCTTTTGGTTGAACATATGACTGCTACAGCACAAATTCAGTTAAAAGAGGAATTATAGCTCTATGTATCAACATTAGGCATGTCTGAGGATCTATAAAATTGTATTTTTCATGTAAATTTCTTTACTTCTTTTTGTGTTGTAGTGTGTGGATGAATTGTAATGTTTTGTTCAAAGAAAGCATATTCTTCGCAATACAATCATTGGTTTTGGGGTACATGTTAATGCAATACTTCATAGTCATGCTTCATTATATCTATAATTCATCATATTTATGAATAATTAAGCATCCCTATGTGATATTTATTTCAATGGGTGGAAGTATTTCTGTTTTAAAGTCAATAGAGTTAGTTTTGTACATGGTTTAAGCTCTTGAGTAGTGGAGCAATCACAGTTTTTTAGACTCATAAGTAGTTAGATTCAGGTCTTATGTGAATGGCCTCTATAACTTTCTGGAGTTAATGGGGCTTATCACTGCTAGGGAGTTCACAAACCGCGATCCATTAGAGGGGCCCATTGAAGCTACCGGGGCCATGAACTCAATTGGATTTACGTGTAGGGTTGGCCACAGTAACTCTCTAGAGTTCACGGGGTGTGCAAGGCTACCTTTGGTACCAAATCCAAGGCCGCCAGCCCATCAATAAGGGGGTATTTTTATTAAGACCCTGTCCTCATGAGTTACTACTGAAATCAAGCTAGGGACCTGGGGGGTCTTATTTATCTGTAAGTTCGGACCCATTCATGGGAGGGTATTTTCATCCTCGTCCATGGCGCTGTCGGAGAGGTATACAAACGGCATTAGTCTCACGCGTGACTGGCTGTTGAGGACTTTTAGCCTTTTAGGGCTTTTAGTCACTGGCTCCGTTCGCTGCCCACATGAGTATGCATGTGATGTGGCCTATACGGGTTTTTTAGGGCCGTTGGCTCCGCACGATTGTCCCGAATAATATATAGGTCTTATACGTAGTTAGACATATAGGACTTGGCTAGGCGGCCTTAAATGATGAGCTACCATAAAGATTTGCATGAGCTTAGCCGCATAGACTGTCCCACTGCCATGAATGGTGAATCAAGTCCACTGCCATGAATGGTGAATCAATAATTGATACATCACCGTTGCTTGCTAGTGCCAATAATATTCTGATGATATCTATCTCTATTATCAAATTAGCTTGGTGATAATAATAATTTTGATAGGTGACTAGTAATGACAGTGATCGTTGTGATTTTAGTCGTTGATGGTTAGTCTTGATATGCTTGAGAATTCGCCTTTTATTCATCGTAATGAGAGGAAGAATACAAGGTTCTGCCTTTTAAGGCTATTTCATCATTTAATCTGTAGATACCCCCTTTTAATGTAGAAGTATTATTCTGATAACCTTCTAGATCAAAATCTTTTCCGCTGTTAGGGACAATATTTCTTAATGAAGCGGGCATTGATCGGTATGCTGATGCCTCGTCCATCCTAATCCGTTACTCTGTGTGCCCCATTAGAATATACTTCCGTTATAATGTACGGTCCATCTTATTTAGTGTAAGCCCTGTATCCTAAACTGTACCGTTCCGTAGACTTCCGTGGTCTTCCCAGTCGAATTGCGGCAAACTTCGATCCTTAACTGGTATTTGCGCACGACTCTGATTCACATGCCATCAACCCGAGTCGACTCGACCCGAGACTTATACCATAGCGACCGCGCCGACGCCGTGGTTCCAACGCCTCGTCTCGTGCGTCAATGCGACGCTTAGATCATGAGATGTAACTCACGCATTATAATAGCTATGGACCACACATTTGCGGGGCCCACATATCACAATGACACCATTTCCTAGGTTATCATGGGGTGATGTTATCACTTCATGCCAAGTAATAAATGCTTACAAACAATTATGGCATTTATTCTCGCCATGGGTCAACCCTAGCATTTATGACATTACATGAATTAATTATTCTCTCTCTCTCTCTCTCTCTCTCTCTTCTTCTTCTTCTTCATTTTTCTCCCCTAGCAAGAGAAAAGGTGAAAACATCCATGGGAGCCCTCCCATTTCTAATCACATCCACCTTAGATCCCCTTCAATCCAACCACTAGAAGTCCATCTCCACCGTTGAAGCAGCCTTATTGGAGCTTTGGAACACTACGGAGGAAAAAAGAAGGAAAGTGGGTGCTTCTCTCTCTCTTTCTCCCTTCCCTTCTCTCTCTACTCCCCTCTCTTTTTCCCCGATGGACGTGGGCCACCTGATGATGCATGTAATATATCCAAATTGTCCATCCAGTGGGATGCCCAGTGTCCAGTGAACAGCCCCTTTGCTGCCCCTTTTTTTTTGGGCCTTTGTGGCCGGTCGGTCACACAGGCTCGGATGGAAAGGAAAACATAAATATTAGCTTGATTTCTAAACTCAGTGGGCCACTGCGTGTGTAAGTGCTATAGTTTTTATCCCTGTCTGTTGTCAAATTTGTAGTGCCAAAATCACTGTTATGTTATATATAACTTGCATAAGTGAAGCTCTCTCAAGGATCAACATTCATGAACAAGCAAAGCTCACAAGACAAGACTCAAGCTGCAAGACTTCAAGAAGAGTACAAGGCAGAACTCAAGACCCTTTCAAGATTGAGCTACTTGAAGATTTCAAGATTGATCTATATCAAGACTTCAAGGCTCATACTTCAAGGTCAATAGTTCTGAATGTTTCAATGTCCTTTACTTCATGATTGAGGTTTGATTGACCATAGGTTGACCTTAGAAGTAGGTCATTTCGGATACCTAAACCGAATGTTTATTTTAGATGTGATTGGTCTGTTCTTCTACTAGTCCTAGGCCTTCTTCGACTAGTCCTAGACTTACTTCGACCAATCTAAGAAAATCCTTGATCAGTCGTAAGTTTGTTACAAATTCCGGATAAAATCTGTTAGGCTTCGACTAGTTCAGGAATCTGTTCGACCAGTCGTAGGAACAGTGTCGACTGCATCTACGACCAGTCGAACATCTTCGACTCGAATTCCAGCGAAGTTTTACAGGACCTATGACCAGTCGAAGGAGACCTACGACCAGTCGTAGGTGACTTACGACCAGTCATAGGAAAGCTTCGACCAGTCGTAGAAAATCCCGCCGGATTTTTCAAATATCTGTTGTTGCTTCGACTAGTCGAAGACCCGATCTTCTCACCTATAAATAGTGCACGAATCTCAGAAGAAATTATCGATTTAATTAATTCATTCAAGCCGATCTTCGTCGAACTTCTGAGAGATAATTCTGTGCTCCATCTAAGCTATGTGTGCTTATTTAATATTCTCTTTCCTTAGCTTTATTTTAATTGATTTTGTTTCTGCTATTCCAATCTGATTTGATAAAGAGGAATTATTATTCCCTTTCTTTGGAATCAAAATCAATTAAGGCAAGCCCTGTTTGGTTTAATTTAAAATCAATTAGAATTAGAACCATTGTAATCGATACTGGACATTGAACTTGGACATTTAATCATCTACTTTGATTTGGTTCTACCGGGCTGCTACAACGAAGGAGATATTCAGGTATTTTACATTTAATTGTAAATTCCTTTCTATTTTGGTTTCTTTCAAGATTTGCCAGAAAAATCTTATTGTATTGGTTTTCTGAGGAGAGCCAGGAAAACTCAGAAGTGGGGTTTTTTTAATTGTGTAAGCCCACAGACAGAGACACAATTGCAAAGGTTTTGGGTGAACCTGGGAAAACCTATATTTAGTGAACGCTAATTCCCCTGTGTGAGGATATTAGGAGTGGAGTAGCATTTTGTGTGGCTGTTATTTAACAGTTGATGAACACACAGGCGAACCACTATAAACCCTTGTGTTGTGGTTGAATGACTTATATTTCTAATCTTTAATTAATTTTTGTGGGATGTATGTATGGTAGTGAATGTTGTAATTATTTAATTCAAGCTTTGTGAGAATGTTGTAATAGCTTAGAATTTATTTTCTGCTATTCCTTTAAAAGCTTGATTTTCAATTTCATTTGAAAGTTGTTCCAACAAGGTTGCCCTGCCATTTTTATGGTGTATGGCTGTCCCTAGAACAATACATTTTTAATTACAAGTTATTTCAATTCAGTTTATATTTATTATTGTATTCCTCTTCGATTTGAGACTTGATACAAAGATCTTTCTAGAAATAAGGTTGTCCTACCATAAACTCTATTTTTGGTGTAAGGTTGTCCTTAGAACAACGTTTGTATCAACCTCTCAAGATCTGAATTTTGAGGTTATTTTAATTTACTGCATTGTGATTTACTTTGGCTATCATTTTCTTTTTATTTCCGCTGTTATTAGTTTTATTTGGCATTGTCCTATTCACTCCCCCCTCTAGGAGATATAGCTTGGCCTTTTCAAGTGGTATCAGAGCCTAATAGCTCTTTTTTTTTAAATTCTTGGATTTAATTCCTGAGCTAACGATTTAAGCTATTTAAGATGTCAAATTTTGATAGCCTTTCAGTCACAAGGCCTTCACCCTTTGATGGCTCCAACTATGCTTATTGGAAAGCCAGAATGAGGATCTTCCTCAAATCAATGGATGAAAATGTGTGGCAAGCCACAGTGACTGAATGGAATCCTCCTATCATGGAAGTTACTGGGGTTGATGGTTCAAAATCAATAAAAGTCACACCATATTACCAATGGACCACCCTTCAGAAAAGTGAGAGTAGTGCAAATGCTAAAGCACTAAATGCAATTACTTACGCACTATCACCGGATGAGTTCAAAAGAATCATTTCTTGTGATACTGCAAAGCAAGCTTGGGATATATTAGAAATGACACACGAGGGTACTACAATTGTCAAAAAATCTAAAGTCCAACTCCTCACAACCAGATTTAAAGAAATACATATGGAGGAAAATGAAATGTTTATGGACTTTTACACTAGATTGAATGATATTGTAAACTCGATGTGGGGTCTTGGCGATAAAATCCTAGAAAGTAAAGTATGTGCAAAAATACTACGCTCACTTCCTGAACGGTTCAATTCTAAAGTAACCGCGATCCAGGAACTTCGTGATACGGATAATATGAGGGTAGAAGAACTAGTTGGTTCTCTACAAACCTATGAGTTAAACTTTAAAGGTCCTCAAGGTAAATCTATCGCACTAAAATCTTCTAAATGTAATTCAGAAGAAAATTCTGATTCAGAAGATGATATAGCTCTTTTAGCTAAAAAATTTTACAAAATTTTCAAAAGCAAGAAAAGGGTTGATTTTCAAAAATCAAATGATAAAAAGAAGTTTAGACCCAAATCTAGAAAATCTTTGAAAGATAGTCAATGTTACAACTGTCAAGAATATGGGCACTTAGCAAATAGATGTCCAAAAAGGGACAAACCCAAGAAGAAGGGTATGTTGGCTACATGGGATGAATCATCTGATTCTGAAGGTTCTTGAAGATTCTGAAACTGAGTCGAGCAATGAGGCCAACGCTCTTATGACTCTAGCCAAATTCACATTTTCAGATAATGACTCTACAAGTGAAGAAAATCTGAATAGTGAATGTGAAAATGAAGATGATCTTCAAGACGCTTACAATGCCCTATATAAGGAAAGTTGTAAAATTGCTGTCAAACTTAAACTTCAAAAAGAAAAGTTTTCTAAACTCAAAAATTGTTTTGATTCACTTGTCTTAGAAAAATCACAAATTTCAGATTGTTTTGAAAAATCAAAATGCGATTTGAAATTCAAAAACTCCCTAATTATTGATTTAAAATCTGAAATTGAGAAACTTAAAACTGAAGTATCTTCTCTTCTGAGTTTAAAGGACACATGGAAATATGCCCAAGGTGATCCAAAGTTAGAGAAACTTTTATCCGGATCAAGAAAATGTGGCGATCCATCCGGGTTGGGCTATGATAAAAATTTATCTCCTAAACAAATGTATACTCCTCCTATGTTTGTTAAAGGAGAGTCCTCAAACTCAAAAGGGAAAAATACTTATCAAGATTTTTCTAAAAATTCAAAAACTTTTCAAAAACCTAGAAATAGCCATGTCAACTTTAATTAGAAACGAAATCCACTAGCTGAAAAGATAGTTGATTTACTCAAGGAGCTCTTAAAATCTAACTCTATAGGTCATTCCTACAAATATACACAAAAGAAGACTAACTATGTTCCTAAACCTAAAACAGTTATGAAATGGGTTCCTAAAGTCACCTGCTTGGTTGCTCACACTGCTTTCAAAGCAACAAGTCATTCAAAGTGGTACCTAGACAGTGGATGCTCCAGGTATATGACAGGTGACAAAGCTTTATTCACCGATCTGAAAGCTATGACTGATGGTTCAGTCACATTTGGTGATGGTAGCAACTGCAAGATTATAGGCCAAGGTACAATTCAACTTTTTAATCTTCCGGTGTTTAAAAATGTTTTATACGTTGAAGGCCTAAAGCACAACTTGCTTAGTATATCACAAATATGTGATAATAACCATAATGTTCGGTTTTCTAATCAAAGCTGTGAAATACTAAACAATAAGGGTTCTGTAATATTAACTGGACGTAGAACGTCTGAAAATTGCTATATTATTAGTGAATCCAGCTCATCTAATCAAACATGTTACATGGTCCATACAGACGAGACTGATTTATGGCACAAACGTCTTGGACATGTACATTATCGAAACTTATATCGATTGAGCAAACGAGAACTTGTAAGAGGTTTACCCAAACTTCAGAAATTAGATAAAATATGTGGTGAGTGCCAGATAGGCAAACAAACAAAGAACTCCCACAAAAAGGTGAATTCAAATACCACATCAAGACCACTCGAACTTCTCCACATGGATCTGGTAGGACCTACTAGAACAGAAAGTCATGGTGGGAAAAAGTATATCCTGGTAATAGTTGGTGACTTTACCAGATATACATGGGTAGTTTTCTTAAGGGACAAATCTGAAACCCTTGAAGAAGTAAGAAAAGTTCTCAAAAGGATTCAAACTGAAAAATCTTCTCAAATCAGTAAAATTCGTAGTGATCATGGATCTGAATTTGAGAATAACAATTTTGAGAAGTTCTGTACCGACCAAGGAATTTTACATGAATTCTCTGCTCCCAAAACTCCACAACAAAATGGAATTGTAGAAAGAAAGAATAGGGTGCTTCAAGAAATGGCTAATGTCATGTTGAATAGCATGAAGCTCTCTGAAAAACTTTGGGCTGAAGCAGTCAACACAGCTTGCTATATTATTAACCGAGTCTACACTAGCAAAGATAAAAATAAAACGGCTTACGAATTATGGTTCAAGAAAAAGCCTACTGTTAAATACTTTCAAGTTTTTGACAGCAAGTGCTATATTTTACGTGATCGTGAAAATTTGGAAAAATTCGATACAAAGAGTGATGAAGGGATCGTTCTAGGATATTCCTTAAACAGTCGAGCTTATAGGGTCCTAAACAAAAGGACTGGTGTGATTCAAGAATCCATTAATGTTATCATTGATGATCACTTAAACACACCAATTTCTAATTCAGATAATGATGAAGTATTAATCATTGATAAACCCGATACTTCATCGAATCAGATTGATTCTGAGTTGAGGACTGTTAAAGATCATCCAACCACTCAAATTCTTGGAAACCCTCTCACCGGTGTTCGCACCCGTAGACAACTTGAGGATATATGTAATTATGTATGTTTTACATCCCAAATTGAACCATCTAACGTAAAAGAAGCTCTGGCTGATGAGAACTGGATTGTTGCGATGCAAGATGAACTCAACCAATTCATAAGAAATGATGTTTGGTATCTCGTACCAAGACCTAAAGATAAACACATCATTGGAACAAAATGGATTTTCAAAAATAAGTCTGACGAATGTGGAAATATAATTAGAAACAAGGCTAGACTGGTGGTACAAGGTTATACTCAAATTGAAGGGATTGATTTCGATGAAATCTTTGCACCAGTAGCACGTCTTGAATCTATCAGACTATTTATATCCATTGCATGTTTTAGAAAAATAAAAATCTATCAGATGGATGTGAAAAGTGCTTTTCTAAATGGCGATTTACATAAAGAAGTCTATGTTGAACAACCAATGGGATTTGAAGATTCTAAAAATACTGATCATGTATATCAGCTTAAAAAGGCACTTTATGGATTAAAACAAGCACCTAAGGCATGGTATGAGAAACT
Source organism: Magnolia sinica (assembly GCF_029962835.1). Classification (NCBI taxonomy): domain Eukaryota; kingdom Viridiplantae; phylum Streptophyta; class Magnoliopsida; order Magnoliales; family Magnoliaceae; genus Magnolia; species Magnolia sinica. Next base: position 26,961,809 of record NC_080588.1, read on the forward strand.
AACAAAATTTCTTTTAAGTCATAATTTTCAAATGGGATCTGTCGATAAAACTCTGTTTGTTAAAAAACATAATGATCATATCTTAATGGTACAGATTTATGTTGATGATATCATTTATGGATCAACTTGTACTGACTTGACTACTGAGTTTGCGGATTTGATGAAATCACAATTCGAAATGAGCATGGTTGGGGAATTGACTTATTTCCTTGGATTGCAAGTAAAGCAACAACCTGAAGGAATATTCATTTCTCAATCTAAGTATGCCTTGAATCTAATCAAGAGATTTGGATTTGAGAATGGTAAGAATTTCGATACTCCTATGAGTACTACCCTGAAACTATCAAAAGACTCTAATGGTAAAAATGTTAACTCAAAACTTTATCGGAGTATGATTGGTAGTTTGTTATATTTAACTGCTAGTAGACCTGATATTTCTCTAAGTGTTGGTATTTGCGCAAGATATCAATCTGATCCAAAAGAATCTCACTTGATTGCTGTCAAGCGAATTATTAGATATGTTGCAAGTACTGTAAATCTCGGTCTCTGGTATCCTCATGAGACTAATGTCCGATTAGCTGGGTACTCGGATGCTGACTGGGCTGGTAATCTAGATGATAGAAAATCAACAAGTGGTGGTTGTTTTTTCATTGGAAATTGTCTAGTTTCCTGGTTTAGTAAGAAACAAAATTCTATATCACTTTCAACAGCTAAAGCTGAGTATATCGCAGCTGGTAATGCATGTACACAGCTTGTTTGGATGCAACGAATGCTAAGTGATTATGGAATTAAACAGGATTCTATGTTATTACATTGTGATAATTCCAGTGCGATAAATATTTTAAAAAATCCTATTCAGCATTCTCGTACTAAGCACATTGACATTAGATTTCATTATATAAGGGATTTAGTAGAAGAAAAAGTTATATCTCTAGAATATATTCCTACTGAAGATAAACGTGCTGACATTTTCACAAAACTTCTCGATAAAAGCAGGTTCAAAAAGATAAAATTTGATCTTGGCATGTGCATTTTAAATTGATAATTTATGCCTTCTTGTATTATAGTGTATATATTTGCAAGATTAAATTCCAAATTTTGTATAATTTGCAAGAAATTTGAATTTTTGGGGTTTCTTCGACCAGTCGTGAGTATACACGACCAGTCGTCCTATGACCGGTCGTAGATACCCACGACCAGTCGTGGAACACGGGTTTCACTTCAAATTGGGGATTTTTCACTTTCTTCCTCATTTCTTCTTTCTTCTCCTTAGAGCCGAACTTCGACTTGTCGAACCCATCCTTCAAGTTCTTCAAGGTTAGTGTTCCAAATCCCGTTTTTCTTGCATAGTTGTGTCTAGATTGTTTCCTTTTCTCTCTTGAAGCTTTCTATTTTGAAAATCATTGAGATTTGGGGTTTAGATTTTGAAAAATCTGTTTTGAGCAAACCCACTTCTCAATCCTTTGCAACTTCCTATTTTCTTGAAATCCTTGTTGCAAATGGCTTCTAGAGGTAGAAAAACTACTTCACGTGGTCCTTCTTCTTCCTCCAGATCGACCGCTATCTCTAAACGTCATCTTCTTGTTCCTAATGATGATCCATCAGATGTTAGGGACATTAGATCACGTAATGTTATTGTTGAACATCCTGTTGATGTCAATCATATTGCACCTTTTGACATCCTTCCTATGCTTGAAGCTGTAGGTTGGGTTAACTTATTGCATTGGGGTGGGCCTGCATACCGGTCCATTGCCCAATCCATGTTTACTTGTATTAGTGCATTTTCATAGGATAATTTAACTTTTCAAATTTCTACTAGAGAAGGGCCTTTTGACGTTGATCGTCATTTAATTTCAGCCCTTATGGACATACCTGTGAATGATGAGGGTATTCCTATTCATAATTTAACTGATAAACCCTCAATGGCTGAAAAACGCATGCTCACTAGAGACTTGTGCAACATGGATGTTCAATGGACTCAAAAAGGGAATGCGCTCCCCGCAAGGTATTTGTTACCCAAATACAGAATTCTCCACAGAATCTTTGTGTCTAATCTGTATCCTCGTTCGGGTAATAAATCTGACTTGACCTCGTTTATGGTCCGTGTTATCCATGCTATTTCCAATGGTACTCAGATTTGTTTGCCATCCTTAATCTGTCATTTCATTCTTCAGTTTCGACTCCATCCTGGTCATAGTGACATTCCTTTTGCCTATTTTATAACTGTATTGGCTACTTACATGTTAGTCGATATGCCTGTTGATGAAGCACCAATCCATCATCTGATCTTCAACAATACAAATATTAATAAAATGAAGTTGGATCTGCTTCCTGAACAAGGTGGTGGTGGTGGTGGTCTTGAAGAAGCTGGTGTTGACATTAATATGGATGACATTTTTTAGGAACTGGATTTTGACTTAGCAAATGATCTAGATTTTGTACCATCTGATGTTGATGCATGTCTGAGTGCATTAGAGGGTAAAGTTGAGAATATAAATGTAAAGTTAGAAAACATGTCTGTTGCTCATGATTTGCAATTTAAGTACATGCGCAAATATCTTAGGCGCTTGAACAAAGGCATGCACTAACTTGATCCCTCTATTCCTGCTCCATCATCTGGTTCTGGTTCTGAGTAGTTTATATGTGTCTTCTGGTTTGTAATAACTTTATTACTTAGCACTTGTTTGCTTGATTTTGAGTTGGATTTTATTTATGTTTTATGCTGGATATTTGTTCTTGATGTAATATTTATACTGGATATATGTGATGCTATCTTGAGTATCTCTCTGACTCTTTTGCTATACTCTCTTACTTCCTCATGTTTCCTCTCATGACTTCCTTTATTTAGTTCTCCTTTGTCTTATTGTGACAAAAAGGGGGAGAATGGTTTGTTCTTAATGTGATTGTGAGAGGAGTAGCATTGGTTATGTTACTCAGGGGGAGTCAGGGGGAGTATATGTTTGATCTTGTTGAATGAAACTGGTTGAATGTTGAAACTGGTTGAATATTGAATATTGAATATTGATTTGCAGGTATTAACCAGTTGTTTTACTTTTGTTTATCTTGGTTATGTGTTTTGTCACTAATTTGACAAAGGGGGAGATTGTAAGTGCTATAGTTTTTATCCCTGTCTGTTGTCAAATTTGTAGTGCCAAAATCACTGTTATGTTTTATATAACTTGCATAAGTGAAGCTCTCTCAAGGATCAACATTCATGAACAAGCAAAGCTCACAAGACAAGACTCAAGCTGCAAGACTTCAAGAAGAGTACAAGGCAGAACTCAAGACCCTTTCAAGATTGAGCTACTTGAAGATTTCAAGATTGATCTATATCAAGACTTCAAGGCTCACACTTCAAGGTCAATAGTTCCAAATGTTTCAATGTCCTTTACTTCATGATTGAGGTTTGATTGACCATAGGTTGACCTTAGAAGTGGGTCATTTCGGATACCTAAACCGAATGTTTATTTTACATGTGATTGGTCTGTTCTTCGACTAGTCCTAGGCCTTCTTCGACTAGTCCTAGACTTGCTTCGACCAGTCTAAGAAAATCCTCGATCAGTCGTAAGTTTGTTACAAATTCCGGATAAAATCTGTTAGGCTTCGACTAGTCCAGGAATCTGTTCGACCAGTCGTAGGAACAGTGTCGACTGCATCTACGACCAGTCGAACATCTTCGACTCGAATTCTAGCAAAGTTTTACAGGACCTATGACCAGTCGAAGGAGACCTATGACCAGTCGTAGGTGACCTACGACCAGTCGTATGAAAGCTTCGACCAGTCGTAGAAAATCCCGCCGGATTTTTCAAATATCTGTTGTTGCTTCGACTAGTCGAAGACCCGATCTTCTCACCTATAAATAGTGCACGAATCTTAGAAGAAATTATCAATTTAATTAATTCATTCAAGCCGATCTTCGTCGAACTTCTGAGAGATAATTCTGTGCTCCATCTAAGCTACGTGTGCTTATTTAATATTCTCTTTCCTTAGCTTTATTTTAATTGATTTTGTTTCTACTATTCCAATCTGATTTGATAAGAGGAATTATTATTCCCTTTCTTTGGAATCAAAATCAATTAAGGCAAGCCCTGTTTGGTTTAATTTAAAATCAATTAGAATTAGAACCATTGTAATCGAGTGCTGGACATTGAACTTGGACATTCAATCATCTACTTTGATTTGGTTCTACCGGGCTGCTACAACGAAGGAGATATTCAGGTATTTTACATTTAATTGTAAATTCCTTTCTATTTTGGTTTCTTTCAAGATTTGCCAGAAAAATCTTATTGTATTGGTTTTCCGAGGAGAGCCAGGAAAACTCAGAAGTGGGGTTTTTTTAATTGTGTAAGCCCACAGACAAAGACACAATTGTAAAGGTTTTGGGTAAACCTAGGAAAACCTATATTTAGTGAACGCTAATATCCCCTGTGTGAGGATATTAGGAGTCGAGTAGCATTTTGTGTGGCTGTTGTTTAACAGTTGGTGAACACACAGGCGAACCACTATAAACCCTTGTGTTGTGGTTGAATGACTTATATTTCTAATCTTTAATTAATTTTTGTGGGATGTATGTATGGTGGTGAATGTTGTAATTATTTAATTCAAGCTTTGTGAGAATGTTGTAATAGCTTAGAATTTATTTTCTGCTATTCCTTTATAAGCTTGATTTTCAATTTCATTTGAAAGTTGTTCCAGCAAGGTTGCCCTGCCATTTTTATGGTGTATGGCTGTCCCTAGAACAATACATTTTTAATTACAAGTTATTTCAATTCAGTTTATATTTATTATTGTATTCCTCTTCGATTTGAGACTTGATACAAAGATCTTTCTAGAAATAAGGTTGTCCTACCATAAACTCTGTTTTTGGTGTAAGGTTGTCCTTAGAACAACGCTTGTATCAACCTCTCAAGATCTGAATTTTGAGGTTATTTTAATTTACTGCATTGTGATTTACTTTGGCTATCATTTTCTTTTTATTTTCGCTATTATTAGTTTTATTTGGTATTGTCCTATTCACCCCCCCTCTAGGACATATTGCTTGGCCTTTTCAGCGTGGACCCCACTTTAACGTACATACTTCATCCACACAATTCAGCAAGTGGACTGTGTTGTTGGCCGTGTGGGCCTGCATGACCGGCTGGTCATGCAGGGCCGTTTAGATGTGGTTGATCATTGCATATATCATTGAGCGTGTTGTTATGAGACTCCCTGATAGGCAGAGGTTATCTCGCATAAGCGCACGGTATGCGTAGGATTGATGCATGATTGGATTGTATGACTCATGCATCTTGCATTATGATTACTTGGTGCCCTAGCGACATCAGGGCTGTAACCTCCTCAGGCATATCGTGGATGGCCAGATGGGACACCGAAAATGTCTAGTTCTAGCATACGGGTGCTATAGATGTCCCTGGGTGAAAATTCCTAGACCTCTGAGGCCAGGAGACGCCCCAACGTCGAGACTGAATGGATATATGAGTGCCCGAGTGCCGAATACCAGGAGGCCATGTCTCCCACTGTGTCGTGGTCGGTTGGGAGGGCGTGTGGCCTTACCCGCCCGAGGGTAGGGGGCATTACTAGGCTGAGTTTGACCAGCTCGTGAATGGGTCCGCTATCGACGTGCCGGATACGTATTGGCAGACTATTAGCCAGGTGGATAGTGAGGTTTCTTACGCTCACTTGGACTGTGCTGCTGGGAGAGAGACAGTGCCATTTGGAGTGTACTAAACCCCGGTGATGATCCCAGAGATGAATCGTACTGATATGTGGACTTAGTGAGTGGGAGTTGTATACTCATTCATTCATTCATTCATCATTCACTATCCACTCGGGCTGGTGGTGCGCAACTATTTGTTACGTATACCTTCGCAATGGCCAGGATTTCGGTTGGGGCGCGCGACTAACCTGAGATCAGGAGTTTACCACATTGAGTTTGACTATCCAAATTTAGGTATGAGACTGATTTGGATAGAAGTTCCTTGTGATAGACCCCATAGCCTGCGATACTACGTACTATCATCCCGACTTTACACTCCAGTATAGTCGTTCCATTCGCACCGCATATTGCATAACATCGTGGCATACGGCATTTTGGGCTATTGTGTCTCTGCATTTATATGATCTAGGTATGGCTGATGCTATTTGTGTTACTCATCAGGAATGTATATTGTATTGCATCCTCTGCATCTGATATTTGGCTATTTATGATTTCTCATTTGCATAGTTGTTCTATATTGCGTATTCTGACATTGATTAACTCATGGACTTGTTCGTATTTTCGCTTACTCTGTCATCGTATGATCTTGTCAATATTCCTGCTTATTCTGATAATTCATGATCTTATCAATATTTCTGCTTATTCCGATATTGTATGATTTATGGATTGCCGGTATTTCTGGTATTATATGATGATGTCATTATGTTGAATACTTGACACTTACCTTGTACACACTTACACCACCCTCTAAGCTTTCTATAAGCTTATGCATGATAGATGCGTGCAGGTGATGTTATGTTGTAGCAATGTTGAGCTTGGAGCATGCGGCAGTCTTCTGGAGCTTGATTTTTATTTATGTATTTCCTTCCAGCATTGTACTCAACTGATTATATTAGTGGATATGTGATGATGATGTTGCCTTTGTGAATTGGGTAATCTTGTGGTTATGCTTAATGCGAAAAAAAAATAAAAAAATAAAAAAATCCACCTTGTAGGATCCCAGGATCAGAATCTAGCGTATGGACGCTGGGACCCGAGAATGGGGTACTACGGAGGCTGTCGGCACTGGTTCGGCGATTGGGATTCCTGTGAATCCGATTTTCAGATTTGGGGCATGACAGAAGTTGGTATCAGAGCATAACTTGGGAATACCTGAAAATAACATCACATATCTGCTGATAGCTACCCTTCACCTTATGATTGTTGAGAACCTAGAATGTTTAGACCCCCAAGTTCGAATAACATAGAGATTTTCTGACATAGCCCCCCTTACCATTGAGATTGCGAGACTACACAATCCAAAGATTAGTAGGGTCATCATAGGGTCGATGATGCGTCTTAGGGGTGCGAGGTTGAGATTAGAGACCGCTATCTTCATCCCTTTGCAGATTGACTGTGCCTTCACATATATGCTTGATGATGTTTCCTTTCCCTCGTCTGTTCTATAAATTTCGAGGACAAAATTTTTATTAGGAGGGGAGAGCTGTAAGCCCTGTATCCTAGACTGTACCATTCCGTAGACTTCCGCGGTCTTTCCAGTCGAATTGCGGCAAACTTTGATCCTTAACTGGCATTTGAATATGACTCTGATTCACATGCCGTCAACCCGAGTCGACTCAACCCGAGACTTATACCATAGCGACCGCGCCGACGCCGCGATTCCAACGCCGCGTCTCGTGCGTCACTGCGACGCTTAGATCATGAGATGTAACTCGCGCATTATAATAGCTATGGACCACACATTTACGGGGCCCACATATCACAATGGCACCATTTCCTAGGTTATCATGGGGTGATGTCATCACTCCATGCCAAGTAATAAATGCTTATAAGCAATTATGGCATTTATTCTCCCCATGGGTCAACCCTAGCATTTATGACATTACATGAATTAATTACTCTCTCTCTCTCTCTCTCTCTCTCTCTTCTTCTTCTTCTTCTTCTTCATTTTTCTCCCCTAGCAAGAGAAAAGGTGAAAACATCCATGGGAGCCCTCCCATTTCTAATCACATCCACCTTAGATCCCCTTCAATCCAACCACTAGAAGTTTATCTCCACCGTTGAAGCAGCCTTATTGGAGCTTTGGAACACTACGGAGGAAAAAAGAAGGAAAGTGGGTGCTTCTCTCTCTTTCTCCCTTCCCTTCTCTCTCTACTCCCCTCTCTTTTTCCCCGATGGACGTGGGCCACCTGATGATGCATGTATTATATCCAAATCGTCCATCCAGTGGGACGCCCACTGTCCAGCGAACAGCCCCTTTGCTGCCCCCTTTTTTTTGGGCCTTTGTGGCCGGTCGGTCACACAGGCTCGGATGGAGAAGAAAACATAAATATTAGCTTGATTTCTAAACTTAGTGGGCCACTGCGTGGACCCCACTTTGACGTACATACTTCATCCACACAGTTCAGTAAGTGGACTGTGTTGTTGGCCGTGTGGGCCTGCATGACCGGCTGGTCATACAGGGCCGTTTAGATGTGGTTGATCATTACATATATCATTGAGCGTGTTGTTATGAGACTCCCTGATAGGCGGAGGTTATCTTGCATAAGCGCACGGTATGCGCAGGATTGATGCATGATTGGATTGTATGACTCATGCATCTTGCATTATGATTACTTGGTGCCCTAGCGACATCAGGGCTGTAACCTCCACAGGCATATCGTGGATGGCCAGATGGGACACCGAAAATGTCTAGTTCTAGCATACGGGCGCCATAGATGCCCCTGGGTGAAAATCGCTAAACCTCCGAGGCCAGGAGATGCCCCAACGTTGAGACCGAGTGGATATATGAGCGCCCGAGTGCGGAATACCAGGAGGCCGCGTCTCCCACTGTGTCGTGGTCGGTTGGGAGGGGGTGTGGCCTTACCAGCCCGAGGGTAGGGGCATTACTAGGCTGAGTTTGACCAGCTCATGAATGGGTCCGCTATCGACGTGCCGGATACGTATTGGCAGATTATTAGCCAGGCGGATAGTGAGGTTTCTTACGCTCACTTGGACTGTGCTGCTGGGAGAGAGACAGTGCCATTTGGAGTGTACTAAACCCCGGTGATGATCCCAGAGATGAACCGTACTGATATGTGGACTTAGTGAGTAGGAGTTGCATACTCATTCATTCATTCATCATTCACTATCCACTTGGGCTGGTGGTGCGCAACTATTTGTTACGTGTACCTTCGCAATGGCCAGGATTTCGGTTGGGGCGCTCGACTAACCTGAGATCAGGAGTTTACCACATTGAGTTTGACTATCCAAATTTAGGTATGAGACTGATTTGGATAGAAGTTCCTTGTGATAAACCCCATAGCCTGCGATACTACGTACTATCATCCCGACTTTACACTCCAGTATAGTCGTTCCATTCGCACCGCATATTGCATAACATCGTGGCATACGGCATTTTGGGCTATTGTGTCTCTGCATTTATATGATCTAGGTATGGCTGATGCTATTTGTGTTACTCATCAGGAATGTATATTGTATTGCATCCTCTGCATCTGATATCTGGCTATTTATGATTTCTCATTTGTATAGTTGTTCTATATTGCGTATTCTGACATTGATTAACTCATGGACTTGTCCGTATTTTCGCTTACTCTGTCATCGTATGATCTTGTCAATATTCCTGCTTACTCTGATAATTCATGATCTTATCAATATTTCTGCTTATTCCGATATTGTATGATTTATGGATTGCCGGTATTTCTGGTATTATATGATGATGTCATTATGTTGAATACTTGACACTTACCTTGTACACACTTACACCACCCTCTAAGCTTTCTATAAGCTTATGCACGATAGATGCGTGTAGGTGATGTTATGTTGCAATAATGTTGAGCTTGGAGCATGCGGCAGTCTTTTGGAGCTTGGTTTTTATTTATGTATTTCGTTCTAGCATTGTACTCAATTGATTATTTTAGTGGATATGTGATGATGATGTTGCCTTTGTGAATTGGGTAATCTTGTGGTTATGCTTAATGCGAAAAATAAAAAATAAAAAAAAATCCACCTTGTAGGATCCAAGGATCGGAATCTGGCATATGGACGCTGGGAGCCGAGAATGGGGTACTACGGAGGTTGTTGGCATCGGTTCGGCGATCGAGATTCCTGTGAATCCGATTTTTGGATTTGAGGCGTGACATTTAGGGTCGAACTTGCCTCCTATTTTGCGGGTGACCACTATTGGTCTTTTCAACATCAAAACCATGTCACCTTTCTTGAAAGATCGATGCTTAACTTTCTTGTTGAAGGCAGTGGAAATCCTGGCCTGATATAATTGCAATCACTATTGAGCCGCTAGTTGTTTTTCATCAAGTATGTCCAATTCTATTAGTATTATTCATGCATTCTCATCAAATGTAATTGCCTAGTGGACCGCTACTCTGAGTGAGGCGACTTGTGTTTCAATTGGTACAACTGCTTCTACGCCGTAAACTAGCGAATATGGGGTAGCTTGCATTGCCGTCCGATGAGTGGTCCTGCAGGCCCATAAAGCTTCATTCAACTTTTCATCCTTATCACGTTTATTCCCGGTCACTGTCTTCTTTAGTATTTTCACAATCATCTTGTTGAATGCATCTACTAATCCATTGGTCGGTGAATAGTAGGATGTCAAGAATGAATGATGTATATTGAATTTGAGACATAGCTTCTCCATGCCCCTATTCTTGAAAGGAGTGCCATTGTTAGTGATGATTTCTTCGGGATGCCATGACGATAAATTATTGCATGTCAGATGAAATTAACGACGTCCTTCTTTTTAACACTTCGCAATGCAATTGCTTCGATCCACTTGGAGAAATAGTCCGTTGCTGCTAATATGTATTGTTTTCCTTTGGACGACAGTGGATTTATGGGGCCAATAACATCGAGTCCCCATGCGGTAAAAGGCCAAGAATTAACCGTCTGATGAAGATCTATGGGGGGTATATGTATAATATCCCCATGAATCTGACATTCTTGGCATCGCTTCGCATAATCTATAGCGTCTTTAAACATTGTGGGCCAATAATATCCCATTCGATGCACTCAATGAAATAAATTTTACCCAGCCTGATGTGCCCCACATTCCTCGGAATGTGCCTCTCTCAATACTTAACCCGCTTCCTCCTCGTCCAGACATCGTAGTAATATTTCATTGTAAGATCTTATGTATAATGTCTCATTACATATAATAAATCTTTTCGATCTCTGTTTAATTTGCAATTTCAACACTTGATCTTCTGGCAGGATATCATACTTGAGATAATCAACAAAAGGCTGACGCTAATCGTCTGTTGTCACCTCTAGACACGATATGGGGAGTGTATCAACAGCTTCATTGATGATTTTTACTGAGGGAAAAAAATCTTCTTTCTTCAATTGTCACCTGCAAAGGGCTTCGATCTGGGCAAGATAGCGTCGCTTCTAAACTACCCAAAAGCATCTGCCTTTGCATTCTCGCACCATGGTACGTGTTTAATTTTGACGTGTAGAAATTGTTTTAACAAATGCTGCGCTTTTTGACAATATGGCAAAAGCTCTTGTTTTCTTTTTTCAAACTCAGTTGTCAGCTAATTGATAACCAACTTGGAATCCCCATAAAATTGCAGTGTCTTTATCTTCAATTCGCTAGCTATCTCCATTCCAATGATGAGGGCATTATACTCAGCTTCATTATTTGTACATGCAGTACCCACTGTGAAAGAATAAGGCAATAAATCACCTTGGGGGGTGATAAATATCACTCAGGCATCTGCTCCTATTGCTCATGACACACCATCAAAAAACATTTGCCGTGAATTTGGCGATTTGATCATCATAACTTGCTCATCGGGAAATTCATCAAGAATAACTTCAGTATTTGTTACTGGGTGAGCTATCAGAAAGTCTGCCACTGCCTGCCCCTTTATCGCCTTTGCTGACTCGTACGTAATCGTGTATTTTGATAACAACAACATCCACTTTACCAATCTTCCTGATAACATCGGCCTTGTCATTAAAAACTTGGTGAGGTCTGCTCGAGATATCAAGATTATATCATGAGATAGACAATAATGTCTTAGCTTCTGGACCGCGAATATCAATGCCAAACATACTTTTTCAATCAGTGTATAGTTCTATTCCGCACCTATTAAAGTTCGACTCAGATAATTAAGTGCCGCTTTCTTCCCATTTTCATTCATTTGTGCCAACAAGGCTCCTAATGAATTCTCGACTGTTGATATGTATAGGATAAGAGGTCTACCCTTCACCAGAGTTGTTAGCACTGGAAGCTGTTTCAACAATTCTTTTATCGAGTCGAAGGCATGCTGACAAGACTTGTCCCATATAAATTCCATTCCTTTCTTCATTAAGTGAGAAAATGGCTGGCATCTTCCTGCTAGATTTGAGATAAAGCGATGAATATATGCTTTTTTTTATTAGCTTGTTAGTACACACCCATGTCAGTACACACACTCCATGTTAGCCACACCCTCTAGGGATTGATACCAAGACCTCAAGTGTTGAAACGAGGTATCTCCACTCAGTCTACCAGTTGAGCTATGGATCTGGGTGTTGGTGAATATATGCTAATTTCCCTTGTAAGCTTTTCAATTCCTTCAACTATCTCTAATAATTTTAACTTTTCCTGGGTCGATCTCGATTCCCCTGTGCTTTACAATGAAACCGAGAAATTTCCCTGATAATACCCCGAATGCACATTTGGCTAGATTCATCTTTAACTGCTTCTTTTGGAGTCTGCAGAATATTGAAGCTAGATGCTCGCGGTGTTCCTTGTGATGGTTAGATCTGACCACCAGATCATCCATGTAGCACTCAACATGTTTATGCATCATATCTTGAAATATGTTCTGCATTGTCCTCTGATATGTTGCGCCCGCATTCTTAAGACCGAACGGTATAACTTTGTAATAATAAATTCCTAAGGAAGTTCTGAATGCTATTAGTTCTTCGTCTTCGGGGGCCATTCTTATTTGATTATAACTAGCATAGCCGTCCATGAAGGACATGACAACATACCATGCTATACTATCAATTAACAACTCAATAATCGGCAATGGAAAATCATCTTTCGAGCAAACTTCATTTAGATCTCTGAAGTCGACACAAACCCTGATATGTCCACTTTTCTTCTTTACTAGGATGACGTTCAGGATATTTGACTTCTCTGATGAACCCGACTTTTATTAGCTTGCTTATTTCTTCTTCTATCCGAGGGACCAGGTCTGGATGAAATCGCCTTTTTACTTGTTTAATCGGCCTCTTATCTTTAGAGATATTCAATCGATGCATTGCCACTGACAGTTCTAGGCCTAGCATTTCTATGTATGCCCAGGCGAAGATATCTTTGTTCTCTTTCAAAAGCTTGACATACCAATCAATTTCTTCTTCTGGCAGACTGACACTTATGAATGTATTTTGTGGTTCTTCTTCCGTTCCCAAATTTATTTCTCGCAAACTGTCAATTGTCGGTTGCCCCCCGTCTTCCATTTTCTTTGGCACTGTTTTGAGATTTTTGACCATTTTAGAGTCTATTTCTTTTGCCTGGTTGACTGTAACCATGTTTACTGAAGCTTCTGCCCCCAGTCCTTGAAACTTTTCTCACTTTTTCTGATTAACTCCGATCAGAATTTGAATTCCCTTTCCGTAGTTTAAGCCAATGGGTTCTTCTTAATTAAAGCCCATATTCTTCATGATTTTCCTACTTGCTGGACTATATCTCTCAAGATCTTCAGATGTTAATTTTTCATGCCTCACATCACTATCAACTATTTCTTTTGTCTTTACTTCTGAGGGGGCATAGAATTTAATTGGCTCTGGGTATTCTGCACCGGGCTTGACGTGAAATCTTTTCAGGATGAGAGGGAATGGTTTACTCCTTTTAGCATACGGGAGCAGCACTATGTAATTAGACTGTAGAATTTCCAACTATTCTAGTGATAATAATGTTAATGGTGGTTGTCTCCGCTGTTGCAGATGCTTTGGTATAAAATAGAACTTCTTTCTCATCTTTTCTGTTTCAAACGATTCTCTCCTTTTCCTTTACTATTTTTATACAAACATTTTCTGGGGCCTTATTGTCACCGTTTCTGTTTTCATCTCTATTGGTAAATTCATCGTAAAAACTCGTGTCTATGAAGAAGGCTTCAGCTTCTGTATATGGCCTCACATTAGCTAGCACATTGTGTTGCACCCCGTCTTTGTAGTATTTGAAGCACTGGTGTAAGGTAGAAGGTATGATGCCATATTAATGCATCCATGGTCTTCCCAGAAGGAGATTATATGTCGTCACTGCATTTATAATGTGGCAGACAACATTTGTAGTTAACTCTCCTATTTTCAGTGTTATTGTGATCTTACCAAGTGCACGCTATCTGTCTTGATTAAAGCCCTATATCATCATTCCACTAGGGCGTAGGTTTGAACGTTGATAACCCAATTCATTCAACATTGTTAGTGGTAATAGGTTTACCATAGACCCATTATTGAGCATTATTCGCTTGACCTGTTTACCGCGGATATGACCCATGATCATCAATGGCCTTTTATGTTCCCCATCACAAATTAGGTCATCGTCGAAAAAGGAGATAATTAACATACAATCTCCCTGTTCCTCATTCTCCATCTTGGTCAGTAATACTTCCCTAATATCATCATTAGATAAGGCTCTAATCAAGCTTTATCAGAGTTTTTTGACAATCTTAGAGCATCATAGACACTCAAACAAGCTAGTATGCCTTTTAGATGGCTTATGATATCGTAAGTCACCTTCCCTGTCTCCTTCTCTTTTTCTTCCTTACCTTTGTTGCTGCTAGAATAGCTCTTGATTGCTTCTGCTCTTGGTTTTTCACCTTTCAAATTTGGCGGACTGACTATTTTCTTCTCCGATCGCAAGGTAGTCACTGCAACCTTCCCCATTATTTTCTTATTATCCGCCTTCGTTCTTCCCTGAGAGCAGTCCTGCATAGTAAGCACATTTGTTGTCACTCTTCTATCCCTTTCTTTCTCTTTTCCAACTATTATCTCGCCCCTATTTATCATCCTTTGTATAATACATTCCAGTGTGTAACAATTTTCTGTCGGATGTCCTATTAGACGGTGATAATGATAAAATATCTTTCTTTTGTTTTCGATGATTCTTCAGGGTGCTTCAGCAGAGGTAGCTCGATTGTTCTAACTTTTAGCAACTGGTTCATCATGGGGAGTACATCTTCTTTCTCAAATGCAAAACCCTCGTGAGAATTCAATGATCATAGTTTTTTTCGTAAAACTTTCCTCTAGGATGATTCGACTCTTCTTTTCTTTTTGTCTTTTGCCCCTTATTTCTCTCACATCTTGGCTTCTTTTCTCGTGATCGACTACATTTGTAATCAATTTCTGAGGTCCTCTTCTAGCTATTTTATAGTTGAATGCTGGCATTTTTCTGGTAATCAGCTCTAAAGCATGCGCTTTTGTGGCCAAGTCGCGGAAAGTTTTGATGTTAGCACTAGTGAGACCAAATGCTATTACTGTTTCCATAGAATTCAAGCACATCTTCACCTGTTCTTTCTCTTATGGCAATTGCCTGTAAGAAGCCCCCAAGGTCTTCCATCTGTTTATAAACTTTTCCACTGGTTCTCCTTCCCTTTGTTACACTGAAGCTAGTTCTGTGATACTGACATCATGTTCTGACGAAAAGAAGTTTGACATAAATGCGTCTTGCATTTGTTCTCATGTCCTCATTGACCTAGGTGTTAAACTGGAATACCATCTGAATGCCTTGCTCGTTAGGGAAGACCCTGAAATTACGGTAATGACCGCTTTAATTGAAGTAGGAATATGCCAATATGTCTTAGAGGGGGGTGAATAGGACTTTTATAAAATTTTATGGTTTGTTTAAAATCCTATTAGACCTATCCTGAGGAAATATTCATAAATCAGGATTTTCTTCAATATAACTCTAATGGCTTCCAAGCCAATTAGAGGATCCAATCATAAAACTAAGTAAATGATAAACATGATGCAATTCAGAGTTTATGATGGATATGACTGTGTGTGAGGTGTGATTAAATATGAAAGCATTTAATGAAATCACACATGTAAGCCCCGTATCCTAGACCGTACCATTCCTTAGGCTTCCGCGGTCTTTCTAGTTGAATTTCGACAACCCTCGACCTGTATCCAATGTTTGCGCACAATTATAAGCTGAGTCTTGCAAACTAGAGTCGGCTTGACCCGAGACTTGTACCCTAGTGACTGCGACGTCGTCGTAGTTCTGATGCCACGTCTCGTGTGCCGAGGTGATACCCAGGCCAGGAGATGTGGGCCCGCGTTCAGTTCGAGGAAAACGTCGTGCATTGCAAAACCCAAGAGAATCTCTACAACATGTCACCTCAATCAATCAATCAATCCCATCAAGAGTCAAGTATATGTCAAGTACACATCACCTCACACCTATCCCCAAGCAACCCCATAAGTCAACAAAGTTCTTACACCCCCCATACCTTTCTTACACCATCTACCCCTAAAGTCCAAAAGTTCTTACACACCCATCACTCACCACATCCATTACTCCATCACCCATCCTTCTCTCTCTCTCTCTCTCTCTCTCTCTCTCTCCTTACAACACTCTCTCTCTCATTTCTCAAACTCATTTCCAAGCAACCAAAGAGCCACACGTCCAAGTTCTCCCAAAGCTCTCATGGAGGAGCTTTAGTGTGGCCCACTTCCTACCCTTTCACCTCCCATCTCAACCATCCAAACTCCATCTCTTCCGTTAGGATCAAAGCTAAGGAGCAAAGGAAGTCAAGGGAGTAAGAAGAAGTGGACGGTGGGTGATATTGGACCCACATTTTTCATTCTTTTTGTATCTTTATTTTTGTGATTTAAGGGCCCACATATGGTAAAACCCACCTTGATGTATGCTTGTATCCAAGAGGGGCTCATAGTGGCGGGGTCCCTCCATCATCGCCGATCTCTCTCCTTTCCTCTTTCTCTCCCTCTCGTTCTTTCTCTATGATTAGTGGCCCACCTAAGATGTGTGTATTTTATCCATGATGTCCAACGAATGGGCCACCTTGATCTCGGTTAGGGCCTACATGACCGGACGGTCACATAAGCCCGGATGAGAGGGAAAGACAAATTTTAGCTTGATCGAGATACCGTGGCCCACTACGTGGGACCACCATGATGAAAGTGCATCATTCAGCACCGTCCAGATTGCTGGACGATGGTTGGATACTAGTCAGATAATGAATATAATATATATACATTTATATATGGATATGGCAGGTTTATATATTATAATATTATATTATATTATAACGTTATAGTATGATATAATATTATATATTATGTATATAAGAAATATACATGATACATGCATCCGTACGTGTGGGCCCCATGTGGGACCCACCTGTTTTGGACAGAGGATGGGCTGGTGCATGACCATAACATCTATATAGCTGCCGTACTTGACGTCTCTTAGCAATCTGGGACCCACCTTGTTTACATGCTGCAAATCCCCACCGTCCAGGGGCTAGGACGGTGGGTCTAGGCCGTGTAGGGTGTGTGGCATACACACTATCCATCAACTTGAAACCATGCCAGATGGTGGGACCCACTGCCCTTTTAACACCAACAAGATCTGTGGTTCCCACGTGAGATCCAGACTATCCAAATAGTGGGACCCAGACCCATAGCTCTAGTGGTAGGCTAAGTGAAAGATACCTCATTTCAACACTGAAGTCTTGGCATTGATTTCCTAGTGGGGGTGGCTAATAGTGAAGTGTGACCTGACCGTGGGGTCTGTGGGACCCATCCATGATGTCCATCCTTTTAGATGGGCCACACCATGATGCGTGTGGTTTATCCACCGTCCTTGGATGGTGGGACCCACCCCATGTGTGGGGATACCCCCTTGATGTTTGTATTGTCTAGGCCGTCCAGCGCTTGGACGTTACTTTTTTAAATATATATATGTGTGTGTGTGTGTGTGTGTGTGTGTGTGTGTGTGTTGGTGGGCCCTACATGGGACCCACCTCTGCTTTTAATATATATATATATGTATATGTGTGTGTGTGTGCATGCGTGTGCTAGTGGGCCTTACGTGGGACCCACCTCTGCTTTAAAAAAAGGGCAGCAAGCTGCACGTGGAGCAGCTACATGGCTGCTCTCTAGATGTCAGCAGGCCGTAGGCGCACATTGATGTATGTACTATAGCTACACCAGCCATTGTTTAGATGGTGGGGCTCACCATGATGCATGTATTGTATCCATACCATCCAACCATTTGTGAGATCATTTTACGGCATGAGAAAATGGGTGAGTCAGAATCCAAAGTTCAAGTGGGCCCAACCATTTAAATAGTGGATGGTGACATCCACCGTTCAAACTTCTAAGGGCCATGGTGGTTTCCAATTAAGCTGATATTGTTTTTACTTCATTTATCTCTATGTTAACTTATGAATAGGTCAGATCTCAAATATACATAAGGGTGGGCCCGATTTGATAAACATGAGGCCCATCGGTGCAACCCATTTAGTATACATGAAGCCCGTTGGTACGGCTCATATAATGTGGCCCATGTGATGTGGCTCGTTTGGCATAAGAGGCCCATTAGGATGTATTCGAGGCCCTTGGGCGAGCCCATTGTGGTGTATTCGAGGCCCATATGATATATTTGAGGCCCAGGTGTGAGGCTCACTTGATGTGTATTCGAGGCCCGATATGATGTATGTTGGCCATATGATGATACTTATGTGACGTAAATGAGGCCCATCGTGATTGTACATTAGGCCATGGGCCCACTAAATGTTTGGCCCCATGTAGACTACTCATTAGGAGCAATGTTGGTTAGATGTCTACATGATGGGTAATGATGGTTGGATGTCCACATTGGGATCTTTCCTTAGGCCTTGTTAGGCCCATTCTCATCATTCCCTTAGTGGGTTAACCCAAATAAGTGGGCCCCATTCACCATAGACGAATGACTCCATGCTATCGGGTTTGATATAACCACGGTCGAGTGCCGATCTTTATACTATGGATGATCGGCTGTTCATCTATGGACCCCACCTTGTTTATATGCTGATTGTCGGTGTTGATTATTAATGTTGACTATCAGTGCCGATTATTGAGGCCGACGCCGATTATCGACCCTGATTATCGGTGCCGATTATCGATGCTGACTATCGATGCCGATTATCAAGGTCGACGTCGGTTATCGATACCGATTATGAGTATGTGACAACATAACATCATAATACATGCCCATACACATCATCTGCATGCTTATGATGAGATGAGTGATTGATCATAGCACATGTCATTGGGCAGATTCTTATGGGACTCCCTGGTAAAGGGAGATGCCCACATGAGCATGCGGTACTGCATGATTGTTGTATGACTGGATTATGTGATTCATGCATCTCGCATTGTGTGACATGTATACTATACGCCCTAGCGACATCAGGGCCATAGCCTCCATAGGCATATCGTAGTTAGCAGGATTGCATACTGAAAATCTTAT
Source organism: Magnolia sinica (assembly GCF_029962835.1). Classification (NCBI taxonomy): domain Eukaryota; kingdom Viridiplantae; phylum Streptophyta; class Magnoliopsida; order Magnoliales; family Magnoliaceae; genus Magnolia; species Magnolia sinica. The sequence goes on from NC_080588.1 coordinate 26,981,017, forward strand.
TCTACATGGGGTGCTATAGATATCCCTAGGTGAAAGTCCCTAAACCCTTATGATACTAGGAGGTTGCTCCAACATCTAGACCGAGTGGGTGTATGAGCACCGAGTACCGATTACCAGAAGGCCACGCTTTCCACTGTGTCATGGTCGGTTAGAAGGGGGTGTGGCCTTACCCGCCTGAGAGAAGGGGGCAAAGCTAGGCTGAGTTTGAGCAGCTTAAGGAATGGGTCCGCTATTGATGAACTGAGCCTGATATTGATAAGTGGATAGTGAAGTCTCTTACACTCACCTTATTGCATGCGATGGGGAGGTAATCTAGTTTGGAGTGCACTAGACCTCGGTGATATATTCTAGAGTTGAACTATATTGATGTATGGACTTAGATGAGGATTCAAATGCTTGAGTTGCATCTTGCATCGCATGGCCTTGGTATGGCCGACATCATTCTTTCCTTGCATCGCATGGCCTTGGTACGACCAATGATATTCATGGATTCATCAGCATGTTTCACATTACTCTGATACTGCATAATTGTATTACTACCTTGCACACACACTTTCACCACCCTCTAAAGCTTTTCATAAGCTTATGTATGACCGTTGCGTGCAGGTGACATTGGACCGTAGCAACACTGAGGCAGGAGTGCATGGCAGATCATCTTGGAGCTTTTTGTCCATTATCATTGCATTTCCCTTTATGCTCATTGTACTTGTAAGTTTTCGATCATAGTGGAAATGTTATGGAGTTTTTGGTTGTTGTTTGTGGGTTATGCCTTTGGTTATGCTTATTATGAATCAAGTTGCTTTGCAAATTCTCCTCGTAGCATCCTAGGATTGGAACCTGGCGAATGAGTGCTGGGAGCCGAGAATGGGGTACTACAGAGGCTGTCGGCATCGGATTCGGCGATCGGGAATTTTGAGAGCCCGGTTTCCGAGTTTGGGGCATGAAAACATAAGTAATCAAGGATAAACATTAATCACAAACATAGTCATTTTTATAGTGGTTCGACTACTTATCTACTCCACTTCTAGCTAACACACTCAACCCTTGAGTGTACCGGATTTCATTAAGGAGGTTTCACAACAGGTTCACCTCAAATTGGAGGTTTTAAATCAGGTTCACCTCTAACCAGTAGAACCTACACCTAGGTCGACAGTTTATGCTCCCACGAGCAAGGGTCAACACATAGCACCCGATTTTAAGCTCACTGGCCAAGGATCCACTCAAGGAAGCTCGATTGTTTATGCTCCCACGAGCAAGGGTTAACACAACGCACCCAACTTGTAGACCACCCTAGTCAAGGACCTACACAAAGGACCTAACGTTTATGCTCTCCACAGAGCAAGGGTTAACACAAAGCACCCACCACGTACGCTCCCTTCGGAGGCCTCCTACGAGGGCTTGCAAGGGGTGAGAAACACCTTAGACCCAATCCTACAAAAGAATGATCACAAGGGTCCTCTGGACTCTAATAACTTACAGATATACAGATGAGTCCCTTTTAATGCATTGTTAAAGATCTCCTCCTTTGATGAAGAACTTCAGCTTCCTTGATCCGCAACTCAAAAGATGTACCAATACATGGCGATGGGTTAGGTCAAGGTTATAATGGAATCCTACTCTATTGAATATTTTCCTATAAGGGAGATAGAGTGATTCCAATCATCTATGCATTCAAGGCATCCCAACTTAATGATTTTCCATTAAAGTGGTAGCTGGAGGATCCTTGAATGTGGAAGTTCATTCCTCAATCCACTTTAATGAATGTTAATGATGAGTGGATTGGAGGATGAACTTCCATGAGAGAAAGGGCTTTGGGTATAAGCTTCAACGTCAAACACTCAAAAGCACTCTCTTCTTTCTCTACTAGTAACTAAGGACAAACTCTCTATAAATAGGCAAAAGGTTCCAATGGATATAAAATGGTCACATTTATGACAGAGTTCAATATCATCGAGCGTATACTCTCGATGACATCGACTGGCCGCTCGATGACACGAACTCTATTGTCAAATGCTTTTGGAACTTTCTGCCAGTCGGTCGATGAAATCAAACATGCGTCGATATCATCGAATTTCCAACTCCAATATTATCAACACGATGTTCGATTCCTCAACACTTTCAAAAATGAGAGAGACATGCCTTTAAAATATTTCAGGTCATGAATATGATCGAGGTACACTCGATATCATCAGAATTTTGAATGTTGATGATATCGATAGTGGTGTCGATGTATCGATAAATCCAAAGGATTTTCCAGTTGAGCTTGCTAGACAGTTTACGTCCATTCTCGATGCAATCGACCCAGCCTTGATATCATTGATATTTGAATATCGATTCTATCGAGTGACCCTCGATCCAAGATAAAAACCACCTGAAAATATTGTTGGTTAACTGTGTGTCCAAGATCGATATCATCGAGGGCCTTCCGATATCATCGATATTTGAATTCCGAGGATATCGAGAAGAATTTCGATATATCGAAGATTTTATGATTTTTCATATCTCTGCTATTGATTTTATCGAGTTAACTTTGATAAACTCGTGATTCAAGTTTCAATGATATTGATAGAACTATCGATATATAGATAATTCCATCCAGAAGTATATGCGGTTGCTGGATAACTTATGTCCTCATTTGATACCATCGAGTGAGCTTCGAGGACATCGACAGTAATACTCGATTATATCAATCATTCTATCGATAAATCGACAGAGGTAGAAAACTTAGAGATTTTTTGAAATTATGAAAAAGTTTTCTAAACCAAAAACCCTAAGATTTTCTAATCAATTTTAAGTGTTTTAATTACCTAGTGTTTTGGGACATGGAATGTGAGGCTAAGATTTACTTGTGGCGAGTTCGGGCCCACATCCGATTGAGGCAGATGGTTGATTGATCTTCCTATGGAGCTTCTTTGTCTAGCCAACTCAACACTCACGCTAATTGACAAACCAGGGCACTTTCAATCTCCCCCTTTGTCAATTACGGGACAAAATACCAAAACACCCTAGAACAACTTCTATACTGACATCCTAAATTGTGTGTACATGAACTTTACATAATTGTACAATGCTATCTAGTTCACACACACAAACATTCCTATCTAGTTCACATACATAAACATTCAGAAGCTGCTCCCCCTAACAACATTCTCCCCCTATCTTGGTGCAACTGCTCCCCCTAACACCTGCATCACCATTCATAAACAAATATACACAAATTTTCCATCGAGGTGTTTGATTTGTCCTCCCCCTTTTTATCAGTCATTGGCAAAGGTAAATATAATAGTTGATATTGACTAAAGTAGATAATATGGGAGAACTAAATTTCGAGGATCATATGCATATAATAGATAGATGCAAAACATCTTATTTTAGAAACCATGTATGCATAACAGGCCAAGTAAAGCATTTAGATATGTAGACAATATATATATATATATATATATATATATATATATATATATATATATATATATATATATATCTAAATATCACATGCAACACACGCCGTTAGAGCTAAAGCCAGATAAAGGAGGGGATCTCAAAATATACATGGCAGTAAATATGTGTCAATTATAACTAGCCATAACCAAAATATCCAAAATGTAGATATTGCCCAAGTTTGGTAGTAGTATAATAGTCATCCCAAACACCAGAACAAAACAAAGTCCTTTCATGGGTACCCCAACAAAAAGTATGGTCCTTATTAAAAAAACTTATCATACTATGTAAGTTAGTAATTCATCACACACGCGCACATATGAGTGAAGGGCATTTAAAAATATACTAATTCTTTAAGCGTTCTAGGGAGACTCCAGGTATGTGATGAAGGAAATGATGTACTATAGACAACGAACGCCTTTATTGCACTGGTAAGGAATCTAGAATTTATTTTGTAGCATGTTGTAGAGTCATCAACCGGTGTCTGATCTCGGAGAGACAGGCTTCACAGTCATTGAGTCGTTTCATCATGTGAGATTGTCCATCCAGAAGATCCTGAACAATGTCTCATTCTGTGATAGCCTGAATGATATTAATAGAGTCGGGGCTGTTCACAGAATTTCCTTTGCCTGAGGTTGGATCGGTTTTTCTCCCACGAAACACACTGTCAATGATATTTAGATTGTAGATGTCTTCATAGTTGAACCAGGCACATGGACGGGGATGATCATTAGTAGGAGGCAGTCCAAATTGTCGTGATAGCTTGGACACAAGACATTGGAATGGAAGTGTAGTGATGGATTCATCTGAAGACACATGAATTAATTGTTGTAAAATGAGAGTGGGTAGGCACACATGAATGCTAGATGAACATCATACAGAACATTGAGAATGTATGGAGAAAGCTTGTTGCCAGAGACTTCATAGGGTTAGACATTTGTGCCAAAGATGCTGTGAAGAATTTTATTTGCAGGATTGAGATGCTTAACATGAAGAACATTCTTTGCATTTTTGGGTATTGTAGCATCGTTACATAGTGCTCGAGTAACTTCTCCCCATACACCAAGACCATTCATATTTCGTTTTAATACGGGTATCCTAGTGACTTCTACACCAACCAGATGACTTATCAGTCTAGGGGTGATGTGCTCGGTCCAATTTATGACAGCGACTGAAATGATCGAAGGATTATTTTCAACATTGTAGATTAAGTTCAAAAACTGATGCACAAGAATATGCTGAAATCTTCCACCAAAATTTACGATATTTCCCCATCCAATCAATTCTAAGAGATCGATGATCCTAAAGGGTTCAATGCACTTCCTATGGACTACTCGTTCTGCCACAAATTTTAAGTTAAAAAATGGAGATGAGGAAATCGCATTCTTCTTACCTTTCTTGCTCTCAGTTGAGAAACGTTGTGGACGAACCAGTCCTTTGTCGTGAGACATTGTTGCTCGAGATGAAAGAGTCCAACGAAACAAAGGAAGCTGTTCAGAGAGACGTAGTGCTAAACAAGGGAGCCTCTTTTTTCATCTTTTGATTTTATTTGAGCAATAACCTTCGATATCATCGAGCATAGGTTCGATGATATCGATATACCCTATTTGATATTTTTAATGAAGAGTTCGAGAGAAGACCAACCAACCCAACGTTTTAGCTTCTCGAGAGGTCGTCGATGGTATCGATTCTTGGTCGATGTTGTCGAAAAGTTCGCATGGTGTATCGACAGACATATCGAAGATGAATATTTTTAATTTTTTAGAATTTCAACAGACTTTTGTGCATAATTTCAGTATATCTTCAAGTCAGTCAGCATACACAGCAAAATTTGTACGCACATTGTGCGGACCAAAAACTTATAAACACCCAGATGTTTATATACAAAAGGTTGAGGTGAGAAACCTCAAATATATCATTAGGAGCTCAACAAAAATTGCATCATTTCAGTAAATATCCAGATCTCGATGTATGAACTGGAATTATTTTTCTATGCTCAATATTTCTAGGCATAGGGATCAGCCTTTCCTTTCCCTTTAATAACATAACAATGGTTGTTTGTACGAGAACCTTTCATTACTGATCTCTCTGAAAGGTCTAGGATCTCGCATGTTTCTTTGTTGAATGTAACCACATGCTCATTGTCACATATTTGAGAAATGCTAAAAAGATTATGTGTTAATTCTTTTATGTAAAAGGCATTCTCATTTCTGAGCAAATTTATTCCTTTAATAATTCCTTGTCTAATTACCTTAGCGGTACTTTCGTCTCCGTAGGTGACTATCCCATTATCAAGATCTAAATGATTCGAAAGGAGGGATTTGTCACCTATGACATGTCATGAGCAACCACTATCTAGGTACCACTTAGTATTATTGCCTGTTATATGATTTGAATGAGTAATAAGGCAATTTTTCTTTTCTCTCACTACCCATTTTGTGACAGGATTATTAACTGTGGTAGATTTAGTTTTCTTGTTTGATTCAGCCACTTGATTTACTTCTTCCTTCATTCTATTAGTCATTCTAGATGGTGATGGAGGTGTGTTTCTTCTATCCATATTCTTAGGTGGACTCTTGACATTTTGTATTTCTCTGGTTGGTTTGAATTTACCAATATGATTTTGACCAGAGTTATATTGAGTCCTCGTAGTGTCAAGCATTCAAACTTATAATGACCCAAATCACCACATAAATGACAAACATGAGTAGTTCTTATATTACTACCTGAAGCAGCAAATTTTTCAGTTATTGGTGCTACATTTCCAGTCTTTGTTTTAAATTTATCATATCCTAAGCCACTCTTGTCCTTTCTAGGTCTTCCCATACCTAAGAGTTTTTCTAACTTCTCACCACTCTGGGAAAACTTATAGTTTTGCTTAGCGATTTTTCTGGATTCTTCTAAATCAAACAGGAGTGTATGATTTTCATTTTAAAGGAGCATGTTTTCGTCATTTAATAGCTCAACCTATTTGTTTAGTTTTTCAGACTCGAATTTAAGAAAGGTGTTGATTCTTTCTAGTCTATCATTATTTGAGTGATATTACTGTAGATCATTGATTAGATGTGTATTAATTTCTAAGGTTTTATCCAGATCTTTTTGTAGCAATTCCTTTTTGTTTTCAGATATACCAAGTCTTCTAACTATGTTGATGCTATGGATGTAGAGTTGCTTGTAAGCATCTTGTAGTTTATTTTGTTCTTCTTCTTCCTTTTCAGTTTCCTCATTGTCTGACGGAAATAATTCAATGGCTTGTGGTTCTTCCTCGTTCTCAAGTTCAATGGGAATGATTGGGGTAGTGGAGACCATAAGAATTTTCAAAGATTTCTGATCTTCATCGCTCTCTAAGTCGTTAGATTATGAGTTTGACTCTTCTGTATCATCCCATGTGGCAGCCATTGCTTTACCCTTAGTTTTTCTATTTGGGTATTCCGTAGACAGGTGTCTAAACTTCTGACAGGCATAACATTGTAGTTCTTTGGTTTTTTTACCAAATTTACTTGCAAAATGCTTGTTGTCCACCTTTCTTCCTTTAAATGGATGGCCACGATTTTTCTGAAAGAACTTCCTGAATTGTTGCGCCAACAAAGCCACTTCCTCATCGTCGTTTTCTCTTTCATTTTCAACGTCCTTATTTGTTGTATTCTTTGAAGTTTTGAGGACAGCAATTTTGGATTTAGGGGTTTGTTTGAAGTGTAGTTCAAATGTTTGTAGGGAACTTACTAGTTTTTCTACTTTCATTTCATCGATGTTCCTACACTCTTCAATGGTTGTTACTTTAGGATTGAACCATTCTGGTAATGATCTTAGTATTTTCCTACAGATTTTTAGGACCAGAACCTTCTCACCTAATCCACCCATGGAGTTGCAAATAATATTCAGTTTTATGAAAAACTTCATGAAGGTCTCATGCTCTTCCATTCTGAGACTTTCGAACTGTGATGTCAGGAGTTGCAGTTTAGATCTCTTCGCAGTGCTTGTACCTTCATGGGGTTGTTTCCAACAAATCCCATGATTCTTTGGCTGTCCCACACATACTGATTTGATTGAAAATATCTTGGGACACAGCATAGTAGATAGTATTCATTGCTTTAGCCTCAGCAGTTTGGTTTTCTTTATCGAATGCTGTCTACTTTTCTTTTGATTTTGGTTTGGTGATAGTATGTATAATTTGATCCATCAAATATGGGAGGTCTAGAGACTGATGAGCCCCCTCCTTTTGCCATATTACCAACTTTAGTCAAGATCACTCTCTAGGCGGTGAAGCCCTTTAAGAGAGACCCGCTCTGATACCAATTGAAGTTGCGGTAATGACCACTTTAGTTAAAGTAGGAATATGCCAATATGTCCTAGAGGGGTGTGAATAGGAGTTTTATAGAATTTTATGGTTTGTTTAAAATCCTATCAGACCTATCCTAAGGAAATATTCATAAATCAGGATTTCTTCAATGTAACTTTAATGGCTTCCAAGCCAATTAGAGGATCTAATCATAAAACTAATTTAATGATAAACTAGATGTAATTCACAGTTTATGATGGATGTGACTATGTGTGAGGTGTGATCAATTATGAAAGCATTTAATGAAATCACACAAGTAATCAAGGACAAACATTAATCACAAACACAGTCATTTTTATAGTAGTTCGACTACTTGTCTACTCCACTCCGAGTTGACACACTCAACCCTTGAGTGTACCGAATTTTACTAAGGAGGTTTCACAACAGGTTCACCTCAAACTGGAGGTTTTAAATCAGGTTCACCTCTGTCACACCCTAAATTAGGAAAACGGGCTCACAAAATTCCTGATCGATGAATCCGGCGCCGACAGCCTCCGTAGTGCCCCATTCTCGGATCTCGGCACTCCCATGCCAGATTCCGATCCTGGGATCCTACAAGGAGGATTTTCAGTATGATTTTTTTTATAATGGAGCATAACCACAAGCATAACCAAGTCACCAAAACGACAACACCACATATCCACTATATCAAAAAAACTTTTAAGTACAGTGCGGAAAGGGAAATACAAGATGATCAAAAGCTACAAATTGATCAGATGCACACTCCTGCCTTAGCGCTACTGCTCTCCAACGCTACCTACACGCAACGGTCGTGCATAAGCTTTCAAAAGCTTAGAGGGTGGTGTAAGTGTGTGCGTAAGGCAAGCGCCAAGTGTGCAATATCAGAGTAATGCGAAAATATGCGGTAAGTCCATGAATGCTATCAGTCGTACCAAAGCTATCTTATGCAAGGCATAAATGCTATCGACCATACTAAGGCCATGCGATGCGAGGCCTATGTAGCCAAATGTCATATGCTAGATGCAATACAAGCATGTCAATACTCATTAAGTACACATATCAGTACAGTTCCTCTCTGGATATCACTGGGGTCTAATACACCTCACACTGATTGCCTCCTCCCTAGCTGCACAGTCAAGCAAGGGGAAGAGACCACAATATCCACCTAACCAGTAGTCTGCTAATACCTACCCGGCTCATCGATAGAGGACTCATTTGCGAGCTGGTCAAACTCAGCCTAGCTTATAGTCCCCTCCCTTGGGCGGATAAGGCCACACCCCCTTCCAACCGACCACGACACAGTAGGAGACGCAGCCTACTAGTATTCGGCACTCGGGCGCTTATGTATCCACTTGGTCTAAATGTTGGAACATCTCCTGGTACCAAAAAGGTTCTGAGATTTTCACTTAAGGACATCCTAAGTGCCCATAATGCTAGAGCCAATATTTTCGGTATTCGATACGACCATTCACGATGTGCCTGTGGAGGCCACGGCCCTGATGTCGCTAGGGCATGCAGTGATCAAGTCATACATATGTGGAATGCATGAGTCACATCGTCAAATCATGCAGTAATCCGACGCGTACCACGCACTCATGTGGGGGCACTCCATCTTATAAGGAGTCCCGTAAATGTCTCAGCCCAACGGCTTATGCCATGATCAAACATTCCTCATATCAAGCATACATATGATGCGTATGGGCATGAATCATGGAGCTATACTAAGCATGTTATAAATTGATGAATTATCAATAAGTATGGGCCTATCAATGGGCCTTAAGGAGAGTCATAATACGGATATTTAACCAACATTATTCTTACAATGTGGACGTCAAACTAACATTGTTCCCTAGGCATGGCCCACCATAAAACATCATTACACAAACCATAGGGAATCACACATTGCAATGGACCTATATACATCTCATTGGGCCTCGAACCATAGGTCTCAAATACATCAAATGGGCTGTATCATATGGGCCTTATATAATCAAGTGGGCCACATCAATGGGCCTTAGAATACATTGCAATGGGCCATAACCCATGGGTCTTGAATACATCAAAATGGGCCTTAAAACATGGGCCTTATATTGATATCAAGGTGGGCCTTAACAACGGCCACAAATACATCGAATGGGCCTAATCACATGGGCCTTATGTACATCAGATGGGCCACACCAATTGGGCCCCATGTCTATACTCAAGTGGGCCCCAACAACGGCCTATAATACATCAAGATGGGCTTAATCCTATGGCCCTATATATATACCAAAGTGGGGTCCACTTGGACTATAGATCTGTCTTATTTTTAGTCTTAAGCCTGTAAAAAGAGCTTTCAAAATGGTTCGACAGTTTGTATGCAACACAAGCATCATGGTGGGGGGTCCACATGAAGGCCCACCATCATATATATATTATGTATAATATAATATATAATTTATATACAGTATATATATATAATATTATATATATACATACATATATATATCTACACACATGCACAAACACATGCACACGCACACACATGCATACACACACGTGCTCACACACACCGTCTCCTGGATGGTGTGGATAGAACACAGCGGGGGGGGGGGGGGGGATAGGTTTCACTGTCCACTGTTAGTGGACGGTGAGAATGAACACATACATCACTGTGGGAACCACCATAATGTTTATATGCCATCTCATCTGTCCATAAACTCCGATATTATCGACATGATGTTCGATTCCTCGACACTTTCAAAAATGAGAGAGACATGCCTTTGAAATATTTCTGGTCACAGATATGGTCGAGCTACACTCGATATCATCAAAATTTTAAATGTCGATGATATCGATAGTCGTGTCGATGCATCGATAAATCCAAAGGATTTTCCAGTTGAGCTTGTTGGACAGTTTATGTCCATTCTCGATGTAATTGACCCAACCTCGATATCATCGATATTTGAATATCGATTCTATCGAGTGACCCTCGATCCAAGGTAAAAACCACTTGAAAATATTGTTGGTTAACTGTGTGTCCAAGATCGATATCATCGAGGGCCTTCCGATATCATCGGTATTTGAATTCCAAGGATATCGAGAAGAACTTTGATATATCAAAGATTTTATCATTTTCCATAGAAAAAACAGGGATATAATATCTCTGCTATTGATTTTATCGAGTTAACTTTGAAAAACTCGTGATTCAAGTTTCAATGATATTGATACAACTATCGATATATCGATAATTCCGTCCAGAAGTATATGCGGTTGCTGGACAACTTATGTCCTCATTCGATACCATCGAGTGAGCTTTGAGGACATTGATAGCAATACTCGAATATATCGATCATTCTATCGATAAATCGACAGAGGTAGAAAACTTAGAGATTTTCTGAAATTGTGAAAAAGTTTTCTAACCCAAAAATCCTAAGATATTCTAATCAATTTTAAGGGTTTTAATTACCTGGCGTTTTGGGACATGGGATGTGAGGCTAAGATTTACCTGTGATGAGTTCGAGCCCACATCCAGTTGAGGCAGACGGTTGATTGATCTTCCTATGGAGCTTCTTTGTCTAGCCAACTCAACACTCACGCTAATTGACAAACCAGGGCACTTTCAGACCTGAACAACCAAAGCAATATTGGGGCACCATGGAGAAATTCCCCATACTGGTGATAAAATGCATTAGATACTCCTCCGGTGATCCATCCTCGTTGAACTTCTGAAAATCAGGATGCTTGAAATTATTCGGGAATGAAATGTCTTCCTCTCTTGGATACGGCGTCCGATATCTGAACCTTCCCGTAACCTCACGTTCCCTTTCTAACTTGACCCTTCCTCGACGACTTGTCGTACTTCTTCCCGAGTCATTGCTCTCGTAGTAGAGGCAAATCCGTGCGATCCTGTTCTTGGTAGTTGTGACTCTTCAGGGTGTTGTTCTTGCTCATTCGTGTTATCGGCCACTAGGGGCACCACCATACGGGCTACGTTATGTACAAGAGTTCCCAGAGCCTCCTGGAGGTTTCTGCATTCTTCCATCAGCGCTCTTTGTGCCTATGCCATTTCAGCTATGCGATCTTCTGTAGTCAGACAAGAAACAAAAGCATTTGATTCGAGGGATTTCATTCACTTAATAGTTAACAAAAGAAGATTAAGAGGATAATCACAATATTATTCATTTCGAATTCGTTTACATCTTTTCTCTCCTTTGATTCCAAAGTAGAATGTTTACAAAATTACAATATGAAAACATAACATAATTGAATTATGATTTCAATATGTCTTCATATGTTGACATCAATGCTCCATCATGACATATGTCTTGATTGGTACCTCAATCTGACTTAAAGCTTTTCGTTACTCTCCGAATGCTGGAGGAGTCATGAGTACATAACTATCATTGGGCACTGGCACACACACTGTGTGCTGATATGCATGTGCACTCACATGTGTTATGCACTGACATAGTTGTGCGTCGCACAACACTTGTTCCATACAATGGGTGCGGATGATACCTGTATCCGCTCGAGATCTTCTTCTCTCCTTTTCCACTTTTTGGACCTTGCACTAATGACTCATATAGAGGGTATATATAGCCTTTCCACACATGTGAATGTACATCGTGTCCATTGTACGCTGAACCCTATTACGCGGTCACTTCTTTGTGCGGATGCCTCCGTGTGCGATCCCATGCACGCAGCCCTTTGTGCGGACCACCCTCTTGCGCTGCCCTTTGTAGGGACCACCTTTGTATAGCCCAACCTAATGTAGTGCACAATGCTCTTACACATAATAAGAGTCTCTCTCTTTTTATGCCTTAACACAAGGTAAAACTCACGTATACATATAATTCAAGAGTCATGTGTTCATAACTAATTAGTTTCTAAGCATGTTCCTCAAGGAAGCCAATGAAGTGATTCATATACTTGAGTAGTTAGTCAATTAATTCTTAAAACATGTGCTCAAGCAAACTAATCGAGTGTTTTAATAAATCCAAGGCATGCGAATCAAGAATTCTGATTGATTCTAGGACATTCGATTAGATAAACTAATCAGGTGGTTTAATCATTTCTAAGACATGTGATAGAGTAAACAAATCATATGATCAGTCCTATGACACATGTTTGAGTAAACTAATGACTTAATCACTTCTAAGATATATATACAGTAACTAACCAATAGTTAAATGAATTATAAGGCATGTATTTAAGCGAGCAAATCGAATGATCATCCACTTCTAGGATATCATTATAGCTATTATAAAAGGTTATCCCTAATCTAGTTTAGAGATGGAAAGCTTAAGGGGAGAAGTCATCACCTGGGGAGTGGTAGTCCTCTCAATGGTTCAAGTTTCTGTAGTTGTCTTGTGGCCCAATGTCACACAAACGATTTCCTATGATCTTTCCCGATTTAATAGTCTATGTCAGATAAGTATTACTCAAGGTCTTCAGCCATCTAATTCATTGATATTGTTTGGGGTTTGTAAGGGCCCATAAGCATGGAAATCGGGCTCATATCAAGGTGATTTGGCCTACCAACTTTGGCCCAATAAGGTGGCCTGGATTTGGGCCTGCCCCTAATTAAGGGCCCAACCGGGTCTTAATTTGGCCTAGTTGTTAGGCCCAATATGAGTCCAAAGAAAATTGGGCTGGGCTTGGCCATTCTTTAGCCCACAACGGATGGCCCATCGCATGTACATATAATCCATGGACTGGGGAGCCCATTGCTGGCCCCACCTCAGGCCCATACATATGGCCCCATATAAGCCGCTGGGCTGGGCTCTATCCTGGCCCAACAGCCACATGAAATACCTCTAAGCTGGGTTGTTTTTAGGCCCAACAGCACGCGATCCATGGGCACGACTGGCTGGGCCGTTCCTTGGCCCCGTTATAGTCATCACATGCCAGCCCCAAGGGCTGGGCTGGATTTGCTGGCCCGGTGGTGTTCACAACCACAGCGGGCTGACTGCACTGCTGACCCAGTAATCTACACGCCTGGAGTGGACTAATTACATTACTAGCCCACCAGCCGTGTTTTTCATCCACCATGGCTGGCTGGGCCAATTCATTTCGGCCTAACAACTGCTTAGTACCTAAGAGCGGGCCTAGCCACAACACAGCTTATAGGGAGGATTAGCTAGGTCGTTCTCTAGCCTAGCTCATCGTTGTAAAGGGCCCGAACTCAACTACATGGTTCCAAGGGCTGGCACACTACATTAAACCTGATGCGACCCGTCGAGACCTGCCTCATACGTGGCTCATCATATGTGCGGTATGGATTTATAGTGGCCCATTGAGATGCTTGGGGCATCTACTCCAGTTTGTGGCCCATCTGAGGGGTGCTTTTGAGCCCAGCTTACGGTCCGTTGAAGGACCGATTCCGGCCCAATCCTAGTCCAAGATGTGGGTTGGTTTCGGCCCACTACATGCACAGCTGAAGGCTATCTTCATGGCCTAGTGTTTTTAGTTCTGTAGTGGCCCAACTAAAAACCGTTCCCGGCCCCGATTGAAGCCTGGTTCATAGCTTGATCTGAGGCTTGATTTCGACTTGATCTAAGGTCCAGTTAAGGCCTGATTTCAGCCCCATTTATGGCTCACTTAAAAGCTTGGTTCTTCCCTAGTTTCAGGGTCCGTCTGGAAGCCATTCTTGGGCCAACCGAGGGCCATCTGAAGGACGTTTTCCAGTCCTTTTACAAGGCCCAGCCGAAGGTTGTTTTTAGCTCACATAATGGCTTCCAATTTTAGCCAACCGAAACTCCCATGACAATGTTCCATTGGGTGAAAGAAAAGCAAGGAGGGGTAGGCCATTACCTGGCCTACTCCGATGTTGGTTGAGTTGGCTTGACTCAGGTGGAGCCATAGTAATGGACGCCTACAAACGTTCACCCCAAATTAGTAAGGTACTTATCGAAATGAAAGGACTGACTGAGGAAACTTGAAGCCTTTACCTAATGGATTCCTGGTCTCAGAATTTAGTGAGGCAACAAACTAGTCCTCCTGAATGGTCGAAAACAATTGAGTTGAGCTAGAGATAGGCCGAGTCGAGCTGGGTAGCTGCCAACTCACTCATTCACTCACTCGCTGCCACTCTCACTGTCCTCTCTTTTTCTCTCTCTCTCTTTCCTTTCTCTCCTTCTTTCCTTCTCTCTCTCTCTCTCTAGTATGAATCCCGAGGGCAATAGTAGCCCATTCATAGGTATGAGAGAGAGTCATCCAATGGTTGGGAAGAAAACGTTTATTGCAAGGGCCATCTTTAAAAATCTATAATGCATGGGGTCTATCTGACCCTGAGGATGGATTCCCACTACAATGGCCCACCAGGAAAGTAAACTTTCAGCCCTGGTGGGGTCCATCTTATGATCTTGCTCAGATGGGTTAATGGGGAAGATGACGTGGCCATTAATGGCCGATTTTGGTACATGGTATTTCCATATGATCTGGTCCATTTAAACGGACCAGATGGGGCTTCTGATCACCATGGGATCCAATTTTCTGACCATTAATGTGCGTTTCAGAATATCCCACGAGATATTCCGATTCTCGTCACTTTCTCAAGAGATGGAGCATCTCTCTCCATTATCTCGTACCATCCTAAGGTGAGGGGCTAGGATTACCCCATGTGGCCCAGGGAACGGTTGGAACTATGCCAGCACCTACTTCCTAGAAGGGAAATCCTCTTTTTTACTTTTCTTGGTGCAGGCTATCATTCGGCCACTTTCAGCAATAAAGGAGCGCGTTTCAAATGGTTAATCAAACAACTAGGATTGCATGACCATGATGATCGGGGATCAGTCACGTGACCATAGGTTGACCCACCATTAGACGGTCTTTGCCATTCATATAGATTTGACCGGTTCCGACCCCCAATTCCACTTTCCTATGCATGGGTCCACAAGCCTATAGGGTTTTGGCCGGACGGGCCCCATGAATCTGATGATCGGCTTGGATCATCCAGATAGTGGCTAAGGTGGGCCACCTAGAGATCGGCCGTACGTCAGTTCAAATTTCACGAGGTCGGGAGTTTTTTACTTTTTCATGAAGGGTTCGGTCAAAGCGGGTTTGACCCGCCCACTCATCTAGTGCACATCGTGCACTGGTACATGAGGTGCACTCACACTCTATGTGGGGTCCACTGTGATGGTTGTGATGAATCCACTCTGTCCATTCGTCTTGGGGGCCCCATTTAGGGTCCTAGCCTAGTTTGGGACGGGATTGAGGCCCAGGTGGGCCGTATTACACGTCCTAAGCCCTTTTACAGCCAATGCAATCGATCTAATGGCTGGATTGATTTGATACTTGATTTTAACGGTCAAATATGAATTTAAGGGGTAGTGAATGCTTGGTTGGCTATTCATTAGCCTTTGAAGGTCGATTATTAGTATATTGTCTCAATACCCCTCGACTAGAAGATTCACATACTGCTTAAACTTGAGGAGTTCAGTCAAGCTAACGCTGATGGCTATTATAGGCTTCAACTCAGCTCCCAGGGCCTTTGATGGATGGCTTCAATGATGACTGGAAATCCCATCCTACATACGTTGAGTTCAAGTTGTTTGTTAATTGTTTCTGGGTCCCATTGATGTAGGTTTTAAATGGTAACACCCGCATGCCAGAAGTGCGGGGTATTACAATAGCTGTCAAGTTAAAGCTTCAAAAAGAAAATTTTCTTAAATTAAAATAAGAACTTAAAAATATTGTTTTGGAAAAATCTCATCTTTCTGATTGTTATGAAAAAGAAAAACTTGAGTTTCTTTCTAATTGTTAGGAAAAAGAAAAACTCAAGTTAAGTTTCAAAACTTCTGAATTTGAAAAACTCATAACAGAAAATGAGAATTTAAAGCTTGAAGTTTCTTCTTTATTGAGTTCTAAGGATACTTGGAGATATGCCCATGGAGACCCTAAGTTGGAAAAATTATTAATTGCATCCAAAAAGTGTGGCGATAAATCAGGTCTGGGCTATATTAAAGATACTCCATTGAAAAATAAGAATACATCTCTTATATTTGTAAAAGGAGAATCCTCAAACTCAAAAGGTAAGAACTTGAAAAAAAATAACCAAAACAATTTAAAAAATTCAAAACCTTTTTAAGCTTCTAAAGTTAATCCCAACAACATTAGCTTTAAAAATCAAAGTATAACCCCTTAGCTGAAAAAATAATGGAATTACTCAAAGAGCTTCTCAAATCCAACTCTAATATCAGAGTTGATAGACAGAGAAATTTTAATCCTAACAAGCTAAGGAAAACCAATGGTACTCCAAAACCCAGAACAATAATGAAATGGATTCCTAAAGCTACTTGTCTTGTTGCCCACACTGCCTTCAAGGCTTTTAGCCATTCAAAGTAGTAATAAGACAGTGGATGTTCAAGTTATATGACAGGTGATAAGGATATATTCACCAACTACAATGTAACACCTCTTGTTTTCAAGACCCAAGTATATAACCCATTTCCCAAAAACCTGAGTGTTAGCCTACAAAATTCAGTGTAAATTTGAACTGCTTATCATTAATTAGAATCAACAGCAATGAAGCTAGAGTAAACCATGCATTGAATAACAACATTCTAGCCATAATGAAAATTTACATGTAGCACCCATACAGGACTTATACAATCCCAAATAACAAAGTTCATATAAGCAAAAATAGGAATCTATCAACTAGTAGTAGAGCTCAAAATGGGCCGCAAGGACCCCGCCTAGCCCCCCAGCTACTCGGTCTACTCTAGTAAACTAGTGAACAGCATCGACTTGCCCTATACCTACATCAACTGTTACGGTTTGATAGCGTCAGTGGCTATCGCAGTAAGGAGCACCCTCTAAGATTTGCGCACTCATCATTCATAAGCCAATATAGATTGTAAGTCATGGAATTAAATATGTATAACAGGGCATTTCATAATCATTCATAAGCTTATATACTCAAAAATTATCCAATCAATAGAATCTCATCATAAGTACAATGTAACGGCAATTACAATATAAAGGAATATGTCCAGATAGTCAAATAATCGATCATAGGACTTTCCATTGCACTTGATATCATATTGTACGTGAACTTTGCAAGATGGCTAGAAAATTGATAAACAAACTTCAGCTCCACCTGGAAATCATGGTACAATGAGATCTATAAGGTGAATGGAAAATCAACCTTAAAACCTCTACTTCACTCGGAAATCGCATCGTATGTAACTCCGCGAGATGGCTAGAAAATCGATAAACAAACTTCAGCTCCACCCAGAAATCATGGTATGACTGAACATCGCAAGATGAAGAGAGTACCAACATAGGAACCTCGGTGTCATTTGGAAATCGTATGAACTCCGCAAGATAGCTAGAAAATCGACAAGCGAACTTCAACTCTACCCGAAAATCATAACGAACTTCTCACAATGACCCAAAAATCAACAAGATGTGTAAATATAATCAACAAGCCACGAAGGGCACCAATAACCCATCAAAACTACAAGGGCAAATATGCGATCCAAGCCGCGTAAGTCAAATATGGACCGCAAGATAATAAGATCACGAGAAGTTCCATCCAATCCATCAAATGATCACAAATGACACTCATACAATTAATTAGCATGTGTACAACTATGAAAAGCATATCATCATCAATCATTTATGATTACCAAAATTAAGGTGACATGTTCATTATCTAACATAGGAATCAAGTGTGCAACAAATATTTCATTGAGAGGAATCAAGGTATCATATTTGTCTAGATTAATGAGTTTAAGTGGGAAGCTCAAAGGGTGAGACCTCACCTTGAATGAACGTTCCTCAAGATTTGAAATGTTCTTATGAGGTGAGTTCAAGAGTCCTAGAATTTAGATAAATATAAGTTTAGGTTCCTAGTTAGAAGTTCTATAAGAGTCATTAATCACATAACTTTAATGAATCACTTACTTGTTCTTGGAAGTGATTGAAGGGAAGTGTCCTTCAAGGTGAACAATTGGAAATAGCACCTGAGTGAGACAGTACAATATCTCAATGAGTCACAACTGAGTTGACTTGGCTGGACCTCTCAACTAACAACTCATTGAGTTTAGGTTTTAGGTAGTTTTCTTACTATCGGATCAAATTGTTGATCCCTTGGGTCTGATATCTCCCCAATCATCCTCAGGTGATTCTGGCATCAGTGTTAGTTAACTCAGTTGGGAAAATGGATGAGTCAACTCACTAGCGAGTTGGGCGAGATTATTGAAAATCAGATAGTTGGTGTTGATTCCATACCTGATAGTGGTCATTCGTGGTTGTCGAACGAGTGAGGATGAGTCAGACGATGATCAGAGCACGTCCTAGTCAAGGAGCTCATTTTCTAACTCAATTGAGTTAGTCTCCTAACTCACCTAGAAGCAGGTAGGGGCAGCACAGGACTGGGCGAAGATTGGACGCACTTAGCTGTTCGGAGGAGACGGCCTGACCCGGTCTGAAATCAGCTTCACATCTCACCTAGTTGTGGAGGAAACTCATTTACAGACTTAGTCTAGTCGATCAGGTCCAGGGCTGTGATAGCCTGTTGAATGGGGATGGGTGTTTCTATTAGATCTGGTTGATTCACAACTGATCCGAGTCATACAAAGATGGTCGATTACAAAGAGACGATCATGACTTCTGGGGAGCTTAACTGGCTTCTCTGAAGGATGGGGTTGATGTGAAATTTCGAGTCCGTGAGTTGGTATAGCAGCATCAACGTCTTGGACGGCTCTCTCTCTCTCTCTCATTGTCTCTCTTTTCTATTTTCTCCCTTCTCTCACCATTTTCTTCTTCTTCTCCTCACTTTCTTTATGGACAAACTGGGCCCAAACTCAGCTTAGACTTGGACTGAGTCAACGCAGCTTGGCGGAAAAGACGAGCTAGCCATTAATGGCAGACTGACATTCGATAGCCCTTCCTTCATTCTGCTCCGTAGGATCGATTCTACTTGATCCTAGTATGCTTCCCGACTATTGGTTTCGAAGCTTTGAACTAGATGGGATGGTGGGTTCGAGCTTTGAAAGGAACGACGACACTCTCTTACAACCGCAATAAAAGGAGGAAACCCAAATGCCATTTGATCTCTCCTCCTCTAAGACATGCCCTAAACCTACCTAGACCTGTTAGATGAGAAATGAATGGTCCAGATAAAATCTATGGCTCCTTATTGTCTCTCTCTCTTTCTATGAAAAGATCCCATTACACAGTCGAACAGCTGGCAGTCCCCGTGCTTTCCAATGGATGGTGGGGATTTCTTGCACTGGACAATCGTGATTGAAGGAGAAGACCTCACACGGATTGCCATCATGGAAAGAAACACATGGCTCTCCATTTTTGGAATAGTGGTTGTACATGGCGTTGTTGGATCCATGATTGTGTCATTCCACGTGGGAGGAAACGTGTGAGATTTCAGGGGTTCGGTCTGAATCTCCTACTCTTCAAGATGGACAGTTCAGATCGAACCTTTGGGTCTTGATTGTGGGCCACCAATGGACACACGGTGATAGCTGTTTCAAACAGCGTGGGTGGGAAGAGCTCTGTTGTTTTGCCATTTCTATTGGGTCAAACCCAATTTGACCAAACATTGATTTTAGTGCAGTGCGGAGTACACAGGTTGTGTACTCCCAGCTTAAATGTGGGGCCCACTATGATGTGTGATTCGATCCACTCTGTTTGTCTATTTTGTTTCGAGCTGCATTATGGTCCAATCCAAAGAATGAAGTAGATCCATGACTTAGGTGGGCCATATTATTTGAATTATGGCCATTAAGTGCTAACCACCAATGATTTACAATGATCTGAGGTCTACTTCCATGATCAGAACCATTCACCTAACTAGTGAGCCAATCAAGGCCACTACCTATTTTAAACTGATGTCGTATTACATGGATGAGTCACATAACGTTTGCCTTTTTAGGTTTCATTATGGATATCTATCGGTTAGACGGTCAAGTTGCCTCTACATCTGATATTTATGTTTCTTATGGATTCCTAGTCAGCTTTAAAGGGATGGTTAAGTGCTGATTAGTTAGCTTGCATGGTTTAGGTGAGGTTTGATCATTAGGCTGTCAATGATCAAATGAATGGTGGATCTTATGATCTGGAGTTCAACGTTGACAATAGATAATTGGATTTGCTTATCAAGGGGGCTAAAACCCCAAACACGGGTCCACCTGGTGGTATGATGGTCCATCTTGAAGGACGATGGTTGGATTTAAGGCTTATTCTTATAGTCTAGTCATGTATCATCCATGCGCATTTCTAAGGCTGATGATGGATGGATTTTTATTGATCTAATGGTCAGATTGTCTCTAGATTTGATATTTAAGTTCCACATGGATTCCTAGTTAATTCTATAGGGAACTTAATGGTGGTTTAAGGGTTGATTAGTCAGCTTGTGTGTTTTAAGTGTGATACATCCTCTAGGTTATTAAGGATACAATGAATGGTGGATGTTTAGACGAATTGGCTTTATGATTACATTTACTTAGGTTCTCATGGTAACACCCGAGTATTGAAAAGTACTGGGTGTTACAATCTACCCCCCTTACAGAGAATTTCATCCCCAAAATTCAATACTTCTACTTTAAATGGGAGCCACAATATCTCTATGCATTTACTAGTTTTCTACTAAGTGTATTTATGGGAGCAAGTGTTCACAATCAACTATTAGGACTGGGGTTGTTACAGAAAGGTTATGTGATATTATATGGTAGTAGGACTTCTAAAAATTGTTATATTATTAATGAGTCTTGCTCTTCTATATTCTCATGTTACATGGTCCAAACAAATGAAATGAAATTATGGCATAAACGTCTTGGACATGTTAACTACCGAAACCTCTGTAGATTGAGCAAAATTGATCTTATTAGAAGTCTACCCAAACTAAAGAAATTTGATAAAATATGTGACGCATGCCAAATTGGCAAACAAACTAGGAGTATTCACAAGAAAGTGAACTACTCTGCCACATCCAAACCTCTTGAACTTCTCATATGGATCTAGTTGGACCAACCAGAACAGAGAGTAAAGGTGGAAAGAAGTACTTTCTGGTTATTATTGATGACTTTACCAGATTTACTTGGGTAACATTCATGAGAGAAAAATTCGAGACTCTCGATGAAGTCAAAGGAATACTAAAATGAATTCAGCCTAAAAAAGAAATGAACGTTATCACGATCAAAAGTGATCATGGTACTGAATTTGAAAATAGCAATTTTGAGAAATACTATACCGATCATGGCATATCGCATGAGTTTTTCGCTCTTAAAACACCTCAATAGAATGAGGTTGTTAAAAGAAAGAATAGAGTGCTACAAGAGATGGCCAATGTTATGGTAAATAGCATGAAGTTACCAAAAAACTTGTGGGTTTAAGCTATAAATACTGCATGATATATTATAAATCGTGTGTACGTAAGAAAATCTAAAGATAAAATAGCCTATGAGTTATGGTTCAATAAGAAACCAACTGTTAAAAATTTTCAAATTTTTGGAAGTAAGTGCTTTATTTTATGTGACCATGAAAATTTAAGGAAGTTTGAAGCCAAGAGTGATGAAGGGATATTCTTGGGTTATGCTCTGAATGGTCAAGCATATCATGTTCTTAATAAGAGAACAAAAGTGATTCAGGAATCCAGTAATGTTGTAATTGATGATCACCTGATCACACCCACACCTAGTAAAGAAGATGATGAAGTCAATTTAATTGAGAAACTTGACTCTTCATCTAGTCTAGTTAATACTGAACTAAGATCAGTCAAAGACCATCCTACTCATCTAATACTAGGTAATCCTCTCATTGGTGTGCGAACTAGAAAATAATTGGAAAATATTTGCAATTATGTTTACTTTACTTCTCAAATTGAACCAGCCAATGTAAAAGAAGCACTTACCAATGAAAATTAGATTGTAGCCATACAAGAAGAGCTAAATCAGTTTGTTAGGAATGATGTCTGGTATTTAGTTCCAAGACCATCTGATAAACATATAATTGGAACCAAATGGATTTTTAAAAACAAATCAGATGAAATGGAAAATATAATTAGAAATAAGGCTAGACTAGTTGTACAAGGGTACACTCAAATAAAATGAATCGATTATGATGAAACTTTTGCACTAGTAGCTCTCCTTGAATCCATCAGATTGTTTATATCCATTGCTTGTTTCAAAAAATTTAAGATATATCAAATGGATGTTAAAAGTGCATTCTTAAATAGTCATCTACATGAAGAGGTCTATGTTGAACAACCTAAGGGCTTTGAGGAGCCTAAACACTCAAATCATGTACATCGCCTTAAAAAGGCACTTTACGGTCTAAAATAAGCTCCCAGGGCATGGTATGAGAAGCTGACTAAGTTTTTACTTAGTCACAATTTTACTATGAGAAGTGTTGATAAAACTTTATTTGTTAAAAAATATAATGAACACATGCTAATTGTACAGATATATGTTGATGATATTATCTATGGTTCTACAAGCACTAACCTGTCCATTGAGTTTGCAGAGCTTATGAAATCCAAGTTCTAAATGAGTATGGTTGGAGAATTGAATTACTTTCTAAGCTTAAAGGTTAAACAGCTAGAAGATGGTATCTTCATTTCTCAAACCAAATATACCTTAAATTTGGTTAAGAAATTTGGATTCGAGAATGGTAAGAAATTCGATACTCCTATGAGTACAACTCTCAAACTTTCAAAGGCTGAAATGGGTAAAAGTATAGACTTAATTATATCGCAACATGATTGGTAGTCTCTTATACTTAACTGCTAGTAGACCAGATATTGCCTTCAATGTAGGTATCTGTGCTAGATATCAATCAGATCCAAAAGAATCACATCGTATTGCTGTCAAATGTATTATTAGATATGTCGCAAGTACTGCTAATTTAGGCCCCTAATAACCACATGATACAAATGTTCAACTAGCTGGATATACAGATGCCGACTGGGAAGGGACCATTGTTATAGAAAGTCTACTAGTGGTGGATGTTTCTATGTTGGAAATTGTTTAGTTTCCTGGCATAGTAAGAAACAGAGTTCAGTATCTTTATTTACAGTTGAGGCTAAATACATCGCAGCTGGTAATGCATGTACCCAGCTGGTTTGGATGAAAAGATTGTTAAACGATTACGAAATTGCACAAGATACAATGATCTTGTATTGCGATAACTCTAGCACAATCAATATTTCAAAAAATCCCACCCAACATTCTCGTACGAAGCATATTGACATTCGTTATCACTATATTCGAGATTTGGTTGAAGATAAAAGCATTTCTTTAGAATATATCTAGACCGAAAATCAGCTTGCTGAATTATGACTAAACCGCTTGACAGGAATAGATTTTCCAAATTAAAACATGATATTGGTATGTGTAATTCAAATTAATTAAATCATGTTATTTTTGTATTTTTTTTTATTTTATAATTTTTTATGCAAAATTTTTGAAAATATTTTAAATAAATTAAAAAAATTCAGAGTGGCATGACCGGTCGAGCATGTACTTGACCAGTCGAGCCTCGATGGGTTGAGCACGTACTCAACAGATCAAGGAGCGCGGGTGGTCTTCTCAAAAAGGGGAAAAACTCACTTTTTTTTTCTCATTTTTCTTCATCTTCCTCAACAAGCTCTCTCTCGACTCATCGAACCCATCTCCATAAAGTCATTGTAAGTGCCTCTTTTTCAATTTCCTTTTAGATTTGGGTTCTTGTATTCATCTTTAACATCATTTTGTTATCGATTTGTGATTTCCACTCCGTTCTTAGAGGGTTTTTGCTATAAAATCTGATTCCTTTTAAACTCATCTTCTATTTTTTTTTATTTTCTCTATTGCAATCATTATATGGATAATCGAACTAAGAAAAGAGCATCTCATGGTTCATCTTCTAGTTCAACTCCTCTTAGGGTTAGAACCCTAAGGGCACTCGAGTAAGACCTGGAGTATGTTTGGGATCTTCGCAATAGAGAAGTCATAATAGAAAGAATGGTTAATGTCAATCATTTGGCTCCATTTCAACTTCTTCTCATCCTTACCTTTGTTGGTTGGGAAAACATTTTAAATTGGGCCGGACTGGCATACCGCTCGATTGCACAAGGAACGTATGCGACTATAGGTGAAACGTCCCTATATGATCTGACATTCTCTATTAATTTTAGAGAAGGGACATTTCTTATAGATAAACATCTTATCTCAGGTCTATTGGACATAAATGTCAATGACGAAGTATTCCAATACCTACATTAGCTGAGAGAATGATTTAATCTGAACGGTGAACAATTACACGCAAATTATGTCGGTTTAATGCCAAACGGAGTTCGGGTAATGTCTTCTGTGCCAATCAAATGTTGCCCAAGTACAGAGTTCTTCACCGCATTTTTATCTCTAATGTCTATCCTAGGTTTGGGAACAAGGCTGAGCTTACCTCCTTTATGTGTTGTATTCTTCACTCTTTTGTGTTTGGCATTCCCATATATCTTCCTTCTCTGATTTGTTATATCATGATACAATTTCGTCTCCATCCTGGCCATGGCTATATTATGATTTGTTATAATGTGGTCATTCCTCCTGCTGAGACACTGATAAAAGTTCTTCCATTTAATAACTCCAACATCAACAAGATGAACTTGGAGTTTCTACCAGGTCAGCGAGATGAGGAGGATGTTGAAGAAGAAGAAGACACCTTACCTGCAGACACTACTATGGATGAAATATTTAATGATTTAGAAACTAATGATGAGGCGGATCCTGGCTTTCAATCATCTCAATTTGATGATCGCCTTCATTCTTCAGAGGAGAAGGTGGTTGAGTTAAAAGTTTCACAGGACAATCTCATGGAAAGTCACAAGTCGTCAATGAAGTATATGCAAAAATATTTTCATCGCATTACTAAAGGACTTCATCAGATTGACCCATTTATCCCACCTCCTTCTTCCTCTGGTTCTGACTAGTTTGGCTTTGATTTTATTTGTTTTGGGACTTATAACTTTAATTCATACTCTTGAATGATACTTTCTTTCTACTTTCTCACTCTTATTTGTACTCTCATCATATCTCCTCTATTGTGTTTCATTTATCTATTAATGATTGTCTTCCTTTGTCAAGTTGTGACAAAAAGGGGGAGAGACTTGTTATGGTTATGATTATGGTTATGATTAAATCAATTACGGCTATTGGATTATGTGGATTGTATCTTTAGAAATATATATTTGTTAATACATGTATTCTACACAAGTTGAAGCTCATAGTGATGGGGAGTAGATGTTATGCTCATATTGAGAGAAAGTGTATAGTGTGAAGTTTTTGTATTTTGTTTTCTAAGTATGTTTTGTCATGAATTTGACAAATGGGGAGATTGTAAGTGCTGTGATGTATAAAGCACCCTTATTTGTCAAATTTTGATGAGACAAAAAAGCTTATAGTGTGACTTATTCATGTGATGGAAAGTTCACCTTCAAGTGAATCAAGATGGAAAGTTCACCTTCAAGATCAACACATGAAGTTGGAATGTGCAAGACATGAAGATGGTTACTTAAGGTTAAGTTCTACTTCACTTCAAGTTCAAGATCAAGCTACAACTACAAGTCTACTTCAAGTAGAAGATCCACTAAACACTATTGAAGATTCAAGTAGTAATTTTAAGGTATATACTTCAATGTCCAATAATTTCAGGTATAACTGACCCTAGAAAGACTCTAGACTTAGTTCCTTTCATATGCTAGTCATTCACAAGTTTTTATACTTTGGTTAGGCTTTGGTTCGACTAGTCCAAACCTAAGTTCAACTAGTCCAGGCTCTAGTTTGACCAGTCTAAGGTTCAAACTCAAAAATTAGATTTTTCTGGTAGTTCCTTGACCAGTCGAGCAAGCCCCTCAACCAGTCGAAAGACAGTTTTATTCGATCGCACCCAAAATTTAAAATTTGGTTAATTCTTCAAGCACTCGAAGGAGACCTTAGACCAGTCAAAGGAACCAATTTTCAGCCTATAAATAGAGGTCTTTTCTCACTCTGAATTCATTCATAAAGCCACAAAAAGCCTTCACTTTGAGAGAGAAAAGTCCTCGTCATTTTCAAGATATAGCTTAGTAATTTTAGATCTTTTAATAGCTTTTTGTTTTTAAAATTCCTTGATCTCTATTTTGTGAATCTTACATTTTAAAGGGAGTATATACTCTACTTTGTGAGATCTAAGGAATTCAAACAAGTAGCCCAAGGTTTGAGTTAATTTAAAATCTATTTAGAACTTAGAACCCTTGATTGTGTTTATTGGACATTGAACATCTATACATCAAGCGAAGCAAGTCTACGGGCTACATCAAAAAGCATCTTCAGAAGAAGATAAGTATTATTTATTTATTTTTGGTTTCTTGAGATATCCAAAAAATCTCTATATTGGTTTTGACTTAGATAGCTAGAAAATCTCAGCATGGGGTTTTGATTGTGATAGCCCATTTGAAAACACAACTGTATAGGCTTTAAAGTGAACCTGAGAA
This sequence comes from Magnolia sinica, assembly GCF_029962835.1. Taxonomy (NCBI): domain Eukaryota; kingdom Viridiplantae; phylum Streptophyta; class Magnoliopsida; order Magnoliales; family Magnoliaceae; genus Magnolia; species Magnolia sinica. The sequence continues at coordinate 27,008,211 of NC_080588.1, forward strand.
AATCTTGATATTAGAGTATGCCAAAATCACGTGGGTTGTGATTATTAGCAGTGGAGTATGAAAGTGCCCTGGTTTGTCAATTAGCGTGAGAATTGAGTCAGTAAGACAAGTGAGCCCCATATGAAGATCATCAAGCGTCTGCCTTAACTGGATGTGTGCTCTGAATTCATCAAAGGTAAACTTAGCCTCACATCCCATGTCCCAAAACACGTAGGTAAAGAAAAACCTTAAAAGTCTTAGAACAACATAGGAAAGTTTGTTTGTAAACTTGAGTTTCAGAATAGGAAAATCTTCTAAGTTTTTCAGACAGTATTCAATGATATCAAGTACACATCAATGGCATCGAACACTCACATTTGATGATATCGAAAATCACTCGATATCATTGAATTAGGCCATTCTATGTCCAGCAACCACAAAGTATTTTGGACAATATGTTCGATAAATTGAGCAGCATTTCGATGATATCGAAATTAAAATATTGATCACATCGAAGGAGAATCGATGATATCGATTTACTTTGAACCTTTTCCAGCAAATTTTGGAAAATATCCTAACATTGCTCGAGTAATCAAATCATCTTTGATATTATCTGAATTCAAACTTTGATGATATCGATAGGCGTTCGATATCATTGAATTCGGTCAAGTCTTTCTCCAGCAAGCTTCAGAAGAAAATCATCTAGAAAGATCGAGGACTCGAAATCATACTGGATGTCATCGAAATTCAAATATCAATGTTATCGGAGGTATATCGATGAGATCAAATCTAGACAAAACTATTCCTGTAATCTTACAAGGTAAATCATATGGGAATGATAGAGGAATCAATATTAGCTCCATATGATCGTAATTTAGATATCGATGAAATCGATATATGATCGATGTTATCAAAATGGATCAAAGATTGTCCAACAAGCTCTTTAGACAATCATATGAAAATGATCAATGTATCAAACAAATTGTCAATAAAATCAGAATTCAAACTCCAATGACATCGATGTCTGCTCGATAGCATCGATCCTCTGTCAAAAAGTTCTAGGTATATTCTTTAGTGGAGTTCGTATCATCGAACCTTGCTTCGATGGCATCGAAAGTATATGTTCGATGACATCAAAGTAGGCTCGATGATATCGAACTTAGTTAGAATCTGACATCTTTATTACCGTTGGAGCTTTTTGGCTATTTAAGGAGAGCTTGCTCTTAGTTGCTATAGTGAGAAAAATAGAGAGAGCCTTGAGAGAGTTTTGTATACTATTTACCCTAAGCTCTTTTTCTCATGGAAGTTCATCCTTCAATCCACCCTCATCATTGATATTAAATAGAGTGGATTGAGGAATGAACTTCCCCATTCAAGGATCATCCAGCTACTACCTTAATAGCAAATCATTGAGCTAGGATACCTTGAATGCTTGAATGCTTGGAATCACTCCTCTAAAATAGGAAAACATTTAATAGAGTAGGATTCCAACATAACCTTGACCCAACCCGTCGCCTTTATTAGAACATCATCAAGTGTTGCGGATCAAGGGAGCTGAAGAATCTTCATCATCAAGGAGGAGATCTTCATCAACGTGCTTAATGGGGCTTACCTACTTATCTATAAGTCATTAGAGTTCAGAGACCCTTTTGATCATTCCTTTTATAGGTTTGGGTCAAAGGTGCTCACCCATTTTAAGCATTTTAAGTCCTCATAGGAGGCCTCCGATGGGAGAGTACATGTGGGTGCTGTGTGTTGACCCTTGCTCTTGTGTAGGGCATAAACTCTAGGTTCCTTGTATGGATCCTAAGCCTGTGTGGCCTAAAACCCTAGGTTCCTTGTGTGGACCCTTGGCCTGTGTGGCCTAAAACTCTAGGTTCATTGTGTGGACCCTTGGCCTGTGTGGCCTAAAATGGAGGTTCCTTGTGTGGACCCTTTGCTCTTGTATAAGGCATAAAACCTAGGTGGTTCGTGTTGATCTTTGCTCTTGTGTAGGGCATAAACTTGTGCCTCTATGTAGGCATGTTAGATACCTTGTGTAGGTCCTAGAGTCAGCCTTGTGTGGGTTGTACTGGTTTGAGGTGAACCTGATTTGAAACCTCTGTTAGTGAAATCTGGTACACTTAAGGGTTTAATGCATCCACCTGGAGTGGAGTAGGCATATAGCTAAATGTTTCGAACAAGAACAAATGCATTTTGTTTGAGAAATTTCATTCATTAAATTGATTACCAGAAGAAAATAAGAAAGACAATCACTTTATTTATATATTCTAAGTTCTTTACATCCCTTTCTCCTTTGATTCCAAATAGAATACTTATGAATTATAGTGCATAATCAGTATTTAGCACTCAAATTATGCATAAATGTATAAAACATTAAAACATAATATTGAACACTGCGCGAGAAGTCATCATGCACTGTCAAAAGCCTGTGTGATGTCAAAAGCCATTGTGTGCTGTCAAAGGTCATTGTGCGCTGACAGAGACCATTGTGCACTGGGAGAAACCATTGTGCGCTGACTCCTGTTGTGTGCTAGCTTCTGTTGTGCGCTAGCAGTGTTATGCGCTGGTTTCTCTTGTGCGACATAGTGTTATGCGCCGCACAACACCTGTTTCGCACAACAGTTGTGGGCTTTACCTTTCTTCTTCTGTAGTTTCTTCTCTCTCCGCGATTGGTTGCTAATGACCCCTTTAGAGGGGTTAAGGGGTATTTATAGCCTCTCACACATGTGAATATGCCATAAAAGCACTGTATGCTCCTCCTTTGTGTGGAACTCGATGTGCGCCCCTCCTTTATGTGGACTTTGTTGTGCGCCCCTCCTTTGTACGGACTCTGCTGTGCGCACCAAGCATCTGCACACAATGTCTATTTCTGCACAATGACCATTTTTCTGCACAAAGCTCCTTTTTTCCACACAAAGCTCTTTTTGAGCATATTATTTGTGCACAACTCTTCTTCTTCTGTCTTCCTCACCTGTTATGCCTCAACAGATGCCCCCTTGATCCTACATTTTTATTTTGTTACCTACTAAAATAAATATGTAGGATTAATCTTTTCTAAATACTATTTTGGTTTTCGATCTCCCTCATTGTGCGCTTATTTTCTTTATTATGCACTAACCGATCTGCGCACAATGAATTTCACACAACAATTTGCGCACAACCATTAGTGCACAATAGCCTAGCCCCTACCTATAAATACAGGACTTGTCTTCTTTTTCGCCACCTTTCTCTTCTATTTCATACTGTTCTCGTGTCAAGTTTATACTCTTTGTACACTAACCTCATTGTACGCTGCACAACGAATGCTCTGCACAAAGCCTTTCGTGCACCGCAGCCTTTTGTACTTGGTCAAAATTCTACTTATTACAGGTAGCGCACAATGCCCTTGCATTCACGCGCAACAGTTTCTGCACAGTACTTTATGCGCAACAGCCTCCGCACAATACTTTACATGCAACAACTTTCGCATAGTACTTTGCGCATAACAGCTTCCACATAGTACTTTACATGTAATAGCTTTCACACAGTACTTTACACGCAACAGCTTCCACACAGTATTTTGCATGCAATAACTTCCACACAGTATTTTGCACGCAATAGCTTGGACTTGAGCATTTTCCTTGTACTTCTAACTTAATAAATCTTTTCTTCTAACTTTGATTTTTTATCAACTCCTATTTAGATCTCTAATGGCAAGCTCAAAGAGACTGCTTGCTTTCCCGAATGTCACCGGGCCATCTGACCCACAATCTGCTGAGTCCCACAACCCAAAAAGGCCCCGTTTTAGTGAGAACTATAACTCTTTCTTCAAGGAGCCACCTCCCGTCACTGTGAACTTTATTGATCATATTCAACGCTTGTTCGAGCATATCCACATGGGCATAATAATGAAGGAGATAGAGGGTCCCCCCTTTCAGGACAAGAATTTGATTGGGAAGATTGGTTGAAATGCACAATCAACTCTCGCACTGATGATAATCACCCTTCTATTGCAGAGGCTTCCCCTCCCCTATCAGTCCCAAAACAAGTAAGAGAAAAGAGCCAAGATGAAATTTTCCAAGAGAATATTTGAAAACATAACCGAAGACATTTCCAGAATGCTTGGGACTCAGTCAAGCTGACTACCGAGGCAATTAAATTCTACAACCCGTATAAAGATGAGACCATCGCTCTATCCCTGCAACTTTAGCACCACCTCTCCATCCTCTAGAGCGAACCAACATACTACATGGCACAGAACAAGATCTTATTTGTGTCTAATTAGGTAATAAAAGATCCGCAAATTCTCGAGGGTTATGTCATAGATAAAGGCTTAACTCAAAAGACTGGACAAATAAGGTACATGCACTTTCTCACGCCATTTCGCAACCCTCACTCCCTATATTATACTCATTTCTTTGAGATGATTCAACAACATTTCCATCATCGTGAGTCATTGTGAGGTAAAGATGAATTCAGAACACGAGGTCGTTAGACCGCTCGTCCATACTACAGTGCCTAGACCAAAGTGATTTTGGAGAAACATAAAGACGTCCTTACTACAGCCAGAATTTATCATGCCATAGAAGCTACTTCAGAATTTTTTTCAAAAAGACATGATGATATATAAAGGTTTTCTGAAATACTGGTCTTCTACCACGAATTCTTTCCATCTTCCATAGGAGAAGTAAGTATCACCCTGTGAGATCTTTATAGGATGGCGGGTCTACCTATCTCCAGGTCCTTTTTTGACGAATACATTCCTTCAAACAAAGAGTTTGCCTTTGTCGCACCCAACAGGGTGCCTAAAATTACAGCATCAACCATTGAACTTTTCCGTGAGACATCTTATTTTGTTGATGTCCACAAGATTACTCCACTTCAATGGCTGTCGCACTTTTCTCGATACTTGGTGTAAGTACTTTAACCTTTTCCTTCCCTTTCAAATAACACTTACCATAAGCATGAATTACTCACTTGTCTTCTCCCATTTTTCTTTTTAGGTTCCCTAGCAGCCATTGTGCTAAATTAGAAGCCACTCGCAAGAAAATAAGAGGTCTGGCCAACTTCACTGCCGAAACTGAATTAGCCACTTTCTTGGCTTACTGGTTAAGTTTAGTTATGCTTCCTAGTTCAAAGAGTTCAGACTCTATTCGGCCAACTCTATTTGTAGGAGCGGGTGCAATGGCGGAAGGCAGAAAAAGATATTCCTTAGCCCCTCCTATTTTATGTTCATTATACAGAGCTTTCAGTCACGCTATGACTCATTGCTTAAGCTCGGAGCTAGGAGTTTCATTTGCTTTCACTCCATGACATTACTTCTCCAGATGGCTCGGCATTTATTTCCCTTGGACATACAATGATCTAGAGAAGGCTTATGTCCATCCTAACCATCTGCCCTTGTGGCACTTTCTGAAGTGAAAAATGATAAGGAAAGGATATGAATGGATAGTAGATAAAATTGACAACATGAAATCCATCGACTTCTTTCCTTTTTATTTAGATTATCAGGCCGAGGACAGAGATGTTGAAGATAACCAGGACCTGGACCCTATTGAAAGGACTTTCTTTCTCTGCATTCGTTATGGCAGTTTTCCATTATGGGAAGGACTAGAGTTTTGGCGAGAACCATATTATCTGAATCGATTCGCCAGACAGTTTGGGTATGATCAAGCTATGCCCCAAGTAAGCGAAGAAGTCACCAGAACAATGAGGAGCTAGGAAGTCGGTCCTTACAACTGAGCTCTGATATGTAAGCAGTTCCTGACTAGAAATTTTGGCTCTCGATTCGTCCTCTCAGGGTATAATCATAGAGTAACAACTTCATATTCTTGGATGCGATGGTGGAGTCATCATTACTATTTAGTACTCAATTGCTTCTCAGTGGATCGCCCTATCTAGGTTCCTCCCCTGCATTTGAGGAACTACAGATTGGAACAAGGGATCAAATACTTTTACGAGAAAGATCAAGCTGTTCTCCTAGGATAACTTTGTCAAAAATTTTCTGTAGAAGAGCCTATTAGAGAGATAAAGCCCTCGAACACTCTTGAAGGCTAGATTGCTTTTAGTTCCGCATTGGACTTAATAAATTGGAGAGAAAAATTAGCCAATCCTCATAATGAATTTGAAATTGTAGGGGGTATTCTGCCCTCCCCTACTCCCATAGGGGAAAATCAACCTGCAAGTCCTGCTTCTGTTATTCCTTTAGTTACAGAACCTGTCCCTCTTGCAACTTCCCAACCTGTCGAACATGCAGCTGCCACGATTGTTCATATCGTGGATCTCACAGAAACCGCAGCCAATCGTGCCACTACTACAACTTCTTCGACTACACGTCGAGTTGTCATTGCTACTTCCCCCATGACTCGCTCTCGTGCTAAGTCACCTTCTTCTGTGGTTTTGGCACAACCAATTCCTTCTCCCTCGCGAGGCGCATGTCTTCTTCCTGTGAAGACTATTTATAAAGGAAAAGAAACCGTATCAGAGGAAGACAGCTCGTCAGAATATTCTACAAACATTGCAAGCGAAGACACGTCTTCTCCCACAAGTCTCACTGATGAAGGAGATTCTTTTCTAAATGCAGATACTGATGCTGAGATAAACGTTGGAGAAGAGAGCGATGTTGAAGTTAGGTCTTCTCTTCCTGATGCTCAGACTACTCATCCCGATACCTCCCATCCCATTCTGGAGACTTCTCTGGATAATGAAGAGCAAATTGACTATGGAGAATATGGTGGTACTCCTAGTAGAAACATCTTCCTTTCTTTCGACACTTCATATTCTTCTTGTATCGTGGATGCTACTGAGGTGGCTGCTCATGGAACATCAACTTCAGGGGATGCAGAGGCTCAACCCTTTGATATTCAGGCAATGATGGGGAACATACTTCTTCTTCCTGGTCTAGAAGGAACTTTGTCATTAGTTCCTTAAACATCTGATGCCACCGCTTAGACCACCAAGTCCCCTACTGCACGTCCTTCTCCCATTCTGCCGATGGCTCGTAGTTTGGTGTTTCTTTCTGATCTAATTGATATCCCTACTCCAAGCACCCTTGACTCAAGCACTGTAGGAGCTCAAGAGCTTTCTTTCAATGCTATTATGAATATGGAAGTCCCCAGCTCTACAGCTCTTACAACTCATTCTGTTCCAGTTGCCCCTGTTACTGCTCCCACTCTAGGTATATATATTTTTCATTTCATACCAACATTGAATATACATACATTTTCTTTTGAACTTATATTCCCTTCTTATCATTTAGTTTCAGTTGTGCCAACTCCCAGTGGATCTAAAGGATCTAACTCAGTAACTGCGGCTTTTGACAAGTTCTCTCTAGAAAAGGTGCCGCCTCTTATGTTAGGGCTTTTCAAAAATGTGATTTCTATCATCGTCGATGCTTTTAAAGATCCAACTCAATGACCCTTTTTGGATAGTGCTCTAGCAGTTCTTGCTCATTCAGCTCGCCTGGCACATGTGGATGTTCAGCCTCTTTACACTTCCTTATCACAATTTTATGACTCCATGAAGAACTTAGAAGCAACACGGAATATGGTCATTGCCCCTGAAATTTTACATTATTAGAAGGAATTGACGCTTCTTAAGGAGAAACTCTCTCAGGCGGATGATATTCTTGCTAACTATAATACTATTAATCAGTCTCTCCATGAGAAATTGAAGGTTTTCGATAAAAATAAGGCAAACATTAGTGATCAGATTTCCTTTCATGAGATGGAGATTCTATTACTTAAGAGTCAGTGGGAAGCAGAAGACGCAACTATCTGTCAGATCAAAGCAGAGTTTGAAACAAGTAATTAATTAATTGGTACCGTACAAACTGAACGGATGAGGAATGGAGAAGCTGTCGCTTCTTTAGAATCTGAACTGATCGGTGCTCCTGATTAGGCTGGCTTGATCCTTGCAGCCGAGCGCACAACTGCTGCGGTACAATCCCAGTTGAAAGAAGAGTTACAGCATTACTTAGAGATATTAAACATTACTGGAGATCTATAGATATTTCATGTAAATATTCCTTTTGTATCATGATATATAAATAGTTCGTAAAATTTCTTAGAGATATTTCAAGCTATTTTGCTCTTTCATTAATTTCTACATCATGAATCATTTTGGGCATATTCACCTAGCATGTTCACCTATGCAATAGTCTCAACGTGACATCTCATCTAAGTAATAGTAATAAAATCACCACATATTATGATCATCAGTATGGGATTCCCCTGTGTGATTTATGTTTTGATAGGAGGTACTAGATTTCAATTTAGTTAGATAGCCACACACAGTTTAAGCTCTTGAGTAGTTGGAGCAATCATGACCGTGAGTGGGATTTATGCATAGGGATGGCCACAATAACTCTCTGGAGTTCGCAGGGCTTTACCAAGCTACTTTAGGTACCAAACCCAAGGTCGTCGGTCCATCAATGAGTAGGTTCATGCCCTTCCTCATGAGTTAATACCGAGATCAAACCGAGGATCTGGGTTTTCTTCGTCTGTGAGTTTGGACCCATTCCTGGGAGGGTATTTTCATCCTCGTCCATAACGTTGTTGGAGAGCTCACAAACAGCATTGGTCTCACGTGTGACTCACTGTTTTACAACTTTTTAGCCTTTTAGGGCTTTTAGTCACAGGCTCTATCTGCTGCCCGCATGGGTATGCACATGATGGCCTTCACGAGCTTTTTAGGGCCACTGGCTTCTCACCGCTGCTCGAATGGTGAAAGTGATAGGTCTTATGCGTAGTTAGCCATGTAAGGCTTGACTAGGCGGCCTTAAGAAGTAAGTTGTCATCGTTGTCATCAACTTTGATATTTCGCTGCCAAAATTGGTAAATCAATAATTGATATTTCACCGTTGCTAATGATGTGCTGAGAACATTCTTATTATGTTTAACATCGCATATCAACTTGGCGATGATAGAAATTTTGATAAAATAAACTCATATGAATGATTGATGATGACAGCGATAATTTGCTAATTTTGGCGATAATCATCGACGTTCGGCGAATTTGGCGATAATTATCAACATTTGGTGATAATCATCGACGCTTGGTGATCATCAATGCTTCTGATACATTTAAGCAGCTTTTACTTGAGAACCTGCGCCTTTCATTCCTTTATGAATTTGGTGATAATTATCGAAGTTCGGCAATAATCATCAATGCTTGGCAATCACCAATGTTTCTGATACATTTGAGCAACTTTTACTTGAGAACTTATGCCTTTCATTCATTCATACGAGAGGAAGTGCATGACTTTGTCTTTCGCAACTCTTTTGTGCATGAAGATAGAATATAAGGCTGTGCCTTTAAAGGCTATTTCATCATTTCATCCTTTCATCTGTGATTGCCCCCTTTTGATATAGAAGAATTATCTTAATAATCTTCTAAATCAAAATTTTCTCCCACTGTCAGGAGTAATATTTCTTAAGGAAGCGAGCATTGATTGGTATACTGATGCCTCGTCCATCTTGATCTGTTATCCTATATGCTCAATTAGAGTAAACTTCAGTTATCACATACGGTCCATCCCACTTAAAGTCAAACTTGCCCCCTGTTCGCCGAGTGACTACTATCAGCCTTTTCAACATCAAAACCAAATCCCCTTTTCTGAAAGATCGGTGTTTAACCATTTTATCAAAAGTAGTAGAAACTCGGGCTTGATATAATTATAAGCGCTGTTGGGTTGCCATTCTTTTTTCATCAAGCAAATCCAATTCTTTCAGCCGTATCTTTGCATTTTCATCATCTGTAATTGATTGATGCACCACCACCCTTAGTGAAGCAACCTGTATCTTGATCGGCACGACAGCCTCTACACCATAAACTAACGAATATGGAGTAGCCTGTGTCGTTGTACGATGCGTTGTTCTATAAGCCCATAGAGCCTCGTGTAGTTTTTCATCCCGGCCTCACTTATTCCTGCTCACCGTTTTCTTCAGTATTTTTACAATCGTCTTATTGAATGCTTCAGCCAGCCCATTGGCTGGTGGATAATAGGGTGTTGAGAATGACTAGTGAATCTTGAATTTCTGACATAACTTCTCCATCCCCTTGTTTTTGAAAGGAGTGTCATTATCTGTACTGATTCTCTTTGGAAACCATGGCGATATATTATCGCATGCCGAATGAAACTAACAACATCTTTCTCTTTAACGCTTCATAGTGTAATCACTTCCATCCATTTGGAAAAGTAGTCCGTTGCTACCAATATATATTGTTTTCCTCTAGACAATGGTGGATTTATGGGGCCAATGACATCAAGTCCCCATGCAGCAAAAGGCTAAGAAGTAACTAACTGATGAAGATCTTTAGGAGGGACATGTATGATGTCTCGGTGAATTTGACACTCATAGCACCGCTTCGCATAATTTATTGCATCTTTAAACATTGACAGCCAGTAATATCCCATTCGATGCACTCGGTGGAATAAATTCCTCCTGGCTTGACGTGCCCCGCATTCCCTAGAATGTACCTCTTGTAGCACTCGATATGCCTCTTCTTTGTTTAGACATCGCAATAACATTTCATTATAAGATCTTTTGTATAATTCTTCATTATACAAAATGAATCTTTTTTACTTTCTGCTTAATGTGCGATTGCACTTCTGGATCATCTGGCAAGATATCGTACTTGAGATAGTCGATGAAAGGCTGACGCCAATCATCTATTGTCACTTCTAAGCATGATATGGGTAGGGCTTCCATTATTTCATCAACTATCTCTGCCGAAGGCAAGAATCTCCTTTCTTCAATTGTTACTTGTAGGGGGCTTTGATCTGGGCAAGAAAGCGCTACTACTAGACTGGCCAGAGCATCAGCTTTCGCATTCTTATATCGTGGTACATGCTTAACTTCAACATTAAAAAAATTCTCCAATAAGTGTTGTGCTTTTCGAGAGTACAGCAGAAGTTCTGGTTTCCTTGTCTTAAATTTCATCGCCACCTGATTTATGACCAGCTTGAATCCCCATAAATCTGTAGGTTTGAGATAAAGAGGCGGATATATGTTAACATGCCCTTTAAGCTTTTTAGCTCTTTCAACGTTCTGGGAGGAGGCATACTCTGAATAGCTTTAACTTTCTCTGGATCTATCTCGATACCCCTGTGTCTCACCACGAAACCAAGGAATTTTCTCGATGACACTCCAGACGCACATTTAGCCGGGTTCATCTTCAACTATTTCTTTGTAATTTGGTGAAAAACCGATGCCAAATGTTCACGATGCTATTCATGATGACTTGACCTGACCACCAAGTCGTCCACGTAACACTCAACATGCTTATGCATCATGTCTTGAAATATGTTCTACATTGGCCTTTGATACGTTGCTCCTGCATTCTTGAGCTCGAAAGACATGACCTTATAACAATATATTCCCAATGAGGTTCTGAAAGTCGTCACGTCCTCATCTTCAGGTGTCATTCGTATTTGATTGTAACCGGCATAGTCGTCTATAAAGGAATGGCAGCATATTGCGTAGTACTATCAATTAACATTTCTGTTATCGGCAATGGAAAATCATCTTTGGGACATACTTCATTCAAATCTCTGAAGTCAACACAAACCCTAATCTACCCATTCTTTTTCTTTACCGGGACTATATTTGATATCCACCTGGGATATTTAACTTCTCTAATGAATCCAACGTTTATCAGCTTGCTTATTTCTTCTTCTATCTTAGGAACCAAGTCTGGGTGAAACCCCCTCTGTGTTTGCTTAATGGGTCTTTTGTCTTTAGAAATATTCAGCCGATGTATTACTACTGTCGGCTTCAGACCTGGCATTTCCACATACGTCCAAGCAAAGACATCTTTATTTTCCTTCAAGAGACTAACATATTGCTCAGCTTCTTTTTCTGATAGACTGGCACTTATGAAAGTATTCCGCAGTTCTTTCTCTATTCCTAAATTTATCTCTTTCAAGTTGTCAATCATCGACTGCCCCTAATCCTCTATTTGCTTTGGGGTTATCTCGGGCTTACTGATCACATCAAGGTCTGTCTCTTCTATCTGGTCGGCCGTCACCATATTGACCGAAGATTCTGCCCACAGACCTCAGAATTTTTCTCGTTTCCTTTATTTGACCCCGATTGGAATCTGGATTCCTTTCCCATAATTTAAACCAACAGGTTCTTCATGGTCAAATCCCATTTTCTTCATGATTTTTTTACTTGCCAAACTATATCTCTCCAGCTCTTTGGTCATCAAGCTTCCATTTTCTTCATGATTTTTCACCCCATTGTTGACTGCTTTGTCCTATTTTATTTCTGAAGGAGCATAGAATTCAATCGACTCTGGATACCTTGCACTGGGTTCAACACAAAACCTCTTCAGAATGAAGGGAAACAGCCTATTCCTCTCAGCATACGGGAGCGGTACTGTATAATTTGATTGTAGAATCTCCAATTGCTAAGGCGATAACAATGTTAATGGTGGTTGTCCTGGCTGTTGCAGATGTTTTGGGACAAAATAGAACTTCTTCTTCGCTTTCTCTGTTACAGGCGACTTTGTTCCTTTTTCTTTCACTATTTACATGCAATCATTTTCTTGGTTCTTGTTCTCGTCATTCTCATTCTCTTCCTTGCTCACAAATGTGTCATAATAACTTACATCTGCGAAGAAAGCTTCAGCTTCTGTATACGGTCTCTCATTGGCTAACACTTTGTGCTGTACCCCGCCTTTGCAGTATTTGAAACACTAGTGCAGGGTAGAAGGTATGATGTCATACCGATGCATCCACGGTCTTCCTAGGAAGGGATTATATGTACTCACTGCATTTATAATGTGGCAGACAACATTCGTAGTTAGCTCTCCTACCTCTAGTATTATTGTGATCTTCCCAAGTGCTTGCTGTCCGTCTTGATTAAAGCCCTATATCATCATTCCACTAGGTCATAGGTTCGAGCGTCGATAACCTAATTTATTCAGCATTGTTAATGGCAATAGGTTTACAGTGGACCCGTTATCGAGCATTATCCATTTTACTTGTTTATCGTGGATATGACCCATTATCATCAACGGCCTATTATGTTCCCCATCACAGGTCAGGTCTTCATCGAAGAAGGAGATAACCGGCACACAATCTTCTAATTTCTCATTTTCTAATTCAGTTAGCAACACCTCCCTTATACTGTCATCAGATAAGGCTTTAATTAGGCTTTGTCGGGAATCTTCTGACAACTGCAAAGCATCATAAACACTCAATTGGGCCGGAATGCCTTTCAAATGACTTATAATATCGTAAGTAACTTTCCCCGTCTCTTTTCCCTTTTCCTTTTCACCACCGTTATTGTTGCTAGCGTGACTCTTGGCTACTTCCACCTTTGTTTTTTCATTTTTTGAACTCGGTGGGCTAGCCATCTTCTTCCCTGATCGCAAGGTAGTTATGGCAACTTTCCTTGTTGTTTTCTGATCCTTCACCCTTGTTCTTTCTCTTTCCTGACTATTATTTCACCCTTGTTTATCATCCTTTGTATAATACACTTCACAGTATAACAATTTTTTGTTGGGTGCCCTACTAGGTGGTGATAATGACAGAAGTCTCTCTCCTTTGTTTTAGATGCCTCCTCAGGACGTTTTGATGGCGGCAGTTCAATTGTTCCAGCTTTTAGCAACCGATTCATCATGGGGAGTATGTCCTCTTTTTCAAACATGAAACCCTGATGAGAACTCAATGATCGGGGTCTCTTATCGTAAAACCTCCATTTAGGGCGACTCGACTCTTCTTTCCTTTCCGTCCTTTTACCTTTCACTTCTCTTGTTTCCTGGTTCTTTTTTTCATGATCAACCACATTTTTGTTCAACTTCTGAGGTCCTTTTCTAACCATTTCATAATTGAACGCCGGCATCTTTTAAGTCATTAATTCTAGAGCATGTGCTTTTATAGCCAAGTGGCGGAAGATTCTGATGTCTGCGCTGGTGAGACCAAATGCTATTCCGATTTCTATACAATTCAAGCACATTTTCACTGGTTCTTTCTCTTCTGGTAATTGCCTGCAAGAAGCTCCCAAGGTCTTCCATCTGTATATAAATTTTTCCACTGGCTCTCCTTCTCTCTGTCGCACTGAAGCTAGTTCCGTGATACTGACATCATGTTCTGATGAGAAGAAATTTGATATGAACATGTCTTACATCTGCTCCCATGTTCTTATCAACCCAGGCATTAAGCTAACATACCACCTGAATGCTTTATTCGTTAGAGAAGACCCAAATAATTGGAGACAGTATTGGGGTACCGTGGAGAAATTCCCCATACTGGTGATGAAGTGCATCAGGTGTTCTTCTGGCGATCCGTCCCCATTGAACTTCTGAAAGTCTGGATGTTTAAAATTGTTCGGGAAAGGGATATCCTCCACTTCTCTTGAGTATGGTGTACGATATCTGAATCTTCCTGTGCCCTCACGTTCTCTCTTTGACTTAACCGCTTCTTCAACAACCTATTGTAGTTCTTCCCGTGTCACTATTCTTGTCGTGGGGACAGATCCATGTGACCTTGTCCTCGGCAGCTGCAAACCTTTGGGGTGTTGCTCTCTTTCATTCACATTATCAGCCACTGGTGGTCCTGTCATTCGGGCAACATTATGTGCGAGAGTTGTTAAGGCTTCTCTGAGATTTCTGCATTCTTCCATTAGTGCTCTTTGTGTTTTCACCATTTCATTTACACGATCCTTCGTAGTTGGTGTATTTTCTTGATTTGTTCCGACCATGTGCACCGTGGCTTCTCCACTCTTCGATGAAGCCATAGTCAAAGTGGGATAAGAATACGTCGACGTGATAGGGCTCACGAAAAGAGGAGAGGATGGGGTTTCATTCGACTTCTCTGTACCCCCATTGCCATTGATCGATCGGTGAGAAACAGACACCAGTGAACTCACTAGCAGTGCTTTGCCCTTTTGTTCTTTTGTCCATCTGTCTCCTGGGGTCGTCAAAGCTAGGAAATCACGTGACATCAGCTGCGGAACTAGTCGCACGGGGTATATCGCAGGAGAGGCGAGTTCAGGATTTTTTCTGGCGGCATTTCATGTTATCAGCCCCCCAACTCTTCTCAGTGGTGATTTTGTTCTTGTTGCAGTTGCATTTTGAGTCTTTGTCCTTCTGTGAGTGACGACAATCCATTCATCTTTTTCTCCTTGCGTTACTGGTGAAGCAGTCACGACTGTAACAGCTACCTGTGGTTCTATTTGGTTGTCTACTATTACTTTACTTTCACTAAATCTAGTTCATTTATTAGCATACTCCACAATAAATCCTGTCATGGTGAAGTAGAAAATTTTATTCCTTTGAACGGTTGTCATTGATTGGTTGGTTACAATGTTCTTCTCTTCCTGTCGTTCATATTCACGAAATAAAGGAAGATTAGGACTTATATTGAATTGTATTCTATTTTGGAGATGAAAGGTAGGATGTTCCCATTGAGAGTCGCCATTTTGGCGCCTTGAAGATGCTAAACAGTTGTGATTATCTCCCTTGTAATTCTTAGGTTAATATTCAAGTGAATATGAAATTCCCCAGCAGAGTCACCATTTCGTTTTGAACAAGAAACAAATGCATTTTGTTTGGGAAATTTCATTCATTGAATTAATTACTAGAAGAAAATAAGAAAGACAATTACTTTATTTATATATTCTAAGTTCTTTACATCCCTTTCTCCTTTGATTCCAAATAGAATACTTATGAATTATAGTGCGTAATCAGTATTTAGCACCCAAATTATGCATAAATGTATAAAACATTAAAACATAATGTTGAACACTACGCTAGAAGTCATCGTGCACTGTTAAAAGCCATTATGCACTGTCAAAAGCCATTGTGCATTGTCAAAGGTCGTTGTACGCTGACAGAGACCATTGTGCGCTGACTCCTGTTGTACGTTGGTTTCTGTTGTGCACCAGCAGTGTTGTGCACTGCACAATGCCTGTTCTGCACAACGGTTGCGGGATTTACCTTTCTTCTTCTGTAGTTTCTTCTCTCTCCGTGATTGGTTACTAATGGAAATTTATAGCCTCCTCACACATGTGAATACGCCATATAAGCACTGTGCGCTCCTTTGTGTAGACCTTGATGTGCACCCCTCCTTTGTGCGGACTTTGTTGTGCGCCCCTCCTTTATGCAGACTCTATTGTGCACACCAAGCATCTGTGCACAATGTCTATGTCCGCACAATGACCATTTTTCTGCACAAAGCTCCTTTTTCCATAAAGCTCTTTTTGAGCATATTATTTGCTCACAACTCTTCTTCTTCTGTCTTCCTCACTTTTTATGCCTCAACATTGAACCACTATAAAATGACTGTGTTTGAGATTGTTATTTGTATTTCTCTTATTATGTTTTCTTTGAATGATCACATGATGCATGATTGTTTAGAACTGATAAGTATCACATCTCACACATAGTCACTTAGTGCATCCATCATAGACTAAATTTATATACTGTTTAGATATTGAGTAGTCTTGTGATTGGATCCTCTAGTTGGCTTGGAAGCCATTAGAGTTAAGTTGAAGATATCTTGATAAATTGTTATATTAGATCAAGATAATGGTAATAGGACTTTAAATAGTCATAAAATTTTATAAAGTCCTATTCACCCTCCTCTAGGACACTTTAACCTATTCCTATTTTTACTAGAGCGATCATTACTACAATTTCAATTGGTATCAAAGTGGGTATCTCTTAAGGGCTTCACTGCCTAGAGTGTAATCTTAACTGAATTTAAAATCATGGCCAATAGTGTGGGACTAAAGGGTGCGAAAGTTCATACTGTAAATACTCAAAACCAACTGTACTCTGAAACTCTCAAGCTACTTGGTATTGCCAAACAAGATAAAGGTCAGAACAATTGCCTAGTAATCCATATTGCTCTGAAAGTCAGTAATAGTTCAAAATGGTACCTTGATAGTGGGTGCTCCAGACACATGACCGGTGACCAAACCCACTTTTATGAGTATTCAAATTTTTATAGTGGGTCAGTCACGTTTGAAGATGGGAGCTCCGCCAAAATAATTGGGTAAGGAACAATAGTTGGATGAGGACTCCCCAAGATTAAAAATATTCTTTGTGTGGAAGGTCTAAAACATAATCTCCTTAGTATCTCACAAATATGTGACAAAGAACACTTGGTCACCTTCTCAAAAGATGTGTGTAGAATCTTAGACCATAGAGGAAAATCTATCATGAAAGGTTTACGCATAAGTGACAACTGCTACATTATTGAAAGTAACAAAGAGAATGTATTGTCCACAAAATATAATATGGCTGTGAAAAGTGAATCCAAACTATGGCACCAAAGGCTGGGACATGTTCACTACTGAAACTTAGCCAAGTTGAGTTCAAGGAATTTAGTAAGAGGCCTTCCCAAGATTAGAAAGGAAGAAAATATTGTATGTGGTGACTGTCTAAAGGGTAAACAGATGAAAGTTGGGCATAAAAAGATAGCCACCACAGCAACATCAAAGCCTTTGGATTTACTGCACATGGACCTAGTAGGTCCCACTAAAGTTGAAAGCCATGGCAGAAAAAGATACTTCTTGGTGGTAGTAGATGATTACTCCAGATTTACTTAGGTCGCCTTTCTTTAGGAAAAATCTAATGCTTTTGATGAATTTGTAATTATGGCAAAGCGACTCCAAAATGAGAAAGGATGCTGCATTAGACGTATCAAGAGTGTTCATGGTGGAGAATTTGAAAATGAGTGGTTTTAAAGATATCGTGATGAGAAAGGAATTCGCCATGAATTCTCAACCCCAAAAACTCCACAACAAAATGGAGTTGTTGAAAGAAACAATCAAGTACTCCAGGAAATGGGGCCAGTTATGCTGAATGGCAAGGATATGGCAAAAAGCTTCTGGGCTGAAGTAGTCAATACCGCCTGCTACACTATAAATAGAGTATATCTGAGAGGAGGTTTGAACAAGACACCATATGAGCTATGGTATGGAAAACAATCTGGTGTGAAATACTTCTGTGTCTTTGGTAGTAAATGTTATATCCTAAAAGACAGAGATCACCTAGGAAAATTTTAGTCTAAAAGTGACGAAGGTATCTTTTTAGGGTATGTCTTGAATAGTCGTGCTTATAGAGTATATAATCTAAGGACCCTCACTATTCAAGAATCAGTTAATGTGGTGGTTGATGACTAGCCCCATGAAGAAGAAAGTCCTTTAAATGAATTAGAAGATTATTTGGATTCATGCATTCTAGGTAAATCAGATAACAAAACTTCCTCATCCAATGAACCTCAATCGTCATCTAACATACCCATCATTAAGGATCATCCTCTAAATCAAATCACTAGAGATCCTAATGATGGTGTAAGGACTTGACGTCAGATAGAAAGCATTTATAGTCATTTTTACTTTACCTCAAAGATTGAGCCTAAGAATATTATGGAAGCTCTTCAAGAATATTGGATAAATGCTATGCAAGAAGAACTTCAACAATTTCAGAGAAATGAGGTATGGCACCTGGTTCCCAGACCACCTGACACAAATATCATTGGAACCAAATGGATCTTTAAGAATAAATCCGATGAATCTGGCAATGTGATTAGGCATAAAGTAAGATTGGTAGCTCAAGGATATTCTCAGATAGAAGGCATTGACTTTGATGAAACATTTGCTCCTGTAGCTTGCCTTGAGTCAATTAGGATTATCATGTCAATTGCATGTACATTAAAATTTAAACTATTTCAAATGGATGTCAAAAGTGCATTTCTCAATGGGGTACTTAATGAAGAAGTTTATGTGGAACAACCTAAGGGATTTTCAGACCCCAAGTATCCTCAACATGTCTATCAATTGAGCAAAGCACTTTATGGCCTCAAACAAACATCGCGTGCTTGGTATGAATGTTTGACGCAATTTCTTTTGGAGCATAAATTCTAAAGGGGTAGTGTAGATAAAACACTATTCACTCAAAAGACAAAGAATTCATTGCTCATTGCTCAGATCTATGTGGATGATATAGTCTTTGTCTCCACATGTGAAGACACTGCTCATAACTTCACCAATCTCATGAAATCTGAATTTAAAATGAGTATGGTCAGTGAGTTGAACTTGTTTTAAGACTACAAGTGAAGCAATTGTACAATGGGATCTTTGTATGTCAAACCAAGTATGTAAAGGATTTAGTAAAAAGATTTGGACTTGAGTCTAGCCGTACCTATCATACTCTTATGAGCACCACACTCAAACTCTCCAAAGATATAAATGGCAAAAATGTGGATTAACACCTGTATTGAAGCATGATAGGAAGCCTATTATATTTCACTGCAAGTCATCCAGATATATCATTTAGCGTGGGAGCATGTGCGCGATATCAGGCAAATCCTAAGAAATCTCATCTAACAGCAGTTACAAGAATCATCAAGTATGTGGCTGGAACAACCTTTTTTGGTCTATGGTATCCATTTGAAACATCTACCATCATTACTGGATATTCAGATGCCGATTGGACTAGAAATTTAGATGATCGCAAATCAACTAGTGGCGGCTGTTTCTATATCGGAAATTGTTTAGTGTCTTGGTAGAGCAAGAAACAAAATTCAATATCCTTGTCCACTGCCGAAGCTGAATATATCGCTGCAGGTAGTTGTTGTGCACAACTCCTCTAGATGAAACAAATGCTACTGGATTATGGGATTGAACAATCCACAATGAATCTCTTTTGTGACAACACTAGTGCCATCAATATTTCAAAAAATCCTGTTCAACATTCTCGGACCAAGCATATTGACATTCGACATCATTTCATCCAAGAACTTGTTGAATAAAAGATCATTGTGTTGGACTATTTGTCTACAAAAAAATAACTTGCTGATATCCTAACAAAGGCTCTCGATACAAATAGGTTTAGTGATCTTGAGAAATCAATTGGAGTATTCGCAATTTAATGGAAAGCTTAGTCAAAATGAACTGAATAGGCATATCTTAGGACTATGGTCCTCATTTTTTTTATGGATTAAATGTACATGTGTAATATAGGCATATCTTTGTGAACTAACCATGCTATTTATGTCAAGAGAAATAAAAAATTTTTTACTCGATGAACTTGAGTCAATATGGATGTCATCGAAATTCAAATACTGATGACATCGAGAATCCGTCGATGTCATTGACGGTTCTCGAGAAAACAAGGTCTTATCCGTTGGTCTTTCCCAACGGATAGCAAGAATAACTGTTGGATTTTTCCAACAGTCATCGACACAATCTTTAAAGTCATTATAATAGCATCGATGACATCGAATATGGTTTGATGTCATCGACAATCTCTACTATAAAAAGGATCGAGAGCATGAAAAATCTCACAACTTGGTTCTATCTTCTCTAGTTTTCTCCGTTCTCCTGCTCCCTCCCAGATATTGAAAAAAAAATGGTGAAAGGCAAAGGTAAGGATATTTCTTCCTCTAAATCCTCGAAAACCAAGAAATGTAAAAATGCAAAACCAACGGCAAATAGCTCTTCTCCAAACCGATCGGATTGGGAGCAAGCCACAATTGCAGATCGTATTGTCCTCAACAGTGCTATTGATCCATATGGAGTGGATCTTCTATTGGAAACAATAGGGTGGCAGCATATTCTCAGTCTTAGTGGTCCCTACCAAAATGAGATGATTCATCAATTCTTCAATAGCTGCCACATTATTCGTGATAATCCCCCTTGTATTCGTCTGAAGTTCATGCATCAAACCAAATTCATTACTCCAATCATCCTTGGCCATCTTCTAAACTTAGGTGTGACTCGAATTCCAGTCACTGAGCGAAATCTGGATGGATTAGGCATGTGGGGGGAAATTACACATGCATTGTGCCAAGGTGCCACAATTCTCAGAAATGATGAAAATATGCTTCATGTCAAATATCTTAGAACCGCATTCAAGATCCTCCATAGTATCCTCAGTATAAATGTGTATCCATGTGACATAAAAGGAAAAAGTCTCAATGCTTTTGCACTCAATGTCCTGTACGATGTGTATCAAGAGGTCCCTGTGTGCCTACCGACCCTTATACTAGAGCAATTAACTTAGATAATCAAAGGGGATCACCTTGATACACTCCCATTTCCATCCCTCATATGCAAGCTAGCACATTTTGTGGGTCTGTCGCCAACTTCAAATAAAGTGCAACTAGAGGTATGGTTCAATCATGATGTAATCCAATAGTTGTACCTCTCCTCTTATTCCCATCCGGATAGTCCTCCTCCTGTGGGAGAAAACAGTCAACAGCAAAATCCGCCAACGACGTGGGGATCTAATCGGATGCCGCTCCATAGTCCTGAGTCTGTCACAAATCGCCGACATCACATACTTGAACGTCATCTGCTCCATGGACAAGCCGGGATTGACGAGCGTCTTCACAACTGTGAGAGGTGTCTATCTAAGATCGAGGACAAGATCGATGCACTCCAGCATGCTACACAACAAGTCATTGACCTACTGACAGATGGAGAAACTCGAGCACCCTAGTTGGTAAAGGAGTAGTTGGTGTGAATGTGTCCATACATGGACAATGTGATTACTTTTTAAAGGGACAAAAGGATTTTTTGTCTGTGATTAAATATTTTGGATTGTTCGTCCTCTGTAGGAGGAAAATACTATTGTTTTGATATGCCCATGGATGGGCTGAATATTTTGGTGGCTATGATTTTTAAAATGCTATAAATTCTACTAAGCTTAGGTAGTTCTTTTGAATATTCCTAGCATGAATGATGATATATTTCTGTTGATTTTACATGCAGCCTATCTAGTTGCTCATATTATTTACTGATGATTTGTTTGAGCTTTAAAGGAATTGCCTATGGGATGCATGTTATGTGACAAATGATAATTGATTCTCTGCTGATTATTTAATGCCATAGAAGTGGTTTATTGTGTGGTTTGGTGATTCAATGCTTTACAATGCATATCTGTCTAGAATTATCAGTCCTCCTATTGCCTTTCTTCTCCCAGTTTCTTTAATGTCAACTTCAATCATTCGATCTGTTATTGGTATATTAACCTCTGTCAATGACTGACAAAAAGGGGGAGAATAAATCCCACCATGAGAACACTGCTTGGTATATGGTTTTGAGCATGGTGATGTAAGTGATAGGGGGAGTAGTTGCCTGGATCAAGATTGTGTATGAACTTCATAGTATCTTTGTAAAATTGTGTAAAGTTCATGTACACACAATTTAGGATGTTGTTCTAGGTGTATTTTAGGTGTTTTGTCACGTAATTGACTAAAGGGAAGATTGAAAGTGCCCTGGTTTGTCAATTAGCATGAGAGTTGAGTCAGTAAGACAAGTGGGCCCTATATGAAGATCATCAAGCGTCTGACTCAACTAGATGTGTGCTCCGAACTCATGAAAAGTAAACTTAGCCTCACATCCCATGTCCCAAAACACCTAGGTAAACAAAAGCCTTAAAAGTCTTAGAACAACATAGGAAAGTTTGTTTGTAAACTTGAGTTTCAGAATAGGAAAATCTTCTAAGTTTTTCAGACAATATTCAATGGTATCGAGTACACATTAATAGCATCAAACATTCATGTTCGATGATATCGAAAATCACTCGATATCATCGAATTAGGCCATTCTATGTCTAGCAACCACAAAGTATTTTGGACAATATGTTCGATAAATAAAACAACATTTTGATGATATCGAAATTCAAATATCGATCACATCGAAGGAGAATCGTTGATATCGATTTACTTTAAACCTTGTTGAGCAACTTTTCAAAAATATCATGACATTGCTCAAGTAATCGAATCATCTTCGATATCATCTGAATTCAAACTTCGATAATATCGATATGCATTCGATATCATCAAATTCGATCAATTCTTTGTCTAACGAGCTTTAGAAGAAAATCATCTAGAAAGATCGAGGACTCGAAATCATACTCGATGTCATCCGAATTCAAATATCGATGATATCGAAGGTATATCGATGATATTGAATTTGGACAAAACTATTCCAGCAATCTTATAAGGTAAATCATATGGGAATGACTGAGGAATCAATATTAGCTCGATATGATCGTAACTCAAATATCGATGAAATCGATATATGATCAACGTTATCAAAATGGATCAAAGATTGTCCAGCAAGCTCTTTAGACAATCATATGAAAATGATCGATGTATCGAACAAATTGTCAATGAAATCAGAATTCAAACTTCAATGACATCGACATCTGCTCGATAGCATCGATCCTCTATCAAAAAGTTCCAGGTATATTCTTTAGTGGAGTTCGTATCATCGAACCTTGCTTCGATGGCATTGAAAGTATACCTTCGATTACATCGAAGCAGGCCCATTGATATCGAACTCAATCAGAATCTGACATCTTTATTACCATTGGAGCCTTTTGTCTATTTAAGGAGAGCTTGTTCTTGGTAGCTATAGTAAGAAAAATATAGAGAGCCTTGAGAGAGTTTTACATACTATTTACCCTAAGCTTTTTTTCTCATGGAAGTTCATCCTTCAATCCACCCTCATCATTGATATTAAATAGAGTGGATTGAGGAATGAACTTCCCCATTCA
Organism: Magnolia sinica; assembly: GCF_029962835.1. Classification (NCBI taxonomy): domain Eukaryota; kingdom Viridiplantae; phylum Streptophyta; class Magnoliopsida; order Magnoliales; family Magnoliaceae; genus Magnolia; species Magnolia sinica. The sequence goes on from NC_080588.1 coordinate 27,031,698, forward strand.
AGGATCATCCAGCTACTATCTTAATGGCAAATCATTAATCTAGGATACCTTGAATGCTTGAATGCTTGGAATCACTCCTTCTCTAAAATAGGAAAACATTCAATAGAGTAGGATTCCAACATAACCTTGATCCAACCTGTCACCTTTATTGGAACATCATAAAGTGTTGTTGATCAAGGGAGCTGAAGAATCTTCATCATTAAGGAGGAGATCTTCATCAATGTGCTTAATGGGGCTCACCTACTTATTTGTAAGTCATTAGAGTCCAGAGACCCTTTTGATCATTCCTTTTGTAGGTTTGAGTCAAAGGTGCTTCTCACCCCTTTCAAGTCCTCATAGGAGGCTTCCAACGAGAGAGTACGTGTGGGTGCTGTGTGTTGACCCTTTGCTCTTGTGTAGGGCATAAACTCTAGGTTCCTTGTGTGGATCCTTGGCCTGTGTGGCTTAAAACTCTCGGTTCCTTGTGTGGACCCTCGACTTGTGTGGCCTAAAATGGAGGTTCCTTATGTGGACCCTTTGCTCTTGTGTAGGGCATAAAACCTAGATGCTTCATGTTGACCTTAACTCTTGTGTAGGGTATAAACTTATACCTCTATGTAGGCATGTTAGGTACCTTGTGTAGGTCCTAGAGTCAGCCTTGTGTAAGTTGAACTAGTTCGAGGTGAACCTGATTTGAAACCTCCGTTAGTGAAATCTGGTACACTCAAGGGTTGAGTGTGTCTGTCGGGAGTGGAGTAGGCATACAGCCGAACCACAATAAAGTGACTGTGTTTGAGATTGTTATTTGCATATTCTCTTATTATGTTTACTTTGAATGATCACATGATGCATGATTGTTTAGAACTGATAAGTATCACATCTCACACACAATCACGTAGTGCATCCATCATAGACTAAATTTATATATTGTTTATATATTAAATAGTCTTGTGATTGGATCCTCTATTTGGCTTGGAAGCCATTAGAGTTAAGTTGAAGATATCTTGATAAATTGTTATATTAGGTCAAGATAATGGTAATAGGATTTTAAACTGTCATAAAATTTTATAAAGTCCTATTTACCCCCCTCTGGGATACTTTGACCTATTTTTACTTCTACTAGAGCGGTCATTGCCGTAATTTCAGAGTAGGTGTGGTTGTTTGAGAATAGTTGGTATACACACTGAACCACTTTAACTCCTGATGTTTTATGGTGAATGATGCATTTGATGTATATGTGTTGAATGATTGTAATCTTTTCATGTACATGTGGTGAATGCTTGTAATAAATAGCTTTCTTCATTTGCCTCTTGTTTTAGTTTGCGATCTTGATACTTACTGCGTTCAAGAAATCAGGTTGTCCTACCTAAAACACCTGTTTTTGATGAAAGGTTGTCCTTTGAACAAGTTTTGAGTCAATTTCTCAATACTATTACAATTAAAATCTCTAATTAGTTGTGATTTATTTAATCTTTTAGTTCATTAATTTTTAAATTGGCATAGTCCTATTCACCCCCCTCCCCCTCTAGGACTGAGAGCTCACCCTTTTCAAATTCATCGATTGCAGGAAGAATTATGAACCCTCATTCATTTTGGTGTCGCCGACATCATTGCATCAGGATCGAGAAGAGATTTAACTTCCTTGTTCATCGATACCAATCTCTTACTCAATCGGATGAATCTTTGTCGGCCAAGCTACCTGCACTTTATGAATTTTTAGGCTTGATTTACAAACATTAAGATACAGTCTTTGTGGTCGACAAACTTCAAGCTGAGTATTCATCCATCTCCCGTAAGATGATAGTGATCACATTTGCTAGTGAGCAATTTGCTATAGCATACAACAACCTAAAAGAGTTAGATGCATCCTTAACCAATTTAAAGGCTTAAATCTTGGTCATGGAAGATAAACTAAGATTGCTAAAGGAAGAACAAAAATCTTTGATCCAGCGCACACAGAATCAAAATGCTGAAGTCAATCAACTGAGTGCCTTCATGCAAGAACATACTCCACTGATTGGTGAGATTGCACACTCAGAAGCCAAAACCAAAGCTGCTTTACATTGATAGTAAGTCAAGTGATTGAAGCTTCAAGAAGCAATTACATCTTTCTTGTCTTTCAATTTTTTATTTCTCTGTACTTGCTCGTTGTTGGTTTTGTAACTTCTTTATCTTCAATACAATCGACCACAAAACATGCTCTTTTTTTGTATTGTGTTGTCTCTGGTACTTAGCCTTTTTCTCCTATGTGTATAATTGTATTAATAACAAGATATTCATGAGAAGTCATGCACCCATTATTTTTCTTTCCTTAGGAAATGTTTCATACACTTAATGAGGCACTTTAACCAACATGATGCCTCATCTTCAGGCGTGGTTGTTCATCTTGAATGCCAATTTAAAGGAATCTCTAGTGCTTACTCTTTTATATACCCAAATTTCATTTCTCATCTTCAAACATTCTTTCTTTTTCCAATGGTTGCTTCACCCATGCCTGTTATGATCAGTCTCAGAGGTTTCTGAGAGAAATCCTCGCCATGGATAGTTTCGCTCATTCCACCCTTCAATATGACATTTATCCATTCGTTCGCAACCTTCATGTCACTGCCTAGATAATTCTCCCTTGAATAAACTTCTGAATGCGTTAACAAAACTCTACAGCATTGGTGATGCATACTCCATTGTCAAGAAAGATATTGAAGAACTTAATACTCATACGAATGAATGTGTTGCCATTCGCATGAAGAAAAACATACTTTCTAATTAGTACAATTGGGCTGAGTATAACTACATGCACGGTAACATCACTTTAATGAAATGATTTTGAGAACTCTGTAAGTTTAACATCGAGAAATCAATAATGATCTCTAGAAAACTGAACGAATCTATCCTAAAAGATGTCTGGACTACTCCTATACCCACTTAAACTTCATTAATCCTCAGGTCGACCTCTACTAAGCTCATTCACATGAGAGTAGCGAACAAAAGAGAGACGCAGAGCACAAAGTCAATGTCATCAATCATCGCATTGACCAAGTCTTGCACTTTCTCAATCGAGTTCTGGAAAGTAGAGAATCTTGGAAGTTTCAAAGGCAAAAACAGAACTTATCGAAGAGCGCACTATTAAAGAATTTAATGAGATGAAGGTTGCTCATGCCTAATTCATACTCTGGACAAGCCTTTACTTTCCTCTCTCTCTCTCTCTCTCTCTCTCTCTCTCTCTCCCGCTCTCTCTCTCCCGCTCTCTCTCTTTAAAAAATATATATAAATGTAATCGGCTAGTCGGTTGTGTTTTGCTAGCCTCGACTATTAATATAATATTTATATTTCTACCTACTCCCCGTTTCTCAACCAATTACATTCTTTACTTGACATTTGTGATTATTATAACCACTTTTCGGCCTGATCTTGCCATTTGTCTGATTTTTTACCATCTTTCCATCAATGTCACAAAGAACATAAGTTCCTCCTTAAATAACTTTTACTATTATGTACAGTCCACCCCATATAGGTGACCATTTACGGGGTAAGACCCTACCCCGAGTATCCATTTCGTTCCCCTAGGTCCCGTGGTCCTACTAGTCGAATTTCGGTGACCCGCAACCTATGGATAGCATTTGTGGTCATCCTTAAGTTGCGTTATGTAAACCCAAGCCGGATTGACTCGAAACATATGCCATTGCGACCGCATCGGTGCCGCGGTTCCAATGCCGCGTCTCATGCACAAATCCGGCGTGTGCATCTTGACCTATCAATCTGAACATTTCTTAGCCATGCATCATGTGGTGGGACCCACTTGCTAGCTTGCATGTTTTTCAAGGTGGGCCCACCTAGCAACATTTTCCTAAAAAGTCTATGCCTATCCTACTCTACCTAGCTACTACCCCATCATAGCCTAGCCTAGGCTACCTTTCCTAAAGAGGCAATCATGTGCCTTGGGCTTCACCCCTAATGCACCATCATTTAATTGTTCTTCCTTAGCTTAGAGAGAAATGATTACCTAGATATACACTCTCCTCTCTCTCTCTCTCTCTCTCTCTCTCTCTCTCTCTCTCTCTCTCCCCTTCTCATTCTTCCATTCATCCTTTCCTCCATAGCCAAAACGTCCAAGCTTCCCTCTCTACTCCAGCCCCTACTTCCCTAATTTCCCTTCCATCTAGCCCTTAAAATCACATCTACACCCTTGAATCTTCTTCCCTTAGAGCCTAGAACACCATCCTTGAAAATTTGAAGGCATCTTTGGGGGTGGGTGCAACCTAGAAGATCATCTCTTCTCCTTCTTCTTCCTTTCTTTTCCTAACATGCATGGAAGCATGTAGGACCCACCAATCCATGGTGGAGGTCCTACATGGCTCATAGGATAAAGGCCAAGGGCCTAGATCCTACACAATCCATTTCATGGTGGGCCATTCTCCATGGACCCACCATGATGCTTTCCTTTTATCTCTTTCATCTCATAAGCCATCTAGGCCTTTGCATGCATGTAGGGAAGGTGTCCCTACCATTCAGTAAGTTTTCTTGATGTATCATACAACATAGTGGGAGGTGTGGATTATGGTGTGGAAGGTCCATTAGTGGCGGAACCTTTCACCAATGGGTGATATCTCTCCTTCTCTCTCCCTTTATCTTTATTTTCTTATGTATTTTTGATGATGTGTGGCCCACCAAGGAGGTCAGCAATATCTCAAACCCATAGCAAGATGGGACATGCAAGCCCACCATTGTTGGACGTCCAGGCCCACCATGCATGCATGGGTTAGGTGGCCTTCAAAATGGTTTCTGCATGGAGGATATGGTGAACTCATGGGTCTAGAATTTTGCTAACCCATCAAGGTGGACCCCACATGATGGATCATGGCAATAAACACTTTGATTTAATTATATGGGCCAAAATATGGACAACACATGTTGTTGTCCAGATTTCAAGCCTAGTTGGAACATGAATTTTGATCTAATGTTTAGATCTGTTTACATGTCCTTTTCTTCCAAATTTCTTTCAGGATTTTGTAGTGTATGGACCCCACTTTAATGTGAAATGGAGTCCACACCAATTCCCCCATGCTCGAGGCCCATGGGATGGGCCAAATATGGCTGACTGTCCAAAAATTTACGGACAATTCAGTAATATTGTATGATAGAAATGAGTATATTTACCTTATTTTCTAGAGTAAGTGGGCCACCCCATTGGACCCCACTTTCTGTCCACATGTGGGACTATCCTTCCCATAAATTTTCCAGGGTTTTGGATACGCTTAGGCCCACCCCATATGGTGTTAAACATGGGGTCAGCAGGATTTCTGCATTAACCATATTTTTGGATATGTATTGTTGTCCTAATTCTTAAAAATATTTATCAAATCTATAAAACTGTGAAACTAATTCCTGAGGTGGTCCACCCTTGCTGGGACCCCCTTAACTAGATTTGGGGGCAATTGGGCCATTAGATTTCAGTGTGTAGGGACTGGACCGGCCCACTTGGCTGGACATCCATGGTGGTGACATCAGCAAGGCTAGCTGTCCACCTTGATTGTGGCCCACCATGATGTTGTATTTTATCCACATGTCCATCCACTTTGTGACCAACTTGTACATGGCCCACCTTGGTGTGGAATGTCTAAGGTGGGACCCACCGTGTGCATTGGTGTAGGGCTTGGTGTCCAGTCCATTGGACTGCCCAGGCCCAACTCTAGGACGCCCATGGTGGGTTGCTGCTGGACTTTGGTCCAGTAGTGTGGCCCACCTACTTCTTTGTATTGTTAGGTTCACTCTTATGTGGCAGGACCCTCTGACCTTATTGCTGGACCACCTAGACTCGTGTCCCAATCAAATGAACATTTTCTGGGCTCCATCAGGCCCATAAAGTTAGTGGAATAAAAATCCAGCAAGATGTTATAAAACGTACATGGCTTTTGGGCTGAAGTTTTAAGGAGTGGAGCCCACCATATTATAAGGACTTTGGAGGGATAAATTCATGCCTTTAATCCATAAATTTTGGGCTTAATTAATGCACTCTTGAGGCCCACCATAGTTGAGTTATTTGGGTCCATGTATGTAATAAGATTTTTGGACTCTTTAGGCCCAAATGGGCTGGAACTTTTTAGATAGGCCCAGTGGACTCTTGGGCTATATTCCCCATGATATTGTGTTGGGTTAGTGGGCTGGATTATATAAGTGTTGGGCCCTTGGTTGCCAACCAAATTAACTATATCCTTAGGCTAGAATGTAGGCCCAACTTGCTTGGCTAGAAAATGATTATTGCCAATGTGGTTGGGGTAATGGGGTGCCCACTAGGCCCACCATAATATATGGATTTGGTGACCCTTATACAGGGCCCTAACCTCCCTTATGGGCTCGTAGTATTGCATATTGGTTGGGCTATGTATGTTGCCCTTTGAACTTATGTATTGAATAGGCCTTGGGTCATTTATTTGAGGCACAATATGAATGTATGTGGAATGTTATGGCTGTCCATTTCTTATTCATGGTGATGTTTGGGGCTTGGGCCTTAATTTGTGATCGATTAGTGATGAGCTACCTCTTGGGATAATAGTGGTTGAATGTCACATTGGTGGCCCCATGGTAGGCCCACTTACTTCTATGAGTGGTTAAAGGTCCACCATAGATCCTAGATAGGCCCATTTCATTTACTTAGGTTCATGTCATTGTACTTCCTTTGCCTTGTGGGCTACCCCAGACTATCGGGCCCCCACTAAAGGTTGATTCTTTATGGAAATTCGTCTAAGTACCTAGACCTAGTCCCTTGTTGGATAGGCGGATAGTACCACATCGTACGTCACCGCATAACACATCGTGTTCATCTTCATGACTCATATACATCATTATGTGCTTAGTTGGCATTGTGTGTGTGTGGTCATGGTTGTGCCACTGAGCAAGATATTATGACTTCCTAGAGGGATGGAGTTCTCCTCTTAAGCACATAGGATGCTTAGAGCTGATGCATGACTGGTATGCATAATTCATGCATCTGGCATTTCATTACATGGTTTATATTCACCCTTTCTTCATCAGGGTCGTAGCCTCCACAAGAGTATCATGGATGGCCGTATTAGACACCGAAAATATCTCTTGAGCATATAGGGCACTTAGGATGTCCTTGGGTGAAAGCCCCTAAACCTTCATAGTACCTAGAAGACGCCTCAACGCCGAGACCGAGTGAAAAATATGAGCGCCCATGTGCCTTATACCATTAGGCCGTGTCTCCCACTGTCGCGAGGTCAGTTGCGATGGGATGTGGCCTTATCCGCCTGAATGAGTGGCATAGCTAGGCTGAGTCTGACCAGCTCATGAGTGGGTCCACTACCATCGAGCCACTTGGTGATTGATTGTCCATAAACGGGTAGTGAGGTCTCTTACGCTCGCTTGACTGTGCAGGTCTTGGAGAGTGGCAATTAACTAGTAGTGTACTTGACCCCGATGGTTTCCCTATAGTGGAACTATATATGATTTGTGGACTTGATATGAGGATTGACATGTATTGCATTGCATTGGCATTAGCTAAATAGGCCTTTTGTGCATCACCTCGGTATAGCGCCCAATACTCATGTATTTCTTTACATAGCCTTGGTACAGCTTGTTGCATTCATGATTGTCATAGCTTAGCCTTGGTATGGGTAGTGGTATTGATAGTGTTCATGGTTCATGCCAAGCTTCTGCATTCTCTAATATGTCTTTCCGGCATTGGATTACACACACTTACACTGCCCTCTAAGATTTCTATAAGCTTATGCATGATTGATACGTGCAGGTGATTCTAGGCAGCCACAGTAGCTGAGGAGCTTTCAGAGAATGCCGAGGACCTGTTGGAGTTTCCCTTATTCTACTTATGTATTTCCCCTTTAAGCCATATACCTATATAAAGTTTTAATTCCAAGTGGATTTGTGATGTGTTCCTATGGTTACTATGTTATGATCTTGGGGATGCTCTTATTGGATTTGGACTTATGTTATAAATCCTCCTTGTAGGATCCCAGGATCAGAACCTGGTGAATGGGTGCCAGGAGCCAAGAATGGGGCACCACAGAGGCTTTTACGGCCGGAACCGGCTATCGGGTTCCTTGTGAGTCCGGTCACGGAGTCTGGGGCATGACATATGTTGGTATGGTATCAAAGCATAACAAGTAACCTACGGAATAACTTAGGATGACATCACATATCTGCTGCGAGTTTAGGATAAGTCATGTCCCGAGTGCATTTCCCTTGTTTCCGTTTGAGCCTTCGAGGTTTTGATCTCAATGCGTCCATCGTCCTTGCTATTTTATAGACGATGCCGCCTAAACGTGGTACCCATGGTCGAGGCACGAGAGGTAGAGGCACTCGTGATACTCGAGCGACCCGATTGACCTGAGCACATCCTGCTCCACCCATTGTGGACCCTAGTCCTGATCCTATACCTGAGGTTATGATTCCACCCTAGTGGCACTTATTCCCCCACCTGAGCTTGCTATTCAAGTTTCTGAGGCTCCTGCCGCTTTTGTGCCTCCACCTAAGGCTAGTGCTGCCCTCGTTTATCTGATGGTTTTGGTTGGGGCCGAGCATTTCCAGCAAATGATGCAGGCCATCACTGTTGTTCTTCAGACCCGTCAGCCCATTCCTGAGGCCCTTGAGTAGTCTCAACAGTTGCGAGCAAGCGCGCTGCTCCATGATTTTAGGCAGCATGATCCCCCGCAGTTTAAGGGTGAGCTCGACCCTTCCACGGTAGAGTTGTGGCACACTGAGGTGGAGAAGATTTTTGACACCATGTAGTGCACCAATGAGCAGAGAGTTCCATTGGTTGTCTTCCCTCTTCAGAGCGAGACCCGTCATTGGTGGCCGTCAGTTTCGAGGAATGCCAGACCTGATTTTGTGTGGATGTGGGAGGAGTTCATGATCTGTTTTGACCAGAAGTTCTTCCCAGAGCATATCCATGAGCAAAGGGCCCTAGAGTTCAAGACCCTGGTGCAGGGTGAGATGACAATGTCTCAATATGAGGCCTGATATGTTGCACTATCTCATTTTGCCTCCTACCTCATTGATGACGAGAAGCGGAAGGCTCACCATTTTATGAGCGGCTTGCGGACCGCCTTTCGCAGTCGTGTTGTGGGACATCTGTTGATGACATTTGATGAGGTCGTGTATCGGGCCTTGGTTTATGAGGAGGACTAGGCCTTGTCCCAGAGGACTAGATAGCATAGTTCCAGTGGAGACTGGAAGAGGAAGGCACCCTCCGGTAGCTCCCGTTGCACCAGTACCGACGCCATCGAGGACGTTCTGGATTCAGACCGCTTGCAGCGCAGCTAACTTCATCCTCGTTGCAGCCAACTCCTTCATCTGGGCCTTTTTCTGGCATATGTTATGGATGCGGATAATATGGGCATCGTAAGCGCGAGTGTCCTCATCCACGGCAATAGCAGAGGACACCGCAGTTGCCCCCACCCCATCCTCCACAGCAGCAGCAACGATGACCCCAGCATCAGACTCCTGTTCATAGGCCTCCTCCCCAGTAGTAGAGGCAGCAAGGTAGGCCGTCGTAGTGGTCGCAACAGCAGCAAAGACCACAGCAGAGGAGACAAGCACCTCCCCCACAGACCTAGGGCCAAGTATATGCCGCACAATAGGTGCAGGGACAGGATTCACAGTCTTCAGGCTTGCTTCCATTGCTAGCGCAGGGTAGATTCTATGCCGCTCAGCAGGACCCTCAGTCATCTTTTGGAGCAGTAGTTGAGGGTATTCTTCTCATCTCTTCTTGTGTTGCTCGTGTGTTGTTTGATTCTACTGCATCTCATTCATTCCCGGTTGAGGAGTTCTGCCAATTGATCGGTATTTTGTCAGAGTTCATGCCTGAGGCCTTATCTATTTTGACTCCCTTGGGAAGTCCGCAGTTTTCAGTTATCACTGCTCTTCTTGTTCGGATTTGGTTGGTGAGATGTTCCTGCCTGCTAATTTGTTTGTGTTGCTGATGGCCGAGTATGATGTTATCCTAGGTATGGACTGGCTTACCAAGTACCATGCTATCTTGGACTGTGCCACGAGAACAGTCACATTCTATATTCCTGACTTGCCTATATTCCAGTTCATTGCCGAGCCTAGAGGAAAGCCGTTATCGAGCTTATTAGCTTGTGTTGTTGAGGAGTTAGTGGCAGGGTGTTTTGAGCAGTTGTCGATCATTTGTGAGTTCCCGGATGTGTTTTAGGTGATCTCGAGTTTACCGCTGCACCGACAGATAGATTAATTTGGTGCCTGGAACTGCGCCTATTTTGAAGGCCCCTACCGGATGACACCGATGGAGTTGTGGGAACTGCAGGAGCAGTTGGATGAGCTCCAGGAGTTGGGTTTTATTCGTCCCAGTAGTTCACCGTGGGGAGCCCCGGTATTGTTCGTGAAGAAGAAGGATGGCTTGTTGAGGCTCTGCATTGATTATCATGAGCTCAACAGGGTCACTATTAGGAACAGATACCCACTTCCTAGGATTGATGATTTGTTTGACCAACTACAGGGTGCTCAGTTATTTTTCAAGATTGACTTGCACTCCAGTTAGCATCAGATTCGGGTTCGAGTGGAGGACATTCCGAAGACAGCATTCCGGACGTGCTACAGTCACTTTGAATTTTTGGTCATGTCATTTGGGCTAACCAATGTGCCCGCTGTGTTCATGAAGTTAATGAACGAGGTCCTCCGGCCCTACCTCGACCAGTTTGTTATAGTGTTCATTGATGAATTCTAGTATATTCGAGGACCCGGGAGGACCATGAGGAGCACTTACAGATTGCGTTCGAGACCCTACGTGCCCACCAACTGTATGCGAAACTAGAGAAGTGTGAGTTTTGGCAGGAGGAGGTGAAGTTGCTCAATCACATGGTGACGAGGGAGGGTGTTGCTGTGGACCCCTTAAAGATTGATACTGTACGTCAGTGGGGCCAGCCTAGAAACGCATCCGAGATCCGTAACTTCCTTGGTTTTGCAGGATATTATTGACGATTCATCGAGGGTTTCTCCCGAATTCCAGCACCGCTGACCCGGTTGACTTAAAAGGGCGCCGAGTTCATATGGAGTGACGCCTGTGAAGAGGCATTTATGAAGTTGAAGGACCGCCTCACGTCCACTCCTGACCTCGCTCTTCCTGATGGGAGTGATGGTTTCGTTGTTTTTATCGATGCCTCCAGAGTTGGTTTGAGTATTGTTCTGATGCAGCACGGGAAGCCAGTGGCGTATGCCTCATGCCAGTTCAAGGTCCACGAGCTGAACTACCCCACGCATGATCTAGAGCTAAAAGCTATTGTCTTCACACTGAAGGTGTGGAGGCATTATCTCTGTAGGGTTAGGTTCAAGCTCTTTTAGGTCTATAAGAGCTTGAAGTATATGTTTTCGTAATCAAAGTTGAACATACGACTGAGGCGATGGATGGAGCGGTTGAAGGATTATGATTTCAACCTTCAATACCACTAAGGAAAGGCAAATATGGTGGCGGACGTGCTCAACCGTCAACCACCAGGCCTGGTGGCATAGATGATGGTTCGTGAATAGAAGATGCTCGAGGATGTATCTGAGTTCGACTTCGAGTTTGGTATGCAGTCTTCTATTATTTAGCTTTCGAGCTTGTCGATTCAACCCTCTCTTGTCGCAAGGGTGATTGAGGTTCAACAGACAGGCGAGTCGTTACAGGGATATCAAGCAGAAGCAACATCCGTAGAGCATTCAGAGTGGCAGATTGGTTCCGATGGTGGACTTCGCTATAGAGTCCGATTGAGTATTCTGAACGTGCTAGAGTTGTATAGAGATCTGATGACCGAGGCACACCGATTGAACTCACGATCTACCCGGGCTCCATGAAGATGTACAGAGATATGAGGAGGTAGTACCTCTGGTCAGGGATGAAGTGCCAAATTGCTAGTTTTGTGGCCAAGTGTGACACTTTCCAGCGTGTCAAGGCTGACCACCAGAGACCCCCTAATCCTTTGCAGCAGTTGAGCATTCCGATATGGAAGTGGGACCACGTGTCGATTGATTTTATTATGAGTTTACAGAGGACTTAGCGCGATCACGATGCCATCTGGGTTGTTGTCGATCGTCTGACGAAGTCGGCACATTTTATTCCGATGCGTGCGACCTGGACATTAGATCGACTTGCAAAGGTATTCATTGAGGAGATAGTGAGACTATAAGGCATTCCGGTTTTAATAGTCTCTGACCGAGACCCCAGATTCACGTCTCAGTTTTAGAGGAGCTTTCAGTGGGTAATGGGGTCTACTTTACAGCTTAGCACCGCTTATCATCCGCAGACAGATGGGCAGACCGAAAGGGTCAACCAGGCCCTAAGGATACGCTCAGAGCTTGCGTGATCGACTTTACGTGTAGTTAGGATGAGCATTTGTGCTTGTCCGAGTTCATATGCAACAACAATTATCAAGTGACCATTAGCATAGCTCCTTTTGAGGCACTATATGGTAGACCATGCAGATCTCCTAGTTGTTGGACCCAGTTTGAAGAGCATCATCTCGTAGGTCCCAAGCTTATGCTGAAGACATCAGAGGTTATGGATATTATTAGGTAGAGGATGCACACAGCTTAGAGCCGGTAGAAGAGTTTTACTGATTGTCGGCGTCAACCCCTCGAGTTTTCACTAGGGGACATGGTATATCTTAAGGTCTCGTCTATGAAGGGCATGATTCGGGTTGAAGCAAAGGGCAACCTTAATGCGAGATTTATTGGACCTTTCGAGATTACCGAGTGCAAGGGCACTTTGGCCTATGGGCTTGCCTTACCTTCAAAGTTGTCCGGGATCCACGATGTATTCCATGCATCAATGTTGCGGAAGTGTGGGTCGGGCATCATTCAATTGATTGGTTGGCAACCCCATGAGGTCCATGAGGATGCTTCTTACATTGAGCAGCCTATTCGTATCCTTGATCGGAAGGAGCAGGTTCTCAAGACCAAGGTCATTCTCCTAGTGAAGGTACAGTGGGGTCATCATTCGGAAGTTGATGTGTCTTGGGAGAGCGAAGCAAAGATTCGAGAGCGCTATCCCCATTTGTTTGCTAATTAATTATTATATTGTTTTATGTATTGCCTTCTCCTGTGATTGTTGATGATATGTCTGATGATGTTTATGCATTTTCTTGTCCTGGTTTTGGCAATTTTGAGGACAAAATTTCTTTGTTGATGGGGAGAGTTGTAAGACCCTACCCCGAGTATCCATTTCGTTCCCCTAGGTCCCGCGGTCCAACCGGTCGAATTTCAGCAACCCGCAATTTGTGGATAGCATTTGCGGTCATCCTTAAGTCGCGCTATGTAGACTCAACCCAGTTCAACTTAAAACCTATGTCATTGCGACCACATCGGCGTCACGGTTCTAACGTCACTTCTCATGCATAAATCCGACATGTGCATCTTACTTATCAATCTGAACATTTCTTGGCCATGCATCATGTGGTGGGACCCACTTGCTAGCTTGCACATTTTTCAAGGTGGGCCCCACCTAGCAACATTTTCCTAGTAAGCCTATGCCTAGCCTACTCTACCTAGCTATTAACCCATCACAGCCTAGCCCAGGCTACCTTTCCTAGAGAGGCAATCATGTGCCTTGGGCTTCCCCCCCAATGCACCATTATTTGGTTGTTCTTCCCTAGCTTAGAAAGAAATGATTACCTAGATATACACTCTTCTCTCTCTCTCTCTCTCTCTCTCTCTCTCTCTCTCTCTCCCCCTCTCTCTCTCTCTCTCCCCCTCTCATTCTTCCATTCTTCCTTTCCTCCATAGGCAAAACATCCAAGCTTTCCTCTCTACTCCAACCCCTTCTTCCCCATTTTTCCCTCCATCTAGCCCTTAGAATCCCATCTACACCCTTGAATCTTCTTCCCTTGGAGCCTAGAACAGAAGTTTTGAAGGCATCTTCTTCCCTTGGAACCTAGAAGATCATCTCTTCTCCTTCTTCTTCCTTTCTTTTCCTAACATGCATGGAAGCATGTAGAACCCACCAATCCATGGTGGAGGTCCTACATGGCTCATAGGATAAAGGCCAAGGGCCTAGACCTACACAATCCATTCCATGGTGGGTCATTCTCCATGGACCCACCATGATGCTTTCCTTTTATTTCTTGAATCTCATTGGCCATCTAGGCCTTTGCATGCATGTATGGAAGGTGTCCCTACCATTCAGTAAGTTTTCTTGATGTATCATAGCATGCATGTATCATACAACATAGTGGAAGGTGTGGATTATGGTGTGGAAGGTCCATTAGTGGCGGAACCTTCCACCAATGGCTGATCTCTCTCCTTCTCTCTCCCTTTCTCTCTATTTTCTTCTATATATTTCTAATGATGTGTGGCTCACTAAGGAGGTCAGCAACATCTCAGACCCACAGTAAGATGGGACGTCCAAGCCCACCATTGTTGGACGTTCAGGCCCACCATGCATGCATGGGTTGGGTGGCCTTCAAAATGGTTTTTGCATAGAGGATATGGTGAACTCATGAGTCTGAAATTTTTCTAACCCATCAAGGTGGACTCCATATGATGGATTAGGGCAACAAACTCTTTGATTTAATTATATGCGCCAAAATATGGATAGCACATGTTGTTGCCCAAATTTCAAGCCCAGTTGGAACATGACTTTTGAGCTGATGTTTAGATTTGTTTGCATGTCCTTTTCTTCCAAATTTATTTAGGGATTTTGTAGTGTATGGAACCTTCTTTGATGTGGAATGGGACCCACACCATTTCCCTCATGCTTGAAGCCCATGGGTTGGGCCAAAGAGGGCTAACTGTCCAGAAATTTCTGGACAGTTCACCAATACTGTATGATAGAAATGAGTATGTTTACCTTATTTCCTGGAGTAAGTAGGTCATCCCAGTGGACCCCACTTTCTGTCCACATGTGAGACTACCCTTCTCACAAATTTTCCAAGGGTTTGGATGAGCTTAGGCCCACCCCATGTGGTGTCAAACATGGGGTCAGCAGGATTTTTTCACTAACCAGATTTTTGGATATGTATTGTTGTCCTAATTCTTAAAAATATTTATCATATCTTTAAAATTGTGAAATTAATTTCTAAGGTGGCCCACCCTTGCTGGGACCTGCCAAACTAGATTTGGGGCCAATTGGGCCACTAGATTTCAGTGTGTAGGGGCTGGACTGGCCCACTTGGCTGGACATCCATGGTGGTGACGTCCAGCAAGGCTAGCCATCCACCTTTATTGTGGCCCACCATGATGTTTTATTTTATCCACATGTCCATCCACTTTGTGACCCACTTGGACGTGGCCCACCTTGGTGTGGAACTTCCATGGTGGGGCCCATCGTGTGCATCGGTATAGGGCTGGGCGTCCAGTCCATTGGACCGCGCAGGCCCAACTGTGAGACGCCCATGGTGGGATGTTGTTGGACTTTGGTCCAGCAGTGTGGCCCACCTACTTCTTTATGTTGTTGGGTTCACTCGTATGTGGTGGGACCCTCTGACCTTATTGCTGGACCACCTGGACTCGTGTCCCAATCAAATGAACATTTTCTAGGTTCCAGCAGGCCCATAAAGCTGATGGAATAAAAATCCAGCAAGATGTTATAACTGTACATGGCTTTTGGGCTGAAGTTTTAAGGAGTGGAGCCCACCATATTGTGAGAACTTTGGAGGGATAAATTCATGCCTTTAATCCATAAATTTTGGGCTTAATTAATGCACTCTTGAGGCCCACCATAGTTGAGTTATTTGGGTCCATGTATGTAATAAGATTTTTGGACTCTTTAGGCCTAAATGAGCTAGAACTTTCTAGATAGGCCCAGTGGACTCTTGGGCTATATTCCCCATGATATTGTGTTGGTTTAGTGGGCTGGATTATACGAGTGGTTGGGCCCTTGGTTGCCTACCAAATCAACTATATCCTTGGGATAGAATGTAAGCCCAACTTGCTTGGCTAGAACATGATTATTGCCCATGTGGTTGGGGTAATGGGCTGCCCACTATGCCCACCACAATATATGGATTTGGTGACCCTTATGCTGGGCCCTAACCTCCCTTATGGGCCTGTAGTATTACATATGGGTTGGGCTATGTATGTTGCCCTTTGGACCTATGTATTAAATAGGCCTTGGGCCATTTATTTGAGGCCCAATATGAATGTATGTGGAATGTTATGGTTGTCCATTTCTTATTCATGGTGATGTTTAGGCCTTGGGCCTTGATCCGTGATCGATTAGTGATGGGCTAACATCTTGGGACAATAGTGGTTGAATGTCCACATTGGTGGCCCCAAGGTATGCCCACTTGCTTCTAAGAGTGGTTAAAGGTCCACCATAGACCCTAGCTAGGCCCGTTTCATTTACTTAGGCCCATGTCATTATCCTTCCTTAGCCTTGTGAGCTACCGCAGACTATTAGGCCCCCACTAGAGGTTGATTCCTTTTGGAAATTCGTCTAAGTACCTAGACCTAGTCCCTTCTTGGATAGGCGGAGAGTACGACATCATACGTTGCCACATGACGTATCTTATTCATCTTCATGACCCATATACATCATTGTGTACTTGGTTGGCATTGTGTGTGTGGTCATGGTTATGCCATTGGGTAAGATATTATAGCTTCCCAGAGGGATGGAGTTCCCCTCATGAGCACATAGGATGCTTGGAGCTGATGCATGACTGGTATGCGTGATTTATGCATCTGACATTTCATTACATGGTTTATATTTGCCCTTGCTTCATCAGGGTCGTAGCCTCCACAGGAGTATCAAGGGTGGCCGTATTGGACACCAGAAATATCTCTTAAGCATATAGGGCACTTAGGATATCCTTGGGTGAAAGCCTCTAAACCTTCATGGTACCAAGAAGACGCCTCAACGCTGAGACCGAGTGAAAAACATGAGCACCCATGTACCTTATACCATTAGGCCGCGTCTCCCACTATCGCGACGGTTGAGATGAGATGTATCCTTATTCACCTGAGTGAGTGGGCATAGCTAGGCTGAGTCTGACCAGCTTATGAATGGGTCCGCTACCGTCGAGCCTTTTGGTGATTGGTTGTCCACAGGCGGGTAGTAAGGTCTCTTATGCTTGCTTGACTGTGCGGGTCTTAAAGAGAGGTAGTCAGCCAATAGTGTACTTGACCCCGGTGGTTTCCCTATAGTGGAATTGTATATGGTTTGTGGACTTGATATGATGACTGGCATGTATTGTATTGCATTGGCATTAGCTATATAGGCCTTTTGTACATTGCCTCAGTATGGCACCCAGTACTCATGTATTTCTTTGCGCAGCATTAGTACGGCTTGTTGTATTCATGTTTGTCATATAGTAGCCTTGGTATGGCTAGTGGCATTAATAGTGTTCATGGTTCATGCCGAGCTTCTACATTCTCTAATATGTCTTTTCGGCACTACTATTACACACACTTACACTGCCCTCTAAGCTTTCTATAAACTTATGCACGATTGATGCGTGCAGGTGATTCTAGGCAGCCGCAGTAGCTAAGGAACTTTCGGAGCGTGCCATGGACCTGTTGGAGTTTCCCTTATTCTGTTTATGTATTTTCCCTTTGAGCCATGTACTTGTATAAAGTTTTAATTCCTAGTGGATTTGTGATGTGTTCCTATGGTTATTATCTGTGGTTACTATGTTATGATCTTGGGGATGCTCTTATTAGATTCAGACTTATGTTATAAATCCTCCTTATAGGATCCTAGGATCGGAACTTGGTGAATGGGTGTCAAGAGCCAAGAATGGGGCACCACGGAGACTGTTGTGGATGGAACCGGCTATCAGGTTCCTTGTATGTCTGGTTACCGAGTCTGTGGCGTGACATATGGAATGCAGTATCCTTCGTCCCGATTGGTAATATTACTTTTTAAATCATATCGCCCTCTCCAAAAGCTTTCTTTTTCACTTTTTGGTTAAATGCTTAAGCGACTCTAGCCTTGTTTGTCATAATAGAATCTAAAGCCTTTACCCAAATTTCATTTAACTCCTTAAGTTCAACTAGCATAGCTTTTGTGAACTCGATCAGGCTCAAATTAGCTTAATATGCTCTACCCGTGATGATTCTACAATCACTTCTAATGGTAACACATCATTATGTCAATACACCAATCTAAATGGACCCACCCATGTGCTTGTTTGAAATGAATTAGAATACACCCAAAGAGCCTTTAACAATTTAACATGCCATTGTTCAGGATTCTTATTAATAATTTTTTGTAAAATATTCTTGATAACCTTATTACTAGCCTCGGCCTGGCCGTTACCCTAAGCATAATAACATAATGAATGCATCAACTTGATCTTATACTAATCGTCCATCACCTTGACCTTCTTAGATGAAAATGCTGCTCCACAATCCATTGTAATCGATTCAGGAATTCCAAATAGATGAATTATATGAGTGTGAACGAACTCAATAATTTCTTAATGATATGTTTCCAACACTAGATGCTTCTACCTATTAAGTAAAATAATCACTTGTCATAATAATGAAATTATGTCCCTTAGATGACGGAGGGTAAATCTTCTTTATCAATGGTCAGGGTTTGATAACAGGATGCAATTCGATCGCAGGCACATCTTACATCGGCCCATGGTTCTGACATGCTTCATACCCTTTAGCATATGGGTCACAATCGGAAGAGATGCTCGTCAAGAAATACCCATAGCATCTAAGTGTAAGTTTTATTGTCCTTCCAACTTAGTGTTCTCCACAAATTCCTTCATGTACTTCACATCCATGGCTAGCATAGACTCTTTTTTGTTTAAACATCATAATAACATGTTATTGGCCCATTTTCCATACAGCTCCTCATCAATCAACATGTAGTTTACAACCATCCTCCTAATATCTCGGCCGACCTTCGTTTATGAAGACCAGAGATATTTTATAATTGGAGATCTCTAATCATCGTTGACAGATTCCTTCTGAAAAACTGAAGGTAATAACTTCCTTTGAACAATCACCATTCTTTCTCTAAATCCTGGTGTGATTTGAAGCCTTGATACTAACTATACAATTTCATTGGCATTAATATTATTTTCTTGAGTTATGTATTTTAACTCGATCTCATCAAATTTACCTAGCAAGTAAATTGCCAACATATAGTATAATTATAAAGCTATACTTATATAATTAAACAAACCATTGAGGTGGTTTATTATTAATAAAGAATCACCCATAATCAATACCGCTTTTGCTCCTAAATTGATCAACAATTCTATACTGATTATTAAAGCTTCATATTCAGTGTGGTTATTTGTACAGTCAAACTCAAGTTGGAACACAAATTCTTATTTTTCTACCAATTGGATCGATTAGAACAATCCCTGCTCTAATCCTTTGTTAGTCATTGAATCGTCAAATATTAACTTCCAAGGGTATTGATAAATTGCATACAAGTCTAAGGCCTCCAAAGGAAGTTGGCCTTCTATGTTTAAAAGATGATTGGCCATAAAATCTGATGTGGCTTGTCTTTTTACAGCCCTTTGCGGCATATAGACTAAATCAAATTCGAACAATGTGAGAATGCATTTGCCAATTCACCCATTTAAAATTAGCCAATTTAACTTATATTTTATTAGATCAGTTACTGCAACTACATTGATTATTTCGACCAACAAATACTGTTATAATTTTATAGCCACAAAGTATAATAATAAACATAAATTTTTCATGGTATAATACATCATCTTGGTTTCTTTTTTTCTTTTTTTTTTTGTGGGGGTAGCTTGTTAGTACACACACTCCATGTTAGCCACCCCTGCTAGGGATCGATACCAAGACCTCAAGTGTTGAAACAAGGTATCTCCACTCAGTCTACCAGTTGAGCTATGGATCTAAGTGTCATCTTGGTATCTAATAATGTTCGACTAAGGTGAATGACCGCAGGCTCTTTTCCGTCATCGCCATCTTGTGCTAATAAAACTCTAATCGACTTTCAGGAAGTTGAGATATACAACTTGAGTGGTCGACCCTTTATTAGTGGCATTAATGTTAGTGGCTTGAACAAATATTTTTTAATGCCATTGAAAGACAATTGATGCTTTGCCTCCCATTTGAATTCATCCCCTTGTTTCTACTCCAACAAAGAAGAAAACACATTAGTTTTTCCAGTGCAATTAGAAATAAATCGCCGCATAAAGTTAACCCTGTCAAAAAAACATTTGTAACTCACTTTTGATTTTTAATAACCAAGCTTCTACTATTGCTCATAATTTATGCTGGTCGATGTCGATTCCTCTTTAATGTACTATAAAACCCATAAAGTTTTCGACCGATACACCAAAACACATTTTAGAAGGTTCATTTTCAATTTATAAATCCTCATCCTTTTGAACGACTTTCAGAAATAGTCGATATGCTTAGTCAAGTTGATCGATTTGACCACCACATCATCGATATAAATTTTTATGAATTAGCTAATCATACCATATAAAATGATGTTCATGGTTCTTTAATAAGTATCTCCGACATTTTTAATCCTAAAGGGTATTGGGTGTTACCCTTACCTTGGGCTCACCTTAATGATGTTCTATATATCCACACCGTTCATACATTTTTATGGCCCATTTTAGGTCTTGATCCAAAAAATTAAGCAAATGCAAATCTCAGATGAGCCACATCACCGAAAACATTGGTGATTGAACATCTTACCAATTCGGGGTTTGGTTTAATGTATTTTAGGGGAATTGTAATGTATTTTACACTTTTTAAGCATTAATTATATGCTTAAGGTAATTATTGACGGAAGGGATGCTGTATGACATTAAGGGCATCAACTTTTAAGTATGGAAATTGAGATGGACTCCGTCAATCCCACTATGATGTATATGTTTTATCCATGCCGTCCGTTCATTTAGCCGGATCATCCTGGCGTATGCCTCAAAAAATAAGGCAAATCCAAAGCTCAAGTGGACCACACTATTGAAAGAACATTTAAACGGTTAATGTTCAATATACAGTATTTTATGGAACGTGGTCCACTTGATCTTTGTATATGTCTCATTTTTGGGCCCATGCCCTAAAATGATCTGTACTAATGAATGGATGGAGTGGATATAACACTTACATTATGGTGGGGGCCAATAATGAATAGATGGAGTGGATATAACACTTGTATCATGGGGCCCATTAAACTTTAGCTTCGATTGATCGTGGCAACTCCTCTTCACTTTCTAATGCAAGTGGTGCCGTGTGATATCTGCGTTTAATGAAGATAAGAGAAATTAAAAATACTCGTAATTATATTAAACCTTGCCTTTAAAAACTTCCCAGGGCTATGTAATGTTTTTCTAATGTTTATTCGCCATATAAGTTGATAAGGTCAAGACAACCTAATTAAAGCTAAAATGCAAATATCAGTTTGATCCAAAACTTTAGTGGCCTATAAACAGTTTTAATGGTCATTTCCCATTATTTCCAGCAGTATAGTCCACTTGAGACCTGAATATATGTAAATTTTGGGGTCATAACTTAAAATAAACTGAAAAAATAGTTGAACGGCGTGGATATACAAAAAATTAATCAACATGGATCCTAGCCGGTTAGGGTAACACCCGCTAAGGTGTTACCCAGGCAACACCAAATCCTCTCTTCCTGGGAATGAGATCCAGTAGCAAAGGGTCAACACGATCTCGGATATCGAAAGCCGGTGCCGTATTTTAGATTTGAGCACCAGATGACATGACATCATCATTTCCTTCCGTATAACCGCTGGAACGGCAATACGGTAGAGCTAGCTCTATACTGTACAAGTGCGAAGGTCATCAATCAAACGGGTCCGTCCATCCGGCTGCTCCTAGTTTAGATTGAGTAATATCTCTATCCGGGAAGCGGATTGGCTGATGTACCTCACACCAGTTATATAGCTGCTGCACTGACGTCAGAAAGTTATGTTCAGAAAGTTATGTATATTTTATATTCAAACCGGCCATTCATTTGGCGCTCGTCTTAACGCTTGAGATGAAAAATAAGGCAGATCTAACTATAAATAGACCACACTGAAAAAAGCAGTAAGAGATTTCATGTTTACTATTGAAACCATTTTTGGATCACAGAAGTTTTGAGTTAATATGGTTTTATTTTTTTCAGCCTAATTCAAGTCTTTTTGACCTTATGATCAAATTGAATGGAAAATAAACATGATGGTGGCCAGATCATCTTTGGATATGATTCATTTTCTAAACAACGCTCTAAAATAATCTCTAAAAATAGATGAACAGTATAAATATAATAAATACATCACTGTTGGGCCATGAAACTTTGATCTCCTTAGAACCGTTCATTAAACTCGGAGGAGCGTTAGTGCTCGTCTTCACGCAAACATGTGCCTACAGCAGATATATAGCTAGTGTGTGGTACACCAGCAAATCCGCTTCCATCTATCCGCTCAAAAGGGTCCTCCGAAGGAAAGAGGTGAGATGAAAATGGTTAATGGCTAAACATATGTGAGACAGGATTTTATATTTACCGTAATTTTCGTAATATAAACCACCAAGATAAAGCCCAAAGGATAGACAGCCAAGTCCACACGTATCCGTGCCACACGTGCCGTGTGAAAAATGGCTCTACCGTGACATCTCTCCTCTCCCTTCCCATACATTTCGTCCGCTCCTATTGTACTTTCTGAACCAATTAATAATGGCCGCGGATTGTGTAGTCAGTCACCGCCTTATAGCGTGGTGAGCAAACTCTGTGGATCCCACCAAGATGTATGTATTTTATCCACGCTGTCCAACCAAATTTTACAATTAGTTTTATGGCATCGGCCAAAAGATAAGTCAGATCCAAACATCAAGTGGACCACACCAGAGAAACAGTGGTGATTGAACACCCACCGTTAAAAGCTTCCTGGGGCCACGAAAGTTTCGGATCAAACTGGTATTTGTGTTTTCCCTTCGTTCACGTCTGCGTGACCTTATGAACAGGTTTGATGGCAAAAACATCACTGTGGGCCACGAGAAGGTTTCAATGGTGGATATCTTTTCCTTGTTGTTTCATGTGGTGGGGTAAAATCAGCGGGACGGCAAACACATACATCAAGTTGGGCACCAGATAGTTGAGTCCCCACGCTATAGCCCGGTGAGTTACAAAATAGGCAATCCGGGTCCATTACTAATGGTCTAGATGCATCGTAAATGCGATGCGAATAGTTTTTGGAAGCAGACCATCGGTATTGTGGTCCGCAATTTTGATGGGCCATTCCTCGGTAATCCTCCATATCAGGGTTCTAACCCTCCTATCATTCTCCTTCATGAAAACAGGAGAAAAATACATCAACGGTTTAAAATATCACAATTATTCGAGATGCAGTAATAGTAGCATATCTGCGTTCGGTCCTTGATATCAACGGTGTGGATCAAGAGGCCTGTCTCCACCGGAGAGGACTTCATTATTCCTCCTATTCTTTTTTATGCCGATGATCAGAATTCTGAGGTGATTAGTAAGGGATCAGGCCAACTCTCATACGGACTGATTCTAGTCCGTTCAACTAGTGGATCCTTCTGTACATAGTCCTTCGTGGAAATTTAACTGACGGACTGATTCTAGCCATTATTTTTAGGATTATAATACCAACGGTCAATCGTACTCCCTTCTACCACCGATTCGAAGTTCCAGGTTCTACTTGATGGGACTGTCTTTTTCAGTTCGATGACTAGCCCTAGGTTTGGCCAAGGACAGGACCACCAACTCCAGTATGTAGATCCACCTTTACAGCTTCCGAGTCCTAAGGTATCGTGTCAGTATACCCCGTCAGTGGTCCACGGCGCTTTAAGTCGAAATCTCATAAAGTGGATTAGAGTCTTGCACCAGATGCATGGTATCTAGAGGTGGGCATCGGGCAGATCGGATTGGGTCTAACCTGATTGGGTCCGAAATCTAGCTGTACTGACCTGAACTTGTTCGGGACCGGGTCCAGGACATACGACTCGTCCAATACGACACACGGTTAGCCTGACCCGAACTGAGTTCGACTTGGTCAGGGAAACTGAGTCGGATAGGGTTGGGTACGATTCGAATCAACTTTTTTAATGGTGAAAATCATTATCCTTGTTATTATTTTCGGTGTGGTCCATTTGAGCTTTAGATATGATTCATTTTTTTTTCCAAATGATCTAAAATGATCACGAAAAATGGAGAATCGATATAGATATAAAAAAGAGAAATTTATGACTGTAGACCCCACCTTTTATCCATTGGATATTCTTGAAGCAATTCAAACTTAACTTCCGAACTTAGACCTCCTCGTACGGATGACAAATTCCAGGATGAAAATACCCCTCCTTTTCACGGAAACAGATTGGCAACTCCCCCTACCACCCGCCAACGGCAATTCGTCGGTGGTCTGTGGGCCCCACCATGATGTATGCTTTTCATCCATGCCGTCCATATATTTTTTCAGATCATTTTATGGTATGAGACCAAAAATGAGGTATATCCAAATCTCAAGTGTACCACATTACAGGAAACAATGTTAAATGAGCGTCAACCATTAGAAATCCTCCCCGTATAAGTTGGGGCCCACTGTGATGCTTGTAAGAAATCCTCCCCGTATAAGTTCATTCATAGGGTCATAAAGACCTGGATGAAGAGGAAAAACAAATTTCATAATGATTCAAAACTTCTATAACCCCTAAAAGGTTTTCAATGGTAGACGTTCAATTCCCCACTGCCTTTTACAGTGTGGTTCACTTGATAGTTAGATTTATCTTATTTCTCGTCTCAAGCCTTAATATGAGCTTGCCAAATAGATGGATGGTTTGGATATAACAAAGACCTCATGATGGGACCCACAAAAGCAAAAAAAAAAAAAGAAAAAAGAAAAGAAAAAAAAAAAAGACTGCAACAGCACTACCGCCGGTACGGCGGCAGTTCCGCGGCAGTCTGGCAAATATATATATATATATATATATATTTTTTACAAGGAGAACTTTTTCCCCCTTACATTTTTCTCTAATATATAATTATGTATATATAAGTATATAAAAATATTTTTCTATCTTTTAATTCATTTCTTTGTCTATTTATTTAACAAGAATATCTCCTAAACTAGAATGATTTACTTAACGTACCACACATGATTTTGGGGTAGGAGAAGCTAATTTAGCCAACCAACCTAGTTATTTTCCAAGATTTCATCGTGTCGATGATCGAAAATCCATTTCATTCAATTCGTGGTCAATTTCAATCACTTCGTGGTCAAACTGAAAATTCGGCGGGGCAAACATGAAATTGAGTGGGGGAAACTAAAAATTCAGTGGGGCAAACATGAAATTGAGCGGGGCAAACTAGAAATTAAGCAGGGCAAGCGTGAAATTGAGCGGGGCAAACTAGAAATTCAGCTGGGCAAACTAGAAATTTAGCGAGGCAAACATGAAATTGAGTGGGGCAAAAATTAAATTGAGTGGGGCAAACTAGAAATTGAGCGGGGCAAACATGAAATTGAGCAGGGCAAATTAGAAATTGAGCGGGGCAAACAAGAATTTTAGTGGGGTAAACATGAAATTGAGCGGGCAAACATGAAATTGAGCGGGAAAAACTAGAAATTCAGTGGGCAAACATGAAATTGAGTGGGGCAAACTAGAAATTGAGTGGGAAAAACTAGAAATTTAGTGGGGTAAACTAGAAATTGAGCGGGGCAAACATTAAATTGAGCAGGGAAAACTAGAAATTGAGCGGGGCAAACATGAAATTGAGCGGGGCAAACATGAAATTGAGCGGGGCAAACATGAATTTCAGTGGGGTAAACATGAAATTTAGCAGGGCAAACATGAAATTGAGCAGCGCAAACTATAAATTTATGTTTACCTCGCTGAAATTTATGTTTACCTCCGCTGAATTTCATGTTTGCCCCGCTGAATTTCATGTTTACCTCGTTGAAATTTATGTTTGCCCCGCTCAATTTCTAGTTTGCTTCGCTTAATTTCATGTTTGCCCCGCTCAATTTCATGTTTGCCCTGCTGAATTTCATGTTTACCCCGCTAAATTTCTAATTTGCCCTGCTCAATTTCTAGTTTGCCCCGCCCAATTTCATGTTTGCCACGCTAAATTTCATGTTTGCCCTACTGAATTTCTAGTTTACCCCGCTGAATTTCATGTTTGCCCCATTGAATTTCATGTTTGCCCTGTTGAATTTCTAGTTTGCCCCGCTCAATTTCATATTTGCCCCGCTCAATTTCTAATTTGCCCCGCTCAATTTCATGTTTGCCCCGCTCAATTTCATGTTTACCCCGCTCAATTTCTTGTTTGCCCCACCGAATTTCTAGTTTGACCGCGAAGTGATTGAAATTGACCACGAATTGAATGAAATGGATTTTCGACTATCGACCCGGTGAAATCTTGGAAAATAACTAGGTTGGTTGGCTATATTAGCTTCTCCTACCCCAAAATCATATGTGGTATGTTAAGTAAATCATTCCAGTTTAGGAGATATGCTTGTTAAATAAATAGATAAAGAAATGAATTAAACGATAGAAAAATATTTTTATATACTTATATATACATATTTACATAATTATGTATTAGAGAAAAATGTAAGCGGGAAAAATTTCTTGTAAAAAAAAACTAAAAAAATCTACCAGACTGCCGTAGTCTGGCAGATTTTTTTTTTGTTGCTTTTGTGGGTCCCATCATGAGGTCTTTGTTATATTCAAACCGTCCATCTATTTGGCGAGCTCATATTAAGGATTGAGACAAAAAATAAGATAGATCTAACTATCAAGTGGACCACACTGTAAAAGGCAGTGGGGAGTTGAATGTCTACCATTGAAAACCTTTTAGGGGTTACAGAAGTTTTGGATCATTACGAAATTTATTCTTCCTCTTCATCCAGGTCTTTGTGACCCTATGAATGAACTTAGATGGGGAGGATTTCTCACAAACATCACAGTGGGCCCCAACTTAGACAGGGAGGATTTCTAATGGTTGACTCTCATTCAACACTGTTTCCTGTAATGTGGTACACTTGAGATTTTGATATACCTCATTTTTTGTCTCATACCATAAAATGATCTGAAAAAATATATGGACGGCATGGATGAAAAGCATACATCATGGTGGGGCACACAAACCACCGACGATTAGCCATTAGCGGGTGGCAAGGGGAGTGGCCAATCCGTTTCCGTGAAAAGGAGGGGTATTTTCGTCCTGGAATTTTCGTCCCTACGAGGAGGTTTAAGTTCGGAAGTTAAGTTTGTATTGCTTCAAGAATATCCAATGGATAAAAGGTGGGGTACACAGTTGTAAATTTCTCTATAAAAATACATCATTATGGGGCCCATGTAGCGTTAATATCATTTGAGTCGTTCGTACAACTTGGAGCTCGAGGCGTTACAGCTGTGAACGTCACAACAGCTGTAATGTGTTGCGCAAGCTTTCACGTTAGCAAGTTCTGTAGGTTCAGGCTATAAATCATATCATGGGATATTTGTTATATCCAAACTGTCTATCCATTTGGCAAGCTCGTTTTAAGGCTTAAGACGAAAAATAAGATAGATCTGACTATCAAGTGGACCACACTTGAAAAATCATTCTCAGCTGCTATTTGTGGTGTGGTTCAGATGATCTTTGGATATGATTTATTTTTTGGATAATACTCTATAATGATCTCTAAAACTATATGAACGGTGTAGATATAATAAATACATCACTGTGGGGCCCATATAACTTTGATCTCCTTTGAATCGTTCGTACAACTCGGAGCTCGAGGAGCGTCAGTGCTCGTCTTCGCACAACACGTGCCTACAGCTATAGGCTTATGGACTTGGATTGTGTACTACCCCTGCCTGTCCTTAGCTCTGAACGGGCAGTTCTGTGGGTGGGTCCACCGTGATGTATCTGTACATCCAAACTATCTATCCCTTTTCTCGTATTATTTGAAGGCATCAAAATAAAAAAAATGAGGCAGATCCAATGATCAAATGCACCACACCACAGATGACTCTTGCATTTAATGTAATTAACATTTAATGTTTTGTGCATTTTAATGCAACCAAGATTAAGATTATTATTTGGTGTGGTCCACTTGAGCATTGGATATGCCTCATGTTTTGTGTTCATGCCTTGAAATAATCTGAGAAAAGGGATTGATGGTTTGGATGTACGATACATCATGGTGGGCCCACCCACAGAACTGCCCGTTCGGAGCTAGGGACTGGCGGGGGTAGTACGCAATCCGTGTCCTAGGCTTATACTACTATATATATATATTATATTGGGGAGGGGGAAAACTTGTAATTTACTATTTACTACACCTGGTCCAGATCAAATCGGATTGGATCCAAATGGATCGGATTTTGGTTTGGTTCGGTCGGATTTGTTATTACCCGAATCCGATCTAATTATCGTTCAGATCTGCCCGGTCCTACCCGAACCTGACTGATCCAAGCCATCGGTTCTGTTCGAATCGGGGCGGATCGGGTCCATCTTGCCCACCTCTAATGGTATCCTTGGGCGCGGCTTCGCTGGATTCTCGGATCCACCAAGGTCAATGGATCCTTGACTGTGGGGCCCACCTTGATATATGTTCCTTACATGCACATCATCCATCAGTTTTGACGTCTCATTCTAGGAGATGATGTCAAGAATGAAGAAGATCCAAATATTAGGTGGACCACACCACATGAAACAGTGTTGATTGAATATCCAACATTAACAACTTCTTGGGAGCCATCGGAATGTTTATTTGCCATCGCACCTGTTGATAAAGTCGTAAATATCTGGATGAAGGAATATCATCTTGATCTAAAATGTTTGTCACCCATAAGAAGTTTTTAATGGTCAATCACTGCTGTTTCTTATCATGTGGTTTACTTAAGACTTGGATTTGCTTCATTTTTTGGGATTATGCCCTAAAATGAGTTTTCAAAATGGATGAACGGCATGGATGGAAGGC
The DNA here is from genome assembly GCF_029962835.1 of Magnolia sinica. Classification (NCBI taxonomy): domain Eukaryota; kingdom Viridiplantae; phylum Streptophyta; class Magnoliopsida; order Magnoliales; family Magnoliaceae; genus Magnolia; species Magnolia sinica. The sequence continues at coordinate 27,060,532 of NC_080588.1, forward strand.
ACATAGTCACACCCGTTTTATATTCTAAAGAAAAGTGATCCATACCGTTAGCATCATGGGTCCCACGGAAGATTTACGATGCTTCAAACATCTTTCATACTATCTGAAATCGTTTGGTAGGCTCATTTCTATCGACTCTGCTATGCTATATTTCATTTCTTAACAAGTTCAGTTTGACCGCTACTCATGATCTGGCCCACATGATGAGATGATGAGATGATCTGCATTGTACATTTTCCTGTAATGCAGCTTCTTTGATCATCCTAACCTTTGTTTAGTAGAGTGGAATGAGCCTGAGCTGAAAGTTTTCTTCTCATTATTTTTTTCATCTAAAGTATTGATGGTCAAGATCATCCATCCAGATTAAGTTTCTTAAGTTAACCCTTATAGCTTAGATGGCTACCATGTGAACATTGCTGATTATCAAAAAATTTACTGGTCCCTGTGATTGGAAACACATGATCAATACTTAGAAGTGAAATGGGCAAAAATAACTCTCTCTTGAAAAAAAAAAAAAAAACACCTTGATTCATAGCTTAAGTGGTAAATTGAGTGAAAGAAACCTCGTTTCAATACTGAGGTTTTGGCATCAATTCCCTAGTGACGGTGGCTAACAGTGAAGTGTGAACTCACAGTGGGTGTACTAACAAACTAAAAAAAAACCTCTCTTAAAAAAACCAATCTAGCATATTGGATTTTTCAATAGATTTCTGTAGTGTCATCCATTCAGATGAAGTGGATTGTAGAAGCTAGATGGGATTAATGTGATGTTTGTGGGAAATCAGCTGGAAAACATCACAATGATAATTTGAATATAAAATAATAATAATAATAATAATAAATAATTTATTTAGACTAAAGCACGTTTGGATATGTTGTTCTTAAAGAGTTATTTACCCCCTCTTATCTAACTCCTGTAGGAACTTATTCAACAGAGTCCATAGGGAAGATTCTGATTTGTAGTCCTAACTTGCTTGGAAAATAGTGGGAAAAAGTTTTCACTATATTTATAAACTCATTGAGATAGGGTTCTGATTTGACTCACTGAGTTTGGTGTTGAGTTAACTCCTTAAGTCATAAGCTAAATTGACTCACCAAGTCCTGAGCTAAGCCACCTGGTGAAATTTGTTTTGAGCTGGAGAGAATAGGAGGTGTGTGTGCTTCTGCGGCTAATGAAATGATCCGAATTATAATCCTTGCTTATAAAGGCACTTGGGGCCGGGTGTAAGGCCTGTATCCTAGTCCGTACCATTCCGTAGACTCTCGCGATCTTCCCCGTCGAATTCCAGCAACCTGCAATCTGTAGATAGTGTTTGCATGTGACCCTAAGTCACATCCCGTTGATCTGAGTCGGCTCGACTCGTAACTTGTACCCTAGCGACCGCGCCGTCGCCGCGGTTCCAACGCCGCATCTTGCACACCGATGCAATACTTAGGCCAGGAGTTGTGGCCCCTTGTATATTTCGAGGAACCGCCATGCATTACGAATTCTGAGAGAATCTCTACCACCTTTCACATCAATCAATCAAGTACTAGTCACAACCCATGCCTCTCCCATCACTTTCTTACCAATAAAGACAAGCAACCCATACCCTATTCCACCTCACCCCCCACAAGTCAACTCTCTCTTACACCACCCATCCCTCTCATCCCATCCTTCTTACACAACACCACTCCTCTTTCATTCTCTCCATCATTTCTCAAGCTTCCATGAGAGAAAAGCTCTAAGGAGAGAAAAGATCAAGGCCCACTTCCTACCCCCACATCTCACCATCTAACCCTTCAATATTCATCATCCACCCTTAAAGAAGAAGCTTAGGAGCTAAGGAGTCCAAGGAGCCAAAGAAGAAGTGGAATCGGTGGGTGATCTTAAGATTTCCATCATTAATCTCTATTTGAGGGCCCACATGTGGTGGGACTCATCTTGATGTATGCATATGCATGGAGCAGCTCATAGTGGTGGAGCTCCTCCCATCTCCACCGATCTCTCTCTCTTTCTCTTTATCTCTCTCTTTCCCATATGTTGTGGACCCCACATGATGTGTGTATTCTATATCCATGCCGACCACACATGCGATCCACCTTGCCGACGTCAAGCGGACTAACCCACATTAGCCATCCGTTTCAAATAGACGCTGATGAAGGGAAATACAAATATCAGTTTGATTCAAAACTCTGGTGGGCCACACGTGGGACCCATTTGAAATGGAAGTGGATTGGCTGAGGTACCTCACACTAGCTATATAGCTGTTGTATTTATGTCAGTAAACTGTGTGGGTCTTACATGTGTAGACCCACCTCGTGCATGTGTTACATCTGGGTCGTCCATCTGCTGGATGGCCAACAGCACATGGCTGTTATTGACGTTAGCAAGTTCTGGGTCCCATCTCGAGGAATGTGTTATACCGTCCATCAGCAGGGGTCCCACCCTGCACGTGTGTCCAGCACCGTCTAAGCTACTGGACGGTGGGACCCACCATCATATATGGGATTTCTCCTTGCCATACGTCCGTTCTGGACGGGAGGGACCCACATTGATGTATGTATTATGAATCCACACCATCCATCTGGACGGTGCGGTGTGGGTGCACCAAGATGTATGTGTTTCTCCCAGCCGTCCATCTGTTTGGACATGGGCCCACCCCACACGTGTGGCACGTGTGGGGGTGGGACCCACCTTGATGTATTTATTCTATATACACATCGTCCATCTATCTAGGACGGTCGGACCCCTTGTAATGTATGTGTTTTATACACACCGTCCATCTAGATGGTGTGTTGTGTAGCGCACATCGTGATATATGTGGCTTACATCCACGATGTCCATCCGTTTTGGACTGTGTGGGCCCCTACCTTGATGATGTGTTGTATACCATGCCATCCATCTGTGTGTGGTCCACCTTGATATATGTATTTTTACATCCACGCTGTCCATCCGCAGCCTACCGTGATATGTGTTAAATCCACACCGTGCATCCGCGAGGCCCATATGATGTATATCCACACCGTCCACATGGGACGAGGGCCCATGAGATGTACATGTTTGACCCAAACTGTCCATCTGATTGGGCCCATTTGGAATGTACAGGGCCCACCTTAATGTGTTGTATATGCGGCCCATTTGATGAGGCCCGATGTGATGAAATTGGGGCCCACACATGAGGCCCATTGAGATGTATTTGAGGCCTAGGTGAGAGGCCCATTGTGATGTATTTGAGGCCCAGATATCAGGCCCAATGTGATGTATATGCAGCCCATTTGATGAGGCCCATTACGATGTGTATGTGGCCCATGAGTGAGGCCCGATATGATGTATGTGTGGCCCATATGTGTGGCCCAATGTGATGTATATCTGGCCCATATGATGAGGCCCATTATGATGTGTACGAGGCCTTTATGTGTGAGGTCGAATGGGATGTGTATTGGGCCCTTACGTGAGGCCATGGGCCCACTATATGTTAGGATCTATGTGGGCCACTCCTTAGGAGCAATGTTGGTTAAATGTCCACATTGATGGGCACTGATGGTTAAATGTCCACATTGTAACCTTCACTTAGGCCTTATTAGGCCCATTCTCACCGTTCTCTAAGTGGGTTAACCCAAATCATTGGGCCCCATTGATGTTTGCATGGTCCATTATTCGTATTAGGAAAACCCAAGATGTTGGGCCCCTATTAGTTGCTTGTAAGATTATTTCTTGGAGTCTATCTAGGACTTATTTGGGCCCCCTAGGGCATCTAACGGGCCATATGATAGTATGGTGAACGAAGCCCATTCCAGATCCTTAGGATTATAGGTAGGCTACCTAGACCCAACCTTGACATGAGGAAAGTTCTCCACCTCTGTAGACGGATGGATCCGTGCTATTGGAATTGGTATATCCACAGTTGAGGGCTGATCCTTATGTTATGGTTTAGATCAGTTGTTTATCTATGAACCCCGCCTTATATATAGGCTGGTTATCGATACCAATTATGAGTATGTGACAGCATAGCATCACGATCCATGCCCATGCGCACATATGTATGATTGATATGAGGAGTGATTGATCATCGCATATGCCATTGGGCGGATTATCATGGGACTCCCTGATAGGCGGAGTTGCCCTACATGAGCACGCAGTACGCACAAGATTGCTACATGACTGGATAGTATGATTCATGCATCTCGCATTTATGTGATATGATTCCTATACGCCCTAGCGACATCAGGGCTATAGCCTCCGCAAGCATATCGTGGATGACAGGATTAGACACCAGAAATACTGTTACTAGCATCGAGGTGCCATAAATGTCCCTGAGTAAAAATTTCTAAACCTGATGGTACCAGAGGACGACTTCAACGTCGAGACTGAGTAGATACATGAATGCACGAGGGCCGTATACCAATAGGCGGTGTCTCCCACTGTGTTGTGGTTAGTTGGAAGGGGGTGTGACCTTATCCGCCCGAGGGTAGGGGCAATGCTAGGCTGAGTCTGACCAGCTCGTTAATGGGTCTGCTATCGACGGGGCGGGCCGATATTGGTAGGTGGATAGTGAGGTCTCTTCCACTTGCATGGTTACGCATCCAGTGGGCGGTGATCTAGTGTATAGTGTTCTAGACCCCGGTGATATATATATTGCAAAGATAAACTGTATTGATATAAGGATTCAGATGAGATTTGGTTTGCTTGAGTTGCACCTTGCATATGACATTGGCCCTGTAGGCCTTGAATCACATACCTTGGTATAGCCGATAGCATTCATGCCTTGCATTGCATGGCCTTGGCATGACTGATGCATTCATGCCTTGCATCGCATAGCCTTGGTATGGCTAATGGCATTCATGGACTTACCTGCATTTTTGCATTACTCTGATATTGCATACTTGCATTTCTACCGTGCGCACACACTTTCACTACCCTCTAAGCTTTCTATAAGCTTATGCATGATTGATGCATGCAAGTGATGCTCGGACGCAGCAGCAGCATTGAGCTTGGAGCATACATCCGACTTCCGGAGCTTTTAATTATTGATATTGTATTTCCCTTATGCATTGTACTCAAAGTTTTTGATCTAGTGGATTTGTGATGATGTTGTTGGTTGTTGTTTATGGGTTATGCTTATGTTTATGATTATTGCGAATTAAATTCATATTGAAAATCCTCCTGTAGGATCCCAGGATCGAAACCTGGTATATGGGTGCTGGGAGCCGAGAATGGGGTACTACGGAGGTTGTTGACGCTGGATTCGGCGATCGAGAATTTTATGAGCCTAGTTTCCGAGTTTAGAGCCTGACACCGAGAGTTATGGCACAGGTCATAAATAATATGATTGTTTTCTGATTGTTAGAAAACTAACTATTTATGGCCACTGGAAAAATAGCCGTTTATGACCGTTGGAAAACTAGCCGTTTATGACCGCTGGGAAACTAGTCGTTTATGAATGTTTTTTTATTGTATGGTCATAATCGTTGCATGCTTGTTGTTTAATATAGCAGTTTCTGCATGGTTATGATAATTGTAGGACCGTTTCATGCACAATGGTCATCTCTACAATAATATAAAATTAAATTAAATAAAATAAATAATAATAATAATAATAATAATAACAACAACAACAACTCAGCCTTATATAAGGCTCTCAATCACACTCAGTAGTCCATTGTCTCATGACAATTCGCATAAGGTCGTGAGGGAGTGACCACTCTTATGACACAATACACATGTGTAAAGTGTAAAGTGTGCCAACTAGCACCACTTCAGCCACACAATCTCATTATCCATGCCCACTTCCTCAACCACATATACTAGAGCACATGAGGCTCCATGTTCCCTTGTGTTTATCCAATTAATAAGGTACACAACATCCGACTTATATCTTATTTTCTTTTCTCTCCTCCAAGTAATGTGGGACAAAAGAAAATCTTTTATTCTATAAAAAATAAATTTCATTTTAGTTTATTAAAAATCAAAATATAAAAAATTCCACCTTATACACCTGCTTTGTCATATCATATTATAATGTGGGCTTAAAAATGATTGGATCCAAAGCTCAAGTGAGCTGTATAACAGAAAAAAGTGAGGATTGATTGTATACCTTGAAAAATTCATGATGCGATTGAGTTTTGGATAAGGCTTATATTTATGTTTTCGTGGGAGTGAACTTGAATATTAATGGCATACAAATATCACGGCAGATTTAGGAGGTTTCTAGAGTAGGCATTTCCCAATCTATTTTTTCTCATCGGCCAGCCACTGGGGTTTTTAATTTATTTCATTTAATTGTCCATATTCTAAGCCAATATGAAAAGACGGATGTACAAGGTGGATTTCTCCAATTAACATTGTGTGCCCCAGCTAGCTTCTTGTGGTAGGCAGTTCGCATCCTCCATCCATTATTCCATGTGGTTTGCACTAGCTCAATTGTATTCCTGAAAGATGGTGATGTAGAGCAGGTCGTGGACACTTTGTACCAAAGAAGGCCTAATCCGAGGTGGAGGTAATCTGGACCGTCAGAACCTTACAACAGGCGTATCTCAAAAACCAGAATGAGTTACTTGACCTACCATATATGATTTTGGGGTAGGAGAAGACTTTAGCCAACCAACCCAGTTGGGTTGCCCACGCCGAATTTGCAAGATTCCATCTGATCGACGGTTGAAAATCCATTCTATTGCCAATTTTACCATTTATGGTAAGTTTTAGTTTGATTATAATGCTTTATCCTTTAAGCTTTAGGAGTTGTGTCCAACATGAAAAGTTCTTAGAAAAATCTGGAGAATAACGTGGTTAAGCCAAATAGGGCACTTACTATAAATTGTAAATTTTCTATTAATAGTAAGTTACAAATTTTAGGGAATTTGAGTTGGAGTTTGATTCTGAAACTTCTTCCAAGGTTTAATATCACTATTTAAAGGGTTTTAAATTCATTTTTATTATCTACCAATGAAATTTCAAAATTTTTAGAATTTATTTCTATTTTCTTATTTTCACTCATGGATTCAAGGTATCTCTGTGAGGAGTCCAGAGAAACTCTGTGGATTTGGAGTAGTTATCCCCTTGAGGAAGACGGTGATTGACCTCATCACACCCATCCCTGCGTCAATTGGTATCAAAGAGAGAAATCCCCTCAGACCAGTGACAAATAATGAAGTTATGGACTAAAATCCTATGGATGTTGATTCAGGAATGCGTTATCTTTTGGAAAGAATGGAAGCTTTCCATTGGGAGAGTCAGTTGACTATGCAAGGGATGTGGGCAACCCTCGACTATCTTGTAGATACGTTAATTCCACCCCGAGCCCAAGGCGATGCTCAACTGCCTATAGTTGTTGTACAGCACAACCCCGATTTACGTAGAGTACACCGGTAGTGAATTGTAAGGCTACCCTAGATGATTCAAGCTCTAGTGACGAGGACCTCAATGACTGCTTTGCCTGACGAACAGTCCATGAAGGCGATCGACTAGATCGTGTTGAAAGACATTATTGAGGTAAGCCTGAACTTCCAAATTTTAATAGCTTATTATGTATAGAAGATTTCCTTGACTGGCTAGCCGAAGTATAATGATATTTTGATTACATGGATGTGTCATAACATAAAAATGTGAAACTAATAGTATTCAAATTAAAATCCGGTGCTTCTACATGGTGGGAGCAATTACAACTCTCACATGCCCGACAATATAAGGCGCCCATCCGATCCTGGCTACGGATGAGACCTTCTTCGATCATGATTCCTCCCTAATGATTTCGAGCATGTATTGTTACTAAATTTGTCGATAGGGGAATCAAACCGTCATAGATTACACCAAAGAATTCTAGTGGTTGGCAACGGAGAATGATTTGTTAGAAACCGAATCGCATAAAGTAGCCTGATTTATAGTGGGTTACGATCAACGATTTAGGACCAAGTTCAGATGCACCCGGTTAGGACTGTGGATGAAGTGGTTCAGTTGGCCGGTAGGTCATAAATGTAGCTTATAAGAGTCCTTACTCGACCTTATCCTTCGTCTTGGCCCCTCATGACAGGTCCCACACAGGATTCAGTGCTGGCACGAGGAAAAGAACCAATAGGAGGGCGTCCTCAATCTCTTGTAACCATAAACCGTGACTCGGGGAGTCACCTCTTAGCTCTAACTAAGAGGTTTAACATGTAATTTCTTTAGATGATTATCTTACTTTGATTCATGTTTATATTAAACTTCTATTGATTTATGGTTTGAATAAGGGAATATTTTCAAATTTTTGTGGTTTATTGTGACTTTGATTACAATAGATGCTTGAAAAACTTTCGATATCTTCTTATTTTATTTTGTAATTGTGAGAATAATGTAAAACTTGGATGCTTTAAAAATCGCACATCTTTTTTCTACATTTAGATCACATCCAGGTACATTCATGAAGGTAATCATTTACAAGAATAATATCAACTGTCTTGATTATTTCATCAGAGTAAAGAAATTCAATAAATAATCAAATGCCTTCTCAATGGAAGCTTATTACATTAATCGAGTTCGCAGTGGAAGTATAAAACTAAATAATAAAACTATCATCGTATTCTTTCAGTATAGTCTTCTATAGGGAGATGGTCCTCTAAGTCTTCAATTTGTACATCACCCATACAGTTGGGAGAGGGTTAATGCCCTACTCATAATTATGATTATCCTTTAAGATTAACATTAATTCATAAAAGTATATAAGGGTTTCCACTAATACGAGGGTATCAGAATGCGCAAACAACCTACATGAGATGCATGCCTTGCAGAGTATGTGCGGCTCATCATATGTAGTAATGATCACAATGTGGAATATGATTTATAGAAAGCCTAGCTCGACCCGCATCCCATAACTACGGATATTAGCTAGTACGGCCAACGTTATCATGGATTTACGTGAACACGTCAAGGCGCACAACACATGAGCCGAGTGAATTATGTAACATGATTTGATTATGGAGTGACTATTTGCGACATCCAATCCTAGAAGTGATGTGACACTACATTTGTGAATTACACATCGATTTGTGCACCACTACCCAAAAAGCTATGGAATTACATGACAACTAAGGAGGTCTCTACCCAGAGCGCATTACGTCCATGATAAAATAATTGAATCACTAGTTGTATATATCTTAACACATCACTTGCACTTATAGAGAGATAAATTAAATTACGGAGGCTTTGGAATATCAAGACAGATGCCTAAGCCTTAAAGATAAATTTCGCAAGGCCAAAATAATAAAAAGGAGAGTGACAATGGTCAACTCAATAAAAGAAGAGTACTGATAGCCAACTTAAAAGATAGACAAGTGACAATGGCTAACTCAATAATAATGAGAGTGGTAATGACCAGCTCAATAAAGAGGAGAGTGGCCGGCGCCAACTCAATAAATTGATAAAGGCAAGGGCAAGGTTAGTATCCATGGCCCCACATAAATTCATAGAGATCTCATATAAACAACATTATATTATAATCTCAAAGGGCATATAGTTGATGGTAAAACATAAAATTATAGGGAGAATTTAAAGTAACTCAAAGGCATGTTAAAGGCAAGATAGAAAAAAATCACGAAGGCATGTAAAGGCAAGATGAAACATTAGGATGACATGTAAGGGTAAGGTAATGTAAGCCTAAAGGATAAAACCCTCACTTTTAGTTATTTAATATCTTCTAATAAGGTCGCAGGCCTTGAGTAATCCTAGGATCAGAACCCGCTTTCCCATCTTGAACCAACGTCGAGTAGCAACTCAGAGGCTGGATGTTGCTCTCATGTTTCTTTATCTCTTTCTCTCGTTACTTCTCTTGCTAGTGTGTGTTCCAGTCGAGAGCTTGGTTTTATAGTGCTTTTGACAGTGCTCTGGAGGCTTCCTGCGTAACATGCACACTAGAAAATCGTAGCGAAAGGGGGTGCGAGTGCGGTTAGCGCAATCATTGATTCCGTTCGTTGCGGATTGTCCTTGTGAGGAACCGACTGGAACACGAAATTTCCCCTCCTTTCCTTCCTTTTTGGCATCTTGGGAGGGATCGAAATCCCTACCTCCGTAATTTGGATAGTTTACATCATCATGGTGGATCCCAAAATGGGAGTCTTGACATTCGATCTTCACACGATCCTGCCATTGGTTAATCATGAATTTGGATGCATGGAAGTAATATGATGTTATTAATGCTGTTCTAATATCATGAACTACCGAGTGATCGTCTAAGATCAGTGGATGGGGCCCACGCACCGGGGGTGGGTTCTTTCAGTCAATGGAGAAGATGACTCCTCGTCCAATGGTGGGTTTGAATCCAATGTATGGTCTTGTGATCCTAAGGATTTGAATGGATTGGATAGAAGCTGTGCTTCAAGATCCGCTTGCTTTCGTCATGGAAGCTGGGGTACGAATGAGTTCCTTGCGGATTGCGTGGATCGTATGGAAATCTGGTTGTTTCCAGCGAGGCCGGACTCCTCCAACCATTCTAGAATCTCTAGGATGGTCGGAATTACCTTCTCCTGAGATTTGAATGGCTAAGATCAAGGAAGATTCCGTAAATGAGAGTTCCTAGATGAGTTCTTTCTCTCTTTCCCGTTTTTATCATCTGCTATTGCAATGGGCAGAGCTTCTTTATTTTCGATCCAATTTCCATCATTATGATAGAAAATCATTTATGGTATATTTTGATAATCTCTACAATGATTTAGTATAAGAATATATAGAAGATATGATAAATCTACATTTAGCTATACAGGTTTCTTAGCTATAATTACGGGCAGCTATTGAAGAAAAATATTTCTCATTAAAAAATGACCTCTGATCCACCCCGGATTTCTCTCTAACAGATAACTATGACAACTCACGCCAACACTCCCCCTCAAGTTAATGCGTACAGATCTCTGATGCGTAACTTGTCAAGTGAGTTGTGAAAGTCTTTGTTCGAGACATATTTAATAAGAATATCTGCTAACTGGTCTTCAGACTTAACAAATGAAAATTTAATAATCTTGGTGTCAAGGTTCTCTTTGAGAAAGTTCCTGTCCACTTCCACATGCTTAGTCCTATCATGTTGAACCAGGTTATGAGAGATGTCGATGGCAGCTTTATTATCATAGAACAAATTCATCTTTGTAATAGGAGCAAAACCAATCTCTGTTAGCAACTGTTTGAGCTAGAGAAGTTCACAAAGTCCTTTAGCCATTCCACGGAATTCCGCCTCTGCACTTGAGAGTGCTACCACTTTTTATTTTTTACTCCTCCAAGTAACTAAATTTCCACCAACAAATGTGAAATAACCAGAAGTAGACCTTCTATCCGAGAGATTCCCTGCCCAATCTGCATCCATATAGCCATCAATCCCCAAGTGATAGTTCTTCGAAAACAAAATACCTTTCTCGGGAGAAGCCTTCAAGTATCACAAAATGCGGGTTACAGCATTCATATGGTCCTCACTTGGGCAATGCATAAACTGACTAACCATGCTTACAGAATATGCAATGTCAGGTTGAGTCTGAGAGAGATAAATTAGTTTGCCCACTAACCTTTGATACCTCTCCTTATCTGTTGGTACTTGGTCTTAATATTTGTCCAATTTGTGATTTTGTACCATTGGAGTGTCAGCAGGTTTGCATTCTAACATTCCCACTTCGGATAGCAAGTCTAAAATATATTTCCGTTGTGAGAGGAAGATGCCAAGTTTAGACCTAGCCACATCTATTCCCAAGAAATATTTTAGTCCCCCCAAGTTCTTCATCTCAAATTCAGCTGCTAACTATTTTTGAAGTTGAGATATTTCTTCTGTATCATCCCCAGTAATTATCATATCATCAACATATACTATCAACGTTGTTACCTTACCCATTCGAGGCTTCAGAAAGAGGGTGTGATCTGAATTACTTTGTATGAAACTGTACTTCAGCATTGCCAAGAGAAATCTCCTAAACCATGCTTTAGGTGACTATTTTAATCCATAGAGTGCACGCTGCAATTTGCACACTACTTGTGTTTTTGAAGATGCTGTATATCCTAGTGGAATCTCCCTGTAGACTTCTTCCTCTAGATTTCCATTGAGAAATGCATTTTTTACATTAAACTGATGTAATGGCCAATCTAAGTTTGCTACGAGCGACAATAAAACTCTGACTGTGTTAAGCTTGGCTACTGGTGAGAATGTCTCCTCATAATCTACTCCATATGTTTGCGTGTACCCCTTCGCCATGAGCCTCGCTTTATATCATTCAATGGTTCCATCTACCTTGTATTTGATGAGAAAAACCCATTTACATCCCACTATTTTTGCTCCTACCAGTAGTGGAGCCAAAGTCCATGTCTTATTTTTTAACAACGCGTCCATTTCCTCCCCTATTGCTTGAGCCCACTTTGGATCTACTAGGGCCTCTTGGATGCTCGTGGGAATGTGGTGAGATGACACTTCACATACAAAGGTCTTTAGAGGTTCAGATAGACCCTTTGTGGACACATAATTTGCAATTGGGTATCTTGACCGTCGCTCCTCAACCTCTGGGGAGTATTTGTCAGGTGGTTTGCCTCTGTTATGCCTGAAAGGTTAGTTGTAACTAGCAGAGATATCTACTTCATCAAATTGAGCTGTAGTATTGACACTTACCTCAGGGATATTTTCAAGAGTTGGGCCTTCAGGTATTGGAGAGTGGGGAGAGTGGGGTGCTTCAATTTCTGTTTCTGGTTCTTGGGAGACTCCAATCTCGGTTTCGTGTTCCTCCTTCGTCGTTTCATGAGAACTGGAATTTGCACTGGAGTCCTCCATCACCGTTTCATGAGAACTGGAATTCCAATTGGAGTTCGCCCACCAATCCCATTTCAACCAATTCATTGCTTCATCTTGTGTCTCCCCCTGAAGTGAAGAATTAGGGTGATAGAAGGTTTCGGATTCTAAAAACGTGACGTCCATAGTGATATAAGTTCACTGAGTGGTAGGATTAAAGTAGCGGTATCCCTTTTGGTGAGTAGCATACCCCAAAAAAAGACACCGGAGTGCACATGGGTCAAGCTTAGTTCTTTGATTCTTGTGGAGATGAACATACGCAACACATCCAAAAACTTTATGTGAAAGCATCAAGACAGTGGGCAATGGAGTGAATCGTGAAAGAGTTTGCAGAGGAGTCTTAAAATCTAAGACTTTAGAGGGCATACGATTTAGGAGATGAACGACAGTGGTAACAGCAGCTGCCCAGTGTCGTTTAGGGACATGAGTGCCAAGAAAGAGTGCCCTTGTGGTCTCAAGGATGTGTCTATTCTTCCTCTCAGTAACACCATTTTGCTGAGGAGTTTGTGGGCATGAAGTCTCATGGATAATGCCCCATTGTTAGAAGTAGGCTTGCAATTGGTGGTTAACATATTCTCCACCGTTATTAGATCTTAAAATATGAAATTTCCCAAAAAATTGAGTCCGAATCATAGTGTGAAAGGACTGGAATACTGGCAGCACTTCATCTTTATGTTTGAGCAAATACACCCATATCATACGGGTACAATCATCCACAAAGGTCACAAACCAGTGCATACCAGACACAATAGGAACTGGGGAAGGACCCCACACATCAAAGTGTATCAATGCAAAAGGAACTCCACTCTTATTCAAACTCAGCGGGTAGGAAACTCGATGACTTTTAGCCAAAACACAAGTCTCACACTTAAAGTCAAACGTCCGCAAATGTGGAAACAATTCAGGGAATATATGTTTCATGTAGCTAAATGATGGGTGTCCCAATCGATGGTGCCAAAGCCAAATTTGCTCCTCTTTGTTACTAGTGAGAAGATGCACAGAGTTTGCCCGACCCATGCTGAAATCTTCCATATAATAGAGACCCCCTCTCCTAGTACCACGCCCAATGATCTCCTTGGTGAGAATATCCTGAAGAAGACAAAAATTGGGATAAATTAACACTGCATAATTTAAATCACTAGTAATCTGGCTTATAGAGAGCAGTTTGTGCGATAGGGATGGAACAAGTAGAGTATTATGCAATTGAAGAGAAGGAGATAAGGTCATTGTGCCCGCTCTTGTAACTGGAGAGATTACTCCATTGGCATTAGCAATGCTGGTGCGTCGTGATAATGAAGTTTGAGTGAAATTGGTGACATTAAAGGTCATGTGGTTGGTGGCTCCTGAGTTGAGCAACCACACACTCCTATCAACATCTCGGTGAGTACTATGGAGGGTAGTACTAGAATTACCTGGATCTGGAATGGTAGGCATTCCTTGAGAGGATACACTGGTTGGTATAAGGGATAAATGAGGTTTGGTAGTTACCACAACTGTTGTACCAGTGCCTTTATCAGTACCTATAGCCACCCTTGCCATGCCTCCATCGGTGCCAACCTCATGACGTTTACGAGCCTGAAGTTCATGCCACCAGTCAGGATACCCATGGAGTTTGAAGCAATTTTCCTGAGTGTGTTTCATATTTCCACAGTGAGTGCACTTAGTTCCATCGGGTGGGCGAGACTTGGAAGAGGCGTGTGATTTTTCGCTACTTAAGGAGAACGAGCCAGTAGAGGAGGATCGTTGTTTGAGACCTTTGGCAGCAAGGACTGCTCTGGAATGATTATCAGTGTTACCAGTGATCATGACAGCCTGTCTGATGGCTTCTCTACGAACATGTGCATATGCTTGTTCAACAGTGGGGAAGGGATGCATCTGCAGCACATCTCCACGAATCTTATCAAATCGGTCATCTAGTCCATCTAGGAAAATATATACTCTATCCTCCTATAGTAGGGTAGTATAGCGTTGAATGTCCACAGCACACCCCATTGGATTTGGTCTTCAGAAGTCTATTTCATGCCACAACCCCTGGAGGTTATTATAATAATTCTCCAGGGAACCACCAGCTTGCTTCAGTTGTGTTACACGGCGTCTGAGGTCATAGACTTGAGATGTATCACTACCATCAAAGTATGTGGTAGCAATAGAATCCTAAACTAATTTCACTGTGGGAAACAAATGAAATTACCAATCAGTGATGGGTCCAAGGAGTTGATTAACCACCCTTTAACAATGACATTGTCAGTAAGCCATTTTTGAAAGGATGGATCGGTCTGCGAAGGTGATGGATAGTTGTCGTTGATATATCCTAGTTTGTCTTTGCTAGAGATGTACATCTCGACAACTTGGGACCATAGGGGGTAGTTCATGCCATCTAACTTGACGACAATTGGGGCAGTGGGAGGGTCGGTAGTTTGGGTCGAGGTCTACACTGTGGTAAGTGTTCCGTCATTCTTGTTGTTAATTCTGTCAGTATAGAGTTGGACTGGGACGCACCAACTCTGTCTTCAACATCAGATTCTGACATAGTTGTGGAGAGTAAGGGAAAATTTTGGGGAAGGCTATTAGGATTCAGAGATAGCACAGAGCTAAGGAACAAAGCCTAGCTTTGATACCATGACAGAAAATCGTTTATGGTATATTTTGATAATCTTTACAATGATTTAGTACAAGAATATATAAAAGATATGATAAATCTATACTTGGCTATACAAGTTTCCTAGCTATAATTACGGACATCTATTGAAGAAAAAGATTTCTCATTAAAAAATGACCTCCTATCCTCCCCTGATTTCTCTCTAACAGATAACTATGATAACTCACGTCAACAAGGTGGGGTCCACTGTAGTGGGTTCTTGGGAAATCTACTCCCTTCATTGGTTTTGTAGGGTGATGTTAGGCCAGGGGTCAAAATATGGGGTGGATCTGAGTTTTGGGTGGGCCACACAATGCAACAACATGTGGTGTAATTTCCGTAAGAAGCTACCTATGTAACAGTGTCCTCGTGCATTAGCATGCGGAAGTTACATCTTTGGTTCACTTGTATAGAATTAGTGGGGCCCACTATGATGAAAATTTGGGGAATCCATTTCACTCATCAGTCTAGTCAGGTCATGTTGGCCCATGAGCCCAAGTATGAAGTAGATCTGAGCCCTACATAAGCTTATCTTGCAATTCTCTTAGCAACATTGAAATGAATTTAATTTCAATTAGTGGTCCATGCTTAGTGATCAGGGACCAATCTTGGAGGAAGTGTGTAGCCAAGATAGGCAAATAATTAGACCAATTTTGGTGGTTGATCGATGGTGAGAAAGGCTTAGATATGAAGTTTTACTTTTTGCATCAAAAGGAAGGAATTGGCTTCCGCGTTCAACGGCGTAGAATCATAGATCAAGGTCTAGATTTTTTATGATATCATAGTCATGTGAGGTCAAGGTATGGTCCAAGTTTGAATTGCGATGGACGACAGGAAATGGTTAGATCTGAAGATCTAGGTTTACACAGTATTAGTAAGCCATGAAAGGATAACTTCACGCCTAAGGAAAAGCTAAGGAAGTGGGGTCTTTATATTTTACACTTAGTCTATATGATGAGCAATCCAAGTCATTCATATGAAGGGAAATATTCGACTACGACTACCTACGAGGATTCTTCACTCGATGGACACCAAAATCAACGGTTAAGGGGCTAATCTGTCAATTAGGTCACTTTTTACAATGATCTAAAGAGTGAAATTCGACATGTATGGTTAATTTATGATACATATGCATGGTATAAAATTTTACATTAAATAGATAGTGGGAACCACGTGATCTAGGATTCAGGGGTCTAGG
Source organism: Magnolia sinica (assembly GCF_029962835.1). Lineage (NCBI taxonomy): Eukaryota > Viridiplantae > Streptophyta > Magnoliopsida > Magnoliales > Magnoliaceae > Magnolia > Magnolia sinica. The sequence goes on from NC_080588.1 coordinate 27,077,129, forward strand.
TTAGTGAAATTTTTGTAATTATTGCTGATCTAAGAGTTTTGTGAAATCTAATGGTTCTACATGGTTATATGCACCTTTCCAAACAATTCTTATAAAAGAAAATACTTTTAAATCATTATGGATAAGGAGTTATTCACCAATTCATTTAAGGAAAGGGATACACGTTAAATCACATGATAGATGGTCTTGTCTCAAAATCAACGGTTAGATTTGCTGGATCTATGAATGGAGATCATTCCCAATGGTTAGATTTATGTCAGGGAATAGATATTAGGTTAGGATAGTTAGATAGGTATTGTACATATGTACATTTTACGTTAAATTTCATGGTAACACTCGAGAACTTTTAATACTCGTGTAATGAAAAGTTTAGGGTATTACATATTTGATAGTTTATTAAAAATTATTCTATCTTATTCCTTATTTTAGTTTACATTCTTATTCTAGTTCTAGTTCTAATTTATTTCAGAATACGTACAAGTTAAGTCCATATGGATTCGACCTCGGTCTTACTGAGTTATTACTATATCGCAGCCCTACACTTGGGGTTGTGAACAAGTTTTTGGCATCATTGCAAGGACTAAAAAATTTGTTCACAACCCCAAGTGTAGGGTTGCGATGTAGTAATAACTCAGTGAGACCAAGGTCAAATCTACAAGGACTTAGCTTGTATGTATTATGAAAATAAACTAGAACTAGAACTAGAATAAGATTTAAACTAAAATCTGGAATAAGAGAGATCAATTGTGAATAAACTATCAATAAGAAAAGGGACACTAGAGCACTAAGGATCTACTTGTAGCTATTAAAATGCTACCTTACTTGATTCAATAAACACAACTGGAATTGGAGTCCTATCCTATCCAGTTGGATGATAAAGCAGTTAAACCAAATATGAACTTTTCATTGAATTAGTTCCCACATGAAGCACCATTGTGATGATCATAGGGAATTCAATCATCCACCATGCCCAGGAGACAATGGTGGATCACGAATTTTATAGATCTCACAATTAAAAAATAAAATAAGAAGATATCAAAAGCTTTCCAAGCATCTATTGTAATTGAAGTCATAATAAACCACAAAAAACTGAAAATATTCATTCATTCAAACTATAAATAAATAGAAGTTCAATATAAACATGAATAAAAGTAAGATAATCATTTAAATAAACTATAAGCTTCACCTCTTAGATCTAGCTAAGATATTGGCCAACCAAAGACACGATTGAAACCAAAACTCTTAAAGAAAACATAAAAACTAAGTAGAAGAAGAAGATTGGGGAAGAAGTAAGGACTCCTTGAAGTTCTCTAACAATTTACTCTACTCTTCCAATCTTAATTCGTGCTTAGAAACAATTAAGAGACCCATATTTATAGTATTTGCTTGGATCAACTTTAAAACCTCCTTAAACTTACGCAAAAAGTTACGCTTCAGTCGGACCGAATTTGGTTCGGTCGGACTAAATTAAGGCTGAAAATCACACTTCTTGCTGGTCAATTATGGGTGATTTTAGTCGAATCAAAGGTTTGTTTCAGGACTTTCTCTTTTTAGACATGAAATTCTGGAATATGTTTTTTCTGGACAATTTTCTTTAAGTATTTGATTCTCTTTATTCCTCACTTGGTTTCCTTGGATCTTTGGCATGTAAATTCTTCATTAAAGACTTCCAAATCTCCAAATCTTCGTTTAGTAATCTTTTGAGTATAAATCTTCCTTTTGACATCAATTTCACCTTAAGCTCTCAAAATCACATCACATATGAAAACCTGCACAATTAGATTAATTAAGCACTATCATGTTTATAAAACCAAGGCATAAATAGGGAAAATATGTAATATTTCACACTTAACACATCCCTCAACCATCATTTCGTTAGTCTCGAGCAAAACATGCATGAAGAAATCCTCAATTTTTAATGTTCAAATCACTTTTTAAAAAAAATAAAAAATCTTTTAAGCAATAAAGTATGAATGAGTACAAATCAAATAAGAGAGTGAAAATTTAAAAACCAAGAGTCGAATCTCATGAGTAATCAATTAAATCAAGTCTTCCTTTATCAATTAACTAAGAGCATAAGTTCAAATATCAAGTTTCTAATGTGCTCAGTGAATTCCAACTCACTTTCCATATAAATAACTATTGTTTCATAATGTTAGCTATGCTTATCACTTCAAGGTGAATGGATTAACAAAAGAACTGATTCCAAACTTGTCCCCCCTGTAACTATTCAGAAAAATTCATACAAGGACCCGAGTACCACTTCAGGCGGGACTACCCAAGGACCGCATCCTGTCGAATAATTTAGGCAAAAATTAGTTAAGTACTAAACTAAATAATCGGTGGATTAAGCTCAGGCCACCATTTTCACAAATGAGAAGGCCTAAAACCATTAATACCACTGACTCAACGTCACTTAAAGACCTAGGAGAAATCCCAAGAGCCTGTTGCTCTCGGGAGTACATTGAAACTCCGCATCGGACCTAGACCGCACGTCGAGGGTCCGTTGACTGCGAAATTGTAAAACTATGTCCATCCTACTGGGCTTGACGACCATCGCGGGAATCAAGTCCAGACAGTGTCTAGAAATGTACAACTTGAGCCTTGAGTGAAGTGCGTGAGAAACACAAATATCTTTAGAAAATGAAATGAAACTTAAGTGAATTGGGCCATTCGCTCTCACACGAAATTGAGGATTTCAGACCGTCAGTTTCTGACCAAACTTCACCCATGGGAAAGGAAATTTCTTTGCACATAACTGTATAGTTGTGGCCCCGATTGAGTAAGTATGACCATTGATCTAACACATGTCCTCCACGATCGATCGGCTTATCTGATCGCACCGAAATCATGTCCTGGCATGGATCCATTGTCAGAGAGCATACCTTGTGATGTAGGTGGGTAGTGGGCCTCCCTATGAGCCCTGTTTGTTAGAAACAGTCACCTAAAGGCTTTAACCTATGTACATAGTGGCCCTGGGGCCATTTGCATCACTTATGGGCTTATAAATAGCCCTTATTTCACCCCACCTCTCTCATATACGAATTTCTTCAAAACCCCAAGGGAGAGAGGAGAGAAAAGAAGAAAAAAGAGGAAAGAGAGGAGAGATCTTCGAAGATCGTTATAGGAATCCTCTCCCGCGACTCCATGCACCGAATCACCTCCCCGTCGGGCTATCAAATCCCTTTCGATTACGATTTTGGGTAAGAAAACCTAACCCTAATGTTGTTGTAGAGATCCAGGTTGATTGTTCATCAAACAAGCTAACCTATTACGTCATTTAGGTGACCGACGTTCTATTTTTAGCAATGTAGAGTTTGAACCGAGTCTGAATCGAGTATTCCGATGAAAGGTGCGGACTATAAATGCTTAGGTTATGGTTATCAATGCTTTCAATGTCAGCTAATGATTTATACCTAACTTGATTGCTGCCGTATTGTTTTAGATACGCTGATTTCAGTATAATATACATGTATGACCTGTGTTGAGCAAAAGATGCATCCCATGTATTTGTTGAAATGTTTGAATGAACATTTAAACAAGATTTGTGCTTGCCATGATTATTAATCTAGGATTCATCACCGTCATATGCATACTGATCTCTTTGTATAAGGAATTGCTAACATAAATGTTGTAACTAGCCTAGTCTAGATATTTAGTGAAGTGTAGTCCAAGTGTTTGATGTATTGTCTGAACAAGAAATTGTTGATGATTTGTATTTATTACGAGTATTAAGATAGGATTCTTAATTACCTTATTCATGTGTATAGTTTCTTTCATGTAATCATATTTGCCTCTACGCAATTTATGGATAAAATGCAAGTGTTTGGTAACATGATCAATGTGTTTGATGAAATGATCAAATGAGAAATTTACTTGGATTATTTATTAAATGTTGACTGCATTTGAGTAAAATTGGGGCTACAACGTAGCCCAGGCAATCAGTAACAGTCCCTGTACGGGTGGTCGAATTAGTCTCGCCATATTGGGCATACTCTATGAATCCGGGTTGCACGACGATTGTCGACCGTGGTTAGGCCACGAGGGGTGCTTATGCACTCCATGTCAATTAAGTCAGCGTGTGCTCGTACTAATCGAACTTGTCTAACAAATTGATTGGCCTATTGTGTATTTACCATGTATGGACACTACTACTTAAATCTAAGGTACCCCTCACCAATGTAAAGGCCCACTTTAATCATAGTACCACGATCTGCTAAGACTCATGAGCTGGGCATGGTGGTATGAGACACCATGTTTGAGTTGTCGACCTACGGTGGGGTGACGAGCCTCCCCATAGTGACCAATGACAACTCAGACTCATGAGTCAGGCATGGTGGTATGGGACACCATGTTCGTGTTGTCGGCCTATGCTGAGGTGACGAGCCTCCCCTAGTGATCGCGAGTATAAACTTTTGAATTTGCCTATCGACTGCTTTTCATTAGGAGTAATGACCCTACAACTTGCCTATCGTATGTGCTTAACTAGGAGTGACGAATCTAAATAGATCCTTCGGTTCGGGTCAATGACATAAAAGGAGGTATCCTAGCATCCTAAATCTGCTATATGAATAAGCTAAATTAATTACTTGGCTAACTTGACCATGCATCGCACTGCATTAGTTAGGATGTGCTTTAAAGGTGATGAAGTTGCATCGGAGGAAGTGATGTCATATGCAAAATAGGTTATCGGAGTCGCTTGTGAGGGAGCTTCGATGCGAGGGCATATATGATTACTTGCACTTCATTCCTTCATTAACAAGAGTAGTTAGGAAGTGATTGTTATGTTGCTTTATCATTACTGCTTGATTAACTTGATAACATGTTAACTTTTGCCTTATAGTACTACTGAGTTGGCCACTCACACCCACTCTGGGATGGTGTTTTAAAACACCAACCAGACTTTGATTTAGATGCAGGTGCTGATGAAGTCTATGCAATGGAGCAGGACTTTATGGATGAGGGGGAATTCTCCTACTTTCAATTATTGGGCAGGTCGATGTAGATCTCATGCTGATACGTAGGTAACACTGGGATTATGAGACACATATCCTAGCCCATACCGTTCCGTAGGCTTCCGCGGTCCACTCGGTCGAATTGCGACGACCCGTGATCTGTTATCGACGTTTGTGCATGATCCTGAGTCGTGTCCTGTATATCAGAATGGCTCAACCCAAGACTTGTATCCTTGCAACCACGCCGTCGCCGCGGTTCTAATGCTGCGTCTCGTGCGCTGAGGCGATACCCACGCCAGGAGATGTGGGCTAGCATTTAGTTCATGGAAAATGTCACATGTTGCTAATCCCAAGAGAACCTATCACATCAATCCCATCAATCATATTAATCAAGTACACATCACTCCCATCACTCACACCCATCCCAAAGTACAACTACCCATCCTTAAAGTCAACTATCCCTCTTACACAAGTACTCCCATCACTCACTCACCCATCACTCACATCTCTCATCTCTCTCATCTCTCTTATCTCTCTCATTCTCCCAAGCACCCAACGTCCATGGCTTCCATGGAGAAGCTAGTGTGGCCCACCTTCTTACCTCCCATCTCCACCCTCCAAGCCTCATCTTAATCGTTAGATCACATTCTTTGGAGCTATAGAACACGTTGATGGAAAAAGGAAGAAGGGATCTTGAGGTGGGTGATTTTTGGTTTGGATTTGATGATTTGAGGGCCCACATATGGTGGGACCCATCTTGATGTATGTATTATATAGGGAGGGCCCATAGTGGCAGGATCCCTCCCCTTCTCACGTCTCTTTTTCTCTCTCCCTCTCTCTCTCTCTCTTCCTTTTGTTTGGTAATGATGATTGACGAGGTGTGTGGCCCACCATGATGAGTTTGATCCACACTGTACGATTGTGAGACCCACCATTGCTGCCCATCCATTTGAACAGGGCTGAATGAAGGAAAATACAAATATCAGGTTGATCAAAAGCTTTGGTGGCCCATCACGTGGACCCACCTTGATGTGCATGTGCTAGACGCACCATGACGTGTGCTCCACATCCACACATCCATCCATTTTGTCCAGGCCACAACTCACCTGATACTGACCGTCTATGCTCAAGTGTCCGGCAGCAATGCTGTTGGACTGTATGAAAGGGAAAAACAATTATCAGCCTGTCCGTGGGGTGGCTCACCCTTCTGTGGACCTCAACATGTATGCATGTCATCCAGACTGTCCATCCGTTTTGATGAATGAGGGGCCACCGTGATGATGTAACCATCCAGCCCGTCCGTCAGTAGTACCGTGGGCCACCATGATGATGTGCATCATCCAGCCGTATGTATGGACCCCACCATGATTGTGTATATCTGCATCGTCTAGCTAGGATGGTGCTGCACGTGCTGGGCATCCTGCATGTGACATGTCGGACCCACATAGGGCTGCGTTTTATCCCAACAGTCCTGTTGGGCCTGACCGTTATGTATGTGCTTCCATCCACACCATTTAGACTTCTAGACGGTGCTGTGGACCGTCATGTTGTCTGCTTTAATTCAGACCGTCCCTCTTTGTGGACCCCAATGATATTGGTATTCTATCCATGCCATCCATCACATGGACCATTTACATGTGTGGCATCCATGGGCCTCTTAATGTAAGTATCCAGTCGTCCATCACTGACATTACTGACCTGCAGAACAAGATAGTAATAATAATAATAATAATAATATTCAAATAAATAATATTATATAAAATATATATGTATATGTATATTATGGGTGGGCCACACCACGTAGACCCACCTGATATATGCGTTTCATCTCTACCGCCCGTCCATCAACGGACGCTGCTGGACCAACGTCCAGTAGCTTTGGGACTCCATCATGATATATGTGTTTCTTCAATGCTGTCCATCCATTTTCTTGGTGGGACCCACCTCAGATGTATGTGATTTACACAAGCCGTCCATCTGATCAGATCAATGTACACCACTGTGATGTAACTATTTCATCCACATCGTCTAGATTATGCTGGACGGTGTTGGTAATGTTTGGATGGTGCTGATTTACCTGGACAATGCTTGGACAGTGTTGATCATCATTAGTGGGCCATGTGCCCCATAGAATGATAGTGTTAGTGATACACATGTTGCACCTGCAACTATTGAAATGATTTTAGATGTAATCCAAGCTCCCACTTGAGGCCTTTTGTAGTGGACATGAGGCCCATTAGTGCAACCCATTGATGCAGCCCACTTGACCGTATATGAGGCCCATTAGTGCGGCCCGTTGATGCGGCCCATTTGGTTTATATGAGGCCCATATGATAAGGCCCGACTTGATGAACATGAGGCCCATTATGATGTGTATTAAGCCCTTATCGTACGGCCCATTATGACGTGTATTAGGCCCATGACGCGTGGCCCAGTTGATGTATTCGAGACCCAGATAGGTGACCCATTTGATGCATATGAGACTCATGTGTAGGGTCCACATGTTATGTATTTGGGGCCCATGAGCCGGGCCCACCTATTGTGTATATGAGGTCCACTAATGCGGTCCGATGATGAGGCCCACTTGATTTATATGAGACCCATCGTGATGTATTTAGGGCCCGGGCATGAGGCCCATTATGAAGTATTTGGCCCATTGAGATTGTATGTGGCTATTATGATGTGTATTAGGCACATTGTGATGTGATGGGGCCTATCGTGATGTATATTAGGCCCTTGTGTGAGGTCGTGGGCCCACTGTATGTTCGGCCCTATATGGGCCACTCCTTGGGAGCAATGTTGGTTGAATGCCCACATTGATGTGCAGTGATAGTTAAATGTCCACATTCTGACCTTCCCTTAGGCCTGGTTAGGCCTATTCTCTTCATTCTCAAGTGGGTTACCCCAAACGATTGGGCACTATTGATATTGCTTGGTCCATTATCGGTGTCCATCCATGGATCCCACCTTTCATAGAGGCTGATTGTCAAGGCCGATTCTGATTGTCGAGGCCGATTCCGATGGTCGAGGCTGATTCTGATGGTCGAGGCAGATTGTCGAGGCCAATTGTCAAGGTCGATTGTTGAGGTCAATTCTGATTCCGATTGTCAAGGTCGATTGTTGAGGCCGATTCAGATTCTAATTATCGAGGCCGATTCCAATTCCTATCCCGATTGTCGAGGCCGATTCTAAGGCCGATTTCGATTTTGATTATCGAGGCTAATTTTGATTGTCGAGGCTGATTGTTGAGGCAGATTCTGATTCTGATTGTCGAGGCCGATTTCGATTATCGAGGCCAATTATCAAGGCCGATTCGATTCTGATTGTCGAGCTTGATTCCGATTATTGAAAATGATTGTATAGGCCAATTATTGAGGTCAATTATCGAGGTTGATTTCGATTGTCGAGGCTGATTGTCGCGGCCTAATGTGATGTATATGAGGCCTTGTGATGAGGCCCATTGTGGTGCATTTGAGGGCCAGGCGATGAAGCCCATCGTGATATATATTCAGCCCATATGAGAGGCCCATCATGATGTGTAATAAGCTCTCGAGTGAGGCCCATGGTGTTGTATATTAGGCCCTTATGTGAGGCCATGGGTCCACTAAATGTTGGCTTTATGTGGGTCATTCCTTGGGGGCAATTTGGTTAAATGTCCACATTGTCGAGGCCGATTGTTGATACCAGTTATTGATATCGATTATGAGTATGTGACAGAATAACATCATAATACATGCCCATACGCATCATCTGCATGTTTATTATGACATGTGATTGACCATTACATATGTCATAGTACAAATGGTTTATGAGACTCCCTGATAGGTGGAGTTATCCCACATGAGCACACGGTATGCGCAGGATTGATGCATGATTGGACTACATGACTCATGCATCTTGCATTATGTGATTGTGATTACTATATGCCCTAGCGACATCAGGGTTGTGACCTCCACAGGCATGTCGTGGATGACTAGATGGGACACTCGAAATCTATTCTAGCATTGAGCCACCATAGATGGCCCTGGGTAAAAATCTCTAAACCCTCTTGGTACCAGAAGATGCCCTAATGTTGAGACCGAGTAGCGCATGAGGGCCGTATACCAGTAGGCTATGTCTCCCACTGTGTCATAGTCGGTTGGAGGGGGTGTGGCCTTGCCCGCCTGAGGGAGTAGGCAGTGCTAGGCTGAGTCTGACCAGTTCATAAATGGGTCTACTATCGACGAGCCGGGCCGATATTGGTAGGCGAATAGTGAGGTCTCTTCCACTTACCCAGTTGTGCGCTTGATAGGGTGGCAAGCTGGTGTGGAGTGTATTAGACCCCGGTGATATTCCAGAGATGTACAGTATTAATTTGTGGATCAGGAGTTGCATATTCAGCATCATATTCATTCATTCACTATCCACTTGGGCTAGTGGTGTGCAACTAATTGTTATATGTACTATCGCAATGGTCAGGATTTTGTTTGGGGCGCGCGACTAACTTGAGATCAGGAGATTACTACATTGAGTCTATCTATCCAAATTTAGGTATGAGACTGGTTTAGATAGAAGTCCTTTGTGATAGGCCCCATAGCCTGCGATACCACGTACTATCATCTTGACTTCACACTGTAGCTTGGTCATTTCATTCGCACCTCACATTGCATATTGCATTACATCCTCGGCATATGGCATTTTAAGTTGCTATGTTTCTGCATTTATATGTCCTAGATAAGGCTGGTGGTATTCGTAGCTCTTCCAAATTGTATATTGTATTACATCCTCAATATCTGATATTTGGTTCATTTTGATGAATTTGTCAGTATTTTCGCTTACTATGATATCGTATGATTCATGATCTTACCAGTATTTTTGATATTGTATGATTATGGCATTGTATTGAATACTTGATACTTACCTTGTGCACACACTTACACCACCCTCTAAGCTTTCTATAAGCTTATGAACGATAGATGCGTGCAGGTGATTTTAGGTTGCAGCAGTGTGGAGTTTGGAGCATGTAGCTAATTTCTGGAGCTTTGATTTTGACTTATGTATTTCTATTTCAGCATTGTATTCAAATGTTTATATTAGTAGATATATGATGATAATGTTGCCTTTGTAATTTGGGTAAACTTCTAGTTATGCTTATTACTACTAAATGTACATTGAAAAATCCTCCTTGTATGATCTAAGGATCAGAATCTGGCGTATGGATGCTGGGAGCCAAGAATGGGGTACTATGGAGGTTGTCGGCGCCGAATTCAATGATCAGGAATTTTGTAAGCCCAGTTTCTGAGTTTAGGGCATGACAGGAGATGCTATGAGAGCATAACTTGGGAATACCTAAAGATAACATCACATATCTACTTATAGCTACCCTTCACTCTATGATTGTTGAGAACTTAGAATGATTAAATCCCCGAGTTTAAATAACTTAGAGATTTTCTGATATATCCCCCCTGCCGTTGAGATTGTGAGGCTGCATAGTATTCTAATTTCGATTATCTTTGATCCAGGATCCGAAGATTAGTAGGGTCACCATAGTATTGATGATGTATCTTGGGAGGGCGAGGTTGAGAATAGAGAGCACTATCTTCATCCTTTGTTAGATTGATTGTGCCTTGACTTATAAACTTGATGATGTTTCTTCTTTCCTTATCTATTCTGTAAATTTTGAGGATGAAATTTTTATTAGGAGTGGGGAGCTGTGAGACCCATATCATAGCCAATACCGTTCCGTAGGCTTCCACAGTCCTCCCGGTCAAATTCTGGTGACCCACGATCTGTTATCGGCGTTTGTGTGTAATCCTGAGTCATGTCCCATATATCAGAGTCGGCTCGACCTGAGACTTGTATCCTTGCAATCGCGCCGTCACCGCAGTTCTGATGCCACGTCTCGCGCGCTGAGACGATACCTAGGCTAGGAGATGTGGGCCCGCGTTCAGTTCAAGGAAAACACAGCGCATTGTTAATCCCAAGAGAATCCATCACATCAATCTCATCAATCATATCAATCAAGTACACATCACTCCCATCACTCACACCCATCCCCAAGTACAACTACCCATCCCTAAAGTCAACTATCCCTCTTACACAAGTACTCCCATCACTCACTCACCCATCACTCACATCTCTCATCTCTCTCATCTCTCTTATCTCTCTCATTCTCCCAAGCACCCAACGTCCATGGCTTCCATGGAGAAGTTAGTGTGGCCCACCTTCTTCCCTCCCATCTCCACTTTTCAATCCTCATCTTAATCGTTAGATCACATTCTTTTGAGCTATATAATGCGTTGATGGAAAAAGGAAGAAGGGATCTTGAGGTGGGTGATTTTTGGTTTGGATTTGATGATTTGAGGGCCCACATATGGTGGGACCCATCTTGATGCATGCATTATATAGGGAGGGCCCATAGTGGCGGGGTCCCTCCCCTTCTCATCTCTTTTTCTCTCCCTCTCCTTCTCTCTCTCTCTCTCTCTTCTCCTTTTGTTTGGTGATGATGATTGATGAGGTGTGTGGCCCACCATGATGAGTTTGATCCACACCATCTGATTGCGGGACCCACCATTGCTGCCCATCCATTTCAACATGCCTGGATGAAGGAAAATACAAATATCAAGTTGATCCAAAGCTTTGGTGGGCCGCCACATGGACCCACCTTGATGTGATGTGCTGGACGCACCATGACGTGTGCTCCACATCCACACGTCCATCCATTTTGTCCAAACCACGACCCACCTGATCCTGATCGTCTAGGCTCAGGCGTCCAGCAGTAATGTTGCTGGACTGTATGAAAGGGAAAAACAATTATCAGCTTGTCCGTGGGGTGGCTCACCCTTCTGTGGACCCCAACATGTATGCGTGTCATCCAGACCGTCCATCTGTTTTGATGAATGAGGGGTCATCGTGATGGTGTAACCATTCATCCCATCCGTCAGCAGTTCCGTGGGCCACCATGATGATGTTCATCATCCAGCCGTCCGTATGGACCCCACCATGATTGTGTATATCTGCACCATCCAGCTGAGATGGTGCTACACGTGCTGGGAATGCTGGGCATGCTGCAGGTGACACGTGGGACCCACATGGGGCTATGTTTTATCCCAGCAGTCCTGTGGGCCCTGACTGTGATGTATGTGCTTCCATCCACACCGTTCAGACTTCTGGATAGTGTTGGACAGTTTTGGATGGTGCTGTGGACCGCCATGATGTTTGTTTTGATCCAAACTGTCCCTCTTTGTGGACCCCAATGATATTGATATTCTATCTATGCCGTTCATCACATGGACCATTTGCATGTGCGGCATCCATGGGCCGCTTGATGTATGTATCCAGCCGTCCATCACTGGACGCTAGACACTACTGACCTGCAGAACAAGATAGTAATAATAATAATAATAATATTCAAATAATATATATATATATATGTATATGCACATTATGGGTGGGCCACACCACGTGGACCCACTTGATATATGCGTTTCATCTCTACTATCCGTCCATAAATGAATGTTGCTGGACTAATGTCCAGCAGCTTTGGGACTCCATCATGATATATGTGTTGCTTCAATGCTCTCCATCCATTTTCCTGGTGGGACCCACCTAAGATGTATGTGATCTACACAAGCTGTCCATCTGATCAGATCAATGGACACCACTGTGATGTAAATATTTCATCCATAATGTCCAGATTGTGCTGGACGGTGCTGGAAAATGTTTGGATGGTGCTGATTTACCTGAACAATGCTTGGACAGTGCTGATCATTATTAGTGGGCCATGTGCCCCATAGAATGATAGTGTCCAATGATACACATGTTACACCTGCAACTATTGAAATGATTTTCGATGTAATCCAAGCTCCCACTTGAGGCCTTTTGTAGTGGAATGAGGCCTATTAGTGCGGCCCATTAATGTAGCCCACTTGACCGTATATGAGGCCCATTAGTGCGGCTCATTGATGCGGCCCATTTAGTTTATATGAGGCCTATAAGATGAGGCCTGACTTGATGAACATGAGGCCTATTATGATGTGTATTAGGCCCTTATCGTGCGGCCCATTGTGACGTGTATTAGGCCCATGACACGTGGCCCAGTTGATGTATTCGAGACCCAGATACGTGGCCCATTTGATGCATATGAGACCCATGTGTAGGGCCCACATGTTATGTATTCGAGGCCCATGAGTCGGGCCCACCTGTTGTGTATATGAGGTCCATTAGTGCGGCCCGATGATGTGGCCCACTTGATTTATATGAGACCCATCGTGATGTATTTGGGGCCCGAGCATGAGGCCCATTATGAAGTATTTGGCCCATTGAGATTGTATGTGGCCATTATGATGTGTATAAGGTGCATTATGATGTGATGAGGCCCATCGTGATGTATATTAGGCCCTTGTGTAAGGTCGTGGGCCCACTATATGTTCGGCCCTATTTGGGCCACTCCTTGGGAGCATTGTTGGTTGGATGTCCTCATTGATGGGCAGTGATGGTTAAATATCCATATTGTGACCTTCCCCTAGGCCTGATCATTCTCTAATGGGTTACCCCAAACAATTGGGCACTATTAATATTGCTTGGTCCATCATTGGATGTCCATCCATGGATCCTACCTTTCGTAGAGGCCGATTTCGATGGTCGAGGCCGATTGTCTAGGCCGATTCCGATGGTCGAGGCTGATCGTTGAGGCCGATTCCAATGGTCGAGGCCGATCGTTGAGGCTGATTCGAATTTCGATTGTCGAGGCTGATTGTTTAGGCCGATTTCGATTCTGATTGTTGAGGCCGATTTTGATCCCGATTGTCGAGGCCGATTGTTAAGGCCGATTCCGATTCTGATTGTCGAGGCCGATTGTTGAGGCTGATTCCGATTCTGTTTGTTGAGGCCGATTCTGATTTTGATTATCGATACCGATTCCGATTGCCGAGGGTGATTGTTGAGGCCGATTCTGATTTCGATTGTCGATTCCGATTGTTGAGGCCGATTTCGATTCCGATTACAATTGTCGAGGCCGATTCTGATTGTCGAGGTCGATTGTTGAGGCCGATTCTGATTCTGATTGTTGATACTGATTCCAATTATTGGGGCCGATTACGATTGTCGAGGCCGATTTCGATTGTCGAGGCCGATTCTTGAGGCCAATTCTGATTTCGATTGTCGAGGCCGATTCTGATTCCGATTATCGAGGCCGATTGTTAAGGTTGATTCTGATTTCGATTATCAAGGCCGATTCCGATTATCGAGGTCGATTCTGATTATCGAGGCCAATTATTGAGGCCGATTTCGATTGTCGAGGCCGATTGTTGAGGCTAATTCCGATTTCGATTGTCGAGGCCAATTCCGAGGATGATTATTAAGGCCGATTCCAATTCCGATTGTTGAGGTCGATTTCGATTGTCGAGGCTGATTCCGATTGTTGAGGTTGATTATATAGGCCAATTATTGAGGTCAATTATCAAGGTTGATTCCGATTGTCTAGGCCGATTGTCGAGGCTAGATATTGAGGCAGATTGTCGAGGCCCAATGTAATGTATATGTGGCCCGTATTTGAGGCATGTTGTGATGTGTATTCAGCCCGTGTTTAAGGCCCAATGTTATGTATATGAGGCCTATGTGATGAGGCTTATTGTGATGCATTTAAGGGCCAGGCGATGGAGCCCATTGTGATGTATGTTAGGCCCATGTGAAAGGCCCATCGTGATGTGTATTAAGCTCTTGAGGCCCATGGGCCATGGGTCCACTATATGTTAGGCTCTATGTGGGCCAGTCCTTAGAGGCAATGTTGGTTAAATGTCCACATTAGCGAGGTCGATTGCCGATGCCGGTTATTAATACCGATTATGAGTATGTGATAGCATAACATCATGATACATGCTTATACGCATCATCTGCATGTTTGTTATGAGATGTGGTTGACCATTGTATATGTCATTGGGCAGGTTGTTATGAGACTCCGTGATAGGCGGAGATTGTTTCACATGAGCGCACGGTATATGCAGGATTAATGCATGACTGGATTGTATGACTCATGCATCTTGCATTGTATGTTGTGATTATTGTACGCCCTCACGACATTAGGGCCATAGGCTCCACAGGCATATTGTGGATGGCTAAATGAGACACTAGAAATATGTTCTAGCATCGAGCTGCCATAGATGGCCTCGAGTGAAAAACCCTAAACCCTCTTAGTACCAGAGGACACCCCAACGTTGAGACCGAGTGGATATATATAAGCGCATGAGGGCCGTATACCAGTAGGTCACGTCTCCCACTGTGTCGTGGTCGGTTGGGAGGGGGTGTGGCCTTACCTTCCTGAAGGAGTAGGTAGTGCTAGGCTAAGTCTGACCAACTCGTAAATGGGTCCGCTATCGACGAGCCAGGTCGATATTAGTAGGCGAATAGTGAGGTCTCTTCCACTTACCCAGTTGTACGCTTGATGGGGCGGCAAGCTGGTGTGGAGTGTACTAGATCCCGGTAATGATCTCAGAGATGTACAGTACTGAGTTGTGGAGCAGGAGTTGCATATTCAACATCATATTAATTCACTATCCACTCAGGCTGGTGGTGCGCAACTAATTGTTATGTGTACTTTCATAATAGCTAGGATTTCAATTGGGGCATGTGACTAACCTGAGATCAGGAGCTTACTACATTGAGTCTATCTATTCAAATTTAGGTATGAGACTGGTTTGGATAGAAGTCCTTTGTGATAGGTTCCATAGCCTGCGATACCACGTATTATCATCCTGACTTCACACTGTAGCTTGGTCATTTCATTCGGACCACATATTGCATATTGCATTATTTCCTCGACATATGACATTTTGGGTTGCTATGTTTCTGCATTTATATGACCCAGATGAGGCTGATGGTATTCGTAGCTCTTCCGAATTATATATTGTATTACATCTTCGATATCTAATATTTGGTTCGTTATGATAAATTTTCAGTATTTTCGCTTACTCTGATATTGTATGATTCATGATCTTACTAGTATTTTCGATATTGTATGATTATGGCATTGCATTGAATACTTGTCACTTACCTTGTGCACACACTTACATCACCCTCTAAGCTTTCTATAAGCTTATGCACGATAGATACGTGCAAGTGATGTTAGGTTGCAGCAGCGTGGAGCTTGAAGCATGTAGCTGACTTCTGGAGCTTTGATTTTGACTTATGCATTTCCATTTCAGCATTATATTCAAATGTTTATATTAGTGGATATATGATGATAATGTTGCCTTGGTGATTTGGGTAAACTTGTAGTTATGCTTATTACGAGTAAATGTACATTGGAAAATCCTCTTTGTAGGATCCCACGATCAAAATCTGGCATATGGACGCTTGGAGACTTGAATGGGGTACTACGGAGGCTGTCGACACCAGATTATGCGATCGAGAATTTTGTGAGCCCAAGTTTGAGATGTCACAGAGATATTTGGCTTAGTTGGACACCTTACATTTCCACATGTTGTATATTTTGAAACAATTCATGTATATATTAAGCTCGGTTACGTACTCATACTCTGGAGGTTTGTGAAACACCCACATGTTTAAAGGACAAGCTGACGTCTGCACCCATGCTAGTACTACCAGAGCAAGGGGTTAGATATTCTATTTACACTGACGCTTCTCGAGTCGGTTTGGGTTGTGTACTTATACAGAAGGATAGGGTGATCACCTATGCCTCATGACAGTTGAGGAAAAATGAAGAAAACTACCCCACTCACGACCTGGAATTGGTGGCAATCATTTTTGCATTAAAGATTTGGAGACATTACCTCTACAGTGAGGAGTTCAAGCTCTTTTACGAACACAAAAGCCTCAAGTACATATTTACACAGAGGGACCTGAATGTAAGGCAACACCGTTGGATGGAGACTTTGAAAGATTTCAAGTTTGAAGTCTCCTAACATCCTGGCAAGGCCAACCTTGTGGCCGATGCTTTGAGCCATAAGGAAACTATAGAATTTTCAGCCCCACTAATGATAGAAGAGTGGAATATGGTGGAGTTCATGCGAGATTTCGATCAGAAGCTGATAGTAGAGGAGCCATTTGAGAGCGTCGCACACTTCCACGTGCAACCACTTATTGATGACCGAATCATTGTGGCTTAGAAAGATGATGAGCTACTGTCGAAGATGAGAGAGCGTACAAATGACAATGAAGACTCAGAATGGAGGATTGACTTAGATGGAGGTTTGCGGTATCGCGGCCGCTATGTGTCCCAAACCTTCACGACTTGAGGAGAGAAGTTCTAGAGACCATTCATAATTCAAAGTTAGCAATGCAGCCGGGTAGTACAAAGATGTATCGAGACGTAAAGTGTTCATACTGGTGGGATAACATGAAGGCACAAATAGCAGATTTTGTGTCCCGATGCCTTACGTGCCAGCAAGTCAAGGCCGAGCATCACCAACCCCCTGGTTTACTTCATCCCATACTCATAGCCAAGTGGAACTGGGATTTCATATCTATGGATTTCATTTTCTGGTTACTAAAGATGAGAAAGGGACATGACTTCATTTAGGTGATTGTGGACCAGTTGACGAAATCGGCCCATTTTCTCCTGATTAGAATTTCTAATTCGACAGATAATCTAGCTAAGCTGTACATTAAGGAGATAGTACGACTACATGGGGTTCCTATAGAGATTGTGTCGAACCAAGACACACGATTCACATCTATTTTTTAGACTCGAATCTAAGAAGCAATGGGAGTAAAATTGAAGTTTAGTACCGTGTTCCACCCACAGACCGATGGCAGATGGAGCGAGTAAATCAAATACTTGAGGACATGTTACGAGCATGCGTACTTGACTTTAAGGATAGCTGGGATGACTGTCTCCTTTATGCCGAGTTTACTTATAACAACAACTTCCAAGCAAGCATTGGCATGGCTCCTTAAGAAACATTGTATGGATGCCCATGTCGGGCCCCGCATTGTTGGGCGGAAGTTGGCGAGAAGAGCTTGGTTGGCCCAGACTTGGTTTAAGCGACCTCAGAAAGGATCGATATTATCAAGCGTTGACTCCTTACAGCCCAGAGTAGACAGAAGAGTTACGCTGATACGAGACGAAGATAGTTGGAATTTTAAGTTGGGGACCATGTATTCCTTAAAGTTTCCCCAATGAAAGGAGTACTTCGTTTTGGCAGAAAGGAGAAACTCACGCCGAGATTCATTGGTCCATTCTAGATTTTAGACCAAGTGAGTGTAGTAGCATACCGTCTAACCTTGCCCACACCACTCGCTGGCGTGCACAATGTATTCCATGTATCGATGCTGAAGAAGTATGTCCCTAACCCTACCCTTTTTATCAAGTGGGATTAAGTGCAGCTAAGTGAAGACACTACTTATGTATTGTGGCCCACACATGTTCTAGATAGGAAGGAACAAGTGTTGAGTAGCAAGGTTGTCCCACTCGTGAAAGTGATATGGACACACCACACCGAGGAGGCTACTTGGGAAAAGGAAGCTGAAGTCTGTAAGAACTAATTTTAAAGATGAAATTTTTCTTTAAGGGGGGTAGATTGTAACACCTTGGAAAAATTCGTACAAGGACCCGAGTACCACTTCAGGCAGGACTACCCAAGGACCACATCCTGTCGAATAATTTAGGCAAAAAATAATTAAGTACTAAACTAAATAATCAGTCGATTAAGCTCGAGCCACCATTTTCCTAAATGAGAAGGCCTAAGACCATTAATACCACTGACTCAACGTCACTTAAGACCTGGGATAAATCCTAGGAGCCTATTGCTCTCGAGAGTACATTGAAACTCCGTATCAGACCTAAACCGCATGTCGAGGGTCCGATGACCACGAGACTATAGGACTATGTCCGTCCTACTGGGCTTGGCGACCATCACAGGAATCAGGCCCAGATATTGTCCAGAAATGTACAACTTGAGCCCTGAGTGAAGTGTGTGAGAAACACGAATATCTTTAGAAAATGAAATGAAACTTAAGTGAATTGGGCCATTTTCTTTCACGCGAAATTGAAGATTTTGGACCATCAGTTTCTGACCAAACTTCACCCATGGGAAAAGAAAATTTCTATGCACATATCTGTATAGTTGTGGCCCCGATTGAGTAATTATGATCGTTGATCTGACACAGGTCCTCCATGATCGATTAGCTTATCCGATCGCACCAAAATCATGTCCTGGCATGGATCCATTGTCAGAGAGCATACCCTATGACTTAGGTGGGTAGTGGGCCTCCTTACGAGACCTGTTTGTCAGAAATAGTCGCCCAAAGGGTATAACTTATGTACATAGTGGCCTTAGGGCCATTTGCATCACTTCTGGGCTTATAAATAGCCCTTATTTCACCCCACCTCTCTTGTGTACGAATTTCTTCCAAACCCTAAGGGAGAGAGGAGAGAAAAGAAGAGAAAGAGGAAAGAGAGAAGAGAGATCTTAGGAGATCGTTGTAGGAATCCTCTCCCACAACTCCACGCACCGAATCCCTCCCCATCGTGCTACCGAAACCCTTTCGGTTATGATTTTGGGTATGAAAACCTAACCCTAATGTCGTTGTAGAGATTCAGGTTGATTGTTCATCAAACAAGCTAACCAATTATGTCATTTATGTGCCCGACGTTTTATTTTTGGCAACGTAGAGTTTGAACCGAGTCCGAATCGAGTATTCTGACGAAAGGTGTGGACTATAAATGCTTAGATTGCAGTTATCAATGCTTTCAATGTCAGGTAATGATTTATTCCTGACTTGATTGCTACTGTATTGTTTTAGATACGCCGATTTCGGTATAATATACATGTATGAACTGTATTGAGCAAAATATGTATCCCATGTGTTTGTTGAAATGTTTGAAAGAACATTTAAACAAGATCTGTGCTTGCCTTGATTACTGATCTAAGATTCATCACGGTCATATGCATGCTGATCTCTCTGTATAAGGAATTGCTAACATATATGTTATAACTAACCTAGTCTATATATTTGGTGAAGTGTAGTCTAAGTGTTTGATGTATTGTCTGAATGAGAAATTGTTGATGATTTGTATTTATTACGAGTAGTAAGATAGGATTCTTAATTGCCTTATTCATGTGTATAGTTTCTTTCATGTAATCATATTTGCCTCTACGCAATTTATGGATAAAATGCAAGTTTTTGGTAACATGATTAATGTGCTTAATGAAATGCTCAAATGAGGAATTTACTTGGATTGTTTATTAAATGCTAAAATGATTGTCACATGTGTTTATTTACTGTATCTGAGTAAGATTGGGGCTACAACGTAGCCCAGGCAATCAGTAACAGTCCCTATACGGGTGGCCGAATTAGTCTCACCACATTGGGCATACTCGATGAATCCGGGTCATACAACGATTATTGACAGTGGTTAGGCCACGAGGGGTTCTTATGTGTTCCATGTCAATTAAGTTAATGTGTGCCTGTATCAATCGAACTTGCCTAACAAACTGATTGGCCTATTATGTGTTTACCATGTATGGACACTACTGCTTGAATCTAAGGTACCCCTCACCAATGTAAAGACCCACTTTAACCATGGTACCATGATCCGCTAAGACTCATGGGCCAGACATGGTGGTATGGGATACCATGTTCGAGCTGTTAGCCTATGCTGGGGTGACGAGCCTCCTCGTAGTGACCAGCGAGCAACTCAGACTCGTGAGCCGGGCATGGTGGTATGAGACACTGTATTCATGCTGTCGACCTACGCTAAGGTGACGAGCCTCCCCATAGTAATCATGAGTATAAACTCTTCAATTTGCCTATCGACTGCTTTTCATTAGGAGTGATGACCCTACAACTTGGCTATCGTATATGCTTAACTAGGAGTGATGAACCTAGATGGATCCTTAAGTTCGGGTCAATGATATAAAGGGAGGTACCCTAGCTTCCTAAATTTGTTGTATGAATAAGCTTAATTAATTACTTGGCTAACATGACCATGTATCGCATTGCATTAGTTAGGATGTGCTTTAAAAGCGATGAGGTTGCATTGGAGGAAGTGACGTCATATGCGAAATAGGTTGTCAGAGTCGTTTGTGAGGGAGCTTCGATGCGAGGGCATACATTATTACTTGCACTCCATTCTTACATTAACAAGAGTAGTTAGGAAGTGATTGTTATGTTACTTTATCATTACTACTTGATTGACTTGATAACATGTTAACTTTTGCCTTATAGTACCACTGATTTGGCCACTCACTCTCACTTTGGGATGGTGTTTTAATACACCAACCAGACTCTGATTTAGATGCAGGTGATGATGAAGTCCATGCAATGGAGTAGGACTTTATGGATGAGGAGGAGGAATTCTCCTACTTTCAATTAACGGGCGGGTTGATGTAGATCTTGTGTTGATATGCAGGGAACACTGGGATATTTAGCTTAGTTGGACACCTTACATTTTCACATTTTGTATATTTTGAAACAATTCATGTATATATTAAACCCGATTACATACTCATACTCTGAAGGTTTGTGAAACACCCACATGTTTAAATATATATGTTTCAGACTTTCGCTTACTTAATTTAACATATCCGGAGTATGATATGATGTTTTAGTATAATCTCACTCATGTTTAACTCATTAATATGGTCGAAATCTGAACATCATTATCCATATTGCATAAGTGATGTGCTGGATCTCGGGAGTAGAGCTTTGCTCTACCCTCGAAATTCAGGGCGTTACACCCCCCCCCCCCCTCCTTTTTCCAGCTTTAGATTTTATATCGACGTCCCTTTTCACATTATTTTCAGTACTTTCCTTCTTTTCCAATGAAATTACCTTGGATGCATTGCCTTTTAATTGATTTACTATTTTTTAATTAGTTCTTTTTATCTTCTAAGGTGGATCAAGTTCTCCAGACTTGGTTCTCAATACCCATCAGTGATGTACATACTATAATCAGAAATTCTAGTAGTTCATAGAAAAATAAGTCGAGTGTGAACTATGATTTAGATCAAAGTGATATTCAAACTTCCTCTTAACCAATTAATTTGAAAAACTTTAATAATATACTACTCAATTGATCAAACTCCAACAATTCAAAAATTCAACTTTCTATCATATCATAATACGTAAAACATTCTTAATTACACAAACTTTCATTTTCCAAATGAGTTTCAAAATTGAAAATTTTGAATTTTAAAAAATTTCAAACAATTTGCTTAAAAACTAAGAAAAACTGATTAATTTACCTAATCCACACCCCCAACCTAAAATCTACATTATCGTCAATATAAAAGATATATGCATGTAATGTATATGAGACAATGAAAAGAAATCAGAAGTGAAGGTTAGATAGTACCTGAAGAAGGAGAATTGAAGCTTTTCCAAAGTTTCTCAACATGTAAATAGGTTAGCATGAAAACTAAACAAACTAAAATCAAATTATCCTAATCCAAAATCTTATGAAAGCAACAAGCCTAACTACACTTCCATCAGACTGGGAGGTCAATCTTGATACATAGGATCAATTAGAGGCATGGACATATCCTCTGAATCAAACTTCTCAATGAATGGCTTGGGATGATGACTGTCCACTTTGAAAATATTGCCATTTATTGGATTCTTTATCTCTACGGCCCCATGAGGATAAATAGTGGTAAAAATAAAAGGGCCGGTCTAACGAGATCGAAGCTTACCCGGAAAAAGGTGTAATCAAGAATTATGCAAAAGGACTTTTTAACTTGGTGTGAATGATTTTCGAAGAATTTTCGGTCATGGAACACCTTCATTCTTTTCTTATAAATTCTCATTTTCTCATGTGCATCATTTCGAATTTCCTAAAGTTCATTTAATTGAAGTTTGCATAACGAGCCAACGTTGTCTAGATTGAAGTTCAGATTTTTAATTGCCCAATAGGCCTTATGTTCCAACTCCACGGGCAAGTGGCAAGCCTTACCATAGACAAGTCTAAAGGGAGACATTCTAATGGGGGTCTTATAAGTTGTACAGTAAGCCCATAAAGCATCAAACGGTTAGATTGACCAATCTTTATGATCGGGGTTAACCCTTTTGTTTTAATTTATTTGATTTCCCTGTTGGAAATTTCAGCTTGACCGCTTGTCTGTAGGTGATAAGGGGTACTAACTTTGTGAGAGATGTCATATTTCTTCATTGAGTTCTCGAATGGCCTATTGTAAAAGTGTGAACATCTATCATTTATGATGGCTCAAGGTGTTCCGAACCAGGAAAGGATGTTTTCTTTTAAGAATCGAATAACCGTTTGATAATCATTGTTCCGGCACAGGATCGCCTTGACCCACTTGATAACATAGTCTAATGCTAACAAGGTGTAAATGTTTCCAAATAATTGGGTGAATGGTTCTATGAAATCAATGCCCTAGCAATCAAATGCTTCAATAATTAGAATGGGGTTCAATGGCATCATGTTTCGATAGGACAATCCTCCCAGTTTTTTACAATGCTCATAAGCTTTGCATCATAAGTATCTTTGAACATAGTGGGCCAATAAAAGTAGCACTACATAATTTTGGCAATGGTCTTTTTAGCAGAAAAGTGACCACCACAGGCCTGAGAATGATAAAAGGAGATTACGCTTTGATGTTCATTATCGGGCACATATCTCTTTAAAATCTGATATGGGGAATATTTAAACAAGTAGGGGGTCATCCCAGATGAACTTACATACATTAGCGTAGAATTTTTTCTTATCTTGCACAGTCTAATGAATAGGCATTAAACTTGTAGTAAGATAATTCGCAATATCAACAAACCAAGGTAATTGGAAAAGTTTAAACAATTGTTCGTCAAGGAACACGTCATTTATTTGTGTCATCTCAAGGGAATCGAGTAGGTCAAGTCTAGAGATATGGTCAGCCACTACATTCTCTACTCTATTCTTATCATGTATTTCAATGTCAAACTCATGGAATAGAAGGATCCATATTATCAAGTGGGGCTTAGCATCCTTCTTAGAAAGAAGGTACTTCAGTGCCACATGATCATTGTAGATGATGATCTGGGATCGGATCAAGTAGGACCTAAATTTGTTCAAAGCGAACACTACAGCTAAGAGTTCCTTCTCCATAGTAGAGTAGTTCACTTGTGCAGAATTTAGAGTTTTACTTGCATAGTAAATCACATGGGGCTTCTTCTCCTTTCTCTGACCTAACACCTCCTCAATAGCATAGTCACTGACATCGCACATTATCTCAAAAGGCGAGCTTCAATCGGGTGGTTGTATGATAGGAGTGGTAGTCAACATGCCTTTGAGCTTAGAAAAATCTCTTTGGCATTCTTTACTCCACTTGAATGGGGTATCCTTTTGGAGAAGATTATATAAAGGACGAGAGAGGTGACTAAAGTCCTTTATAAATCTTTTATAAAAATCAGCGTGTCTTAGAAAGGATTGTACGTCACATATGCTTTTGGGTGGAGGTAGGTTGGGGATAAAGTTAATTTTAGCCTTATCTACCTTAATTCCCTTAGACGAAATTATATGTCCAAGAACTATTCCCTTGGGAACCATGAAATGACATTTTTTCCAATTCAACACAAGAATTTTCTCTTCACATCTCTTTCGTACAAGTTTATGATGTTTAAGGCATTCGCTAAAGAATTGACAAAAGACAGAGAAATCATCCATGATGTCCTTTAAATATTGCCCCACCATTACAGAAAATATGCTCAACATGCATCGCTGAAAAGTGGCAGTGGCATTACATGGTTCGAATGACATCCTTTAGTAAGAAAATGTACGAAAGGGACATGTGAATGTCATTTTCTCTTGATCTTCAAGGGCTATCTCTATATTGTAGCCCGAATACCTATCCAAGAAACAATAGTAAGAATGACCAGCTAGCCTTTCTAAAATTTAATCAATGGAAGGTAAAGGAAAGTGGTCCTTTCTTGTGAAGATATTCAACTTTCGATAGTCAATGCACATCCTCCAACCAGAAGTAACTCTAGTTGGCACAAATTCATTATCAACATTGGCTACGATGGTGATTCCAAACTTCTTAGTAACCACCTATGTTGGACTCACCCATTAACTATCGGATATAGGGCATATGATACCCACATCCAACAATTTAAGTAACACAGCCTTAACCACTTCATTCATGTTAGGATTTAAACGACGTTGTGGTTGTCAGGAGGTTTTTTCATTTTCTTCTAAGTAAATGTTGTGGGTATGAATTAAAGGGTCAATTCCCTTGAGGTCCGCAATCATCCATCTAAGGGCTCCCATATGTTCCTTGAGAGTAGAAATGAGCATACTCTCTTATTTTTCATCAAGGTGGGAAGAAATCACCACCAATTAGTCTCATCTTGACCTAAATAGACATACTTAAGATTGGCGAGTTAAAGGTTTTATGTCAACCTTCGGTGCCTTGAGACTAGATGGTAAAGGCATTATATCGGTTTGGGGCAAAGTCTCAAATTGTGGCCTCTATTAATTAATTTCAAGTACTAGGGTCACATCAAGCAAGGCGTCCATCTCCCTAATCATGTCGACATCTAAATAAGGGGAATGGGCTAAGCACATCTCCAAAGGGTTAGAGTATAGAGTCAAAAGTGCTCTATCTTCCACGAAAGAATTGATCATGTTAATGTTGTGGGTATCGTCAACATCCTCTGATTGTTTGCTCGTATTAAAAAAATGTTGAGCTCTAATGTCATGTTCCTAAAAGATAAATTCATAACTCCATTCCTACAATTGATGATGGCATTTGATGTAACTAGGAATGGGCGACCAAGAATGATGGGAATCTAAGTGCTCACGTTCATGATATGCTAAGTATAAAAAATGATAAAATCCACTGGGTAGTAGAATTTATCAACTTGGACCAACATGTCCTCAATTATCCCTCTCAGTACATAAACTAATCAATTAGTAAGTTGTAGTGTGGTCCGGGTGGGTTTTAATTCACCTAGACCCAACTGTTCATAGATCGAGTAAGGGATTAGATTTATACACTTGCCCCTAAGTCAAGAAGTGCATGT
This sequence comes from Magnolia sinica, assembly GCF_029962835.1. NCBI lineage: Eukaryota > Viridiplantae > Streptophyta > Magnoliopsida > Magnoliales > Magnoliaceae > Magnolia > Magnolia sinica. Next base: position 27,103,042 of record NC_080588.1, read on the forward strand.
TCAATCCAATGGTTCCCAATTACACAAGTGATGGTTGGGCTACCGGGATCCTTGTATTTTTGTGGCACATTTTTCTTGAGGATGACACTCACTTTTTCTGTCAAAAAGATTTTCTTTTGTATATTTTGCCACTTTTTGGTAGTGCATAGATCTTTGAGGAACTTGGCATATGATGAAATTTGTTTAATGGCATCTAATAAAGGGATATGGACTTTCACTTATTTAAGCACCTCCAGAATATCCAGAGCGTTAGATAGAGGTTTTGGTGCAATCAGCCAATGGGGGAATGACTTAATCAGCTTATTTTGGGATTCCAGTTCTATCTCATGTGGGGTGTCCCTAAATCTATCACTCTCAACTTCTTCTGAGTCCTTAGGCTTTTCAGCCCTCACCAGAATGGTTTTATCAATTATCTTTCCACTTCTAAGAGTGGTAATAGACTTGGCTTGCTCCATTTGAATTGAAGAGCCGAGGTCACTTATTTCACACTGGGGTTTTGGATTGGGTAGAGGTTGGGCTGGAAAAGTCCCTTTCTCCCCAATCGATAAGTGTGACTTAATCCTTTGAATTGGCAATGCAAACATTCCCAGTATTGTTTTGAGATCCCGAAATGCTTACATCGTATACTGGTTGAATATCTCTTTGTTTACATAAATTTTTGAACCGTATTCTCTTGAGGCCTCCTTTGATTAAGAAGTTGAGTGTAACATCCTGAATTTTCATGGCTAGAGTTTATACTCGTGTCTAAAAAAACCAGGTGTTAATAATGTATAAACTGGATGCTTTAAAAATCGCAGAATTTTTTTTTCATTTATTTAGATCACATCCAGTTACATTCATAAAGGTAACATTCACAAGAATAAAATCAACTACATTGATTATTTCATCAAAGTAATAAAATTTAGTAAATAATCAAATGCCTTCTCAATGGAAGCTTATTACATTAATCGAGTTCGTAGTGGAAGTATAAAACTAAATCATGAAACCATCTTCGTATTTGATCAGTATAATCTTCTACAGGGAGATAGTCCTCTAGATCTTCAATCTGCACATCATCTGCATCATCTATACAGTAAGAGAGGGTCAACGCCCTAGTCATAGTGATGGTTATCCTTTAAGATTAGCAGTAATTCAAGAGATTCATGAAAGCAATGTAAGGATTCTAGTACATCCCGTACTCCACTAATACAAGGGTATCAGCATGCGTAAACAACCTACATGAATTCATGTATAGCAAAGTGTGTGCAGCTCATCATACATAGTGATCATTATAATGTAGAATATGATTTATAGAAAACCCGACTTGTCCCGCATCCCATAACTATGGATATTCACTGGCGTGTCTAACGCTAACATGAATTTATGCGAACATCTTAAGGAGATACAACAAAGTGGTTGGAGAATTTACGTAACACGATGTGTTCATGGAGAAACTATTTATGACATCTAATCCCGAGAAGTGATGTAACACGCATGATGATTTACTTACATCAATTGTGCACTATGCCAACCAACCCATAGAAGTATATGCCGACCAAGAGGGCCGCTACTTATAACACATTACGTACACGATAAATATTGAGTCACTAGTTGTGATACCTCTTAACACATCACTTGCACATAAGGAATGTAAACAGAATCATGGGAGTTTTAGAATTCCAAGACACATGCCCAAGCCTTAAAGATAGATAACACAATGACTAATAAAATAAGGAGGTGAGTAGTAATGGCTAACTCAATAAGACAAGAGTGGTAATGGCCAACTCAACAAAGAGGAGAGTAGCAATGGGTAACTCAACAAAATTGGTAAAGGCAAGGGTAAGACTTGAATCCATGATCTCATGTAAATTCAGAAAGATCACGCATAATTAATCGTCATATCAAAATTCTCAAAGATAAATAATTGATGTTTAAACAATTGCAGAGAATATCACAATGTCATGAAAGCTTGTAAATGTTAAGATAATAATATCTTAAATTAAGTAAGCATAAAGGATAAAAACCCTCACCTCTTGAATCCAATCACACTCTATGGTGCTAGGCTTGAATGGATGCATTGTAGTACCCAATTCTAGTACAATTAATGTGATTCTCATGGTTAGTTCGTCACATTACTAAGGTCAAAACTATAAATGTAGATTTAGGATTAGGTTTGTACTACCAATTAATGTTAAGAGGACTTGGGTTGGACATTATGTGGATGAACAACTTACCTTATTCAGTTGCTAGTCTCTACTAGTGCAACTCGAAGTTAAGAGAATATCCCGGTCGAGTCAACTCACTGAGTCACCTCGGCTCAACTCTCATTTCCTTCCTTCTTCTCCCTTCTTTCTTTCCTTTTTTTTCTTCCTTTTTTCTTTGGAAGACCATCCAATGGATCTAGAAGGACCAGAATCTGTACCTGGCTGGACGCAACCGAGTCGACTCGGTTCAGCAAGGTTAGCTCTTTCTCTCCTCCTCTTTCTTTCTTCTCTTTACTTTTCCTTTCCCTCTCTCTCTCTCTTGTGACTGGGTGGCTGGCCAACTTGGTGCGGCAACTACTTCACCCTATATTTTTCTTTCTTTCTTTCTTTCTTTCTCCTTCGCTCTCTCTCTTGCTGCTGATGATTGGCTAGAGCTTGCTCTCGTTTCTTCCCTTTCTTTTCTTTCTCTTCTTGGTTGGATGCTGCAGGCCCTTTTTATATGCAGTCCGAACCCAAAAATCTCTCTACATAACTTCATTTATGCAGCAAGAAAAATGGCAAAAGACCTTACGCAGGTCATTTTCACATCAAAGAAAATGGATGTACTCCTTACGCAATCCCTGCTTTCTTGCAGAACAACATCGTTGCTGTTTATAGCAGATGGTTCCCTTCCAGAATTCTTTCTCTTCTTTTAAAACATGGGTGTGGTCGGAAGTGTCCTAGCCTCGATTTGGACGACCTTGATCAAACCAGATATTCCCTTTGAGATTTCCTTATGCAGGGAATTAGAACCAGTCGGTTTTCTTTTACATTGTTCGCGGAGGAACTTTCGGGGAGGACTGTGCTTGGTTTTTTATTGGTGAAAAGGACCAGGTTTTGGTCAGTTTTTGTCCATGGTCATCGTGGATGGTTCGGATTATTTAGAGTGAAGGTAATGGTGGGCCACAACGTCTCCAAACATACGTTGTCTGTTTACATTGTGAAAGGCATCTCGACCTCTTGCAAGCATTGCTGTGGGCACGTGTGCGTGCATGGATGCACAAGGCTATCATGGTTTTGGTCGAATTCATCTCCTGGCCATGATGGATGGCTTAGATCATACATGAGGATGATGATGGTGGCCCAACATCGTCACAACGGACAAACGTAAGAAGGAAATCCGTTTCCTTCTTCTTCTTTTTTTACGAATTTCGTCGGGTCAAACCGGGTTTGACCCAACTTTTGGAGCACTGCTGGTGCATGTGTACCGTGCGCACTTGGGCCTGATTGTGGGGCCTACAGTCATATTTTTTAAGAAATCTACACCGTCCATTCGTTTTGTCAACCCATGTTAAGGTTAAGCCCAAAGTTGAAGCATATTCTAAGATCAAGTGAATCATACCACATGAATAGTGGGTATTATGGTTTCCTCCATTGAAAACTTTCTAAGCCCTATAGTGATGTTTATTTGTCGTCCAACCTATTCATATATAGACATAGATGAAGGGAAAGCATGAATATAAGCTTGATCTAAAACTTCTGTGGCCCCCATCAAATTTTCAACGATGGATGTTCAATTCAACTATTCCCTGTGGTGAGGTCCATTTGAACATTCTACATGCTTCATTTTTGGCATCAGGCACTAAAATTATCTAGTAAAATTAATGGAAAGAGTGGATTGGATGTATAAATCATGTTGGACCTCATAACGTATACTCAGTTCGCTAAGCATACCGCATTACTTACTACGTAATCAGCTTCTGGCATCATGGGATTTTCCTGGCCTTCGTGGAAGTCGAGATTGGTCTTGTTGAAGATTTGACGGTCAGATGGCTCGATATATTGAATGGAGGTCATTCTCAATGGTTCGATTTGTATCAGGGAATAGATGTAAGGTTAGGATAGTTAGATTGGTATCGTAGATATGTACATATTACGTTAAATTTCATGGTAACGCTTAAGAACTGTCAATACTCAGGTATTGAAAAATTTGGGGTGTTATAATCTACCTCCCTTAAACATAATTTCATCCTTGAAATTTAGTACTTATATTATACAAGCCATTTTCCATGCCTCTAAGGATTTCCTACTTCCTGTGTTTGAGGGAATATGAATAGATGGTTGTAGTGTGTTTACGCCCGATACACAGATCATTCGCCTGCGCAGTACAGAGGATATACTGGTGTTAATTCATAATCCTGTTAAATCTCAATCCTTTGCTTGATCAGGGCATTGAGATCATTTGAGATTTTCTAGGACTTAAATTCGAGTCAAACCATGTAAATTTCGCGTAAACATGGTTCCATTAGTCCATATTCTCGATTGTTTTAAATTCATGGGGAATATCACGAAATCTTATATTCTTGTAAGGGGTAATTCTACGTGGCCCATTAAGCTTTCATTACATACTCTGATTATCTGATACTGTAAGTACTATGTTGTAATTTGAGCACTTAATATTGTCAAATTTTGTTGTGCCAAACCACTTGGAGTCAGTATCTTGTTATGATAAGATGGAAACTTCAAGATCACCATCGTCAAGTCTTCTATATTTTCAAGGTAAAGAACTTAGCCAAAGATCCAACACAAGCTCAAGTACAAGAACACAAAGTCTATCTCAAGCTCAAAGCTCAAGTTCAAGTTATTTACCTCTAGCTCAAGTCTTAAGTTCTCAAGCTCATATTTCAAGATCGTTACCTCAAGAATAAGATCATAAGCTCAAGCTCAAACTTAAGAATACAAGGTCAAGCTTCATGTGCTTTAATATAAACGATCTACCGAAGTGAATGATGTTTTAATATTTCATACTCACATTTAAGGTAAGGATGACCCTAAATTGACCATAGGTTATGTCATATTAATTTCATATTGAATTTGGGTCAATGTATAAGTTTATAGGCTTTTCTTCGACTAATCCTAGTCATTGTTCGACTAGGCCAAAGTGTTTCTCGACCAATCTAAGATTTGTTGAGAATTTTTTGTTGTGGCTCGACCAGTCGTGCACACTGCTCGACTAGTCGAGTAAACAGTCTCGACCAGTCGAACAGTGCTCGACTCGAACTCCAGCACTTAATTTTTATTCCCTCGACCAATCGAGTGCATTGCTTGACTAGTCGAGCAGGCCACTCGACCAGTCAAGTAATGGGTTTATCTTGTCGTTCCAGAAATTTTGAAAATTGGTTGGTGCTTTGACCAGTCGAACAGACCCTTTGACCAGTCGAGGGAACAAAATTTTTACCTATAAATAGAGGACGAATCTCAGAGTTTTTCATTCATTCCAAGCCTAATCAAGCCATCACTCTGAGAGATAAGTTCCCGCAATTGTGAAGCTATTACTTATTCATTTTAGATTCTTTTATAGATATTTGTATTTGATTTTGAGATCTCATTATTCGATTCTATTCTATTAAAAAGGGAATTTTGGTTTACCCTTTTGAGATCAAAATCAAATCAAGCTAGCCCCAGGTTAATTTAATTTAAAAATCATTTAGACTTAGAACCCTTTCATTTGTGAGATTGGACATTGAACATCTACATCTACATCGAATTGGTTCTACTGGGCTACATCGGAAGAAGAATCTTCAGATAAGTACAATTTCATTTTTTGCATTTTTGGTTTGTGAGATTCAGCCAGGAAAAACTCATTATGGGGTTTTTGTGATTGTGTAAGCCCATTTGAAAAACACAATCATGAAGGTTTTAAAGTGAACCTTAGAAAACATTATTTCTTAGTGAAAGCCAATATCCCTTGAGTGTGGATATTGGGAGTGGAGTAGTTGTGTGGCTGTTTGTGAATAGTTGGTGTACACAAACGAACCACTATAATTCTCGGAGTTTGGATGGGTGGTGCTGAATGTTGTAATTTTCTTTATGCCCTTGTGGTTGTAATAATTTAGTTTATTTCCTTTGCCTCATTCTTAATTTGAGTTTTTGATACTTACCAACATTCTAGACATCTGGTTGCCCTACTATAAATGTTGGTTTTTGGTGAAAGGTTGTCCTTAGAACTCAGTTTGTATTAACCTCTCAAGACTAGTGCATTTGAGGTTGCTATTTAATTGTGCTATCTGTCTTTTTATTCCGCATTTATTTTTTATTTGGCATAGTCCTATTCATCCCCCCTCTAGGACTTAGAGCTTGGCCTTTTCAAGTGGTATCAAAGCCTATTAGCTCATCCATTTGGATTCATTTCCTAAGCTAAGCGATCTCGAGCTTTTAATAGGTCAAATTTTGATAGCCTCTTTATTACTAGGCCTCCACCTTTTGATGGATCCAATTATGCTTATTGGAAAGCCAGGATGAGGATCTTTTTGAGTTCCATTGATGAGAGCGTGTGGTAAGCCACAATGACTAGATGGAACCCACGCACGTCTAAAGTTCTAGGCATTGATGGAACTAAGTCTGTTAAAGTTATACCTTATTATTCACGGACCACACTTCAGAAAAAGTAGTGCCAATGCCAAAGCTTTAAATGCAATCACTTGTGCACTATCACTAGATGAATTCAAAAGAATTATATCTTATGATACTGCAAAGCAAGCCTGGGATATCTTAGAAATGACACACGAGGGTACAACTATCGTAAAAAAGTCAAAACTTCAAATCCTCACCACTAAGTTTGAGAAAATATTATGGAAGAAAATGAAACATTCATGGACTTCTATACTAAATTGAATGACATAGTCAACTCAATGTATGGTCTTGGAGATAACATCCCAGAAAGTAAAGTTTGTGCAAAGATATTGCGCTCATTGCCTGAAAGGTTCATTTCTAAGGTAATTGCCATTTAGGAACTTCGTGACATGGATAATATGAGGGTCGAAGAGCTTGTTTGTTATTTGTAAACCTACGAGTTGAATTTTAAGGCTCCTAAAGGTAAGTCCATAGCCCTTAAGTCATCTAAATGTATTTCTCAAGATAATTCTAGTAATTTGGATTGTGAAAATTCAGAGGATGATATGACACAATTAGCCAAAAAATTTTATAAAATTTTTAAAAGTAAAAAGAGAGTTGATTTTCAAAAACCCTCTGAGAAGAAAAAGAGTAAATCTAAAAAATGGAAATCTCTTAAAGACAACCAATGTTTCAACTACCGTGAATACGGGCATTTGGCAAACAAGTATCCAAAGAAGGACAAATCAAAGAAGAAAGGCATGTTGGCCACATGGAATGAATCGTCTTGCTCAGAAGCCTCTTTTAAGTCAGATGATTCACAACCAAATCTACTAATGAGGTCAAGGCCTTAATGACTCTAGCTAGAGTCACTTAGTTATGATTCAACTTTTGATGAAAATATGAGTGACCCTGAAAATGATGAAGATTTACAAGATGCCTATAATGCCCTATATAGGGAAAGTTGTAAGATATCTATAAAACTTAAACTTCAAAAAGAAAAGTTTTTAAAGTTAAATGAGAATTTTGAAAACTTAGTTTTAGAAAAATCACATCTTTCTGATTGTTTTGAAAAGACTAAATGTGATTTAGATTTCAAAATGTCCCAAGTTGAAAATCTAAAAGCAAAAAATGAAAAATTAAAAATAGAAGTCTCTTCTCTCTTGAGTTCAAAGGATACTTGGAGGTATGCCCAGGGTGATCCTAAACTAGAAAAATTGTTAACAGGATCAAGGAAATGTGAAGATAGATCTGGTTTGGGCTATGATAAAAATAGGCCTCTAAAAAATAAGATTACTCCTTCTAAGTTTGTTAAAGGAGAGTCCTCCAACTCAAAAGGGAAAAGTCTAAATCAAAATGGTTTTAAAAATCCTAAAACTTTTCAAACTACCAAACCTATGTTAACCATATTAATCATAGAAAATAGAATTGTAACCCCTTAGCTGAAAAGATTATGGATTTACTCAAGGGGCTTCTAAAATCTAACTCGAATGGTAGAACTTATAATAACTACAAGCATAGAAAAACCAATAGTGTTCCAAAACCCAAAATGGTAATGAAATGGGTCCCTAAAGTTACTTGTCTGGTTGTCCACACTGCTTTCAAGGATTCGAGTCAATCAAAGTGGTACCTAGACAGTGATTGCTCTAGACACATGACAGGTGACAAAGATTTGTTCACTAACTTCAAAGATATGATGGATGGTTCAATCACATTTGGTGATGGTAGCAACTGCAGAATAATTGGCCAAGGTACGGTTCAACTCTTCAATTCTCCTCCTTTTGAGAACGTTTTGTTTGTAGAAGGTCTTAAACATAATCTCTTAAGCATTTCTCAAATCTTTAATAATAAACATAGCGTTAAATTCACTAACCAAAGATGTGAGATTTCTAATGAGAAAGGTTCTGTGATATTAACTGATCGCAGAACATCTGAGAATTGCTATATAGTTAGTGACTCTACCTCATCTAAATCATCGTGCTACATGGTCCAAACCAATGAGACTGAATTATGGCATAAACGCCTTGGACATGTACACTAGTGAAATTTATATAGATTGAGCAAAGTCAAGTTAGTAAGAGCTCTACCCAAACTAAAGAAAATGGATAAAATTTGTGGCGAATGTCAAATTGGTAAACAAACCAGGAGTACTTATAAGAAAGTGAACTCTAGGGCCACGTCTAAACCCCTTGAACTTGTCCACATGGATCTCATTGGACCTACTAGAACGGAGAGTCGAGGTGGAAAGAAATATTTTCTGGTAATTGTGGATGACTTTACTAGATATGCTTGGGTAGCTTTCATGAGAAAGAAGTCTGAAACTCTCGATGAAGTGAAAGGGATACTCAAGCGTATCCAAACTGAGAAGGAATCAAATGTTTTGAAAATTCGAAGTGAACATGGATCGAAATTTGATAATAGCAATTTTGAGAAGTTTTATAGCGATCACGGGATATCACATGAATTTTCTGCACCTAAGACACCTCAACAAAATGGGGTTGTTGAAAGGAAAAACCTTGTGCTTCAAGAAATGGCCAATGTTATGTTAAATAACATGACATTACCTAAAAATATATAGACTGAAGCAGTGAACACTGCATGTTATATAATAAACCGTTTTATACTAGAAAATCAAATGATGAGACTGCATATGAACTGCAGTTCAATAAGAAGCTCACAGTCAAAATTATCGAGTTTTTGGTGGCAAGTGCTATATTTTCCGTGACCACGAAAATTTAGGGAAGTTCGACACTAAAAGTGACGAAGGGATTTTTCTAGGTTATGCTTTAAATATTCGAGTGTATCGAGTTGTCACCAAGAGAATCGATGTTATTCAAGAGTCCATTAATGTGGTTATAGATGATCATCTGAATAAACCTATCTCGAGTTCAGAAGATGATGAAGTCTCCATATTTGATAAACTAGACTCTTCATCCAATCAAAATGACACTGAATTGCAGTCAGTTAAAGACCATTCAACTGATTAAATTCTTGGGAACCCTCTCACTGGTGTGTGCACTTGTAAATAATTAGAAAACATATGTAATTATGTGTGCTTCACTTCCCAAATTGAGCCGGCCAATGTAAAAGAAGCGCTTACTAATGAAAACTAGATAATAGCCTTGTAAGATGAACTAAATCAATTTGTAAGGAATGATGTATGGTATTTGGTTCCTAGACCTAATGATAAACATATAATTGAAACTAAGTGGATCTTTAAAAATTAGTCTGATGAATTAGGAAATATTATAAGAAACAAGGCAAGACTGGTTGTACAAGGGTACACTCAGATAGAAGGCATTGATTATGACAAAACCTTTACCCCAGTAGCTCATCTTGAATCTATCAGATTATTTATATCCATTGCTTATTTCAAAAAGTTCAAAATCTATCAAATGGATGTTAAGAGTGCTTTCTTGAATGGTGATTTACATGAGGAAGTATATGTAGAACAACCTAAGGGTTTTGAAGACCTTGCATGTCACCTAGGAGGACTCAACATAATTCTGGTCAAAATCATACTGGTAAACACAGACCAACCAGAAGAACAATACAAAATATTAGGAGTCCACCTAGGAATATGGATAGAGGAAATACACATCCATCACCACCCATAATGACTAATAGAATGAAGGAGTTATTGAATCAAGTGGCAGAATTAAATAAGAAAATAAATGAATGAGTGAGACAAGGAAACACGATTCAGTTGCCCAACTTAATTAAAGAAACAAAAACTACCATAATTAGAAATCCTGTCACAAAATGGGAAGTGAAAGAAAAGAAATATTGCCTTGTAACTCACTCAAATCATATAATAGGCAATGATGCTAAGTGGTACTTGGACAGTAGATGCTCAAGACATGTCACAATGACAAATCCCTTCTTTCAAACTATTCAAATCATAATGATGAGATAGTCACCTATGGAGACGGAAGCACTACTAAGGTAATTGGACAACGAATTATCAAAGGAATAAATATGCTAAAAAATGAGAATGCCTTTTGCATAAAAGGATTGATGCATAATCTTCTGAGCATTTCTCAAATATGTGACAATGAGCAGGTGGTTACATTCAACAAACAGGAATGCGAAAACTTAGACCTATCAGGTAAACCAGTGATGAAGGGTTGTTGCACAAATAACCACTGCTATGTCATTAAAAGAAAAGGAAGGGCTGATCCATATGCTTAGAAACATTTGAGCATGGAAAAACATGTCCAGGTGATGCATCTGAATCCGGATAGTTGCTGAAAAGATGCAATTTTGATGAAATGTTAACAATATATTTGAGGTCCCTCACCTCAATGTTTTTGTATATAAACATCCCGATGTTCATAATTTTGGATTGTACAATGCTTGTACAAATTTTGTTGTTTATACTATTTGATATAAAGATATACTATGCTACACATGGAAGATTGTCGAAATGATGAAAAATGAAAGATATACATCTTCGATATGTCTGTCAATAAATCGTGTGGACTCTCGATTAAATCGATCAAGAATCGATATCATCGACGCCTCTTTGGAATTTGAAAAGTCACATGATCGAGAATGCTATCGAGGACATCTTCGATAACATCGAATAGGTTATATCGATATCATCAAAACCATGTTTAATGATATCGAAGTTTACCACCCGATAAAAGGCAGACGAGTAGGAAAATTTGCATTTCACTTCCAAAAGTATTTTTTCTCTTCCCTGCTCGTCTCTCTCAGCTGGTCTACACGAAGCTTCATCGGAGAGTCCTAAAAGGTCATCCAAATTCGGTAATACTCCTTCCATTTCCTCATTTCCTCAAGATTCCATCTTGTGCTTTTTGGGTATTTCTAGATTTTCAAAAGAAGTTCTGTCCATTAAACCCCAAATTCGTAAATGGGAAAGGACAAAGGGAAAATGTCCGGTCCTAGAGAATCTTCAAGATCTTCCAGGAAAAAGGTCCTTGCTCCAAAGGAAAGGGCGAGGGCGCCTGAACATAGGACTCCTACTCGCCAGCAAACGAGAAAGACATCGCGTGGCAGTTCTCAATCTGAAGCATCGGCCCCTCCTCCAACTAGGGTGATCCGACGCTGGCCAAATACACTGGAAGGAAGCTAGTTCATGAAAGGAAGATAGACAGGGAGTGTCCAAAACCATACAATCTGGAACCCCTGTTAGCCGCAATTGACTGGCTGCCTCTCCTCGACTTTAGCGGTTTGTGTCACCATGAACGAACCTACAACTTCTTTGCTTCCAGTCACTCTCTGGTAGTTGAACCTCTGTCTATCACGGTTTTTGTTGATGGTGACGATGTAGAAATTACTCCTGCATCCATTGTAAACATCTTTGGACTTACTCTGTCACTCGTCGGTCTCCCGAACATGGACCTTGAGAATGCTGAAACTCAATGGTCACAAAATTTCTCTGCCATGGTCGTGACATTCCCTGACATCAAGGCAATGCGCTGAAAGTAAAATTCATGGAACCGAGGTATCGTATTCTACATGGCATCTTCGCCTCCAACATATATCCTCGGAGTACCAATCGTGCCGACCTTACAGGATTCATGGCCATGGTAGTATATTTTGTAGCAATTGGGATCAAAACCTGTCTTCCTACTCTAATTGTTCATTGGTTAGTGTATGTGATTCACACTTCTCGAGATGTCCATTTACCCTATCCTTGGATTATTCACACTGTGTGCAATGCGATCAATCCTCCAACAACAAACGATCAGGAACTTCCTCTTCAATACTTCAACAAGAACAACATTAGAAGGATGGATTTAAAGTTCCATCGATTTCTCAAAGACCTACCCGAGGAAGGGATTCATGAAGAAGGAGAACATGGTGAAGGGGCTGCTCAAGCTGAAGGTGCCGGGATGGCTGTAGGTGATCCTCTCGCATCCCAACTGGCTCTGTCCCCATTCGACCCTGGGCATGCAAAAAGGTTCAAGCTACATCAGGATTGGATTGGAGCGACACTGCAAGAAGTCACTTAGCTGAAGGAGTCAATAAATGTAAGGTTCACTATCCTAGAATGTCTGGTGAACGGGGTGTAGCAGTTGGTGCAGCAATTAGTGGATTTGATCACCTGTCGTCACGACGATACAACACCATCTTTCTCTGCTCCTCCATTACAGTGTTGTCATCTGGGAGTTGTCACATACACCCTATTCTCATCTTCGCGTATGGGCATTGGTATCTTTTTAAATGCTCTACGATCGTATGAGTGTATGTGATAGATTACTAACTTGCAAAGTTTGTCAAGTTTTTTTTTATTTTGGTTGGGATATCCTCTGAGTGAGGAACATACTTTCTTTTATGCCCATGGATGGGCTAGATACTTGTGTTTGTTTTGGGTTGCTCATGGATGGGCTAATTTTTCTTGGGATGGATGTTATACTACTGCCAACCTTGGGCAGTACCTATTTTGGATGTTTTAAGTCATGGCTGTTTATAATTCATCTATATTTATTTCCATTCTTATTTGGTATGCTTACTAGTCTGTCTTGAATGATGATTCAACTGAGAATGCCTCCTCCTGCATATTTCTTGATTGGTTTATGATGTTTGGTCCTTATATTTATACTCTCCCTTGACCTAATATGCATACATGTCTTTATCTGTCTTACTGCTTATGCATTTTATTTGGGTCCTGGTTCTCCCATATGCTTCAACTTCAGGCAATATCCAGTTTTTTGATATCCTTTGCTTATGACTAACAAAATGGGGGAGAACAAATCCACACCCCGAAGGAAAATTGTGTGTATTTATTTGTGGATGGTGGTGCAGTTATTAGGGGGAGCACTTGTAAGAAGATAGGGGGAGATTGTTGTTAGGGGGAGCAACTACTGAATGTGTGTGTGTGTGAACTAGATAGCTTTGTAAATTTGTGTAAAGCTCATGTACACGTAATTTAGGGTGTTAGTCTAGAAGTTGTTCTAGGGTGTTTTGGTGTTTTGTCACGTAATTGACAAAGGAGGAGATTGAAAGTGCCCTGGTTTGTCAATTAGTGTGAGTGGTGAGTCAGCTAGACAAAGGAGCCACATAGGAAGATTGATCAAGCATCTGCCTCAACAGGATGTGTGCCCGAACTCATCACAGGTAAAACTTAGCCTCACATCCCCATGTCCCAAAACACCAGGTAAATAAAACCCTTAAAATTGAAAAGAACACCCTAGGGTTTTTGGTTAGAAAACTTTTTTCAAACTCAGGAAAATCTTTAAGTTTTTTACCTTTGTCGATTTATCGATAAGTGGTTCGATGAAATCAAACCCTATTGTCGATGTCCTCGAAACTCACTCGATCTTATCGAAATGAGGACCTAAGATGTCTAGCAACCATAAAGATATCTGGACTGAATTATCGATATCATCGATGGACTCATCGATATCATCAAAATTTGAATCTCGAGTCCATCGAGCCGACTTGATAAAATCGACATATGGTCTATTGTGTCCAAAGTACTGCTAATGAAAATCATGTAATCCTCGATATATTGAAGGGCTCCTCGATATCTTCAAAATTCTAATCTCGATGATATTGGAAGACCTTCAATGATATCGAATTGGGACACAAATCTATCCAGTAAGTTTTCAGGTTACTTTTCTTGGATCGAGATTCACTCGATAAAATCGATATTCAAATATCGATCATATCAAGGCAAGGTCGATGTCATTAAAAGTGGACATAAACTATCTAGCAAGCTTATAGGAAAATTCCTTGGAATTATTGATGAATCGACACTACCCTCGATATCATTGATATTCAAATTCCAATGATATCGAGAGATGCTCGATCATATCATATACTTAAAATATTTCAAAGGCAAGGGCTCTCACATTTTCAAATGTTGAGGAATCGAACTTCGTGTCGATGAAATCGAAGTTCGAAATCTGATGACATCATGTATGTTCGATTTTCTCAACCAGTTGGTAAAAAGTTTCAAAAGCGTTTGACAGTTGAGTTCGTACCGCTGAGCGGCCAGTCGATGATATCGAGAGTATACGCTTGATGATATCGAACTCTGTCAAAAATGTGACCGTTTTATATCCATTAGAACCTTTTGCCTATTTAATGAGAGCTTGCCCTTGGTTGTTGGTAGAGAAAATAAAGAGTGATTTTGTGTGTTTAACCCTAGATCATATACCTTAAGCCTTTTCTCTCATGGAAGTTCATCCTCCAATCCACCCTCATCATTAACATTCAATAGAGTGGATTAGGGAATGAACTTCCGCATTCAAGGATCCTTCAGCTACTACCTTAATGGCAAATCATTAAGCTGGGATGCCTTTAATGCATAGATGATTGGAATCGCTCTATCTCCTTTATAGGAAAACATTTAATAGAGTAGGATTCCATCATAACCTTGACCCAACCCGTCGCCTTATATTGGTACATCTTCTGAGTTGCGGTTCAAGGGAACTGAAGATTCATCATCATCAAAGGAGTAGATCTTCATCAACGTGCTAAATGGGGCTCATCTACTTATTTATAAGTCATTAGAGTCCAGAGGACCCTTGTGATCATTCCTTGTGTAGGATTGGGTCTAAGGTGTTTCTCACCCCTTTCAAGTCCTTATAGGAGGCCTTTGATGGGAGTGTATGTGAGGTGCTTTGTGTTGACCCTTGCTCTATGGAAAGCATAAACTCTTAGGTCCTTGACCTGTGTGGTCTAAAAGTCGAGTGTTGTACGTTGACCCTTGCTCATGGTAGCATAAAGTGGTGAGGTTCCTTGTGTGGATCCTTGGCCTGTGTGGCCTAAAATTCAGGTGCTATGTGTTGACCTTTGCTCCTGTGTGGGGCATAAACTGTGTCGTGTAGACACATTAGAGTCAGCCTAGTGTAGGTTGTACTGGTTTGAGGTGAACTTGATTTGAAACCTCTTGTTTGAGGTGAACCTGTTGTGAAACCTCCGTTAGTGAGATCCGGTATACTCAAGGGTTGAGTGCGTTCGCCGGAAGTGGAGTAGACAAGTAGTCAAACCACTATAAAAACAACTGTGTTTGAGATTGTTATTACTTGTGTGATTTCCTTAAATATTTTCATATTTGCTTATCTGAGATCACACCTCACACACAGTCACATCCATCATAAACTATGATTTGCATCTTATTTATCTTTCAAATAGTTTTATGACTGGATCCTCTAATTGGCTTGAAAGCTATTAGAGTTACTTTCAAGAAATCCTGATGCATGTATATTTTGTCAGGATAAGATTGATAGGATTTTAAATTACCATAAAATATTAAAAAGTCCTATTCACCCCCCTCTAGGACATATTGGCATATTCCCACTTCAATTAAAGCGATCATTACCACAATTTCAATTGGTATCAAAGTGGGTCTCTCTTAAGGGCTTCACCGCCTAGAGAGTGATCTTGACTGAAGTTGGTAATATGGCCAAAGGAGAGGGCTCATTGGTCACTAGACCTCCAGTATTTAATGAATCAAATCATGCATACTAGAAGGCCAGAATGCATTACTTTATGAGATCTTTAGATCATGATGTTTGGGATATAGTCGAAAGAGGATATGTGCCACCAAATGATCAAATTGTACTTGAAAATGACACAACTATCACTAAACCAAAAGCCAAAGAGATGTGGACAACATTCGATAAAGAAAAATAAACCTCTAAAGCTTAAGCTATGAATGCTATCTACTGTGCTGTGTCCCAAGAAGTTTTCAATCAAATCAGTAAGTGTGGGACATCCAAAGAAGCATGTGACTTGCTGGAAATAACCCATGAAGGAACAAGCACTATGAAGAGATCCAAACTGCAACTCCTAACATCACATTTTGAAAGTCTCAGAATGGAAGAGCATGAGACCTTCATGGAGTTTTTCATGAAACTGAACATCATTTACAATTCCATGGGTGGATTAAGTGAAAAAGTTTCAGTTCTAAAAATCTATAGGAAAATACTAAGATCATTACCGGAACGGTTTAATCCAAAAGTAACAACCATTGAAGAGTGTAGAAACATAGATGAAATGAAAGTAGAAGAACTAGTAGGTTCCCTACAAACATTTGAACTACACTTCAAACAAACCCCTAAATCCAAAACTACTGTCCTCAAAACTTCAAAGAATACAACAAATGAGGACATTGAAAGTGAAAGAGAAAATGAAGATGAGGAAGTAGCCTTGTTGGCACAACGGTTTAGAAAGCTCTTTCAGAAAAATCGTGGTCGTCCATTTAAGGAAGATAGGTGGACAACAAACATTCTACAAGCAAAAGTGGTAAAAAGACCATGGAACCACAATGCTATACCTTTTGAAAGTTTGGACACTTGTCCATCGAATGCCCGAATAGGAAAATTAAAGGAAAAGCGATGACAGCCACATGGGATGACACAGAAGAGTCAGACTTAGAATGTAGTGACTCAGAGAGCGATGGACACCGGAAATCTCTGAAAATTCTTATGGTCTCTACTGCCTCAAACATTCCTATCGAAAATGAGAACATTGAAGAACTGCAGGCCACTGAATCATTTCCATCAGATAATGAGGAAACTAAGAAGGAAGAAGAAAAGGATAAACTATAAGATACTTACAATCAACTCAACATTCATAGCATCAATATCCTTAAAAGACTTGGAATAACTGAAAATAAAAATAAATTGTTGTAAAAAGATCTGTATAAAACATTAGAAATCAATACACACCTAATTAATGATTTACAACAATACCACTCAAATAATGATAGACTCGAAAGAATCAATATCTTCCTTAAATTCGAGTATGAAAAACTAAACAAACAGGTTGAGCTATTAAAGTATGAAAACATGCTCCTTCAAAATGAAAATCACACACTCCTATTTGATTTAGAAAAATCTAGAAGATCTGCTGAGCTAAACTATAAATTTTCCCAGAGTGGTGAAAAATTAGAAAGCTCTTAGGGATGGGAAGACCCAGAAAAGATAAGAGTGGCTTAGGATATGATAAGTTTAAAACAAAAACTGGAAATGCAGCACCAATGGCCGAAAAATCTGCTGCTTCAGAATGTAAAACAAGAACTACTCCTGTTTGTCATTCATGTGGTGATTCTGGTCATTATAAGTTTGAATGCATGTCACCTAGGAGGACTCAACATAATTCTGGTCAAAATCATACTGGTAAACGCAGCCCAACCAGAAGAACAATACAAAATATCAGGAGTCCACCTAGGAATATGGATAGAGGAAATACACATCCATCACCACCCATAATGACTAATAGAATGAAGGAGTTATTGAATCAAGTGGCAAAATTAAATAAGAAAATAAATGAATGAGTGAGACAAGGAAACACGATTCAGTTGCCCAACTTAATTAAAGAAACAAAAACTACCACAATTAGAAATCCTGTCACAAAATGGGAAGTGAAAGAAAAGAAATATTGCCTTGTAACTCACTCAAATCATATAACAGGCAATGATGCTAAGTGGTACTTGGACAGTAGATGCTCAAGACATGTCACAATGACAAATCCCTTCTTTCAAACTATTCAGATCATAATGATGAGATAGTCACCTATGGAGACGGAAGCACTGCTAAGGTAATTGGACAACGAATTATCAAAGGAATAAATATGCTAAAAAATGAGAATGCCTCTTGCATATAAGGATTGATGCATAATATTCTGAGCATTTCTCAAATATGTGACAATGAGCATGTGGTTACATTCAACAAACAGGAATGCGAAAACCTAGACCTATTAGGTAAACCAGTGATGAAGGGTTGTTGCACAAATAACCACTGCTATGTCATTAAAAGCAAAGGAAGGGCTGATCCATATGCTTAGAAACATTTGAGCATGGAAAAACATGTCCAGGTGATGCATCTGAATCCAGATAGTTGATGAAAAGATGTAATTTTGATGAAATGTTAACGATATATTGGAGGTCCCTCACCTCAATGTTTTTGTATATAAACATCCTGATGTTTATAATTTTGGATTGTACAATGCTTGTACAAATTTTATTGTTTATACTGTTCGATATAAAGATATACTATATTACACATGGAAGATTGTCAAAATGTTGAAAAATGAAAGATATACATCTTTGATATGTCTGTCAATAAATCGTGTGGACTCTCGATTAAATCGATCAAGAATCGATGTCATCGACGCCTCTTTAGAATTTGAAAAGTCACATGATTGATAATGCTGTTGAGGACATCTTCGATAACATCGAATAGGTTATATTGATATCATCAAAACCATGTTCGATGATATCGAAGTTTACCTCCCGATAAAAGGCAGACGAGCGGGAAAAATTGCATTTCACTTCCAAAAGTCTTTTTTCTCTTCCCTGCTTGTCTCTCTCAGCTGGTCTACATGAAGCTTCATTGGAGAGTCCTAAAAGGTCATCCAAACTGGTAATACCCCTTCCATTTCCTCCTTTCCTCAAGATTTCATCTTGTGCTTTTTAGGTATTTCTAGATTTTCAAAAGAAGTTCTGTCCATTAAACCCCAAATTCGTAAATGGGAAAGGACAAAGGGAAAATGTTCGGTCCTGGAGAATCTTTGAGATCTTTCAGGTAAAAGGTCCTTGCTCCAAAGGAAAGGGCGAGGGCGCCTGAACATAGGACTCCTACTCGCCAGCAAACGAGAAAGACATCGCGTGGCGGTTCTCAATCTGAAGCATCGGCCCCTCCTCCTGCTAGGGTGATCTGACGCTGGCCAAATACACTAGAAGGAAGCTAGTTCATGAAAGGAAGATAGACAGGGAGTGTCCAAAATCATACAATCTGGAACCCCTGTTAGCCGCAATTGACTGGCTGCCTCTCCTCGACTTTGGCGGTCTGTGTCACCATGAACGAACCTACAACTTCTTTGCTTCCAGTCACTGTCTGGTAGTTAAACCTCTGTCTATCACGGTTTCTGTTGATGGTGACGATGTAGAAATTACTCCTGCATCCATTGTAAACATCTTTAGACTTACTCTGTCACTCGTCGGTCTCCCGGACATGGACCTTAAGAATGCTGAAACTCAATGGTCACAAAATTTCTCTGCCATGGTCGTGACATTCCCTGACATCAAGGTAATGTGCTGAAAGCAAAATTCATGGAACCGAGGTATCATATTCTACATGGCATCTTCACCTCAACATATATCCTCAGAGTACCAATCGTGCCGACCTTACAGGATTCATGGCCATGGTAGTATATTCTGTAGCAATTGGGATCAAAACCTGCCTTCCTACTCTAATTGTTCATTGGTTAGTTTATGTGATTCACACTTCTCGAGATGTCCATTTACCCTATCCTTGGATTATTCACACTATGTGCAATGCGATCGGTCCTCCAACAACAAACGATCAGGAACTTCCTCTTCAACACTTCAACAAGAACAACATTAGAAGGATGGATTTAAAGTTCCATCGATTTCTCAAAGACCTACCCGAGGAAGGGATTCATGAAGAAGGAGAACATGGTGAGGGGGCTGCTCAAGCTGAAGGTGCCGGGATGGCTGTAGGTGATCCTCTCGCATCCCAACTGGCTCTGTCCCCATTCGACCCTGGGCATGCAAAAAGGTTCAAGCTACATCAAGATTGGATTGGAGCGACACTGCAAGAAGTCACTCGGCTGAAGGAGTCAATAAATGTAAGGTTAACTATCCTGGAATGTCTAGTGAACGGGGTGTAGAAGTTGGTGCAGCAATTAGTGGATTTGATCACCTATCGTCGCGACGATACAACACCATCTTTCTCCACTCATCCATTACAGTGTTGTCATCTGGGAGCTGTCACATACACCCTATTCTCATCTTCACGTATGGGCATTGGTATCTTTTTAAATGCTCTACGATCGTATGAGTGTATGTGATAGATTACTAACTTGCAATGTCTGACAAGTTTTTTTTGGTTTTGGTTGGGATATCCTCTGAGTGAGGAACATACTTTCTTTTATGCCCATGGATGGGCTAGATACTTGTGTTTGTTTTGGGTTGCCCATGGATGGGCTAATTTTTCTTGGGATGGATGTTATACTACTGCCAACCTTGGGCAGTACCTATTTTGGATGTTTTGATTCATGGTTGTTTATAATTCATCTATATTTACTGCCATTCTTATTTGGTAAGCTTACTAGTCTGTCTTGAATGATGATATCAACTGAGAATGCCTCCTCCTACAAATTTCTTGATTGGTTTATGATGTTTGGTCCTTATATTTATACTCTCCCTTTACCTAATATGCATACATGTCTTTATCTGTCTTACCTCTTATGCATTTTATTTGGATCTTGGTTCTCCCATATGCTTCAACTTCAGACAATATCCAGTTTTCTGATATCCTTTGCTAATGACTGACATAAAGGGGGAGAACAAATCCACACCTCGAAGGAAATTTGTGTGTATTTATTTGTGGATGGTGGTGCAGTTGTTAGGGGGAATAGTTACAAGAAGATAGGGGGAGATTGTTGTTAGGGGGAGCAACTACTGAATGTGTGTGTGTGAACTAGATAGCTTTGTAAATTTGTGTAAAGTTCATATACACATAATTTAGGGTGTTAGTCTAGAAGTTGTTCTAGGGTGTTTTGGTGTTTTGTCACGTAATTGACAAAGGGGGAGATTGAAAGTACCCTGGTTTGTCAATTAGCGTGAGTGGTGAGTCAGCTAGACAAAGGAGCCCCATAGGAAGATTGATCAAGCATCTGCCTCAACAGGATGTGTGCCCAAACTCATCACAGGTAAAACTTAGCCTCACATCCCCATGTCCCAAAACACCAGGTAAATAAAACCCTTAAAATTGAAAAGAAGACCCTAGGGTTTTTGGCTAGAAAACTTTTTTCAAACTCAAGAAAATCTTTAAGTTTTCTACCTTTGTCGATTTATCGACAAGTGGTTTGATGAAATCGAACCCTGTTGTCGATGTCCTCGAAACTCACTTGATCTTATCGAAATGAGGACCTAAGATGTCTAGCAACCATAAAGATATCTGGACTGAATTATCGATGAATCGATGGACTCATCGATATCATCGAAATTTGAATCTTGAGTCCATCAAGCCGACTTGATAAAATCAACATATGGTCTATTGTGTCCAAAGTACTACTAATGTAAATCATGTAATCCTCGATATATTGAAGGGCTCCTCGATATCTTCAAAATTCTAATCTCAATGATATCGAAAGACCTTCAATAATATCGAATTGGGACACAAATCTATCCAGCAAGTTTTCAGGTTATTTTTCTTGGATCGAGATTCACTCGATAAAATCGATATTCAAATATCGATCATATCGAGGGAAGGTCGATGTCATCGAAAGTGGACATAAACTGTCTAGTAAGCTTATAGGAAAATTCCTTGGAATTATTGATGAATCAATACTACCCTCGATATCATCGATATTCAAATTCCAATGATATCGAGTGATGCTCAATCATATCATATACTTAAAATATTTCAAAGGCAAGTGCTCTCACATTTTCAAATGTCGAGGAATCGAACCTCGTGTCGATGAAATCGGAGTTCGAAATCTGATGACATCGATGTACGTTCGATTTTCTCAACCAGTTGTCAAAAAGTTTCAAAAGCGTTTGACAGTTGAGTTCCTACCACTGAGCGGTCAGTCGATGATATCGAGAGTATACGCTCGATGATATCGAACTTTGTCAAAAATGTGACCGTTTTATATCCATTAAAACCTTTTACCTATTTAATGAGAGCTTACCCTTGGTTGTTGGTAGAGAAAATAAAAAGTGCTTTTGTGCGTTTAACCCTAGATCATATACCCTAAGCCTTTTCTCTCATGGAAGTTCATCCTCCAATCCACCCTCATCATTGACATTCAATAGAGTGGATTTGGGAATGAACTTCTGCATTCAAAGATCCTTCAGCTACTACCTTAACGACAAATCATTAAGTTGGGATGCCTTTAATGCATAGATGATTGGAATCGCTCTATCTCCTTTATTGGAAAATATTTAATAGAGTAGGATTCCATCATAACCTTGACCCAACCTGTCGCCTTATATTGGTACATCTTCTGAGTTGCGGTTCAAGGGAGCTGAAGATTCTTCATCTTCAAAGGAGTAGATCTTCATCAATGTGCTGAATAGGGCTCATCTACTTATTTGTAAGTCATTAGAGTCCAGAGGACCCTTGTGATCATTCCTTGTGTAGGATTGGGTCTAAGGTGTTTCTCACCCCTTTCAAGTCCTCATAGGAGGCCTTTGATGGGAGTGTACGTGGGGTGCTTTGTGTTAACCCTTGCTATGTGGAGAGCATAAACTCTTAGGTCCTTGACCTATGTGGTCTAAAAGTCGGGGGCTGTGTGTTGACCCTTGCTCATGGTAGCATAAAGTGGTGAGGTTCCTTGTGTGGATCCTTGGCCTATGTGGCCTAAAATTCGAGTGCTATGTGTTGACCCTTGCTCCTGTGTGGGGCATAAACTGTATCGTGTAGACACGTTAGATCAGCCTAGTGTAGGTTGTACTGATTTGAGGTGAACCTGATTTGAAACCTCTTGTTTGAGGTGAACCTGTTGTGAAACCTCTGTTAGTGAGATCCGGTACACTCAAGGGTTGAGTGAGTCTGCCGGAAGTGGAGTAGACAAGTAGTCGAACCACTTTAAGAAAAACTATATTTGAGATTGTTATTGCTTGTGTGATTTCCTTAAATATTTTCATATTTGGTTATCTGAGATCACACCTCACACACAGTCACATCCATCATAAACTATGATTTGCATCTTGTTTATCTTTCAAATAGTTTTATGACTGGATCCTCTTATTGGCTTGGAAGCCATTAGAGTTATTTTGAAGAAATCCTGATGCATACATATTTTATCAGGATAAAATTGATAGGATTTTAAATTACCATAAAATATTAAAAAGTCTTATTCACCCCCTCTAGGACATATTGATATATTCCCACTTCAACTAAAGTGGTCATTGCCGCAATTTCTTATCTTACTTTGATTCACGTTTATATTGAACTTCTATTAATTTATAGTTTGAATGAAGGAATATTTTCAGTTTCCTGTGGTTTATTGTGACTTTAATTACAATAGATGCTTGGAAAGCTTTTGATATCTTCTTATTTTGTTTTGTAATTGTGAGATCTGTAAAATTCGTGATCCGCCATTGTCTCCTAGGCATGGTGGATGGTTGAATTCCCCACGATCATCACAGTGGTGCTTCATGTGGGAACTAATTCAATGAAAAGTTCAGATTGGGTTTAACTGCTCTATCATCCAACTGGATAAGATAAGACTCCAATTCCAGTTGTGTTTATTGAATCAAGTAAGGTAGCATCTTAATAGCTATAAGTGGATCCTTTGCGCTCTTGTGTCCCTTTTCTTATTAATAGTTTATTCACAATTGATCTCTCTTATTCAAGATTTTAATTTTAAATCTTATTCTAGTTCTAGTTCTAGTTTATTTTCAGAATACATACAAGTTAAGTCCCTGTGGATTCGATCTCGGTCTCACCGAGTTATTATTACATTGTGACCTGCACTTGGGGTTGTGAACAAGTTTTTGGCTCTATTACAGATGACTTCAGATACATTTTTATGAGATTAATTAGTATTAGAATTGGATTAGGATTAGGGTTTAAATTTTTCTATTAGGATTTTTTGAAATTTTTTTTTTAGAAACTAACATTGTTTTCTGTTTTGTAGTAATCTAACTTAGCAACTCCAATCAAGTAACTTCTTTACAACTTTCTTTTCTTTTCAGATTTCTATATTTTTCTTTTTCTTAGATTTTAGTTGTTTAGAATTTGAGGGTTGTGAGTGTTTCATACCCAAGTAGGTTCGTGACAACACTCGACGTTTCTTAAGTGAAGGATTATTAGTCGAAGGGCTGCCTATCTATCAACGGATTAGAGATATCTTAAGATCCTCTAAGTTAATAGAAGTAACGGTTACAAATCAACCTCAACTTCTAGTTGAGGAAGTTCAAGATGAGAATAAGGTGCATCATGCTCCCGTACCTCATACTTTACGAGATTACTTACAACCGGCGGGAGTGAGTACACCTTCCTGCATGGTATTTTTACTTAATGCAGGAAACGTGGATTTCAAACTGGGAGTGATACAACTCCTTCCTAAATTTCATGGACTGGACTTTGAAAGTCCATACTTGTACATTAAAGAATTTGATGAGATAATCACCACATTACACTTTCCAAATATGTCTGAAGACATAGTAAGACTGAAGTTGTTTCCCTTCTCATTGAAGAAGAAGGCTAAGTCATGACTGCACTCCTTAAAGCCGCAAGCTATCGGCACATGGGGTGAGATGACCAGGAAATTTCTTAAAAAGTTCTTCCTGTTTCATAAAACAAACACTTTAAGGAAGACAATCATGAACTTCACCCAAAAAGAGGAAGAAACTTTCTTCCAATGTTGGGAGAGGTTCAAGGACCTCACGAATTCATGTCCACATCATGGCTATAAAATATGACGGGTAATAAGTTTTGAAAAGGCGGCCTTAAAAAGTCCTAGAGGGGGGGGGGGGGGAGTGAATAGGACTATGCCAAATAATCAAATAAAGTGTTGAATAATAAATAAATCAGAGATCTCAATCGCAGTAGTATTGAAATGTTGATTCAAACTGATTCGTAAGACAACCTTCACCCAAACAAGTTTAAGAAGGACAACTTTATTTCATGAATTTGATAAGAATCAAAATTCCAAACTGAGCAAGAGTAAATAAAAACTATCTATTACAAATATTCACCACTTTTGCATAAAAAATTTACAACCATTCACCACAACACCAAGAATTATAGTAGTGCGTGTGTCAACAACTGTTCTCAAATAGCCACACCTACTCCACTCCCAAGATTACTAACCACATAATCTCGGCTTTCACTATGAATAAGGTTTTCACATGGTCACCTTAAAACCTAATATAATTGTGATTTTACTAGGCTATCACAAACAAAGAAACCCCTCACTGAGATTTTTTGGTTATCTTAGAAAAACCAACATTGAGATTTTCTGGCTATCTCAGAAAAACCAAATACAATGTAAAAAAGAATACTTATCTTCACCATAAAAGAAGCTCTAGCCGTATAACGCTTTTCTTGAATGATGAATATACAATGTTTAGTCTGATAAAAAAAGGTCTAGGGTTCTATTGATTTTAATTAAGTTTAAACAAAAGGCTACTTGTATTAATTTCTTTAAATCTCAAGAAGAGTAATCACTCTTTATAGAATCTGAATGGCAGAATTTTGAGATTAAGGAATTAGACAAGAAGAGTAATCACTCTTGATAACTTGACAATAAATGAAGCTTCTTTCTCTCTAGTATAAGGACTTTGATAGGCTTGAATTGTATTTTTGGATTGAGAAAGAACCTCAATTTATAGGAAAAAATTTTATTGCTTCGACTTGTTTAAGATAGTCTTTGACTTGTCTAAGCATTGGATTCAGTTCCAACAAATTTTTAAAATCGAGCGGGATAAAATCTAACAGATCTTTGACTCAATGAAGGCCCTGCTCGACTAGTCAAAGGTGGTCTTCGACTGGTTGAGGATGCTAAAATCTGAACGATTTTTTGTTGATGGACTTCGAGTTGAGGAACCTTCGACTGGTTGAGGAACCCACTTGGCCGGTCGATGAAGTAACAGAATTTCTGTTTCACTTCGGCTAGAAATAGGACTAGTCAAGAAATTCCTAGACTAGTCGAGCCACAACTTAAGCTGGTCGAAAACTCGGTCAAATATAAGTATAAAAACCCAATTTTAAATATGTTTTGAAAGCAACTAAGCCTAAGGTCTTTCTAAGGTTTATGTTGAGGGTCAAATATTGCATATTATCCCCCATTTATATCTTGGTTTTATGAACATGATAATGCTTAATGTTTTATTATACTCATGTTTGTGTTGCAAGGTGAATTTAAGAGCTTTGATTGAAAAGGGTATTAAAAGCATAGATTTAATGCTCAAGAATCACTAAGGCAAGGGATAGATCTTAAGAGACCAAGATTGAAGAATTCACATACCAAAGATCCAAGGAAACCAAGTGTTGAAGGAAGAGAACCAAAGATTTGAAGTGAAAGAATCCAAAAAACTGTCCTGAAAAATGATAATCTTTTTTAAAAAAAGGGGCAGCAGCAAGCGCTGCTGCTGCTGACGCGCAGCAGCGTCCTGCGCTGCTGCTTTGGATAAACGGGCAGGGACAGGGGTCCCAGTGGTGGGCCCCATCGTGATGTGTGCTGAACATCCACACCATGCATTTGGTGGCCCCCCCTTTGGATAGTGGACCTCCCAAAAAATCAGTCGTATACAACACTCGGGTGGCCCACGTCATAGGAAACAGTGGTGAATTTAACGTCTACCATTGAAACCCTTTTGGGGTCAGAAGTTTTGGATCATTACGAAATTTGGTTTTCCTTTGCATCTAGGTCTGTGTGACCCTGTCAAACAGCTTAGACGGTAGATAAACACTATGGTGGGCCACACATGTGGACCCCACCATGAAGTAAGTGTTTTATCTATGCCCGCCCGCCCCCTGTATATGGCTGCGTCCGTGCAGCGTGGGCCCAATGATGTATGTATCCACACCATCCACTGTTTGGACGGTGGGGCCCACCATGATGCATGTGTTGCATCCAAGCCATCCAACCATTTTGAAAGCTCATTTTATGGCATGAGCTAAAGAATGAGTTAGATCTATTGTTCAAGTAGACCCCACCATTTAAAATAGTGGGGATAGTGACATTCACCGTCCAAACTTCTTAAGGGCCACGATAGTTCCGATCAAGCTGATTTTTCTACTATCTCCATGTTAACTTATGAATAGGTCGGATCTAATATATATATATATATATATATATATATATATATATATAAAACGGTGGGCCCTGTAGACTTTTAACGATGGAAATCATTGTCACTACTATTATTTGGAGTGCGGTCCAGTTGATCTTTTGATATGGTTCATTTTTAATACAATACTCTATGATGATTTCAAAATATATGTATATATGAATTGTGTTTGGCCCATTCAACTCAGCTCATTCGCCTTGGCCCATTGATTCGGCCCATTTAATTAGGCCCGATGTGACATATAAGGCCCGTTGTTGAGGCCCACCTTGATCTATATAGGGCCTGTTGTCGAGGCCCACCTTGATATATATGAGGCCCATGTTATGAGTCCCACCTTAACATATATAAGGCCCATGTGATGCGGCCCATTTGATGTATTTGAGGCCTAATGACCGAGGCCCAATGGGATGTACACAAGTCCATTACAATGTGTGATTCTACCATGGTTTATGCAATGATGTTTATGGCGGGCTATGCCTTGGGAGCAATGATGGTTTGACACCCACATTGTAAGTACAATGTTGGTTAAATGTATACATTATAACTCTCCTTAAGGCCCATTGATAGGCCCATACTTGTTAATAGTCCATCACTTTATAACATGCTTAGTATAATTCCATAATTCATGCCCATACGCATCATATGAATGCTTGATATGAGGAATGTTTGATCATAGCATAAGCCGTTGGGCTGAGACATTTACGAGACTCCTTATGAGACGGAGTGCCCCACATGAGCGTGTGGTACGCGCATGATTGCTGCATGATTTGACGGTGTGACTCATGCATCTCATATATGTGTGACATGATCATTGTACGCTCTAGCGACATTAGGGTCGTGGCCTCCACAGGCACATCGTGGATGACCGTATTGGATACTGAAAATCCTTAGTTCTAACACTGTGGGCACTTAGGATGTCCTTGGGTGAAAGTCCCAGAACCTTTTTGGTACTAGGAGATGCTCCAACGTCTATACCGAGTGGATATAGGAGCGCCCGAGTGCCGAATACCAGTAGGCCGCGTCTCCCACTATGTCGTGGTTGGTTGGAAGGGAGTGTGGCCTTATCCGCCCGAGTAAGGGGGCTATAAGCTAGGCTGAGTTTGACCGGCTCACAAATGAGTCCGTTATTGATGAGCTAGGTAGGAATTGGCAGACTACTAGTTAAGAGGATAGTGTGGTCTATTTCACTCGCTGGGTTATGCGGCTATGGAGGCGACAGTCAGTGTGGAGTGTATTAGACCCCGGTGATATCCGAGAGAGGAACCATACTGATATATGTACTTGATGAGGACTGGCATGCTTGCATTGCATCTCGCATATGACTTTTGACTATGTAGGCCTCGCATCACATGGCCTTGGTATGGCCGATAGCATTCATGCCTTGCATCGCATAGCCTTAGTATGGTTGATAGTATTCATGGACTTACCAGCATTCTTCCGTATTACTCTGATACTGCATACTTAACACTTGTTTTATGCACACACTTACACCACCCTCTAAGCTTTTGTAAGCTTATGCACGACCGTTGCGTGCAGGTGGCATTGGATCAAAGCAGCGCTGAGGCAGGAGCGCGCATCAAATTATTTTGGAGCTTTTCGATCACCTTGTATTTCTCTTTTCACATTGTACTTAAAGTTATTGATATATTAGATATGTGGTGATAGTTTTGTGACTTGGTTATGCTCCATTACAAAAAAAATTCATACTGAAAATCTTCATTGTAAGATCACAGGATCGAAATCTATCATATGAGTGCCGGGAGCGGAGAATGGGGCACTACGGAGGTTGTCGGTGCCGGATTCGGCGATCAGGAATTTTGTGAGCCCGTTTTCTGAGTTTGGGAATTCCTGAGATCACATCACATATCTCCTATAAACTTAGGTTAGATAAGTCCCGAGTTCGAATGACTTAGCAATTTTTCGACATAAACCCTTAACGTTTATGCCTTCGAGAATTCTCAAGGCTAATTAGGCCCTTGTTCCTTCCTGTAGGACATGCCGCCTAAGAGAGCGACTCGAGTGACTCTCACTCTCCCGTGTGAGCCTTGCATAGCCCCGTCAGCACCCGTGATTGCAGTGGAGCTTCAGTAGATGCTGCAGACAATGACCGCTATCTTTCAGGGGTAGGGTAGATGGCCTGTTGTTATAGCAGCCCAGGCCGAGTAGGAGCATGCGAGCACCCCTCTTAGAGACTTCCGACAGCATGATCCCTCGCGCTTCTAGGGCATGCCAGACCCTACTGCAGCAAAGATTTGACGCTCTGAGTTGGAGAAGATATTCAACACTATGAGATGTACAACCCAGCAGCGAGTCCCGTTAGTTGTATTCCTTCTTCAGTGTGAGGCTTTGCACTGGTGGGCATCAGTTGCCCAAGCGGCAGCGGCCGACTTCGAGTGGACCTGGGAAGACTTTGTGGACCAATTTGACCAGAAGTTCTTTCCTGAGCACGTTTGACAGTAGTGTGCATTAGAGTTTGAGACTTTGGTCCAGGGAGACATGTCTGTGTCGCAGTATGAGGCACGTTTCATCTAGCTATCGAGGTTCATGATGTACCTTGTTAATGATGAGATGAGGGGCGAAAAGCCTGCCGTTTTGAGAACGGATTGTGTCCTGCCCTCAGGAGCCATGTGATCGGACACATGCTTCCGACATTTGAGCAGATTGTACAGAGGGCCCAGATCTATGAGGCAGATTGGGCCAGCTTGTAGAGGACCTATGATTAGAGAGGAGATCAAAAGAGGAAGGTGCCCTCCAGTAGCTCCCATCAGTAGCACCATCATCCACAGCAACAACGCATGACCCGTCCAGCATTCCGAGCACAAGCAGCACCCCCAACACTACCTCCGGGACCATTCACAGGTACTTACTTTGGGTGTGGTAAGAGAGGACATCATAGGTACAAGTGTCCCCATCCACAGCAGTAGCAACTGAGGGCACCGTATCAGCCTCCATGACAGCCCCCACAGCAGCAGTAGCGACCGTAGCACCAGCTTATACCTCCCTTGCAATAGCAGAGGAAGCAGGTGAGGCCGCCACAGCGGCAGCATCAGCAGTAGAGACCTCAGAGAAGACATGCACCTCCCTAGCAGGCCCACGGTAGATTTTATATTGCCCAGTAGGACCCTTAGTCAACAAGAGGGGTCGTCGAGAGTACTCTCCCTGTTTCTGCATACATTACATGTGTATTATTTGATTCTGGTGCATCGCATTCCTTTGTATCCGATAATTTTTACCGATCAACCAGTTTGCCGTTGGAGTCTGCCCGTGAGGATTTTTCGGTGTCGACACTCTTTGGGAAGACTGCAGTGATAGACCGATTTTGCTTGTCTTGCCCCGTTTTGATTGGGGATATCTTTTTGCCTATAGATTTGTTCGTATTGCCGATGTCTGAGTTTGATGTCATCCTGGGCATGGATTGGCTCGTCGAGTACCATGCCATATTAGACTGCTCCGTGAGGACAGTCACGTTCTGTATACCCGGCATGCCAGAGTTCCAGTTTGTTGTCGAGCCTAGAGGAGTGCATCTTTCCTGCCTGTTGTCATGTGCCATGAGGAGTTAGCTGCTTTGAATATCGACTAGCTGCCAGTTGTTTGTGGTTTTCCCAATGTGTTTCAGGAGATTCCAGGGTTACCACCTCATCGGCACACCAAGTTCCAGATTGATCTAGTGCCTGGTACCATGCCTATTTCGAAGGCCCCGTATCGTATGACACTGTTGGAGTTATAGGAACTGCAGAAGCAGTTGGATGAGTTGTGCGAGTTAGGATTTATCCGTCCAAGCAGTTCACCGTGGGGAGCGCCAGTACTCTTCGTGAAGAAGAAGGATGGCTTGTTGAGGCTTTGCGTAGATTACTACGAGCTCAATAAGGTCACGATCAAGAATAAGTACCCACTTTCCAGGATCAATGATTTGTTTGATCAGCTGCAGGAGGCGTAGTTCTTTTCAAAGATAGACTTATGGTCCGGTTATCATTAGGTTTGGGTCCAAGATGAGGATATCCCGAAGATAGCCTTTAAGACATGCTATAGTCATTTTGAGTTCCAGGTCATGTCCTTCGGACTGACCAATGCGCTCGCAGTATTCATGCAGTTGATGAACGAGGTCTTCCGTCCGTATCTCGACCATTTTGTTGTGGTGTTCATCAACAACATTCTGATATATTTGAGGACCCGTGAGGAGCACAAGCGGCATCTGGAGATTACTTTGTAGACCCTCCGTGCACACTAGCTCTATATAAAGCTGGAGAAGTATAAATTTTGGCAGGAGGAGCTGAAGTTCCTTGGTCATGTTATGACGAGGTAGGGTGTCACAGTAGACCTCTCAAAGATTGATGTCGTGCGTCAGTGGGGCCAATCCACGAACATGTTTGAGATCCATAGTTTCCTTGATTTAGCGGGCTACTCTGACGTTTCATTAAGGGATTCCCTCGTATTGCAGCCCCATTGACCAGTTGACCCGAAAGAGTGCCGAGTTCATTTGGAGTGATGCTTGTGAGCAGGCATTTATAGAGTTGAAGGACCGCCTCACGTCTGCTCCTGTCCTCACTCTTCCCTCTGGGAGCGATGGATTTGTTATATTTACTGATGCCTCACGAGTTGGCTTGGGTGCTGCCCTGATGCAGCACGGGAAGCCGATGGCTTATGCATCTCGCCAGCTCAAGGTCCATGAGCTGAACTACCCCACGCATGACTTAAAGCTGGCAGTAGTTGTCTTTGCACTGAAGGTGTGGAGACAGTATCTCTATGGGGTGAGGTTCGAGCTCTTCTCTGACCAAAAGAGCTTGAAGTATCTTTTCTCTCAGTCCGAGATGAATATGAGGTAGAGGTGTTGGATGGAGCTCTTGAAGGACTATGGTTTTGATCTTCAGTACCACCCGGGTAAGGCGAACATGGTGGCGGATGCCCTCAGCCGTCAGCCACGAGGCCTAGTGGCGCACATGATGATTCAGGACTGGAAGATGCTTGAGGATGTGTCTGCATTTGACTTCGAGATCGGCTTGCAGTCTTCTATCATGCAGTTATCGAGCCTGTCAACCCTCTCTTGCTGCAAGGGTGATCGAGGCTTAACAGACAGATGAGTTAGTGAAGAGTTATCTGGCAGAGGCAGCATCTGGAGTCAGTCAGATTGGAAGATTGGTTCTGATGGTGGACTTCGCTTTAGAGGCTGATTATGTGTCCTGGATATTCCTGAGTTATGCCGAGATCTTATGGCCGAGGCACATCGATCACGGTTCTCTATCCACTCTGGCTCGACGAAGATGTATCGCGATATGAGGAGTCAGTATTTTGGGTGGGGATGAAGCACCAGATTGCCAGTTTTTTGGTTGAGTGTGACACATGCCAGTGTATCAAGGCTGATCATCAGAGACCCCTTGGTCCTTTGCAGCCATTGATCATCCCGTTTTGGAAGTGGGAGCACGTATCCACCAATTTTATCATGAGTTTGCTGAGGACTCTACATGGTCACGACGCCATCTGGGTTGTCGTCGATTGTCTGATGAAGTCAGCACATTTCCTTACAATTCATGCGACCTGGACTTTGGACCGGTTTGTAAGGTTATTCATCGATGAGATTGTAAGATTACACGGCGTTCTTGTTTCGATCATTTCTAATCGAGACCAGAGGTTCACGTCTTAGTTTTGGAGGAGCTTTTAGACAGCAATGGGGTCTATTTTACAGCTCAGCACCGCATATCATCCGCAAACCGATGCGCAGACCAAATGGTCAACTAAATCCTTGAGGATATGCTTCAAGCTTGCGTGATTAATTTCTCGGGTAGCTGGGATGAGCACTTACGATTGACTGAGTTTGTGTACAACAACATCTATTAGGCGACCATTGGCATGACTCTTTTTGAGGCATTATATAGCAGACCGTGCAGATTTCTGAGTTGTTGGACCGAGGTTGGAGAGCGTCGTCTCCTAGGTCCCGAGCTTGTGCTGCAGACATCAGAGGTCATCGACATCATCAGGCATAGGATGCACATAGCTCAGAGCTGGCAGAAGAATTTTGCTGATCGTCAGTGTCATCCCTTGGAGTTTGCCGTTGGGGACCATGTGTATCTTAAGGTCTCACCCATGAAGGGTGTGGTTCATTTTGGAGCAAAGGGCAAGCTTGCCTCGAGATTCATACGACCTTTTGAGATCACCGTGCAGGTTGGCACCGTGGCCTATCGGCTTTCCTTGTCATCTCAGTTGTCTGGCATCTACAACATTTTTCATGTCTCTATATTGAGGAAGTGTGGGTCAGACATTGTTTCCGTTATTGATTGGCAGCCGTTGAAGGTTCGTGAGGACGCTTCTTACATTGAGCAGTCAGTTCGTATCCTCGATCGGAAGGAGCAGGTCCTCCGGACCAAGGTCATCCCTTAGTGAAGGTTCATTGGGGCCATCATAGTGTGGATGAGGTGTCTTAGGAGTGCAAGGCAGAGATTCGAGAGCGCTATCCTCATCTTTTCGATATTTGATTGTATGGTGCATTATTTTTTATCATATATGATGTTATGTTTTCTATTTCCTTATGAGTTATGATTAGTTGAGATGGTGGTGTAAATTTTAAGGATGAAATTTCTATTAGGTGGGGGAGCTGTAAGGCCCGTATCCTAGTCTGTACTGTTCCGTAGACTTCTGCAATCCTTGCCATCGAATTCCAGCAACTTGCGATCGATAATTGATGTTTGCGCATGACCCTAAGTCATATCCCATATATTTGAGTTGACTCATTCCAAGATTTGTACCATTGCGACCGCACCATCGCCGCGTTTCCAACGTCGCATCTTGCGCACCGATCAGATACCCTAGCCAGGAAATGTGGACCTACGTTCAGTTCAAGGAAGACACTGCGCGTTTGCAATCCCAAGAGCTACAACATGTCACATCCATCAATCAATCAATCCCATCAAGGCTCAAGTACATATCAAGTACGCCATCACCTCACACCCATCCCCAAGCAACCCTATAAGTCAACAATTTCTTACACACCTATACCCTTCTTACACCATCTACCTCTAAAGTCAATAAATCTCTCACCTCACCCATCACTCACCTCATATCCATTACCCATCTCTCTCTCTCTCTCCTTACAGCCACCCTTCTCTCTCTCTCTCTCTTTCCCTACATAATTTCTAAGTAACACCAAAGAAGAAAAAGAATCCCATGTCCAAGCTCTTCCATGAGAGAAAAGCGAGTTGTGTGGCCCGCTTTCCACCCTAAAATCCTTCATCTTAGCCATTCATCTCTTATCATCTTCCATCAAAGAGGGACACAAGGAGATTGGCATTCCATCGGACCAAGAAGATCGAACGATGGGTGCTTTATAGGCTAGATTTTCATGTTTTGATAATGGGCCAAGTGAGGCCTACCGATTGATGGTATGGATCTCACTTTGGACCCTAAATGTGGCCGATGGCCTACTATGATTCACATGATCATTCCATGATGGGGTCATTATCCATGGACCCTATAATGAAGTTTACATTCTAGTTTGATAAGGGTCATCTAGACCTTCCATTTTGGTGGGGAAGTAATCTCCACTGTTGATTTTTGATTTGGTGGGCCCATATGTATTGGGACCCACTTGATGTATGATTGAATGCATGGAACAGAGGGCTCATAATACCGTGGTTCCTCCATCATCATGTGTCTCTCTCCCTCCCTCTCTCTCTCTCTCCTTCCTTTATTTTGTGGCCCACATGATGAGTGTGCATGATATCTAGACCGTCCAAACCATGTGGGCCCTACCTTGATGAAGATGGGAAACCACAAATCTCAGATTGATCCAAGTGGGCAACGTCCATGTGGGACCCACCTAGGTGAGTTGCCTTCACACCGTCTAGTGTCCCTAGACGCTGATGTGCAGTGAAATGTGGACAGTCAGTGGGTGTACTGGCAACCAAAAATAATAATAATATAAAGGTTTTGGGTGGGCTGCTCATGTAGGCCCCACCTTGACGTATGGATCCAATCCATGCCGTCCATCCCATTTCCCAAATCATTTTAGGCGTTGAGCCGAAAAATGAAGCCAATCCGATCATCTGGCGGGCCATAGCATAGTAAACCGTGTTTTTTACCATTGAAATCCACCTGATGTTTCTACACGCCGACACACCTCGACTATTGGGCTTGATGGGTTTGTCTTAAGCCATGGAATCCAACAACTGGGTTGAATTCTGATGCGAGCTCCACATGGGAAAAACCCTAGGAAAACCTTTTTTAAAAAAAAAGGGGCAGCAGCAGGCGCTGCTACTGCTGACGCGCAGCAGCGTCCTGTGCTGCTGCTGTAGACGGACGGGTAGGGACAGGGGTCCTAGCCGTGGGCTCCACCGTGATGTGTGCCGAACATCCACGCTGTGCATTTGATGGCCCCCCCTTTGGACAGTGGACCTCCTAAAAAATCAGCCGTATACAACACTCAGGTGGCCCATGTCACAGGAAATAATGGTGAACTTAATGTCTGTCATTGAAACCATTTTGGGGTTAGAAGTTTTGGATCATTACAAAATTTGTTTTTCCCCTGCATCCAGGTCGGTGTGACCCTGTTAAACAGCTTGGATGGCAAATAAACACTATGGTGGGCCACACATGTGGACCCCACCATGAAATAAGTGTTTTATCTATGCCCGCCCACCCCCTGTATATGGCTGCATCCGTGCAGTGTGGGCCCAATGATGTAGGTATCCACACCGTCCATTATTTAGACAGTGGATTCCACCATGATGCATGTGTTGCATCCAAGCCGTCCAACCATTTTGAAAGCTCATTTTATGGCACGAGCTAAAGAATGAGTCAGATCTATAGTTCAAGTAGACCCCACCATTTAAAATAGTGGGGATAGTGACATTCACCGTTCAAACTTCTTAAGGGCCACGGTAGTTCCGATCAGGCTTATTTTTCTGTTATCTCCATGTTAACTTATGAATAGGTTGGATCCAAAAAATAATAATAATAACGGTGGGCCTTGTAGGTCTTTTAACGGTGGAAATCATTGTCACTACTATTATTTGGAGTGCGGTCTATTTGATCTTTTGATATGGTTCATTTTTAATACAATACTCTATGATGATTTCAAAATATATGTATATATGAATTGTGTTTGGCCCATTCAACTCGGCCCATTCACCTTGGCCCATTTAAGTCAGCCCATTGATTCGGCCCATTTGATTAGGCCCGATGTGACATATAAGGCCCGTTGTTGAGGCCCACCTTGATGTGTATAGGGCCTGTTGTCAAGGCCCACCTTAATATATATGAAGCCCATGTTATGAGGCCCACCTTGACATATATAAGGCCTATGTGATGTGATATATTTGATGTATTTGAGGCCCATGGACTGAGGCCCAATGGGATGTACACAAGTCCATTGTATTGTGTGATTCTACCATGGTTTATGCAATGATGTTTATGGCAGGCTATGCCTTGGGTGCAATGATGGTTTGACACCCACATTGTAAGTACAATGTTGGTTAAATGTCTGCATTGTAACTCTCCTTAGGGCCCATTGATAGGCCCATACTTGTTAATAGTCCATCACTTTATAACATGCTCAGTATAATTCCATGATTCATGCCCATACGCATCATATGAATGCTTGATATGAGGAATGTTTGATCATAGCATAAGCCATTGGGCTGAGACATTTATGAGACTCCTTATGAGACAGAGTGCCCCACATGAGCGCGCGGTACACGTAGGATTGCTGCATGATTTGACGGTGTGACTCATGCATCTCATATATGTGTGACATGATCATTATACGCCTTAGCGACATTAGGGCCATGGCCTCCACAGGCACATCGTGGATAACCATATAGGATACCGAAAATACTTGGTTTTAGCACTATGGGCACTTAAGATGTCCTTGGGTGAAAGTCCCAGAACCTTTTTTAATACCAGGAGATGCTCCAACGTCTAGATCAAGTGGATACAGGAGTGCCTGAGTGCCAAATATTAGTAGGCCGTGTCTCCCACTGTGTCGTGGTCGGTTGAAAGGGGGTGTGTCCTTATCCGCCCAAGTGAGGGGGCTATAAGCTAGGCAGAGTGTGACCAGCTTGCAAATGAGTCCGCTATCGATGAGCTAGGTAGGTATTGACAGACTACTGGTTAGGCAGATAGTGTGGTCTATTCCGCTCACCGGGCTGTGCGGCTATGGAGGCGGCAGTCAGTGTGGAGTGTACTAGACCCCGGTGATATCCTAGAGAGGAACTATAATGATATATGTACTTGATGAGGACTGACATGCTTGTATTGCATCTTACATATGACATTTGGCTACGTAGGCCTCGCATCACATGGCCTTGGTATGGCCAATAGCATTCATGCCTTGCATCGCATTGCCTTGGAACGGTTGATAGTATTCATGGACTTACTAGCATTCTTCTGCATTAGTCTGATACTGTATACTTGACACTTGTCTTGTGCATACACTTACACCACCCTTTAAGGTTTTGTAAGCTTATACACGACTATTGCATGCAGGTGGCATTGGATAGCACTAGCACCGAGGCAAGAGCACGCATCAGATTATTTTGGAGCTTTTTGATCACCTTATATTTCCCTTTCTACATTGAACTTAAAGTTTTTGATATAGTGGATATATGGTGATGTTGTTTCGTGACTTAGTTATGCTTGTGGTTATACTCCATTATAAAAAAATTCATACTGAAAATCCTCCTTATAGGATCTCAGGATCGGAATCTGACATATGAGTGCCGGGAGCCGAGGATGGGGCACTACGGAGGCTGTCGGCACCGGATTCGGCGTTCGGGAATTTTGTGAGCCCATTTTCTGAGTTTGGGGCGTGACACAGTGCTGATACTTAAAGTTAACCGATAGAGGCCACAATTTAAAGAATTATCCCAAATTGATGTAGTGCCTCTACCGTCTAACCTCAAAGCATCGAAGCTTGATCTAAAACCTTTGCCCTTAGATTTGAAATATCTCTATTTAGGTCAAGATGAGATGTACCTGGTGGTGATCTCTTCCCACCTTGAGCAAGAACAAGATAGTATGCTTATATCTACTCTCATTGAGCATAAAGGAGCCCTTAAATGGTCGATTGCGAACCTCAAGAGAATTGATCCTTTGATTTGTACTCACTGCATTAATCTTGAGGATAATGAGAAGACCTCCCGACAACCATAACATAGACTAAATCCAAACATGAAGGAGGTAGTTAGGCCGAGGTTCTTAAGCTATTGGATGTGGGTATCATATACCCAATATCCGATAGCTAATGGGTGAGTCCAACTCAGGTGGTTCCCAAGAAGTCGGGAATCACTATCGTAGCCAATGCCGATAACGAACTCTTGCCAACTAGGATCACTATCGGTTGGAGAATGTGCATTGACTACAGGAAGTTGAATACTATTATGAGGAAAGACCACTTCCCTTTACCCTTCATTAATCAAATCTTGGAAAGGCTAGCTGGTCATTCCTATTACTTTTTCATTGACGGATATTCAAGCTACAATTAGATCTAGATAGCCCTTGAAGATTAGGAAAAGACAACATTCACATGTCCTTACGGCACCTTCGTGTACCGAAGGATGTCATTTAGGCTATGTAATGCCCCCACTACTTTTCAGCAATGTATGTTGAGTATTTTTTCTGATATGGTGGGGCAATATTTAAAGGTCTTTCCAAAAGATGAGCTTAATAGTCCTAGAGGGGGGTGAATAGGACTATGTCAAATAAAAACTTAAAGTACTGAAATAATACATAAATCAAAATAAATTACAAATCTCAATAGCACTAGTATTGAAAAATTGATTCAAACTTAGTTCGTAGGACAACCTTATACCAAAAACAAAGTTTTAAGTAGGACAACCTGACTTCACGAACGTTTGTAAGGATCAAGACTTCAAACCAAACAAGAGATAATAAACCTATCAATTACAATCATTTACCAGTGCAGAAATAAAGTTATAATCATTCACCTCAGATACAAAAATTAAACATTCACCACAACACTAGGATTTATAATGGTTCAGTGTGTACACCAACTCTTCTCAAATAGCCACACCTACTCCACTCCCAATCATCACAACCCACGTGATATTGGCATTCACTAAAAATAAGGTTTTCACAGGTTCACGTTAAAACCTTACACAGTTGTGATTTTAGAATAGCTATTACAAACAAAAAACCACACACTGAGATTTTCTAGCTATCTTAATCAAAACCAACATATGAGATTTTCTGGCTATCTCAAAGAAACTAAAATACAAATAATATAAATGTACTTATCTTATCATTAAAGATGTATCACTTAGTGTAGCCTGTAAAATCGCTTCTCTTGAAGTGGAATATTTAATGTCCAAAACACAAACAAGGGTTCTAGGTTCTAGATTGATTTTAAATTAATTCAAACTAAAGGCTACTTGTTTGAATTCCTCAAGATCTTAAAGAAAAGTGATTACTCTCTTTAAAAAAAATAAGATTCATGAAAAGAGATCAAGGAATCAAAATAAAAAGCTATATTAACAAAATATTAAAATACCATGCAATAGCTTGAAGATAGTGGGGACTTCTCTCTCTCTCTCTCTCTCTCTCTCTCTCTCTCTCTCTTGGTGAAGGCTTTTCTTAGCTTGAATGAGTTAATTCAAAATGAGAGAAGACCTTTATTTTTAGTTAGAAATGTTATTTCTTCAACTCGTCTAAGATCTAACAAAATTTTAAATTTTAGGCGTGATTTGATAAAACTGTTCTTCGACTGGTCGAAGGCCCTGCTCGACTAGTCAAGAAGGGCTTCGACTGGTCGAGGGTGCTAAAATACAGTTGTTGGACTTCGAGTTAAGCAACCCTCGACTGGTCGAGAAAGCACCAAAAATATCCATTTTTTGAATTTCAAACTTGGACTAGTCAAATATTATCTTAGACTGGTCGAGCCATAACTTAGACTAGTCGAACCAATGCCTAGACTAGTCGAACTTAAGCCTAAGAAAATTATAAAACCCATATAAGTTTGTCTTTTGAAAGCACCTAAGTCTAGGATCTTTTAAGGGTTTATTATATCTGAGAAGATTGGACATTGAAGTGTAAAGCTTGTTCTTCTTCTTGAATCTTCAATAAAACATAGTTGATCTTCTACTTGAAGTGTAGTAGAAGCTGGAGCTTGATCTTCTATTAGAAGTGTAGTAGAACTTGAACTCATTTTTTCTTGAACTTTCCAACTTCATGACTTGTACTTAAGCTTGCACTATCCAACTTCATGACTTGAAGGTGAACTTTTCATCTTCTCGATTCTCTTGAAGGTGAACTTTCCATCTTGATTCACATTGTGTGAACCATATCATAAGTTATTTTTGTCTCATCAAAATTTGACAAACAAGTGTGCTTTATTCATTATTGCACTTATAGTCTTCATGGATGACTTCTTGGTCTTTAGTCCATGCTTCAGTGAATGCCTGAAAATTTTGAAAAATATGCTAAAGCGATATAAAGAAAAGAACTTGGTAATGAATTAGGAGAAGTGTCACTTCAAGGTTCATAAGGAAATTATCCAGGGACATATCATCTTGTCTAAAGGAATTGAGGTTGATAAGGCTAAGATTGACCTTATCTCTAACTTACCTCCACCCAAAAGCATATGAGATGTGCGGTCCTTCCTGGGACACACTGGATTTTATAGAAGATTCATAAAAGACTTTAGTTACCTCTCTTGTCCTTTATGCAATCTATTTCAAAAGGATGTACCATACGAGTTGACTGAGCAATGCTAGGAAGCTTTTTCTAAGCTCAAGGGCAGGCTAACCACCGCACCCTATCATGCAACCATCTGATTGGAGCATTCCTTTTGAACTTATGTGTAATGTGTCCGACTATGCTCTTAGGGCAGTGCTAGGCCAGAGAAAAGACAAAAATCCCTATGGTATACACTACGTAAGTAAAACCTTAAATCCTGCCCAAGTGAATTGCTTTACTACAGAGAAGGAACTCTTAGCCGTAGTTTCGCTTTGGACAAACTTAGGTCCTACTTGATCGGATTAGGATCATCATCTACACTGATCATGCGGCACTCAAGTATTTTCTTTCTAAGAACGATGCTAAGCCCCACTTTATAAGATGAATCCTTCTACTCCAGGAATTTGATTTGAAAATAAAAGATAAAAATGGAGTAGAAAATGTAGTGATTGACCATCTTTCATGCCCTGATCTCCCTGATTCCCTTGAGACAACACAGATAAATAACATGTTCCCTAATGAACAATTATTTAAAGTCTCCTACTCACCTTGGTTTGCTGATATTGCTAATTATCTTGCCACAGGTTTCACGCCAACACATTGGACTGCGCAAGATAAGAAAAAATTCTTTGTCGAGGTATGCAAGTTTTTTTTGGAATGATTCGTATTTGTTTAAATATTACCTATACCAAATTTTAAGGAGATGTGTGCCAGATAATGAACACTGAAGTGTCATGTCCGGCCTGTGGTGGTCACTTTTCTGCTAAAAGGACTACATCCAAGATTTTGCAGTGTGGCTTTTACTGGCCCAATATGTTCAAAGAAACTCATGAGTTTTGCTAAAATTATGAGCGTTGTCGAAAATTGAGAGTATTCTCCCGTCGAGATATGATGCCCTTAAACCCTCATTCTTATTATAAAAGCATTTGATTGTTGGGGCATCAATTTCATGGAACCATTCCCACAATCCTTTGGGAATTTATACATTCTGCTAGTAGTAGACTATGTCACTAAATGGGTCGAAGCGATTCCATATCGGAACAATGACCATCAAACGGTCATTAAATTCTTAAAAGAAAACATCCGTTCTCAGTTTGGAACACCTCAAGTCATCATTAATGATGGGGGCTCACATTTTTATAATCAGTCATTTGTGAACTTAATGAAGAAGTATGACATTCTCACAAGGTGAGCGCTCCATACCACCCATAAACAAGTGGGCAGGCTGAGATTTTCAATAGGAAAATTAAGTATATTTTGGAAAAGATGGTTAACCCTGACCACAAGGATTAATCAATCCGATATACCGATGCTTTATGGGCTTACCGTACTGCATTTAAAACCCCTATTAAATGTCTCCCTTTAGACTTGTCTATGGGAAGGCTTGCCACTTACTTGTGGAGTTGGAACATAGGGCCTACTAGGCGATTACAAATATGAACTTCAATTTAGACAACACTGACTCGCTACGCAAACTCTAGTTGAATGAACTCGAAAAAATTTGGAATGATGCATACGAGAATTCGAGAATTTATAAAGACAAAATGAAGGTGTTTCATGACCAACACATTCTCAAAAAATCATTCACACTAGCTCAGAAGGTCTTTTTATACAATTCTCAGTTACATCTTTGTAACGCCCCAAAAATTGAGGGTCAAGCAAAGGCTCAACTCCCGAGATCCGATGCATCACTTATGCAACATATATAATAATGTTTAAATGTTGTCCATGTTAGTGCATTAAACATAAGTAGGATTATTCTAAAATAACATATCATACTCTAGGTGCAATTAAATTAAGCAAGCGGAAGACTTAAGTACTTAAATTATAACATAAAAGTGTTTCACCATTCGGACAATGAATCTGTTCCAGGTTGAATATATACGTGTTTGTTCCAAAATTTACAAAATATCAAAATGCAACTGTCCATCTAATCCATGTAACCCTGTAATCCCGTCGAAATAGAAGAAGGTCTACAAGACCCGCCTAATAGCTGAACATAAGAGAATTCCTACTCATCATCCAAGAAGTCTAGCTCCGTTGCGTAAGCCGCATCGGAACTTGTATCTAAATTAAAGTCTGGTTAGTGTTTTAAAACACCGTCCTGGAGTGAGAGTGAGTGATCAACTCAGTGGTACTATAAGGCAAAGGTTAACATGTTATCAATTCAGTCAAGCAGTAATGATAAA
The DNA here is from genome assembly GCF_029962835.1 of Magnolia sinica. Lineage (NCBI taxonomy): Eukaryota > Viridiplantae > Streptophyta > Magnoliopsida > Magnoliales > Magnoliaceae > Magnolia > Magnolia sinica. The sequence continues at coordinate 27,146,220 of NC_080588.1, forward strand.
GCAGTACAACAATCATATCCTAAGTACTCTTGTTAATGCAGGAATGATATGCTATAATGATGCATGCCCTCGTTTGCACTCCCTCAGAAAAATCATCTCACGATCGCGCAGAGCAAACTCCTTAAATGTGCGCTTCCTTGCCAAAGCACATCCAATGCGGTGCATGATCGTGTTAGGCAATACTTAATTAGATTTATTCATATAGCAGCTTTAAGAAGCTAAGATACCTCCCTTTATATCATTTACCTAAATAAGGATCCATCTAGGGTCGTCAATCCTAGTTAGTCACATACGATAAGCAAGTTGTAGGGCATCAACCCTGATGAAAGCAGTGGATAGGTAAGTTCACGAGTTTACACTCGAGGTCACTATGGAGAGGCTCATCACCGTCAATGTAGGCATATTTTAGACTTTACTACAAGAGGCTTGTCACCTGAACGTAGGCCGACAACTCAAATATAGTGTCCCATACCATCGTATTCAGCTCACGAGTTTAGGTTGCTCACTAGTCACTATGGGAAGGCTCGTCACCCCAACGTAGGCCGATAGCTTGACCACAGTGTCCCATACCACCATGCCCGGCTTATGAGTCTTAGCAGATCCTGGTACCATGGTTGAAACGGGCTTTACTGTGGTAAGCGATACCTTAGATTCAAGTAGTAGCATCCATACATCGTAAACACACAATAGGCCAATCGAGTTACTTGACAAATGCAATTGGTACCATCGTATGTTGAATTGATCGACATAAAGCGCGTGAGCACTCTGTGTGGCCTGACCATTATCAACAATCACCGTACGACTCAGATTCCTCGAACGTATCTAACATGGCGAACTAGTTTGGCCGCTCAAACGGAAACCGTTACCGATTGCCTAGACTACGAAGTAGTCCCAATCATACTCAAATGCAATAAGGAATCACATATGCTACCCAAATCAGCATTTAACAAACAATACAAACATAAATCTCATTTGAGCATTTTTATCAACACATTAGACAAATTGACATACATATGCATTTCATCCACAAACCATATAGTGACAATTTACAATACATGAAGAAAACTATTCATATGACTAGGGAAACTAAGAATCCTGTCTCAATACACTTAATAAGTACAATCCATCAACAAAATCTCATTCAGACATTTTAACAAACACTTAGACTACACATTTCTAAATATATAGACTAGACTTATTACGACATAAATTATAGCAATTCATTTCACAACACTGGTTATAAAGTATATAACATACATGTATTTAAGATTATAACTTACGATAAGAATAAATCAGGATTTCACATTCTTTCAAACATTTTAACAAACACATAGGATGCATTTTACATTTACATATTTCACACGTGTAGTTTATCAAAAATGTCGTAACTAATATCATATGGCAGTATTCAAGTAAGACATAAATCATTGCTGACATTGAAAGCCTTGAAAACCATAACCTAAACGTTTATAGTCCGCACCTTTCATCAGTACACCCGTTACGAACTCGGTTCGTATACTATGTCCTCGTCTACAGCACAACGACTACCTAAATCATGAAATAGGTTAGCTATTACGTTGATTCCTCTATTTGGATTCCTAAAATGAGGTTAGGGTTAGGATTTCTTACCCAAATCGTATCTGGAGTCGAAGGTGTAGTGATGGTGGGGAGGTGATTCAGTATGTGGAGTGGTGGGAGTAAATCCCAGCAATGATCTCCTTCTCTCTCTCTCTCTCTCTCTCTCTCTCTCTTCTCCTCACTCTTTCCTCCTCTTTTCTCTCTTCTCTCTCCTAAGGTTGGAGAATTCGTATGGAATGAGAGGGGTGATTTAAGGGCCTTATATAGGCTCAAAACTGATGTCAATGGCCCCAGGGCCATAGTATCCTTAGGTTATATCCAAAGAGTATCTGTTTCGGGCAACGGGACTCATCTGGAGGCCCACTACCCACCTGCGTCATGGATTAAGTTCCCTGACCATGGATAAAAGCCAGGTTAAGGTTTCGGTCTGATCGGATTTCTAGATCGACCGTGGAGGACCTGTATCAATTCGACGGTCATCGTCACTCGATCAGAGCCATGAGTATACTGACCTGTGCAGGGAAATTTTCCTAATCCAAGAGTATAGTTTGGTCAAAATCTGACAGTCAGAAGTCTTCAATTTCACCCGTAAGTGAATGGTCCAATTCACTTAAGTTTGAGTTCATTTTATAAAGATATTTGCATTTTTCACACACTTCGCCCCAGGCTCAAGTTGTACATTTCTGGATACTATTTGGGCTCGATTCCCACGATGCTTGTCAAGCCCAGTATGGCAGTCATAACCTTATAGTTTCATGATAATCGAACTTTTGATGCGCTGTCCAGGTCCGATACGGAGTTTCAATGTGCTCCCGAGAGTAACTGGGTTTTGAGATTACTCCTCGGTTTTTTAGTAATGTTGAGTTAGCGATCTTAATGGTTTTGGATCTTGCAGTTCGTATAAATAGTGGTTCTGGATAATTCACTGATTAATTTAATTTAGTACTTAATTAATTTTCTTCTAATTTCTATAGAATTCGATCCTTAGTAATTTCTACCTAAGGTGATACTCGGGCCTTTGTACGGATTTTTCTGAAACGACATAATCTACCCCCCTTAAAGAAAAATTTCATCCTCAAAATTAGTACCTTTTCCTACTCCTCGACGATCTGTGGGTAGTTCTTACAGACTTCGGCTTCCATTTCCTAAGTCGCCTCTTCCTTAGTGTGGTGAGTCCACAACACTTTCACAAGCGGGATCACTTTACTGCGTAGCACCTGTTCCTTCCTATCTAGGATACGTGTTGGTCGAAGTACGTATGTAGCATCTTCACTCAGCTACACCTGTTCCCACTTAATAATGTGAGTCGAATCAGGAACGTATTTGTTCAGCATCGATACGTGAAATACGTTATGCACGCTAGCGAATGGTGTGGGCAAGGCGAGATAATATGCTACCATACCCACTCGATCTAAAATTTAGAATGGGCTAATGAATCACAGCGTAAGCTTTCCTTTCTTATCAAAATGAAGAACTCCCTTCATTAAGGAAACCTTAAGAAACACGTGGTCACCAACCTCAAATTTTAGCTGTCGTCGTCTAGTATCGGCATAGCTCTTCTATTTGCTCTGTGCTGCAAGAAGTCGATGCCTAATAATGTTGATCTTCTCTGAGGTCGCCTGTACTAAATCTGGGCCAATCAGACTCTTCTCACCAACTTCTGACCAACAATACGGTGCTCAACACAGATGCCCATACAATGCTTTGTATGGAGTTATGACAATGCTCGCTTGGAACTATTATTATAAGCGAACTCAGCATAGGGAAGATAGTCATCCCAACTATCCTTGAAATCAAGCATATATGCCCGTAACATATCTTCTAACACCTAATTTATCCATTTCATCTGCCCATCAGTCTGTGGGTGAAACGCGGTACTGAACTTCAATTTTACCCCCATTGCTTCCTGGATTCGAGTCCAGAAGGTAGATGTGAATTGTGGGTCTTGATCTGACACAATCTCCATAAGCACTCCATGCAGCCGCACAATCTCCTTGATGTACAGCTTGGCTAAATCATCTGCAGAGTTCGAAACTTTAATTAGGAGGAAATTGCCAATTTCGTCAATCGGTCTACAATCACCCAAATGGAGTCGTGTCCCTTCCTTGTCTTTGGCAACCCGGTAATGAAATCCATAGATATGAAATTTCACTTCCATTCAGCTATGGGCATGGGCTGAAGCAATCAAGGAGGTCGGTAATGCTCGACCTTGACCTTCTGGCACATGAGACAACGGAATACAAAATCTTCTATGTGGGCCTTTATATTGTCCCACCAGTACGAACGCTTCATATCTCGATACATCTTTGTACTACCAGGATGCATCGCCATCTTCGAATTGTGAGCAGCTTCGAGAACTTTCTTCCTCAAGTAATAAAGATTTGGGACACATAGGCGGCCACGATAACGTAAACCCCCATCTGAACTAAGTCTCCATTCAGAGTCTTCATTATTAGTTGCTTGCTCTCTCATTTTCACCAACAGTTCGTCCTCTTTCTGAGCCACAATGATTCGATCATCAATAAGTGGCTGTATGCGGATGTGTGCGACTCTCTCGAATGGCTCCTCTACTATAAGCTTCTGTTCGAAGTCTCACACAAATTCTATCATGTGGCATTCTTCAATCATTAGCGGAGCTGTAAATTGGATTGTCTTCTTGCAGCTCAACGCATCTGTCATAAGGTTAGCCTTACCATGATGGTAGGAGACCTCAAACTTGAAGTCTTTCAAGGTTTCCATCCATCATCGCTGCCTCATATTCAGGTCCCTCTGCGTGAATATGTACTTAAGGCTCTAGTGGTTGCAAAAGAGCTCGAACTCCTCTCCGTAGAGATAATGTCTCCAGAGCTTTAATGCGAAGATAACTGCTGCCAATTCCAGGTCGTGAGTAGGGTGATTTTCTTCGTGCTTCCTCAACTATCGCGAGGCATAGGCGATCACTCTGTCCTTCTGCATAAGAACACAACCCAAACCAACACGAGACGCATCAGTGTATATCGTATATTTGACCCCTTTCTTTAACAATACTAGCACAGGTGTAGATGTTAACTTGTCCTTCAATTCCTGAAAGGCTGCTTCTGCCTTCTCATTTCAGGCAAACTTAAGATCCTTTTGTGTAATGACCCGAAAAATTTTGTGCCAAGACCCGAGTACTACCTCTATTTTCCTTAAAAGTTATTGTGCGGTAATTAGTGCTAAACTCGATTGCTTGTGAAATTAGCATCAATCACTTTAAATTTGATCTGCATGACTCAAAACCTGTAGAATCATTAGCGCTAAGTTACTCTAAAATCTAGGATTCATTGCTAAATCCAGTTGCTCTTGAGAATTTTTGGAAGTTCTGGATCGGACATGAACCGCGCGTTGAAAGTCCGATAGCGATGATCTTAGGCAGTTACGGTCACCATGTTGGATTTGACCATCACCTCAAAAATCAAGTCCAGATGATGTTCTGGGTCAATTTGATTGAGTCCGGAGTGAAGAGTGTGAGAACGGTGAGAGATTAAATGTGATTTTATGAAATTTGAGTCGTGTCGCTTGCGCGATGATTTTAAGCAATCTGACCATTGGATTCTGACCCAATTTCACCCTCGGATCAGGGAAGATGGCAAGGCAGGTCATAGTGCTTGTGGACCTGATCAAGTTGTGGTGACCGTTGAATTGAGTGTGGTCCGCCACGGCTGATCTGAAGATCCGATCGGTACGAAAACTAAGCCTGACCTAGATCCATGGTCAGTGAGCTTAAGTCCGACTGCACGTGGAAAAAGGCCCACTAGAAGTGTTCCGTTGGATCGAGAGAGGCCTGTTTTGGTTATAACCTAACTATACCTTGGCCGTGGGGTTATTTTCATCAATAGTGGGCCTATATATAGACCTTAAAACTCTCATTCTCTTTTCCATACGAATTTCCTAACCCTAGCTAAGAAAGAGAGAGGAAAAGAGAGAGTAAGTGAGAGAGAAGTTGGTGAATCATCTTAGATTCTTTCCTGTTGCTCTACATCCTTAAACCATCACTTTTGAATCGTTATTCCGGCGATTCTAAGTTCATCCTTGGGTAAGTTAATCTAACCATAATCTGTTTTAGAGCTTAAAATGGTTTATGTGTGTTGTATCTCATTTCTATTCTTGCCTTAGGTTGTCTAGTCGCCGTTGACGAAGACATATCGTCTGAATCAGTTCGGTGTGCTATTTCTGGTTTAAGGTGCGGACTTTAATCGTATAGGTTATGGTTTTCAAGGCTTTCAATGCCAGTGAAAGGTTTATTCTTGTTATGGATGAGATTTCACATGCCAAATGCTATGTTTATTTTACGTTCCTGATATGCATGTGATATATTGAGATTTGTGTATTCTGTGTATGTAGGAAGTACCGTGTACGTATAAAATATGAATCTGTGTTTGCCATGATTATTTGTCATGTACTTGTGCTAATTATATGTGTGACAACTCCTTGGCAAAAGGAATTGTCTAAATGTGTGAATTCCAACATACGTCATGTATGTTGACCTATGTACTCTTAAGTGTTTGAAGAAATGTCTGAATGGTCTAAAGTGTAATATATTAACCTAATTGCGGGCGTTGAGAAGCGATTCTCAACTCTCCTATTGGTGTGTATGATTTCCTACATGCAAGTTACATCCTTTGTTGTTTAACTTCAAGAATTACTTATGTGTAAATCTATGTTAAGTTGATATTCTGCAAATGCTCACATACTACATGATTTGAATTATTGTTCCATTACTGTTCTAAGTTCTATATGCATATCTGTTTGTAATGAAATATGTTTGGGACTATGAATAGTCCAGGAAATCGGTAATCGGCCTTGAGTTCGTGGCTGAGGTTGTTTTCGCCACGAAGGACGTGATTTGACGAACCCAAGACGTATTAGAGTTGTTGGCAGTGGTTTGGCCACACGGAGTGTTTGCGCACTCTATGTCGTTCAACCCAATGTGCGCTCGTGCTAGTCGAGTTCGTCAAGTAACCCGATTGTCCAATGTATGTTCACCATGTATGGACGCTATTGTTTGAATCTAGGGTACTAAACTTACCGATGAAATCCTGTTAACCGTTGTACCTTGATCCGCTAAGACTCATGAGCCGGACATGGTGGTATGGGACACCGTGATCGAGCTGTCGGCCTACTCTGGGGTGACGAGCCTCCCCATAGTGACCAGTGAGCAACTAAACTCGTGAGCCGATTATGGTGGTATGGGACACTATATTCGTGTTGTCGGCCTACATTGATTGGTGACGAGCCCTTTGTAGTGACCTCGAGCATACCTAGATACCGCATTGAGGTGACGAGCCTTATTGTAGTAACGAAGGTATGATAGGCGTGCATTGATTGGTGACGAGCCCTTTGCAACGACCTAAAACCATATGATCATATGAGATGTCTAGGACTGACGACCCTAGAATGGATCACTGTTTGGAAATTGATATGAGGAAGGTACCTCAGCTTCCCAATCCTGCTGTATGAAAAAGACTAATAACAACTTGGTAATCATGTCCATGCACCGCATTGCATGTGCCTGGAAGAGGTGGAGCACTTGAGGTGATGTCATGCGTAACATAAGATGAAGACGCTGAGGGTGTACCGGCGAGGGCACGCATCATTCTACATACATCCTTGCATTAACAAGAGTAATTAGGACATGTTTGATTGTTCTGCTTTATCATTACTGCTTGATTGAATTGATAACATGTTAACCTTTGCTTTATTGTTCCACTGAGTTGATCACTCACTCCCACGTTCTGGGACGATGTTTAAACACCCACCAGACTTTGTCTTAGATGCAGATATTGATGCGACCCCTGAGGCAGAGCAGGAGTTCGAGGATGATGAGGCTGCATTTTCTTTTATGCAGTTTTCAGGCGGGTTCTTGTGAGCCGTGTCCTGATGCGTGGGATTCTAGGATTTCTTTTGGGAATAGATAATGTCTTTTAATGCTTGTATTTTTGGATAGCAACACTTATAATATGACCTGGTATGTATACGTATTTCAGGGGCTCACACATGTACACTTATGTTTCTTTAAGTCTTCCGCTTGCGTCTATCACTTATCCCTGAATTATGTTTGCAGTTTGGCTTAATCTATTCCATGGTTTATGTACTGATACAGACAACATACATCCATCATTAAATATGTTGCATAAGTGATGTTCTGAAACTCAGGAGCTGAGTTACACTCGAACTCCGAATTTCAAAGCGTTACATTTCGAGTAAGCTGAGATAACGGTCTGGCTATCTTGGAAAAATCTTTAATGAACCGGCGATAATAGCCAGCAAGTCCTAGAAAACTCCTCACTTCTGTAACTGAACCGGGCTGCTCCCAGTCCTGAACTACAACCACCTTGGTAAGGTCTACAACAATACCTTCCTTGGACACAACATGTCCTAGGAACTTGATTTCTTTCTTCCAGAAGTCGTATTTCTTGTACTGAGCAAATAACTGGTTCTTCCTGAGACTATTGAAGACTGCTCGCAGGTGCTCTTTGTGATCCTTTTAGCTCTTGGAGTATATCAAAATGTCATCTATAAATACGATGATGAACCGGTACAGGTATGCCCAAAACACTCGGTTCATGAGGTCCATGAATACTGTCGATGCGTTCGTAAGTCCGAACGACATCACGAGGAACTCGTAGTGCCCAAAACTAGTTCTAAATGCCGTCTTCTACATGTCTTCATCCCTGACGTGCAATTGATGGTACCCGGACTGTAAGTCGATCTTCGAGAAATACTGAGCCCCTTTCAACTGGTCAAACAGATCATCTATCCTGGGTAAAAGATACTTGTTCTTGACTGTCACTTGGTCAACCTGCGATAATCAATACACAATCGCAGTGATCCATCCTTCTTCTTCACAAACAACATAGGTGCTCCCCAAGGAGATACACTTGGTCGTATGAAACTTGAATCCAACAAATCAACAATCTGTCTCCTTAATTCCTCCATTTCACATGGAGGCATGCGATATGTAGGTAAGGAAATGGGTGTCGCACCATGCACAAGGTCGATAGTAAATTTGATCTCGCGCCTAGGAGGTAATCCAAGGATCGTCTTAAACACTTCCCAGAAGTCCTGGACCACAGGCGTGTTTCCAAGTGTCGGACCATTATAATCTTTCAATAGGGAAGCATAACAAAGAACCTGGAAGGGGCAACTGACCTGAACAGGGAAAGTGAAGGTCACGTTTTCGGGCCTGTGTGCCATCACCAGTCGGGTTTCGTAGTCGATCTCAGCCTTCATTTCAATAAGCCAATATATACTGAGGATGACATTACAATAGTACATTGTGTTGATGATTAGGTCAATAGACACCACCCTACTTCCTAAGTCTATCAAGCAACCCTTACAAAGCTTAGTGGCATATGTGAAGGTTCCTGCTGCCGCAATAACTCTCACCCCAACCATAGGGGTAGTATTCAACCCTAAATGCTTAACCATAGAGTATGATATCATCGAAATAGTGTACACGGTGTCCACCAATAGAAAAATTGGTATACCTTGGATGTGGGCAGTGACTTCGAAGGCTAAAGGCACTGTAGTTGCTGACTCAGATGCTTCAGCTACAAGCGCATGCATACGCACTTATTGAGGACGATTTGTTTACTCTGCTATAGTTCACTGAGGTAGCCTACTTTGAGGTACATCCAGTCTTTAAAAAGGCTGTGTTGGTGGTGCTGATCGTAGAGGTGGAGCTGAAATGGCTTGTGGTAACTGACGGTTGATTTTCTTAGGTGGTGTAAAGCCGTTATCCCTCATCTTAGTAAAGCAATAAGTATTTATATGGCCTATCCTCTTACAGTAGGTGCACCATAGATCAGATCGCCTCTATTGGGTCAGTGGATCCATAAGCCTGGGAGGTGAATCTGCATGTGGCCTCTTGCCGAGGAATGGTCGGTTTGGCAAGTCAGTTCTGGGCCTCAGGCCCATGGACACACTTGTATGGGAGAGTCTATCCCCATCCTGCTTAGCTCGCAAGGACATGTTTACTAGATCAGCATAATTAGGAATGCTAGTGCAACACATCTTTGTATGGATATTAGGACGCAGACCCTCTGAAAATCACCACATTCCCATCGGCTTGTCTGTTAATATCAAAGAAACATATCTGGCTAGCTCCATGAATCTATTCTCATACTCTGACACAGACATTCCTCCCCGTTGAAGGTGAAGGAACTCACTCTCCTTTTCAGTGAGGGGGGAAGTATTTCCCATGGAAGCGAGTCTCAAACACGTCCCACGTCCATACGTGTCCAGGGGCAACTGTTCGTAGGATGTTGTCCCACTAAAGACTGGCCTCCTTCTCGAACATATAGGTAATCAACTCTACCTACTTTGCCTCAGTGCAGTGCAGCTGCTTCAACATCTTAAAGATGCGATCAAGCCAGTATTCGACCTCCTCGAGCCTATGAGTGCCTACAAAGGTGGGAGGTTGGAAACGCTGAAAGCGTTCGAATAAACCACAGGCATTCATATTCCCAACGAGCTGCACAGGTGGTGTAGGCGGGACCATATTCATGTTTTGGGCAAAGGCCCCCACGATCGTAGTCCAAACTTACTTTTTCTATTGCATTAGGAGCATCATCTACTCCAACTTATTAGGGGGAGGAGCCGCATGAGGCGTGTGGAGCGTCAAGGTAGACGCACGGTTCTGTTCAGGAACCGGTGGTGCACTAAGTGTTGGCCCATTAGTGGGGCCAGTGGCCGGCTGTGAATCCGACATGGTGTCACTATCAGGGCCCAAATTAGGATTTGTGTGGCTATCATTTAGGGGCGGTACCCCATCAAATGATCCACCAAGTACAAGACGTGCAGTTCTTCGAGTGCTCTTAGGTGGCATTCCCTATATACAATATAGGGTGTAACCCGTGTAAGATTTTAGATGACAACATTCAAATTTTCTAGGCATTTTACACATTCCAAATCAAAAGAAGCTTCATCCATTTCATTTAACCAAAATTGTCACAATACATGAGATGCAGTCTTACATGGATCATGACAGAAAATACATGTGAGCCAACTTAACAAGGCTTTAAAACTAACTAGTAATATCCAACTAAGCCAACAAGGGTTACTATATAGAAAGTAAGTAACAAAACAACCCAAAAGACGACTACAACATATGACTAGTCGTCCGACTCCAGTGAAGGTGGAGGCGCACCCTTGTCCTGCACACAACATAGGAGGGCGCTCAGAGTGCGAGACATCTTCTTAAATTTTTGCTTCATTTAAGCCTGACTCTCCTCAAGCTTTTGCTTCAGTTCACCTAAGTCTCCTTGACCTCTTGTCTCAGGGCGGCCTGGTTCTCTTCAATCAGAGTTAGGCGGGCTTCCAAGGCGGCTCGATCATGGCGGTGCTCAGGTGTAATAGTAGGAGGTCCCCCCATCAGAGTCTTAGGCTTCCTCCTCTTCTTCCTCTTCCTACTCTGCTTCATCACGTCCTTTCTCAAAACCTTAATCTTCACTGGCTTCTTCTCCTTCACTCTCTTCTTCCTCTTCACTCTCTTCCTCTATCTCATCTCCATATTCATCAAGACGGGCTTGTCGTTGCCTGGGGCCTATGCCCATTTTGTTGAGCGTAGTGTCATTAATGAAGTGGATCGGCGCAAGCTTATCCATGTTAAGTCTGTATCAGAACTCTCGAGCAATCTTGCATACAAGTCGGCTGAATGAGAGTGAAATATCTCTCTTAATAGAGATTGTGGTCTGAATTATCTGTAGTAGGGCGAATGTAGGCAAACACAACTTGTCTCATGCCCAGCTTTGTACAAGAAGTCCACCATCAAACGAGTGCATTCGATATGGTTGGTCCACCTAGGATACACATTGTATGTGAATATGTGGTGGAGTAGGCGAAAGTCTGCCGTCATATTAGTCGATAGGAGGCAATTGCCTTGCTTCCAATAAACCAGTCGGCCACAAAGAAACCGCGTGCGGCGATCTCTTTCTCGCATAGTCTTGAGATGAGATTCACTAGCATATACCTCACCACGTGCAATTCCCATAATTCGGGCCACCACATCTACATTGACTATGGCTTTCCGCCTTCCCACGGGAATAGTGAACTGTAGAGGCTCTAGTAGTGGGTCCTGTATGTGGGCATAGAAGGCTCGGACAGTACTTTCACATGCATGAGACTTACCTTCGAATATGGGACCCCACCTAGATTCCAATAAGATGTCTATCATCAGATATAGCCCAAATAGTCTTTCATCAACATGTGCTTCAAACACAACTTTATGGCCACTAAACTTACCATGTCCAATGCCCGGTAGTAGAGGTCTTTTAAATGGAATCTGTTGATCGAGATCCCACTTCATCCTTCGCTCTTGTTCGACGCTCATGCTTGCTTCGATGCCTATTTTCTTCCTTGGACAAGTTGGGCGGCTAGGCCAGGCTTCATCTATGGACGCCCTTCTCTTTCCCTTGAAAGAAAGGAGTGTGAAGAGTGAGAATACGGCGGCTACTATCTCAAAAAGAGCCATATGGTTGGAAAAGCTTACAAGGTGAGATAGGTTGGTAGGTTTTGGGGTTTATGAGACACAAAGAGGGATTTGTGTGCTCAAATGAGAGGAAATAGGGAGATAGAAGGTGTTAAGTGATGGGTTTTAAGGAAAGTGGTGGAGGTGGGTATATATTGTAGAAGAAGAAGAAGAAGATATGAGAATGGAAGGGAGATTTGAGAAGAAAAATCAGATTTTGGAGGGTTGAAATGGTTTAGAAGCTAGGTGGGGGGTGAAATGAAGCATAGGAGGGAAAATAGGGTGGTCCCACACATGGGGGGACCCACATGTGTGTGTGAGGGGCGGAGGGCCCACTACGACCCGCTGGACATAGGCGCGGCGCGGCGCGGCGCGGTCGGCACAGTGGCATCGTGGTCCGCTGGATCGTGGGTGGTGGCCTCCCCCTCCCGGGGTGTCAAAAATATGTGGGGGACCCCCTGGGTCTCACTGTTTCTTGTGGTTTGGGCCCTCGTGTCCGTTTGAGGTGATTTTGGGTTCCATCTGGCACATATTCATGCTTTCCGGGTCATTCGAGGGTGGTATTCACCGAATCATCATCCAAACCTATCGATTGACGGTCGAGAAAGGAATTGGGATCATTTCACATGATCACAGATGCATACGTGTCACATTTCAAGGGTCATTTTTGTAAGTGTTATGGTTTTATGCTCCTTTGGTTGTCAAATTTTGTGGTGCCAAAACCTCAATCTATGTCTTGTGTAGCTCATTGGTATATATATTCAAGACATTGCATATGGGTTCAAGACATTGCATCACCTCTCTAAACACTTTGCTTTAAGTCAAGAACGAAGAACTACTTCAAACCATTTCAAGAAATACAAGTACAAGCTACAACGAAAGAAGTGATCTTGTTTAAAGACTCAAGTTAGTGTACAACTCAAGATGAAGTATAATTCAAGCTCTAAAAGATCTCAAGTTCAATGCTACATCAAGTATAGAGATCTCAAGCTTCACAATCTTCAATTATCAATGATCATCTGAAGAAATGAAGTGTCAATGTCCATACTTCACATTTTAAGGTATGAATGACCTTAGATTGACCTTAGGGTAGGTTATTTTGTATACATAATTCAAGTTAAATCTTTTTATATGTATTTGATTTGTTCTAAGACTAGTCCTGGACCTTGTTCGACTAGTCCTAGAACTGGCTCGACCAGTCCAACAAATTCCAGGACCTGTCCTGGGTTTGTTACAATTTTTTAAAATTTTTTGGTTGAGCTACGACCAGTCCTGGAGTCTGCTCGACCGGTCGTAGGAACAGGGACGACTCGATCCAAGACCAGTCATGCACTTATAACTTAATCTACAGTGTCTAAACCTACTGTCACACGACCAGTCGTGGATTTGTCATGACTAATCGTGGAGGGTTCATGACCAGTCGTGAAACGGTTTTATCTGATCGCACTTAAATTTTCAAAAATCCATTTCTTCTACGACCAGTCGTAGTGTCCTCAGGACCAGTTGTAGATGCAATTTCTGCAACTATAAATAGAACACGAATTTCAGAGTTTCATATCGAATTCAAGTAAAATCAAGGCTTCACTTTGAGATAAGTTTGTGTTCATTTTAAGCTACTTCGTGCATATTTAAAACTCTCTTTTGTTAGCGTTATTGATTTGATTTTGTTTCTATATTCCAATCTGAATTGAAAAGAGGAATTGTTGTATTCCTTCTTCTTGGAATCAAAATCAAATATGGCTAGCCCATTTGGTTTAATTTAAAATCAATTAGAACTTAAAACCATTTCAAAGTGAGTATTGGACATTGAACTTCTATATTCGAACTTCTACTCCGATTGGTTCTTCCGGGCTACAACAAAAGGAGAAATCCTAGTATTTTACTTTATTGTAAATTTCCTTCTTTTGGTTTTATTTAAGATTAAGCTAGAAAAATCTCAATTTATTTGTTATCTGAGGAGAGCCAGAAAAATCAGAAGTGAGGTTTTTTGAATTGTGTAAGCCCATTTGAAAGACACAATTGTGAAGGTTTTAGGTGAACCTGTGAAACCTATTTTCATAGTGAACGCTGATATCCCCTGTGTAAGGATATTAGGAGTGGAGTAGCAAGCTGTGTGGCTATTGTTTAACAGTTGGTGTACACACAGGCGAACCACTATAACTCTTTGTGTTTTGTGGATGTGTGAATTATTTTTTATATCTGTTATCATTCAAGTTTGTGGGATGTATGTGTGGATGTGAATGTTGTAATATTTACATTTCAAGCATTGTGGGGAATGTTGTAATAGTTTAGAATTTATTTCTTGCTATTTCCTTTATTTCCTTTCAGTTTGAGTTTTTGATATTCAAATTGTTCTAGTAAGGTTGTCCTCCCATAAACCCTTCGTTTTTATGGTACAAGGTTGTCCTTAGAGTAATATTGGTATCAACCTCACTGTTCTAGTATTTGAAGGTTGCTTTACATTTTCATATAGTGATTAGTTTATAGTGCTATCTTTACTTTATTCACTTAAAATCCGCTGTTAAAGTTTTAATTTGGTATAGTCCTATTCACCCCCCTCCCCCTCTAGGACATATAGCTAGGCCTTTTCAAGTGGTATCAGAGCCTAATAGCTCATTTTAGTTGTTATATTTTTGAATTTATTTCTTGAGCTAATCGATCTAAGCTATTTATAACATGTCAAATTTTGATAATCTTTCAGTCACTAGGCCTCCACCATTTGATGGCTCCAATTATGCCTATTGCAAAGCTAGGATGAGGATTTTCCTTGAATTTAAAAGAATTATATCCTGTGATACTGTAAAGCAAGCTTGGGATATTTTAGAAATGACACACGAGTGAACATTAATTGTTAAGAAATCTAAAATCCAACTCCTCACAACCAAATTTGAGGAAATACATATGGAGGAAAATGAAATGTTCATGGACTTTTATACAAGATTAAATGACATTGTGAACTCTATATGGGGTCTTGGCGATAAAATCCCAGAAAGTAAAGTGTGTGCAAGATACTACGCTCACTACATGAACGGTTCAACTCAAAGGTTACCGGGATTCAGAAACTTCGTGACACAGACAATATGAGGGCAGAAGAACTAGTTGGGTCGTTACAAACGTATGAGTTAAATTTTAAAGCTCCTAAAGGTAAATATATTGCCCTTAAATTTTCTAAATGTATTTCTCAAGAAAATTCTGATTTTGAAAATTTTGAAGATGAAATGGCCCTTTTGGCGAAAAAGTTTTACAAGATTTTCAAAAGTAAAAAGAAGGTTGACTTTCAAAATCGAATGATAAGAAAAGATCTAAATCTAAATATAAAACTTGGAAATCTTTAAAAGATAGTCAATGTTACAACTGCCAAGAATATGGGCATTTAGCAAATAAGTGTCCTAAAAAGGATAAACTTAAAAAAAAAGGAATGTTGCTACTTGGGATGAATCTTCTTGCACTAAAGCCTCTTCTGAATCAGAAGATTCTGAAACAGAGTCGGGCAATGAAGTAAAGCTCTTATGACTCTAGCCAAGTTCACTTTTTTAGATCATGATGATTCTACTAGTGAAGAAAATCTAAATAGTGATCATAAAAATGAAGATCTTCAAGATGCTTACAATGCCCTATACAATGAAAGTTATAAGATTGCAGTAAAACTAAAGCTTCAAAAAGAAAGGTTTTCAAAATTTAAAGAAAATTTTGATTCTCTTATTTTAGAAAAATCCTATACTTCAGATTGTTTTGAAAAATACAAATGCGATTTAGAATCCGAAACCTCCCAGATTGAAAATCTGAAATCTGAAAATGAAAAACTTAAACTTGAAATCTCTTCACTTTTGAGTTTAAAGGATTCATGGAGGTATGCCCAAGGTGATCCAAAATTAGAAAAACTTTTGTCAGGATTAAGAAAATGTGGCGACCGATCCGGTTTGGGGTACAATAAAAGGGCTCCTCCTAAACAGAAGAATACTCTTCCTAAGTTTGTAAAAGGAGAGTCCTCAAACTCAAAAGAGAAAATTTATAATCAAACGTTTTCTAAAAATACCAAAACAAATCTTTTAAACCTAAAAGTAACCATATCAACTATAAAAATCAGAACCGAAACCCTTTAGCTGAAAAATTAGTTAATTTGCTTAAGGAGCTCTTAAAATCTAACTCAGTGGGTCATTCTTACAACAATTACAAACATAAGAAGACCAACTATACTCCTAAACCCAAAATAGTTATGAAATGGGTTCTTAAGGTTACTTGCTTGGTTGCCCACACGGCTTTCATAGCTTCAAGACATTCAAAGTGGTACCTAGACAGTGGATGCTCTAGGCACATGACTGGTGACAAAGGTCTGTTCACCACTCTTAAAGACATGACTGATGGTTCAGTCACATTTGGTGATGGTAGCAACTGCAGGATTATTAGCCAAGGTACGGTTCAACTTTCTAACCTTCCCTTATTTGAGAATATTTTGTACGTTGAAGGTTTAAAGCATAGCTTGTTAAGCATTTCTCAAATATGTGACAAAAATCATAGTGTTAAATTTTCTAACCTAGGGTGTGAAATTTTAAACAAAAATGGTTCAGTAATATTAACTAGTCGTAGAACTTCTGAAAACTGCTATATCATAAGTGATTCTAGCTCATCTAATCAACTGTGTTACATGGTCCATACTGATGAGACTGAGTTGTGGCATAAACATCTTGGACATATACACAAATGCAATTTATATAGATTGAATAAAAGAGAACTAATAAGAGGTCTACCTAAACTACAAAAAGTAGACAAAATATGTGGCGAATGCCAGATTGGCAAGCAAACTAAGAGTGCGCACAAAAAGGTGAACTCCAATGCCATATCAAAACCACTCGAGCTTCTCCATATGGATCTTATAGGACCAACCAGGACGAAGAGTCGAGGTGGCAAAAATATATACTGTTAGTCGTGGATGATTATACTAGATTCACTTGGGTAGCCTTCTTAAGAGATAAATCAGAAACCCTTGATGAAGTAAAAAGGATTCTCAAACGGATTCAAACTGAAAAAGGTTCTCAAGTCAGTAAAATTCGTAGTGATCATGGATCTAAGTTCGTGAATAGCAGTTTTGAGAAATTCTGTTGCGATCAAGGAATATCACATGAATTCTCTGCACATAAAACACCATAATAAAATGGAATTGTTGAAAGAAAAATCAAGTGCTTCAAGAAATGGCAAATGTAATGTTGAATAGTATGAAGCTCCCTAAAAATCTTTGGGCCGAAGCTGTTAATACTGCCTGTTATACAATCAACCGAGTTTATACAAGTAAGTCAAATAATAAAACTACTTATGAACTATGGTTGGATAAGAAGCCTATTGTCAAATACTTTCGAGTTTTTGGCCGCAAGTGCTCTATTTTATGCGACCGTGAAAATCTGGAAAAGTTTGACACTACAAGTGATGAAGGGATCTTTTTACGATATTCTTTAAACAATCATGCATATCGAGTACTGAATAAGAGAACCGGTGTTATTCAAGAGTCTATTAATATGGTCATTGACGATCACTTAATTACACCTACCTCAAGTTCAAATAATGATGTTCTTTTAATTGACAAACCAGATACTTCATCAAATCAATCTAACTCTGATCTGAGGACTGTTAAAGATCATCCAACCTCTTAAATTCTTGAAAACCTTCTCATTGGTGTGCGTACTCATAGACAACTAGAAGACATATGTAATTACGTGTGCTTCACATCCCAGATAAAACCAGTTAACATTAAAGAAGCTCTTACTGACGAAAACTGGACAGTAGCAATGCAAGAAGAACTTAATCAATTTATGAGAAATGATGTTTGGTATCATGTTCCTAGACCTAAAGATAAACACATTTTAGGAACTAAGTGGATTTTCAAAAATAAGTCTGATGAACTTGGTAATATAATTCGAAACAAAGCTAGACTGGTTGTACAAGGGTACACTCAAATTGAAGGTATTGATTATGATGAAACCTTTGCCCCAGTAGCTCGTCTTGAGTTAATCAAACTATTCATCTCTATTACTTGCTTTAGAAAATTTAAAATTTATCAAATGGATGTGAATAATGCCTTCTTAAATGATTATCTGCATGAAGAAGTGTATGTTGAACAACCAATAGGTTTTGAAAACCCTAAAAACACTGATCATGTCTATCGCCTTAAAAAGGCTCTCTACGGCCTAAAACAAGCTCCCAGGGCATGGTACAATAAGTTTTTACTAAGTCATGATTTTCAAATGAGAAGTGTAGACAAGACTCTTTTTGTTAAGAAACTTAAGGATCACATCTTAATAGTGCAAATCTACATTGATGATATTATTTATGGATCTACCTGTTCTCACATTACTATTGAGTTTGCAGATTTAATGAAATCTAAGTTTGAAATGAGCATGGTTGGGGAATTGAATTATTTCCTAGGATTGCAAGTGAAACAACAATCTGATGGCATTTTTATTTCTCAAACCAAATATGCTCTGAACTTAATCAAAAAGTTCAAATTTGAGAATGGTAGGAATTTTGATACTCCTATGAGTACAACTTTAAGACTCTCAAAGGACTCTATAGGTAAAAATGTGGATCCTAAATTATATCGTAGTATGATTGGTAGTTTACTTTATTTAACTGTAAGTAGACCTTATATTGCTTTAAGTGTTGGTATTTGCGCTAGATATCAGTCTGATCCTAAAGAGTCACATTTAACTGATGTTAAGAGGATTATGTGATATGTCGCAAGTACTTCTAAATTTGGTCTTTGGTATCCATATGATACTAGTGTTCAATTGGCTGGGTACTCAAATGCTGATTGGGCTGGAATATTGATGACAGGAAATCAACCAGTGGTGGTTGTTTTTATATTGGAAATTGTATGGTTTCTTGGTTTAGCAAGAAGCAAAGTTCTATATTGCTCTCAACTGCTGAGGCTAAATACATTGTAGTAGGAAATGCATGTACTCAGCTTGTTTGGATGAAACGTATGTTAAGCGATTATGGAATTGCACAGGATTCAATGGTTTTATATTACGATAATTCAAGTGCAATAAATATTTTAAAAAATCCAATCCAACATTCACGTACCAAACACATTGACATTATGTTTCATTACATTCGTGAATTAGTGGAAGAAAAGTTGATATCTTTAGAATATATTCCGACCGAGACTCAACTTGCTGACATTTTCACTAAACCGCTTGACAAAAGCAGGTTTAATAAATTGAAATTTGATTTTGGTATGTGCATTCTAAATTGATTATTCATGCATATTTGTATCATAGTGTATATATTTGATAATTTATTGATTTAAATTTCAAATTTTTATGAAAAAATGCATATTTTAGTCGGTACACGACCAGTCGAGATGTACTCAACCAGTCGTGGCACGACCGGTCAAGGACATCCCACGACTAGTCGTGTAGCGTGCTGGACATTTTAAAAATTGGGGAAAAGTTCATCTTCTTCATTTCATCTTTCCTCTCCAACGAGCTGATGCCTGACCAGTCGTACCCACCTTCCTAGATCTTCAAGGTTAGTGCATCATTTGTATTTTTCTTGTAGATTCTAGTCAATATTACTTCATTTTCACTCTTGGAGTAATCTATTTTGTCATTTGTTGCAATTTTGAGGTTTTCTTTTGAAAAATCTGATCTAGCAAAACCCCACTTCACATCTTTAGAAGCTACTTGTTTCTTTGAATCTTCTATTACAAATGGATGCTAGAGGAAAAAAGAAAACTTCCCATCATCCATCATCTTCTATATCAACTCCTATCACTCGACGCCATCTTCGGGTGACCGAAGATGATCCCTCACATGTGCGGGATTTGCGTATGCGAAATGTCATTGTTGAAAGACCTGTTGATCTTAACCATATTGCTCATTTTGGTATCCTTCCCCTACTACAAGCTGTAGGATGGGCTAACATCTTACATTGGGGTGGGCCTGCATACCAATCTACTACTCAGGCCGTGTTTGCATGCATCTCTGACTTTTTGACTGAGAATTTAACATTTAAAATTGATGCTAGAGAATGTCCATTTGATATTAACCGTCATTTGCTTTCAGCTCTAATGGACATACTGGTTAATGACGAGGGTATTCTTATTTATACTTTAGCTGAGAAACCCTCAGAACCAGAAAAATGCATGCTCACTAGAACACTATGCAATATGGATGTGCAATGGACTCATAAAGGGAATGCGCTCCCCTCAAAGTATTTGTTACCCAGATATAGGGTTCTCCACAGAATCTTTATTTCAAATCTGTATCCGCGTTCTAGTAATAAAATAGAACTAACTGCCTTTATGGTTCGAGTTTTACACTCTGTCATCTCTGGTACTAATGTCTGTATGCCTTCTTTAATATGTCACTCCATCATCAGTTTTGTCTCCATCCAGGTCATAGTGATATTCCATTTGCATATCTTATATCTATGTTAGTTACTCACATGCTTGTTGTTATGCCTGTTGGAGAGGCTCCTATTCATTATCTTATTTTTAACAACTCTAATATAAACAAGATGAAATTGGAATTAGCTCCTGGCCAAATGGATGTGGGTGGTGTTGGAGCTGAGGCTGTGGATGAAGAAGAGGCTGGCGATATTCCTCCTGATGATATTAATATGGATGACATTTTTGATGAAATTGAATCAAACTCTGGAAATGATCCTGACTATGAGCCATCTGATTTTGATGCTTGTCTTCGTGCTCTAGAGGAAAAGGTAGAGAATATGAATGTTGCTCATGATTTATAGTTTAAATATATGCGCAAGTATCTTAGGCACTTAAACAAGGGCCTTCATCAACTTGATCCTACTATACTTGCTCCTTCTTCAGGATCTGATTAAGTGCTTTACTCTTGGTCTGTAATAACTTTACTTCTACTTTTGTTGGCTTATGAACTTTGTTTGGTTAATTGACTTTTTTTAAAACTAGTTAATGGCTTGTGGACTTTAATTTACTTATTTCTTGACTAGTTAATCTATTTATTACTCATGTTTATTATCCTTTTCCATTTTTCTTCCTTTGTCAAATTGTGACAAAAGGGGGGAGAATTTATTTGGTTTTGCATATGGATTGATATATTGCTATTGATTATGGATAATATGGACTATGGTAGTAGCATATGGATTGATATATTGCTATTGATTATGGATAATATGGACTGAATATATGCATGCTACTCAGGGGGAGTAAGGAAGAATTTGTGCTAGTTAATGATAACTAGTGCATGATTCTTTAACTAGGCTGTAACTGGTTCTCTTATGTATGACTGGTGCATGATTCCTTATTGAGCATGTAATGCTTCTCTTATTTTGATTGGAGTGTGTTTTGTCACAAATTTGACAAAGGGGGAGATTATAAGTGCTATGGTTTTATGCTCCTTTGGTTGTCAAATTTTATGGTGTCCAAACCTTAATCTATGTCTTGTGTAGCTCATTGGTATATATGTTCAAGACATTGCATCGCCTCTCTAAACACTTTGCTTCAAGTCAATAACGAAGAACTACTTCAAATCATTTCAAGAAATACAAGTGCAAGTTACAACGAAAGAAGTGATCTTGTTCAAAGACTCAAGTTAGTGTACAACTCAAGATGAAGTATAATTCAAGCTCTAGAAGATCTCAAGTTCAATGCTACATTAAGTATAGAGATCTGAAGCTTCACAATCTTCAATTGTCAACGATCATCTAAAGAAATGAAGTGTCAATGTCCATACTTCACATTTAAGATATGAATGACCTTAGATTGACCTTAGGGTAGGTCATTTTGTATATATAATTCAAGTTAAATCTTTTTTTATATATTTGGTCTGTTCTAAGACTAGTCTTGGACCTTGTTCAACTAGTCCTAGAACTAGTTCAACCAGTCCAAGAAATTTTAGGACCTATCCTGGGTTTGTTGCAATTTTTCAGAATTTTTTGGTTGAGCTACGACTAGTCCTGAAGTCTAGTCGACCGGTCGTAGGAACGGTGACGACTTGATCAAGGACTAGTCATGCACTTATGACTCAATCTACAGTGACTAAATCTGGTGTCACACGACCAGTCGTGGGTTTGTCACGACCAGTCATGGAGGGTTCACGACCAGTCGTGAACAGCCTTACAACTAGTCATGAAACTGTTTTATCTTATCGCGCTTAAAATTTTAAAAATTCATTTCTTCTACGACCAGTTGTAATGTCCTCAGGACCAGTCGTAGATGCGATTTCTACAACTATAAATAGAACACGAATTTCAGAGTTTCATATCGAATTTAAGTAAAATCAAGGCTTCACTCTGAGATAAGTTTGTATTCATTTTAAGCTACTTCGTGCATATTTGAAATTTTCTTTTGTTAGCTTTATTGATTTGATTTTGTTTCTATATTCCAATCTGAATTGAAAAGAGGAATTGTTGTATTCCTTCTTCTTGGAATCAAAATCAAATATAGCTAGCCCATCTGGTTTAATTTAAAATCAATTAGAACTTAGAACCATTTCAAAGTGAGTATTGGACATTGAACTTCTATATTTGAACTTCTACTCCGATTGGTTCTTTCGGGCTATAACAAAAGGAGAAATCCAAGTATTTTACTTTATTCTAAATTTCCTTCTTTTAGTTTTATTTGAGATTAAGCCAGAAAAATCTCAATTTGTTAGTTATCTGAGGAGAGCCAGAAAACTCAGAAGTGGGGTTTTTTGAATTGTGTAAGCCCATTTAAAAGACACAATTGTGAAGGTTTTAAGTGAACCTGTGAAACCTATTTTCATAGTGAACACTGATATCCCCTGTTTAAGGATATTAGGAGTGGAGTAGCAAGATGTGTGGTTATTGTTTAATAGTTGGTGTACACACAGGCGAACCACTATAACTCTTTGTGTTTTGTGGATGTGTGATTTATTTTCTATATCTTTTATCATTCAAGTTTATAGGATGTATTTGTGGATGTGAATGTTGTAATATTTACATTTCAAGCATTGTAGGGAATGTTGTAATAGTTTAGAATTTATTTCCTGCTATTTTCTTTATTTCCTTTCAGTTTGAGTTTTTGATATTCAAATTGTTCTGGTGAGGTTGTCCTGCCATAAACCCTTGGTTTTTATGGTGCAAGGTTGTCCTTAGAGCAACATTGGTATTAACCTCACTGTTCTAGTATTTGAAGGTTACTTTACATTTTCATACAGTGATTGGTTTATAGTGCTATCTTTACTTTATTCATTTAAAATCTGCTGTTAAAGTTTTAATTTGGCATAGTCCTATTCACCCGCCCTCTAGGACATATAGCTAGGCCTTTTCAAGTTTCACCCATCGATGAAACTTGGGATCCTATGATCATTTTTACGTTTTATCGCCCCCACCTAAGTCAAAGTACATCAGTGTGCATCGTGTTACCATAACTCAGGTCCAGTTTAATCAAAATCATGCTCTAATATCAACTTATAACGCCTCAAAAATTGAGGGTCGAACAAAGGCTCAACTCCCGAGATCCGATGCATCACTTATGAAACATTAATAATGATGTTTAAATGTTGCCTATGTTAGTGCATTAAACATGAGTGGGATTATTCTAAAATAACATATAATACACTAGGTGTAATTAAATTAAGCAAGCAAAAGACTTAAGTACTTGAATTATAACATAAAAGTGTTTCACCATCCGGAGTATGAATCTGTTCCAAGCTGAATATATGCATGTGTTTGTTCCAAAATTTACAAAATATCAAAATGCAACTATCCATCTAATCCATGTAACCCTATAATCCTGTCAAATCAGAACAAGGTCTACAGAGACCCGCCTAATAGCTGAACATAAGAGAATTCCTCCTCCTCATGTAAAAAGTCTAGCTCTGTTGCGTAAGCCGCATCGGAACCTGCATCTAAATCAAAGTCTGGTTGGTGTTTTAAAACACCATCCCAGAGTGGGAGTAAGTGATCAACTTAGTGGTACTATAAGGCAAATGTTAACATGTTATCAATTCAGTCAAGCAGTAATGATAAAGCAGTACAACAATCATATCGTAAGTACTCTTGTTAATGCCAGAATGATATGCTGTACTAATGCATACCCTCGTCTGCACTCCCTCAGTGACATCATCTCATGATCGCGCATGGCAAACTCCCTAAATGTGCGCTTCCTCGCCAAAACACATGTAATGCGGTGCATGGTCGTGTTAGGCAATACTTAATTAGATTTATTTATACAGCAGATTCGGGAAGCTAAGGTACCTCCCTTTATATCATTTACCCAAACAAGGATCCATTTAGGGTCGTCAATCCTAGTTAGTCACATAGATAGGCAAGTTGTAGGGCATCACCCCTGGACGTTGGCCGACTGCACGAATATAGTGTCTCATACCACCGTATTCGGCTCACGAGTTTAGGTTGCTCACTGGTCACTACAGGGAGGCTCATCACCCCAGCGTAAGCCGACAACTCGACCACGGTGTCCCATGCCACCATGCCCGGCTCATGAGTCTTAGCAGATCATGGTACCATGGTTGAAACGGGCTTTACCGTGGTAAGCGGTACCTTAGATTCAAGTAGTAGCGTCCATACATGGTAAACACACAATATGCCAATCGGGTTACTTGACAAGTGAGATTGGTACAAGCGTACGTTGAATTGATCGACATAGAGCGCGTGAGCACTCCGTGTGGCCTGACCACTATCGACAATCACCATATGACTCAGATTCCTCGAACGTATCTAACGTGGCAAAACTAGTTCCGCCGCTCAAATGGAAATCGTTACCGATTGCCTATACTACGAAGTAGTCCCAATCATACTCAAATGCAATAAGGAATCACGTATGCTACTCATATCAGCAACTAACATACAATACAAACATAAATCTCATTTGAGCATTTTTATCAACACATTAGACAAGTTGACATACATATGCATTTCATCCACAAATCATATAGTGACAATTTACAATACATGAAGAAAACTATTCATATGACTAAGAAAACTAAGAATCCTGTCTCAATACACTTAATAAGTACAATCCATTAACAAAATCTCATTCAGACATTTTAACAAACACTTAGACTACACATTTCTAAATATATAGACTAGACTTATTACGACATGAATTATAGCAATTCATATCACAACATCAGTTATAAAGTATATAACATACAAGTATCTAAGATTAAAACTTACTATAAGTACAACTTAGGATTTTACATTCTTTCAAATATTTTAACAAACACATAGGGTGCATTTTATATTTACAAATTTCACACATGTGTATTTTATCAAAAACGTCATAATTAATATCATATGACAGTATTCAAGTCAGACATAAATCATTGCTAACATTGAAAGCCTTGAAAACCATAACCGAAACATTTATAGTTTGCACCTTTCGTCGGTACACCCGTTACGAACTCGGTTCGTACACTACGTCCCCGTCTACAGCACAACGGCTACCTAAATCACGAAATAGGTTAGCTATTACGTTGATTCCTCTATTTGGATTCCTAAAATGAGATTAGGGTTAGGATTTCTTACCCAAATTGTATCTGGAATCGATAGTATAGCGATGGTGGGGAGGTGATTCAGTACGTGGAGCGGTGGGAGTAAATCCCAGCAACGATCTCGCTCCCTCTCTCTTCTCCTCACTCTTTCCTCCTCTTTTCTATCTTCTCTCTCCTAAGGTTGGAGAATTCGTATAGAATGAGAGAGAGGCGATTTAAGGGCCTTATATAGGCTCAAAACTGATGTCAATGGCCCTAGGGCCATGGTATACTTAGGTTATAGCCAAAGAGTGTCTGTTTCGGACAAACGTGACTCGTCTGGAGGCCCATTACTCACCTACATCATGAATTAAGTTCCCTAACCATGGATCTAAGCCAGGTTAAGGTTTTGGTCTGATCAGATTTGTGGATCGACCGTGGAGAACCTGTATCAATTCAACAGTCATCATCGCTCGATCAGGCCACGAGTATACTGACCTGTGCAGGGAAATTTCCCTGATTCAAGGGTATAGTTTAGTCAAAATCTGACAGTCATAAGTCTTTAACTTTTCCCGCAAGTGAATGGTCCAATTCACTTAAGTTTGAGTTCATTTTATAAAGATATTCACATTTCTCACACACTTTGCTCCAGGCTCAAGTTGAGCATTTTTATATAATATTTAGGCTCGATTCCCTTAATGCTTGTCAAGCCCAGTATGATGGTCATAATCTTTTAGTTTCATGGTAATCAGACTTTCGATGCGTGGTACAGGTCCGATACGGAGTTTCAAAATGCTCCCAAGAGCAACTGGGTTTTAAGATTACTCCCAGGTTTTTAGATAATATTGAGTTAGCGATCCTAATGGTTTTAGGTCTTGCAATGCATATAGATAGTGGTTCAAGATAATTCATTAATTACTTTAATTTAGTACTTAATTAATTTTCATCTAATTTCTATAAAATTCGATCCTTAGTAATTTCTGCCTGAGGTGATACTCAGGTCTTTGTATGGATTTTTCCAAGATGTTACAATCTCTTTTTGAGAAAACTCTGATCTTGTTAGATCGGCCCTTTCACTGTTACTAATGTTTGTCCTTATAGGGTCGTCGATATTAGGAATCCAAACAATGACAATAATTTCAAAGTGAATGGACATCGTTTAAAGCTATTTGTTGAAAAATTTGATTCAGAGGACATGCCCATGCCTCTGACTGATCCTGTTTACCAGGATTAACCTCCTAGCCTGACGGAGGTGTAATTAGGTTTACTGCTTTTTTCTGTTTAGGATAGTTTGCTTTTCGTTATTTAGGATAATTTGCTTTCCGCTGTTTAGGATATTTTGCATATTGTCGATTTGAGTCTTTTGTGCTAACTCATCTTCGTACTAAGATCATTCGAAAAGCTCCAAAATTCCTTCTTTAGGTATTATCTTCCTATTACTTCCCTTTTCTCTATTCGTTGCCTCTTTTGCATTACATGCTTATTTCTTTTATATTGAGGACAATGTAGATTTGAGGTTGAGGATGGGAGATTAGGTAAACTAATCAGTTATTTTCTTAGTCTTTAAGAAAAAAATTGTGGGAATTTCTTTTTTAAAAAATTGAAGTTTAAAATGCTTAATATTGATGGTTTATATCTCTTGGATTCAGTTACTTGGAGATTTCAAAGTAAGTTCGAATTATTAATCCATGATTAGGAGTTTTAAACATTAATTAAGTTATGATGTCATATGCCACATGTAGCTTTCACATTAAAGCTTCAGTCAACATTGAATTATTAACTTGGTTATTATTTAACATGGAAGGAACCAACCTAGGGAATTTGTCCATCATGTTCAAATAATAATAATAATAATAACAATACCCAGCTAAAAAATAGTTGTCTTCGAAAAGGCCACCAATTACGAATTTTGAAGAAGGTTGACATAGCGTGAAAGCCATTGATGGAAAAATCAAAAGTTGGAGGAATAAAAGAGGAAATTAAAAGAAGAACTGTAAAGTAAGTTTCGGTTTAGGTTTTGGTTGTCTTGATTTTTTATGCTCTTTGGATTATTAATGTTATCATGAAAATGAAGAATTGAGCCTTTGATTGTGATAAGTCTAGACTTCATTATGCACCCATGGAACTCAATGTCTGGAATTGTTCTAATTGATGGATTAATGCTTTGAACTTGATAATGAAGTTACCAAGTGCTAGAGTTTAGGAAAGTATAAGACTCAACGTTGATGTACTCTGAAACTATATTATCTGGATTGATTTTGAAACCTCTTGAGCTTATGAAGATTATATAATGGTTTCAAAATATTTTTCGCATACTTTGCTCGAGACTAGCAAAATGCTGGTTGGGGATTGTGTTGAGGGTTAAATATTACATATTATCCCCCATTTATATCTTAGTTTTATGAACATAATAATGCTTAATGTTCTATTTTACTAATGTTTGTGTTGAGGTGAATTTAAGAGCTTGGATTGAAAAGGGTGCTAAAAGCATGGATTTAATGCTTTAGAATCACCAAGGCAAGGTGTAATATCTCGAATTTTCACAGCTAAAGTTTGTACTCATTCCCGAGAAAATTGAGTGTTAATAATGTATGAATTGGATGCTTTAGAAATCACACCATATTTTCTTTTTCATTTTTCATTTGGATCACATCCAGATACATTCATGAAGGTAACATTCACGAGAATAAAATCGACTGTATTGTTTATTTCATCAGAGTAAAAGAATAATAAAATGGCCACTCAATGGGAGCTTATTACATTTATCAAGTTCATAGCAGAAGTATAAAATTAAATAAGAAAACTATCTTCGTATTCTTTCAGTATAGTCTTTTATAGGGAGATGGTCCTTTAGGTCTTCAATTTATACATCACTTGCATAATCTGTACGGTTGGGAGAGGGTCAACGCCCAACTCATAGTAATGGTTATCCTTTATGATTAACAATAATTTATGAGATTCATAAAGTAATGTAAAGGTTCTGATACGTCTCGCATTCCACTGTTACAAGGGGTATCAGTATGCGCAAACAACCTACGTGAGAAATATGCTATGCAAAGTATCTGCAGCTCATCATACGTAGTGATCATTATAATGTGGAATACGATTCATAGAAAACCCGGATCGCCCGCATTCTCACACTACAGAGATTCACCGGCATATCCAATGCTATCGTGGATTTATGTGAGCACCTCAAGGTGCACAACACACGAATCGGATGAATTAGGTGACATGATTTGTTCATAGAGCGACTATTTACGACATCCAATCCCGGAAGTGATGTGACACTGTATTTGTGAATTACACACATCAATTTGTGCACCACTACCTAAAAACCCATGGATTTACGTGACGACCAAGAGGGTCTCTACCCAAATCGCATTACATCCATGATAAAATATTCGAATCACTAGTTGTGATACCTTTGAACACATCACTTGCACTTATAGAGAACTTAAGCTGAATTATGAAGGTTCTGAAATATCAAGACATATGCCCAAGCCTTAAAGATAAATAGCACAAGGCCAATATAATAAAGAGAAGAGTGACAATGGTCAACTCATCAAAGATAAAAGTGGCAATGGCCAACATAATAAAAGAGGAGAGTGAAAATGGTTAACACAGTAAAAAAAGAGTAGCAATAACTAACTCAACAAATAGACGAGTGGCAATGACCAACTCAATAATAAGGACAGTGGTAATGACCAACTCAGTAAAGATGAGAGTGGCAAAAGCCAACTCAGTAAATAGATGAGTAGCAAGGGCTAACTCAACAAAATTGGTAAAGGAAAGGGCAAGACTTGTATCCATCACCCCACATAAATTCATCAAGGTCACTTGTAATAAACATCATATCATAATTTCCAAAAGGGTTAAATAAATGTTGATGGTAAATTAAACAATTGCAGGAGGAATATCATGGTAACATAAAAAGATAGTATGTAAAAGGCAATATAAATATAACAACTTAAATTAATGTAAGCTTAAAGGATAAAACCCTCACCTCTATTATCATTTCCTCCTTGCAGGTAGGTATGTGTCGAAGGATTAAATCCTCACCTATTAACCTCGACCTCTTTTTAACGTTGTTAGATTGTGCCCTTACGCTCCAATTTTCTATTCACAATCCGATCAAGCCTGTTTCTAAATAAATCTTTTGCTACGTTAACTTGAATAATCTTAGTTCTTAAACTGTAAAAATCTAAAATACTTACATTTGATCTCTATGGGATTAGGGATTAGAGGATCCTACTGGCGATCCCAAAATCGTATTGGGTGAACTAAGATCGCAATAACGGTTTAGAAAGAAAGCTCTCCAGTTTCCCCTCTCTCTCTCTCTCTCTCTCTCTCTCTCGTTTTCTTGTTCCTCTTTCTTTCTCTCCCATTTCTTTCTCCTTTTCCTTCCTTTCTTTCTCCTCCCGGTCATATATAGGAGCCTTTATAGGCTCAAGAAGTTCTAGGTTCTTCTTTGAGTCGGTTTGCACAACTCTTGTGCAGCCGTGAGTGGAGAGAAAGCTTACACAACTTTCTCATTTACGTAACGCAAAGGGAGGGAGTGGCCAGCGCCTCTCTATTTGTTTCTAGCCAACGTGAGGGTCTTCAAAATCTCCCTCTCCTTCTTTTGGATGGCCCAGATCAGAACCTGTTTCTCAGGTTTGGTCGTGCAACGTTCTTAAACAGTGGTCGATTTCCGCTGGGAAGCCGTCTTGTGGAAGCTGTAGGATTTCGTGAATCCCCGCTCGTCCTTCTTTCTTTCGAACCACATGGAGTCGATCGGAACTCCCTTCTCCTTAATTTAAACTACTTAGATTTGAGCCAGAAACACGTTCCTGGTTTTGCTATGTGTGAGGAAAACGCTCCATTTTCTCTGCTGTTTTTGGAAAGAAAGCGGAAGGAGTGCGGAGGAACTTGGTTCGGATCTTGCTAGAGTATGTGGGGCCCATTTTTGTTGATCTTTTGAAGGATTTCCTCCGTTCTTTGGCTTAGTAGGGAGATTTCAGGTAATGGCCTAAGGTTGGGGCCAATTCACGTTCTGGTGGCCCCCACAATTGATTACGGCGACATCATGATCTCCCGTTCACTGAGGTATGTCAGAGATGGGGCCCGATCATGATGGATGGTCCCGATCTCCCGGCGTGGTCATAATAGTGGGCCATAACAGTTCAAATGGACGCTATCTGTTTGAATCATGGCAATGGGAAAACATGGATTAGAGAGAGGGATCTCTCTTTTGTTTGAAACGCACGGGCCAGACCTGGTTTGACCGTGTTATGGATCCTGTGTGCTGTGAGAGGGATTGTGCCATGTACGCACACCACTTAAGGTGGGGCCCACTGGGACATTTGCATGAGATCCATGCTGATCATCATGTTTTGAGGGTCCGTTTAGGACATCTGGCCCAAGAAGGGTAAGATCCAAAGTTTAGATGGGCCGTACTCGAGTAGAGATCTGTTTTATCCATTGAGCTTGTTGATCCAATGGCTGAAATTTGTCGTGTATGGTTCATTTGTGATAGTTAGGCTTAATGTAAAGTTTCACATCAAACAGATCGTGGACACCATGTGCTTTGGAATTTGGGACCTAGGTTAATGGCATTTTCATAATTATCTCTGACCTAAGAGTTTCATGAAATCCAATGGTTTTACGTGGTCGTATGCACCCTTCTAAGCAAGTCTTATAAAAGGACTTATGTCTAAATCATTATACATAAAGAACTATTTGCCAAATTAATTAAGGGAGTGTACCTATTTCAAACCACACATTAGGTGATCTAGTCTCACGAATCAATGGTCGGATGACTTGATTTATGGGTGAAGATCATTTTTAGAGGTCAGATTTATAATGGAGAATGGATGTAAGGTAAGGATAGCTAGATTGGTATCATACACATGTACATATTAAGTTAAATTATATGGTAACACTCGAGAACTTTCAATACTCGGGTATTAAAAAGTTCGGGGTGTTACACAAAGGATGGATCTTAGGAAACCAAGATTGAAGAATTCACATGCCAAAGATCTAAGGAAACCAATTGATAAAGGAAGAGAACCAAAAATTTGAAGTGAAAGAATCCTGAAAACTGTCCTAAAAAATGATAATCTGAAATTTTGGGGCCAGAAAAACATAGTTCGGGAAAATCGCATAATAGACTTTAATTTTATCGAAGACTGTTAGATAGTTTCAAAGAACATTTCGAAGACACTTTGATAGAATCAAGAATTTCAAGATTTCATGCCAAACTCGTTGAATAGTTTTGGACCGATCTTTGATTCTATCAAAGACACTTCGATAGAATCGAGAATTTCAGGATTTCAGGCCAAACTCGCTGGACAGGTCTGGACCGATCTTTGATTCAATTGACAACTGTTCAATAGAATCGAAGGACATATCGAATACACTTTGATAGAATCATAACTATATAAATTTAAGGCAGTTTCTAGATTTTTCTAAGTCGGTGAGAAAGGAGGTGCTGCACAATTATAAATAGGAGTCCCCAGGACATCCCTAGGGATCATCTAGGGTTTAGAGGAGCAAAGCGCAAGGGTGGAGAGCCGTCGCCAAGCATTTTCTTCCTTTCTTCCTTAGTTTCTCATGCTTTCTTCTAGGGTTTTAGATCCAATCATGTCTATGGTTGGAAAAACCCCTTAGCTAGGGCTAAGAGGTGAGGCTTGTAGCATGATGGGATGTTTCTCTTGCTTTGATTCTTACTTATGTTAAACTTCATGGATTCTAATTTGATTATTCAAGGAATACTTTCAGTTTTTAGTGGTTTGTTGTGACTTAAATTACAATAGCTCTGCAATAGCTTTGAGTATCTTCTTATTCCTCTTTAAGATTATGGGATTGGTAAATCCTATTGTTTTCCATCGTCTCAGGGGCATGATTTGGTGATGGAATCCCTTCCAATCTACACAATTCTCCTTCATTGAGAATTAGGTCAATGAAAGTTCATATTGATTTAATTGCTATATCTTCCAATTGGATATGATAGGACTTCAATTCCAATTAAGTTATTTGAATCAAGTAAGAGGGCTCCCTGATCACTACAAGTGGATCCTTGGAAACCCTAGTTCCCACCTTTGAATTTTTAGTTATAATCACTTTAATCACAATTACTCTCTCACTCACTTCAGAATTAATTTTACATCTTCTCCAAGTTCTACTTCTAGTTAATTTCAAAAACATACAAGATCAGTCCCTGTGGATTCGACCTTGGTCTTATTAAGATTATTACTCCATCACGACCATACACTTGGGGTTGTGAACAGTTTATAATACTTGTATGGACTGAATTCCATAGGATTAGAAACTTGAACTTCTCAAAGGAGCTTGACCTTCTACTAGAACTTTTAATAGATTGAGCTTGGTCTTCAACTTAAGCTTGAGCTTGAACTTAAGCTTGAACTTGAGCTTGAACTTGATTTTAAACTTAAGCTTGAACTTGAGCTTGAACTTGATTTTAAACTTAAGCTTGAACTTGAGCTTGAACTTGAACTTGAACTTGAACTTGAACTCAAGCTTGAACTTGAACTCAAGCTTGAACTTGAACTTGAACTTGAACTTCAACATGAACTTATCTTGAACTTTAACATGAGCTTGACTTGAAGATCACTTGCTAAGTTGTTTTGGCAAGTCTAAATTTGACAAAGCAGGTGTAAAATGTGCTTTAACCATAATAGCAATTACAATCTCCCCCTTTGTCAATTTCGTGACAAAACACTTAGTATTACAAAAATCTGAATGAAGCCCTATATCCTTGTACTCATGTTATAAACGAATTGTTGAACATTGCAAAAATTAGTACTCCCCCTCAAGTTGTACTTTCCATGTATATACAACATTCCATACATTCCATTCCAAACACTCTCCAACAATATATTCAAAACATTCACATATGCATCATGCATCATATATTCATGCCGTTTGTCTCTCTAGCATGTATTCCATCAACTGTCTCCCCCCTTTTGTCACAAGTTGACAAAGGAAGAAGAATGATAACTAGCAAGTAAAACTTATGGATAATCACAAAAACATGTAGAAGAAATAGAACATATGATTAAGTTAAGGGGAGTAACATAATAGATTGTCAAAGTAAGCAAATAATCATCTAAGCAAAGTTTTAAGTAGTCATCAAGCAAACTAAATAAAAGTTATACAACCCCGTAGAAATAAAAGTGAAATCAAGTGAACTCAATCAGATCCAGATGAGGAGCAGGCATGGAGGGATCAAGTTGGTGCAAACTCTTGGTGATACAGTGGAAGTATTTTTTCATGTACTTCATAGATGATTTCTAAGTTTGAACCACACTATCCTGTGAGACCCGTAGAGCCTCAACCTTCTCCTCCAAGGATCTAAACCGATCATCAACCTGAGAAGGTTGATAGTCTGGATCTTTTGAATCATTCGACTCATCAAGCTTAGCAAATATGTCATCTGTGTCTTCTGGTGCAGGTGCCTCCTCCTCCTCTTCTTCATCATGTTGACCAGGAAGATATTCCAGGTTCATCTTATTCAGATTCATGTTGTTAAATGGTAAAACAGATTCTGGTACCTTAGACGGAGGAATTGTGACATTACAGTGTAAAGAAATACACATCATGAGATAGGCAAATGTCATAGAACCATGACTAGGATGAAGATGAAACTTGATAATTAGATAGCATATAAGAGAAGGAAGATAGACTTGTATACCGGAAGCAACAGAATGGAGGACACGAGTCATGGAGGGAGTAAGTTCTGACTTATTCCCAGACCTAGGATAGACATTCGATGTAAAGATTCAATGCAAGACTCGATATTTGGGGAGCGTCTGGTTGACACGTAGCACATTACCGGATTGCCAATCGGCATTAAAATGACATAGCTTATAAGTAATCATTTGTCGTTTAGTATGCGTTATTTTTTCAGTTAGATTATCAATTGGAATCGCGTTATCTGAAACAACAATCTCAGTCAATGCTGAGATAGTATAATGATTGACATTGAATGTGTCTTCAAAAAATTTAATTATAAAAGAAAGGTCTTCAAGAGACAAATCACAAATTGATGCATACATCGCTTGCACTATGGAGCGATAAGCCATTCCGTCCCAACCAAATATGCCTTCCCATCCGATATTTGTAAGAAGAGGAACAAGATCGAATCGAGCAATGTGAACTACATTAACACTACGCACAATAATTATGCTTCTTGAGCAGAAATCCTTAACATGCTTTGAATCTTCTTCGGGGCACCTTAGGGTTCTCACATTAGATGAAGTCGGCCTAGATGACGAGCTACCACGAGCTTTGCGTGATGCCTGTTTCGACTAGAAACAAATGCATAAAATTTGGGAAAATTCAATTACTCAATAATTAACAAAGGAGAATAAAGAAAATGATCACTATTTTGATTTATTCTGAATTTGTTTACATCCTTTATCTCCTTTGATTCCAAAGTAAAGAGTTCACATAATCCAAGATACAAATATTAAACATTCTGTATTGATTTCTGTAGTATCTCAGATTGTATCATGATCTTCGGTGTAGAGAGATCAATGTGCCGAACTTATATTCATTGGCTAATTCCATGTTTGTGGCATTCCCTAATCCCAGAATAGTCATTACTTTGAGCTGAACTGACAAACAAAATTCATTATGTACTCATGAGGTTGTGCGCTCATGGGGTTGTGCGCCCACGATGTTGTGCACCAACTCGAGTTGCGCGTCAACTCAGGTTGTAGCCCACTTAGGTTGTGCACACACCTACATTATGCACCACGCACTGACTCTCTTCAGTACCTGAATCCTTCTGAAGTCTAGATGTTTCTCTACTATCCTGATGTTGCTCCAATGAATGATACATGGGGGATAGTGGGATATTTATAGGCTCCCGCACGTGCGAACTTCCCACCGGATCTGTTGTACACTAACCCCTTGTGTGGTCACACCTATTATGCGCCAGCTCTTATTATGCAGTCCTTAGCTTTTTGCGCTACAAACTCTTCTTCTAAGCAACCCTCATTGTGCGCCGCACAACTATCTTCTCCTCATGACTTTCATTATGCGCCGCACAACTATCTTCTTGTGACCATCATTGGGCACCGCACAACTCTCTTAGAGAAGTGTTTATCTATTATTTCTTAGGATTCTTCTATTTTCTCCTGATCTTTTTATGCCTCAATAGATGCCCCCTTGATCCTGCATTTTCGTCTTTCCTGTCTGCAAAACAAGAAAATGTTGGATCAATCTTTGATAATTTGCATTTTTCCTTTCATTATGTGCAATCGCATGCCTGCGCACATCGTATCCCATGCACAATGTAACCCCTTCATCACTCAGTCTGAGAACCATAGATAAGCCAGCCTAAGCCTCCATTTGACTCCCTCACACTTCACATCCATTTCCTTCTGTGCTCTATCTTCATCCACTCAACAGCCTTTTGCACACAACGATCACTTACGTACAATCAGAACTTGTGCTTAATGGTCACTTGTACACAACTAGAATTTGCGCACAACGATCACTTCCGCACAATCAGAACTTGCGCACAATCAAAACTTTCACACAATCAGAACTTGTGCACAATGAAAATTTGCACTCAATGTTCACTTGCGCATAACGTTCACTTGTGCACAATCAGAACTTGCGCACAATCAAAACTTGCGCACAACTAAAATTTTACAGTCTAAAATCTCCAATTGTTTGATCTTCTACCATTTTCTCCTTCTTCAATGGCCCATTCCAAGAGACCTCGCACCTCCCTTGACTAACATGTCATTGAATCTTCAAATCCTCAACCACCCGAAACTCATTCTTAGAAGAGGGCCAAGTCTTCCAAAGACTACTCTTCCCTTTTCAAAGTGCCAACCCCACTGACAATCAATTTCATTGATCGAATCCAATGCCTGCTTGATCCTATTCACCATGCCGTGCTAATGAGAAAGCTAGAGGGACCACCCACAGAGGGCTATGAGTCTAACTTGGAGAACTGGGTGAAATCCACAACCAACTTTCAAACAGACGATTCTCGTCCTGCTCCTCCAAGTCTTCTCCTCCTCCCTCTATTTCAAAGAACAAGAAACAAAATAGTAAAGATGAAATTCTCCAAGAGAAGATATGAGAACATAATAAGAAACATTATCAAAATGTCTGGGACATGATCAAATCTCATGCAAACGTGATCAAGGTCACAAACCCTTATAAAGATGAGACCTTCATCATTCCTTTGAACCTTCAGCATCACCTCTCTATTATTCAAAGCGAGCCATCTGATCATATGATGCAGAATCGGCTTCTATATGTAGCGAACTGGGTTATAAAAGAGCTAAAAATATTGGAAGGCTATCTTACGAAAAAATGTCTAGTACAGAAGACCGGGCAGATATCATATATGCACTTCCTCATGCCATGCTATAATCCCCACACTTTGTATCCTACCCATTATTTTGAAATAGTCCAGAAACTCATTCGCAACTGCAACTCGTTATGGGGAAAGAACGAATTCAAGACACGTGGCCTCTTTGCCCAACGTCAATTCTACAGTTCATTGGTCTGGGCAATTCTTCAAAAATACAAAGGAGTCCTTATCACGATGAATATATATGTAGCTATAGAAGCCACCTCTAATTTCTTCCACAAAGACACTCTGATTTATAAAGGCTTCTTGAAGCATTGGTCTTTTACCACAAATTCCTTTCATCTTCCAATCGGTAAGTGAGCATCACTTTATGGGATCTTCACCAGATGGCTGGCCTTCCCATCACTAGCTCTTTTCTGGATGAATATATTCCCACAAACGAGGAGTTTGCTTATGTTGCTTCCAATAGAACACCTTGTATTTTCGCTTCTACTATTGAACTTTTTCGTGAAATGTCACACTTCCCTGATGTTCATAAAATATCCCTACTTCTTCTTTTCTCCTTGTATATATATTTTCATGTTTTTCTCATATTTTTCTTCTCCTCAGGTTTTCTGGTAGCCACTCCTCGGAGCTTGAATCCGCTCACAAAAGAATAAGAGGCCCAGCCATTTTCACCCCTTAAACCGAATTAGCTGCTTTCCTGGCATATTTGTTAAGTCTGGTTGTCTTACCCAGCTCGAAATGGTCAGATTCCATTCACCCAAATCTATTTGTAGCGGCATAGGCCATGACAGAAGCCAAAAAGAAATATTTCTTAGCTCCTCCTATCCTATGCTCTCCGTATAGAGCTTTCGAGAACGTTACAGTGCATTGCTCAAGCCTAGCAGTCGAGACTACATCTTCCTTCACTCCACGACACTATTTCTTAGGTTGGCTTGGAGTATACTTTCCATGGACCTATAATGACCTTGAGAGGGCTTCCATTCACCCCGAACGTCCTCCCTTGTGCTATTATTTCAAATGAAAAATGGTGGAGAAAACATACGAATGGATCGTTGAGAAGATTGAGAATATGGAATCCATCGACTTCTTCCCCTTCTACTTGACCCATCAAGCCGAAGATCGAGAGGTTGAAGACAACGATAATTTGGAGCCTATCAAGAAAGCTTTCCTAATTTACATTCACTCATGTAGCCTACCAATGCAAGAAGGAGTGGAATTTTGGAGGGAGCCCTACTACCTGAGTAGGTTTGCGAAGCAATTTGGCTATGATCAAATGATACCTCATGCGGGAGAGGAGGTTATATGAATAATGAGAAGTTATGGGGTTGGCCCATATAACTAGGCCTTAATATGGAAACAACTCTTGGCCAGGAACTTCCGCTCCCACTTCATTCTTCAAGGATTCAACCATCGGGTGTAAGCTTCATATGCCTGGATGTGCTGGTGGTCGCACCATTATTATCTAGTACATAATTGTTTTCCTATCACCGTCCTATCTGGATTCCTCCTCCTAGGCTAAGAAATTACAGACCAGAAAGAGGGATCGAGTATTTTGTTGAAAAAGATCATCCAGCTACTCCGGGGCAGCTTTGTTGGAGGATTTCTATAGAAGAGCCTAGAAGAGAGATAAAGCCACTAAACACGTTGGAGGGGTGGATTGCCTTTGGATCTCCTCATGATCTTATAAGGCGAACGGAAAGACAACCCACTCCTGTAGATGAATTCGAAATCCCTGGCACTATTCTCTCTTCTCCTACTTGAGAGGCATAAGGTCAAACCATAGCTATGGCTCCTTCCACTGTAGATCGTGCAACAACTATAGTTTCTCCTGATGCAGGTCAAGTTGCTACTACTTCTTCTCCTATGATCCATTCACAAGCCAAATCTTTATCCCCAAAAGTTCTAGCACAACAACTTCCTTCTCCCGCTCGAGGTGCTCATCTTCTCCCT
The DNA here is from genome assembly GCF_029962835.1 of Magnolia sinica. Taxonomy (NCBI): domain Eukaryota; kingdom Viridiplantae; phylum Streptophyta; class Magnoliopsida; order Magnoliales; family Magnoliaceae; genus Magnolia; species Magnolia sinica. Next base: position 27,185,014 of record NC_080588.1, read on the forward strand.
GTAAAAGCTGTTTATAAGGGAAAACAAGCAATCTCTGAAGAGGACAACTCGTCAAATTATTCAGCTAATACTCCAGTCAGTGAAACATCTTCTTCCACAAGTTTGACTGATGAAGGGAATGTCTTATTATATGAGAACCAAGAAGTGGACGTTGAAGTGGACATCGAAGAAGAAGGTGAAGTCAAGGCTGAATTTTTGCCCCTCAAAATTCAACCGGATCATCCAAATGTTTCTTCTCCTGTCATAGCAACTTCTTTCGAAGAAGAACAACTTAATTATGGAGGGTCCAGCTGTTTCCCCAGTGTGAACATTTTTATCTCCTTCGATGCTTCATATTCTCCTTACATTGTAGAGACTACTAATACCATTACACATACCACCCTTCCAATGATAGCGGAAGTTTCAATGTCAAGGGAAGTAGAAATTCCACCGTCGAATGTAGAAGCAAAAAAATATATCTTCTCCTCAAAGCATAGAGGCGAGCCAGGATATTGTACTAGTTCCGCCAGTCGTTATTACGACTTCTGACGTACCTATTCCTGCTAAGAAGTCTCCCATCATGTGTCCTTCCCCCATTCAACCGGTAGCTTGAATCTTGGAATTCTTCTCTGATCCCATTGAAGTTCCGACTCCAACAACTTTGGATTCGAGCACCGAAGTTCGTGAGCTTTCTCTCAATGTTGTTGTTACAACTATAGATGTACCCACGTCTTCTAAGGCAGGAACCCTTTCTGTTTGGGCCACTTCTCAAGTTGCCCCCGGAGAAGGTATGCTTTCTCTCCCTTCTCTTATATTTTCAAGTATTTATATATCCAATTTAACATTTTTGATCGCGTCTTTCTTTTTTAGCTACAATCATGCAGACCTCGAGTGGCTCTAAGGGTTCCAACTCTATAGCCACAATCTCTGACAAAATCTCCTTAGAAAAGGTATTGCCTCTTATGCTCATCTTCTTCAAAAATGCTATCTCTATCATCGTGAATGCTTTCAAGGATCCTACTCAATGGCCCTTCTTGGACAACGCTTTAGCTGTCCTTGAACACTTAGGAAGGCTTCCTCATATCAATGTTCATCCTTTGTATGATTCCTTATTACAATTCTATAATTCCATAAACAATTAAGAATTAGTGTGAAATACAGTTATTCCTCCAGAAGTCTTAGATCGTCAACAAGAACTAATGTTTCTCAAGGAGAAATTTTCTCAAGATGATGTCTTAATATCTAACTATAATGTAGAGGATCAGTCTCTTCATGACAGATTAAAAGCTTCTGATAAGAATAGAGTGGTTCTTGAGAACCATATTTCTTTTCTGCAAAAAGAGATATCTCTATTCGAAGTGAAGAAACAAGAAGAAGAATCGAATATTTACAATATTAGGGAAGAAATTGAAGCTAATGCTCGCACTGTTGAAATTGAGATGACTAAGTAAATGGAAAATAAAGAAATGGCTGCGTCCATGGAGCAAGAACTATCAGGTGTTCTTGATCAAGCCATGATTATCCTTGAGGCTGACCAATCCCAAGTTGTAGCACAAGTTCAATTGAAAGAGAATTTACAACGATATGTAACAGCGTTAGGCATGCCAGAGGTAGAAACATTGCTTTTTCATGTAAATTCCTTTGTTTCTTTTGTCTTGTAGCATTCAGATGAATTTTAATACTTTGTTTGAAATAGAAATGTTTTTAGCAATGTTATCACCGATTTTGGATACTTATTGATACAATATTCATGTGATCATCGTGCTTTAATATAATCTATCAAAATAGTTAACACAATGTATCCCCTATGTGGTGTTTTTTTAGTGGGCGAGACTGATTTTATTTTTTGAAGTTAGTAAAGTTAGTCTTGCACATAGTTTAAGCTCTTGAGTAATGGAGCATCCATAGTTTTTTAGACTCATAAGTAGTTGGAGTCGGGTCTCACGTGAATGGCCTCTGTAACTCTTTGGAGTTCACTGGGCTTATCATAGTCGGGGAGTTCACAAACTATAATCCATCAGAGGGGCCCAGTGAAGCTACTGGGGCCGTAAACTTGGTGGGATTTAGCACAAGGTTAGCCACAATAACTCTCTAGAGTACACGGGGTGCACAAGGTTACCTTAGGTTACCAAATCCAAGGCCATTAGTTAATCGATGAGGGAGTATTTTATAGAAACCCTATCCTCATGAGTTACTACTGAAATCAACCCAAGAATCTGTGAGGTCTTACACATGGTTGACCTATATATGGGCAATGGCCAAAGAGCACACACTGCAACCCACTTTTTCTTTGTCTGCAAGGTCAGACCCATTCACGAGAGGGCATTTTCTCCTTCCCCGTGACGTTATCAAAAGTTGTACAGATGGCATTGGTCTCACGTGTGACTGGCCATTGTGGACTTTTTGGCCATTTGAGGCTTTTAGTCATTAGCTCTATCCGCTGCCCTCAAGGGTAGTATGCATGTGATGGCCTATACGAGCTTTTTAGGGCCACTGGCTTCTCACTGCTGCCCGAATAACATATATATTGCTAATGATGGTAGGTCTTATGCGTGGTTGGCCTTATAGGCTTGGCTATGCTGCCTTAAATGATAAGCTGCAATTGCTGTCATAAAATTTGTGTGGTTGGCCATATAGGCTTATTCCACTGCCATGAACGGTGAATTAATAATTGGTACACTGCCATCATTAAAAATGTTTTGACAATATTCATGTTATGTTTAAAATAGTGTATCGACTTTGGCAATGATAACAATTTCAATAAGGTGACTTTTGTATAAGCGATTAATGACGGCAGTGATAGTTGCTAATTTTGGTAATAATCATTGACACTTGACGATAGTTGACAATAATATCATTTAACGATAATCATTGGTGCACAGCCTTGATATACTTGAGAATTCACCTTTTATTCATTCGTATGAGGAAGAATACATGGCTTTGCTTTTTGAGGCTGTTTCATTATTTTACTTATTCTTGCCCCCTTTTGATATAGAAGCATTAAGCTGATAATCTTCTGGATCAAAACTTCCTCTGTCTTCAAGGATGATATTTTTTAATGAAGCGGGCACTGGTCGGTACGTTGATATCTCGTCCATCTTGATCTGTAACTCTATATGCCCCATTGGAATATACTTCGGTTATGATGTATGGCCCATCTCATTTAGGGTCAAATTTGCCCCCTATTCTATGGGTGACCACTATCGGTCTATTTAACATCAATACCATGTTGCCTTTCTTGAAAGAGCGGTGCTTAACTTTCTTATCAAAGGCATCAAAGATTCTTACTTGATATAACTGCAATCGTTGCCGAGCCGCTAGTCTTTTTCATCGAGCAAGTCTAATTCTACAAGCCTTATTTTCACATTTTCCTCATCTGTAATTGATTGATGCACTACTACTCTGAGTGATGTGACTTGTATTTCAATCGAGATGACAGCCTCTACACCATAAACTAACGAATACGGTGTAGCTTTCATTGCAATCCAGTGAGTAATCCTGTAAGCCCATAGAGCCTCTTGCAACTTTTCATCCTAGTCACGCTTATTTCCAGTCACCGTCTTCTTCATTATTTTCACAATCATCTTGTTAAATGCCTCTGCTAATCCATTGGACGATGGATAGTAAGGTGTCAAAAACGAGTAGTGGATACTAAATTTTTGACACAACTTTTCCATACCTCCTTTTGAAAGGAGTACCATTATCAGAATAATTTTCTCTGGGTTACCGTGACGATATATTATCACATGTCGGATGAAATTGACAACATCCTTTTCTTTAACATTTCGCAATGCAATCTCCTCCGTCCATTTAGAGAAGTAATCTGTCGCTGCTAGTATATATTGCTTTCCTCTGAATGAAGGCAGATTTATAGGACCAATAACATCGAGTCCCCAGGTAGCAAAAGGCCAAGAAGCGACTGTCTGATGAAGCTTTTTGGGGGGGCATATGTATGACATCCCCATGGATCTGACATTTGTGGCATCACTTCGCATAATCTATGGCATCTTTGAACATTGTGGGTGTTGAGGGTCAAATATTGCGTATTAGACCCCATTTATTACTTGGTTTTATGAACATGATAATGCTTAATGTTCTATTTTAATCACATTTGTGTTACAAGGTGAATTTTAGAGCCTAGATTAAAAAGGATGCTAAAAGCATGGATTTAATGCTCAAGAATCACCATAGCCAAGGATGGATCTCTTGAGACCAAAAATGAAGATTTCATATGCCAAAGATCCAAGAAAATCAAGTCAATAATGAAGAGAATCAAAGTTTTGAAGTGAATTTCTATCATCCTCGACCAGTCCTGGCTCTTTCTTGACTAGTCGAGGCTCCTCCTCGACTAGTCCTGGCTCTTGGTCGACTAGTCTTGGCTTTGCTTTGACTAGTCGAGGCTCCTGCTTGACCAATCGAAGATTCCTCGACTTGAACTTCAGGGACAAAATCATCAAAAATTAGGTCATCTTTGACCAGTCAAAGGTGATTCTCGACCAGTCGAAGGTTGTCCTCAACCAGTTGAGGGTTATGCAGATGTTTCACGGACTGAGTAAATTTGAGACGGTTTTCGAAATTTTCCAACTTGGTGCGAAAGGAGGTGGTACAAAACTATAAATAGGGGTCTCCAAGGCATCCCTAGGCATCTTTTAGGGCTTGAGGAGTGGAGCAAAAGCATGGAGAAGTCGTCGCCAAGAGTTTTTCTTCTCTTTCCTTAGTTGTTTTTATGCTTTTCTTAAGAGTTCTTAGTTCAATCATGTCTATGGTTAGCTAAACCTCTTAGCTAGGGCTAAGAGGTGAAGCTTGTAGCATGATTGGGATGTTTACTTTGTTTTGATTCATGTTTTGTTGAACTCTCTTGGATTCTAGTTTGATTATGAAGGAATGTTTTTAGTTTTTAATGGTTTGTTGTGACAAATTATAATAAATCTACAATAGCTTGAAATATCTTCTTTTCCAGAATTGAGATTGTGAAATGAGGAAATCTTGTCATTCACCATCATCCCTTGGGCATGGTAGGATGATGAAATCCCTCCTAACCTTTACAATTCTCTTATGATTGGTTGTGTGATTGGCAGATCTTGTTGTTTGCCTTGTCTCCTGGGCATGGTTAGGTGATGGAATCACTTCCAAATCCTCACAATTTTCATCCATTGAAGATTAGATCCATGAGAAGTTCAGAGATCTGACAAATCTCTTTGTCCTTGAATTAAGCAAGGTAGCATCCTGAGAACCTACAAGTAGATACTTGGAAACCCTAGTTTCTCACCTTTGAATTTCTTAAGTTTTTCATTAAATCTCTCACAATTACTCTTTATACTTCTAAATCCTGAACTTCTCATGGTTAGGTGATGGAATCACTTTCAAATCCTCACAATTCTCATCCATTGATGATTAGATCCATGAGAAGTTCAGAGATCTGATAAATCTCTTCATCCTTAAATCAAGCAAGGTAGCATCCTGAGAACGTACAAGTGGATCCTTGGAAACCCCAGTTTCTCACCTTTGAATTTCTTAAGTTTTTCATTAAATCTCTCACAATTACTCTCTATACTTCTAGAATTAGGTTTACATCCTTTTCTAGTTCTAGTTCTAATTACTTTCAAATGACACACAAGTTTAGTCCCTGTAGATTCGACTCGGTCTCACCGAGATTACTACTACATCGTGACCCTACACTTGGGGTTGTGAATAGTGGGCCAATAATATCCCATTTGATGCAGTCGATATAATAAATTTCGACCAGCTTGATGTGCTCCACATTCTCTAGAATGAGCTTCTCGTAACACTTAAATTGCTTCTTCTCTATCCAGACAATGCAACAACATTTCATTGTAAGACTTCATATATAATACTTCGCTACACACGATGAATCGGTTCGATTTTTAGCGTCAATCGTCTGTCGTCACCTCCAGGCATGATATAGGAAGTACTTCCGCAATTTCATCGACAATCTCTGATGATAGTAAGAACCTTCTTTCTTTTATTATTACCTAAAGAGGACTCTAGTTCAGACATGATAAAGCTGCCGCCAGGCTGGCTAAAGCTTCTGCCCTTGCATTTTCACATCGCGGGACATGCTTGATTTCGACGTGATAAATTACTCTAGTAACTGCTGTGCTTTTCGATAATATGGCAAGAGCTCTTGCTTTCTTATTTCAAGCTCAGTCGTCAGTTGATTAATAATCAACTTAGAATCTCTAAAAATCTGCTGCATTTTTTTCTTCATTTCTTAAGCTATTTCCATCCCAATGATGAGAGCTTTATATTCAACTTCATTATTTGTATATGCAATACACAATGTGAAAGAATAAGGTAATAAGTCGCCTTGAGGAGTAATGAATATTACCCCTATGCCTACTCCTGATGCTTGAGAAGCACCATTGAAATACATTTGCCATGGGTTTGGTGATTTAACCAGCATAACTTGTTCGTTGGGAAAGTCGCCGCTAATAGTCACACCATCAGCCATGGGATGAGCTGCCAGAATGTCTCCCACTGCTTGCCCCTTAACTGCTTTCGCCGGCTCATAGGTGATTGCATACTCTGAAAGTAACAACATCCATTTGGCCAATCTTCCTAATAACATTGGCCTTGTCATTAAGAACTTTATAGGATTTGCTCGCGAGATCAAGATTATATTGTGGGAAAGGCAATAATGTCTCAGTTTTTGTGCTGTAAATATCAGTGTCAAACATACTTTCTCTATCGGAGAATAATTGCATTCTGCGCCGATTAGAGTTCTGCTCAGATAATAAAGCGCAACTTCTTTCCCAAGTTCATTCAAATAAGGCCCCCAACGAATTTTCGACTGTAGATATGTATAAAATAAGCGATCTACCCTTCATGGGAGATGCTAATACCGGATGTTGTTTCAGCAACTCTTTTATTGAATCGAACGCATTCTGGCATGACTTGTCCCACACAAACTCTGTTCCTTTCTTCATCAAACGAGAAAATGACTGACACCTCCCTGCAATTTTGAAATAAAATGATGAATATACGCCAATTTTCCTTGCAGACTTTTCAGTTCATTCAACGTTTTCGGAGGTGGCATGTCTTGAATGGCTTTGATTTTCGCTGGATCGATCTCAATCCCCCTGTGCCTAATGACGAAGCCAAGGAATTTTCCTGACGATACCCTAAAGGAGCATTTACTAGATTCATCTTCAGCTGTTTTTTTCTGAGGCGGTGGAAGACTAAAGTCAGATGCTTACGATGTTCTTCATGGTCATTTGATCTAACTACCAAATCATCCACGTAACACTCAACATGTTTATGCATCATGTCTTGAAAGATATTCTGTATTGCCCTTTGATATGTTGCTCCGGCGGTCTTGAGACCAAACAACATAACTTTATAGCAATAAATTTTCAACGAAGTTCTGAAAGTTGTTGCTTCTTCGTCTTCAGGAGCCATTCTTATTTGGTTATAACCAGCGTAACCATCCATGAAGAACTTGACAACATATTTCGTTGTACTATCGATTAACAACTTGGTTATCGGTAACAAAAAATTATCTTTTCGGCAAGCTTCATTTAGATCTCTGAAGTCAACACATACCTTAATCTGTTCATTTTTCTTCTATACCCAGGCAACATTTGATATCTAAAAAGGTCGAGCTATATGTCCTAGAGGGGGGGGGGGGGGTGAATAGGACTATGCCAAATTAAAATGATAACAGCGGAATTTAATCAATTAAAGGAAAGATAGCACTTTAAACAATCACAATATGGAAATGTAAAGTAACCTCAAAATTCTAGTATTGAGAGGTTGATACCAATGTTGTCTAAGGACAACCTTACACCAAAAAAACCAAGGGTTTATGGCAGGATAACCTTACTAGAACAGTTTGTGTATCAAAAACTCAAACTGAAGAGGAATAAAAAGGAAATAGCTTGAAAGGAAATATAAGCTAATACAACATTCACCACAATGCTTAAAATGTAAATGATTACAACATTCACATCCACAAATACATCCCATAAACTTGAATGATAAAAGATATAGAAAATAAACCACACATCCAAACACAAAGAATTATAGTGGTTCGTCTGTGTGTACACCAACTGCTAAACAACAGCCACACAGCTACTCCACTCCTAATATCCTCACACAGTGGATATTAGCGTTCACTATCAAAATAGGATTTTCCAGATTCACCTAAAACCCTCACAATTGTGTCTTTCAAATGGGCTTACATAATTCAAAAACCCCACACTCTAAGTTTTCTGGATCTCCTCGGATAACTAAAAGAATAAGATTTTTCTGGCTCAATCTCAAAAGAAACCAAAAACAGAAGATTTACACAAATGTAAAATACCTGGATATTCTCCTTTTGTTGTAGCCCAGAAGAACTAAATCAGAGTAGAAGTTCGAATAGAATTTCAATGTCCACACTCACAATTAAAATGGTTCTAGATTCTAAATTGATTTTAAATTAAATCAACTTAGGCCAGCTCTATTTGATTTTGATTCCAAGAAGTAGGAACCTCTTCAATCCCTCTTTCAAATCAAATTGGAATGTAGAATACAAAATCAAATATAAAAAGCTAATAAAAGAGAATATTAAATGAGCACAACATAGCTTAAGAAGTTTACAAACCTATCTCTCAGAGTGATGCCTTGTTCTACTTGAATTGAATATCAAACTCTGAAAATCATGCTCTATTTATAACCGCAGAAGTCACGTTCACGACTGGTCTTATGGACACCACAACTGGTCGTAAGACCAATAGATTTTTGAAATTTTGAGCGCGATCAAATAAAACTGTTCCACAACTGGCCGTAGGCCATCCACAACCTGTCAAGGGATCTCCAAGACTAGTCGTGACTTGTCTACGACTGGTCATGTGGTGCTAAAATAGTCACTAGAGTTCGAGTCATAGCTGCAGGACTGGTTGAGAATGAGTCATGCACTATTCACATGACCGGTCGATCAGTCTTTAGGACTGGTCGTGGCTCAACAAAAAATTTCAAAAATTTACAACAAACTTAGGACTGGACTTGGAATTTCTTGGACTGGTTGAGCCAGTGCTAGGACTAGTCGAACAGTGTCCAGGACTAGTCTAAGAATAGACTAAACACTTATAAAATGATTCAATTTGAGTTATGTATCCAAAATGACCTACCTTAAGGTCAATCTAAGGTCTTTCATACCTTGAACATGACCTATGAACATTGAACTTTCTTTTCTTCAGATGATAGACGATCTTTGAAGTTCATGAAGCTTGATATCGTGACACATAATGAAGCTTGAACTTGTGATCTTTTGAAGCTTGATTTTGTAGTACTTTAGTTGTACTTCATCTTGAGTCTTGAGTATGAACAGTTCACTTGTTTGTCAATGTCGCTTTTAGACATTGAGCTTTGAAGCTTAAAGGAGTGAACAATGTACTTGATCTTACATTTCTTTGAAGTAGATCTTATTCTTGTCTTGAAGCATTGTCCTTATACATGTGATGCATTGCCTTGAACATATATATCAATGTGTTACACAAGACACAGATTGTGGTTTTGGCACTACAAAATTTGACAATCAAAGGAGCATAAGACCATAGCACTTACAATCTCCCCCTTTGTCAAATTTGTGACAAAACACACTACATAATAAACATAACCAATATATAGAAAGAATCATGCACCAATTATCAAAAGAAACCAGTTACAGCCTGGTTACAGAATCATGCACCAGTTATCATCAACTTGCATCAACACTACTCCCCCTTAACTCCTCCCCATTTCACAAAAAAAAACTACATATCCACAATCCATATATAATCCACATATTCCACATGCTAAACATATATACCATAAATCACCACATTCTCCATTTATTAGGCATGCCAAATTTCTCCCCCTTTTTGTCACAATATGATAAAGGAAGGAATCAAGATATGAAAGAGGAAAAATAAACAAAAGAGGAATAAGGGAGCAAGCTAGTCAAGTTATAAGCAAATATTGTGCATATATAAGAAACCAACAAGAATCTAGTTCATCCAAAGTCAGTCCCATAAACTGAAAGAAAGCAAAGTATCATAAGAGTTATTACATGCCATATGAGAAAACACTTAATCAGATCCAGAAGAGGGAGCAGGAATATATAGATCAATTTGGTGTAAACCCTTGTTAATACGCCTCATATATTTTCGCATATAAGCAAATTGAGAATCTTGGGTTACACAAATCTGAGCCACCTGTTCCTCAAGAAAATGCAACCTCTCTGTAAAATCAGAAGGCTGATAGTCAGGGTCAGCCTCAGAATCTGAGTCGAGCTCATCAAATATATCATCCATGTTCACATCATCAGGTAAACCGCCTTCTTCTTCATTCACTGCTTCAACTCCACCACCACCCACATTCACTTGACCATCAGCTAATCTCAAATTCATCTTGTTTATATTTTTGTTGTTGAAGATGAGGTGTTGAATGGGTGTCTCTCCAACAAGCATAGTCACTAACATATTGGTGGCCAACATAGTCATAAGGTATGCAAAAGGAATATCGTTGTGGCCAGGATGAGATGGAATTGGATAATGGAATGACAAATTAATGAAGGAAGACAGACATTAACACCAGATATGATGGAATGCAAAATCCGAACCATGAAAGAAGTGAGTTCGGTTTTGTTACCAGACTGAGGATAAACATTTGAAATAAAAATCCTGTGAAGGACTCTGTATCTGGGTAACAAATACCTTGAAGCAAGCGCATTCCCGTTCTGACTCCATTGCGCATCTATATTGCATAATGCCCTAGTAAGCATACGTTTTTCTGATTCAGATGGTTTCTCAACTAGAGAACTAATAGGAATACCCTCATCATTGACAGGTAAGTCCATTAGGCCAGATATCAGATGACGATCAACTTCAAATGGGCCTTCTCTATTAGGAATTTTAAAAGTTAAATTTTCTGTAGAGAAATCAGAAATGCATGCAAACATAGCCTGCGCAATAGACCGGTATGCCAGCCCACCCCAATGTAGAATGTTATCCCATCTTATAGATTAGAGAAGTGGAAAGAGATCAAAAGGAGCAAGATATGCAACATCTACAAGTCGCTCAACTATTACAATGCCTAACCACAAATCCCGTACATAGAGGGATCATCTTCGGGTGACCGAAGGTGGCGCCGTATGATAGGTGTCGATCTAGATGTTGACGGACCACGAGAACTTTTCTTCCTACCTCTAGCATCCATTTGCTACTAAGAATATAAAAAATCAAGAGATTACAAATGATGTAGAGTGAGGTTTTGATTTTTCAAAAGAAAACCCAAAAAACCTCAATGAATCATAAAATAAATCACTCCAAGAGTGAAAATGAAGTGATATGGAATTGAATCTACAAGAAAAATGCACAGAATGCATTAACCTTGAAGATCTAGGAAGGTGGGTACAACCGGTCGGGCGTAAGCTCATTGGAGAAGAAGAGCAAATGAGGGGAAAAGAGGTTTTTCCTAAAATTAAAAGCACCAGCATGCTACATGACTGGTCGTGGGACGTCCTCGACTAGTCATGCATAGACAAAAACATTCATTTTTCTCATAAATTCAAATTTTAAACAAATAAATTAACAAATATATAAACTATAATACAGAAATGCATGAATAATCAATTTAAATTGAATATTCCAAGATCAAATTTCAATTTATTAAACCTACTTTTGTTAAGTAGTTTAGTGAAAATGTCAGCAAGTTGAGTCTCGGTCGTAATGTATTCTAATGAAATTGTCTTTTCTTCCACTACTTCATGATTGTAGTGATATCTAATGTCAATGTGCTTGGTTCATGAATGTTGGATTGGATTTTTAAATATATTAATTGTACTAGAATTATCACAATATAAAACCACTGAATCCTGTGCAATTCCATAATCGCTTAACATTCTATTCATCCATACAAGCTGAGTACATGCATTTCTAGCTACGATGTTTTCAGCCTCAGCAGTTGAGAGCGATACGAAACTTTATTTCTTGCTAAACCAAGATACTAAACAGTTTCTAATATAAAAATAACCACCACTGGTTGATTTTCTATCATCAATATTATCAGCCCAATCAACATCTATATAACCAGCCAATTGAACACTAGAATCATGTGGATACCAAAAGACCCAGATTAGTTGAACTTGCGACATATCGCATAATCCACTTAACAATAGTTAAATGAGACTCTTTAGGGTTAGATTCATATCTAGCATAAATTCCAACGCTAAAAACAATATCAGGTCTACTTGCAGTTAAATAAAGTAAACTGCCAATCATAATACGATATAATTTAGGATCCACACTTTTACCTATAGAGTCTTTTAAGAGTCTTAATGTTGTACTCATAAGAGTATTAAAAAATTTTCCATTATCAAATTCAAACTTTTTAATTAAGTTCAGAGTATATTTGGTTTGAGAAATAAAGATACCATCAAGTTGTTGTTTTACTTGCAACCCTAGGAAATAATTCAATTCCCTAACCATGCTCATTTCGAATTTAGATTTCATAAGATCTGCAAACTCAACAGTCATGTTAGTACAGGTAGATCCATAAATAATATCATCAACATAGTTCTACACCATTAAGATATGATCGGTATGTTTCTGAACAAAAAAAGTCTTATCAACACTTCCCATTAGAAAATTACGACTTAGTAGAAACCTAGTCAATTTTTCGTACCATGCCCTGGGAGCTTGTTTCAAACCGTAGAGAGCCTTTTTTAGGTGATAGACATGATTAGTATTCTTAGGGTCTTCAAAACTCGTTGGTTCTTCAACATACACTTCTTCATGCAGATCGTCATTTAAGAAAACACTCTTTACATACATTTGATATATTTTGATCTTTCTAAAGAACGCAATGGATATAAATAGTCTAATTGATTCAATACGAGCTACTGGGGCAAAGGTTTCATCATAATCGATGCCTTCAATTTGAGTGTACCCTTGTACAACCAGCCTAGCCTTGTTTCGAATTATATTACTAAGTTCATTAGACTTATTTTTGAAAATCCACTTAGTTCCGATAATATGTTTATCTTTAGGTCTAGGAACAAGATACCATACATCATTTCTAATAAATTGATTAAGCTCATCTTGCATCACAACTATCCAGTTTTCATCAGTAAGAGCTTCTTTTACATTTGCTGATTCGATCTAAGATGTAAAGCACACGTAATTACATATATCTTCTAGTTGTCTACGAGTGCGCACACCAGTGAGAGGGTTTTCAAGAATCTGAGTGGTTGGATGATCTTTGACAGTCCTCAGTTCTGAGTTATTTTGACTTGATGAAGTAGTTGGTTTGTCAATTAGAAGAACTTCATCATTATATGAACTTGAGGCAGGTGTAGTCAAGTGATCGTCAATGACCACATTGATGGATTCTTGAATTACACTGGTCCTCTTATTCGGTACTCGATACGTTTGACTATTCAAAGCATATCCTAAAAAGATCCCTTCATCACTTTGGTGTCAAACTTACCCAGATTTTCACGGTCACGTAAAATATAGCACTTGCTACTAAAAACTCAAAAGTATTTGATAGTAGGCTTCTTATCAAACCATATTTCATAAGCCGTTTTATTGTTTGACTTACTTGTATAAACCCGATTGATTATATAGTAGGCAGTATTTACGGCTTCAACCCATAGATTTTCAGGGAGCTTCATACTATTCAACATTACATTTACCATTCTTGAAGCACTCTATTTTTTCTTTTAATAATTCCATTTTTTTGTGGTGTTTTGGGTGCAGAGAATTCATGTAATATTCCTTGATCGCAACAGAATTTCTCAAAATTGCTATTCTCAAATTTTGATCCATGATCATTATGGATCTTACTGACTTGAAAACCTTTTTCTATTTGAATCCGTCTGAAAATCCTTTTTACTTCATCAAGGGTTTCTGATTTATCCCTTAAGAAGGCTAACCAAGTGAATCTGGTAAAATCATCCACGATTACCAGTATGTTTTTTTTGCTACCTCGACTCTCCATCTTGGTTAGTCCTATAAGATCCATGTAGATGAGTTTAAGCAGTTTTGATGTGGCACTGGAGTCCACCTTTTTGTGAGTACTCCTAGTTTACTTGCCAATCTGGCATTCGCCATATATTTTGTCTACTTTCTGTAATTTAGGTAGACCTCTTATCAGTTCTATTTTGCTCAATCTATACGAATTGCGGCAGTGTACATGTCTAAGGCGTTTATGCTATAACACAGTTTCATTGGTATGGACCATATAACACGATTGATCAGATGAGCTAGAATCACTTACGATGTAGCAGTTTTCAGAAGTTCTATGACTAGTTAATATTATTACACCATTTTTATTTAAAATTTCACACCCTAGGTTAGAAAAATTTACGTTATGATTTTTATCATATATTTGAGAAATTCTTAACAAGTTATGTTTTAACCCTTCTGCATATAAGACATTCTCAAATAAAGGGAGGTTAGAAAGTTGAAATGTACCTTAGCTAATAATCCTGCTGTTGCTACCATCACCAAATGTGACTGATTCATCAATCATGTCATTAAGAGTGGTGAACAGACCTTTGTCACCAGTCATGTGCCTGGAGCATCCACTGTCTAGGTACCACTTTGAATGGCTTGATGCTTTGACAACAGTGTGGGCAACCAAGCAAGTAACCTTAGGAACCCATTTCATAACTATTTTGGGTTTAGGAGTATAGTTGGTCTTCTTGTATTTGTAGTTGTTGTAAGAATGACCTACTGAGTTAGATTTTAAGAGCTTCTTAAGTAAATCAACTATTTTCTCAACTAAAGGGTTTTGGTTCTGATTTTTATAGTTGATATGGTTGCATTTAGATTTTAAAGATTGAAAAGTTTTAGCGTTTTTAGAAACATTTTGATTTGAACTATTCCCTTTTGAGTTTGAAAATTCTCCTTTCACAAACTTAGGAAGAGTATACTTCTATTTAGGAGGAACATTTTTATCGTAGCCTAAATCGGATTGGTTGCCACATTTTCCTGATCCAGACAAAAGATTTTCTAACTTTGGATCACCTTCGGCATACCTCCATGTATCCTTTAAACTCAAAAGTGAAGAGACTTCAAGTTTACGTTTTTCATTTTCAGATTTAAGATTTTCAATAAGGGAGGTTTTGAAATCTAAATTGCATTTCAATTTTTGAAAACAATTTAAAATGTGGAATTTTTCTAAAAGAAGAGAATCAAAATTTTCTTTAAGTTTTAATAACTTTTCTTTTTGAAGTTTTAGTTTAACGGCAATTTTACAACTTTCCTTATATAGGGCATTGTAAGCGTCTTGAAGATCTTCTTCATTTTCATGATCACTATTCAAATTTTCTTCACTAGTTGAATCATCATGATCTGAAAAAGTGAACTTAGCTAGAGTCATAAGGGCTTTGACTTTATTACCCGACTCGGTTTCAGAATCTTCTGATTCAGAAGAGGCTTCAGTGCCAGAAAATTCATCCCCAGTAGCCAACATACCTTTCTTTTTAGGTTTGCCCTTATTATGACACTTGTTTGCTAAATGACTATATTCTTGGCAGTTGTAACATTGACTGTCTTTTAAAGATTTCTAAGTTTTAGATTTGGATCTTTTCTTATCATTAGATGTTTGAAAATCAACCCTCTTTTTACTTTTGAAAATTTTGCAAAACTTTTTAGCTAAAAGTTCCATATCATCTTCAGAATTTTCTAAATCAGAATTACTACTATTTTCTTAAGAAACATTTTTAGAAGATTTAAGGGTGACAGATTTACCTTTAGGAGCTTTAAAAGTTAACTCATAAGTCTGTAAAGAGCTAACTAATTCTTCTACCCTCATATTGTCTGTATCACGAAGTTCCTGGATCGCGGTCACCTTTAAGTTGAACCGTTCAGGTAATGAGCGTAGTATCTTTACACACACTTTACTTTCTAGGATTTTATCGTCAAAACACCACATAGAGTTCACAATGTCATTTAATCTTGTATAGAAGTCCATAAACATTTCATTTTCTTCCATATGTATTTCCTCAAATTTTGTTGTGAGGATTTGGACTTTAGATTTCTTGACAATTGATGTACCCTCGTGTGTCATTTCTAAAATCTCTCAAGCTTGCTTTACAGTATCATAGGATATAATTCTTTTGTATTCATCTGATGATAGTGCGCAAGTGATTACATTTAATGCTTTTGCATTGCCACTACTTTCATTTTTCTGAAGAGTGGTTTATGAAAAATAAGGTGTTACTCTCATAGATTTTGATCCAATAATACCAGTCACTTCAGTGGTAGGAGGGGTCCATTTAGTCACTGTGGCTTGCCACGCGCTCTCGTCCATGGATTTTAAGAAAATTCTCATCCTAGCTTTCCAATAGGCATAATTGGAGCCATCAAATGGTGGAGGCCTAGTGACTGAAAAGCTATCAAAATTTGACATCTTATAAAAAGCTTAGATCGATTAGCTTAAGAAATTAATCCAAAAAGAAATAGCAATTAAAACGAGCTATTAGGCTCTAATACTGCTTGAAAAGGCCGAGCTATATGTCCTAGAGGGGGGGGGGGGGGGGGGGGTGAATAGGACTATGCCAAATTAAAATGATAACAGTAGAATTTAATCAATTAAAGGAAACATAGCACTTTAAACAATCACAATACGGAAATGTAAAGCAACCTCAAAATTCTAGTATTGAGAGGTTGATACCAATGTTGTTCTAAGGACAACCTTACACCATAAAAACTAAGGGTTTATGGTAGGACAACCTTACTAGAACAGTTTGTGTCTCAAAAACTCAAACTAAAGAGGAATAAAAAGGAAATAGCTTGAAAGGAAATATAAGCTATTATAACATTCGCCACAATGCTTGAAATGTAAACGATTACAACATTCACATCCCACAAACTTGAATGATAAAAGATATAGAAAATAAACCACACGTCCAAACACAAAGAATTATATTAGTTCGCCTGCGTGTACACCAACTACTAAACAACAGCCACATAGCTACTCCACGCCTAATATCCTCACACAGTGGATATTAGCGTTCACTACCAAAATAGGTTTTTCCAGATTCACCTAAAACCCACGTAATTGTGTCTTTCAAATGGGCTTATACAATTCAAAAACCCCAAACTCTGAGTTTTCTGGATCTCCTCAGATAACCAAAACAATAAGATTTTTCTTGCTCAATCTCAAAAGAAACTAAAAACAGAAGATTTACACAAATGTAAAATACCTGGATATTCTCCTTTTATTGCAGCCCAGAAGAACCAAATCGGAGTAGAAGTTCGAATAGAATTTCAATGTCCACACTCACAATTGAAATGGTTCTAGATTCTAAATTGATTTTAAATTAAATCAAATTGGGCTAGCTTTATTTGATTTTGATTCCAAGAAGTGGGAACTCTTCAATCCCTCTTTCAAATCAGATTGGAATGCAGAATACAAAATCAAATATAAAAAGCTAATAAAAGAGAATATTAAATGAGCACAATATAGCTTAAGAAGTTTACAAACTTATCTCTCAGAGTGATGCCTTGATTTTACTTGAATTGAATATCAAACTCTAAAAATCATGCTCTATTTATAAGTGCAGAAGTCACGTTCACAACTGGTCCTATGGACACCACGACTGGTCGTAGGAGCAACAAATTTTTGAAATTTTGAGCGTGATCGGATAAAACCGTTCCACGACTGGTCGTTGGCCATCCACGACTGGTCGAGGGACCTCCACGACTGGTCGTGACCTGTCCACGACTGGTCTTGTGGTGCTAAAATAGTCGTTGGAGTTCAAGTTGTAGCTGCAGGACTGGTCGAGGATGAGTCATGCACTATTCACATGACCGGTCGAGCAGTCTCCAGGACTGGTCGTGGCTCAATAAAAAATTCTGAAAATTTACAACAAACTTAGGACTGGTCTTAGAATTTCTTGGACTGGTCGAGCCAGTGCTAGGACTAGTCGAACAGTGTCCAAGACTAGTCTAAGAACAGACCAAACACTTATAAAATGATTCAATTTGAGTTATGTATCCGAAATGACCTACCCTAAGGTCAATCTAAGGTCTTTCATACCTTGAACATGACCTATGAACATTGAACCTTCTTTTCTTCAGATGATAGACGATCTTTGAAGTTCAAGAAGCTTGATTTCGTGACACATAATGAGGCTTGAACTTGTGATCTTTTGAAGCTTGATTTTGTAGTACTTGAGTTGTACTTCATCTTAAGTCCTGTGTATGAACAGTTCACTTATCTGTCGATGTCGCTTTAAGACATTGAGCTTTGAAGCTTAAAGGAGTAAACAATGTACTTGATCTTGCATTTCTTTGAAGTAGATCTTGTTCTTGTCTTGAAGCATTGTCCTTATACATGTGATGCATTGCCTTGAACATATATATCAATGTGCTACACAAGACATAGATTGTGGTTTTGGCACTACAAAATTTGACAATCAAAGGAGCATGAGACCATAGCACTTACAATATCCATTTAGGATATTTGATCTCTCTGATGAATCTGACTTTTATTAGCTTGTTTATTTCTTCTTTAATCAAGGGGATCAAGTCTGGGTGAAATCGCCTATGTGCTTTTTTAATTGGCCTCTCATCTTTAGAAATGTTCATCCGATGCATTACTACTCACAGTTCTAAGCCTGGCATTTTTACGTATGTCTAAGCAAAGACATCCTTATTCTCTTTTAAGAGTTGGATATATTGATCAGCATCCTGTTCGAGGAGACTAGCGCTTATGAATATATTTCGTGGCTCTTCTTCTATTTTCAAATTTATTTCTCGCAAATTGTCAATCGTGGGTTACCCCCCGTCTTCTATTTGCTTCGAAGCTGTTTTAAGGTGTCAGATTATTTCGGAATCCGTTTCTTATACCGACTCAATTGTAATCATATTCATCGAAGATTCTGCCCCTAATCCTTGAAATTTCTCTCGCTTTCTCTGGTTGACCCCTATGGGAATTTGAATTCCTTTTCCATAATTTAGGTTGGCCGGTTCTTCGCTATCAAAACCCATACCTTTCATGATTTTCCTTCTAGCTGGACTGTACCTCTCGAGATCTTCGGATGTGAACCTTCCATAGAGCATGTCGTTATCGGCCCTTTCTTCTACTTTCACTTTCGAAGGAGCTTAAAATTCGATCAGTTCTGGGTATTTTTCGCTGGTCGTGACATAAAATCTCTTCGAAATAGCCAGAAAGGGTTTGTTCCTTTCAACATACAGTAGCGGTACTGTGTAGTTCGACTGCAAAATTTCCAGCTGTTCAGGTGATAATAGTGTTAACGGCGGCTGTCCTGGTTGTCTCAAATGCTTTGGTACAAAATAAAATTTCTTTTTCGCACTCGCTGTTCCAGATGATTCTATTTTTTCAATTTCTTTTCTTATCACCTTTATATGAGCGTTTCTTAGGATTCCATTTTCATCATTCTCCTTTTCTCCTTTACTAGCGAATTCATCATAGTCGCTGACATCGGCGAAGAACAGTTCTGCTTCTGTATATGGCCTTGCGTCAGCTATTACTTCGTATTGCACCCCATCCTGCAGTATTTGAAACACTGATGTAAGGTGAAAGGTACAATACCATATTGATGCACCCACGGTCTTCCCAAAAGGAGGTTATATGTTGTTACTGCATTAATAACATGGCAAACAACATTTGTAGTTAACTCTCCTAGTTTCAATGTAATTGTAATCTTACCAAGCACGTGCTACCCATCTTATATATATATATATATATATATATATATATATATATATATATATATATATATATATATATATATATATATATATATATATATTATATGGTTACAACAGTTATTCAATGAAAAAAAGGAAAGCATATACAAGATCTGGATACAAGACATATCTAAGATGCTTTCGGGCTTCCCTGGGGAAAAATGACCTAGGGAGGCCTATCATAGAGGGAAAAAGAAAAAAACAGAGGACTGTACAACTGCTACATAGAAACAGAGCAAAAGGAGTGCCATGAGCTAAGAGCTAAGGACCATCATCCGAGGCGAGCCTAACAGCACCCAGGCCCACTTTGTCGAGGAAGAGCAGACCGCAGGCGAGGGAAGGAACCTCTAAGGAGGAGCCAAAGAGGGAGAAGAGCTGAGACTCGCTGCCCAATCGGGCCATTCCATCCGATGGGGCGTTGCCTTCCCTAAAGATGTGGATGAATTCAACCTGCCCTCTAAGCTTGAGCCTATGAATTCTAGCCAACCAGGATTCCAATTTCCAGCCTAGAAGAGTAACCCCGTTTAGGAAGGACACTACCAGGTGGGAATCCAACTCCACCACAACTTTAGAGAAGCCCAAGTTGAGTCTAGTTTAAAAAGCCCATCATTGATCGCACGGATCTCAGTGCCAACACTCGATCCGGTCTCGTACCCAGACAAGAATGCAAAAATAAACTTGCCACTATCCCCTCTACCATTCCCTCCACCGCCAGATGCCCCTGGGTTCCCCCTAGCTTAGATCCAACCATTCCTGGGCTTGGCCCATTTGATGATAAATGGGCACTGAAGAGGGGGGAGGGGAGAACAATGTGCAGCTCAGACAATAGCCTGCGGCAACCCAAAGTCGAGGCCTTGGGAAGCCGTTGGATGATAACGTTTAGCCACCAAGTGATGCTAACCTTCATTCTGTCAAAAGAAAAATCTCTATCATCAAATTTAGCAGAGTTCCTCGCCTTCTATATCCCCCAAATAATGATACTTGGGGTCAAACTATGAATAGTGAGGACCCTGCCATCTAATGACGGCGACGACCACCAACAGTTCAGCCTAGCCTCCACCAAAATAGCCGAGAGATCTGCCACTCCAAAAATTCTGCCAAATTAGTTCTAGCAGGAGGACGTCAGGGTACTCGCGATGAACAAATGATGTAAGGATTCAGAAGAATGACCCTGGGAGGGAGGAGCGGCACAGCAAACACACTTACGCTAGACAGCTTCATCCAGCGACACTATGTTAGATAACACTTTCTAAACAAGCAGTGAGATCTTTGAAGGAAGCTTGGAGTGCCAAACCCACTTAGCTTAGCCTCCACGGGGCCTACTTGATCTAGTTCTCTCCCAAGCTGAACAAATAGAAAACTCACCAAAAGGGGTGAATGGCCAGAGGATTCTGTCTAGGCCATTTGAAAGATAGAAACCAGCCTGAAAAATGTTGTCCACCACAGAAGAAGGAAGGAAGTTGAGGACCGCTAAAGGAGGAAGGGGACTGTTTAGACCCAGGAAATCTCTCACCATCAGCCCATGCAGCTCGTCCAAAATGGGGGACACAACTAACTGCTCTAATGCCCCAAGCCTCTTCCAATTGGCGCGCAAGAGGCTGCAGCTTCCATTCCCAATTTGCCAATGAGTGTCAGTATCAAGCTAAGACAGCAATGACTTGATCCTCTTCCATAAAAGGAGAAGCGAAGGAGGCCAGGCTAATCGGCCCACCTAAGGCGATGTCAGTAGCATACTTCGTCTGCATGAAAGGGCTTCATATGCTTCCCTTTGGCTTAGATAAGAGGGCCTAGGCCATCTTCATCCTAAGAGCCTTCATTACCTTTGTAAGCTTCCTGAAACCCATACCACCTTCATGTTTAGGCCATGCAATCTGTTTCCAACTTCACCAATGCAATTTTCTTCTACCATCTGACCACCCCCCATGGAAGGTAACAAACCTGCTTTCCAAATCAGCCAGAACTTGAGCAAGAGCACGAGTAGCTGCTAATGAGTGGATCAGGATTTTGTCAAGGACGTGCTGCACAAGAATGGCCCTACCAGCCTGAGACAGGCATATGGCCTGCCAGCCATGGATCCTTCCTTCCAGTTTGTTAATCAAATGATGAAAGGCACAAGCTTTGAGCCTGCCATTAGCGATAGGAACTCCCAGGTAAGTTAGGCCAGCCGTCGCTCTAGGAATTCCAAGAGTACTAACAATTGACCTGATCTTAGAGGAGGGAAGCTTATTTGAGCAATAGAGAGCACTCTTCTAGAGGTTGATCCTGTGACCCGAGGCCGCTTGAAAGGATGGAAGGAGTTAGGGCGTAAATTAGAGCGACAGTATCCCAGTTCATTCAACATTGCTAATGGCAATGGGTTCACTGTAGACCCATTATCTAGCATTATTCGCTTAACCTGTTTACTGCGAATATGACCCAAGATCATCAACGGCCTATTGTGCTCCTTATCACATGTTAAATCGTCATCAGAGAAGGAAACTACCGGCATGCAATCTTCCTGTTCTTTGCACTCCACATTTTTTATTTCCATAAGTAAAGCTTCTCTAACATCATTGTCAGATAAGGCTTTAATCAAACTTTCACACGAATCTTCTGATAAGCTTAAGGCATCGTAAACACTTAATTAAGCTGGTATGCCTTTCAGATGAGTTACATATCATAAGTCACTTTCCCTATTTCCTTCTTTTCTCCTTGCCTATAATTATGGCTGCCAGAGTAATTCTTGGTTATTCCTACCTTTACTGTTTTAGCCTTTAACTTTGGTGGGCTCATTACTTTTTTTGCTGATCGTAACATGATCACCGCGACTTTACCCGTCGTTTTGTGATGCTCTTTCCCTGTTCTTCCATGAGAGTCTTCTCGTGCAGTAAGTACGTTTACTGCCGCGTTTCTATCTCTCTCTTTTTCCTTTTCGATTATTTTCTCACCCCTATTTATCATTCTTTATATTATACATTTCAATGTGTAACAATTTTCTGTCAGATGCCCTATCAGACGGTGATAGTGGCAGAAATCTCTCTCTTGTTTTTGATGACTCCTCGGGGCGCTTGGATGGAGGCAATTCTATTGTGCCAGCTTTCAACAACTAATTCATCATAGGGACAGCGTCTTCCTTCTCAAACACAAACCCCTCGTAAGAGTTTAACGACCTGGGTCTTTTATCATTGTACCTCCTCTGAGACGATGTAATTCTTCTTTGCTCTCTATCTTTTTACCTCTTATCTCTCTTGCATCATGGTTTTCTTTTCATGATTGACTATATTTGTAATCAACTTACGGGGTCCCCTTCTAGCTGTTTCATAGTTAAATGCTGACATTTTCCTAGACATTATCTCCAAAGCGTGCACCTTCATGGCTAGGTCACGGAAGGTTTTTGTTTCGGCGCTAGTGAGACTGAAAGTGATTCCTATCTCCATAGAGTTCAGGCACATTTCACCTGCTCTTTCTCCTCCGACAACTGTCTGCAAGAAGCTCCCAACATTTTCCATCTGTCTATGAATTTTTTTACGGGTTCCCCTTCTCTCTTTCGTACTAAAGTTAATTCTGTGATGCTGACGTCATGTTCTGATGAGAAGAAGTTTGACATGAATGCGTCTTACATTCGCTCCCAAGTTCTCATCGATCCTAGTGCTAAACTGGAGTACCATCGAAACGCCTTGCCTGTCAGAGAAGGCTCGAACAACTGAAGGCAATATTGCGACACTGTAGAGAAGTTCCCCATGCTGGTGATGAAGTGCATTAAATGTTCTTTTGGTGATCTGTCTCCGTTGAATTTCTTAAAATTAGGGTGCTTAAAATTGATTGGGAAAGGTATATCTTCCACCTCCCTTGGATATAGTGTCCGATATCTAAACCTTCTGATATTCTCACATTCCCTTTCTGTCCTCATGTCTTCTTTAATGACTGCACTTCCTCTTGAGTTATCGCCCTTGCCGCAGGAGCGAACCTGAGCGATCCTGTTCTTGGTGGTTGGAAGCCTTGTTGTGCTTCAGGTTATTGTTCTCATTCATTAATGTTACCTGTCATTGGAGGAGCTATCATCTGAGCTACATTGTGTGCGAGGGTTGCTAGGGTCTCCTGGAGATTTTTGCATTCCTCCATCATGTAATGCCCTAAATTTTGAGGGTCAAGCAAAACTCTACTCCCGAGATCCAGCACATCACTTATGTAACATGGATAATGATGTTCAGATTTCACCTATATTAATGAGTTAAACATGAGTGGGATTATACTAAAATAGCATATTATACTCTGGATATAATTAAACTAAGCAAGCGAAAGTCTGAAGCATATATATGTTTAAGTGTGTAAGTGTTTTACAACTTCCGAAGTATGAGTATGTAACCGGGCTGAATATATATATGTATTGTTTCAAAATATATAAGATGTGGAACTGTAAGATGTCCAACTAAGCCAAATGTCCCAGTGTTCCCCGTGTATCAGCACAAGGTCTACATAGACCCGCTTGCGAGCTGAAAGTAGGAGAACTCTTCCTCTTCATCCATAAAGTCCTGCTCCGTTGTATAGACTTCGTCAACACCTGCATCTAAACCAGGGTCTGGTTGGTGTTTTAAAACACTGTCCCATGGTGGGAGTAAGTGATCAACTCAGTGGTACTATAAGGTAAAGGTTAACATGTTATTAAGTCAATCAAGCAGTAATGATAAATCAACTTAACAATCACTTCAACTACTCTTGTTAATGCAGGGATGGAGTACTAGTAATGATGTATGCCCTCACATCAAAGCTCCCTCAAAAAGGGACTTTGACTACCAATTTCGTATATGAAAGCACTCCCTTAAAACAGTGCAACTTCATCACCAAAAGCACATCCTAACTAATGCAATACGATGCATGGTCATATTAGCCAAGTACTTAATTAAGCTTATTCATACAGCAAGTTTGAGAAGTTAAGGTACCTCCCTTTATATCAATAACTCGAACCGAAGGATCCACTAGGTTCGTCAATCCTAGTTAATTACAGACGATAGGCAAGTTGTAGGGCATCACTCCTAATGAAAAGCAGTCGATAGGCAAGTTCAAAAGTTTATACTCACGATCACCACGAGGAGGCTCATCACCTCAGCGTAGGCCGACCGCATGAACACGGTATCCCATATAACCATGCCCGGCTCTCGAGTCTTAGTTGTTCATTGGTCATTATGGGGAGGCTCGTTACCTCAACGTAGGTCGACAGCTCGAACATGGTGTCTCATACCACCATGCCCAACTTATGAGTCTTAGCGGATCATGGTACCATAATTAAAATGGGTCTTTATATTGGAACGGAATACCTTAGATTCAAGCAGTGGTATCCATACATGGTAAACACACAATAGGTCAATCGGTTCGTTAGGAAAGTTTGATTGGTACGGGCACACACTGACTTAATCAACATGGAGCGCATAAGCACCCCTTGTAGCCTAACCAGTGTCGACCATCATCATGCAACTCAGATTCATCGAGTTACCCAATGTGGCAAAACTAATTCAACCACTTGAACAAGGACTATTACCGATTTCCTAGACTACATTGTAGCCCCAATCTTACTCAGATGTGATAAGTAGACACATGTGATAATCATGTCAACATTTAACAAACAATCCAAATAAATTCCTCATTTAAGCATTTCATCAAACACATTGAACATGTCACCAAACACTTGCATTTTTATCCATAAATTACGAAGCAACAGATATGACTTCACGAAAGAAACTATATATATGAATGAGGTACTTAAGAATCATATCTTAATACTCTTAATAAATACAAACCCTCAACAAGTTCTCATTCAGACAATTTATCAAACACTTAGACTGCACTTTACCAAATACATAGACTAGGTTCGTTATAACGTATATTTTAGCAAATCCTTATACAAAGAGGTCAGCATGCATATGACAACGATGAATCCTAGATTAGTAGTCATGGCAAGAACACATCATATTTACATGTTCATTCAAACATTTCAACAAACACATGAGATGCATCTTTTGTTCAACATAGTTCATACATGTATATTATATCGAAAACGGCGTATCTAAGACAATATGGCAGCAATCAAGTCAGACATAAATCATTAGCTGACATTGAAAGCATTGATAACCATAACCTAAATGTTTATAGTCCGCACCTTTCGTCAGAATACTCGATTCAGACTTAGTTCGAATTCTATGTTCCCAAAAAGGGAACGTCGGGCACTTAAATAATGTAAATGCTTAGCTAGTTTGACAAGTAATCAACCTGGATCTCTATAACAAGATTAGGGTTAGGTTTTCTTACCCAAATCATAGCCGAAACATCTTGTGTAGCGTAACGGAGAGGTGATTCGAGGCGTGGAATCGTGGGAGAGATTCACTGCAACGATCTCCTAAGATCCTTCTTCTCTCTTTCCTCTTCTCTTCTTTTCTCTCTCTGTCCCTTAGGGTGTTGGGAAAATTCGTATATGAGAGAGGTAGGGTGATATAAGGGATATATATAAGTCCAGAAGTGATGCAAATGGCCTCAGGGCCACTATATACATGGGTTATACCCTTTGGGCAGCTGTTTTTGACAAACAAGGCTCACAAGGACGCCCACTACTCACATACGTTATAGGGTAAGTTCCCTGACAATGGATCTATGCCAGGATGTGGTTTCGGTGCAATTGGATAAGCCGATCGATCGTGGAGGACCTATGTCAGCTCAACGGTCGTACTTACTCGATTGGGGCCACAAGTATATGGATACGTGCAGAAAAATTTCCTTTTCACATGGGTGAAGTTTGGTCAGAAACCGACGGTCCAAAATCCTCAATTTTGCGTTTGAGCGAATGGCCCAATTCACTTAAGTTTCAATACATTTTTTAAAGATATTCACATTTCCCACACACTTCACTCAGGGCTCAAGTTGTGCATTTTTGGATACTATCTATGATCGATTCCCACAATGGTCGTCAAGCCCAGTAGGATGAATATAATCCTATAGTTTCGCGGTCATCAGACTCTCGACGTGCGGTCCAAGTCCAATACAGGGTTTCAATGTACTCTCGAGAGAGACAGGCTCTTGGGATTTTTTCTAGGTCTTTATGTAGTTTTGAGTCAATGGTATTAATGGTTTTAGGCCTTCATGTTTATGGAAATGGTGTCCCATGCTTAATCCACCGATTATCTAGTTTAGTACTTAACTAATTTCTGCTTAAATTACAACAAGATATGGTCCTTAGGTGGTTCTGCTTTAGATGGTACTCGGGTCCTTGTATGGATTTTTCCGAGACGTTACAATCTACCCCCCTTAAAGAAAAATTTCATCCCCGAAATTAGTATCTTTTCGTACTCCTTGAGGATTTGTGGGTAGTTCTTACAAACTTCGGCTTCCGTTTCCCAAGTAACCTCTTCCTCAGTGTGGTGTGTCCACAATACTTTCACGAGTGGGATAACTTTACTGTGTAGCATTTGTTCCTTTCTATCTAGAACACGTGTGGGTCACAATACATAAGTAACATCTTCACTTAGCTGCACTTGCTCCCATTTTATAATATGGGTAGGGTCAGGAACATATTTCATCAGCATCGATACGTGAAATACGTTGTACATGCCTGCGAGTGGTGTGGGCAAGGTGAGATGGTATGCTACCACACCCACTCGGTCTAAAATTAAAACGGGCCAATAAATCTCGGCGTGAGTTTTCCTTTCTTGCCAAAATGAAGTACTCCCTTCATTGGGGAAACTTTAAGGAATAGATGGACCCCAACTTCAAATTCTAACTATCTCCACCTCATATCAGCGCAACTCTTCTATCTACTCTGGGCTGTAAGGAGTTAACGCCTGATAATATCAATCTTCTCTGAGGTTGCCTGAACCAAATCTGGGCCAACTAAGCTCTTCTCGCCAACTTCCGCCCAATAATGCAGAGCTCGAAATGGCCATCCATACAAAGCTTCATAAGGAGCCATGTCAATGCTTGCTTGGAAGCTGTTGTTATAAGTAAACTCGGCATAAGGGAGACAGTCATCCGAGCTGTCCTTGAAGTCAAGTACGCATGCTCGTAATATGTCCTCAAGTATCTGATTTAGCCATTCTGCCTGCCCATTGGTCTGTAGGTGGAACACAGTACTGAACTTCAATTTCACTCCCATTGCTTCTTGGATTTAAGTCTAGAAAATAGACGTGAATCGTGTGTATCGGTCCGACATAATCTCTATAAGAAACCCCATATAGTCGTACTATCTCCTTGATGTACAGCTTAGCTAGATCATTTGCCGAATTAGAAACTCTAATTGGGAGAAAATGGGCCGATTTCGTCAACCAGTCCACAATCACCCAAATGAAGTCATGCCCCTTTCTCATCTTTGGTAACTCGAAAATGAAATCCATACATATGACTTTCTGGCACGAGAGACATCGAGACACAAAATCTGCTATTTGGGCCTTCATGTTATCCCACTTGTATGAATGCTTCACGTCTCGATACATCTTTGTACTACCCGGATGCATCGCTAACTTTGAATTGTATGCGGCTTCTAGAACTTCTCTCCTCAAGTCATGGAGATTTGGGGCGCATAGGCGGCTACGATATCTCAAACCTCCATCTAAGCCAATCCTTCATTCTGATTCTTTACTATCGCTTGCACGCTCTCTCTCATCTTTAACAATAGCTCATCTTCTTTTTGAGCCACAATGATTCAATCATCAATAAGTGGCTACACATGGAAGTGTGCGACGCTCTCGAATGGCTCCTCCACTGTCAGCTTCTGTTCGAAATCTCGCACGAATTCCACCATATTCCACTCTTCTATCATCAGTGGGGCTACAAATTCTATAGTTTTCTTGCGGCTCAATGCATCGGCCACAAGGTTAGCCTTGTCAGGATGGTAGGAGACTTCAAACTTGAAGTCTTTCAAAGTCTCCATCTATGACATTGCCTCATATTCAAGTCCTTCTGTGTAAAGATGTACTTGAGGCTCTTATGGTCGCAAAAGAGCTCAAACTCCTCTTCATAGAGGTAATGTCTCCAAAGCTTTAATATGAAAATAACTGCTCCCAACTTCAAGTTGTGAGTGGGGTAATTTTCTTCATGTTTGCTCAACTACCATGAGGCATAAGTAATCACCCTATCCTTCTGTAAAAGTACACAACCCAAACCGACTCAAGAGGCGTCGGTGTAAATAGTATATTTGACCCCTTACTCTAGCAGTACTAGCACGGGTGTGGACGTTAGCTTGTCCGTTAATTCCTAAAAGGTTGCTTCTATTTTCTTGTTCTAAGCAAACTTAAGATCTTTTCAAGTGAGTTGCGACACGTCGGGCTATCTTAGAGAAATCTTTAATGAATCGGCTATAATAGCCGGCAAGTCCGAGGAAACTCCTCACTTCTATAACTGAGTCGGGTTACTCCCATTCCTGTACCACGATCACCTTGGCAAGGTCCACGACGATTCCTTCCTTGGAAATCACGTGTCCTAGGAACTTGACTTCTTCCTTCCAGAAGTCGCATTTTCGGTACTGTGTGAATAACTGATTCTTCCTGAGAGTATGAAAGACTGCTTGCAGGTGTTCTTCGTGATCTTTCTGGCTCTTTGAGTGTATCAAAATGTCATCAATGAATATAATGATGAATTGGTAAAGATACAGCCGAAATACCCTGTTCATGTGATCTATGAATACGGCCGGTGCATTTGTAAGTCTAAACGACATCACGAGAAACTCGTAGTGCCCGAAGCTGGTCCTAAAAGCTTTTTTCTGCACATCTTCATTCCTGACGCACAACTGATGATACCTGAACTGTAAGTCTATTTTAGAGAAATACTGCCCCCCTTCAACTGGTCAAACAGATCATCTATCCTAGGCTGAGGATACCTGTTCTTCACCCTGATGTGATTTAGCCTGCGATAATCTATACACAACCGCAGCGATCCATCCTTCTATTTCACAAACAATACAGGTGCTCCCCAAGGAGATATGCTTGGTCGTATGAAACCCGAGTCCAGCAAATCATCAATCTATTTTATCAATTCCTCCATTTCACATGGAGGGATGCGGTATGTTAATAAAGAGATAGGTTTTGCACCTGGCACAAGGTCGATGGTAAAGTCAATCTCGCGCTTAAGAGGTAGTCCAGGGATCATTCTAAACATGTCCATAAAATCTTGGACTACCGGCGTGTCCCCAAGTGACCGACTATCACAATTTTCCAATAGGGAGGCATAACAACGAATGCGGTAAGCACAACTAACCTGAACTGGGAAGGTGAAGGTCGTGTCCTCGGGCCCATGGGCTGTCACCAATCTGGTTTCACAGTCGATCTCTGCCTTCATTTCGGTGAGCCAATCCATGCTGAGGATGTGTCATAATGAAATATCATGGTGACAATCAGGTCAATGCACACCACTCTGCTCCCTAAGTCTATCGGGCAACCCTTACAAAGCTTAGTAGCATCCGAGATAGTTCCTGCTGTAGCGATGACTCTCACCCCAACCATAGGGGTAGTGTCCAACCCTAAGAGCTTGACTGTAAAGCATGCTATCATAGAAATAGTGGACCCGCTGTCCACCAACAAAAATATATGTGTACCTTGGATATGGGCAGTGACTTCAAAAGCTAGCGGTACTGCGACCGCAGATTCAGACGCTTTAGCGGCGAGCGCATGTACTTGAGCTTGTTGTGGATGATTGGGTTACGCTACCATAAGTCATTGAGGTGACCTATTTCAAGGTGCGGGCGGTTAGTTGAATGGCTGTATCGGTGGTGTAGATCGTAGAAGTGGAGCTGAAATAACATGTGGTGGCTGGAGGTTGACCTTCTAAGGTGGCTTAAAGCCGTTGTCCTTCATTTTCAAAAAACAAAAGGGTTCTGTCTGGCCCACCTTGTTACAATAGATGCACCAAAGATCAAATTGCCTCTGATGACCCGGCGGAGCCATTTGTTTAGGAGGCAAATTCATACGGGGCCTCTTGCTAAGAAATGCCCAGTTCTGTAATTCAAGTCAAGGCCTCGAGCCCATTGGCATGCATGTTTGAGACACTCTTTCACCATTCTGCTCAGCTCACAGGGATATGTTCACTAGCTTAACATAGTTGGGAATGCTAGCCCAATACATCTTGGTGCGGATATTAGCCCGTAACCCTTTTGAAAATTACCGCATTCTCATCGGCTCATTTGCCAAAATCAAAGGAGCATATCTGGTTAGCTCTGTGAACCGGTTTTCGTATTCTGCCACTATCATCCCCCCTTGCCGAAGGTGGAGAAATTCACCCTCCTTTTCATTATGGTGAGGGGGAAGTACTATCCATGAAAATGGGTTTCGAACTCGTCCCACGTCCACACGAATCCTGTGGGAACAGTTTGTAGGATGCTTTCCACCAAAGACTAGCCTCCTTTTCAAACATATACATAAGAAGCTCGACTTGCTCTGCTTCAGTACAGTGCAATGGCTTCAACATCTTGGATATGTGATCCAACCAGTACGCAGCCTCCTCAGGTCCATGAGTACCCGTAAAAGTGGGAGGATGGAGGTGCTGAAAGTGCTCAAATAGGCCACTTGTAGTCATAGCCCTAGTAGGCTGTATAGGTGGCATCGACGGGCCACATTCATGTTTTATACAATGGCCCCCGCTATAGTGGCTAGAACTTGTTGTTGTTGTTGCATTAGGAGCATTATTTGCTCCAACCTACTATGGGGAGAGACCACTTGAGGCATGTGTGGCATCAACAAAGACGCACGATTCTAACTATGAACCGATGGTGCACCTGTGTTGGCCCATTTGTGTGGCCAGCGGCCGGTTGTCAATCCGGCATCATATCGCTACCTCGACCCAAACTAGGGTCCGCTTGGCTGCCACTTGGGTGAGGGGCTCTGTCATCCATTCCACCAAGTGGGAGACATGTCATGTTCTGAGTAGTTTTAGGAGGCATTCCCTATATACAACATAGGGTGCAACATTTATAGGATTAGGATAACATTATCCACTTTCTCCAAATATTCTACACATTTCTAAACAAAAGGAGCTTCATGCATTTCATTTAACCAAAATTTGTCACAATACATATGTTTATGTGAAGTTATGCACTAAATAGTATTGATAAGCCCACCAATGCATCCAACTATAAGAAGCATGAACTGGATAATTATAGCTAGGAATTATGAAGCGTGATTCAGTATGAACATTCAAAAGCTACCTCCATATCAAGGCCCAGTTATAAGGCCCAATGTCATAACTTTGCATGGCTCTAGTAACAATATCACAAATCTCCGGCACAGTTTGATCAAATCCAAATTGGCGAGCAAATCTGTTTGGATAATATGGTTCATGCCAGAACGTGTCACCTTCCCTCAATGGAAGAGTTCTGGATCTGACGGAGACAAGGAACAAATGTTCACCAAAAGAGATAGAATCATCATCGACAACTTTTATATCTTCATGACACTAGTAAATGGAAATTGAAAAAAGTTGATAGAGTCATTGTTCTCTATTTTTTTGGTAATCCAACCATTCAATTTTTTAATCATCTTTCTCAGCTAATTATGTTGAAGTGGAAGCCAGTAAGGATCTGAATAGGCTCTTTCAGAATCAGCAAAGGTCCAAGGAAAATACACTCCTAGCCAACCTATGAAGAAATGCCAAGGAGTACAAACTGGAAAAGATTTAGAGGTAGAACTTTCAAAACCAGAGATGATATCTCCAAAAGCATGATATAGTGTGCAAAGAACTGAAGGATACAATGAGTACTTCTAACCCTCCGCCATTGCACCCATGACTACGAAGAAAGCCGATCTGATGATTTCCATTTGTTTCAAATTGGGAAATATCACCAAGCTTAGCTAGTAAGCTAGGAAAGCGGCTAATTCGTAGAAAAAACTATATTCGGTGGTGCTCTTAATATTCTCGCGAATAATCCTAAGTTCTTAATGATTCTGCCCAGCAAAGCTATCAAGATGAAGATATGGTTATTAAAATGAGATGATATGAATGAATATAAGATGAAGACTCTAAAAGAGAGTAGAAAGAATAAGATATACCATAGTTTTCGGGAGAAATGAGCCAACCAATCAAGGGAACTAATTTCGTCAAGCTGTAGAAAATTAGTCATTTCTCTGCAGAGTTCGAGAGCAGTTTTTGAGATCTCATATTTATTATCTCCTGCATAAGTAAGAGCAAATTCTTCATTCGAAGGAATATATGCATAAAACATATTGCCCATGATAGAAAGGCCTGCTATGTAAAGAAGTTCACACAAGGTGATACTAATTTCACCAAAAAGAAGGTGAAATGAATTAGTAATTGGAGACAAATGGTTGATAAAGCCTCTAAAGATATATTCATCTCCACAAAAATGTTCGAAGCAGCTATAATTGTGTCAAAAAGGCCAATTTGCTCTAGGATAGTAACATGTTTTCAAGCAATGGCTCGAGCCCAAGCACTATAGAACTTGCAAGGAGATAAGAGACCAATTGCCAAGAATTGTTTGGTATTCTAGGATGATCTTTCGGTAAAGAAGTGTTGTTGAGCGATTTCAAAATAATGAGTAGGAAAGGGATGTTGAGGATCATAACATGGGCATAAGAATTGCATGCTATGAATCCTATTGACTCTTTGGTGGGATCCATTCTCTTCCAGAGATCCTTCTAAAATTCTTGATTCCGTCATAACCTAGTTGCTTGCTACGAAGAATCGACCAATTATGTTGTAGGTTTATGGGGATGATGATCATTTCATTTTCTAAAGGATTATAGAATTCAAAAGTTTTCTCATAAATCTCTACACAATTCCAAGAAATTTGAGTGATTTACTGGCTCTTGGATGAGGTGAATGATTCTTCTTTCTTGAAGACGTAACCCGATTATCAGACATTGCTCGTTGTATCAAGAAAGATAAGATGAAAGGATATTAGGAAGAATTTGGATATGTGTGTGTGCGTGTGTCAGGAAGATCCAGCAGAGTTTGGGTGCTTAGAAAATTTTTCAAAACAGACAAATATGTTGCACATAGAGTCTCGTTATGTGGAATTCCAATTGCCCGCTAAGTCTTATTATGCGCAAGTTTTGTTGTGCGGAAAAGAATTGTAACGTAAAAATGGGGTGGGCTATAAAGGTTGAAATGGATGAAATGAAGACAAGTGCTGCTTATATAGTATCACGGACCCGATAGTGCAATAACACATTGTTGCGCGTAGAGGAATAAATGGAATGGATATTTTTTATTGATCCTTCATTTTTATAATATTGAAGGGAATATTCAAAATAAAGGATCAAGGGGGCATTTGTTGGAGCATAAAAATTAATAAAATAAAAAAATCAAAAATTAATATTTGTTTGTAGCACAGCGCACAGCGCAAGTACTGGAAGGATTCATTACACGGTGCACAATGAATGTTCACGCGCAACAATATTGGGCGCATAATGAAAATACTCGCGCAATGGTATATCACACTAGTTTAGTTCCGTGGAAAAGAGGGTTCGCATGTGCGGAAGGCAATAAATACCCCATCACCTTGCTCATTTGGATCGATCAAAGTAGTTTCAGAAGAGAAGAAAAGAGAAGAATTACCGTGATTCGTTAAGGTACTCCGAAGAACCCGTTGCGTGGCATGCAACAGTTTTCTCACACAAGGCAATGGTCTGCGCAACCAATGGTCCGCACAACCAGATGGCAATATTCATCTGCTGCCCATGCAACAAGTCCATTGGGCAAACAGTGAATTTTTAATGATGGATTGTCATTTTAAAGATGTCAAAGAAAGCTCAGTTCATGCTACAGAAATAAAGTCCTTTAAGTCTATAAAGTTGATTGGAACAATATCATTCCCACACGACTCATATGAGCGGAGATCATATCATGATCCGGAATGCTATTGAAATTGACATTCAACTCAATCCTTGCTTGTATTTTTATACATATTTTATCTTAGAATCAAGGGATGAAAAGGATGTAAACGAATTCAGAATAAAATAAAATGTGATGATTGTTCTTCTTATCTCTTCTTTGTTATAATTGAATAAGATAATCCCCAAATCAAGTACTTTTCATTTCTAGTGGAAACAAAACCATAATACCCACTGTTCATGTGGTATGATTCACTTGATCTTGGAATATGCTTCAACTTTGGGCTCAACCCCTAACATGGGCTGACAAAATGAATGGATGGGGTAGATTTCTCAAAAACATGACTGTGGGCCCCACAATTAAGCCCGAGTGTGCATGGTACACATGCACCAGCAGTGCACTAAGCCAGAAGTCGAGTTAAACCCGATTTGACCTGACGAAATTTATAAAAGAAAAGAAGAAGAAAATATTTCCTTTTTATGTTCGCCTGTTGTGACGATGTTGGGCCACCATCATCATTCTCATGGCTAATCTGAGCTGTCCATCATGGCTAGGAGATGAATTTAACCAAAACCATGCTGGCCTTGTGCATCCATGCATGCACACGTGGCCATAGCAATGCATGCAAGAGGTCGAGATGCCTTTCACAATGTAAAAAGACAATGTCTGTTTGGAGGCGTTGTGGCCCACCATTACTGTAACACCCCGAACTTTTCAATACCTGAATATTGAAAGTTCTCGAGTGTTACCATGAATTTAACTCATTATGTACATGTGTACAATACTAATCTAGCTAACCTAACCATACATCCATTCTCCAACATGAATCTGACCGTGGGGAATAATCTTCATCCATAAATCAAGTAATCCGACCGTTGATCATTTGATTTGATATATATACCTTCCTTTGAAATTTTTATCTATAATGATTTAGATGTAAGTTCTTTTGTAAGAATTGTTTAGAAATGGGCATATAAGCATGTAGAACCATTAGATTTTACAAAACTCTTAGATTAGCAATAATTATGAAAATCCCATCAACCTATACTCCTGAATTCCAAATCACACAGTTCTCAAGATCTGTTTCATGTGAAATTTTATATCAGGCCTAATTATCATAAATTAACCATACACGTCAAATTTTAGCCCTTAGATCATTGTAAAATAGCTACTTGACCTCTACATCCATCCGTACTTTTTATCAGATCAAGATTTTAATCCATTCATCTTGTTCATCACCTATGAATATGCTTAACCCACCATCGGAACTACGATCTGAGAAACTTACAAATGTGAACAAGACACTATAATCTGACGATACACATGCTTTACCCATAATCACTCCAGAAACCCACGTTATGTCCTTCCGTTTACTAAACTGACCATACATTCACCTACATACATGGCTAGAGTTATAACCATCAAGTCCCCTTATTTTTAGCAAGTCATCTGATTATCCATCATGTTTGGATACACCAAATGGGTCATGCAAACATCACGGTAAACTGATCATCATAAAGATCTTAGGGTTTAGGTCCAAACTGTCCGGTAACTTGTCAATCAAAGATGTACAAATATTATTTTGGATTACGAAGTGTGTTAGCCACTAAAGGAGCATCTTGGTCATCCATGATAGATCAGGGCACAAATTTAAATAGTGGAGAGGGTGTGTAAAATAATGATTACTTATCAAATTTCATCTCGTTTGGATGGTGAATTTGCGAGTTATGGACGGCGAGAGTACAGGACAAAGGAGAAGGGTAAGATTGTAAATATAAACTCACAATGTATATACACAGCAGGTGATTTCACGTAGGTTTTTATGTGTGAGTTTTATCAAAGGTTTTTACAAGGTGTGGCCCATCTACAGCTTGGATCTTACTCAAACTTGGAGCCATGGCCCACCGCGACTTGTGGAAGACGGTGAAGGGCATGGATCACCCAAAAGGCTATCGTAACTGGACCCCATCGGATCAACAAATGAAATGGATTTTAAACCCATATACCGCATGCACAACAATGCACTACACCAAAATCATCATTTAGGAATGGTTTTAAACCGCTCCTAAATGCTTTAGGAATGGTTTAAAATTGTTCCTAAATAAGGTGTCACAAAAAAACAGGAACAGTTCAGAACCGTTTTGGGTACCGGTTCAAATTTTAGAGACGGAATTTTAGGAACAGTTTTAAACCATTCTAATGCCAACGGTCAGATTTTAGGAACGAAATTTTAGAAACAGTTTTAAACCCTTCTTAATGTTGTCAACGGTCAAATTTTAGGACAAAATTTTAGGAACAATTTTAAACCCTTTGAATGATTACTTGTATGAGAGAGAGAGGGAGGTATGTAATCTACTTGTATTATAATTACATAAATAGAAGAAAGAGAATAGAATGATTCACACACATACTAATCTTTTCCTTCATATCTCTTTTCTAGTACACATTTCAATTTTTATTTCAATTCCCAATTGTAATCTAACATCATTTCATTTCCAGGCTTCTATAATCCAACAATTCATGTCTTGAGTCCTAGGAACCCACTACAGTTACAATCCTTGCTCTTTTGCAAACCCAAGCTACATGTAAAGCAAAGGCTCCTCCCTCTCTTCAATGACTCAGTTGGCTGCTCGTATGAAGGTGGGCTGATGCACAACTCCAAGTTGAGGTATGGGCACTGATGCGACTGTTCTTGGCTCATGGATCGGTTGGTGGGTGGAGGGATCAACTCCACAGCTAAACAACTTCCTCCTAATATGCATGTTCCATCCACCCTCGAAACCTTCCTGCTATCAGTGACCACCTGTTCCAACGAACCATAATCAATCTCCAGCTGGGCCTTAATGGATAAAAGAAGAAGAAAATATCTACAGCTAAAGTACCACTACAAGCATACATATTTTAATGGATGGTTACCAATAGATCATGGTGATTTTAGATATATACGTCTCACTTAGAATATATATATATATATATACAAAAAGAAAAACTTGTTATTTCATTTAAAATTGGCTGGTAATGGCTAATCCTCAATATGCTCCTAATTCCTAAGTGAGCATGACTAACCTAACTGGGCTAAAAACTATCCCACAAACCAAAACAAAACGATTTTTAATATCAAATTAAATGCGTGAAAATTATTCACCTGGACCTCCAATGGGCAGGTTCTATTGGACTTTCTCTTCAGCTAGAGGAGGAACAATCCCCCACCATACTTGTTCTTTCCCACTTATAGGTTTCACTGTCACTTCAGATTTTGTGGTATTTGTTGCCGTCTTACTTCTCTCTAAGGACTGATGGAGACTACCAATGGTAAGCTTCTCTTCATCCGAAGGTCTCTTTCTATTCGAAGTGTTATCTTTACGAGAAGGTGGTATGTGTTCTTCCTTCATAGGAGCAGAAAGAATGCACGAATTGCTCTCTGAGGAAAATAGGTGGGTTTAGATTATCACACCAAACATATTATTTCAATCAGATAAACTGAAGGAGACATGCTTCAGTGAAATGACATGTCGATGGTCTCCCTGAGTGTCTTATCAGGTATCAGGCTATCTGCAAGGATATATGTGGCCCCCCAAGCACACATTGACTTTGAGATTATGTGGTTCCTGATACCTGATTAAAAATGCTCAGATAACTGAGAATTTACATCACATCTAAAAAAATATTATAACTTGAGGCCTAGCTCTTTTATAACATCCCTAAAAAATATATACAAAGACCTGAGTATAACCTCAAGTAGAACAACCCAAGGACCGCATCCTGTCGTATAATTTAGATGAGATTTAATTAAGTACTAAATAATGGGTGGATTAAGCTTGGGCCAGCATTTTCACAAATGGAAAGGTCTAAAACCAGGAATACCACTGGCTCAATGTAATTTTAAGACCTAGAAGAAATCCCAAGGGACTATGAAATTATAGACCGCACGTCAAGGGTCCGATGACCGTGAAATTATAGAAAGATGTCCGTCCTGCTAGGCTTGACAACCATCGCCGGAATCAAGCCTAGATAGTGTCTAGAAACACCCCAACTTGAGCCGTGAGTTAAGTGCATGGGAAACGCAAATACCTTAAGAAAATGAACTAAAACTTAAGTGAATTAGGCCATTCGCTCTTATGCAAAGTTGAGGATTTCTGACCGTTGGTTTGTGACCAAACTTCACACATGGAAAAAGAAAATTTTCCTGCACACATTCGTATAATCGTGGCCCCAATTGGACACGTATGACTGTTGATCTGACACGGGCTCTCCACGGTCGATCGGCTCATCCGATTGCACCGAAATCATGTCCTGACATGGATCCATTGTCAAGGAGTGTACCCTATAACGTAAATGAGTCATGGGCCTTCCTAAGAGCCCTGTTCATCAGAAATGGCTGCCCACAGGGTAGAAACATAGTATAAAGTGGCTCTGGGGCCATTTACACCACATCTAGGGCTATAAATAGCTCTCATTTCACCCTCTCTCATATACGAATTTTCCAAACCATAGAGAAGAGAGAAGAGAAAAGAGAGAAAAGAGGAAGGGAAACTTGGGGAGATCGCTGTAATTGTGGGAAATCTTCTCACATGCATCCACATGCCTAATCACCACCTCCTTTCGCTACCTAAACCCCTTCCAACTATGATTTTGGGTAGTAAATACCAACCCTAATGTCGATGTAGAGCTCCCAGATAGTTTTTCACCAACCTAACTAACCAGTTTCATCGTTTAGGTGCCTGACGTTTCATTTTTGGAAACATAAAATTTGGACCGAGTCCGAGTCGAGCATACTAACGAAAGATGTGGACTATAAACAATTAGGTTACAGTTTATCAGTGCTTTCAGGTCAGCTAATGATTTATGATTGTCATGATTGCTACCGTATTGTCTTAAATACGTTGATTTTTGTATGAGATACGCCTATGAACTGTGATAAGTAAATGATACAACCTATGTCTTTGTTGAAATGTCTAAATGGGAAATAGAGAATGATTAGTGCTTGCTATGATTACTAATCTAGGATTCATCATCGTCATATGCATATAGATTTCTCTATATAAAGAGTTGATAATACATATGTTGTAACTAACCTAGTCTATGTGTTTGATAAATTGTCTAAATGAGAAATTGTTGATGATTTATATTTACTATGAGTATTAAGGTAGGATTCTTTATTGTCTATGCATATGTATATTTTCCTCTATGAAATCAATTGATAAAATGCAAGTTGTATTTAACATGGTCTACGTGTTTGATGAAATGCCCAGATAAGAAATCCACTTGGATTGTTTATTGAATGCTAGGATAGATATTACATGTGGTTGTTAGCATCATTTGGATAGGATTAGGGCTACATTCGTAGTCCAAGCAATCGGTAAATGTCCATGTTTGGGTGGCCGAATTAGTTAAGCCACCTTGGGTAAACTCGATGAATACGAGTCGTACGATTATTGCGGGTAGTGGCTAGGCCACGAGGGGTGCTTATGCGCTCCATGTCGATTAAGTCAACGTGCGCCAGTACCAATCGAGCCTGCCTAACTAACCAGTTGACCTATTATGTGTTTATCATATATGGATGTGATTATTCGAATCTAAGGTACCCCTCACCAATGTAAAGACCCACCTTTAATCACGGTACCATGATCCTCAAGACTCGTGAGCCAGACATGGTGGTATGGGACACCGTTTTCATGTTGTCGGCCTACGCTGGGGTGACGAGCCTCCCCGTAGTAACCGCGAGCACAACTTCTTGTAACTTGTTGTTCATATGTGTTTAACTAGGAGTGACGAACCTAGATGGATCCAGAACATAGGAGTAGGACCACTGCGATTGTCCGATGCCTAATGTTCGATTTGGGTCAATGTAAAAAAGGGAGGTACCCTAGCTTCTCAAACTTGTTGTGTGAATGAGCATAATTAATCACTTGGCTAACATAACCATGCATCAAACTACATTAGTTAGGATGTGGCAAAAGGCGTTGGAGTTTCACATTTAAGGAAGTGTTGTCATATGCGAAATAGGTGGTCGGAGTCGCACGTAAGACCCTGTCCATTCCGTACCATTTTCTATGCTTATGTGCACAATGATCGATGCCCTTAGGTAAACCCGTGCATAGTGCACACCTAACTAACCGGAACCCCAAGGCTTCAGAACCAATTTCATATCGACCGCCCCATCGTCGCGATCGCATAGGTACCGCCCGTGCGTGTATACGACTCTTCGTTAGTGAGATATGCTGTGAAGAATCATTAGTGTATCATGTGCACATGGCGCCATAACTCCATTCCACACATGTGCACAACACATGCCATGCACACATGTATATGCCACACATGGGTGAGAGAATGTCTACCCATGTGTATGATGTCACCCTCCAAAGCCATCCCTCTCTTATGTGCTCTCCAAAGTCAACTTCTCTCTATACCATACCCTATGCATGACATCATCACACCATGTCATCTCATGCCCTTTTAATCCACCATTAATTCTTAATCATGCACAATTTTCCCTAATCTTAGCCTAAGCTAACATTAATCACATTAGCCTAACTTAACCAATTTTTTTATCTATTTCTCTATAAATATCTCTCCATCCCTTATCATTTTCACCATTTCTTACAATAGAGAGAGAGAGGAGTGATCTTGGTGGGCCATCAACTCCATCAATCCCATCCCTTCCATTCACCTCAACCATCCATCTAATCCATCAAGGTGAGTACACCCCCTCCACTCTTATGATTTGTTTTCCTTTTGATTATTTGGATGAATAATAGTAGTGATGATTTAATGATAATGATGTGATCAATGGTGTGGATGCATAGGAGAATACATATAAAGAGATGATTAATAGTGGTGATGATATGATGATAATGATGTGATTAATGGTGTGGATGCATAGGAAGATTTATACAAATAAATAATAAAATAATAATTTGTTGTAGACCTTATGTGGGACCCATTAATAGTGGGCCCCATCAGAACCTTTGTATGTCATCCAAACAGTCCAGTGTGGCCCATTGGGCTGGCCACGTACATCCATGCACACATGTGCACACCACACCAAAATAAATAAATAAATAATAACAAAAAAATGAGGGGTGGAAGCCATTGCTGCCAGTGCCCAGAGGATGCTGCAGTAAGCAACATCCCTGCTGCTACTTGAAAGAGAAGAAGGAAAGGGCTGTGGGTCCACAACGGGCCCCACCCATGATGTATGCATTTAATCCATGTCGTCCATCCAATTCCCTAGCTTATTTTAGGCATTGAGCCGAAAAATGAAGCCAATCCAAATCCCTGGTAGGCCACACCATCAAAAAGACTATTTTAATAGTGATAAACTGTTAGGGCCCGCTGTGATGTTTCTGTAAGTAAAAAAATATTGAATATTGGGCTTGTTAGATCCATCCCGGGCCATAGAATCCAACAAATGGAGTGTATCATCATGATGTGGGCCCCACCTATGAAATACCATAAGAAAACAAAGAATTAAAAAAAATAGTAATAAGCAAGGGGGGTGACGTTGTTGCTGCCACGCTGCAGCAAGTAGCATCCCATCACCCCAACAGGTAGGGATGGTGGGCCCCACCACAGGTCCCACCTTGATGCATTTCGAACATCTACACCATGCATTTGATGCGTCCCCTTTAAAGAATAGGTCACCCCAAAAATCAGCCGTACACGGAACTTAGGTGGCCCACACCATCTAAACTCATGTGAAGACCTGATGAATCAACAAGTTTTGTGGGTCTGATCATGAGGTATGCCTTATATCCAAACCGTCCATCCATTTGGCGAGTCGTCTTAAGGCTTGAGAAGAAAAATAAGACAGATTTAACTATCAAGTGGTCCATGCTACAAAAAGCAGCAGGGGATTGAACGTCTACCATTGGAACCCTTTTTGGGTCATAGAAGTTTTGGACCAATATGAAATTTGTTTTTCCCTTTAATTCAGGTCTTTGTGACCTTACGAATAGATTGGATGGAAAATAAATGTTATCGTGGGCCCTGTGAATTATTTAATGGTGAAATCATTATCTCCATTACTATTTGTGTGTGGTCCAGATAATCTTTGGATATGGTTCATTTTTGTTTGGATAATGTTCTAAAATGATCTCTAAAAATAAATGAACTATGTACATATAATAATACATCACTTTGGGACCCATGTAACTTTGATCTCCTTAAACCTTTCGTACAACTCTGAGCTCGAGCATATAAAAACACTTGTTGGAGTCCACTTGAAATTTTTGATGCATCTAAAACTTGGTTTGAACCCTTAACTAAGTAGGACACACATAATGGATGGGTTGGATTTATGAACCACATCTCTGTGGGCCCAACAAATGATTATGAATATTTAATGGAGGGTAACCCTCTCAACTTGTGTGTGGTATGGCCCACTTTGATTTAGGCGTTATGCCACTTAATCCACCATGGCTATGACATGATGTATATTTAAGATCCTCACCGTTTATCTAATTTATGAATCCTTTTGATGGTATGTTACCAAGACTCAGGCCCATCCAATGATTAGATAGTCGTACGTTCTGGAATAATGCAAATTGAACTCTCATCACTGAAAATTTGTTATGGACCATCCTGACGATGTACTAGATATTCAACCCATCCAGCCCATATACCAGGTTTCCTTTAGGCCATTGTCCCAAAGATCAGTCAATCCAACCTGAAATGGACCATACAATACAAGGCTATGAGAATGAATGCATAACCATTGAATCCAACCTAAGACCACCATGGTGTATCTATTTAATCCATGCGGACCATCCACTCCTCATATCATTTTAGGACTTGGACTAAAATCAAAGCAAATCTAAGCCTTAAGTGGGTTACACACAACTTAACCTCATGGGAAAGCCCTATGCGCTCCATCGCATAGAACCCATTGTAAATTCCATTGATGTGTGGGCCCAAGAATGTTAAGGCCCATTTTGAGTGAATGTCTTGTGGACCCATCAGTGGTAGCCTTGTTTAGGCTAACCATTAGCCCTCATTGTTGAATGTATGCTATCTTGAATCATGTGAAATTGTGTTGTGTGTATGGCTCTTTACCACTTGGCATGTGATATTTATCATACTCATGCACCATGGAATGATGGTACGTACAAGTGTACTTCAATACATTTATTCATGTGTAAGATATGTCCTCTTCAGTTTAGTCACATGACCATGGATTGATATAGTTGGTAGTGGCACATGATGATTATATGACATTTTTGGCTTAAAGGTTAAGCAGACCCTAAACTTATGGCATTATATGCATACCACATGCACTTGAACGTATGCCTTATTATAATTGCTTGAATTCATACATAATCATGACATACATGATGATCGAAATACCATAGTCGTGCCGTATAACATGAGTCGGATCTTGACGACGAAATGTACATCTATGATGATGACTTGGGTTATCCCTGAAAATGAACGGGACACTGGAAGTATGGAAATAGTAGGGGATGATGTGCCCCTTGGGTTGAAAGTCCCTAAACCTTGATGCTAGCTAGGGATGCCTCACCATCGGGCTGAGTGGATACATGGGTCATGGATTTGACTCCCACTAACGAGGTCAGGTTGAGAAGATGTGGGTCCAACCTGCTTAAGGACTGAGGTGCAAACATGGACCGGCCTGACCTGCCGGCGAGGAGAAGCGCGAATGAGGTCCGCTACTAGCATGCCGGGTGGAAGTCCACCGCTAGGCAGATATGTGAGGTCGATTGCTGGTGTCTGGTGTATGGGTGTCGACCACGGTATTTTCCATGACATATAATTGGTGGAAGTCCACCGCAGGGCAGGTATGCGAGGTCGATTCCTGGTGTCTAGTGCACGGGTGTCGATCATGGTGTTTTCCTGAGATATACAGTTATGATATGGCATGACAATATGATGATGATGATGATGATGTGATTACAGATGCATGTAATATGGTTATGGCTGTGGTATAGGAGAAATGAAAATATGACTTAGTGATGCTAGTAGCATTGACTCGGAGCATTACTATGATGCATATGCATTGCATTGGCATTGACATCATACCTTACATACTACATGCTTTTCACTATACATGATTTTTTTATGGCATATTTATCTTGCTTGCATGTAAGACACACTGCACACACATGTGCACTCACTAGGCTTTTTGCCTAAGATTCTTATTTCTCATTTTTTTAGGGCAGGAGTAGCTTGGAAGACTTAGCTTTCTCGATGCATTATATCTATTTTTCGATT
Source organism: Magnolia sinica (assembly GCF_029962835.1). NCBI lineage: Eukaryota > Viridiplantae > Streptophyta > Magnoliopsida > Magnoliales > Magnoliaceae > Magnolia > Magnolia sinica. The sequence continues at coordinate 27,229,731 of NC_080588.1, forward strand.
TGGCAATGTTGACGTTGTGTACCTTTGGAAAGCATTGTACTTGTAATCATCAGGATTTATAATAGAGAGAGTTCCTTGGTATTTTGATCATGGATCTTCATGCTCAAGTATTATTTTATATATATATATATATATATATATATATATATATATATATATTCAGTCAAACATCTTCCTTGTGGTGCTCCGAACTCGAGACTTGGTGTATGGAAGTCGAATGCCGGATTCGGGACATCACGGAAGCTATCCATCCCCGAATTTAGGGCGTGACATCGCATGTTGAGGGAGCATTGATGGGTGAGGGCATGCATCATTGCACATACTCCGTTCCTACATTAAAAAGAATAGTTAGGAAGTGATTGTTATGATTACCTTATCATTACTGGTTTGATTGACTTGATAACATGTGTAACTTTTGCCTTCTAGAAACACTGAGTTGATCACTCACTCCCACTCTGGGACGGTGTTTTAAAACACCAACCAGACGTTAATTTAGATGCATGTATAGATGACGTCTATGCTCTGGAGCAGGACTTCTTGAATGAGGAGGAGGAATTCTCCTACTTCAAACTCTCGGGCGGGTTGATGTAGACCATGTACCATTATGCAGGGATCACTGGGCATCTGGGCTTAGTTGAACACATTTACATTTTCACATTTAGTTCATTTTGAAATTATACATGTGTATATTGAACCCGGTTACATACTCATACTCTGGAAGAAATTTTGTGAAACCTCTGTATACCTACATAGACATGTTTTAGAATTCCACATTGGCTTAATTTCATTAAATTCAAAGTATGATGTGTTGTTTAGTATAATCCCATGAATGCATGATTCATGAATATGAAAGAAATCTGCATATCATCATCCACAAGACATAAGTGATGTTCGGAATCTCAGGAGTAAAGCTTTGCTTAACCCTCGAAATTCAGGGCGTTACAAGTTGGTATCAAAGCATGAACTGGATTAAACTGGACCTGGGATGATGGGTTAACATGACACACTCTGACGCACTTTGACTTAGGAAGGGAGCGATGGAATTTAGAGACGACAATAGAATCCCAAGGTTTCACCGAAAGATGAGACCAAGCACTATAAATTTAGTCAACAACTTATAATGGAGGGACTGGGTCACCAGTTGACAGATTTTGAATCAAAAACAGACCCAGAAGATGTGAGAAAACACTAATTGGACCGCGATGGGTGGACCCGACCTATCGAGGACCCAAACTAATGACTTAGTGGAGCCCAAGGGGTCCCACAGACCATAAACAAAGACCCAAGGGGGGTGGCCACTACTAAACGACGAGGGCACCGCCGAAAACCCCAGAGAAGGGCGGCGGCCCTCGAGATGGGCAGCGCACCGCCGTACCCTCCAGGGGAACGCGATGGCCCCGCAAGATTGGTGGCGCGCCCCCGCTGGCCTGAGTGTGTGGTCCCCTCCCACGTGTGGGGGACCACTTAAACAACCCTACCACCCCTCCTTTCCTCATTTTCACCCATTTTCAAACACCTCTAGCCCTCCAAACTCTCCAAAAACCTTCCCTTGCTCTCAAATCTCCATCTCTAGACTTCTAAATCCATCTTTTTCTTTACATACTACACCCCTTTACCTAAATCTCTCCAAATCATCTTTTGCATCTCCTTTCTTTTGCTCATTTGAACACAAATCCATCACATAGGGCTCCCAAAACACTCATTATCTCAAAAATCCCTTCTTTCTGAATCCCTTCCACCTCTATGGCCCTTTTCAAGATAGTGGCTACCATTTTCTCCATTTCTATGCTCCTTTCCCTTATGGGGAAGAAGCGAGCGGCCCTGGACGAGGCCGGGCCAAGTCGTCCGAGCTGTTTCAAGAAGAAGACAAGTGTCGGGGCAAGTTCGAGTGCCGAATGGAGGTCGAAGCAAGACCTCGACCCTCAAATCCCGATAGAGAGGTTGCTACTTCCGAGCATCGAACTTGGTAAGTTCCACCAACGTAGAATTGTCTTTGAAGCACATGTGGATGAGAAGTTGTTTGGGATGTACCCGATGATCGACCACCTTCTGGAGAATGGATGAGGTCCTGTGTTTGAAGGAAAGTCACAAGCAAGTGAGGGCTTTGTGCGGGCCTTCTACGCACACATTAAGGACCCAACCCTTGATCCTCTCCAGTTTACCATTCCTCTGGGAAGAACAAAGACCAAGGTTGATGTAGACATAATAGCCCACATCATGGGAGTAAAGTGCAGCATTATTCATACTAGCGAGACTAATCTCGCCGAAAGGTGGGAGAGAGATTGCCGCACACTCTTCCTATGCAGCCAACATGTTGCTTGGAGGTGAGAGAATAGCCTCAAGATGACACGCATGACCGAGGATTATTGCCTGCTCCACCATATATGCACGTATAATGTGTATCCCAGATGGAGCAACGGCACAAAATGCACTAGGTTTATGGTGGATTTCCTGTACCGGGTTGGACAGGGAGAGAAGGTATGCCTACCCACTCTTGTCTTGACCCAGTTTGTGAAGGTGGCATAATCTGCTCAGGGGGATTTGTCCCTCCCATTTGGCCGATTGATTTACAAGATTGCCCTTAACTTTGGATTCAGACTCCACATGGACAATCTCGCCCTTATCCATTTCATCAACAAGACTACCCTTAACAACATGAAAATAGGTCCCAGACAATGCCAGGCCCGACTTGTGGAATTCGGGGATGAGATTGAGGAGGAGACTGAAGAACAAGAAGAAAGTGAAGAGGAGGAACAGGAAGAAGAACGCCAGGATTGGGCCGCTAATGATGCCCGCTTGGCCAAGATTGAGGAGAACTAGGAATATCAGAAGAAGAAATTCAAGAGGATGTCCCGCACTCTGAAGGCCCTCCTGTGCTGCATGCATGATAAGGGAGCGCATCCACCTTCGCCAGAATCGGAGGATTAGTAGTATAGTTTGTAGTTGTTTTTTTTATAATAGCCTTGGATAGGCTTAGGTTGATGCTAAGATGGTAAATGTTGAAGTTTTTTGTTAGTCATCTATCATGTGTTCTCTGTCATAGTACATGTAATGCCATACCATATGTAACTGTGACAACAAAAATTTAATGAAATGCATGGAGCTCCTTTTATTTAGTAATGTGTGGAATGTTTGGGAAAAGATGATGATGTTACCCTAACTCTATGAATATTGTACCCTATGTTGTATATAGGGAATGCCTCCTAAAACCAGTTGGAACATGACATGTCTCCCACCTGGCGGGTTGGTTGACGGAGCCCCTCTCCTAAATGATAGCCAAACGGGCCTTAGTTTAGGTCCAGGTAGCAAAACAATGCCAAACTCACAACCGGCCATCGGCCCTACAGATGGGCTATGGCCAAGTGTGCCACCAGTTCTAGGTCAGAACCACGCTTCTTCCTCAGCGCCAACCATACCTCAGGCAGCCCCTCCCCCAGATAGAATGGAGCAGATGATGTTTTTGATGTAACAACAACAACATGCCTAGCAATTATAGCTGGGGCCATCGCACAAAATATGAATGTGGCCCTGCCGATGCAACACATGCAGGCCACCAGGGCGACGGCTGCATGCGGACTTTTTGAGCATTTTCAATGCCTCAGTCCTTCTACGTTCGGGGGTACCCATAGACCCGAGGAGGCCAAGTATTGGTTGGATAGAATATCTAACATATTAAGGTCAATACACTGCTCAAAGGCGGAATAAGTCGAGCTTATTACATACATGTTCGAGAAGGAGGCTAGCTTATGGTGGGACAGTGTCCTACGAACCGTTCCTTCAGGGTTTGTGTGGACGTGGGATGAGTTGAGACATGTTTCCATGAGAAATACTTCCCCCTCACCTACCGTAATGAAAATGAGGGTGAATTCCTCCGCCTCAAATAAGGAGGAATGACAGTAGCGGAATATGAGAACAAGTTCACAGATCTAGCTAGATATGCTCCCTTGATTTTGGTTAATGAGTCGATGAGAATGCAGCGATTCTCGAAAGGGTTGTGGGCTGACATCTGCACCAAGATGTGTTGTGCTAGCAACCACACCTATGATGAATTAGTGAACATGTCCCTACAAGTTGAGTAGGATGGTGACCGAGTGTTCCGAACACGCTTGCCAATGGGGCCGAGACCTAGGCCTGAATTGCAAACCAGGTCATTTCTCAATAAGAGGCCACGTGTGAACTCGCCTCCGTGACCAATGGCTCCACCATCTCAACAAAGGCATTCCGATCTTATGTGCACCTACTGTGGCAAAGCGGGACACACTGACCCCTTCTGCTTTACCAAGATGAGGGATAATGGCTACGCGCCGCCTCAAAAGGTCAATTGCCAGCCCCTGGATGCTATTTCAACCCCTCCTTTACGATCTGTGTCACTAGCGCAATCATACAACCGACCTCCTGTAGCCTGAAATAGGCCACCTCAATGGCATATGACAGCACCACCTAACCGCCTGTAATAAGCTCACGTACATGCACTCACCGTCGAAGCAACTGAATCAGCGATTACAGTACCGCTAGCATTTAAAGTCACTGCCCACATCTAAGGTACACCTATATTCCTTTTAGTGGACACCGGGACCACTGTTTCTATGGTAGCATGCTCTACAGTCAAGTAATTAGGGTTGGACACTACCCCTATGATCAGGGTGAGAGTCATCGCCGCAGCAAGAACCTTCTCAGATGCCACTAAGCTTTGTAAGAGTTGCCCGATATACTTAGGGAGTAGAGTGGTGTGCATTGACCTGATTATAACCAAGATATATCATTATGACATCATCCTCGGCATGGATTGACTCACCGAAATGAAGGCAGAGATTGACTGTGAAACCAGATTGGTGACAGCCCATGGGCCCGAGGGCACGACCTTCACCTCCCAGTTCAGGTCAGTTGTCCCTACCGCATTCGTTGTTACGCTTCCCTATTGGAAAATTGTGATGGTCCGTCACTTGGGGACATGCCATTGGTCCAAGATTTCATGGACGTATTCCGAATGATCCCTGGACTACCTCCTCAACGCGAGATCGACTTTACCATCAACCTTATGCTAGGTGAGACACCTATCTCCTTACTAACATACCACATGCCTCCATGTGAAATGGAGGAATTGAGGAAGCAAATTGATGATTTATTGGACTCAGATTTTATACAGCTGAGCGTATATCCTTGGGGAGCTCCTGTGTTGTTTGTGAAAAAGAAGGATGGATCGCTGCGATTGTGTATAGATTACCACAAGCTAAATCATGTTACAGTAAAGAACAAGTATCCTCTGCCCAAGATAGATGACTTGTTCGACCAATTGAAGGGGGCCCAATATTTTTATAAGATAAACTTACAGTTCAGGTATCATCAGTTGCACGTCAGGAATGAAGATGTGCAGAAAACAACTTTAAGGATAAGCTTCAGGCACTATGAATTCCTTGTGATGCCGTTTGGACTTACAAATGCACCGGCTATATTCATGGATGTCATAAATTGGGTGTTTTGGCCGTATCTTTACCGATTCTTCGTTGTATTCATAGACAACATTTTGATATACTTAAAGAGTCGAAAAGATCACGAAGAACACCTACGAGCAGTCCTTGATACTCTTAGGCAAAATCAGTTGTTTGCACAGTACTGAAAATGCGACTTCTGGAAGGAAGAAGTCAATTTCTTAGGACACGTGATTTTTAAAGAAGGAATAGCCATGGACCTTGCCAAGGTGACCGCGATATAAGACTGGGAGCAGCCCGACTCAGTTACAGAAGTGAGAAGTTTCCTCGAACTTGCAAACTATTATCGCCGATTCATTAAAGATTTCTCCAAGATAGCCCGACCATTGTCCCAACTTACTCGGAAAGATCTTAAATTTGCTTGGAATGAAAAAGCAGAGGCAACCTTTCAAGAATTAAAGGACAATCTGACGTTTACGCCAGTGCTAGTGCTGTCAGATCAAGGGGTCAAATACACTATTTACACCGACGCCACTCGAGTCGGTTTGGGGTGTGTACTTATGCAGAAGGATAGGGTGATCGCCTATGCCTCACAACAGTTGAGGAAACATGAAGAAAATTACCCCACTCATGACTTAGAGTTGGCGGCAGTCATTTTTGCATTAAAGCTTTAGAGACATTACCTCTACGGCGAGGAGTTTGAGCTCTTTTGCGACCATAAGAGCCTCAAGTACATCTTTACACAGAGGGACTTGAATATGAGGTAGCACCATTGGATGGAGACATTGACAGACTTCAAGTTTGAAGTCTCCTACCATCCTGACAAGGCCAACCTTGTGGCCGATGCATTGAGCTGCAAGAAAACTATGGAATTTGTAGCCCCACTGATGGTGGGAAAGTGGAATATGGTGGAGTTCGTGCGAGATTTCGAATAAAGGCTGACAATGGAGGAGCCATTCGAGAGCGTCGCACACGTCCACGTACAACCACTTATTAATGATCGAATCATTGTGGCTCAAAAAGAAGATGAGTTATCGTTAAAGATGAGAAAGCATGCAAACGACAATGAAGAATCAGAATAGAGGATTGGCTTAGATGGAGGTTTGCGGTATCGTGGCCACCTATGTGTCCTGAACCTTCACGACTTGAGGAGAGAAGTTCTAGAGGCCGCTCATAATTCAAAGTTGGCAATACATCCGGGTAATATGAAAATGTATTGAGACATGAAGCGTTCCTACTAGTGAGATAACATGAAGGCCCAAATAGCAGAATTTGTGTCCCAATGCCTTACGTGTCAGCAAGTCAAGGCCGAGCACCACCGAACCCCGGTTTACTTCAACCCATGCCCATAGCCGAGTGGAAGTGGGATTTCATATCTATAGATTTCATTTTCGGGTTACCAAAGACAAGAAAGGGGCATGACTCTATTTGGGTGATTGTGGAATGGTTGACAAAGTCAGCCCATTTCTTCCTGATTCGGGTTTCTAATTCGGCAGATGACCTGGCCAAGCTGTACATTAAGGGGATAGTACGACTACATAGAATTCCTCTAGAGATTGTATCGGATCGAGACTCGAATCCAAGAGGTGATGTGGGTGAAGTTGAAATTTAGTACCGCATTCCACCCACAGACCGATGAGCAGACGAAACGGGTAAATCAGATACCCGAGGACATGTTACGAGCATGCATACTTGACTTCAAGGACAGCTGGGATGACTATCTCCCTTATGTTAAATTTGCTTATAACCACAATTTACAAGCAAGCATTGGCATGGCTTCTTACGAAGCCTTGTATGGACGCCCATGTCAGGCTCGGCATTGGTGGACGGAAGTTGGTGAGAAGAGCTTGGTTGGCCCAAATTTGGTTTAGGCGACCTCAGAAAAGATCGATATTATCAGGCGTCGACTCCTTACAGCCTAGAGTAGACAGAAGAGCTACGTTAATACGAGACAGAGACAGTTGGAATTCAAAGTTGGGGACCATGTATTCCTTAAAGTTTCTCCAATGAAGGGAGTACTTTATTTTTGGCAGGAAAGGGAAACTCACGCCGAGGTTCATTGGGCATCTTCAGATTTTAGACTGACTGGGTGTGGTGGCATACCGTCTCACCTTGCCCACACCACTCAAAAGCGTACATAACGTGTTCATGTGTCAATGCTGAAGAAATATGTTCCCGACCCCACTCATATTATCAAGTGGGAGCAAGTACAACTAAGAGAAGACACCACCTATATATTGCAGCCCACGCGTGTTCTAGATAGGAAAGAGCAAGTATTGCGCAGCAAGGTCATCCCACTCATGAAAGTGTTATGGACACACCACACCAAGGAGGCTACTTGGGAAACGGAAGCTGAAGTCCATAAGAACTGCCCATAAATCCTCGAGGAGTACGAAAAGGTACAAATTTTGGGGATAAAATTTTTCTTTAAGGGGGGTAGATTGTAACGTCCTGGAAAAATCCGTACAAAGACTCGAGTACAACCTCAGGCAAAACAACCCAAGGACCACATCTTGTTGTATAATTTAAACGGGATTTACTTAAGTACTAAATAATCGGTGGATTAAGCTTGGGCCACCATTTTCACAAATGGGAAGGTTTAGAACTAGGAATACCACTGGTTCAATGTCATCTTAAGACCTAGAAGAAATCACAAGGGCCTGTCGCCCTCGAGAGTACATTGAAACTCAGTAACGGACCTAGACCGCACGTCGAGGGTCCGATGACCGTGAAATTATAGGAAGATGTCCGTCCTGCTGGGCTTGACAACCATCGAGAGAACTAAGCCTAGATAGTGTCCAAAATGCCCCAACTTGAGCCCTAAGTTAAGTGCATGGGAAACGCAAATACCTTAAGAAAATGAACTAAAACTTAAGTGAATTAGGTCGTTCGCTCTTACGCAAAGTTGAGGATTTCTGATCGTTAGTTTGTGACCAAACTAAACACTTGGAGAAAGGAAATTTCCCTGCACACGTCCATATAACCGTGGCCCTGATTGGACACGTATGACCATTGATCTGACATGGGCTCTCCATGGTCGATCGGCTCTTCCGATTGCACCGAAATCATGTCCTGGCATGGATCCATTGTCAGGGAGCGTACCCTATAACGTAGATGAGCCGTGGGCCACCCTGAGAGCCTTGCTCATCAGAAATGGATGCCCACAGGATAGAAACATAGTATAAAGTGGCCCTGGGCCATTTACACCACATTTGGGGCTATAAATAACTCTCATTTCACCCTCACTCTCTCTCATATACGAATTTTACAAACCCTAGAGGAAGAGAGAAGAGAAAAGAGAGAAAAGAGGAAGGGAAACTTGGGAAGATCGCTGCAACTGTGGGAAATCTTCTCACACGCATCCATATGCCTAATCATCACCTCCTTTCGCTACCTAAACCCCTTCCGACTGCGATTTCGGGTAAGAAATACCAACCTTAATGTCGATGTAGAGCTCCCGGACAGTTTTTTTACCAACCTATCTAACCAGTTTCATCGTTTAGGTGCCCGACGTTTCATTTTTGGAAACATAGAATTTAGACCGAGTCTAAGTCGAGCATACTAACGAAAGGTGTAGACTATAAACACTTAAGTTATGGTTTATCAGTGTTTTCATGTCAGCTAATGATTTATGCTTGTCATGATTGCTACCGTATTGGCTTAAATACGTTGATTTTTGTATGAGATACGCCTATGAATTGTGATAAGTAAATGATGCAACCTATGTGTTTGTTGAAATATCTAAATGGAAAATAGAGAATGATTAGTGCTTGCTATGATTACTAATCTAGGACTCATCATTATCATATGCATATAGATTTTGTCTATATAAAGAGTTGATAAAATATATGTTGTAACTAACGTAGTCCATGAGTTTGATAAATTGTCTAAATGAGAAATTGTTGATGATTTGTATTTACTACAAGTATTAAGGTGGGATTCTTTATTGTCTTATACATATGTATATTTTCCTCTATGAAATCAATTGATAAAATGCAAGTTGTGTTTAACATGGTCTATGTGTTTGATGAAATGCCCAAATGAGAAATCCACTTGGATTGTTTGTTAAATGTTGGGATAGATATTACACGTGGTTGTTAGCAGCATTTAGATAGCATTAGGGCTACAATTGTAGTACAGACAATTGGTAAACGTCCATGTTTGGGTGGCTGAATTAGTCAAGCCACCTTGCACAAACTCAATGAATACGAATTGTACGACGACTTCCGGCAGTGGGTAGGCCGCGAGGGGGGCTTAAGCGCTCCATGTCAATTAAGTCAATGTGCGCCCATACCAATCGAGCCTGCCTAACGAACCGGTTGACCTATTGTGTGTTTACCATGTATGGACGCGACTGTTCGAATCTAAGGTACCCCTCACCAATGTAAAGACCCACTTTTAACCATGGTACACGATCCTCAAGACTCGTGAGCCGAACATGTCGACCTACTCTAGGGTATGGGACACCATTTTTGTGTTGTCGGCCTATGCTGGGGTGACGAGCCTCCCCGTAGTGACCGCGAGCACAACTTCTTACAACTTGCCTTTCATATGTGTTTAACTAGGACCGATGAACCTAGATGGATCCAGAACATTGGAGGACGACCACTATAGTTGTCCAATGCCTAATGTTTGATTTGGGTCAATGTAAAAAAGGGAGGGATCCTAGCTTCCCAAACTTGTTGTGTGAATGCGCATAATTAATCACTTAGCTAACATGACCATGCATCACACTACATTAGTTAGGATGTGGCAAAAGGCGTTGGAGTTGCACATTTGAGGAAGTGTTGTCATATGCGAAAAAGGCGCTTAGAGTCACGTGTTGAGGGAGCATTGATGGGTGAGGGCATGCATCATTGCTTACACTCCATTCCTGCAATAAAAAGAATAGTTAGGAAGTGATTGTTATGATTGCTTTATCATTATTGCTTTGATTGACTTGATAACATGTGTAACTTTTACCTTATAGAACCACTGAGTTGATCAATCACTCCCACTCTAGGACGGTGTTTTAAAACAACTACCAGATGCTGATTTAGATGCAGGTACAGATGACGTCTATGCTCTGGAGCAGGATGTAACGCCCTGAATTTCGAGGGTCGAGCAAAGCTCTACTCTCAAGATCCAGTACATCAATTATGCAACATGGATAATGATGTTCAGATTTCATCTATATTAATTAGTTAAACATGTGAGGGATTATACCAAAACAACATATCATACTCCAGATACAATTAAATCAAGCAAGCAGAAGTCTGAAGCGTATGTATTTAAATATGAAAGCGTTTCACAACCTCTGGAGTATGAGTTTGTAACCAAGATGAATATATACATGTGTTGTTTCAAAATATACAAAATACAAAAATTAAATGTGTTCAACTAAGCCAAAAATCCCTGTAGTCCTTGCGCATCGGTACAAGATCTACATAGACTCACCCGAGAGCTAAATGTAGGAGAACTCCTCCTTATCTATGAAGTCTGAATCCGTCGCATAGACTTCATCAACACCTACATCTAAACCAGAATCTAATTGGTGTTTTAAAACACCGTTCCAAGGTGGGAGTGAGTGATCAACTCAGTGGTGTTATAAGGCAAAGGTTAACATGTTATCAAGTCAATCAAGCAGTAATGATAAGGCAATATAATAATCACTTCCTAACTACTCTTGTTAATACAGGAATGGAGTGCAAGTAATGATGTATGCCCTCGCACAAATCTCCCTCAAAAGCACTCCGACAACTAATTTCGCATATGTCAACACTCCCTAAAGTGCACTTTCCTCACTAAAAGTACATCTAGCTAATGTAATATGATGCATGGCCGTGTTAGCCGAGTGGTTAATTAAGCTTATTCATACAGCAGGTTTGGGAAGCTAAAGTACCTCCATTTATATCATTAACCTGAACCGAAGGATCCATCTAGGGTCGTCAATCCTAGTTAATCACATATGATAGGTAAGTTGTTAGGCATCACTCCTAATGAAAAGCAGTCGATAGGCAAGTTTAAAGTTTATACTCACGGTCACTAAGGGGTGGATAATCACCTCGGCGTAGGCCGACAGCTCGAACACGGTTTCTCATACCACCATGTCCGGCTCATGATTCTGAGTTGCTCACTGGTCACTACGAGGAGGATTGTCACCCCAGCATAGGCCGACAGCTCAAACACCGTGTCCCATACCACCATGCCCGGCTCATGAGTCTTAACGGATCGTCGTACCATGGTTAAAATTAGCCTTTACGTTGGTAGGGCGTACCTTAGATTTAAGTAGTAATGTCCATACATGGTAAACACAATAGGCCAATCGGTTTATTAAGCAGGTTCGATTGGTACGAGCACACACTGACTTAATTGACATGGAGCGCAAAAGCACTCCTCGTGGCCTAACCACTGTCAACAGTCGTTGTGCGACCTGAATTCGTCGAACATATCCAATGTGGTGAGATTAATTCAGCCACCCGAACGAGACTGTTACCGATTGCCTGGACTACATTGTAGCCCCAATCTTACTCAGATGCAATAGGTAGATACATTTGATAATCATGTTAACATTCAACAACCAATCCAAATAAATTTCTCATTTGAGCATTTCATCAAACACATTAATCATATCTCTTAAGACTTGCATTTTATTCATAAATCATGTAAAGGCAAATAAGATTACTTGAAGGAAACTATACATATGAATAAGGTAATTAAGAATCCTATCTCAATACTTTTAATAAATACAAATCCTTAACAATTTCTCATTCAGACAATTTATCTAACACTTAAGTTACACTTCACCAAAATACATAGACTAAATTAGTTACGACATATATTATGGCAGTTTCTTACATAAAGAGGTCATCATGCATATGACAAACATGAATACTAGATTAGTAGTTATGGTAAGCACAAATCACGTTTACATGTTCATTCAAACATTTCGACAAACACATAAGATGGATATTTTGTTCAACATAGTTCATACATGTAAAATATATCAAAATCGACGTGTCTAAGATGATATGGTAGCAATCAAGTCAGACATAAATCATTAGCTGACATTGAAAGCATTTAAAACCCTAACCTAAATGTTTATAGTCCACAACTTTTGTTGGAATACTTGATTCAGACTAGGTTCAAATTCTACGTTCCCAAAAATAGAACGCCGGGTACCTAAATGGTGAAATCAGTTAGCTAGGTTGACAAGCAACCATTCTGGATCTCAAATACGGTATTAGGGTTAAGATTTCTTACCCAAATCATAACCGAAATAGGTCGTGTAGCGAAATGGGGAGGTGATTCAGTGCATGGAGTTGTGGGAGAGAAACACTGCAACAATCTCCCAAGGTTTCTCTTCTCTCCTTACTCTTTTCTCTTCCTTTCTCTCTTCTCTCACCTAGGGTTTGGAGAAATTCGTATGAGAGAGATATGGGGTGGTATAAGGGCAATACATAGGCCCAGAAGTGATGCAAATGGCCCCAGGGCCCTGGTATACTTAGTTTATATCCAAAGGGTGACTGTTTCTGACAAACGAGGCTCACAGGGAGGTCCAATGCACACATACGTCATAGGGTAATTTCCCTGACAATGTATCTATACCAGGATGTGATTTTGGCACAATTAGATAAGCTGATCGACTGTGGAGGACCCGTGTCAGATCAATGATCGTACTTACACGATCGGGACCACAAGTATACGGATATGTGAAAGGAAATTTTCTTTTCCCATGGGTGAAGTTTGGTCAGAAACTGACGGTCTAAAATCCTCAATTCGCATGTGAGCGAATGGCCCAATTCACTTAGGTTTTATTACATTTTCTAAAGATATTCGCATTTCTCACACACTTCACTCAGGGCTCAAGTTGTACGTTTCTGGACACTATCTGGGCTCGATTCCCTTGATGGTATTCAAGCCCAGTAAGACGAACATAACCCTATACTTTCGCTATCATTGGACTCTCGATGTGCGGTCTAGGTCCGATACGGGGTTTCAATGTACTTCCGAGAGCGACAAGCTCTTGGAATTTTTCCTAGGTCTTTATGTCATGTTGAGTCAGTCGTATTAATGGTTTTAGGTATTCTCATTTGTGGATATGGCCGTCCAAGCTAAATCCATAGATTATTTAGTTTAGCACTTAACCAATTTTTGCCTAAATTACGACAAGATACGGTCCTTAAGTATTTCTGCTTGAGGTGGTACTTGGGTCTTTGTAAGGATTTTTTCGAGAAGTTACAATCTACTACCCTTAAAGAAAATTTCATCCCTGAAATTAGTACATTTTCATACTCCTTGAGGATCTGAGAGTAGTTCTTACAGACTTCGGCTTCTGTTTCCCAAGTAGCCTTTTCCTCAATGTGGTGTGTCCACAATACTTTCACGAGTGGGATAACTTTGCTGCATAGCACTTGTTCCTTCCTATCTAGAACTCGTGTTGGTCGCAATGCATAAGTGGCATCTTCACTTAGCTACATTTGCTCCCATTTGATAATATGGGTAGGGTCAGGAACATATTTTTTCAACATCGATACGTGAAATATGTTGTGCATGCCTGCGAGTGGTGTGGGCAAGGCGAGACGGTATGTTACCATACCCACTCAGTCTAGAATCTGGAATGGGCCAATGAATCTCGACGTGAGTTTCCCTTTCTTGCCAAAACAAAGGACTCCCTTCATTAGAGAAACTTTCAGGAATACATGGTCCCTAACTTCAAATTCTAACTGTTTCTGTCTCGTATCGGCGTAACTCTTCTGTCTACTCTGGACCACAAGGAGTCGACGCCTGATAATATCAATCTTCTCTGAGGTTGCCTGAACCAGGTCTAGGCCAACCAAGCTCTTCTCGCCAACTTCTGCCCAACAATGTGGAGCTTGACATGGGCGCCCATACAAGGCTTTGTAGGGAGCCATGCCAATGCTTGCTTGGAAGCTGTTGTTATAAGCAAACTCGGCATAAGGGAGACAATCATCCCAACTGTCCTTGAAGTCAAGCACGCATGCTCGTAACATATCCTCAAGTATTTGATTTACCCGTTGCATCTGCCCATCAGTCTGTGGGTGGAATGCGGTACTGAACTTCAGTTTCACTCCCATTGCTTCTTAGATTCGAGTCCAGAAAATAGACGTGAATCGTGTGTCTCAGTCCGACACAATCTCCCTAGGAACTATATGTAATCATACTATCTCTTTAATGTACAGCTTGGCCAAGTCATCTGCCGAATTAGAAACTCTAATCGGGAGGAAATGGGCCGATTTCGTCAACCGATCTACAATCACCCAAATGGAGTCATGCCCCTTTCTCGTCTTCGATAACCCGAAAATGAAAACCATAGATATGAAATCCTAGTTCCACTAGGCTACGGGCATGGGTTGAAGTAAACCAGGGGTTCGGCGATGCTCAGCCTTGACTTGCTGACACGTGAGACAACGAGATACATAATCTGCTATCTGGGCTTTCATGTTGTCCCACCAGTATGAACGCTTCATGTCTCGATATATCTTCATACTGCCCGGATGCATTGCTATCTTTGAATTGTGAGTGGTTCCTAGTACCTCTCTTCTCAAGTCATGGAGATTTGGGACGCATAGGCAGCCACGATATCGTAAACCTCCATCAGAGCTAACCCTCCATTTAGATTCTTTGTTGTCACTTGCATGTTCTCTCATCTTCACCAACAGTTCATCTTCTTTCGGAGCCACAATGAATTAGTCATCAATAAGTAGTTGCACATGGATGTGTGCGACGCTCGAATGGCTCCTTTACTGTCAGCTTTTGTTCAAAATCTGGCACAAATTCCACCATATTCCACTCTTCTATCATTAGCAGGGCTGTAAATTCTATTGTTTTCTTATGGCTCAACGCATCAGTCACAAGTTTGGCCTTGCTAGGGTGGTAGGAGACCTTAAACTTGAAGTCTTTTAAGGTCTCTGTCCAACGTCGTTGCCTCATTTTTAGGTCCCTTTACGTAAAAATGTACTTGAGGCTTTTGTGGTCGCAAAAGAGTTTGAACTTCTCTCCATAGAGGTAATGTCTCTAGAGATTAAATGCGAAGATGACCACCGCCAATTCCAGGTCATGAGTGGGGTAGTTTTCTTCATGTTTCCTCAACTATCGTGAGGCACAGGCGATCACCTTATCTTTCTACATAAGTACACATCCCAAACTGACACAGGTGGTGTCAATGTATATAGTGTATTTGACCCCTCGCTCTAGCAGTACAAGCATGGATGCAGACGTTAGCTTGTCCTTTAACTCCTAAAAGGCTGCTTCTACTTTCTCGTTCCAAGCAAACTTAAGATCTTTCCAAGTGAGTTGAGACAACAGTCGGGATATCTTAGAGAAATCCTTAATGAATCGACGATAATAGCGGGCAAATCCGAAGAAACTTCTCACTTTTGTAACTAAGCCAGGCTGCTCCCAGTCTTGTACCAAGGTCACCTTAGCAAGGTCCATGGCGATTCCTTCCTTTGAAACCACGTGTCCTAAGAACTTAACTTCTTCCATCCAGAAGTCGCATTTTCGGTACTAAGAAAATAGTTGATTCTGCCTGTGAGTATCAAGAACTGCTCGCATGTGTTGTTCGTGATCCTTTCGACTCTTGGAGTATATCAAAATGTCATCTATAAACACGATAACGAATCGGTACAGATACGACCGAAATACCCTGTTTATGAGATCCATGAATACGGCCGGTGCGTTTATAAGTCCAAACGGCATCACGAGGAACTCGCAGTGCCCGAAGCTGGTTTTGAATGCTGTTTTTTATACGTCTTGTCACACCCTAAACTCGGGGACAGACAACTTCCGTGATGCCCCGAATTTGGCACTCGACTTCCATACACCAAGGGATACTTGTTCTTTACTGTGATGTGATTTAGCTTGTGATAATCTATACACAACCGCAGCGATCCGTCCTTCTTTTTCACAAACAACACAGGTGATCCCCAAGGAGATACGCTTGGCCATATGAAACCCAAATCTAACAAGTCATCAATCTACTTTCTCAATTCCTTCATTTCACATGGAGGCATGCGGTATGTTTATAAGGAAATAGGCATCGCATCTGACACAAGGTCGATAGTAAAGTCGATCTCGCATTGAGGAGGTAGTCCAGGGATTACTTTAAACACGTCCATGAAATCTTGGACTACTGGCGTGTTCCCAAGTGATGGACCATCATAATTTTCCAACGGGGAGGTATAACAACGAATGCAGTAAGGCCAATGTAATGCCCTGAATTTCAGGGGTCGAGCAAAGCTCCACTCCTAAGATCCAGCACATCACTTATGTAACATGGATAATGATGTTTAGATGTTGTCCATATTAATGTATTAAACATGAGTGGGATTATACTAAAGCAACATATCATACTCCAGCGATAAGCTTATGGAAGTCTGAAGGTTATGTATTCAAATAAGTAAGCAATTCGCAACTTTGAGAGTATGATAGTGTAACAGGGTTTAATATATACAAGATTTGTTTCAAAATAGACAAATGAGAAAATGAAAGATGTCCAACTAGACAAGTATCCCAATATCCCAATGAATCAGCTCTAGGCTATGCAGACCCACCTGAAAGCTGACACAGGAGAACTCCTCCTCCTCATCCATGAAATCCTGCTCTCCTCATAGACCTCATCATCACTTACATCTAAACTAGTGTCTGGTTTGTGTTTTAAAATACCGTCCCAGAGTGGGAGTGAGTGATCAACTCAGTGGTACTATAAGGTAAAGGTTAACATCTTATCAATTCAATCAAGCAATAATGATAAAGCATCATAACAATCACTTCCTAACTACTCTTATTAATGCATGAATGAAGTGCAAGTAATGATGCATGCCCTTACTTCCAAAGAACCCTCAACAAGCAACACCGACACCAATATCGCATATGACCACACTACCTCTTGTGCGACTTCCATGACTTTAAAGCGCATCCTAACTAATGCAGTGCTATGCATGGTCATGTTAGCCTAGTAATTAATTAAGTTTGTTTATACAGTAGATTTGGGAAGCTAGGGTACCTCCCTTTATATCATTGACCCGAACCGAAGGATTCATCTAAGTTCGTCACTCCTAGTCAAGCACATACGATAGCCAAGTTGTGGGGTCATCACTCCCAATGAAAAGTAGTTGATAAGAAAATGCATAATTTTATACTCGCGGTCACTACGGTGTGGCTAATCACCTCAGCGTAGGCCGACAGCTTGAACACGGTGTCCCATACCACCATGCCCAGCTCACGAGTCTGAGTTTGCACACTGGTCACTACGGGGTGGCTGATCACCTCGACGTAGGCCGCAGCTCGAACACTGTGTTGCATACCACCATGCCTGGCTCATGAGTCTTAGTAGATCATGGTACCATGGTTAAAGCAGGCCTGTACATCAGAGGGGGGTACCTTAGATTCAAGCAGTGGTTTCCATACATAATAAACATAAAATGGGCCAATTATTTTATTAGACACATTCAATTGGTAAGAACACATGCCAACTTAATTGACATGGAGTGCATAAGCACCCCTTGTGGCCTAACCATTGTCAATTGTCGTCGTGCGACCCGGATTCGTTGAACTTATCCAGTGTGGCAAAACTAAGTCAGCCACCCGAACAGAGACGGTTACTGATTGCCTAGAATACGTTGTAGCCCCAATCATACTCAAGTGCAGTACGTAAACACATGTAATATTAAGCTATTTTATTTTTAAATGTTCTAATATAAACACAATTAATTATATAACATGTAATATTAACAGCTTCAACCCATAAATATTTAGGTAAATTCATGCTATTTAACATTACACAAGCCATTTTTTTGTAAAATTCTGGTTTTTTCTTTCAGCAACTCCATTTTGTCAAGGTATTTTTAGAGCAGAAAATTCATGCAGTATTCCATAGTCATTGTAGTATTTCTCAAAATTGCTATTTGTGAATTTAGTTCTATGATCACTTCTAATTTTAACAACAGATAACTCTTTTTCAGTTTGGATGTGTTTTATAAGTTTTCTGACATCGTCAAAAGCATCTGAATTTTCTCTTGGAAATGCTACCCAAGAATATCTAGTGTAGTCATCAACTACAACAACAAAAAAAATTTATTTCTGCCTGTACTCTCCATTCTAGTTGGTCCGACGAAATCCATATGGAGAAGTTCAAGAGGTCTTACAGTGGCTATGGATTTCACTTTCTTGTGACTACTCCTAATTTGTTTGCTTATTTGACAAGCACCACATACTTTTTCTATCTTTCTGAGTTTGACTAGGTCACATAAGTGATCTCTTTTGCTCAATTTATATAGATTTCTATAGTTTACATGTCCAAGACATTGATGCCATAGTTCAGTCTCATTTGTTTTGACCATGTAGCATGAATGAATTATTGAATAAGAGTCATCAATTATATAGCAATTTTCAGAAGTTCTGTAACCATTTAATATTACATGTCCTTTCTCATTAATTATCTCACATCCGTTATCTGAAAATTTTACGCTCTATTATTATCCCATATCTGAGATATGCTCAAAAGATTATGTTTTAATTATTCAACATATAAAATATTTTCAAAGATAGGTAAGTTGGGAAGTTGTAAATTACGTTGGCCAACAATCTTGCAATTGCTTCCATCTCCCAATGTAACTGAGTCATCATTTATTTGGTTGATGTTTGAGAGTATACCTTATCAGCTGTTATATGTCTCGAACATCCACTATCCGGGTACCATCTTGAATGGCTACTTTCTTTGAAAGCTATGTGGATTATAAGACACTTAACCTTTGGAACCTATTTCATTATGGTTCTAGGTTTAGGAGGGTCTCTTGTGTTGTGTTTGGGAGTTAGGATTTCTCATGTTTCTATTTACTCTAATTTTACCAGAGTTGCATTTCAATAACTCTTTAAGCAAGTCCATAATTTTATCACCTAAAGGAGGATTTCTATTATTATTCCTTTGATATTTGTGGTAGTTGATACTATTTTTTATATTAGAGACTTGAAAGGGTTTAGAATTTTTAAAGTCATTCCTTTTATAGTTTGATTCTTTTAGAGTCTCTGCTTTAGAGTTCGAGGATTCTCTTTTTATACAGGTAGGAGCAGAATCATTAGATTTCAAAGAGTTATTTTTAATATAACCCAGTCCAGATTTGTTACCACACTGTCGAGATGAGGTTAACAATTTTTTAAGTTTCTGGTCACTATGGGCATATTTCTAAGTGCCCTTTGAACTCTGAAGTGAGGAAACTTTAATTTTAAATTTCTCATTTTCATATTTAAGTTTTTCCAATTCAGAAATTTTAAAACTCAAATTTAACTTCATTTTTTTAAACAATCGGAAACATGAGAATTTTCTAAAACAACTTTTTCAAGTTCTAATTGTAGTTTACCATAATTTTCTTTTTGAATTTTCAATTTAACTATAATCTTATAACTTTCTTTGTATAGGGCATCATATGCATCTTGAAGATCATCTTCATTTTCAGAGTCACTTCTTAGAGTTTCATAATCAGACATATCACAATCATCTGAAGAAGTCATTTTGGCTATAGTCATAAAGGCTTTTAATTTATTTATATTTTTCTAGTCTAATTCGTCAGTTTCTGAATCAATTTCAGACTTTGATGATTCATCCCAAGTAGCTATCATGCCTTTTCTTCTAGATTTATCTTTTTCAAGACATTTAGAAGCTAGATGCCCATATTCAGAACAATTGAAACATTAGGTGTCATTTGTTTTAGATTTTCAAAATTTGGAATTTCCTTTTCTTTTGTCAAATGGTTTTTGAAAATCTGTTCTTTTCTTATTTTTAAAAATTCTATAAAATTTCTTTGCGAACATAGCCATATCATCTTCATTTTCTTCAATATCAGAATTTACATTAGAATCATTTGAATTAGATTTAGAATATTTAAGAGAAATGGACTTGATCTTAGGAGCTTTGAAATTCAGCTCGTAAGTTTGAAGAGAACCAACTCCTTAACCTTTATAATATCGGTATCCCTCAATTCCTGTATATTAGTAACTTTCTAATTAAACCTATCAGGAAGTAATCGCTGTATTTTTGTGCAAACCTTGCTTTCAGGGATTCCATCTCCAAGACCCCACATGGAATTTACTATGTCATTTAGTTTTGCATAGAAGTCCATAAAAGACTCATTTTCTTCCATACAAATTTTCTCAAATTTGGTTGTGAGGATTTGGATCATGGACACGATTCTACTACTTCCATCATAGGAGGGATCCATTGGGTCATAGTGGCTTGCCACACACTTTCATCACTAGATTTGAGGAAGATCCTCATCCTGGCTTTCCAATACGAATAATTTAAGCCATCAAAGGGAAGTAGCATGGTAATGGATAAGCTTTCAAAATTTGACATCTTATAGTTCTAGATCTAGCTCAAGGAGGTAAATCTAAAAGATAAAAAGTGCAACCTGCTCTGATACCACATGAAAATGAGAGCTAGCGATGTCCTAGAGGGGGGTGAATAGAACAATGTCAAATAATCGAAATAAAAGTGGAATATATAAAGAATATAAAATCTCAATCACCTAAGTATTGAAACCTTGATTTCAAATAATTCACAAGACAACCTTCACCTAAAATATTAGGCAGGACAACCTTATTTCACGAATGTCTTTAAAATCAATCTTTCAAACTAATAAAAGAATATAAAATAATTATAGCATTCACCACAAGAAATAAATGACATCTACCACAAAAAAGAAATAAACATTCACCACAGATTCATAAGGAGTTATAGTGGTTCGATGCTTAAAACAACCACACCTACTCCACTCCCAAAATTACTACCCTCGTAATTTTGACTTTCACTATAACAAGGTTTTCACGGGTTTACCTTAACAATCTTATACAGTTCCTTGTGATTTTCACAAGCTCACCACAATAAAACTCCTTTTGTGATTTTCATGGGCTATCACAAAAAAAAAAACCACTTTGTGATTTCATAGGCTATCACAAATCAACCCACTAAGATTTTTATAGGTTATCTCAGAAAACAACTAAATAAAATAAAGCAATAAATAACTTATCTTCAAATATTGATTCGAAGATGTAGTAGAAGCTTATAGCAGAATAACTTCTTTCTTGTATGTAGAGGATGCAGTATTTACTATAAAAAAAAAGAGTATATGGTTCTATAGTATTTTAGAAATGAAAAACCCAAATGCTACTTGATTCAATTCACTTACATCTCAAAAGGAGTATAAAATACTCTTTAAAATAAGATTAAAATGATCTTGAGAAAGGGAATGGAATAAATTATAAATAAATTATAAATACCATACAATTAGCTTGCCAAGGACTTGAGCTTTCTCTCACTTGCGGAAAGTTTAGAGTGATTTTTCATTGTAGTTTAGAATGAGAGAAGAACTCTATTTATAGCCAAACAGATTGGAAATTTTTCTAGGTTAAGAATAGCTTCAGTTGGCCGGATTCCGCTAGATTCATTCCAATGGCTACCAGATTGCGTGGGATAAGATCTATCCAATATTTGGTTGGCCCGAATTTTCCATTCAACTCACCGAATTCCCATAAAAGTCAAAAGTTTGCATTGCTGGAATTTGACCCGAACTTCACTCGGGTCGGTCGAATTTCAAGTTTAGGCTAGCCGAACATAAAGTTAGGTTCGCCGAATTTTCAACAGAATTTGATATTTTGCCCGAAATTAAAGTTAGGTTAGTCGAGGAAGTTAAGCTGGCCGAACTCCAGAGTAAAAATACTATTAAAAACTCAAAATCAAATTGACTTTTGAAAGTACCTAACAAAAGGTATTTCTAGGGTTATATCACTTGTGTTTAATCAAATACATGGGACAACTTGTCTTGAACTTTGACTCGATCTTGTCTTAAAATCAGGCGATGACTACTTGAGATAATATGCCGATCTTGAGTTGATCATAGGTCGATCTTGAGTTGATCTTCGGACATATAGAGTAGTTGTGATTCCATACTTGCGATCTGACTTGAAACAATTTTATCTTACGAAATTTGACAATCTATGTGTGCTAGACATATAAGAACATACAGGTTTCCTCTTCAAAGGAAATCAACTATGCATGCCCCAAAGTTCTCTGACGGTCCAGATTATTTAAGAGCTACATGGAGGTAGCCTTGGTGGACACCTTAGACGAGACAAGACGTGGCCTCTTGTGGAGGAACAGTATTACTAGCCGCACTTCATACGTGATGTGGGAAAAGCAATACAACATTGTCATGTTTTTCAAACCTCCAAGAGGCAGTCTCATAATATGGGCCTCTACACCCTGTTACCTATGCCTAATGGCCCTTGGGAAGATTTATCTATGGACTTCATGCTTGGTCTACCATGAATACAACATAGCATGAATTCGGTGTTCCTGGTGGTAGATTGTTTCTTAAAGATGCCACACTTTATCCCATGCAAGAAGACTCTCGATGCAACACATGTGGCGAATCTATTCTTCAAAGAGGTCGTGCGACTACATGGGGTTCCCAAAACCATTACTTATAACCATGACACAGAGTTCATTAGCCACTTTTAATGAACTTTGTGGAGTCGGTTTGGTACACATCTTCAGTTCAACAGCGCTTACCACCCACAGACTGTTGGGTAGAATGAAGTTGTGAATCGTGCATTCTAAAACCTCCTTCTATGCATTTTAGGTTACAAACTGAAGTAGTGGGATTTAGCCTTGTCTCAAATGGAGTTTACATTTAATAACATGGTGAACTGCTCGACATGGAAGTCTCTGTTTGAGATTGTTTATGGTCGAGTGCTTCACCACACACTTGACTTGGTCCCTTTGCCCAAGCTTCCTGGCATGAGCATTATCGCAGAAAACATGGCGGACTGAATCATGGGCATTCATGTTGAGGCACAAGACAAGTTGCATACCTCAAATGATAAGTACAATAAGCAAGCTGACAAACATCGGCAACAAAATGTATTGAGGTGAGCGACCGAGTTATGGTCCGTCTATGCAAGCAGAGAATTCCGACCGAGACTTACAACAAGTTAAAGAACAAGAAGATTGGACCAGTACTAATCCTTCAAAAGATCAATGACAACACTTATATTGTTGATTTTTTGAATGACATTGAGATCTTGTGTAATTTCAGCATTGCGGACCTGACCAAGTCTTATGAACTGAAGCAGGACGAGTTCTTTTAAAGTAGATTGGACTGATGTAGAGTGGGTTGCGAACACTTTCATGTCCAAGATAGACCAAAGAAAGCCCGATCGAAGGCGAAGGTAATCCAGACTATCAGAGCCTTACAACAGGTGTATCTCGCAAATCGGAATGAGTTACTCGATGTACCATATATGATTTTGGGGTGGGAGAAGCTACTTTAGCCAACCTATCCGGCTGGGTTGCCCAAGCCAAATTTGTTAGATTCCATTAGATTGACGGTTGAAAATCCATTTTATTTTCATTTTTACTATTTATAATAAGTTTTAGTTTGATTATAACTCTTTATCCATTGAGCTTTAAGAGTTGTGCCCAACATGAAAATGAAATTGCAATTTAGACTACTATAGTAGAAGTATGGAATACTCCAAGAGTCCTAGAAGGGGGTGAATAGGACTTTTAAAATATTTTTCCTATTAAAAATCCTAATCACCTAGCTTAAACAATCATTCAGTTTAAAACAAGTAAGGAAATATAACTCTAAAGGCTTTCAAGCCAATAGAGGTTCTAATCATATAGGCTACTCAAGATATGTAAAGTAAGAGACTAGGTTATAGCATAGTGAACATGTGTGTGTGGAATGTGTTACCTATCAATCTTAGGCATTCATCTAATCATACATATATAATTTAAGCATTCAAATCATATAAATAATTTAAACAAATGCGCAAATGATAATTCCAAACATAAGCATGTATACTGGTTTGGCTACTTGCCTACTCCACTCCCGACAACCGCACTCTCTCCTAAAGTGTGCCGAATTTCTCTATGAATGGTTTTAAATCAGGTTCACCATTAACCTTTATAGCCCTACACAAAGGACTCAACAATTTATCTGAAGGTCCTATACTAAGAACCAACATTTAGGCCCCACGGCCAAGGTCCCACATAAGGCACCTACGTTTCGGCCCACCGGCCAAGGTCCCACACAAGGCATCTACACGAGTTTATTGATAGAAAACTCTTAGCCTCAATCATACATGAGAATGGAGACTAAACTTTGGACTCTTAATAATGACACTTACTTGCCAGATTGAGTCCTCTCTTGTAACTTGTCTTAGGTTGCTTAATCTTCGCTCTTTCGTACTTGAATCAGCTCCCCGATGCTCCCCCGATCACTATGCTATAGTTTACCTGTTGTTTCATCTTCACGATCAAAAACCTTGCATATGATGTTCGTATAAAGGTAACCAAAGTAATAGGAGTTGGTTGAATCTCTAACGAAGGTTATGAATGGATTTCCTAAGAGATTCAACTGATGGATGCATTAGTGTATGGTTGAGACTAAGGATATACCTATAGGTTTAGTCTCAATACTCTAGTGAAGGCTTGAGATCATGTTCTTCAAAAATAAGAGCTTTCAATGCTATGAGTGATGAATCACAATGAATAGAATATAAATCTCATGTGGATAAAGTCTAGGATGACTGATTTGAGCTTGAGACAGCCTAGGGACTCTGAAATGCCTAAATCCACACTTTTTACAAAGTTTTGGGTCCTATATTTATAGAGAAAAAATACCAACTGATATAAAACGGCTAGTTTTCGGTTCTACCGAGTGAACCTTCGGTAGTACCAAATTCATTCAGTAGCACCAAAATATCACTCGGTGGTACCGAATTAAATCCTGAAGTTGCTGGATAAATTTTACTACTTTCGGTGGCACCAAAATTTGTACATTGGTAGGAGTCGATGGTACCGAAATTCCAATCAGTCATACCAATTTTTCTTTGAAAGCTGTTGGAACGTTTTGGGCACTTTCGATGGTACCGAAGGTATCTTCAGTACTACTGAAAGTGTCATTCGGTGGCACCTCCTCTTGGCGAACTAGGACAAATTTTCCTGTTTTAATTCGTTGTCCTATGATTCATTCAACAACTTGAACTTTCTCAAAGCCAACTCTATATTGGTGGAACTTATAAGGTTAAAATGACTTATATAGATGATCTAAGAGGGTTTTCCTATTTATGGGTCAAGGTCATCTATATGAAGGATCCAGATCGTAGAAGCTTTTCTTTTCTTGAATTTGTAGCTTGTGCTTCTGCTCTAGTTGTGTCGTTGGTCTTCATTTGCAAAAGACTCATCTGACTACTTGACACAACTAGTCACGTGATTGACGAACATATGTGCAAATAAGTGCACTAACAATCTCCCTCTTTGTCAATTACGTGACAAAAACAACCTATCCTAGGATACTATCATGATCCATACCATTACCTACCAAAACAATAAAAGATTACATATCGTGTACCAAATTACAACTCAAACACAAGACTATATATGTAACATAGAGATGTTGCTCCCCCGTAGTTTCTTCCATGATCATCCTGTATTCTGCAGAAAATAACAAATTGTTTTGGTGGGTAGATAGGTTTCTTCTCCCCCTTTTTATGAGTTATTGGCAAAGGATTTACTAGGAAGCAAGCCAATGTATGATGAAATTCAGTGTGGATAGAGAGAACATGTAAATCACATAAAGTTAAAATGGCATAGTTGTGAAATATATAAGCATTATGTGATCAAAAGAAAGATATAACCCATGTCAGAAGAAATATAACCATGAAATAGAATAGCCAACATGAGCATAAATATAGCATCAAAATTACTACCCCAAGGTTGGGTAGAATAATCCATCATCCAAAAATAAGCAAACAGGCCCCTAAGGGTATAATTATCTAGAAATTAGAGCTTAAGTAAAGAATAAAAAAAACTCAGGCTACCTAAGTTAGTTTTTAAAAATAAAAAATTCACAGCACATTCATAGGATTAGTAAATATAAGAATGGCTTGGTTCCATAGCTTCCATGAAATTATCCTGACAATAGGACAGATGTGCTACAATTCATTACACAATCTTCTAAATAGAGTGAACTATCTTTTCTAAACGAGACTGGCGTTCAATGATCTCCTTTTGTTGCTCTCTAAGAGTGCTGAGAGTTTCCTCTAAGGAGGTAGAAGGAGCAGGATGTGCAGCTACATCATCTTCGGTGGATGCAGGAACTGCTGTTGAAGGTGTATCAACCTCAGGGTGAGGTCTCGTCCCATGTTTAGCTGCAAGTTGCATTTGTGTAATGCTGAGAACTGTGACGTAGGGGGCGGTGAGAACTTCGCTCGTGTTTCCCTTTATCACAAACTGGTTAGCTAACCAACAGAGAAATTGTCCAAATGGGATTCCACTGCTATTTGACTCAAAGGCCGATACAATTTGATGGAATATCATGGTGGGAAGACACATGGGTTCCCCCGTTCCAAGTTTATAAAGAGTTTCAACCATGAATGGGGTCAGTTCTGTATAATTACCCGACCGAGGGTAGACATTGGACACGAAAATGAGATGGAGAATGCGATAGTCATTTGACATTTCAGTAGCACGGAGAGCATTCCCTTTGCTCCACTCAATATTATGACCATTGCAAAGAAATTCGGTCCAAACAATGCATTTTTCACCATCGGTCATATCAAGTTCAAATGGACGTTCCAAGCAGATAGGAATTTTAATCAAGGAAGCTATCCGGGCAGGGGTAATAGAAGAAGTTCTCCCACGATAGTTAACTGTGATGGTAAGGGAGTCATGATCATCCGGCTGTGTACAATGAGATAAAAGGGTTTTGACTAGATTGACATCGACTTCCCCTCCGAGGGATAAAATAGGAACCCAACCGCGGTTGTGAAGAATGTCATAGACATTATATGGTTCGAGACATGAGACATCAACATTCCTTTCACATATGATTTTTTGAGATGCAAAATGGGCCGCGATGGGACTCGGAAGGGGAGAGGGATCATTTTAAGGATTGGAAGGTCGAGTATTTTGACAGATATTTTGACCTCTTTTTGGGGCACATTGTTTGGTCTTGGTGTCAGATGATTCTCCCCGATCGTGTTTCTTTTTGGTTCTTCCCTCCCTTGAAGGAGAATAACCTTGACCTTCGATACGGGAATGGAGTAAAGATGACACGGGTGGAGCAAAATGAAGAAAGTCCTATGAAGAAATAAATAGATGGCGAGAAAATACCTGAGGAATGCCTTGGAATTGGTTGGTTTTGGTAGGAAAACTTTCAGCCGAAGGGTAAGGGAAACCGATAAAAATTAGGGCAAAAGGGGCCTTTTTGGTGAACTGACTTATATAGGCACGCCTGCCCGATTTCGGTACCACCGATAGTCAATTTGGTGTTATCAAAGGTACTTAAAACAATGTATTTGCAAGTATTTTTAGAATGATGTACAAGAAAATATCTTTCATATGTATTTTGCACATCCAAAAAAAATGGATAACATATATGTCCAAAAAGACCAGTAAAGCTCATGGATCAAAATTGAATTTACATATATGTTAAAAAAAATAAGACTAAGACTAAGATTCCTCAAATATGCTAGTTAAACACAGTGGGCCTTTAAGTAATGTTAAATCGCACAGGCTCTAACAGATTTTTGGAGATCCTTAAATCTGTTAGCATCCAATGGTTTTGTGACAATATTAGCCAATTATTGTTTGGTAGGCACATGTTCTAATATGATAATATTTTCTTTAACAAGTTCATGTATAAAGTGATGTCTAATATCTATGTGCTTTGTTCGTGAATGTTGAACTAGATTTTTAGAGATATTGATGGCACTTGTAATGTCACAAAATAGTGTCATTGTTGATTGGGTAATGCCATAATCCATCAACATTTGCTTCATCCATAGAAGCTGCACACAACAATTACCGGCTGCAATGTATTCGGCTTTAGTAGTAGACAATGAGATTGAATTTTAATTTTTTCTCTACCATGATACAAGACAATTTCTAATATAGAAACAACCGCCACTGGTGGACTTGCGATCATTAATGTTCCCAACCCAATCGGCATCTGAGTACCCAACAATGATGGTGGATGTGTCAAATGGGTACCATAAGCAAAAATCAGCAGTCCCAGCCACAAATCATATAATTCTTTTTACCGTGGATATGTGTGATTCTTTAGGATTGGCCTAAAATCTAATGCATGCACCAACGCTAAAAGCAATGTCAGGCCAACTCACGATTAGGTAGAGTAAGCTGCTTATCATACTGCGATACAAGTGTTGATCCACACTCTACCCATTGACATCTTTAAAAAGTTTGAGAATGGTGCTCATGGGAGTGTTCTGAGTGCGGCTAGAGTCAAGTCTAAATATTTTTATCAAATCTTTTTCATATTTGGATTGACATACAAATATACCATTTGCCAATTATTTCACTTGTAATCCCAGGAAGAAATTCAACTCACCAACCATGCTCATTTCGAATTTGAATTTCATCAATTCGGTGAATTTATGAGCAGCATCTTTACAAGTGGATCCAAAGACTATGTCATCCATATAAATTTGGGCAATGAGCAAGATATTCCTAGTCTTTTGAGTAAATAGTGTTTTATCAACACCCCCCCCCCCCCCCTACAAAAATGGCGATCTATCAAAAATTGCTTCAAACGCTCATGCCATGCTCAGGGTGCTTATTTTAGTTTGTAAAGCATTTTACTCAATTTATATACGTGTTGAGGATACTTAGGATCCAGGAATCCTTTTGGTTGTTCGACGTATATTTCTTCCTCAAGTACACCATTGAGTACACCATTGAGGAAGGCGCTTTTGACATCCATTTGGAATAATTTAAATTTTAGCGCACAAGTAACAAATATGAGAATTCTTATAGACTCGAGGCAAGCTACAGGGGAAAATGTCTCATCAAAATCAATGCCCTCAATTTGAGAGTAACCTTGTGCTATAAGTCTTGCTTTATTTCTTACTACATTCCCAGATTCATCGGAGTTGTTTTTAATATCCACTTTGTTCCAATGATGTTAGTATCAAGTGGCCTGGGAACTAATTGCCACACTTCATTCCTTTCAAATTGTTGGAACTCATCTTACATAGCTGCAATCCAAAACTCACCTTGGAGAGCTTCTATAACATTTTTGGGCATGATTTTAGAAGTGAAGCACAGATGACTAAAAATGCCTTCAAGCTGGTGTCAAGATTTCACACTATTAGTAGGATCTCCAATGATTTGATTGATGGGATGATCCTTAATGAATGGCAAGTTATATGATGGTTAAGGTTCATGATGTGAAATGACTTTGTTATCTGATTTGTTTATTATTAATGTGTTTACTTCATCCTCTATATCAATTTTAAGAATATTTTCATCATGTGGTTGGTCATCAACAACCACATTGACTGATTCTTGAATAGTTAGTGTTCTTAAATTGTACACTCTATAAGCACGATTGTTAGTAGAATATCCTAGAAAATTCCTTCGTCACTTTTAGAGTCAAACTTGCCTAAATGTTCTTTGCCTTTAAGAATATAGCAT
The DNA here is from genome assembly GCF_029962835.1 of Magnolia sinica. Lineage (NCBI taxonomy): Eukaryota > Viridiplantae > Streptophyta > Magnoliopsida > Magnoliales > Magnoliaceae > Magnolia > Magnolia sinica. The sequence continues at coordinate 27,259,659 of NC_080588.1, forward strand.
TTACTACTAAAGACATGAAAAATTTTTACACTAGGTTGTTTTCCACTCCATAGTTCATATGGAGTCTTATTCAATCCCGCTCTAAGATATACCCTATTAATTATATAGCAGGCAGTATTGACAGCTTCGCCTAGAAATTTTAACCATGTTTTTACTATTGAGCATAACTGAGCACATTTCCTGTAATACCCGATTTTTTCTTTCCACCACTCTATTCTGTTGAGGTGTTTTTAGAGCTGAGAATTCATGTGTAATTCCATATTTGTCACAATACATTTCAAATTGATCATTCTCAAACACCCCACCATGATCACTCCTAATACGACTTATACAATATCCTTGTTCATTTTGAAGTCATTTTGCCATCTTCTGGAATTCATCAAAAGCATCAGATTTTTCTCAAAGAAAAGTTATGCAAGTAAATCTGGTATAATCATCCACTACTACCAAAAATATCTCTTTTTCCCATGGCTCTCAACTTTGGTAGGTCTCACTAGATCCATGTGCAATCGGTCAAGTGGTTTAAAAGTTTCTACAGTGGTTGTCTTTTTATGTCCAACCTTAATCTGTTTACCTTTAAGTCAATCACCGCACACAATCTTCTCCTTTTTTCTGATTTTAGGAAGACCTCTTACCAAATTTTGTGTGCTTAGTTTGGCCAAATTCCAGTAGTGGACATGTCCAAGTCTTTGGTGCCATAGCTTGGATTCATTGTTTAAGGCTATGTGGCATTTTGTGGATGGGACACTCTCTTTATTGCTTTCAATTACATAGCAGTTGTCACTTGTGCGAAGACCTTCATGATAAGTTTACCTACAAGGTCTGAGATCTTGCACAAATTCTTAGAGAATGTGACTAAGTGTTCTTTGTCACATATTTGGGAAATGCTTAGGTGGTTATGGTTTAACCCTTTCACGTAAAGAACATCCTCAATTCTAGGTAGGACGGGCCCAACTATTGTCCCTCTTCCAACAATCTTGGCAGAGCTCCCATCACCAAATGTGACTGACCCACCATCAAATTTTGAATACTCACAGAATTGGGTCCTATCACCTGTCATATGTCTGGAGCACCTGCTATCAAGATACCACTTAGAACTGTTTCCTGCTTTAAGTGCAGTGTGGATCACAAGGCAGTTGTTCTTGTTCTTTACAACCCATTTGGTGACAGTCTTCTTGGGAAATGTGGTTTCACTTTGGGGTTTCTTGCATTTCTCAACTATCTGAACCATATTTCCATGATTCATCAAGTCTTGGGTTTTTTGATTTAATTGAGCAACTTGATTTATCAATTCCACCATCCTATCAGTCACTTTAAGTGGTGTAGGATATTTTTTGCTTCACATGGTATATGCTTTGGAGAATTCTTTATTTTCATGATGTTTCCTGTTGATTTAAATTTTCTTGTATGGTTCAACCTGGAAATGGAGTGAGACCTCCTTAATGTAAGACATTCAAATTTGTAGTGTCCCAAATCTCCACAGGAGTGACAGATTGGAGTGGTTTTTGTGTTGCTTCCAGATGCAACCGTCTTCATAATTATAGGTTGTGCAGGAATGGGGCTTGATTTTCCAGATTCATATCCTAACCCTCTTTTGTCTTTATGGCTTCTTCCCATCCCTAGTAGTTTATCCAATTTTCCACTACTTTATGAAAATTTATAACTAAGTTCAACAGACTATTTTAACTTCTCTAAATCGAATCTTAGTTTGTGGTTTTCATTTTTGAGTCCTTCATTTTCTGATTCTAAGAATTTGATTTGTTTATTTAGTTTTTAATTTTCAGACTAAAAGGATATTGAACTTCTTTCAAGTTTGTCATTTTCAATATGATATTGCTGAAGATCATTTATCATTTGTGTATTTATTTCTAATGTTTCATCTAGATCTGTTTGCAATTGTTTATTTTTATTTTCTGAAATGCCAAGTTTTCTAAGAATACTAACATTATGTATTCAGAGTTGGTTATAGGCATCATGTATACTCTCTTTTTCTTCTTCTCCTTTTTTCTCATTGATCTGATGTTCAATTATATCTTCAGTATTCATAACTTCTACTTTTGTCAAGATCTCCTTCTAGGTTGTTAAACCCCTCAAGAGGAACCTCGCTCTGATACCAATTGAAATTGCAGTTTAGACCATTGTAGTAGAAGTATGGAATACTCCAAGAGTCCTAAAGGGGGGGGGGGGGGGGAATAGGGCTTTTTAAATATTTTGCCTATTAAAAATCCTAATTGCCTAACTTAAATAATCTTTCAGTTTAAAATAAGTAAGGCAATATAACTCTAAAGGCTTCTAAGCCAATAGAGGTTCCAATCATATAGGCTACTCAAGATATGCAAAGTAAGAGACTAGCCTATAACATAGTGAACATGTGTGTGTGGAATGTGTTACCTATCAATCTTAGGCATTCATCTAATCATGCATATATAATTTAAGCATTTAAATCATATACATAATTTAACAAGATGTGCAAATGACAATTCCAAATACAAGCATATATAGTGGTTCGACTAATTCCCTACTCCACTCCCAACAACCGCATTCTCTCCTAGAGTGTGCCGAATTTCACTATAAATGGTTTTAAATCAGATTCACCATTAACCTTTACAACCCTACACAAAGTGTAAGACCCGTATCTTAGCCCGTACCATTCCTTAGACTTCCGCGGTCCTCTCGGTCGAATTCCGGCGACCTACGATCTGTTATTGGAAAGTTGCGCGCAACCTTGAGTCGTGTCCCTTATTTCAGAGTTGGCTCAACCCGAGACTTATACCCTAGCGACCACGCCGTTACCGCAGTTCCAACGTCACGTATTACGCGTTAAGGTGATACCCAGGCCAGAAGATACGAGCCCACATTCAATTCGAGAAAAACATCGCACATTTACAAACCCAAGACAATCTTTCAAATCAATCACACTACATCCCATCAATCAAGTACCACATCACCTCACATGTTAAGTACTTTCCCCATCCCCAAGCAACCCCAAAGTCAACTCTCTCTCTCTCTGTTCACCCATCACTCCTCATCACTCACCCATCACTCGCCCATCTCTCTCTCTCTCTCTCTCTCTCTCTCTCTCTCTCTTACAACCCTCTCTCTCATCTCTCTCCCTCATTCTCCAAGGAACCCACATCCAACAATTTCATAGGAGAGAGGAGAAGCTAGTGTGGCCTACCTCCCTACCACTCAATCCCACCATCCAAAGACGATTTCCACCATTGAAATTTATCCCTTGGAGCTTTAGGATGCGTTGATGGAAGAAGATGTCCAAGAAGATCAAAGGTGGGTGATTTTCTACCATTGTTTTTATGATTTAAGGGCTAACATATGATGGGACCCACTTGATGTATGCATTGTATTGGGAGGACCCAAAGTGGCGGGGTCCCCTTCACACGCTCCTCTTTCTTTCTCTCTCTCTCTATCTCTCTTCCTCTCTCTTCTGTGTTGGATTATGGCCCACTTGATCTAGACCATCCATCTGTTGCCCCCCCCCCTCCTGCTTCCTTGGATCAAGGGAATCGCAAATATTAGTTTGATCCAAGCAGTGGGCCACGCTGACATGGGACACACCTTGATGTATGCCTTATATCTACACCATCCACCCTTTGGACGTGGACCCATCATGGCAGCGTGTGGGGTCACCACCGTCCAAGGGCATAGACCTCACAGATGTATGAATTGCCATATCCAGGCCATTCGTTAGTAGACGTCTAGGCCCTGGACGTTTAAACCATATAATAAATAAAATAATATATATATACAATCTAATATATATAAATATATAACTGGTGGGCCACATATGTGGACCTACCTTAATGTATGGGTCTCACCTGCACCATCCAGCAGGTCTGGACGGTGGGTACCCACCTTGAGCTATGCGTTTTAGATCCAAGCTATTCATCTATTTTGGCAGGAGGGGCCCACCATGATATGTGTTTCATTCACGCCGTCCATCAGCTTTGCCATGCCATTTTATGTAATGGACCCAAATATGTTTTAGATTTAGATTTGTAGTGTGCCACACCCAGCATAATATGCATGTATTATTCATGTCATCCATCTGCTGTGGGCCACACCCACGTGGACTCACATCATGTGTGTATTGCACCCACCCACCGTCCAGCAATGGACGGTGGGGCCACTGATGTATGTGTTGTACATACATGTCGTCCAGCATGTGGAGCCCACATGTGATGTATGTGTTGTATATCCACGCCCTTCAGACCAACTAGACGTGGATCCCACATTGATGATCTCCATCATCCACCATCCATCTGGACGGTGGGGACCACCCTCCTATGCTGCTGCTGTCTGTGATGTCACTAAGCTCTGTGGGTCCTGTTTGATGTATACTCCACGCAGTTCATCTTCCGAGCCCACCTTGATGATCATCATCCTCACCGTCCAGCAGTTGTTGGACTGTGGGGTCCACCTTTGATGAATATGTTGTATATCCACGCTATCTATCAGGTGGACCACGCTGTAAAAAAATTGGTGGGGATTGAATGACTACCATTGAAACCCGATTTTGGGGTCACAGAAGTTTTAGATTAGTATGAAATTTATTTTTCCTCATATGACAGGTCCATGTGACCTTATGAACAGATTGGATGGAAAATAAACGTTATGGTGGGCCCTACCTTGATTACACATGTGGCCCACCTTGTATGTATGTTTTGTATATTCAGGCCGCCCACCCGTTTGTGCACCCATCAGGTCCACCATGCAGCTAGGCTGACCGTCCAAAGTGGCCCACCTATTGTCCAAGTTACATCTATGCTGTCCATATTCATCTGGTGGGGCCCATTTGGGAGGTGCAGGCCCACCTGCTGGCTATACAGAGCCCACTTACTATGAGCCCCATTATGATGTACATTGGCCCTTTGTATGAGGCCCATATAATGAGGCCCGATGTGATGTATAAGGCCCATACGATTCGGCCCGCTTGATGTATGAGACCCTTGTGTAAGGCCCATTGACACTTGTATATGGCCCATTGTGATTGTATGTGGGCCATTGTGATTGTGGGTGGCCCATTGAGATGTATTTGGAGCCCATGGTTTGAGGCCCATTATGATGTATTAGGCTCATGGGACGTGGCCCATCTAATGTATATAGGCTCATGTGATGCGACCCATCACGATGCGTATTGGGCCGATGTGATGTGGCCCACCGTGACGTGTATTAGGACCATGTGATGTGGCCCATAGTGATGTGTATGTAACCCTTATATGAGGCCTAATGCGAATGAATGTGCAGACCGATGTAATGATGTTTATGCGGGCCACTCCTTGGGAGCAATGGTTAGTTAAATGTCTACATTGATGGGCCATGATGGTTGAATGTCCACATAATGACCTTAATTTAAGCCTTCTTAGGCCCATTCCAATTGTCGAGGCCGATTTTAATGGTCGAGGCCGAATCTGATTGTTGAGGCCGATTTCGGTTGCCGAGGCCGATTATTGAGGGCGATTCCGATTACGATTATCGAGGCCAATTATTGAGGCCGATTCTGATTCCGATTCCGATTGTCGAGGCCGATTGTTGAGGGCGATTTCGATTCCGATTGTCAAGGCTGATTCCGATTGTCGATTCCAATTCTGATTGTCGAGGCCGATTGTTTAGGCCGATTCCAATTCCGATTATTGAGGCTGATTCTGATTCTAATTGTCAAGGCCAATTGTTGAAGCTGATTCCAATTTCGATTGTCGAGGCCAATTTTTGAGGCCAATTTTGATTATCGATTCTGATTCCGATTATCGAGGCCGATTTCGATTCTGATTGTCGAGGTCGATTATTGAGGCTAATTCTGATTTCGATTCTGATTGTCGAGATCGATTATCGAGGCCAATTCTGATTCTAATTGTCGAGGCCAATTGTTAAGGCCAATTCCAATTCCGATTGTCTAGGCCGATTCTGATTCCGATTATTGAGGCTAATTCTGATTGTCGATTCCGATTTCGATTGTTAAGGCCAATTATCAAGGCTGATTCTGATTGTCGATATCGATTCTGATTATCAAGGTCGATTCCGATTATCAAGGCCGATTCCGATTATCAAGGCCGATTGTTGAGGCCAATTCTGATTCCGATTGTTGTGGCCGATTGTTGAGGCTAATTTCAATTTCGATTGTTGAAGCCGATTCCGATTCTGATTGTCGAGGCCAATTGTTGAGGCCGATTTCAATTCCGATTGTCGATACCAATTCTGATTGTCGAGGCCGATTCTGATTGTCGATACCGATTTCGATTGACGAGGTCGATTCTGATTGTCAAAGCACGATGAGATGCATATGCAGCCCGTATTTGAGGCCCATTGTGATGTGTATTCAGCTCGTGTTTGAGGCCCAATGTGATGTATATGCGGCCCGTATTTGAGGCCCATTGTGATGTGCATTCGGCCCGTATTTGAGGCCCATTATGATGTGCATTCGTCCCGTGTTTGAGGCCCAATGTAATGTATATGTACCCGTATTTGAGGTCTGTTGTGATGTGTATTCAGCCCGTGTTTTAAGGCCCAATGTGATGCATATGAGGCCTATGTAATAAGGCCCATTGTGATGCATTTGAGGGCCAGGCGATGGAGCCCATTGTGATGTATGTTAGGCCCATGTGAAAGGCCCATCATGATGTGTATTAAGCTCTTAAGTGAGGCTCATGGTTTTATATATTTGACCTTTGCATGAGGTCATGGGTCCACTATATGTTAGGCTCTATGAGGGCCATTCCTTGGGAGCAATGTTGGTTAAATGTCCACATTGTCGAGGTCGATTGTTGATGCTGGTTATTGATACCGATTATGAGTATGTGACAATATAGCATTATGATACATGCACATACACATCATCTGCATGTTTGTTATGAGATATGATTGACCATTGCATATGTCATAGTGCCGGTTGTTATGAGACTACCGGTGTAACACCCTGAAAATCGAGGGTCGAGTAGAAGTCCAACTCCCAAGTTCCAACGCATCACTTATGCAACATATTTAATGATGATTAAATGTTATCTGTATTAGTGCATAAAACATGAATAAGATTAAGCCAAATCAGCAAAACATAATCCAGGGACAGTTGTGATACGCAAGGGGAAGACTGACTCAAATATGTATAACTTTACAAATCAGTATAAGTCTCCAAAGTATGTATGCATTGCTAGGTCAATAATTACATGTATTGTTTCAAAATACAAAATGTTAAAAATGTAATAGTCCACTACAAGTATAACCCTGAAGCCCCACCGATCAGAATGGTCTATGTAAACCCGCCTGAATAATACATATATGAGAAAGCATCCTCATCGTCTGTGAAATCTGTCTCTGCCTCATCAGTCGGGTCTCCATCTGCAACTAAGACAGAGTCTGGTTGGTGTTTAAAACACTGTCCCATAACGTGGGAGTGAGTGATCAACTCAATAGAACAATAAAGCAAAGGTTAACATGTTCTCAATTCAGTCAAGCAGTAATCATAAAACAATACAATCAAACATCCCTAGATACTCTGGTTAATGCAAGGATGGTATGTATAAATGATGCATGCCCTCGCCTGCACTCCCTTTGCGATCTTCATCTAACGGTCGCGCATGTCAGTCACTTCCTCATGCTCTCTACTCAACGCCAAACGGCACATGCAGTGCGGTGCATGAGTGTGATTACCAAGTTCTTATTAGTCATTTTCATACAGTAGGATTGGGAAGCTAAGGTACCTCCCTTATATCAATTCCCAAATAATGATCCATTCTATGGTCGTCAATCCTAGCAATTTTCATACGATGTTGCAGTTCTAGGTCGCTACAAAGGGCTCGCCACCTTATCAGTGCAGGCCAAGTTTGTACTCTTGTTTCTACGTAAGGGTTCATCGCCTCTACACAGTCTTAGCGTACGCTCGAGGTCACTACAAAGGGCTCATCACGTTATCAGTGTAGGCCGACAGCTCGAATACAGTGTCTCAAACCACCGTATTTGGCTCACAAGGCTGTGTTGCTCACTAGACACTACAGGGAGGCTCGTCACCCCATTGTAAGCAAACAACTCGACCAAGGTGTCCCATACCACCATGCCCGACTCATGAGTCTTAGCGGATCGAGGTACCAAAGTTAAAGAGGTTTTCACTGGTGAATTTGGTGCCTTAGATTCAAGCAGCAGCGTCCATACATAGTGAACATACATCGGGTCAATCTGGTTACTTGATGAGCTCGACTAGTATGAGCGCATGTTGAGTTGATTGACATGAAGTACGTAAGCACTCTGTGTGGCCTAACCACTGCCAACATCCCAAGTACGGCTTAGATTTATCAATCACGTCCTATGTGGCGAAACAACCTCAGTCACCTATTCAGTGCTTGTTACCGATTGCCTGGACTATACCGTAGTCCCAAACACATTCAATTTTAACAGATAATCATATAAGATAATCAGAGCAGTAATGAATGCCTAATTCCAATCATACAAGCATGTGAGCATTTGATGGATTTCAACTTAAACATAAATTCAAACATATGCAGTCCCTAAATAAAATAGACAAAAAATATAAGTTATACGGAGGAAATCATACACATCATTAAGGTAGTTAAGAATCTTATCTCAACACCCATGTAAAGTAAAATTACTACATGCCTGATCATTCAGACATTTCTACAAACACTTAGACTACACATTCCAACATACATAGATTAATTTACTTAAAACATATATTATAGCAAATCCTTTCACATAGGAGTTACAACACATACAACGATCATGTATTACCAAACATCCATCATAACAGTACTAATCATAATTCCATATTCATTCAGACATTTCAACAAACACAAGAATACACCATATTCAACATAGTTCATATATATATGTGTAAAGTACGGGAAACATCGTGTCTAAGCATGTGATAGCAATTCAAGTCATCTATAAATCATTAACTGACATTGAAAGCCTTGAAAACCATAACCTATATGTTTATAGTCCGAACCTTATGTCGGTAAACAAATAACGGATTCGGTTTAGACACTCGGTCTTTGTCAACGGCAGATTGGCAACCTATAGCATGAATTAGGTTAGTTATTTCATAACTTACACTATCTGAAATCCTAAAACAGGTTAGGGTTAGGTTTTCTTACCTATGAACGGAATCAGAATCGCCTGTTTAGCGATACAAGAATGGTGGTTAAGTGCGTGGAATAGCGGGATCGAATCCCAGGAAGAATCTCCAACTCTCACTCTCACTTTCTTTCTTTTCCCTTCTCTTTTCTCTCTTCTCTCCCGTAGGGTTTCTCAAATTCGTATGAGGTGAGAGAGAGGGGGTTTAAGGTCCTTATATAGGCCCAGGACTGATGGAAGTGGCCCCAGGGCTAAGGTATACTTAGGTTATATCCAAAGGGCATCTGTTTTAGCCCAACGAAGCACTTCTGGTGGCCCCTTTTCCACGTGCGGTTGGACTTAAGCTCCCTGACCATGGATCTAGGTCAGGCTGAGTTTTCGTTCCGATCGGGTTTGCAGATCAGCCGTGGCGGACCAGTTTCAGTTTAACGGTCACCAGCACTCGATCAGGGCCACAAGTGCATCGACATATGAGGGACATTTCTCCTAATTTGAGGGTGTATTTGGGTCTTAATCTGACGGTCTGAATCCTTATATTTAGCCTGCAAGTGACACGACTCAGATTACTTAAGTTCGGATTCCATTTCTAAAGACATTCACGTTTCTCACACACTTAACTAGGGCTCAAGTTGTGCATTTCTAGTCACATTTAAGACTTGATTTCCAAAGGGGTTGTCAAGTCCAGTAATGCGGTCATAACTGTATAGTTTCGTGGTCATCGGACTCTCGAAGTGCGGTCTAGGTCCGATACGGAGTTTCGGTGTGCTCCCGAGAGCAACCAGGTTTAGGGATGGATTCTAGATTTTAGGGTAATGTAGCGTTAATGATACTGCATGGTTTGGGTCCTGCAGATCATATTTAAAGTGATTAGTGTTAATTTCACAAGTACTCTAGCTTATCACTCGCTAATACTAACCTAATTTCTAAAGGTTTTGGTCCTGGGTGAGGTGGTACTCGGGTCCTTGTACGGATTTTTCTGAGACGTTACAATCTACCCCCTTTAAAGAAAAATTTTATCCTCAAAATTAGTACTTTTTAATACTCCTCGAGAATCTGAAGGTAGTTCTTTCGAATCTCGGCTTCTGTCTCCCAATTAGCCTCTTCTTCCGTGTGATACGTCCACAGCACTTTCACAAGTGGAATAACCGTGCTACGCAGCACCTGCTCCTTCCTGTCTAGGATACGCATCAGCCACAGTATATATGTATCATCCTTGCTCAACTGTACCTGCTCCCATTTGATAATGTGGGAAGGATCGGGAACGTATTTCTTCAGCATATATACATGAAATACGTTATGCATGCCCGCAAGTAGTGTGGGCAAAGCAAGGCGGTACACCACCGTCTCCACTCGATCAAGTATCTGGAATGAGCCAATGAATCGAGGCGAGAGCTTCCCTTTCTTGCCAAACCGAAGGACTCCCTTCATAGGGAAAACTCTGAGGAGCACATGGTCTCCGACCTCGAACTCTGGCGGTCACCACCTCGTATCGGCGCAGCTCTTCTATCTGCTCTGCGCTGTGAAAAGTCGACGCCTGATAATGTCGACTTTCTCTAAAGTCGCCTGAACTAACTCCGGGTCAATCAAGCTCTTCTCGCTAACCTCTGCCCAGCAATGCGGTGCCCTACACGGACACCCATACAGTGCCTCGTAAGGAGCCATGCCAATACTCGCCTGCAAGCTGTTGTTATAGGCGAACTCTGCATAAGGAAGACAGTCATCCCAACTGTCCTTGAAATCCAGCACAGGCTCGCAGCATATCCTCCAAAATCTAATTCACTCGTTCTATCTGCCCGTCAGTCTGTGGGTGGAATGCTGTACTGAACTTCAACTTTACACCCATCGCTTCCTGGATGCGAGTCCAAAAAATGGATGTAAATCGCGTGTCTCGATCCGACACGATCTCCACTCCATGCAAACGTACAATCTCCTTGATGTACAACCTGGCCAACTCGTCTTTAGAGTTCGAAACTCTGATAGGGAGGAAATGAGCCAATTTTGTCAACCGGTCCACGATCACCCAAATGGAATCATGCCCCTTCCTCGTCTTCGGTAGCCCTGAGATGAAATCCATAGAGATGAAATCCCATTTCCATTCTGCTATGGGCATGGGCTAAAGTAGTTCAGGAGGTCGGCGATGCTCTGCCTTGACCTGCTGGTACGTAAGACAATGGGACACGTAATCTGCTAAGTGAGCCTTCATATTGTCCCACCAGTACGACCTCTTCATGTCACGATACATCTTCATACTGCCTGGATGCATAGCCATCCTCGAATCGTGAGCAGCCACAAGAACTTCCTTCCTCAAGTCAGGGAGGTTTTGGACGCATAGGCGGCCACGGTAACGTAAGCCCCCATCCGTGCCAACTCTCTATTCTGAATCCTCATCTACACTAACCTTCTCTCTCATCTTCGCCAACAGCTCATCATCTGCCTGAGCTGCGATAATCCTGTCATCAATGAGGGGCTGTACACGAATATGTGCGATGCCCTCATACAGCTCCTCCATCCTGAGTTTCTGCTCAAAGTCTCGCACGAACTCTACCATGTCCCACTCTGCTATCATCAATGGAGCCGCAAATGCCAATGCTTTCTTGCGGCTCAGCGCGTCTGCCACAAGGTTGGCCTTGCAAGGATGGTAAGAGACTTCGAACTTGAAGTCCTTCAAGGTCTCCATCCATAGCTGTTGCCTCATATTCAGGTCTCGTTGAGTGAATATGTATCTGAGGCTCTTGTGATCGCAAAAGTGCTCGAACTCCTCTCCATAAAGGTAATGTCTCCAAAGCTTCAGTGCAAAGATGATGGCTGCTAACTCCAGGTCATGCATCGGGTAGTTCTCCTCGTGTTTCCTCAACTGTCTTGAGGCATATGCAATCACCCTGTCCTTTTGCATAAGGACACAACCCAAACCGACACGAGACGTGTATATATATATAACATACTTGACCCCTTGCTCTGCCAATACTAGCACAGGGGCGGACGTCAACCTATCCTTCAGCTCCTGAAAAGCTGCTTCTGCCTTTTCATTCCAGGCAAACTTCAGATCCTTCCGTGTCAACCGAGACAAAGGTCTAGCTATCTTCGAGAAATCCTGAATGAATCGTCAATAGTAACCTGCCAAACCAAGAAAACTACTCACCTCGGTAACCGAACCGGGTTGCTCCCAGTCCTGAACTGCGGTTACCTTAGCAAGGTCCACACCTATCCCTTCCTTGGACACCACGTGTCCCAGGAACTTGACTTCTTCTTTCCAGAAGTCGTACTTCTTGTACTGTGCAAACAACTAGTTTTTTCTGAGAGTATCGAAGACTGCCCACAGGTGTTCCTCGTGATCTTCCCGACTCTTGGAGTATATCAGGATGTCATCAATAAACACAATGACAAATCAGTAAAGAAATGGCTGAAATACCCTGTTCATTAGGTCCATGAGCATGGTCGGAGCGTTCGTAAGGCCGAAAAACATCACGAGAAACTCGTAGTGCCCAAGACTGGTCCTGCAAGCCATCTTCTGCATGTCCTCAACCCTGACGCGCAACTGATGATACCCTGACTATAGATCGATCTTTGAAAAATATTGTGCCCCTTTCAACTGATCGAACAGATCATCTATCCTGGGTAAGGGATACTTGTTCTTCACCGTCACTTGGTTCAACCTGCGATAATCAATACATAATCGGAGTGAACCGTCTTTCTTCTTTACAAATAACACGGGTGCTCCCCAAGGAGACACACTCGGCCATATGAAGCTAGCATCTAATAGATCGTCTATCTGTTTCCTCAGTTCCTCCATCTCACATGGAGCCATGCGATAAGTCGGAAGAGATATTGGTGTCGCACAGGGCACAAGGTCGATAGTGAAGTCGATCTCGCCCCAAGGAGGTAGTCCGGGTATCTTACTGAACGCGTCTTCAAACTCCCGAACCACTAGTGTGTTTTTTAGTACCGGGCAGTCAACATTCTTCAGTAAGGAAGCATAACAAAGAACTCGAAAAGGGCAACTGACCTGCACGAGAAACATAAAGGGGGTGCCCTCAGGCCCGTGAGCTATCACTAGTCAGGTCTCACAGTCAATCTCGGCCCTCACTTCAGTTAGTCAATCCATACCAAGGATGACGTCGAAATGGTATATCGTGGTGACAATCAAGTCAATGCATATCATCTTGCTCCCTAGATCTATCAAGCAACCCTCACACATTTTTGTGGCATCTGTAAAAGTCCCTGGTGCTGCGATAACTCGCACCCCAACCATCGGGGTTGTCTTTAGCCCTAAGTGTTGGACTGTAGAACATGTTATCATGGATATAGTGGATCCCGTATCCACCAACAGAAATATAGGGGTACCTTCAATGTGAGGGGTGAGCTCAAAGGCCAAAGGTATGGTAGCTGTAGAATCAGGCACTTCTGCTGTGAGTTATGGACGCGCGCCTGCTGAGATCGGTTGGGCTGAGGAGCCATAGGTACTGAGGTGGCCTAGATCGAGGTACGGGTGGCCGGAATGATGGATTAACTAGTACCGAGCGCAGAGGTGGTGCTGATATAACTTGGGGAAGCTGGCGGTTGATCATCTGGGGCGGTAGAAATCGTCTTCCCTCATCCTAGTGAAGCAATTCACCTCCGTGTGGCCTGGCCTCTTGCAGTAGGCACATCACACATCAGGTCACCTCACAGGGGCAGGTGAAGCCATCAACCTCGGTAGTGAATCTGCCCGCGGCCTCTTCCCGAGGAATGGTTTGCTCGGAATCTCTGGTCGCGGCCTAGGAGCCATCAGTGCTCGCATACGGGACTGCCTATCCCTGTCCTGCTCAGCTCTCATGGACATGCTCACTAGCTCAGCATATCTAGGTATGCTAGCGCAGCACATCTTCGAGTGAATATTTAGTTCAGGCCCTCAGAAAAATGCTGCAAATGCATCGGCTCATCTGTCAGAATCAACGAGGCGTACCTGCCCAACACCATAAGCCTGTTCTCATACTCAGCCACTATCATCCCTCCCTATCAGAGGCAAAGGAACTCACTCTCCTTCTCGTGGCGATAGGTGATGGGATAATATTTCTCGTAGAAGCGGGTCTCAAAATCTGCCCACGTCCATATGTGTCCGACCACAACAGTACGGAGGACATTATCCCTCCATAAGCTAGCCTCCTTCTCAAACATGAAGGTGACCAACTCCACCTGCTCGGGCTCTGTGCAGTGCAGCGGCTTTAGCATCTTAGAGATGCGGTCAAGCCAATACTCGGCCTCCTCGGGTCTGTGAGTACCCGCAAAGGTAGGGGGCCGTAAGCGCTGGAATCGCTCAAGGTGGCTGCTGGCACCTGCATTCCCAGCGGGGGGTGTAAATGGAGCAGGCGAAGCTACACCCATGCTCTGGGCAAAAATCTCCGCCATGGTGGTCAAAAACAGCTACTGCTGCTGTGCCTGCTGCTGCTGCATCAACAACATCATATGCTCCAACCTATTAGTAGGGGGACCCGACTGAGGTACAGACGGCGTCGAAGAGGACGCACGGTTTTGCTCTAGAACCGGTGGCACAACAGGTGTAGGCCCATTGGTGGGGCCAGAGGCCGGCTGAGAGTCTGGCATGGTGTCAGAAGGAGACAAGCCCGAACTGGGGTCCATATGGCTATCACGTAGGGGAGGTGCCCCGTCAAACGAATCGCCAAGAGTGAGCCGTGCCGTACTCCATGTGGCCTTAGGTGACATTTCCTATATACAACATAGGGTGCAACCCAGGTCAGATTCAGCATGCCCACAACCTCAACCACACAGCATTTACACACAGTTTAAAGAAACTCCATGCATTCATTTATCAAAATTGTCACAATTACATGAGATATAACATTACATGAATCATGACAGGAAATGCATATGAGTTATTACAAGTAAGACTACAAACGTTAAAACAAGCTAGCAAGCACAACATACTTTTCACCTATAATACTCCTAAGCTTACCAACATCAAAACACACACATTCTAAAATAGCAACAAAATAAGCTACTGGGCAACGACATGGATGACTAGACATCCGAGTCTGACGACGAAGGGGCGCCCTTATCCTGCAAGCAGCACAGGATAGTTTTCAAGGTGCAAGTCACCTTCTTAAACTTGTGCTTCACGAGGGCCCAGGTATCAATGATCTCTCGTCGCAGGGCAGCCTAGCCCTCCTCAAGTTGAACTAAGTGGGCTTCCCTAGCAACTCGATCGGGGTCATGCTCCGTTGCCGTAGGAGGGGAGCTCCCATCCATGTCCTGAGCCTCCACTTCTTCCTGTTCTTCTCCTATCTCTTCCCTACTTTCCTCCTCGCTTTCATACTCCTCACTAGCCATCTCATCCTCACTCTCATCGAGTCGGGCTTGCCGCTGTCGTGGCCCAATTTCTATCTGATTGAGAGTAGTTTCGTTGATGTAATGGGTCGGCACCGGCACTTCCGCCCCAAGTCTATAGCTAAACTCACGTGTAATCTTGCATATGAATCATCCGAATGGGAGCGAATCAGACGCTCTAGTGGAGCGTGCGGTAAGAACTATCTTCCATAGAATGTGCGTAGGCATGCACAACTTCTCTCCCTGCCCCACTTGGTATAGGAAATCTACCATTAGACGGGTACACTCGCTGCAGTTGCTCCACCTAGGGTACACGTTGTACGTGAAGATGTGGTGGAGCAGGCGGAAGTCGTCAGTCATATTGGTTGCTAGGAGGCTGTTATTTGGATTCCAGTGAGCCAGTTGTCCGTAAAGGAATCGCGTGCGGCAATCCCTTTCACATGCACTCTTCAAATTCTTCTCACTGGCATGCACTTCGCCAAGCGACATCTTCATAAGTCGAGCGATCAACCCAGCATCAATTATGGCCTCCTGATCCCTACCTACTGGGATCTTGAACTACAAGGGCTCTAACGTAGGCTCTCGAATGTGGGCATAGAAGGCTCGAACTATGCCCACATTTACACGGTACTCACCCTCGAACACAGGACCCCACCCGATCTCGACCAGGCGGTCCATCACCAGATATTATCCAAAGAGCCTCTCATCCACATGAGCTTCAAAGAGGACCCTACGACCCTGAAATATCCCATGAGACATATCCGTCAGGAGGATCCTTTCGAGGGGAGCCTGGGGATCAAGCTCCCACTTGGTCCTTATCTCCCGATCGACACTTGCACTAGTGGCGGTGCCTCTAAGCCTTCTTGAACGAGTAGGGCGACTAGGCTTGGCCTCATCCGTAGGAGTCCTCTTCTTCCCCATGAGAGAAAGAAGCGTGAAAATCGAGAAAATGGCTATCACAAGCTCGAATAAAGCCATTGGAGTGGAATGATAGGTGAAAAAAAGATGGGTTGTTGAACTTGAAGGTATGTGAGACACAAATGAGGGATTTGTGCACTCAAATCGAAGGAAAAGAGAGAGATAGGAGAGGGTTTTGATGGGAAATAGTGGAGGGGTGTATGTGTTGAAGGAAAATGATGAAATGGGTGGATGGAGGGAAGATTTGAGAGAGAAACAATTTTTGAGGAAAAAGGAGAGCTTGGAGGGGTAGGTTATGAAGGGGGGCATGTTAGGAAGGGTTAAATCCGACGCAACGTGCATCAGCAGGCCACACAATGCCTTAGAGGCATCGGCCTGAGTCGGCCCGCCAGCCAGCGAGGCCTCGCGGAACCGACGAGGTCCTCGCCGGTCTTTGGATATTTCAGGGATGCCTCGCTAATGGGGCAAGGTCCTCCTACCCCCTGGACCTTAAAAACATGTGGGACCCACCCTAGGTCCCCCTAGAAGTGTTCTGTTTGGCCCTCAACTCTATTTTGAGTCATTTCAGGTCATTTCGAGTAATTTCTGATGTGTATTCGCATTTCTTGATTGTTGAAGGCTAAGATTGGGTAAATCATGGTCTAAACCCATCAATTGAGGGTCTAGGAGTGATCCAGGGTCATCTCAAGCGATCACGGATGTGTACAGACCCGATCTCAACGATCATTTTCGGTAAATTTTGCCAATTGGTGAAAGTGGACAACCTAAGCTTGTTTTTACATTTTTCTCACACCCACCTAGGTCTAAATGTGTCAGCGTACATCGTGCGACCATAATTCAGGTCCGGTTTAATCTAAATCATGCTTTGATACCAACTTGTAACGCCTTAAAAATCGAGGGTCGAGTAGAAGTCCAACTCCCGAGTTCCAACGCATCACTTATGCAACATATTTAATGATGATTAAATCTTGTCTGTATTAGTGCATAAAACATGAATAAGATTAAGCCAAATCAGCAAAACATAATCCAGGGACAGTTGTAATGCGCAAGCGGAAGACTGACTCAAATATGTATAACTTTATAAATCAGTATAAGTCTCCAAAGTATGTATGCATTGCCAGGTCAATAATTACATGTATTGTTTCAAAATACAAAATATTAAAAATGTAATAGTCCACTACAAGTATTACCCTGAAGCCCCGCCGATCAAAACGGTCTATGTAAACACGCTTGAATACAGCATATATGAGAAAGCATCCTCATTGTCTGAGAAGTCCTCCTCTGCCTCATCAGTTGGGTCTCCATCTACAACTAAGACAGAGTCTGGTTGGTGTTTAAAACACCGTCCTGTAACGTGGGAGTGAGTGATCAACTCAGTGGAACAATAAAGCAAAGGTTAACATGTTCTCAATTCAATCAAGCAGTAATGATAAAACAATACAATCAAACATCCCTAGATACTTTGGTTAATGAAATGATGGTATGTATAAATGATGCATGCCCTCGCCTGCACTCTCTCCGTGATCTTCATCTAACGATCGTGCATGTCAGTCACTTCCTCGTGCTCTCTACTCAACGCCAAACGGCACATGCAATGCAGTGCATGAGCGTGATTACCAAGTTCTTATTAGTCCTTTTCATACAGCAGGATTGAGAAGCTAAGGTACCTCCCTTATATCAATTCTCAAACAATGATCCATTCTAGGGTCGTCAGTCCTAGCAATTCTCATACGATGTTGCGGTTCTATGTTGCTGCAAAGGGCTCGTCACCTTATCAGTGCAGGCCTAGTTTGTACTCTTGTTACTACGTAACGGCTCATCGCCTCTACACAGTCTTAGCGTATGCTCGAGGTCACTACAAAGGGCTCATCACCTTATCAATGTAGGTCAACAGCTCGAATACAGTATCTCATACCACCGTATTCAGCTCATAAGGCTGTGTTGCTCACTGGACACTACGGGGAGGCTCGTCACCCCAGCATAAGCCGACAGCTCGACCACGGTGTCTCATACCACCATGCCCGGCTCATGAGTCTAGCGGATCGAGGTACCAAGATTAAAAGGATTTTCATTGGTGAGTTTGGTACCTTAGATTCAAGCAGTAGCATCCGTACATGGTGAACATACATCAGGTCAATTGGGTTACTTGACGAGCTCGACTAGTACGAGCGCACGTTGAGTTGATCGACATGAAGTGCATAAGCACTCCGTGTGGCCTAACCACTGCCGACATCCCAAGTACAGCTCGGATTCATCGATCACATCCTATGTGGCGAAACAACCTCAGCCACCTATTCAGTGCCTGTTACCGATTGCCTGGACTATACCGTAGTCCCAAACACATTCAATTTTAACAAATAGTCATATAAGATAATCAGAGCAGTAATGAATGCCTAATTCCAATCATACAAGCATGTGAGCATTTGATGGATTTCAACTTAAACATAAATTCAAACATATGCAGTCCCTAAATAAAACAGACAAAGAATATAAGTTACATAGAGGAAATCATATACATCATTAAGGTAGTTGAGAATCTCATCTCAACACCCATGTAAAGTACAATTACTACATGCCTCATCATTCAGACATTTCTACAAATACTTAGACTACATATTCCAACATACATAGATTAATTTACTTAAAACATATATTATAGCAAATCCTTTCATATAGGAGTTGCAACACATACAACGATCATGTATTATCAAACATCCATCATAACAGGTACTAATCATAATTTCATATTCATTTAGACATTTCAACAAACACAAGAATACACTATATTCAACATAGTTCATATATATATATGTGTAAAGTGCGGAAAACATCACGTCTAAGCATGTGATAGCAATTCAAGTCAGTCATAAATCATTAACTAACATTGAAAGCCTTGAAAACCATTACCTATACGTTTATAGTCTGCACCTTACACCGATAAATAAGTAACAGATTCATTTTAGACACTCGATCTTTGTCAACGGCGGATTGGCAACCTATAGCATGAATTAGGTTAGCTATTTCATAACTTACACTATCTAAAACCCTAAAATAGGTTGGGGTTAGGTTTCCTTACCTATAAACGAAATCGGAATCGCCTGTATAGCGATACAAGAATAGTGGTTAAGTGTGTGGAATAGCAAGATTGAATCTCAAGAAGAATCTCCAACTCTCACTCTCACTTTCTTTCTTTTCCCTTCTCTTTTCTCTCCTCTCTTCCCTAGGGTTTCTCAAATTCGTATGAGGTGAGAGAGAGGGGGTTTAAGGTCCTTATATAGGCCTAGGACTGATGGAAGTGGCCCCAAGGCCAAGGTATACTTAGGTTATATCCAAAGAGCATCTGTTTCAGCCCAACGGAGAGCTTTTGGTGGCCCCTTTTCCACGTGCGGTCGAATTTAAGCTCCCTGACCATGGATCTAGGTCAGGCTAAGTTTTCGTTCCGATCGGGTTTGCAGATCAGCCGTAGCAGACCAGTTTCAGTTTAACGGTCACCAGCACTCGATCAGGGCCACAAGTGCATCGACATGTGTGGGGCATTTCTCCTAATCTGAGGGTGTATTTGGGTCTGAATTTGACGGTTTAAATCCTTATATTTGGCCCGTAAGCGACACGACTCAGATTACTTAAGTTCGGATTCTATTTCTAAAGACATTCATGTTTCTCAAATACTTTACTCCAGGCTCAAGTTGTGCATTTCTAGACACAATTAAGACTTGATTTCCAAAGGGGTTGTCAAGTCCAGTAATGCGGTCATAACTGTATAGTTTCGTGGTCATCGGACTCTCGACGTGCAGTCTAAGTCCGATATAAAGTTTTGGTGTGCTCCCAAGAGTAACCGGATTTAGGGATGGATTCTAGATTTTAGGGTAGTATAGCGTCAATGATACTGCACGGTTTGGGTCTTGCAGATCATATTTAAAGTAATTAGTGCTAATTTCACAAGTACTCTAGTTTAGCACTTGTTAATACTAACCTAATTTCTAAAGGTTTTGGTCCAAGGTGATTTCTACCTGAGGTGGTACTCGGGTCCTTGTACAAATTTTTTCAAGACGTTACAACCTGATTGGCAAAGATTGTCTCACATGAGCGCATGATATGTGCAAGATTGATGTATGACTGGATTATATGACTCATGCATCTTGCATTGTATGCTGTGATTACTGTACGCCCTAGCAACATCAAGGCTGTAGCCTCCATGGGCATATGTGGATGGCTAAATGGGACACCGAAAATTTGTACTATAAATATGTGGACTTTCCTCTAGGGTGCTATAAATATCCCAGGGTAAAAGTCCCAGAATCCTCTTGGTTCCAGAGATTGCTCCAAGGTCTAAACCAAGTAGATGCATGAGCGCATGAGGGTTGTATACTGTTAGGCCTCATCTCCCACTGTGTCGTGGTTGGTTGAAAGGGGGTATGGCCTTACCTGCCCGAGAGGAGGGAGCAATGCTGGCTGAGTCTGACCAACTCGAGGAATGGGTCCGCTATCGACGAGCCGGACCCGATATTGGTAGGCAGATAATGAGGTCTCTTCCACTCACCTTGTTACGCGTGATGGGGTGACAATCTGGTTTGGAGTGTAATAGACCTCGGTGATTTTTCAGAGAGGAATCATACTGATATGTGGGCTTATTGACCAGGAATTGCATACTCATTCATTTATTCATTCACTATCAACTCAGGCTGGTGGTGCGTAACTATTTGTTACGTGTATCTTCACATGATAAGGATTTCGGTTAGCGCGCTACTAACCTGAGATCAGGAGTTTACCACATTGAGTCTGACTATCCAAATTTAGCTATGGGACTGGTTTGAATAGAAGTCTCTTGTGATGGACCCCGTAGCCTGCGAGTACTATCATCCCGACCTCACACTTCAGCTTGATCATTTCATTCGCATCACATATTGCACCGCAGGCATATGACATTTTGGGTTGTTATGTTTTCTGTACTTATATGGCCTAGATGGACTTAGCAGGATTTACATATTGCATTGTACTCTCGGCATCTGGCTCTCTATGACTCCTCATTTGCATAGCTGATCTGTATTGCGTACTCTGATATTGTATGACTCATGGACTTGTCAGTATTTTCGCTTACTCTGATATCGTATGATTCATGATCTTGCCAGTATTTCTAATGTTGCATGATTTATGGGCTTCTCAGTATTTTCACTTACTCTTATTATTCTGATATTGCTTACTTGGCACTTACCTTTCACATACACACTTTCACCACCCTCTAAGCTTTCTATAAACTTATGCACGATAAATGCGTGCAGGTGGTGTTAGGTCGCAGCAACGTCGAGCTTGGAGCATGCAATGGACTTTTGGAGCTTTGATTTTCGATATATGTATTCCCTTTCAGCATTGTATTCAAATGTTTATATTATTAGATATGTGATGATGATGTTGCCTTTGTGATTTGGGTATACTTGTGGTTATGCTTCTTATGAGACAAAAGTACGTTGAAAATCCTCCTTGTAGGATCCCAGGATCGAAATCTGGCGTATGGTGCTGAAAGCCGAGAATGGGATACTACGGAGGCTGTCAGCACCGGATTCAGTGACCGGGAATTTTATGGGCTCGGTTTTCGAGTTTGGGGTGTGACACAAAGGACTCAACAATTTATGCTCTTTACCCGAGCAAAGGTCCTATACTAAGAACCTACGTTTAGGCCCCACGGCCAAGGTCCCACACAAGGCACTTATGTTTAGGCCCACCGACCAAGGTCCCACACAAAGCACCTACGTTTAGGCCCACAGGCCAAGGTCCCACACAAGGCACCTACATTTAGGCCCACCGGCCAAGGTCCCACACAAGGCACCTACACGAGTTTGTTGATAGCAAACTCTTAGCCTCAATCCTACACAAGGATAGAGACTAAACTTTGGACTCTTAATAATGACACTTACTTGTCGGAATGAATCCTCTCTTGTAGCTTGTCTTGGGTTGCTTGATCTTTGCTCTTTCATGCTTGAATTAGCTCCCCAATGCTCCCCCGATCACTATATTGTAGTTTACCTGTTGTTTCAGCTTCATGATCAAGAACTTTGCATATGATGTTCATATAAAGGTAACCAAGGTAATGGGAGTTGGTTGAATCTGTAACGAAGGTTATGAATGGATTTCCTAAGAGATTCAACTAATGGATTCACTAGTGTATGGTTAAGACTAAGGATATACCTATATGTTTGGTCTCAATACTCTAGTGAAGGCTTGAGATCATGTTCTTCATAAATAAGAGCTTTGAATGCTCATGAGTGATGAATCACATTGAATAGAACATGAATCTCATATAGATAGAGTCTAAGATGAGTGATTTGAGCTTGGGATAACCTAGGGACTCTAAAATGCCTAAATCCACACTTTTTTCAAAGTTTTGGTCCTATATTTATAGAGAAAAAATCTCAATGGATATAAAATGGCTAGTTTTCAGTTCTACTGAGTGAACCTTTGGTAGTACCGAAATTTACTCGGTAGCATCAAAATATCACTCGGTGATACCAAATTAAATCCTAAAGTTGCTAGATAATTTTTTTTACTTTTAATGGTAACCAAATTTGTATATTGGTAGGAGTCGGTGGTACCGATTTTTCTTTGAAAGCTGTTGGAACGTTTTGGGCACTTTCGGTGGTATTGAAGGTATCTTCGGTACTACTGAAAGTGTCATTTAGTGGCACCTCCTCCTGCCGAACTAGGACAAATTTTCTTATTTTAATTCATTGTCCTATGATTCATTCAACAACTTGAACTTTCTCAATGCCAACTCTATATTGGTGGAACTTATAAAGTTAAAATGGCTTATATAGATGATCTAAGAGGGTTTTCCTATTTATGGGTCAAGGTCATCTATATGAAGGATCCAGATCGTAGAAGCTTTTCTTTTCTTGAATTTGTAGCTTGTGCTTCTGCTCTAGTTGTGTCGTCGATCTTCATTTGCAAAGGACTCATTCAACTACTTGACACAACTAGTCACGTAATTGACAAACATATGTGCAAATAAGTTCACTAACAGAAAAGTGCTTAGAAAAATTAGGAGAATAATATGGTTAAGCCAAATAGGACATTATAAATTATAAATTTACTATTTATTGTAAGTTACGAATTTTATGGAGTTTGATTTTGAAACTTTTTCTAAGGTTTAATATCACCATTTAAAGGGTTGTAAATTTAATTGTATTATCTACGAATGAAATTTCAATTTTAAAAAATTTTATTTTCCTTTATAGATTTGAGGTATCTGTGTGTGTAGTCTAGATAAGCTCCGAGGACTCCGAGTAGTTATCCTTTTAAGGAAGAAGGTGATCAACCTCATCATCCACATCCCTCCCTACGTCAGATGGGCTCCACAAGTGGCCGGGGATTCGACTTTCTGATCCCTGGGGTGGAGGATAATATAAGTCCTCGTGAGTTTGATGGTAATTATAGTGACCACTTGAAAAAAGAAGAGGAGTTAAATCATGCCATGACAAAGTCTATCCACTTTATCATATCATTTGGGGGCATTAAATAAAAGATGATGTAGATATAAGGCTTAAGTAGGCCACATTGCAGGAAATAGTGAAAATTGGGTTTCTACCATTGAAATTTTCTCAGGGCCATAAAAGGCCCTGATCATGCTGAAATTTGTATTTTTCCTTTTTCATCAAGGTAAGTGTGACCTTATGAAGTATATGAGAAATAAACATTACATTGGATTCTAGGAAAGTTTCAACAATAGTTTTATTCAATTTCAATTGGTTTCTATGGTGTGGTGTTCATAACCTCAAGTGTAGGGTCGCGATGTAATAATAATCTCGGTAAGACCGAGGTCGAACCACAGGGACTATTCTTGTATGTTTCTAAATTTAACTAGAACCAGAACTAGAAGAAGATCTAAATTTAAATCTGAAATATTAGAGAGATTAATTGTGAATGATGTAATTGAAACTTGTGAATTTGAAGGTGGGAACTAGGGTGCAAGGATCCACTTATAGCTATTGGGATGCTACCTTATTTGATTCAAGAGATTCAATTAGAATCAGAGTCCTATCTTATCCAATTGGAATGAGAGATGATCAAATCTCCAAACTTCTCATTGATTTATCCTCAATGGAAGAGGATTGTGAAGATTTGGAAGGGATTTTGTCGCCAAACCATGCCCAGGAGACGATGGCAAACAACAGGATTTACCAATCCCACAATCTCAAATAAGAAAAGAAGTTACTCAAAGCTATTACAGCACCTACTGTAATTTGAGTCACAATAAACCATTAAAAATTGAAAATATTCCTTAAAATCAACTAGAAATCAATGAAGTTCAACATAAACAAGAATCAAAGCAAAATAAACATCTCAATCATGCTACAAGCTTCATCTCTTAGCCTTATCTAAGATATTTAACCAACCATGGATATGATTGAACTAAGAACTCTTAAATAAAGCATAAAAACAACTAAGGAAGAAGAAGAAAAACTCTTGGCAGCAGCTCTCCACACTTTTGCTCCACTCCTTCAACCCTAGAAGATGCTTTAGAGCATCCTATGAACTCCTATTTATAGTTTGGGAACTCCAACTTTCGCATTGAATTAGAAATGTTTGGAAACCGCCTCAAATTTACCCAGTCCGCGCAAAATCTGCGTAACCTTCGACTAGTTGAGAGCAATCTTCGACTAGTCGAGTGGAATCTTTGACTGGTCGAAGGTCATGTGAATTTGAAAGATAATGTTGCTGGAGTTCGAGTCAAACTTCCTTGGGCTGGTCGAAGCGGAACTTGGGCTAGTCGAGGCAAAGCTTAGGCTAGTCGAAGCAAATCTTGGGCTAGTCGAACCAGAGCTTGGGCTAGTTAAACTTCACGCGTATTCTTTTTGTTCACTTCAAATCTTCGATTCTCTTCATTCCTCACTTAATTTTCTTGGATCTTTAGCATATAAATTCTTCAATCTTGGCCTTCTAAGATCTATCATTTGCCTTAGTGATTCTTAAGCATCAAATCCATGCTTTTAGTATTCTTTATATTCCAAGCTCTCAGATTCACCTTGCAACACAAACATGTATAAAATATACCTTTAAGCAGTATCATGTATATAAAACCAAGATATAAATAGGGGAGAATATGCAGTATTTAACACTTAACATGTGGCCCACTTGAGTTTTACATGTACCTCATTTTTGGGCTCATGCTCTAGAATGATCTGAAAAAGTTGATGGATAGTGTGGATCAAACACATAAATAATGGTGGGGCATAAAGAAATTTCACTTGTTAAAAGTTGGTTTTCTTTTATGTAAACAATTTAAAGAGAAAAAAATTCCATACTAACTTTAAAAAGAGTAATTTTGGAAGCATATATATATATATATATATATATATATATAGAAAAGTTTATACAACGCAATCCACATTCAGTTCACCATTAAGCCAGACTCCTACACTCCTACCACGTAAAGAATTCAATGAAAAATCACTTGCGCTTTCCGATTTCGACATTAACAAACAACTCTTGATATGGAGTATTTTCTTAATTCCACGTTGAGTACTATTTTTCAGAGTTAACAAACAGGCCCTTAGTCGGAGTTAAGAAACAGGCCCTTAGTCGATTATACTTAGGCACACGCTGAAATGGATTGTGTACTGAGTTACTCATCACCCTATATTAGTGATGAACTATATGAGGCCCATTATAGATATATGTATTTTATCCACGCCGTCCATGCTTTTTCAACTCATTTTAGAGCCTGAGACCAAAATAGAAGCATATCCACAGTTAACTTAGACAACACCATAGAAAACAGCAGGGATATTGATGTCCACCATTGAGCCGACCGGATGTGTATTTGCCATCCAACCTGTTAATAAGCTCACACACGTAGATAAAACGAAAACGCAAATATTAGTTTGATTAGAAGCTTCTATGGCCTCAAGATATTTTCAAGGGGAGGTGTTAAACCACGCTACTTCATGTGTGTGATACACTTTAGCTTTTGACATACTTCAATTTTGGGCTTACCTATAAATTACAGTAAGCCCACAGATTAGTGAGTATGCGCTATAGTGTATTGAGTTATTCAGCACGCAATGCGCTCCCACACGGAAGCAGATCGGCTGGTGTACCTTACACCAGCAATATAGCTGTTGTATTGACGTCAGTAAGTTCTGTGGGTCTGATCATGAGGTATGTGTTATATCCAAACCGTCCATCCATTTGGCGAGCTCGTCTTAAGTCTTGAGACGAAAAAGAAGACGGATCTAACTATCAAGTGGACCACACTACAAAAAGCAGTGGGGGATTAAACGTCTACCATTGAAACCCTTTTTGGGGTCATGGAAGTTTTAGATTAATATGAAATTTGTTTTTCCTCTTCATTCAGGTCTCTATGACGTTATGAATAGATTGGATGGAAAATAAATGTTATGGTGGGCCCTACGAATTGTTTAACGGTGAAAATATTATCTTCGCTGCTATTTATGGTGTGGTCCATATGATCAATGGATATGATTCATTTTGTGGATAATGCTCTAAAATGATCTCTAAAAATAGATGAACAATATAGATATAATAAATACATCACTGTGGGGCTATGTAACTTTGATCTCCTTTGAACCGTTCATACAACTCGAAGCTCGAGGAGTATTAGTGCTTATCCGCTTCCATCCCACACCCGGAAGCGGATTGGCTAGTGTGCCACACACCAGCTATATAGTTGCTATAGGTACGAGTCGTGGGAAGACGAGCACTGACGCTCCTCGATCTCCGAGTTGTACGAACGGTTCAAAGGAGATCAAAGTTATGTGGGCCCTACACTGATGTATTTATTATATCTACACCGTTCATCTATTTTTAGAGATCATTTTAGAGCATTATCCAAAAATGAATCATATACAAATATCATCTGAACCACACTACAAATAACAGCGGAGATAATGATTTTTACGATTAAAAATTGTAGGGCCTACGATAACGTTTAATTCCCATCTAATCTATTCATAAGGTCAAAAAGTCCTGAATGAAGAGAATTTTTTTTTTTGTTTTTTTTATTTTTTTATTTTTTTATCGTAATACTGATCCAAAACTTCTCAGACCCCAAAAAGGGTTTCAATGGTAGACGCCCAATTTCGCCCAATTTCACACTGCTTTTCGCAGCATGGTCTAATTGATAGTTAGATCTGTAAGACGAGAGCTGGTGTAAGGTACACCAGCCAATCCGCTTCCTCCACACAGCTCCCGCGCTACGGAACTCGTACGTCCATTTGGACGGTCTGAGAAGTGGTGTGCGTCGCATCACATCATACAGACCGTGCAAATTAACCAGTCGTTGGATCTCATCTACAGCCACGAATCATGCGACTCGATCCAGTCCATCGCTGTAATTTCGATTCCAATTCACGTCCAAAGCAGGCCCCACCATATCGACAGTCCGGATTGCTTTCCTTACTGGCCACGTCTACGGTGGTGTATAGATGCATGCCTATGGTATGATTAAGGCCATCCACTTAAAAAGAGAGAAAGAAAGAAAAAATAAAATCCCATCATCTTTTCCCTAGTCTTTATGGCTGGATCCCTCCTCTCTTTTCCTTTCCTTTATTGTTGGCGGGCCCTACCTCTCACACTCCCATGTGCCACTGCTGCTGCTCCTGACAATAACTTTCACCCACACCCACCTTAACGAAGACTCCATCCCCCCCTTCTCTCTCTCACTCTCCTCTTTTTCTTCAATGGAAGAAACAGAGCCGCAAACCCAGCCCCCTTCCTCCACCCATGCAAGAAAGAGCACTGATTCTTCTTCATCACCGGAGTTCGAGTTTTGGATGGTAAGAAATCCTTCCTTCCCCCAACCTAATATCCTTTCTGCGGACCAACTGTTTGTAAATGGCGTCCTTCTTCCTCTCCATCTCCTTCCCCAGCAAACCGAGCCTGAGCGCGACCCCAAACCCGAGCTTAAACTCGAGCCTGAGACCTTGCCTGAATCTACTGTTGGTTCCTCCGCCTCGAAACGATGGAAAGACATTTTCAAGATTGGGGATAGGAGGGCAAGCACTGCCAGCAGCAGAAGCGGCAACGAAGAGACAACGGCTGCTGCGGAATGTAAAGATAAGGAGAAAAGGAAGAAAGAGAAGAAGAGCAGCGGATTAGGCTGCAGCAGCAGCATTTCGAATCCAACTGCAGATCTAAACATCAACATATGGCCCTTCTCCCGCAGCCGTTCAGCTGGGAACTGGAGCAGCGGCGGGAGGGCAAAGGCGTCTGCTGCAGGAGCACGGAAGGCGAGTAGCGCCCCGTGCTCGAGGAGCAACTCAGGCGGGGAGTCAAAGTTAAAGAAATGGCCCAGCAGTCCTGGGAGAGCGGGGGTGCATCTGGGGAGGAGCAGCCCTGTTTGGCAGGTTCGTCGCGGAGGTTCGGGTGGGAAGGGTTCGGAGCCTGTGGTCAGGAGATCGGAGAAGGGGGTTTCGAAAGAAGGGCTTGGAAATCGACGGTCAGGGGTTGGGGACAGGAGTAATGGTGGGGCCCGGGTATTGAACCTGACCGTTCCTCTGTGTATAGGGTATCGTCAGCATTTGAGCTGCAGCAGTGACGACAGCGGTTTTGGGAACCCAAACAATCACAGCGGCAACGGCAATCCAGGCAACCATAGTAGTGGTAACGCAACCCTCTTTAACTTGCGCACCCTTTTCTCCAAGAAAGTACATTAACCACATCTCTCTCTTTCTCCCTCCAAAACTATTGTTGTAATTCCATCTTCTTCTTACCTTTTGTCAAACATACTTGAAACTTGTTGTAATTAAATTCGAAAGTTGTTTACTTTTTTTATCTTTCTTTCAACTGGGTGGGAATTTGCAATCTGTGGGCTACTGCTTTACAACGTCTATGTTCTATGTGTAAAATCCAATCCATATATCAGGTTCTGTCCTCTATGTTAGACCTTTAAGGCCAAAATCAGCTAAAGATCCACAACACACCACAAGAAACACTGAGGAATGGATGCCAACCATAGGCTTGCATGTGGTTCCCATTGGTGGTTTTTTTTTTTTTGGATTAGTTTGAAATATCGTTCTCACTTGATGGACGAAGTAAATTTTACATATACAACATAGTTAACTACGCATAGCTTGAATGTTTTATGCTGGTGCCGTAGACGGTTCCTGTACATTGACGACGCAGAGGTTGAGTGTTTTATGCTCGTGTTGTACATGGATCAGGTCCATTGACGGGTGCCAATATATTTTGGGAATTTCATTAGCCTTGAAATTATGGAATGCAATGGTTGCCGGCATCTTGGAATGTGCCTTGCTGGGTGGAACTTCCACACTATACACACCCTGTCCATCAGGTAGGAAATTGTTGGAATGGGCTGCCCACTATTATTTTTCTTTAGGGCACACCATGTTGCTTATATGCTATTCAATCCATGCCTCAAGGATGAAAGAATTATCCAAAATTCATAGTATTGCAAAATACGGGTGGGACATATATGTGAACATTTTTATGTTGTTGTATGACTGTGAAAATCTTCAATTATATATTTTCCCTATTGATTTGACATTTAAGTAATGTAAAAACACATTATTACGATTTAACCATGCCTATATAAACATGTCATGTTACATATTGAAATCGTTGGACGCTTTATTGTTGTAATTCGCAATCGAAACAAGCCCTTATCAGTCTTTTAAGTATAATTTTACAAGGTAGCTCACTATTGATTTAGCCTGCATTTTTAGATCAAGGGTAAAAACGGGGAATGCATGTCTGATGGATGGGGGTGAATTTCATGCATGTTTAGTCCCTTCACCGAGTTAAAGAAAGTGACCTTGGTGGGCATGCAGTCGAGTAACTCAAGCGTTTTCTATTTGGAAGATTGGCGCAAACCATTTGGCTAGGCTTCCATGCCTGTACAAGTGTGGCAGCCACATGTTAGAATGGAGAGTTAGTGTGTACTGATCCAAGCAACTCATCAATCAGATCCCAATGTCTTTCTGGTCACATGTCAAGAACAAAGGATTGATACCTGGCCCACTTGATTTGATCACATGCCAACATCTACACCACCTAATGATTTAATCAGCCTGATTGTTTACCTGATGAGCAGCTTAGATCTTAGCACGTCACATTTATTAGTTTGTAGGTATGGTCACTTACGATGAATGGACGCAAATACAGTAGTAAATCTTGTTGAGGCTGGGTTTGGTTGTCCGCGCAAGAGATAGTCGGGGCACTGACGTTGGTCGCCCATCTGGCGTGGGTTTAGTAGTGGGTTTGACAGATGGCACAGCAGTCCTCGTCTCTATGTGCCAATTGTAGCCGCTGGATCTAGAGTCCTGGCCCACCGCTGGAATTTTTTTATTTTTTATTTTTAAAAATTTCTTTTCTTTTTTATTTTTGGTTAGTTAGTTAAAAGTAACATAGCTGACAAATTCATCCGATTCAGTTTTGGATATTTGGAGGGAACCAAAGCAGATTCCCATTTTGCTCTATGGGGAATCAGCTACCAATTTCAAGAAATACTTTTTTTGGGAAAGCAAAAAGGCTGGTGGCTTTAACATTCAAGTAGGGCTAACATTCGAGTGATGGACATCAATCTCTGGGCCCTGTTATGCAACGAATCATGTACCAAAATCTCTTCCATTGTAGGACCGTGACTATGTAATTATTTAAAATTGGTCAGTTGAAAACATTAGAATGATCCACATTTGATGAACTCTAACTGGATCATCCTATCTATGGAGATATTTTAGACTATAGAAGATCACTAAAAATCTCATGCCATATGCGTGGGGTATGATGCGGCGCATATTCTAGCTCAATTCTTCTCTTTTCCACCACTGGTTTCAACGCGGCTCGTGATTAATAACTTTGCCCTTTGCATCTTCAGTCGGAACGAGGAGATCTCGTTGCAGGATAAGAGCAGGTTGAAGATGTGCTCTATTTCTTCTACTTTGAAAGAGTATTCCTTGTTCATTAGCTTCTTTAAGGAGCATCTTTTCTATTGCTCCGTATTTTAATCCCATTGCTTTTATAATGAAGGAGATGAATCCTTCTCAGCTTGAATTATACGGGTTTACTCTTATTTAATTCTGTTACGGGGAAAATTTGATCTACCTACAATGAAAGTTCATGTCGGAACCTTGTGAGCTTGGCCTCGCAAAAGACCAACACGAAGCTTGGATTTCACAAGGGCCGGCCTCCTACTCTAGGTCCGAGGCAGAGTAACATGCCCGTAAGAGCACCACCTCCGTCAATTCGAAGATGACGCAGGGAAGGACGTGAGGTCGAGCACCGTCTTCCTCAAGAGGATAACTATTCCGAATCCACGGAACTTCTCTAAACTCCTCACAAAGACTTCTCGAATCCACGAGGAAAGAAAGAAGAAAATAGAAATAAATTCTAATAAATTCGAAATTGATTAATGAATGAATAAAAATGAGTTCACAACCCTTTCAATAGGGGTACCAAGCAATGAGAAAGAAATCAGAATCAAACTGCAACTAAAACTCCTAGAATTCGCGACTTACTATAAATAGTAAACTTACTATTTATAGACGGTCGTGATGTCTACTAGTGCGCAAGGTTTTTGGCCAAAAATAGTAAGTGTCCTATTTGGCTTCACCAAACCGTTCTTCTAATTATTCTAAGCTCTTTTCACGTTGGACGCAACTCCTAAAGCTTGACGGATGAAGAGTTATAATCAAACTAAAACTTACTATTTATAGTAAAAACGAAATTAAAACAGGGAAACAACTGTCAATCCAGGGGTATTTCGCAAATCCGGCTTACATAACCCGGCGTAGCAGGGTTGGTTGGCTAGAGTAGCTCGTTCTACCCCAAAATCATATATTTTACGCCCGATAACTCATTCCGGATTGTGTGATATGCCCGATCTAAAGTCTGACGGTCCGGATCACTTCTGTCGTCGACCGAGCCTTTTCTAATCCATCTTGGCCATGAAACTGTCCGCGACCCGCTTTACATCAGTCCACTCCACTTCAAAAGAACTCGTCCTCGAGTTCTCATCTTGCTCTGGTTCATGATACTTGGTCAGGTCCGCGACGTTGAAAGTCCGTGAGATCGCTAAGTCATCTGAAAGATCAACAACATAAGCGTTGTCATTGATCTTTTGAATGATTGGGATGGGTCCAATCTTTTTATTTTTCAAATTGTTGTACGTCCCGGTTGAAAATCTCTCTTTGCGTAGATGGACTATAATACGGTGGCCCACCTCGAACACTTTTTGTCGGCGGTGCTTGTCTGCTTGTTCCTTGTACTTCTCGTTCGAGGCATGTAGCTTGGTCTGCACTTTCGCATGGATGTCCATGATATTGTCTGTCATATGTTCTGCTGCAATGCTCATGTGTAGGTGCTTGGGTAGAGGGACCAAGTCAAGTGTGTGGCGACGCACTCGTCCATATATAATCTGGAACAGTGATTTTCCTGTCGAGCGGTTCACCATGTTGTTGAATGCAAACTCTGCTTGAGACAAGGTCAAATCTCGCTGCTTCGATTTTCCTCCTGAAATATAGCGAAGGAGGTTTCCCAATGTGCGATTCACAACTTCGGTCTACCCATCAGTTTATGGGTGGTAAGCACTGTTAAATTGAAGTCGTGTATCGAATCGAGTCCACAAAGTCCGCCAAAAGTGGCTAATGAACTTCGTGTCACGATCAGAAGTAATGGTTTCGAGGACCCCGTGTAGCCATATGACCTCCCTGAAGAATAGATTCGTCATGTGTGTTGCACCGAGGGTCTTCTTGCATGGGATAAAGTGCGCCATCTCGGAGAAATGATCTACCACCACAAACACCGAATCCATGCCGCGTTGTGTTCGTAGGAGACCAAATACGAAGTCCATTGGTAAATCCTCCCAATAACCGTCAGGCACAGGTAATGGGGCGTAAAGGCCCGTATTCTGAGATTGCCCCTTGGAGGTCTGACAAACATGACAATATTGTACGGCTTTTCCCACATCACGTACTAATTGCGGCCAGTAATACCGTTCTTCTACAAGAGCTCGCGTCTTATCTCACCCAAGGTGTCCACTAAGGCCACCTCCATGTAGCTCCTGAATAATCTGCTCCCTCAGAGAACTTTGGGGAATGCACAATCGATTTCCTTTGAAGAGAAAATCATCATGTATATGAAAGTCACTAGGGTGACCTTCTTGACACTTCATCCAAGAATCTTTGAAGTCATCATCATCGGCATACAGCTCCTTGAGACAGTCGAAGCCGACCACCTCATTGCTCATCGTAACAAGTAGTGATGCACGATAGGTAAGTGCATCAGCCACCTTGTTCTACTGCCCTGACTTGTGCTTTAGAATGAACGTGAATTCCTATAAAAACGCAACCCATCTAGTATGCACACGATTCACGTTAGTCTGAGTATTAATAAACTTTAATACTTGATGGTCAGTGTACAGAACAAACTCTCTTTGAATCAGATAATGCCGCCAATGTCGCAGTGCCTAAACAACTCCGTACAACTCAAGCTCATAAGTCGACCACTTCTTTCGGGCTTCACTGAGCTTCTCGCTGTAGAAGGCTACCGGCCCGCCTTCTTGTGATAATACTCCTCCAATTCCAACGTATAAAGCATCACACTCAACCTCAAACAATTTGTCGAAATTAGGAAGTACCAAGACCGGTGTTGTAGACAAACGATGCTTAATCAGCTTTATCGGTCCATTGGAATGATCCTTTTTTCATACAATCTGTTATAGGCGCGACTATGGTGCTAAAATCTCGCACAAATCGACGTAAAAAGTCTTTAACCCATGAAAACTCCTCACCTCATGAATGTTTGTAGGGATCGGTCATTCCCTAATAGCTCGCACCTTTTCATCGTCCACACGGATGCCTGTGGACGTTACAACAAATCCTAGAAACAACAGACTGTCAATTAAAAAACTACACTTCTTCAAGTTGAGGTACAACTTGTTAATTTGTAAGACCTATAGCACTTGCCTAAGATGTTTCTTGTGCTCCACCTCATCCTGGCTATATATCAATATGTCATCAAAATATACTACAACAAATCAGCCAGTGAACAGTTTTAGAACTTGATTCATCAAACGCATAAAAGTACTTGGTGCATTCGATAGGCCAAAGGGCATGACCAGCCACTCATACAACCCCTCATTGGTCTTGAATGTCATTTTTCACTCATCACCGAGTCGAATACGAATCTGATGGTACCCACTCCTTAGATCTAGTTTAGAGAATACCTTGGCCCCTTCTAGCATATCGAGCATGTCATCCAACCATGGTATTGGGAACCGATATTTGATGGTAATTTTGTTGATTGTCCGGCTATCGACACACATGCGCCAGCTTCCATCTTTTTTTGGCGTTAATAATGGTGGTACGGCACATGGGCTCATGCTCTCTCTCAAGAGACACTTACGGATCAATTCCTTCACTTGCCCCTAAAGTATCTCACACTCCTTCGGACTCATCCGATAATGAGGGTAGTTGGGCAAGCTAGCCCCAGGGACGAGGTCTATGTGATTTTAGATGTCCCTCATGGGGGGCAATCCATCAGGTAAATCCTCAGGTCAGACTTCTTTGAATTCTTTTAACAACAATCTTAAACTTGGAAAGATTTTTGAGGGTTCCTCTTCCTCGCCCTTCACCACTATGGCATATACCTCACCGATTTCCTTAGATTCCTCCATGAAATCTCGAATGGTCAAGAGGAAACTCCCCTCCACTTTAAAGGCTTCAGGGTGGTTCTCTGGTGTCATAAGGACAATGATTATTTTTCGACTATCCTTGACAAATATGTGGACATTGTCTCGTCCCCGATAGGTCGCATCACGGTTCAACTGCAAGGGTCGACCGATTAGCATATGACAAGCTTCCATGTCGACCACGTCGCAAAGTATTTAATCCTTATAATTTTTGCCAATTGAAAACGAGATAGTACATTGTTCAGTTACCTTGGTCTCATTCACCTTTTTTATCCAGCAATTGAGTACGGGGAAGGATGTTTCTTCCTTAGTAGCTGCAACTTGTCCACCATCACTCTTGAGACGATGTTCTTACTACTACCACTGTCTATGATCACATCACAAACCTTTCCATTGACAATGCACCGAGTAAAAAATATATTGTGTCACTGTGGATGTAATTCCTTTCGTGAGGCATACAGCAATCGACTCACAACTAGAAATTCGCCACGATCCTCGCCTGTCACTTCATCGCCACATGCTATTTCTTCAATGGTTTGTTCATGTTCATCAAAGATATGTCTTCGTTTGCGGCCTCATCTTTAATGCCCCCTTTGTTTATAGTCAAGTGTGCTGCGGGACGTTGAGGACAAGTATTTGATAAGTGGCCTGGTTGGCCACAGCGGTAACAATTATTCGACCTTGTCCGAGTATAAGGATTTAGAATCCTACTCGGGCCCTCTGTTGCGGGTGTTGCACGTTGAGGTCTGGATGAGCCGCTCCCCGTATCACGGTTTGCAGTTGTAGGAGATTGAGGGCGTTCTCCTACTGGTTCTTTTCATCGTGTCAGCAATGGATCCTGCGTGGGACCCGTCATGGGGAGTCAAGTTGAAGGATAGGGATGAGCAGGAGCTCTTGTAAGTTGTGTTTTTGCCCTACCCGCCAATTGAACTGCTTCATCCAAGGTCCCAACTAGGTACATCTGAACTCAGTCCTAAATTGTCGGTCGCAACCCACATATAAATCGTGTCACCTTCTTTGACTCAGATTCTGACAGATCGTTTCGTGTAGTCAACCGCTGGAATTATTCAGTGTAATCTGTGACGGTTCAATTTCCTTATCGACAATTTTAATATTCCTGGAATAATATCTGCTCATAATTACTGAGGAGAAATCGTGATCGAAGAAGACGTCTCATCCGTGGACATGATGAGATGGGCGCCTTGTTCTGACAGGCTCTTGAGAGTTGTAATTGTTCCCACCATGCAAAAGCACCAGATTTTAATTTAAACGCTACCAATTTTACCCTTTTATAATCTGGCACATCCATATAATCAAAATATCTCTCTACTTCGGCTAGCCAATCGAGAAAATCTTCTATACGTAATAAACCATTAAAACTAGAAAGTTTAGCCTTACCTCGATAGTCTCTTTCAGCACGATCTAAATGATCACCTCGATAGTCTCTTTCAGCATGATCTAGATGATCGCTTCCATGAATTGGTCGTTGGGCAAAACCCTCATTAAGGTCCTCATCGCTAGAACTTGAATTATCTGGTCTAGCCCTACGGTTTGCCACTAGTAGTGCTCTACAAAAATCGGGATTACGTCGTACAGCAACCATGGGTGGCGGAGTAACCATAAGTGGTGGAGCATCGCCTAGGACTCGGGGCGGAAGTAGCGCATCTGCAAGATGGTCGAGGGTTACCTGTAGCCCTTGCATGGTCAACTGACTCTCCCGATGGAAAGCTTCCATTCTTTCCAAAAGATAACGAATCTCTGCATCACCGTCCACAGGATTTTGATTCATACCTTCATTATTTACCATCGTCCTGAGGGAAATCCTCGCTTTGATACCAAATTGATGCAGGGAAGGACGTGAGGTCGAACACCGTCTTCCTCAAGAGGATAACTATTCTGAATCCACGGAACTTCTCTGGACTCCTCACAGAGACTTCTCAAATCCACGAGGAAAGAAAGCAGAAAATAGAAATAAATTCTAATAAATTCAAAATTGATTAATGAATGAATAAAAATGAGCTCACAACCCTTTAAATAGGGGTACCAAGCAATGGGAAAGAAATCAGAATCAAACTACAACTAAAACTCCTATAATTCGTGACTTACTATAAATAGTAAACTTACTATTTATAGATGGTCATGATGTCTACTAGTGCGCAAGGTTTTCGGCCAAAAATAGTAAGTATCCTATTTGGCTTCACCAAACCGTTCTCCTAATTATTCTAAGCTCTTTTCACATTGGACGCAACTCCTAAAGCCCGACGGATGAAGAGTTATAATCAAACTAAAACTTACTATTTATAGTAAAAACGAAATTAAAATAGGGAAACGACCATCGATCTAGGGGTATTTCACAAATCCAGCTTGCATAACCCGGTATAGCAGGGTTGGTTGGCTAAAGTAGCTCGTTCTACCCCAAAATCATATATTTTACGACCGATAACTCATTCCGGATTGTGAGATACGTCGATCTAAGGTCCGACGGTCCGAATCACTTCTGTCGTCGATCGGGCCTTTTCTGATCCATCTTGGCCATGAAACTGTCCACGACCCGCTCTACATCAAAAGATCTCCAGAGTTCATCAGGAAACCTTGTTCTCCTATTTGACTAAGAAGGTAGCTCGGTATAATCCAGGTCGGCACCAAGTTAGTGTGACTCAGGTTGGCACGATCTAGATCGGTATCGCTCAGGATGACACGACCCAGGTTGGCATCATCTAGGTCGGCCTTCTACTCCCATCTAAGAAAGATCTGTCAGAGATCTTCTCCCAAGATCTTGGAGGATATCTTTGATGTACTCAGGATCTTAGGATCCAGGCCAGGGATCTTGGAGTATCATCTTATCGACCCGAGATCCAATTCTGCCTACAATACCGCCCACCAAAAAAGGGAGATTCATTCTATGCTACCGCTTCTCATAACCTATAGATAGAGAGGCCTCTAATGGTGAAAGGTACGCAAAATCTCTAGCCTAAAACCCTTCACTCAAGTAGACCCAAATTCCCTACCCGACTTATGCATAGGAGGGTCCCCTGAATTAGCTAGGGTATCCTTTGTTCGTCCCTTACGCAGGTACATGAAGGTCCAGGGAAGGCTAACCAAATTTTTGCATCAATAGCTTGGCACCGTCTGTGGGAACCAGCGTTGAAAGTCGATCTCATCTGACCATAAGTTCAACAATGGAAAAGGGGAAGAAGAAGGCCCATGCCTCCTTTGTTACGCTCGACCTTGCACTGCCAGATCAGTCTGCCAGCCACCGGGACTCCACTTCCCAGTTGTAGGCTAATTCCGCGCCTGAAGGGCTGGTGCAACAATCCCGTAATTAGGGAGGACGGCTGGTCTCCCTCAAACAACAAGTCAATGCGTTAAACAATAACATGAATTCCATGAAGCAGTTGTTGAAACAACTGCAGCCCGGACCTGTGCAAGGGGTCGAGCATGCAGTGGAACCAACGGTTCAGGAGCCCTCTGAACCTTCTAATGCACCCGTTGCCTCGCGCAGAAGCCGACAAATTGGAACGTCAAGACTGACACCTTCTCACATCTATGGCACCGCAACACTGGCTGCTTTCGACCTCCATCATGAGTTGAATAGGAAGAAGCGCGACAAAGCTCCCGAGATAGCCGCTGAGGCTATGGCCGAAAGCGGCGACCCCTGGGATGCCGAACTGAATGACTTATGGGGCCAGATCAGCGACATACGACAAGCTTACTGTGCGAACGCTTCGACCACATAGAGGCAATA
Source organism: Magnolia sinica (assembly GCF_029962835.1). NCBI lineage: Eukaryota > Viridiplantae > Streptophyta > Magnoliopsida > Magnoliales > Magnoliaceae > Magnolia > Magnolia sinica. The sequence goes on from NC_080588.1 coordinate 27,298,400, forward strand.
CTGGAAGAGACCAAGCCTCCGTTTACCGCTGACATAATTGATGCACAATTGCCACTAAGATTCCGTATGCTGCAGATCGCCCAATATTTCGGAACCACCGACCCAACCGAGCACTTGGAATCCTTCAGGGCTTGGATGGAATTACACAGTGCGTCGACCGTGGTCATGTGCCATGCATTTTTACTAACCCTGATAGGAGCAACTCAAAAGTGGTTCCGACAACTGAAGCCGCAATCGATTAGTTCTTTCATGCATCTCAGCAAAGCCTTCATCACCAGCTTTATCGGGGGGAAAGAAAGCCTCAAATCGACTTCCCATTTCCTTCACATCGTCCAGAAAGAAGGTGAGCTACTCGAAGACTATATCAAGTGATTCAACTTAGAAATGATGCAAGCGCAATCGCATTTGAAGGATATTGCACTGACCGCTATGATGGGAGGTCTGAGAGAAGGGAGATTTCTCTTTTCACTCGACAAGAGCCCTCCCACGAAGATGGTCGACCTCCTCAACAGAGCCCAAAAATACTCCAATGCGGAGGAAATTGTTGGCCTGCGAAGAGAGGCTTAGCACAAGGGGAGCTTGGCCAAGGAAAAGCGGCCCAAGGAGGAACCTAGTTCGGCCAACGAAAACAAGAGAAGGAAAGAAGACGTGCCGCAAAGGAGTTAGCGCCTGAGCAAGTGGCCCGACAATAGATTCTGCTCGTACACTCCTTTCAACAGGACGCCTGAGCAAGTCCTCATGGAGGTTCGAGATAAATAAATCCTCAAGTGGCTGAGCATGATAAAGTCCAATGATGATAGGCGAGACAAATGAAAATACTGTCATTTCCACCGAGACCACAACCACTCGACCAGCGACTGTTTTGACCTTAAGGAAGAAATCAAAGCACTCATCCGTAAAGGGCACCTTCGAGAATATGTCAATAGAAGAGAAGAACGAGCTGATTCAAAGAATGAGCAACCTATTAACGATGAGCAGACCAGAGAAATCTGCACCATCTTTGGCGGGCCCACTGGAGGAGTCTCGAACCGAGCTTGGAGAGCCCACACTAGAAGTATCAGCCATTCCAGCTCAAAGCATCAGATCCTCGTCACTAGCAGACCCTCGAAAGAGTAGAAGGTAACATCTTGCGATCTAACCTTCACCGAAGGGGACGCCTGAGGAGTCTATCATCCCTACGACGGTGCACTTGTGGTTACTATGACTATAGCTATTCGCAAAGTGTTTCGGATCTTGGTAGACACTAGAAGCTTGGCCAATATCCTCTTCGACAAAGCATTCGACAAGATGGAGTAGGACGACCTCGACTCCAAACTGTCAAAACTCCCCTGCTCGGGTTTGTAGGAGACAAGATCACTTCAAAAGGGTTGATCCAGCTCCCGGTCATAGCTGGGGATGGGCAGAACTAGATAACGACTATGATTGACTTCATAGTGGTAGACTGCTCATTTGTCTACAATGCTATTCTTGGATGACCTTCACTCAACGCTTTGCAGGCCATTGTGTCGACATACCATCTTGTCATGAAGTTTCCCACCGAGCATGGTGCCAGAATGGTCAAGGGAGACCAACAAGAAGCATGACAATGCTATACCATGGCATTACAGACCCAACAACATGCGATGGTGTTCACCTCCCTCAATCCTCGAGAAGACTAAACCGAAAGAGGTTGTCCTATAGAGGACCTCGTACTCCTCCCACTCAATGATTCGGATCCGACCTGAATGGTGTAGATGAGGTCATCCCTAACACCACCGTTACGAGACAAAATCATGAACTTCCTCCAATGATACGCTGATATATTTGTGTGGTCTCATCAGGATGTGCCCAGCATCAGTCGAAAAGTCATGATCCACAGGTTGAATGTCGACCCCGACCATCGACCAATTCGACAAAAGCGAAGGGCATTCGAACCCGAACAGTATGTCATAATTGGAGAAGAAGTCAAAAAACTTCTTAAATCTGACTTCATCGAATATATCTATTATCCAGTCTGGATAGCCAACGTAGTGTTAGTTAAAAAGTCTAATGAGAAGTGATGGGTCTGTGTTGATTATACTGACTTAAACAATGCCTGCTCCAAAGATAGCTTCCCTTTACTCAGGATCGACCAGCCCATCGATAGGAAGGCTGGGCATGAGCTGTTGAGTTTCATGGATGCTTATTTAGGCTACAACCAAATTGCAATGCACCCATATGACAAGCAGAAGACGACCTTTGTCACCGACAAAGGGCTCTACTGCTACAAGGTCATGCCTTTTCGGACGAAAGAATGTCGAAGCCACGTACCAAAGGCTCGTCAACAAAATGTTTGCCCGTCAGATCGGACGCTCCATGGAAGTTTACATTGATGACATGCTCGTTAAGAGCATTAAAGCTACAAACCATATATCTGACCTCGAAGAGATGTTTAAGATCCTTCGGGAGTACAAGATGAAATTGAATCCGAGCAAGTGCGCCTTTGGTGTCAGCTCTGGTAAGTTCCTCAAATTCTTAGTCATTCAGAAAGGAATTGAGGCGAACCCTGATAAAATTCGACCACTACTCGGCATGAACTAGCCCAGGATGACAAAAGAAGTTTAATGCCTTACATGAAGAGTAACCTCATTGAACCGCTTTGTATCTCGAGCTAAAGATAAATGCCTTCCCTTCTTCAAGTAATTGAAAAGGAAGTAGAAGACAATGGACGGAAGAGTGCAATCTCACCTTTCAACAACTCAAGCAATACTTAGGATCACCACCATTGCTCTTAAAGCCAGAATAAGGAGAACCATTGCTGTTATACCTGGCAGTTTCGGTAGCAGCAGTCAGCTTAGCTCTGATTAGGGAACAGGAAGGGAAACAACTCCCAGTGTACTACGTCAGCAAGGCCCGAGTCTCTGCCGAGACCCAGGTACCCAGACATAGAAAAGTTGGCGCTAACCCTTGTCATTTCATCCCGACACTTACAACCATACTTCCAAGCCCATACCATCATCGTTCCAACCAATCAACCTCTCCACCAAGATCTATAGAGTGTCAGAGAGACTAACGAAATGGGCGATTGAGCTTAGCGAGTTTGACATTAAGTATCAGCCTTGAACAACAATCAAAGGCCAAGCGGTGGCTGATTTCATTGCCGAGCTGGTTCCTCCCAAGCTGGGTCAGCCGAGCTAGAGTCCATTCTTAACATAGGGCCCACCTGGACCGAGCATCAAGTGGCTATTATAGATCAACTAAAGTGGACACTTTACGTCGATGGCTCATCCAATTCTAAAGGCAACGGGGCTGGTATAGTTCTAGAAGCCCCCGACCAAACATGTGTATAATATGCCTTAAGATTTGGGTTTCAAGCATCAAACAATGCAGTAGAGTACGAAGCGCTACTGGCCGGGCTCAGGTTGACAGCCACCATGGGAGCCCTTCATCTGAAAGTTCATAATGACTCACAACTCTTCATCAACCAAATAACGAACAAGTACCAGGCCAAAAAGGAACGAATGAAGGCCTACCTGCAAAAAGCCCGAGACTAGATCGACAAGTTCCCCAAGTGCATCATCAGCCTAATCCCAAGAGTAGAATAAAGCAGACATGTTGGCAAAATTGGCCACTGTAGATGAGGATGACATCCCAAGATCTGTCCCGATCAAGTTCCTTATCGAACTGAGCGTCAATGAGTCTGATCCGGCCACAGTTCTCCTGATAAAATCAGAGCCGACCTGTATGGATCTAATAACTAATTTCCTCAAGGAGGGAAAGTTGCCCAGAGGCGTGTAGGCTTTAGGCCAGATCCGCTCGTTACACCATGGTTGGGGACGTCTTGTACAAAAAGGGATTCTTACTCCCATATCTTAGGTGCCTCCGACCTGAGGAAGCTGAATACATCCTGAAAGAGATCCACGAAGGCATTTGCAAAAATCACTCCGGCAGCCGAGCTCTCGCCCACAAGGTCATCCGACAAGGGTATTTTGGCTGACCATTCAAGCGAACGCCCGATAACATGTTCAAAAATGTGACAAATGCCAACGGTTTGCAACAATACCCCGATGGGTACCTGAGTAGCTGACCCTATGATCAGACCATGGCCATTCACCCAATGAGGGATCGACATCATCGGCCCCTTACTAACCGGTAAAGGACAAACCAAGTTCGTGATTGTCGCGGTCGACTATTTCACTAAATGGGCTGAGGTCGGGCCCCTGGCCAAGATCACCAAGTAGATGATTACGAATTTCATTTGGAAGAACATCATATGCAGGTACTGGATCCCCCGTAGGATTATTTCGGACAACAAGAAACAATTCAACAATAAGCAGTTCCGAAGTATGTGCGATAACCTTGAATCTAAAACGTCTACTCGTCACCTCGGCACCCGCAGGCCAATAGACAAGTGGAAGTAGTCAACAAGATTATAAAAAATCACCTCCAGGCAAAGCTTGAAAAACAAAAGGGTCATGGGTCAAAGAGATCCCTCACGTCCTCTGGGCGTATCGAACTACTACCTAAACGGCCACAGGAGAAACTCCTTTTCCATTTAGTCTACTCATAACCATTAGTGCTTAATGACCCCCAAAGACTCATGAGCCGAGCATGGTGGTATAGGACACCGTGTTCGAGCTGTTTGCCTATGCCGGGGTGACGAGCCTCCCCATAGTGACCATTGAACACTGATAAAGGTGATAGTATGTTGTTCAAATGACCCCCGTTAAATTACCCAGTCAATGGTTCCATGTCAGAGTACCATTCAAACGACAGTGTATTAATTGAATTGGGTGACGAGCAATTTCCTTTGTACTTATTTAGTTTTGAGTGACAAGCCCGCACTTCTAAATTGATGATTTATACTCGGTATTGGGTGACGACCCATACCTTGTTCATGCCTTAATTTGGATAAAGGGACACTGGTGAGGAGCTGTCACATGCTGCAACGACCACGTGATCCGGATAATGACTCGTAATATAATGACAGTATCCTAGCTTTGCCAACTTGTTGTATGAACTGGGACTAATAATCACTTGTGTAATCATGTATATCCTATGATAAGTTGTGATTTTGCGTTAGAGTCACTTGTGAGGGAGTGCTAGCATTTGCGAAATAGGCACGGAAGTCGCCTGTGAGGGAGTTATAATTATGAGGAGCATGCATCATTTCATCATCACATTAATATACTTACCAAATAGGTTAAGAAACTATTTGTTTGTTATGTTATCATTACTCGCGCTCTGTTGTGTTGGTAACATGTGTAACTTGTTTAGTAATTGTGCGTTAAAGATAACATGGTTGAGTGTATAATATGTATTAATATGTATTTATTGTAAAACTACTAATCACTGAAATGTCTCAAGTAACAATCTTGGGGATATTTCTTTACTATGTTGGCGTTTAACGCCTCCTATTTGAGATATGCAGATAACTTAGGAATAGGATTAGTCGGAGGTGCGCTTGGGGTCCCCAGTAGATCTCTAGCTTCTTCTTAATTGGTAGTTGTTATTGTGTCCCTATTGTAATTATTGTAATTTTTATAATTCTCACATGGGTGGTCTCCACTTTTGGAACTATAACTCATATGTGTTAGCCCTATATTGTTGGATCTTGCTATCTCTACCTTTCTTTGGTTCCGCTAAATTGAAATGCGTTACTCTAATTATTTATGTGTGAAATAAATGTGAATTTGAATCAGGACACATTTGAATTTTATTAAGTTAACACCCGAAAACTTGGGATTAGAGTCTATGTACTCGAGTGCCGATTTTCTGGTTGTTACAGGTGGTATCAAAGCAGAGTACTGAGATAACCAGGACATTGGAAATGAGGATTATACGAAACACAATGAACGGATGTTGGGACATTTAGAGTTTTGGACCTAGAATTGATACTCCTATATTTTAAAAAATATGGCAATATAGGAAATCCAATAAATTAGGAACAATGAACCCTAGGACCAAATTCCCCAGATTTCTATGATTATGAACTCAAATTTAAGAATGATGAACAATAGGACCAAATCTCCAATTTTGTAATGCTTTTGAACATAAAACTATAATTTTGAACCCCAAGATTGCCTTAGTCAGCATTGTTACGTGTGAAATGGAATGTGTTTTGAACTATGGCATAAACATCTTGGACATGTAAACTATAAAGATTTATATAAATTGAACAAAAGAGATCGCTTACATGGCCTACCCAAATTGAAAAAAATAGAAAAAGTTTGTGGCGCATGTCAACTTGGCAAACAAATTAAGAGTAGTCATAAGAAAGTGAACTCCCTAGCCACGGCTAGACCTCTTAAACTTCTCCATATGGATTTAGTCAGACCAACTAGAACGAAGAGTAGAGGAGGAAAGAAATATTTTCTGGTTGTAGTTGATGACTACACTAAATATACTTAGGTAGCCTTTCTAAGAGAAAAATCAGATACTCTTGATGAAGTCAGAAAAAATTTAAAACGCATCTAGATTGAAAAAGAGTTATTTGTGGTTAAAATTAAAAGTGATCATGGTACCGAATTCGAAAATAGCAATTTTGAGAAATACTGCAATGATTATGGTATATTGCATGAATTCTCTGCTCCAAAAACATCTCAACAAAATAGAATTGTTGAAAAAAATAGAATTCTTCAAGAGATGGCTAGTATAATGCTAAATAGCATGAACCTACCAAACAATTTATGGAATGAAGCTATTAGTACTGCATGCTATATAATTAATCATGTTTATATTAGAAAAGCTAAAAACAAAAAACTTATGAATTATGGTTTAATAAAAAGCCCACAGTTAAATATTTTCAAACTTTTGGAAGCAAATGCTTTATTTTATGTGACCGAGAAAACTTGGAAAATTTTGAAACCAAGAGCGATGAGAAAATATTTCTAAGTTATGCTCTAAATAGTCGGGAATACCATGTTCTTAACAAAAGAACTAGGGTGATACAAGAATCTATAGATGTTGTGATAGATGATCAACAGATCACACCTAGTCCTAATCAAGATGATGATGATGAGGTCAATTTGATTTATATACCTGACTCTTCATCTAAATCAGATAATACTGAGTTAAGGTTATTCAAAGACCATCCGACTAATCAAATACTTGGTAACCCTCACATTGGCGTTCAAACAAGAAGACAAATAGAAAATATATGTAATCATGTATGCTTTACTTTTCAAATTGAACCGGGTAATGTAAATGAAGCACTCACTGATGAAAGTTGGATTAATGCCATATGAGAAGAATTAAATCAATTCATTAGAAATGATGTATGATATTCGGTTTCCAGACCTACTAATAAACATGTGTTTGGAACCAAATGGATTTTTAAGAATAAAACCAATGAAATAGGAAATATATCAGAAATAAGGCATGACTAGTTGTACAAGGGTATACTCAAATAGAAGGTATTGATTACGATGAAACCTTTACACCAGTTGCGCGCCTTAAATCTATTAAATTGTTTATTTCAATTGCACGCCATAAAAATTTGAAATTTATCAAATGGATGCTAGCTGACTATGAAATTATGTAAGATACAATGACATTATATTGTAATAATTCTATTGCAATAAATATCTCTAAAAATCCAATTCAACATTCTCGTATGAAGCATATCGGCATACGATACCATTATATTCGAGAATTAGTTGAAGACAAATCTATCATGCTGGAATTCACTCAAACTGAGAAGTAGCTTATAGATATACTGACTAAGCCGCTTCATAAAGTTAAAATTTTAAATTTGAAGCATGATATTAGATTATTTATCGTTAAATAAATTTTTTTTATTTCTCTTTATGCATTTATTTTTATGTTTATTTTTAATAATGAAATCCATGAAATGAAAATAAAATTTTAATAAAAATAAAAAATAAAAAATTTAAACTTTTTGGGGTTTTTCGACCAGCCGAGCACGGGCTCGAGCTAGCCAAATTCTTCGACTAGTTGAGCACCTGCTCGGTGTAACGTCCTGAAAAAATCCGTACAAAGAACTAAGTACCACCTCAGGCAAAACTACCTAAGGACCGCATCTTGTCATATAATTTAGGCGGAATTTAGTTGTAAGAATTGGTACTCCATCATCCGTCATCTTAATGTCCATAACGGACGATATGATTGAGGGTGTCATAGTGAGAGTGTCTTCCAGAAATTGAATATTAAATGTTAAGTTATCGGAAGAAACTTCATTAAGGATGCGTACATCCCTTGTGCAATGGACTGGTAAGTTGCCCCGCCCCATTTTAAAAATTTCTCTCATTCTACCTTGTAGAGAAGTTCAACAAGACCATATTGAGCGATGTGATTGACATTAATCGATCACTCAATGATAATGATGCTTCGACTGCAGAATTCCTGTACATTCTTTGGATCATCCCCTGGTGCGCGTATGGTCCACACAACCCGAGGAGCAGAGCAGGAAGAAGAACCAGAGTGAGGTGTACGAACAGTGCGTTTGTATCGCGGTTTAATGGAAGAAAAAGCAAGGAAATAAAAAAAATGGGGATGGGTTTGAGAAGATCAGATTTTGGAGCAAACGCATAAAAAAAAGATCTAAATCCAAGATAAATGCAATATACTTAAATAAAATGCAATAAGGAACTTAAATGTAAAAGGAAAATGCAAATGAACCACTTACAAGGAAGCTAGGGTGATGGATTGGCTGAAGGAAGCACCGGCTAGCTGAGGAAGAAGAAATGAAAATGAAGTGATTTGGGTTTTTCCCCTTTATTAACCCATTACACGCGTAATTCAGGTAGCCCGAGCATGTGCTCGGCTAGCCGAATTGGTCGGTCAACAATGGGCTGGCTGAACAACCCAAAATTTTTGTAATTTTTTAATTTTCTTTTATGCAAATTTTAATCAAAATAAGAATTAAAAAATGCAATAAAGAAAAGACAACATAATTAATTAATGCAACATAATTCAATATCATGTTTTAAATTAAATCCAATATCATGTTTTAAAGTAGTGAATCTGACACTGTCTAGGGGTTTTGTCATAATATCTGCAAGCTGTTTCTAAGTGTGAATGTATTCAAGCATAACAGTCTTGTCTTCTACTAATTCTCGAATATAATGATATCGTATGTCGATGTATTTTATGCGAGAATGTTGAATAGGATTTTTAGAGATGTTTATCGCACTGGTATTGTCACAATATAGATTCATAGTGTTTTAATCAATACCATAGTCTGCTAACATGCGTTTCATCAACATAAGTTGCATGCAAGCATTCCCTTTCGTAATATATTCAGCTTCTGCGTTGGATAATGACACTAAATTTTTACTTCTTACTCATCCAAGAAACAAGACAGTTTCCAATATAAAAACATTCACCACTTGTGGATTTTCTATCATCAATATTACCTGCCCAATTAGCATCAATGTATCCAGCTATTTGTAGAGATGTATCATGTGGATACCATAATCCTAAGTTAGCAATACTTATAACATATCTGATAATTCTTTTAATAGTGGATAAATGAGATTCTTTAAGGTTAGATTGATATCTAGCACATATCCCAACACTGAAGAAAATATTAGGTTTGTTGTCTATTAAGTACAATAGACTATCAATCATGCTACGGTAAAGCCGAGAATCAATACTTTTACCCAATTCATCTTTAGACAGTTTGAGTGTTGTAACCATGGGTGTTTGAAATTTTTTACCATTCTCAAAACCAAATCTCTTAACTAGATTCATAGCATATTTAATTTGAGAGATAAATATCCTGTCTTTGAGCTGTTTCACTTGGAGACCGAGAAAATAATTTAGCTCACCAACCATGCTCATTTCGAATTCTGATTTCATCGAATATGCAAACTTAGAGGAGAGGTCAGTACAAGTTGATCCATAAATAATATCATCTACATATATTTGCACAATCAACATGTATTCATTACATTTTTTTGATAAATAAGGTTTTATCAAAACTCCCCATTTTAAAATTTTGACTAAGAAAAAATTTAGTCAGTTTTTCATACCATGCACTTGGGGCGTGTTTTAAACCATACAGAGCCTTTTTAAGACAATAAACATTATTAGGAAGTTTCAGATCTTCAAAGCGCTTAGGTTGTTCAACATATAATTCCTTGTTTATGTCACCATTTAAGAAGGCATTTCCAACATCCATTTGGTATATTTTGAAATTTTTATAGCATGTGATAGAAATAAATAATCTGATAGATTCAAGATGAGCGACTGGTGCAAAGGTCTTATCATAGTCAATCCCTTAAATTTGAGCGTAACCTTGTACAACTAATCATGCCTTATTTCTTATAATATTACCTAATTCATCAGATTTATTTTTTAAAATCTATTTAGTTCTAATCACATGTTTGTCAGAAGGTCTAAGAACCAGATACCAAATATCTTTTCTAATAAACTGATTTAATTCATCTTGCATGGCCAACTTTCATCAGTCAGGGCTTCATTTACATTAGTTTGTTTTATCTGGGAAGTGAAGCAAACATGATTACATAAGTTTTCTATCTTCTGGTTTGAACACCAGTGTGAGGGTCACTAAGTATTTGATTAATCAGATGATCCTTGACTAATCTTATCTTAGTTAAATCTAATTTTGATGATGATTCTGATTGATTGACTATAGTTTGATCATCGATAACAACATTTATAGATTCTTATATCATCTTAGTTCTTTTATTTAGGACACAATATGCTATGCTGTTTAGAGAGTATCCTAAAAATATACCCTCATCGCTTTTAGCTTCAAACTTTCCCAAATGTTTTCAATCTCGTAAAATAAAGCACTTGCTTCCGAAGGTACGAAGATATTTCACATAAGATTTTTTATTAAACCAAAGTTCATAAGTTGTTTTATTTTTACCTGTCCTTATATATACACGGTTAATAATATAGCAAGCCATATTACCTGCTTCAGCACATAGATTTTTAGCTAATTTCAGGCTGTTAAGCATAACGCTCGCCATATCTTGTAAAAATCTATTTTTTCTCTCAACAACTCCATTTTGTTGAGGAGTTTTAGGAGCAGAAAACTCATGTAATATTCCTTGAACATTACAGTGCTTCTCAAAGTTGCTATTTTTAAATTTAGTATCATGGTCACTTCTGATTCTGATTATAGATAATTCTTTTACATTTTGGATGCGTTTAATTAACTTTTTGACTTCGTCAAAAGCATCTAACTTTTTTCTTAAGAAGGCTACCCATGAATATCTAGTGTAGTCATCTACTACAACTAGAAAGTATTTTTTCTACTTCTACTCTCTATTCGAGTTGGTCCAACTAAGTCCATATGGAGTAGTTCAAGAGGTCTTGTAGTACTTAAGGATTTTACCTTTTTGTGACTACTCCTAATTTGTTTGCCTATTTGACAGGCACAACAAACTTTATTTTCTACCTTTTTCAATTTGGGTAGACCACGTAGATGATCTCTCTTGCTTAATTTATATAAATCTCTATAGTTTACATGTTAAAGACGTTGATGCCAAAGTTCAGTTTCCTCTGTTTGGACCATGTAACAAGAGTAATTTGTAGAGCAAGAGTCATTAATGATATAATAATTTTCAGAGGTTCTTCGACCATTTAATATTAGATGAACTTGATTGTTAATTATCTCACATCCGTGATATGAAAATTTTACACTATGAGTATTATCACAAATTTGAGATATGCTCAGTAAATTATGTTTTAATCCTTCAACATATAACACATCTTTAAAGATAGGTAGATTTGGAAGTTTTACATTACCTCTTTCGATGATTTTGCAGTTGCTACCATCTTCAAAAGTAACTAAGCCACCATCAATTTGATTGGTGTATGATAAAATCGCCTTATCACCTGTCATGTGTCTAGAACATCCACTATCCAGGTACCTGAAAGTGCCCTTATTTGTCAATTAATGTGAAGGTTGAGTCATTCAGTTCAGTGAGCCCCACATGAAAGAACCACAAGATGCAGACTCAATAAAGAGGATAATTTAAGATCTTCAAAGGTAAATTAAACCTCACATCCCATGACCAAAACACCTCAAGTATATAATCCCCATTAAAATATCCTAATCTATTCCAAAAACAACAACGAAATCATGTTTCATAGATTAGATTATAGAAAACTAAGTTAGAAAATCATATGAATCTTCTAAGTTTTCTGCATACTTTGAATCATCAAATAGGTCTCGATGGCATCGAACATACATGTTCGATGACATCGAATAAGAGTCATCAGATGTCCAGCAACCAAATTGATTTTGGACCAAAATCTTGAGTCATTAAACATGCTTCGATAACATCAAAGAAGAACTCTTAATCCTCCAGCAACCAAAATGAAACAACTCTCATGTCATCGAACAGACCTCGATGACAGCGAACTTTCATGTTCGATGTCATCGAAGCTATCTTGATGACATCGAAAATAAGACTCTCATGTCCAACAAGCTCAAGTTGAAAAATCACCTAAAATCTTCAATTACTCGAATCACGTTCGATGACATCGAAAGTCAAATTTTGATGACATTAAATCTATGGTCGATGACATCGAATATAAATCTGACTTGACCAGAGAGTTCTATTGGAAAAATAATGAACTCTTAAATGCAATCAAACTCCATTCGATGACATTGAAATTCAAATTTCGATGAAATCGAACGTATGATCGATTACATCGAAAATAGACTATACTTGTTCAGAGTGATTTAAAGAAAATCAACTAGACTCATCGATTTCATCGAACCACCTTCGTTGACATTGAAACTCAAATTTCAATGACATTGAACAATGTGACGAGAATGTCCAACAAGCTTCAAACATTTTCTGTGAAAATCCCAGTGTCATCGAACTGTTACTCGATGACATCGAACACACTTCGATGACATCGAACACAGACAGAATCTGCCCATTTTTTTTATCGTTGGGATTTTTGCCTTTATATTCCGAAGCTTGGTTTCTGGGTTTATATTGAGAAAAAGAGTGAGTTGTAAGAGAGAAATTATTACCTACCATCATAAATCCTTTTTCTCATGGAAGTTCATCTTTCAAACCTCTTTTAGATGTAATCATTGAAGAATCAATATATTGGATTGGAGAATGAACTTTCCATTCAAGGATCCTCCAACAATTCACTTAATGGTAAATGATTGTGTTGGAATCTCTTGAATGCATAATATCCTGGAATCTCTTTGTCACTTAAAGACCAACATTCATTAAAGTAGATTCCTCTAAACAACTTGACCCAACTTTGGGGATTTACATTGGGAGCATCTACAGTTGTTATGGATCAAGGGAGCTGAAGATTCTTCATCAACAAGGGAGATTATCTCCATCATGTGCTAGAAACAGGGCTCACCTACGTACAAGTAAGTTATTAGAGTCCATAGAATCTGAAGACCTTTCCTTGTGTAGGATTGGGTTTCAGGTTGTATCTCACAAACTTGCTAAGACCTTTTTACAGGCCTCTGATGGGAGAATACGTATAGAGTCCTTATGTAGGATCTATAATGCCTTGTGTAGGCATGATTGATTGCCTTGTGTAGGCAGGAATGGTTGCTTGGATAGTCAATTCCTTGTGTAGGATATATCTATCTTGTGTAGATAGTACCTTGTGTAGGTTGTGAAGGTTTATGGTTAACTTGATTTAAAACCATCAGATAGTGTAATCCGGCACACTCTAGGGTGGAGTGCATCAGCCGGGAGTGGAGTAGGCATGTAGCCGAACCACTATATATTGCTATGTTTGCGATGATTCTTGCCTAATTGGATTGATTGCTGAATTGCTCACTTATACATCATTTATGTTTGATAAAATGCCGCACTTAGATCTCTTAATGTTTTATAATATGAATGTGAATGATTGTTTAATAATTCTACTCAACTAGCTTTAAATTGGTAGATATTATAGCTTAGTAGGATTAGAAAATTTTGAAGTCCTATTCACCCCCCTCTAGGACCTTGGTCATACATTCATACTTCAATAGTAGCGATCTAACCGCAATTTCAATACAATCTTGAATGGCTACTTTCTTTGAAAGTTGTGTGGATACAAGACACTTATCTTTTGGAACCCATTTCATTATGGTTTTGGGTTTAGGAGGATCTTTTACTATTCGTTGTGTTTGAGAGTAAGACTTTTTCTTATTTCTACTTACTCTATTATTTCCAAAGTTGGATTTCAAGAGCTCTTTAAGGAAGTCTGCTATCTTATCTGCCAGAGGAGGATTATTATTTCTCCTTTGATATTTATGGTAGTTGGCATTTTGGATTAAAAGTTTTTTGAAATGATTTTTCATTATTCTTTACTTCCTTTACAGTTTCTCCTTTAGACTTTAAAGACTCTCCTTTTACAAATACAGAAGCGGAGTTTTTAGATTTTTTTTGTGTAACTTTTGATATAACCCAAGCTGGATTTGTCACCGCTTCGGCATGATGTGGTTAATAATTTTTCAAGTTTCTAGTTTCCTTAGGTATATTCCAAGTATCTTTTAAAGTCTTAAGGGAAGAAAATTCTATGTTTAGATTCTCATTTTTAGATTTGAGATTTTGAATTTTAAAAATTTTTAAGTTCAAATCTAATTTAGTTTTCTTAAAGCAATCGAAAAAATGAGATTTTTCCAAAATTGCTTTTTCAAGCTCCGATTGAAGCTTGACACATTTTTCTTGTTGAATTTTTAGTTTAGCCGCAATCTTACATCTTTCTTTATACAGGGCATCATATGCTACTTGAAGATCATCTTCATTTTTTGAATCACTTTTAGGAGTTTCATAATCAGAAGTTTCACATTCATCTGATGAAGTGATTCTGGCTATAGTCATAAAACTTTTTGTTCTTTCACAGTTTCTTGATCTGATTTGTTAGTTTCTGAATTAGATTTAAATTCTTATGATTCATTCCAAGTTGCAATCATACATCTTCTAGATTTATCCTTCTTCGGACATTTCGAAGCTAAATGCCTAAATTCAGAACGGTTGAAGCATTGGGTGTCTTTAAATTTAGATTTCTAAAAATTAGGATTTCCACACAGAGACTTCTCAAATTCACGAGGGAAAATAGAAATAAATTCTAAAAATTCATAAATTGATTGATAATTGAAATAAATGAGTCTACAACCCTTTAAATAGGGATACCAAGTTTAGGAAGAAGTTTCAAAATTAAACTACAACTAAAACTCCCTAATTTTTCTAAACACTTTTTTTAGACACAACTCCTAAAGCTCAAAGGATGAAGAGTTATAATCAAACTAAAACTTATTATAAATAGTAAAAATAGAGATAAAATAGATTTTTAACCGTTGATCTGATGGAATCTCACAAATTAGACGTGGGAAACCCTGCATGGCTAGGTTGGTTGGCTTAAAGTAGCTTCTCCTACCCCCAAAACCAAATATAATACATCGAGTACGTAACTCATTCCGGTTTGCAAGATACACCTATTGTAAGATTCTGACAGTCTGGATCACCTCTGCCTTCGATCGGGCCTTCTCCGGTCCATCTTAGACATGAAAGTGTCCGCGACCTGCTCTACATCAACTTGTCAGACGTTGGTTCCAGGATCAGGTTTCAATGATCTAAACCTTTAAAGATGGATGATACCCAAGGAAAAAAAAAAGGTGGGACTATTTCAAACATTTCATCATTTATCTCTTTTTCCTTACTAGGCAGGGCTAGGCTTGGCTCAGTAGGACCAGATTCAAGGTAGCCACCACATCATTAGGGCAGCTTGAAACAAGTGGTCGTGGGTGGTGGCAATGGGTCGAGTTTAGGTCAGGTCCACATTAGCTTAAGAATGACCTATTTACTACATGGGCCAAGAATTCTAAGCATGAACTCAACACGTGATTCATTACCCTGTGGCTTGATCTGACCCACCTAAAACTCAGTGTGGCCAAGCCCTATTGGATCCTACCAATCAACCGACCTGACTAGACCCACCTCAGGTTTAAGAATGAAATAAGGGACTCAAGGTATGCCCACCTTGACCCAAATCCCAACGAATGAATACATACACACATAATCATGCGTGTGTATGTATACTTACATTCACTAATATTGTTTCAGATAATGGATTTCAGTTCAGTTGGGTCATCTAGCCTAGCCCATTGATAACTTGTCAGATTAGGTATGGTTAAACATAAATCCAACCCATTTACATAAATGGGTCATTTTTCTAGCCCAACCTACCCATTTATCTCTGTCATAACCTGCCTCAGAAGCCGGTTGGATTGATCCATAGTTTGACTTGACCCATCACCCGTCTCGTTTACTTAAATAGGTCAGGTTTTTAATCAAAGTTACCATTTATCCTTGCAAGAACTCACCTCAGCAGCTAGTCAGACAATTGACCTACTAGTGCACCCGACTGTCACAAACTCCTACCAGTGCTCCACCTCAAACACCTCTTCTCCACTGGGAACTTTGTCTCTAGACATCTCCTTAGTTAATTGCAATTATATATTAGAAATTGTCATTGTTAGCTATCAAGATTTCATTGTTTGTCATTATAATTATTTTTAATACTTACCCAAAAATAGGATCTCTAATACACAATTGCAATTAATTAAAATGAGATGAATTCATTTTTAGGCGTCTACCAAATAAACCCTAAGTTTTAATCATCATGATTGCGTTGATACATTGCATTCACCTTGGTCCATCAGGCCTCACCATGGATTATAGGCCTGTTAATGGGTCTGGTTTGGGTCCGTACTTGTCTAACCAGGTTCAAGTCTAGTTAGGTCCCTATCCTTTTGGTTCCGAGTCTCATTCTTATAGACCTAGATTTAATTAGGTCCAGTACCTGTCAATTACTCATCAGGTCTTTGAATTTAGGTTTCAAGTTGGTTTGGAACAAATAAGAACATTTACAAGTTTGGACCCCAATAGATGGATGAGATTACATAAATAGGATCTATTAAATGTATGGGGCTTAGAATAGGGCTGTCACTGGATACTGCGACCCACAGGTACCTGATGGACCTTACCCGAATTTAATAGGTCCCGATGCCATCTTTTGGACCTGTTAAGAAATTGAGTTAGGTTTGGATCTGAGGCAGGGATGGACATGATGAGGTTGATCGCTGTCTTCCTCAAGGGGATAACTACTCAGAATCCACAGAGCTTCTTTGTACTCTTCACAGAGATACCTTGAATCCACGAGGGAAAATAAGAAAATAGAAATAAATTCTAAAAATTTAAAATTTGATTGATAGATCATAAGAACGAATTTACAACCCTTTTAAATAGTGATACCAAACCTTGGAAGAAATTTTAGAATCAAACTCTAACTCAAACTCCCTAAAATTCGTAATTACCAAAAATAGTAAAATTCTAACTCTAATAAAAATCCTAATTATAGTAAAACTCTTCTAAAGCCTAATTTTTAAAAATAAAAATTTCTCAATAGACTTTTGCTAGAAGAGTTCTGATTAGAAGTCATTTCTAAAAATGAAGAAAATTTAAAACTCTAAAAATAAGAAAATATTTAAAAAATCAAAATTACTAAAAATAGTAATTTTTCCTTTAAATTTCATTTTTGAACTGAAAGCGCGCGTTTTCAGGTGAAATGGGTCGGTTCACCTCGAATGACCCGTTTCATTAAAGAATGATAGGTTGTGTGCCACGTAATGATACCCGAATCAAAAGTTACGGCCAATTTATGGTTCACATTCTTTTGGTCCAACCATGCTAGGAATGTCTCTATGCCACGTCCTACATCAGGATCTCACCTTTTGGACCTGGTTAAAAATCAGGTTTAGTTAGGTCCATGTGAACGACCAAGTTAAACATGGGTCTGGTTAGGTCCAATTAGTTTTTGATAGTACAAGTATAAATATTTAATATGCATTGATAATTTTATCCACACACATGTAAGAGAGTCATTTTACACAACATATGGGTGATAAAGTGAAGCATGTGCATGTGATCCAATTTATCCATTAGGTGGGCCCAACCATTTAATTGCTATTATTTTTCTATTACCTAACTCTTGAAAACTAGATCCCGAGACTCGATGAGTACCCAAACTTGATCGAACCTGGGTCCATGTATCCAACAACTAGAACCAGACTAGTAAGATCTGAACTCAGTCCAGGTATGGATACTAACCTAATCCAACCAGCAGACAGCCCTACTTAGAAAACTCATTTTCTTGTTAGAATATTTAATATATATTTATTATGTATAATAGTATTATTAAAATTAACTAGACCTAACCAGATTTTAAAGCGGGCCCCAAGTTGATGGACCCAACCTGAGCCCTATTGGACCCAATTTTATCACACCCTAAACTCAGAAACCAGGCTCATAAAATTCCCGATTGCCAAATCTAGCTCCGTAGTACCCCATTCTCGGCTCCCAGCACCCATATACCAGGTTCCAATCCTGGGATCCTACAATGAGAATTTTCAACATGAATTTAATCCATAATAAGCATAACCAAAAGCATAACCCACAAATAATAGCCAGAGCACCATCATAAAATCCACTATGATAAAAAAAAACTTTAAATCTAATGTGCATAAAGGGAAAATACAATAGATAACAAAATGCTCTGGAAGCTCAGCTGCACACTCCTGCTCCTGCTCAGCTATGACTACGTCTTGGCATCACATGCATGCATCTATCGTGCATAAGCTTATAGAAAGCTTAGAGGGTGGTGAAGGTGTGTGCACAAGGTAGAAATACAAGAATGCAATATCAGAGTGAGTGGAAACATGCTAGTAAATCCATGAATGCAATCAGTCATACTAAGGCTATGCGATGCAAGGCATGAATGCTATTGGCCACACCAAGGCTATGCAATGCAAGGCATGAATGCTACCGGCCACACCAAGGCCCTGTGATGCAAGGCATGAATGCTATCAGCCACACCAAGGCCATGCGATGTAAGGCATGAATGCTATCGGCCACACCAAGGCCATGCGATATGAGATGCAACTCAAACATACCAATCCTCATCTGAATCCACATATCAATACAGGTCAACTTTAGGATATCACCGGGGTTTAATACACTATACACCAGATTGTTGCCCCACACTGGATGCACAACATTCAAGTGAAAGAGACCTCACTATCTGCCTAGCTAATAGTCTGCCAATATTTATCTGGCACGTCGACAACGGACCCATTTACGAGCTGGTCATACTCAACCTAGCAATTGCCCCCTACCCATAGGTGGGTAAGGCCACCCCCTTCCAACCGACCATGACATAGTGGAAGATACGGCCTCATAGTATTCGACCCTCATGCGCTCATACATCCACTCGGTCTAGGCATTGGAGTATCCTCCATGGTACCATAAGGGTTTGGAGACTTTCATCCTGGGAAATCTTTCGTGCCCTCGTATTTAACAAGAATTTTCGGTATCCAATCCTGTCATCCACGCTATATCTGTGGAGGTTATAGCCTTGATGTCGTTAGGGCGTACAGTAATCATAATCACACAATGTAAGATGCATGAGTCACACAATCCAATCATGCATTAATCCTGTGCATACTGTGCTCTCATGTGGGACAACTCCTCATATCAAGGAGTCCCATAAACAACCTGCCCAATGGCATATGCAATGGTCAACCACATCTCACAACACACATACAGATGATGCGTATGGGCATGCATCATGATGCTATGCTATCACATACTCATAATCGGTGTCGATAAACGACCTATATACAAGGCAGGGTCCATAGATGGATAGCCGATCTAAACCATAACATAAAGATCGGCCCTCAACTGTGGATATACCAAATTCGATAGCACAAATCCCTCTGTCTACAGCGATGATGAACTTTCCTCACATCAAGGTTGGGCGTGGCCTACCTATAATCCTAAGGATCCAGAACGGGTTTCCTTCACCATACTATCATATAGCCCACTAGATGCCCTGGGGGCCCAAATAAGTCCTAGGTGGACTCTAAGATCAACACAATCCTACTAGCAACCAATGGGGGCCCAAAATTTTGGGTTAGCCCAATAAGAATAGATGGAGAATGCAAATACCAATGGGGCCCAACGGTTTGAGTCAACCCACTTAGAGAAGGATGAGAATGGGCCTAACAAAGGCCTAAGGGAAGGTCACAATGTAGACATTTAACCAACATTGCTCCCAAGGAGTGGCTTACATAGAGCCAAACATATAGTGGGGCTCATGGCCTCCCATAAGGGCCTCATATACAACATAATGGGCCTCACACAAGGGCCTAATATACATCAAAATGGGCCTCACTCAAGGGCCTCATATACATCCCATTGAGCCTCACACAAAGGCCTCATAAACATCACTTTGGGTCTTACCAAATGGGCCTCTCATACATCATAATGGGCTATATATACATCACATCGGGCCTTGTCATATGGGCCTCTCATACACTATAATGGGCTGCACATATGGGCCACACAAACATCATATTGGGCCGCACATATGGGCCACACAAACATTATATTGGGCTGCACATATGGGCCACACAAACATCATATTGGGCTACACATATGGGCCAGACAAACATCATATTGGGCCTCACCATGTGGGCCTTATATATATATATATATATATATATATATATATATATATATATATGTATGTATGTATGTATGTATATATGTATGTATATATATATATATATATGTATGTATGTATGTATGTATGTATGTATATATATCACAAAGTGGGCCTCATGTGGCAGCTCATGGTTCAACCAAGATGGATGGGAAACCATGAACAACATACATCTCAAGGCGGGCCCTGCATAAGCACCAGGTAGGCCTGCACAATCCATATGGGCCCCACCAGATGGACAGCTAGGATATACAATGCATATAGCATGGGGGTTGCACGCAAATGTAATCTACGGGTCGCGGGTTGCCGAAATTTAATGGGGTGGATCACGGGATCCTAAGAAATGAAATGGACACTAGGACATGGGCCTAATAGCTCTCCCCTCCTAATATAAATTTCATCCTCGAAATTTACTATCATGCAGAACAAAGCAAGGAAATAGAAAGTATCATCACATCATATATATATATATAACAATCAATATAATACAAGGCATAATCAATCTACAAATAACTCCATTAATGGTCAAGGTCCATGAGCTTATGCTTCTCGTCAGGCTTATACCTCTCATCTTGCAGCACGGGAAACCAGTGGTTTATGCGTCTCATCAGCTCAAGGTCCATGAGCTGAACTACCCCACGCATGATTTGGAGATAGCAGCAGTCGTCTTCGCACTGAAGGTGTGGAGACACTATCTCTATGGGGTCAGGTTCAAGCTCTTCTCTGACCACAAGAGCTTGAAGTATCTATTCTCTCAGTTTGAGCTGAACATGAGACAAAGACGCTGGATGGAGCTTCTGAAGGACTATGATTTTGACCTCCAGTACCACCCAGGCAAGGCGAATGTGGTGGCAGATGCCCTCAGCCGTTAGCCACAAGGCCTGGTGGCACATATGATGATTCAAGTGTGGAGGATGCTCGAGGATATAGCAGAGTACGACTTCAATTTTGGTCTGTAGTCTTCTATTATTCAGCTATCGAGCCTGTCGATTCAACCCTCTCTTGTCGCAAAGGTAATCGAGTCTCAGCAGGCAGACGAGTCATTACAGGATTATCGAGCAGAGGCAACATCTGAGAGTCAGACAGATTAGCAGATTGGTGTTGATGGTGGACTTCACTTCAGAGGCCGATTATGTGTTTAGGATATTCCTAAGTTGCGCAGAGACCTTATGACCGAGGCACATTGATCGTAATTTTTTATCCACCCTGGCTCGACAAAGATGTATCGTGATATGAAGAGACAGTATTTTTGGACGGGGATGAAGCGCCAGATTGCCAGTTTTGTGGCCGAGTGTGACACGTGCCAGCGTGTCAAGGCCGATCATCAGAGACCCCCTGGTCTATTGCAGCCGTTGATGTCCCGACGTGGAAGTGGGAGCACGTATCTACCAATTTTGTCATGGATTTACCGAGGACTCAGTGCAGTCATGACGCCATCTGGGTTGTCGTGGATCGTCTGATGAAGTCGGCACATTTCCTTGCGATTCGTGCAACTTGACCTTTGGACCAGCTTACGAGGTTATTCATTGAGGAGATTGTGAGACTGCACGGCATTCCAGTCTCGATCGTTTCTGACCGAGACCCGAGGTTCACGTCTCAATTTTGGAGGAGCTTTCAGAGAGCAATGGACACTGATTTACAGCTCAGCATCGCGTATCACCCACAAACCAATGGCCAGACCAAGAGGGTCAATCAGATCCTTGAGGACATGCTTCGGGCCTACGTGATTAACTTCAGGGGTAGCTGGGATGAGCATCTGTGATTCGCTGAGTTCGCATACAATAACAGCTATCAGGTGACCATTGGCATGGCTCCTTTTGAGGCATTATATGGCAGACCATGTAGATCTCCGAGTTGTTGGACCGAGGTTGGAGAACGGTGTCTCTTAGGTCCCGAGCTTGTGCAACAGACATCAGAGGTTATCGATATCATCAGGCAGAGGATGTACACAACTCAGAGCCGGTAGAAGAGTTTTGCTGATAGCCTGCATCGTCCCATAGAGTTTGATGTAGGGGACCACGGTATCTCAAGGTCTCGCCCATGAAGGGCGCAGTTTAATTTGGAGTGAATGGCAAGCTTGCCCCGAGATTCATAGGACCTTTCGAGATCACTGAGCGCATTGGCGCTGTGGTCTATTGGCTTGCCTTACCATCTCAGTTATCTAGTGTCCACAACATTTTCCACATCTCTATGCTGAGAAAGTGTGGGTCAGAAATAGTTCCTGTTATTGATTGGCAGCCGTTAGAGGTTCGAGAGGACGCTTCTTACATTAATCAGTCAGTGCGTATCCTTGATCGAAAGGAGCAGGTCCTTCGGACCAAGGTCATTCCCTTGGTGAAAGTTCAGTGGGGCCACCATTCTATTGATGAGGCATCTTGAAAGCGCGAGGCCGAGATTCGAGAGCACTATCCCCATCTCTTTGATGATTGATTATATGATGTATCTTGTAAGTTGTCTCCGATTTTATATGACGATGCCTTGTTTCCTCCTCTATTATGAGTAATGTTTACTTACAATGATAATATAAATTTTGAGGATAAAATTTTTATTTGGAGGGGAGAGCTGTAAGACCCGTATCCTAGTCCGTACCATTCTGTAGGCTTCTGCGATCCTCCCGGTCAAATTTTAGCAACCCTTAACCCGTATCTGATGTTTGTACGTAATCCTAAGTCGAGTCCTGCATACCAACGTCTGCTCGATTCGAAACTTGTATCTTAGCAACCGCACCGTTGCCGCGGTTCTAACACCATGATTTGCGCACCGAACCGATACCTGGGTCAGAAGATGTGGGCCTGCGTTCATTCTGAAGAAACGTCGCGTGTTGCGAATCTCTACGACATGTCCCTTCAATCAATCAATCAATCCCATCAAGTCAAGTACAAGTAACCCATACCCTACCCTTACCTCTCTCTTACACAAGCTACCTAAAGTCAACTCTTACATCACTTCATCCATCACTCCACCCATCACCCATCACACCTCACCCATCACTCCTCTCTCTCTCTCTCATTCCATCTCTCCACTTCCAAGCAACCCAAAAAAAAAAAAAGAATTCCACACGTCCAAGCATTCCCAAGTTTTTCCAAAAACAACAAGTGTGGCCCACCCTCTCATCTCTTATCCCCACCATCAAAATTTCATCATCCACCGTCAAAGGTTAAGCATATGAGCTAAGAGGCTAAGGGACTAAGGAGAAGGCCTAGAGGTGGGTGATCCACCGTTAAATTCTTATTTTTAGGGCCCACTTATTGGTGAGACCCATTTTGATGTATGAGTTGTATCATGTGGGGCCCATAGTGGCGGGGCCCCTCCATCACTGTCTCTCTCTCTCTCTCTCTCTCTCTCTCTCTCTCTCTCTCTCTCTTGTGAAATATCTTGTGGCCACTTCAGTGCAAGATGATCTTGACCATCCGATCGTGAGGCCCACCTTACAGCGAGTCCATTGGATGGCCAAGATGAAGGAAAACACCAATATCATGTTGATCCAATGGGTGGGCCACGTCCATGTGGGACGATGGACGTAGGTTGTGGCTAACATGGGGTGCGTGTACTGACATGGGTGTGTACTAACAGCTAACAAAAAAAATTAAAGTTTGGGGTGGGCTGCTCATGCAGGCCCACCTTGATGTATGTATATAATCCACATCGTCCATTCCATTTCTCAAACCATTTTAGGCATTAAGCTGAAAAATGAGGCCAATCCGATAATCAAGCGGGCCATAACATAGGAAATAGTGCTATTACCGTTAAAACCCACCCTGATTCTTCTATTCGCCAAAAACACATCGCATATTGGTCTCATTTGGTCAATCATGGGCCGTAGAATCCAGTGATTTGAGGCAGCAGCAGGCGCTGCTGCTGACCGTCCTCTGGATGCAGAAGCGTCCTGCGCTGCTATGTTGGGCTGGGACCCACAGCCATGGGCCCCACGTGATGTGTGATGAACATCAACACCTTGCACTTGGTGGGCTCCCCTCAAGGCAGCGAGCCACCCAAAAATCAGCCGTATACGAGACTCAGGTGACCCACCTCACATGGAACAGTGTTGAATTGGACGTCTGCCATTGAAACCCTTTATGGGTCACAGAAGTTTTGTATTAATATGAAATTTATTTTTCCATTTCACCCAGGTCCGTATGACCTTACCAACAGGCTGGGTGGAAAATAAACGTTATGGTGGGCCCAGGTCCGTGTGACCTCATCCACAGGTTGGGTGGAAATTAAACATTATGGTGGGCCCCAAGGTCTGTATGACCTTGTCAACAGGTTGGGTGGGAAATAAACATTTTGGTGGGCCCCAGATCTATGTGACCTTATCCACAGGTTGGGTGGAAAATAAACATTATGGTGGGCCCCACATGGGACCCACCATGATGCATGTGTTTCATCCAAATTTTCCAACCATTTTGGAGATTATTTTAAGGTCAATGATGGGATAAAAATATATATAAGACAGATCTAGGATCAGGTGGACCACATTATAGAAAACAGGGGGTTTAAACGTCCACCATTAAACCCTTGGGAATTCTAATAGTGGAAATCTTATCACCACTTATATTTGAGTGTGGCCCATTTGATATACATATGGCCCATGTGGTGTGGCCCACTTACCATATTTATGGCCCATTGTTGAGGCCCACCTTGATTTGTATGAGGCCCGTTGTTGAGGCCGCTTTAATAGATATGAGGCCCATGTTATGAGGCCCATTATGACATATGCGAGGCCCATGTGATTGGGCCCATCTTGATGTGTTTGTGGCCCGTTGTTGAGACCCACTTTGATATACACGAGACCCATGTTATGAGGCCCATTTGATATATTGAAGGCCCATGGGTTGAGGCCCAATAGGATGTACATAAGGCCCATTGAAGTGTGATTCCACCATGGTATATATGTTGACATTTATAGTAGGCTATTCCTTGGGAGCAATGATGGTTTGATGTCCACATTGTAAGGATAATGTTGGTTAAATGTTCGCATTATGACTTTCCCTAAGGCCCATTGATAGGCCCATACTTGTAGTGTGTAGGCCGTGCAGGCCCATCTCCGTTATGAACATAGTCCATCACCATGTAACATGTTTAGTATAGATCCTTGATTCATGATCATACGCATCATATGTATGCTTGATATGAGGAGTGACTGATCATAGCATATGCCCTCGGGCAGATTGTTTATGGGCTCCCTGATAGGTGGAGTTGCCCTACATGAGCGCGTGGTACACGCAGGACTGTTGCATGACTGGTAGTGTGATTCATGCACTTCGCATTTGTATGACATGATTACTATATGCCCTAGCAACATCAGGGCCATTGCCTCCACAGACACATCATGGGTGGCCGGATTGGATACCGAAAATATTGTTTCTAGCATCGGGGCACCATGATGTCCCTGGGTGAAAGTCCCTAAACCCGATGGTACCAGAGGATGACTCCAACGTCGAGACCGAGTGGATACATGAGCACACGAGGGCCGTATAGCAATAAGCCGCGTCTCCCACTGTGTCATGGTCGATTGAAAAGGGTGACCTTACGTGCCTGAGTGAGGGGGCAATTTCTAGGTTGAGTTTGACCAGCTTGAGGAATGGGTCCGCTATCAACAAGCTGGGCCCGATATTGGCAGGTGGATAGTGAGGTCTTTTTCACTCTCTCAGTTGTGCGTTCGGATAGGGGCGGCAAACTAGCATAGAGTGTACCAGACTCTGGTGATTATCCAAAATGAGAACTGTACTGATATATGATGAGGATTGGTATGCTTGAACTACATCTCGCATCGCATGGTCTTGACATGGCCAATAGCATTCATATCTTGCACCGCATAGCCTTGGTATGGCTGATTGCATTCATGTACTCATCAGCATAATTTCGCATTTCTCTGACCTTGCATTCTGAGCACGCTTATATTTCACACACACTTACACCACCCTTTAAGCTTTCTATAAGCTTATGCACAATTTATACGTGCAGGTGACGCCAGGACGCAGCCATAGCCTTGTCACAGTTGGAGTGTACAGCCGAGCTTTTGGAGTTTCTGTTATTATCATTATCTTGTATTTCCCTTTCATCAGTGCTGTACTCAAAATTTTTTATCATAGTGGATTTTGGGATAGTGTTCTTGTGATTATTGTTCGTGGGTTATGTTTATGGTTATGCTCATTACGAATCAAAATCATATTTAAAATCCTCCTTGTAGGATCCTAGGATCAAAACCTAGTGTATAGGTGCAGGGAGCCGAGAATGGGGTACTATGGAGGCTATTGGCGTCGGATTCGACGATCGAGAATTTTGTAAGCCCGGTTTTCTAGTTTGGGGCGTGACAGAAAGTCAATTTACTTCCCATACGAATACTATCAATTCATCATGTTAGCTATGCTCATCACTTCAAGATCAGTTTGAAACTCAAGTACTGAATCTGAACTCATCCCATTTCCTTCTTTTTCTACTTAATGATTTTATATCAACGATCAGTTTTTATTCATTCGTTTTATTTTTGCATTCTTTTTCAGATTTTTCATTATTTTTCATAACCTCTTTGTCGATCTCCTGTTTTTTTTAACTGGTTCTTTTCTTCTTTTAAGGTGGATAAAATTCTCCAGACTCGATTCTTACCATCTATCAATGATTTACATATTAACTATTAGAAATTCTAGTACATCTTATAGAAGGCAATATTGAAGTGAATGTATCATGTGATTTAGATTAACATGATTTAGATTACTTAGCTAATCAACTCTAACAATCCAAAATTCAATCTCTATCTTATCATACTCAAAGCATTCTTAAGTACACAATTCATCGCTTCCCAAATAGATTTCAACTTGAAACAATGAAAATTTTCAAAAATTTTGCTCAAAACTGAGAAAACACTGATTAGTTTACCTAATCCCCCATCCCCAACCGAAAAATCTACATTGTCCTCAATGTAAAATAATTAAGCATATAATGCAAAAGAGGCAATGAAAAGAAAAGGGAAGTGATGGAAAGGTAATACCTGAAGAAGGAATTCTGAGGCTTTTCCAATAATCTTAGTATGAAGATAGGTTAGCACAACACAAAACTCAACAAAGTATAAGCAAACTATCCTAAATAGCGAAAGCAAACTACCCTATATGAAAGCGATAAACCTACCTATACCTCCATGAGACTAGGAGATCAATCCTGGTACACAGAATTAGTCAGAGATATGGACATGTCCTCTAAATCAAATTTTTTAACAAATGGCTTTAATCGATGTCCATTTACTTTGAATTCATTGGCATTGTTTGGATTCCGAATCTCGACAGCCCCATGAGGATAAACATTAGTAATAGTGAAAGGGCCAGTCCAACGAGATCGGAGTTTACCTGGAAAAACATGTAACCAAGAATTATACAGAGGACCTTCTGACCTGGTGTGAATGATTTTCGAAGAATGTGCTGATCATGAAACACCTTCATCATGTCCTTATAAATTCTCGAGTTCTCATATGCGTCATTTTGGATCTCTTCAAGTTCATTCAACTGAAGTTTACGTAGCGAGCCAGCATTGTCCAAATTAAAGTTCATATTTTTAATAGCCTAGTAGGCCCTATGTTCCAACTCCACAGGCAAGTGGCAAGCCTTCCCATAGACAAGTCTAAAGAGAGATATTCCAATATGGGTCTTAAATGCAGTACAGTAAGCCCATAAGGCATCGGTCAAGCGGATCGACCAATCCTTATGGTCAAGGTTAACCGTTTTTTTCCAAAATGTGTTTGATCTCCCTATTGAAAATCTCAACTTGCCCACTTGTTTGTGTGTGGTATGGAGTGCTCGCTTTGTGGGAAATGCCATATTTCTTCATTAAGTTCACAAATGGCCTATTACAAAAATGTGAACCTCCATCACTAATCATGGCTCGAGGCATTCTGAACTGGGAAAGGAAGTTCTTTTTTAAGAATTTAATGACCGTTTGATGATCATTGTTCTAGCATGGGATTGCTTCGACCCATTTAGTGATATAGTCTATTATGAGCAATATATGTAAATTTCTAAAAGATTGGGGGAATGGTCCCATGAAATCGATGCCTCAACAATCAAATGCTTCAATGATCAGAATGGGGTTCAAGGGCATCATATTTCGATAGGACAATGCTCCCAATTTCTGACAATGCTCACAAGCTTTGCAAAACTCATGAGTGTCCTTAAACATAGTGGGCCAGTAAAAGCCGCACTGCTGAATTTTGGTCATTGTCTTTTTGGCAGAAAAATGACCACCGTAGGCCTGAGAATGACAAAAGGAGATGACACTTTAGAGTTCATTGTCTGGCACACATCTCCTTAAGATTTGGTCTGGGCAATATTTAAATAAATATGGATCATCTCAGAAGAATTTGCATACCTCAGTAAAAAAAATTCTTCTTATCTTGCGTAGTCCAATGTGTCAGTATAAAACCTATAGCAAGATAAGTAGCAATATCCATAAACCAAGGTGAATGGGAGACTTTGAACAATTGTTCATCAGGGAACATTTCATTTATATGTGTCGTCTCAAGGGAATTAGAGAGATCAAGAAGGAAAAGATGGTCAGCCACTACGTTCTCTACTCCCTTTTTATCTTTTATTTCCAAATCAAATTCTTAGAGTAGGAGGATCCATCTTATCATGTGGGGCTTAGCATCATTCTTAAAAAAGAAGATACTTGAGTACCGCATGATCTGTATAAATGATGATCTTAGATCCGATCAAGTAGGACCTAAATTTGTCCAAAGCGAACACCACGGCTAAGAGTTCCTTTTCCGTAGTAGAGTAGTTCACTTGGATAGGAATTAGATTTCTACTTGCATAATGAATAACGTAGGGCTTCTTCTCTTTTCTCTGGCCTAAAACCGCCCCAAGAGCATAGTTAGACGCATCGCACATAAGTTCAAAACAAAGGCTCTAGTCGGGTGGCTGCATGATAGGTGCAGTGGTTAACATGCCCTTGAGCTTAGTAAAAGCTTACTAGCATTGCTCAGTCCACTCGTATGATGCATCCTTTTGAAGTAGATTACATAGAGGACGAGGGAGGTGACTAAAGTCCTTTATGAAACTCCTGTAAAAACTAACGTGTCCTAAGAAGGATCGCACATCTTGTATGTTCTTGGGTGGAGGTAAGTTAGAGATAAGATCGATCTTAGCCTTATCTAGCTCAATTCCCTTAGATGAGATGATATATCCAAGGATAATTCCCTTACGAACCAAGAAATGACACTTCTCTCATTCAGTGCCAAATTCTTTTCCTCACATCGCTTCAACACACATTTAAGATTCTCCAAATAATTACTGAAGGATGGACCAAACACAGAGAAGTCGTCCATGAAGACCTTGAAATATTGCCCCACCATGTCAAAAAAAATTATCATCATGCATCACTGAAAAGTTGCGGGGGCATTACACAGTCTAAATGGCATCCTTTGGTAAGCAAAGGTGCCAAAGGGACATGTGAATGTGGTCTTTTCGTGATCTTCAGGGGCTCTCTCTATTTAGTTGTAGCCCGAATACCCATCAAGGAAGCAATAGTACAAGTGACCCACTAGCCTTTCCAGAATCTGATCAATGAAGGGCAAAGGAAAGTGGTCCTTCCTTGTAACAATATTCAATTTCCTGTAGTCAATGCACATTCTCCAACCAGTAGTAACTCTACTCGGCACAAGTTCATTATTGGCATTGGGTACGATGGTGATTCCGAACTTCTTAGGAACCACCAGAGTTGGACTCACCCATTGGCTATCGGATATAAGGTATATGATACTCATATACAATAGCTTGAGAACTTCGGCCTTAACCATTTTCTTCATGTTTGGATTTAATCTACATTGTGGTTGTCAAGAGGTCTTCGCATTATCCTCTACATAAATGTGGTGAGTACAAATCAAAGGATCAATTCCCAAGAGATCCACAATCTACCATCCAAGAGCTCCTTTGTGCTCAATGGGAGTAGAGTTAAGCATACTCTCTTGTTCTTGCTCAAGGTGGGAAGAAATCACCACCGGGTATGTCTCATCTTGACTTAAATAGACGTATTTCAATTCAGAGGGCAAAGGTTTTAGGCCAAGCTTCGGTGCCTTGAGATTAGATGGTAAAAGCACTACATCAGTCTAGGGTAATTTTTCAAAATGTGGCCTCCACCGGTTAACTTCAAGTACCAGCACAGTATCTAACATGGTCCTTATCTCCCTAATCATATCATCATCAAAATTATGGGAGTGGGCCAGGGACGTATCTAGAGGGTCAGAGGATAAGGTCAAAAGTGTTATATCTTTCACGAAAGAGTCAATCATGTTAATGTTGTGGGAATCGTCATCATCCTCTAATTACTTGCCCATATTGAAAAAGATATTCAACTCCAATGTCATATTTCCAAAAGATAAACTCATGACTCCATTCCTTCAATTAATGATTGCATTTGATGTGGCAAGGAATGCGCGACCAAGAGTTACTGGAATTTGTGTAATCATATCCACGATGGGTTGAGTATCCAGGACAATACAATCTACCAAGTAGTAGAATTTGTCAACCCGAACCAACATATCCTCAATTATCCCTCTCGGTACACGAACTGAGCGATCAACAAGTTATAATGTGGTTCAGGTGGGTTTTAATTCATCCAAACCTAGTTGTTTGTAGACCAAGTAAGGAATCAGATTTACGCCAGCTCCTAAGTCGAGAAGTGCATGCTCAATTCAGTGGTTCCCAATTACATAAGTGTTGGTTGGGCTACCGGGATCATTATATTTCTGTGGCACATCTTGTTTTAGGATAGCACTCACTTTTTCAATTACAAAGATTTTCTTTTGAATATTTTGCCGTCTTTTGGTCGTACACAAGTCTTTCAAAAATTTATCATATGAAGGTATTTGTGTAACGACATCTAGTAGAGGAATATTGACCTTCACTTGTTTCAGCACCTTTAGAATGTCCTGAAGTTAGAGAGGGGTTTTGGTGCAATCAACCGTTGGGGGAATAATGCAATCGACTTACCTTGAAGTTCTAGTTCTAATTCATATGGAGTGTTGCTAGGTCTATCAGTTTCATCTACTTCTAGGTCCTTAGACTTTTCAGCCCTTACCGAAGTAGATTTGTCAATTATCTTCCCACTCTTAAGAGTAGTGATAGACTTAGCTTGCTCCATTTGATTTGAAAAGCTTAGATCACTTATTTCGTATTGCGGTTTAGGATTGGGAAAAGGTTGAGCAGGTAGAATCCCTCTCTCTAATTGAATTTTTAGTCTCACGCCCTTGTATGGCCTTTGAAAGGTCTTGAAGGGTTTGCAATATACTCTGATTGATAAGCTCTTAGTTTTGAATATGTTTCCAGAGCGGATCTTCTTGAGATTTTCCTTGATTCAAGAATTGGTTAGGGATTCCATGAGGAGTAGTTGTTTGTCCATTCCTCCAACTAAAGTTCGGATGATTTCTCTAACTAGGATTATATGTGTTAGAGATGGGTCCATTGAAAAGTCTTTAGTAGTTATTCACGGCATTCAATTGCTCGTTCAGTACCTCTTGAAAAGCAGATATCGTTAGGCAATTTTCAGTTGTATATATGTTGCAAGCACAGATACCGCAAACAACTTCCGTAGCCTTATCCTTCTTAAGTTCCATGGCCTCGACCTTTCTTGTGAGACTGGACACTTTAGTATTTATATCATCATCCTCTTTCAGCAAGTATATCTCACCCCTCTCCCTTGCTTGAGTAGGCTTAGATGTGGTGTTAGATTTTAGAGAGATGTCCCATGATTGTGTGGTTTTGGCAAGTTTGTCAAAGTAATCCCACACCTCATCAACATTTTTGTTCATGAACTCCCATTGCACATCGTCTTGATAAATTGGCACATGGAAAATGTCAGCCCATCGTGGAAGAAAGTTGTTATGCGCCACGTTTCAAACCCGTGTTGGGGGCATGAACTGATGAGATCCTTGAACCACTCCCAATATTGGAAGAATGTTTCATCTTCCTTTTGGGTGAATTTCATGATCGACTTCCTGATGGTGTTCATCTTATGGTATCAAAAAAAAATTATGAACTCCTTCATTATGTCATTACATGTGCCAATAGATCGCGGACGTAGTGAGTGTAAACACGTCTTAGCTTTTTCTTTCAAGGAGAAAGGGAAGAGTTTCAGCCTAACTGTGTCCTCAGACACGTTAGGAAAGTATAAAGTGGCTATAACCTCCTCAAACTCTTACAAGTGCAGGTATGGATTTTCATATTTAAGTCCAAGGAACTTTGGAAGGAGTTGTATCACTCCAGGCTTAATATCCATATTTCCTATGTTTTTTGAAAAAACCATACATGAAGGGATGCTCACCCCTGCCAGTTATAAGTAATCTTATAAAGTACGAGGCGGGGGTGCATGGTGCACCTCATTCTCATCCTGAACTTCCACAACCTGAGGCTGCAGCTGATTCACTAGTTGATTTGCAGCCATAACCTCAATTAACTCTTACGATCTCAAGTAGTGTTTAACCCTGTGATGGATAGATAACCCCTTAACCAATCCTCCTTCACTCAAGAGACGTCGAGTGTTGTCACGGACCCATTGGGCATAAAACACTCTCATCCCTCAATTTCAGAATCTAACCTAAACCTAAAAGAAAGAATGGAAATAGAAATCTAGAAATAGAAAGAGAAGAATTAGAAAGAAGTTACCAAATTAGAAGATTCTATGTTAGGATCCTGCAAAAGAAAAAGGAAAGTGAATTAGTTTCTAAAAAAAAAAGAAATAAGAAAGCAACCTAGGTTCTAAAAACAGAAAAGGAAACTTTCTAAACCTAGAAATAGAAAGCTAAGTTAGTTTCTAAAATAATTTAGAAAAAATCCTAACCTAAAAATAGAAAGTAGAAAAACCTTAATCTTAACCTAATTCCAAAACTAGTCAATCTCAGAAAAATGCAACCGTTAGTCCCGGCAACAGCACCAAAAACTTATTCACAACCTCAAGTATAGGGCCACGATGTAGTAATAATCTCAGTGAGACCGAGGTCGAATCCACAGGGACTAATGTCATGTGTATTTTGAAAGCAACTAGAAATAGAACTAGAAGAATATGTAAATCAAAATATGAAAGTGTAGAGAGAATAATTGTGAATTATTTAACTAAAACTTGTAAATTTAAAGGTGGGAACTAGGGTTTCCAAGGATCCACTTGTAGTAATCAGGAAGATCTATGCTTAATTCAAGGACAACTGAAATTGGAGTCCTATCTTATCCAGCTGAAAGATATCTCAATAAAATCAAATCTGAACTTCCTTTGACCTAATTCTCAATGGATGAGAGTTGCAAGAACTGGAAGTGATTCCATCACAAAACCATGCCCAGGAGACAATAGCTCACAACAGGATATACCAATTCACAATCAACATAGGAGAATTGTGAAGATTAGAAGGAATTCCATCACCCAGCCATGCCCAAGGGATGATGGTGAACAACAGGATTTACTAACTTCACAATCTCAATACATAAAAAGAACATACTCAAAGCTATTGCAAATCTACTGTCATTTGAGTCACAATAAACCATTAAAAATTAAAAATATTTATTAAATATCAAACTAGAATCAAAGCGATAGAAAACATCCCATCACGCTACAAGCTTCACCTCTTAGCCTTAGCTAAGAGGTTTAGCCAGCTGTAGACATGATTGGATCTAAAACCCTAGAAGAAAGCATGAAAAACTAAGGAAAAAAAAATAAAAATGCTTGGCGATGGCTCTCTACCCTTGTGCTTCTCTCCTCCAAACCCTAGATTGATTAGATAGATCCCCAGAGATGCCCTGGGGACTCTTATTTATAGTTGTGCAACACCTCCTTGCCCACCTCTTTGAAAAAATTAAGAAACTGCCTCAAATTTACACACTCCGCATAACTTTGTGTAACTTTGCGCGATTCGTTCGATGACATTAAACTGCCTTTGATGTCATTGAAGGTGTCTTTTATACGTATTTTTTTCATGCTTTTGTAACTTCATCCAGACTCTGTAACTTTCCATGTCATCGAACCTACCTTCGAGTCATCGAAAAGGCCTTCGATGTCATCGAGCGTTGTTCGAGGAATCGATAATGTGTCCAAAACAGTCCAGAGAGTTTATTCAATAAATTCGATGTCATCAAAGAGACCTTCGATGTCATCGAGCAGGTCTTCGATATCATCGAGGAAGCCTTCGAGTAATTGAAAATGGTGTCCAATGTGTCCAGTGAGTTTTGTCGAAATTTCACAGAAAATTCGATGTCATCGATGAGGTCTTTAATGTCATCAAGCATGGCTTCGAGTCATTGAACAAGTCCTCAAGTCATCGAAAAATATCTTCAATTTGTCTAGCGACTAACTCGATTTTCTTTCATAAATGATGTCATCGAATGGTGATTGATGACATAGTCAATGTGACTTCTACACTTGTTCTTTCGACTTCTTTCCTTCTTCACTTGGTTTTCTTGAATCCTGAGACCTTGAAATCTTTAATTTGTCTCCTAAGATCCATTCTTTGCCTTGGTGATCTTTGAGCAACAAATCCATACTTTTAGCATGTTTTCCAATCTAAGCTCTTAAATTCACCTTACAACACAAACATCAGTAAAATAAGACATAAAGCAGTATCATGTTCATAAAACCAAGATATAAATGAGGTTCAATATACAATATTTGACCCTTAACACTAACTCAACAAAAAGGGGAGCGACAATGGCCAACTTAATAAGGAGAAGAGTGGTAATGACCAACTCAAAGAAGAGTGGCAAAGGCTAACTCAACAAAATTAGTAAAGGCAAGGGCAAGGCCTGTATCCATCGCTCCTTATAAATTCATAAGGATCACTTGTAATTGACATCATATCATAATTCCCAAAAGGGTAGATAACTGTTAATGATAAATTAAATAATTGCAAGAAGGAAATCACAGCAACATGAAAACATAGTATGTAACAAGTAAGTCAAAGCATATCAACTTAAATTAAAGTAAGCTTAAAGGATAAAACTCTTACCTTGGTTGTCTGATCGTCGTCTAAGGATGTAATTTAGAACCAATCTTTATTCAGATTTACCAGTTTAGATTTGACTAGGGTAAGAATTAGAGGTTCCGGGTTATGGATTGTGGGGTTCATGCTATGCCTTATATCATATAAGTTTAAAGACCCAGTATGACCTTCTATTGAGTTAACTTGGCTTTGACATGGAGGACTCCTCCACTACCTTTGATTAGGGAGTTTGAAAGGAGAGAATCACAGGAGTAAGGAGGAAGGAGGAATTTACGCCGATCCGAGTTTTCTGCTTGGCCCGAAGGATTCCAACGCCAGGTTCCTTCTCTTCTTTTCTTTTCCTTTCTTTTCTTTTCCTTTCTTTTCCTTTCCTTTCTTCTCTTTTCTTTCTCTCTCTTTCTTTCATTCTTTCTTTCTTTCTCCTCCTTTGTTGAATCTTCAAAAAGTCGGGTGGGATGCTTTTATAGGCGTCCAAGCTCTTAGGTTTGCGTGCGTAACTCTTACGTATACCGGAGTGGAATAGGCTAGAACTTACGCAGCCCCTGCGTAAGGAATTCAGTTTCGGTTCTTGCTGGGGTAGGTGGGGTCCACCGTCATGGAAATTCAAAAAATTTGATCCTTCCATCAGATTTTGCATGAAGCCTTAGTCTATAATTCGAAATATGAGGTGGATCCATGCTATGGATGGTCCGCACAGTTCATCGTGGCGCAGATCCGTTTACCGTCGATTATCTGTGCCTAAAACCATGCATGTACGACTGCTTGGAAATGGATGGTGAGAACTAGGGTCTGGTCGGTTTTGACCCGTGGCCACCATGGACGGTTCAGATCGTCCAGCTGGACGATTATGGTGGGCCACAACTCCTTCCAACAGATGTTGTCTATTTATGTTGTGGATGGCGGGATTTCTTGAAGGCGTTGTCACAGGCACATGTGCATGCATGAGTGCACAGGGCCAGCTAGGTTATGTTCAGATTCAACTTAGCAGCAAACTAGATGGTTTGGATTTTCTAAAGGGCCACTAATGGTGGGCCACAACAGTTACAAACGGACGGTTCCTTTTAAATATCGCATGTGGGAGTTGTGTTTTGTTTGAAAGAAGTCGGGTCAAGGCTTCTTTGATCGCCTTCCAATTACGGTGCGGTGCGGATATGCATAGTCCGTGCACAAGCACTGCTCATAAGTGGGGTCCACAGTGATGTTTCTAAGAAATCTATACCGTCCATTCGTTTTTTCCATCTAATTTAATGGGTTAAGCCCAAAATTAAAGCATATCTAAAGATCAGATGGGCCATACTCCATAAAACGATGGATGTTGTGATTTCCACCATTGAAACCTTTATAGGCCCTATAGCGATGTTTGTTTGTCATCCAACTTGTTTATAAGATCATACAGACATAGATGAAAGGGAAATATTCTCTCATGACCTTCCTCCACTTGATGAACTCCCAAAATCAACGGTTAAGGGGCTGAATTATCAATTTGGCCGCTTTTACAATGATCTAAGGGTTGAAATTCGATATGTATGGCTAATTTGTGATACATAGGCATGGTGTAAAATTTTACATTAATCGGATCGTGAGAACCAAGTGATCTAGAATTCAGGGGTCTAGGTTAATGGCAATTTCGTAATTATTGTTGATCTATGGGTTTTGTGAAATCTAAGGGTTCTACATGGTTGTAGGCACATTAAGGAGGAATTTACGTTGATCCGAGTTTTCTGCTTGGCCCGAAGGATTCCAACACCAGGTTCCTTCTCTTCTTCTTCTCTTTTTCTTTCTTTTCTTTTCCTTTCCTTTCTTCTCTTTTCTTTTCCTTTCCCTTTCTCTTTCTTTCTTTCTTTCTCCTCCTTTGTTGTATCTTCAAAACGTCGGGTGGGATGCTTTTATAAGCGTCTAAGCTCTTGGGTTTGCATGCGTAACTCTTACGCATACCGTACTGGAATAGGCTGGAACTTACGCAGCCCCTGCGTAGGGAATTCAGTTTCGATTCTTGCTGGGGTAGGTGGGGTCCACCGTCATGGAAGTTCAAAAAATCTAATCCTTCCATCAGATTTTTCGTGAAGCCTTGGTCCAGAATTCGAAATATGAGGTGGGTCCATGCTATAGATGGTCCGCACAGTTCATCGTGGCACGGATCCGTTTACCATCGGTTGTCCGTGCCTAAAACCGTGCATGTACTACTGCTTGGAAATGGATGGCGAGAACTAGTGTCTAGTCGGTTTTGACCCGTGGCCACTATGGACGGTTCAGATCGTCTAGATGGACGATCATGGTGGGCCACAACTCCTTCTAACAGATGCTATCTATTCGCATTATGGACAGCGGGATTTCTTGCAGCTGTTGTCATAGGCACGTGTGTGTGCATGGGTGCATAGGGCTAGCTAAGTTCTATTCAGATTCAACTCAACAGCAGACTAGACGATTTGGATTTTCTAAAGGGCCGCTGATGGTGGGCCACAACAGTTGCAAACGGATGGTTCCGTTTGAATATCGCAGGTGGGAGTTGTGTTTTGTTTGAAAGAAGTCAGGTCAAGGCTTCTTTGACCACCTTCCAATTACGGTGCGGTGCGGATATGCATAGTCCATGCACAAGCACTGCTCATAGGTGGGGTCCACAGTGATGTTCTAAGAAATCTATACCGTCCATTCGTTTTTTCCATCTAATTTAAGGGGTTGAGCCCAAAATTAAAGCATATCCAAAGATCAGATGGGTCATACTCCATGAAACGGTGGATGTTGTGATTTCCACCGTTGAAACCTTTCTATGCCCAACAGCAATGTTTATTTGTCATCCAACCTATTTATAAGATCATACAGACATAGATGAAAGGGAAATATTCTCCCATGACCTTCCTCCACTTGATGAACACCCAAAATCAACGGTTATGGGGCTGAATTATCAATTTGGCCGCTTTTACAATGATCTAAGGGTTGAAATTCGAAGTGTACAGCTAATTTGTGATACATAGGCATGGTGTAAAATTTCATATTAATCGGGTCGTGGGAACCATGTGATCTAGAATTCGGGGGTCTAGGTTAATGGCGATTTCGTAATTATTGTTGATTTATGAGTTTTGCGAAATCTAAGGGTTCTACATGGTTGAGGCACGTTTCTAAACAATTCTTACAAATGAACTTATATCTAAACCCTTACGGCTGGATAGTTATTTGCTAATTCAGTTAAGGGAAGGTTCATATGTCAAACCATGCGATGGATGGTCTTTTCTTAAAATCAACGGTCAGATGGATTGGTCTATTGCATAAAGGTCATTCCCAATGGTTAGGTTCATGTTGGGAGATAGATGTAAACTTAGGATAGCTAGATTGGTATCGTACACATGTATATGCCAAGTTAAATTTCATGGTAACACTCGAGAACTTTCAATACTCGGTATTAAAAAGTTCGGGTCCATCGAGTGAAAAAACCTCATGGGTAGTTATGATATGATATTTCCCTTCATATGAGCAACTTGGATTGCCCATCATATGGACCAAGTGTGAAATATGAAGACCCCACTTTAGTAGGCTTTTCCTTGGGTGCGAAGTTATCCTTTCGAGGCTTACCAACTCCTTATAAATCTGGATCTTTCGATTTAACTACTTCCAGTCGTCCATCGTAACTCAAATTGGGACCAAACTTTGGTCTCATATGACTACAAGGTTATACAAAATTTAGTCCCTGACCTATGATCCTACACCGTTGAATGTTGAAGCTAATTCCTTCCTTTTGGTACAAAAGTTGAAATTTTAGATTTACACTTTTTCTACCATTGATCAACTACCAAATTTTTTCCAACCGTTTGCCTATCCTGACTATACATTTCTCCCAAAATTGGGCCCTGATCATTAATTGTGAAACGTTAATTGAGATCAAGTTCGCTTTGGCACCCGTTAGGAGAATTTCTAAGATAGGTCAATCTAAATTTCGAATCACCAAGAAAATCATATATCCCAACTCTATTCGATGACCCTGATACAATAGATGAATTAGATTTAAAGAAAGAATGTCAAAAAAGGAAAAATTGGATAAACCCAATCCAAGTGGGATGTGAAACACACCCCTCTCACACGCCCACTCCCTTTAAAAAGGAGTGTACGTCCCTTCTCCACTTACATGCCCAATCTTCCCAACGCCCAAGGAAGAGAGAGAGAGAAAGAAAGAGAGAGAGAGAGAGAGAGAAAGAGAAAGCCTAGACACCATCATCCCATTCCTTCTCTACATGTATGGTGTCTCCCTTTTGTTCAAGTGATGTCGTGATTCATGTAGAAGTTTTCCTACATGGATATCTACATAGGGTTTAGATCAAAGGCTAAGGTGAGAGATTCCTTTAAGCTTACACTAATTTGAGTTGATATGATTTATCTTATTTTTGCATGCTTTCATATTACTGTGATTTTCCATACAATTGATTGATTTACCATTATCAATTATTTATCCTTTTCGGAATTATGGTTAAGGTATAATTTTAATTATGCGTAATTTTTATGAATTTATATGGGGTGATGGATACAAGCCTTACCCTTTGTCAATTTTGAGAGCGACGCGTGCTTCCACTCTATATTGAGTTAGCCTTTTGCTACTCTTCCCTTATTCTTGTTGAGTTAGCCTATTAGCCACTCTTCTCTTTTATTGAGATAGCTTAATGCTACTTTTCTCCTTTACTAGGTTAGCCTTGTGTTACCTCCTTTTATGGCTTAAGCATGTGTCTTGGAATTTCAAAACCCTCATTATTCGACTTATTTCTCTATTGATGCAAGTGATGTGTTATACGTCTTATATATAGTGGTTTTATATATTAATATGGACGTTATGCGTTTCGAGTAGCGGCCCTCTTTGTTGGCACGTAATCTCATGGGTTGGTGAGTAATTCACAATCAATGTAAGTAAATCGTCATGCGTGTTACATCACTTCTCGGAATTGGATGTCATAAATAGTCACTACATGAACACATCGTGTCACATAAATCCCTCAATCGCATTGTTATGTCGCCTTGAGATGTTCGCATAAATCCACATTAACGTTGGATACGCTGGTTGTAAGACCCGTGTCCTAGTCCGTACCGTTCCATTAGCTTCCGCGGTCCTTCTAGTCAAATTCTGACAACCTTTGCACCGTATCCGACGTTTGCGCACGATCCTAAACAGGGTCCCGCATACCTAAGTTGGTTCGAACCGAAACTTGTATCTTAGCGACCACCTCGTCGCCGCGGTTCCAACGCCGCGACTTGCGCACTGAACCGATGCCCAGGCCAGGAGATGTAGGCCAGTGTTTGTTTCAAAGAAACGCCCTGCGTTGTGAATTTTGAGGGAATCTCTATGATATGTCCCATCAATCAATGTCAAGTACAAGCCTTACCCAAAGTACAACAACCCATCCCTACCTTTTCAAAAGTCCACTCTCTCTCTCCCCTCACCATTCCTCTTTTTCCCATTTTCAACCACAACCATATCACTTTGACAAATTTTCAACCCAACCCATACCCTTCCTTACATCACCCCATCCATATCATTCCCATCACTTCACTCTCTCTCTCATTTCTCAAATCTCCCAAGCAACCCAAAATTCTATACGTCCAAGCTTCTCCCTCCCAAATGCCAAGTGTGGCCCACTTTCCCCACTCTCTCATCTCCCATCTCAATCGTTGATCTATCATCTACCACCATCAAAGTTGAAGGCAAGGAGCTTAGGAGCCTAAGGGAGCAAGGAGGAGGCCTAAAGGTGGGTGATCTTTGAGTTTCTACCGTTGATTTCATGATTTGAGGGCCCACTTGTTGGTGGGACCTATTTCGATGTATGTGATGTATCAATGGAGGGCCCATAGTGACGGGGTCCCTCCTCTCTCTCTCTCTCTCTCTCTCTCTCTCTCTCTCTCTCTCTCTCTCTCTCTTTGAATGGTGATGATGATATGATGAAGGGGTGAGTGTGGCCCACCATGAATCATATTTTCATGTGGGACCCATCGGATGAATGTGTTGGATCTACCCTATTCAGCCCATTAACGGGCCCGGTTGGAAGGAAAAAGGAAAACATAAATATTAGATTGATCTAGGTCAAGTGGGCCATGTTTATGTGGGACCCACCTTGACTAGAATGATGGGCCATGTCCATGTGGGACCCCCCACTATGCATGTGCTTATCCATGCCATCCAGCGTCCCTAGACGCTGGACGGGTGTAGCTAACGTGGAGTATGTGCACTGACAGGGTGTGTACTTACAAGCTAATTTTAAAAAAAAAAAAAAGAAAAGAGAGAGTTTTTGGGTGGACCACTTAGGTAGGCCCCACCTTGCTGTATGGGACCGATCCACACCGTTCATCCCGTTACCCAGATCATTTTAGCCGTTGAGCCAAAATTTGAGACCAATCTGATAATTAAGTGGGCCATACCATAGGAAATAGTAATTCTTACCGTTAAAAACCCACCCGATGATTCTACACACCGAAACACACTCAATATTGGGCTTGTTTTGTTAGTATTGAGCCATAGGATGCAATGGCCGGGGCGGATTTTCATGATGAGGGCCCCACCTAGGCAATTCCTGAGAAAAATGGATTTTCAAAAAATAAATATAAGGTGCAGCAGCATCAGCTGCTGCTGACAGAATGCAGCAGGCACTGCCTGCGCGCTGGCGGATGGGCAGTTTAGGCTGGCCCACATGGCCCAGTCGTGGGCCCCACCATGATGTATGTCTATGGTCCACACCGTCCATTTTGTGGGTCTCTTAGGGCCGAGGGTCATCCTCAAAAATCAACCGTATAAGGAACTCAGGTGGGCCACACCATTTAAATCATGTGAAG
Organism: Magnolia sinica; assembly: GCF_029962835.1. Lineage (NCBI taxonomy): Eukaryota > Viridiplantae > Streptophyta > Magnoliopsida > Magnoliales > Magnoliaceae > Magnolia > Magnolia sinica. The sequence continues at coordinate 27,340,665 of NC_080588.1, forward strand.
ACATGCCTAAACATATAAAAACACTTGGTGGGGCCTACCTGAAATTTGGATGCAGCTGAAACTTGGTCTGAACCCTCAGCCAAGTGGGACACACATAATGGGTGGGCTAGATTTGGGAACCACATTCGGTGGGCCCCAGTTTTCCCAGGTCCACGTGACCTTTTAATAGGTTGGATGTCAAATAAAACATTCAGTGGGCCCCAGGTCTCCATGACCCTATCAACAGGTTGGATGCAAATAAACATCATCGTGGACCCCCCTGACCGTGTGACCTTATAAATAGTTGGGTGGCAAATGAACATTCCAGTGGGCCCCAGTCCAGTAGGCCCTACCCTAGTCCACGTAACCTTATGAATAGATTGGATGATAAATAAATATTACAATGGGCCCTACCCTGGTCCACGTGACCTTATGAACAGTTGGGTGGAAAATAAACATTATGTTGGGCCCTAGGCTGGGTGGAAAATAAACATTATGGTGAGTCCTACTTAGAACCCACTTATGTATGTATTGTAATCCAGACCCTCCATTAGTGTGGGCTCCATCATGATGCATGTGTTTCATCCAAACGTCCAACCATTTTAGAGATAATTTAAGGCCCATTGATGAGGCCCACCTTGATTTGTATAAGGCCCATATTATGAGGCCCATTGTGATGTATGCAAGGCCCATGTGACTAGGCCCATCTTGATGCATTTGTGGCCTGTCATTAAGGCCCACCTTGATATATATATATATATATATATATATATATATGAGACCCATGTATGAGGCCCATTTGATGTACTGGAGGCCCATGGGTCAAGGCCCAATAGGACGTATATAAGGCCCATTGTAGTGTGATTCCACCATGGTATATGAGTCGACCTTTATAGCGGGCTATGCTTTGGGAGCAATGATGGTTTGATGTCCACATTGCAAGGATGATGTTGGTTAAATGTCTGCATTATCACTCTCCCTAGGGCCCTTTGATAAGCCCATACCTGTAATGTGTAGGCCGCCTGATATGAGAAATGACTGATCATAGCATATGCCTTCGGGCAGATCGTTTATGGGCTCCCTGACAGGCGAAGTTGTCCCACATGAGCGCTCGGTACCCGCAGGATTATTGCATGTTTGACAGTATGATTCATGCACTTGCATTAGTGTGATTGTGGTTACTCTATGCCCTAGTGACATCAGGGCCATGGCCTCCATAGACACATCGTGGGTGGCTGGACTAGATACCGAAAATATTGTTACTAAGCATCAGGGCGGCATAAATGTCCCTGGGTGAAAATTCCTAAACCCGATGGTACCAGAGGATGACTCCAACGTGGAGACCGAGTGGATTTATGAGCGCACGAGGGCCGAATACCAGGAGGTCGCGTCTCCCACTGTGTCATGGTCGGTTGAAAAGGGGTGTGGCCTTACTTGCCCGAGGGTAGGGGGCAATACTAGGCTGAGTTTAACCAGCTCATGAATGGGTCCGCTATCGACGTGCCGGATAGGTATTGGCAGACTATTGGTCAGGCAGATAGTGAGGTTTCTTACGCTCACTTGGACTGTGCGGCTAGAAGAGCGACAGTGCCATTTGGAGTGTACTGAACCTCAGTGATTATCCAGAATGAGAACTGTACTGATATATGATGAGGATTGGCATGCTTGAGTTGCATCTCGCATCGCATGGCCGTGTTATGGCCGAGAGCATTCATATTTTGCACCGCATAGCCTTGATACGGCTGATTGCATTCATATACTCATCACCATGATTCCACATTACTCTGACCTTGCATTCTGAGCACGCTTATATTGCGCACACACTTACACCACCCTCTAAACTTTCTATAAGCTTATGCACGATTGAAGTGTGCAGGTGACACCAAGACGGATTCGTAGCATAGTAACAACAGGAGCGTGCAGACGAGCTTCTAGAGTTTTGTTGCTTTTGTCAAATTATATTTCCCTTTCATACGCACTGTATCCAAAAGTTTTTTATCATAGTGAATTTTGTGATGGTGTTCTTGTGGTTATTGTTCGTGGGTTATGCTTTTGGTTATGCTCATTATGAATCAGACTGATGATTATAAATCTTCCTTGTAATATCCCAGGATCGGAACCTGGTAAATGGGTGCTGGGAGCCGAGAATGGGGTTCTACGGAGGCTGTCGGCGCCGGATTCGGCGATCGAAAATTTTGTGAGCCCGGTTTTCGAGTTCGGGGCGTGACACTGGTGAATCTTCGTAGGGTGAGAATGCGGGGCGAGCTGGATATCTTTAAACTATTTTCCACATTGTGATCGTGATCACTGATTGTGATGGACCGCACATACTTTGCTAGGCATGCATATCATATAGAATGTTTGCGCATACCGATATCACTTGTATTTGTGGAGTACAAGATGTATCGGAGCCCTTCTATTATTCTTATGGATCACTTGAATCATTGTAAACTTTAAAGGAAAACCACCACTATGAGTAGGGCGTTGACCCTCTCCAACCGTACAGATGTTGCAGATGAATCACTAGTTGATGTAAAGAACGACGACCGTTCTGTGAAAGACGGGTTCAAATAGAGAAGAAGAATAGTACACAATTAATTTTATTTACTTTCCGCTGCCAACTTTGATAATATAATAAGCTCCCATTGAGAGGGCATTTAATGATTTGTTGAATTCTTTTATTCTAATGGAATAATAACATAGTCGATTTTATTACCGTGAATGTAATTGTATGTGATTTAAATGAAAATAAAAAATAAAAATAAAAAAATAAAGTACGATTTTGATGGATCCAATTTTTACATTATTAACACCCGAAATTCTTAGACACATGTATGTACTTAGGCCCCGAAAATTCGGGATATTACAGATTATAACTCTTCATCCTTTGAGCTTTAAGAGTTGTATCTAAAAAAAGTGTTTAGAAAAATTAGGACAATAAAGTGGTTTAAGCCACATAGGATAATAAATATTAAATTTACTATTTACAGCAAGTTACAAATTTTAAGGAGTTTTAGTTGTAATTTAATTATGAAACTTCTTCCAAGGCTCGATATCCCTACATAAAGTGTCGTAGACTCACTTATTTCAATTATCAACCAATTTATGAATTTTTAGAATTTATTTCTATTTTCCTTATGAATTCGAGAAGTGTCCGGGTGTTGTCCAGAGTAGTTCCGTGAATTCGAATTCGAAGTAGTTATCCCTCGAGGAAGACGCATGCTCAACATCCTCTAAAAAGCGTCCTGAAACTTTTGTTTTTTTAGGGGCTGCCTGGCCACTCCCACTCCCACTAGTATGTTATATAGGTTTTCTTTGAGAAATGCTAGTACTCCTAGTTGCATCCGGTTACTTATACAGCGCAGTCGATTAATCCCAACTGTCTATTGGGTCAATAACATATTTTATGGTTTTCTTTGGAAGAATCACGCTGATCAGATGAGCCAATCGATCTCTGATTTGTGCCAACTTTCGCAGCCGTTCTTCTTCTGAGCCATGTACGGAAAGCAATCTATGATAGTCCCCAACAAATAGAATGATCAAATTGTTGATGTCACTTATTTTTGCATAAATGATCTTAGCCGTCCATATTAAAGGGCAACTATCAGATTGTTCAGTTAGATTAAATGGGTGTCATGTATGCAAGATATCCTTTGAAATTTGTGTTGGCCCAATGGACGAAATTCTCGTTTTCTTTAAACAACGGAGGAAATTCTATACGAGTGCACCTTTTGGTATTCAGCTCTCCAAAAACGTGGCACACATGTATGAGATCCAAGCCGCTCATGAGGGGAATCCTATCATATATATGCCATATCTAAGGTATCACATTGGTTTGATGGTCATATGGACCACATAGGCTCTCTCTCTCTCTCTCTCTCTATATATACACACACCACACACGCGCGCGCGCGCGCACACACACACACCCGCTTGACAATCTAATAAGCTTTTTATCTAGAGAAAGCATCTATGCAGTGGGGGCTACCAGAGTAGAGGCTTGGATCCTGCACATGGATGCCACATTGTGTGGTGGGAAAGGCAAGTGCCAAAAGAGGGCAAGCGAGTGAAATGAACATTCAAAATGTGGTTGGCTAGAAGAGGGGCGAACAGGGGTAGGGTTTGGGCCGGTCTAAGTCAGGCCAGGCCAGCTTCAGCTAAAGGTAAGGCCCAAGCCCATCACAGGTATCACAACGGACTCAAGCCCAAGCGCAAAAAAAAATAGTTGGGCCCGGCCTGACGTGACCCAGCATGAAAGTTGATAAAATCCCTATTTCTTTCTTGAATAATTATAATCTATCTGTTGATCAAGTGGGACATACATGCATAGAGAAATAGATATTTTAGATGAACGAAACCAACGGTCTATATTTAAAATGGATGGGTTGAAATGGCATATTTGCATGATATAACACATGTACATATAAAGTCAGGTCGGGTCAGGCTAAAATGGCCTGAGCCCAACCCTGACCTAAAAATTGATTGGGCCATGATGCAAGGCCCGAACTTGGCTCAGCCTGAAAAATTGATTGGGTTAGGCATGCAAGGGCCAAGCCCAACCTATAGGCCAAACTAGTAGGTCCAAGCCCTGCTCAGGGTAACGTAGAGCTGGTCAATCTTTCAGTGATCTAACCTGTTTATATGATGGGCCTCAACTTGTGTTAGGTGTAGAAAACATTAAAAAAAAAAAAAAAAAACTAAAAACCTCAATGGTAGGAATATTTTAACCTTTTTATTAATTGACCTTTTTTGTCATTTAAAAACTGAATGGTCTCCTTAACCTGTGAATAATAAAAAGCTTGAAGTATCTAATAATCTAGAGTTTCTTTTAGAGACAATGACATACACACACTTAGGTTTTGGTTGAATTTCAAAAAAAAAAAAAAAAAACTTGATTTTAAACTGTTTCCTAAAATCTGTATAATGTTTTGAAATTCAGTTAAAAAGTCATAAAATTCCGTCTTTTGAATTCCAAAAAGACAATCATGCCCTCTTAAACCTTTTGCTCAAGGTGCGCCTTTTGTTCCTTTGCACCTCCGGGTATCCACTTTGGCAGTGGATTACATAGTGAGCCCCACGATGATGATGCGTTTATTTGATCCACATTGTCCATCCTTCGTTAATCATGATTTCAGGGTATAAGCCTAAAAATGAAAAAGATCCAAATCTCATGTGGACCCACAAGAGTTGATAGTGACAATTAAATCCTACCGTTAAAAATGCTAGGGCCCACTATATAAAAAAAAAATTTTAAATTTCAATCCAACATATATTGATTAAGTAATGTGGACCTAAATTAATTGCCCATTATAATTCTTTTTTTCATCCTAACATGTTTGGCCCCAAGAAGTTATCAAGGGTATAGTGTTTAATCCGTTCCATTTCCTATAGTGTGGTTCACTTGAGATTTGGATCTGCCTCTCATTTGGGCCCATGCCCTAAAATGACCTCACAAAATGGATGGATGGTGTGGATGTACCACATACATCATGATGGGGCCCACAACTTTTGAAAGTCCAACAGGAAAACTGGTGAACGGACACAGATTTCCGGGGAAAGCCTTTCCATGGAAGTTCATGGAAGTTAGGTGGGCCCTGCCGTGATGTTTGTTGGAAATCCACCCTGTTCATTCTATTTTTTTTAGTTCATTTTAAAATATCCAACAAAAAATTATTCGGATCCAAGACTGAAGTGCGCGACATGAGAGGAAACTGTGGGGATTAAACGGCCACCATTGAAATATTTGCATGGCCACAAAAGTTTTGCGTCGAGGTCAAGTTTTTTGTATTTTCAGTTTCTGCAAGTAGGAATGACCTTATAAACAGTTTGGATGGCATATAAACATCAAGGTGTAGCCCAAAAAGTTTTCAACGGCAGCCATTTTATTTCCTAGTTTTCTCTCATGTGGCCCACTTGAGTCTTAGATCCAGCTCATTTTTGGTCGCATGTCTTCAATGGTCTCGAGAAATGGATGGATGGGGTGTATTACTCAAAGATGTTATGGTGGCCCCACCTAGCTTCTCAATGCGGTTAACTTACTACAGAAGGTTTTGCATGAAACCCGTGTTCCAAACGAAAGCAGACTGTGTGGTGTGCCATACGCTACCGGTCTCCGCGCTGTGTTGATGTCACTAAGGGTGTACATGAACCGGGCTAGCCCGGTTAACTCGCTCGACTCAGCCTGACCCAGAACTAGTTCAGGTCGGGACGGGCCATTTTCTTTAGCCCGAAACTGAGTTCGGGCTGAGTTCGAATAGGTCTAAGTTCGGCCCGACTCAGTCCGAAACCGGACTCGACTCAGCCCAACTCGCCCTTTAGGGTATATATACCCTATTTTTAAAAACCCTAATCCCCCAGTCACTTTCCCCTTTTGAGAAACCGCCTGACCCCAACACCCGACCCCACCAAACCCTGTCCCCTACTCGTTCTCTCCCTGCCTAACCCAGTAAATCTCTCTCTCTCTCTCTCTCTCTCTCTCTCTCTCTCCCTCTCTCTCTCTCTCATCCAACCAGCGGGCAGCGACGTCCGACCAGCATTCCACGACGTCCGACCAACATTTCGGCGCCCCCCCCTCTCTCTCTCTCGCATCCGACCAGCAGAGGCCGTTTGCCTCTCTCTGCTTATCTCTGCTCGTTTGTCCGTCCAACCACCAAAGGACCTCCACCTCTCTGCTCGTCTCGCCGCCCAACCAGCAGAGGCTCGCTCGTCCGTCCATCCAACCAGTATGATTTCTCTCTCTCTCTCTCTCTCTCTCTCTCTCTCTCTCTCTCTCTCTCTCTCTCTCTCTCTCTCTCTCTCTCTCTCTCTTTCAATGTATTGATTTGTGGAATGTGGAATGTGGATTTTTTGTTTCATATTTTCTTTTTCTTTTTTTTGGATCTTTATCTAATTATTTTTAATAGTTTTATTTTAGATGGTTTTATCTAATTATGATACATCATACATAGGCACTTCTTCATTATCATTAGCTGGCTGCATTTGCTCTTACTATTACACATGTATTTGATAAGCCATGATATTAGATAAGTTGACTGGCTAGAAAATATCAGCTTAAAATGTTCTGTTAATGTGGCCTACCTGACTAGTTGGATAGCTTGAAGATTTCTCCTGTCTGCCACGTTGACCTATTACTTGCAAATGCATTCTCTAATTTGCACACGCACCATGATTTAGAAATAAGTGGTTAGAAAACATCCGACGAAAATTTTCACAACTGTACATCTTTTGTTAATTGTGGTCCATCTAATTAGTTGGGTGATCTAATTCTTAGGATAGGAAATCTATATAGTGGTACCTTTTTTTATGGATAGCTTGGATATTGCACCTACATGCTATGTTGGCATATGTAATGGGGATTCCCATGAAGCTGGGACCTGGATTCAGCTAGGTGGGTGCGACTCTGAATGTAGGGCCCACCTCTATGTGTTGAATATCCACCCTGTCTATCCATTTTACCAGCTTATTTTAGGGCATGGTCCCAAAAGTGAAGCAAATACAAATCTAGGGCTTTTTCCTAAGATCACCCAACACACATCTAGGCATGCCAACCTATTGATAACGTCACACGCTTGCCATTAAAAAATTCCTAAGATCCACCATAATGTTTAATTGCCATCCAACCTATTGATAACGTCACACATACCGAGATGAAGGGAAAACACAAATGGCAGCATAATCTAGGGCTTTTTCATTAGCTGTAAAATGAATTAGTTGAGAATTTTATTTTTATTTTTTAAAAAAGACTAAAAACATTGTTCTTGCCACATAATAAACATGTGATTTGCTAACCCCACACACATCTAGACATGCCAAATTGGATAATTTGGGCTAAAAATCAAACCAGCCAATTATCAGATAGGCCAACAGAAAACTAGACTACCTAGAAAAACCTGCAGGTTTTTAGACTAACATTTATTTTCATCCATGTGTGGCCCACTTAATAGTTGAGTGGCCTGGTTTTTTCACTAGATGGTCTACACAATCTCTCTCCTGAGAAACACTCAAATGTCAAACTAACATTTCAGATTGACAAATATGGCTATGTAGAGGATCGATCCATTGGACAATTCCAGACAACATTTGTAGCAGGTATTTTTCTTGCACTTGCCCATTATCTAGAAATCTCCACATTGCTTTCCCAAATTTCCCAATGAATGAAAAGGTGATTAATGGAAAAAAGTGCTCTCACGCATTGAAAAGGTAAAATCTTTTTAATGCATATTAAGTAGTTATTTATATTTTTGTAAATGCTATTAATAGTTAGTTTGATAATGATTGATACTTGCGATTGAGAATGACAATAAACAACTTATTATATTGTAACGTCTCAAAAAAATCCGTACAAAGACCCGAGTATCACCATAGGCAGAAATTACTAAGGACTAAATCCTTTAGAAATTAGACGATAATTAATTAAGTACTAAACTGAATTAATTAGTAGATTAGCTTGAACCGCTTTCTATACAATCTGTAAGGTCTAAAACAAGTAGAATCACTAACTCTACATTACCTAAAAAACTAGGATCAATCCCAAGACCCAGTTGCTCCCGGGAGCATCACGAAACTCCGTATCGGACCTGGACCGCGCGTCAAAAGTCTGAGTACCGTGAAGCAATACACTTATGACTACCTTACTGGGCTTAACAACCATCTCGAAAATCAAACCCAAATAGTATCCAGAAACGCACAACTTGAGCCCGGACCGAAGTGTGTGAGAAACGCGAATATCTTTAGAAAATAGACTCAAACTTAAGTGAATTGGGCCGTTCGCTTGCAGGCCAAATCTAAAAGTTTAGACTGTTAGATTCTGACCCAACTACACCCTCAGATCAGGGAAATTTTCCAACACAGGTTAGTGTACTTGTGGCCCTGATCGAGTGGCAATGACCGTTGAGCTGAAACTGGTCCTCCACGGTCGATCTACAAATTTGATCGGACCGAAAACTTAACCTAATGTAGATCCATTGTCAGGGGACTTTCTCCGAACTGTATACAAGTAATGGGCCTCCAGATGAGCTCCGTTGGCCCGAAACAGCCGCCATTTGGCTATAACCTAAGTATATCATGGCCCTGGGGCTATTGAGCTCACTTTTGAGCTTATATAAGTCCCTTAAACCCCGTCTCTCCCATGCCATACGAATTTTATAAACCCTAGGAGAGAGAAGAGAGAAAAGAGAAGGAGAAAGTGAGGAGAAGTGAGAGAGAGTGAGAGATAGTTGTTGGGATTTAATCCCACCACTCTACGTGCTGATTCGCCTTTCCCGTATCGCTTCACTGGCGATTCTGATTCCATTGTTGGGTAAGAAATCCTAACCCTATCTTATTTTAGGTATCCAAATAGAGTAAATGGTGAAATAGCTAACTTATTTCATGCCATTAGTAGCCGTTGTATCGTAGATGAAGGCATAACGTTCGAACAAAGTTCGATATGAGTTTACTGGCAAAAGGTGCGGACTAGAAACATTTAGGTTATGGTTTTCAAGGCTTTCAATATCAGTTAATGATTTATGACTGACTTGATTGCTATCACATGTGCTTAGATATAATGTTTTCTGTATATTACATATATATGTGTATTATGTTATTTTTAGAGCATTCTATGTGTTTGTTGAAATATTTAATTGAATATGGAATTATGATTTGTGCTTGTTATGATTGATGTTTGAGGATACATGATTGTTGTACATGTGGCAACTTCCTTGTGAAAGGATTTACTATAATACCTGTTATAACTACTATATTACATGTATTTTGATATGTGTAGTCCAAGTTTTTGATAAGATGCCTGAATGAGAAAATGCTTGTTAAAATGTATTTAACGAGGGTGTTGAGATAAGATTCTCAATTCCCTTATCTATAGTTACAGTTTCCTTTATGTAACATATCTTACTACCATGTGATCTATGGATGAAATGCCTATGTATCATAATATGGGTACTATTTGTTTGTTAAAATGCTCAAATGAGATTTATACTCAGATTGGTTGTCACATGTTGTCTTTAAACATGTGAGTGTTCTTGTTTGGAGTGTGATTGGGACAACGACGTAGTCTAGGCAATCAGTAATGATTTACGATTGGCGGCCGAAATGTTTTTGTAACATCTTGAAAAAATCCGTACAAGGACCCGAGTACCACCTCAGACAGAAATCACCCAGGACCAAAACCTTTAGAAATTAGGTTAATGTTAGCAAGTGCTAAGCTAGAGTCCTTATGAAATTAGTACTGATCACTTTAAATATGATCTACAAGACCCAAACCGTGTAGAATCATTGACGCTACGTTACCCTGAAATCTAGAATCCATCCCTCAACCCGGTTGCTCTCGGGAGCACACCGAAACTCCGTATCGAACCTGGACCGTACGTTAAAAGTCTGATTACCCCAAAACTATATGAATATGACCACATTACTGGACTTGACAACCCCCTCGGAAATCAAGTCTTAATTGTGTCTAGAAATGCACAACTTGAGCTTGGAGCAAAGTGTGTGAGAAACGTGAATATATTTAGAAGTAAATTCTGAATTTAAGTAATCTGAGTCGTGTCGCTTGCAGGCCAAATATAAGGATTCAGACCGTCAGAATCTGACCCAAATACACCCTCGGATCAGGAGAAATGTCCCACACATGTCGGTGTACTTGTGGCCCTGATCGAGTGCCGATGACCGTTAAACTGAAACTAGTCCACCATGGCTGATCTGTAAATCCGATTGGAACGAAAACTCAGCCTGACCTAGATCCATGGTCAGGGAGCTTAAGTCCGATCGCACGTGGAAAAAGGGCCACCAGAAGTGCTCCATTGGACCGAAACAGTCCGTATTTGGATATAACCCAAGTATACCTTAGCCCTAGGGCCATTTCCATCAATCTTGGGCCTATATAAGAACCTTAAACCCTCTCTCTCTCACCCCATACGAATTTGAGAAACCCTAGGGGAGAGAGGAGAGAAAAGAGAAGGGAAAAGAGAGAAAGTGAGAGTGAGAGTTGGAGATTCTTCCTAGGATTCGATCCCGCTATTCCACGCACTCAACCACCATTCCTGTATCGCTATACAGGCAATTCCAATTCCGTTCTTTGTTAAGAAAACCTAACCCTAATCTATTTTAGGATTTTAGATAGTGTAAGTTATGAAATAACTAATCTAATTTATGCTATAGGTTGTCAATCCGCCGTTGACAAGGCTGAGTGTTTAAAATAAATCTGTTACACATTTACCGGCATAAGGTGCAAACTATAAACGTATAGGTTATGGTCTTCAAGGCTTTCAATGTCGGTTAATGGTTTATTACTGATGTGGGTGCTATTTCACATGCCAAATGCGATGTCTATTTCGCTTTACGTATATATATGAACTATGTTGGGTATATTGTAATCCATGTGTTTGTAGAAATGATCGTATATGTTTGAAATTTGAAATTGTACTTACTAGGATTAATTGTCGTGTATATATGCAAGATATATGTGTAACAACTCCTTGATGGAAGGATTTGCCCAAATACGTGTTATCCCAACATACGTCGCGTATGTTATAAAGTGTAGCCTAGGTGTTTGTGAAAATGTCTGAATGAGTGGAGGATTTGCATTCGTGCTCGCTATGACAATTGTTGTGGGTATATGGTTGTTGTATAGATGGCAACCCCTTGGCGAAAGGTTTTGCCCTAATACACATTATAATCAACATACGTTGTGTATGTTAGAAAGGTGTAGTCTAAGTGTTCGTAAAGATGTCTGAATGAGCAAGTACCTGGCATCAAGTACTTTATTTGGGTGTTGAGATAAGATTCCCAACTACCTTAACTATGTGTATGATTTTCTCCATGCAATTTATATTATATTGTCTGTCTTACTTATCAAATGCACATATGTGAATTCCTATGTATGTTGTACTTCATAACATGCTCAAATGGTTGTAGGATTGGAATTATATATTTATTACTGCTTTGACTATTTCATACGAATACTTGTTATAATTGAATGTGTTTGGGACTGCGATATAGTCCAGGCAATCGGTAACAGGCCCTGATTTGGTGGCTGAGGTTGTTTTCAACCCACAGGACGTGTTCGATGAGTCCGAGTCGTACTTCAGTTGTCGACAGTGGTTAGGCCACACGGAGTGCTCGTGCACTTCATGTCGATCAATTCGATGTGCGCTCATACCATTCGAACTCGTCAAGTAACCCGATTGACCCGATGTATATTCACCATGTATGGACGCTACTACTTGAATCTAAGGTACCAAACTCACCAATGAAAAACCCCTTTAACCTTGGTACCTCGATCCGCTAAGACTCATGAGCCAGGCATGGTGGTATGGGACATCGTGGTCGAACTGTCGGCCTACGCTGGGGTGACGAGCCTCCCCATAGTGTCCAGTGAGCAACACAGCCTCGTGAACTGAATACGGTGATATGGGACACTGTATTCGAGCTGTCGGCCTACACTGATAAGGTGACGAACCCTTTGACCTCGAGCGTACTCTAACACTGTGTAGAGTGAAGAGCCCTTACGTAATAACAAGAGTACAAAATAGGCCTGCACTGATAAGGTGACGAGCCCTTTGTAGTGACCAAGAACCACAACATCGTATGAGAATTGATAGGACTGATGACCCTAAAATGGATCATTGTTTAGGAATTGATATAAGGGAGGTACCTTAGCTTCCCAATCCTACTGTATGAAAAGGACTAATAAGAACTTGGTAATCATATTCATGCACCACATTGCATGTGTCGTTTGGCGATGTGTAGAGAGCACGAGGGAGTGATTGACATGCGCGACCGTTAGATGAAGACCACTGAGGGAGTGCAGGCGAGGGCATGCATCATTTATTCATACCATTCTTGTATTAATCAGAGTACTTAGGGATGTTCGATTGTATTGCTTTATCATTACTACTTGACTGAATTGATAACATGTTAACCTTTGCTTTATTGTTCCACTGAGTTGATCACTCACTCCCACATTACGGGACGGTGTCTTGAACACCAACCAGACCCTGTTGTAGGTTCAGATGATGGTGTAGCCTACGAGGCGGAGCCGGACTTCGAAGATGATGAGGAGGCATTCTCATATATGCAATATTCAGGCGGGTTCTCGTAGACCGTTCTGATCGATGGGGCTTCAGGGTTATACTTGTAGTGGACTGTTATATTTTTGACATTTTGTATTTTGAAACAATACATGTAATCATTGATCTGGCAATGCATACATACTTTGGGGACTTATACTGATTTGTAGAGTTATACATATACGAGTCAGTCTTCCGCTTGCGTATTACAACTGCCCCTGGATTATGTTTTGTTGATTTGGCTTAATCTTACTCATGTTTTATGCACTAATACAGACAACATTTAATCATCATTAAATATGTTGCATAAGTGATGCGTTGGAACTCGGGAGTTAGACTTTTACTCGACCCCCAATTTTTAGGGCGTTACATCTGCTGATGAGGAGGACTTGATGCTCTAAGCTAGAGTGGTTGATACTTTTGGTGCAGGCACTTTGAGTTCGGTTTGAGTCACATGTAGAAACAAGCTTAGGTTGTCCAGTTTCACCAATTGGTGAAATTTACCAAAAACGATCATTGAGATCGGGTCTGTTCACATCCGTGATCGCTTGAGTCAACCCCAGACTACTTTTATACCATCAATCGACGGGTTTAGACCATGATTTACCCAATCCCAACCTTCAACAATCGAGAAAATACGAAGTTATATCAGAAAGCACTCGAAATGACCTGAAAATGACTCAAAATAAAGTCGAGGCCAAATCGGCGCAGTTGTAGGGGACCCACAGTGGACCCTGTACACCATCGGCACCCTGGGAGGAGAGTGGCCACCGCCCCACCACGGCGGCACCGCGCCGGGTCCAAAGGACAACGGCAGACCGCGGTCAGGTTCGGCGGGGCCTGTCAGGCAGCTGCGAGCCGGCGTCGGGCCGACCCCTAAACTCATGTGGGGTGCACGAAATCACGTGGGGACCCCTATTTCTTTCCCTTTTTTCCTCTTTTTCTTCCCTACACCCTTCAAAGATCTCCCTTTCCTTCAAAAGTCATTGTTTCTCCCTCAAATCTTCCCTCCATCCACCCATTTCATCATTTTCCTTCAACACATACACCCCTCCACCGTTTCCCATCAAAACCCTCTCCTATCTCTCTCTTTTACTTCGATTTGAGTGCACAAATCCCTCATTTGTGTCTCACATACCTTCAAGTTCAACAACCCATCTTTTTCCACTCCAATGGCTCTATTCGAGCTTGTTACGGCCATCTTCTCCATTTCCACCTTCCTTTCTCTCATGGGAAGGAAGCGAGCTCCTACGGATGAAGCCGGGCCTAGTCGCCCAACCCCTCCAAAGAGGAGAGGGGGCGTAGAGGTAAACACAAGCGCTGCCCGTGAGCACAGGTCGAAGCGGGACCTAGATCACCAATCCCCGATCAAGAGAGCGCTACCGATAGGCTTCGAATACTGTCGGTTTGGTGGCCATAGGGTTGTACTTGAAGCTCACATAGATGAGAGGTTGTTTGGGCTACACCCGATTATGGACCACTCGGTGGACATCGAGTGGGGTCCCATGTTTGAAGGTAAGTCTCCCGCATGTGAGAATACGGTTCATGCTTTCTACGCCCATATCCGAGACCCATGACTAGAGCCTCTCCAGTTCACTATTCAAGTAGGGAGGCAGGAGCACACAGTCAATGTGGATCTGGTAGCCCAGATTATGGGGATTCCACATGGTGAGGTACACGCCAATGAGAATTTTTTTAAGAGTGCACGAGAAAGAGATCGTCGAACGCGGTACTTCTGTGGCCGACTGGCTCCCTGGACACGAGGAAATTGCCTCCCATCGACGAGATTGACAGATGACTTCCGGTTACTTCACTACATTTTCACGTATAATGTGTATCCACGGTGGGGCAACCACACTGAGTGCACTCATTTGATGGTAGACTTCTTGTACAAGGTTGGACATGGGAACAAGTTATGCCTGCTCACGCTCGCCCTACTTCAGATAATTCATACCATACGCTCTGTCAGGAATGATGTCTCACTCCCGTTCGGCTAGCTGGTATGTAAGATTGCTCAAGAGGTCGGCTATAGACTCAACATGGATGTTATTGCGTCGATCCGGTACATAAACGATGCTACGCTTAACGACATAGGGATCGGCCCTCGACAACGTCAAGCCCGACTCGACGAATATGGGGAGGAGTCTGATAGTGAAGGGGAGGAAAGTATTGATCTAGAGGAAGAAAGTGAAGGAGGAAGTGATAAAGAGATAGAGGAACAAGAAGAAGAAGAAGAGTCTCAGGACACAGAGGAGAGCTCCCCTCCTACGGCACCGAGGCATGACACTGATCAGGCTGCTAGGGAAGCCCATTTAGCTCGACTTAAGGAGGGCCAGGCTGCCCTGTGACAGGAGATCATCGATGTCTGGGCCCTCGTGAAGCACAAGTTTAAGAAGGTGACCCACACCTTGAAAGCTATCCTATGTTGCCTGCAGGATAAGGGCGCCCCTCCTCCGTCGCCAGACTCAAATGTCTAGTCATCCATGTCGTCACCCTATAGTTTATTTTGTTGTTGTCTTAAAATGTGTGTATTTTAATGTTGGCAAGCTTAGTAGTAGTGTAGGTGGAAAGTATGTTGTGCTAGTTGGCTTATTTTAACATTTGCAGCTTTACTTGTAATAGCTCATATGCGTTTCCTATCATGATTCATGTTATGACGTATCTCATGTAATTGTGACAATTTTGGTAAATGAAATGCATGAAGTTTCTTTAAGCTATGTGTAAATGCTGTGTGGTTGAGTTTGTGGGTATGTTGAATCTGACCGAGGTTGCACCCTATGTTATATATAGGGAATGCCACCTAAGGCCACACGGATTACAGCACCTCCCCTAAGTGATAACCATACGGACCCCAGTTCGGGCCCATCTCCCTCTAACACCATGCCGGACTCTCAGCCGGCCACTAGCCCCACCAATGGGCCTACACCTGTTGTACCACCGGTTCCAGAGTAGAAACGTGCGTCCTTCTCGACGCCATCTGTACCTCTGTCGGCTCCCTCTACTGATAGGTTGGAGCAGATGATGTTATTGATGCAGCAGCAGCAGATACAGCAGCAACAGTAGCAGTTTTTTACAACCATAGCGGGATTTTTGCCCGGAGCATTGGTGTGGCTTCGCCTGCTCTATTTACACCCCTTGCTGGGAATGCAGGTGTCAGCGGCCACCTTAAGTGATTCCAGCGCTTACGGCCCCCTACCTTTGCGGGTACTCACAGACCCGAGGAGGCCGAGTATTGGCTTGACCACATCTCTAAGATGCTAAAGCCGCTGCACTGCACAGAGATCGAGCAGCTGAAGTTGTTCACCTTCATGTTCAAGAAGGAGGCCAGCTTATGGTGGGATAGTGTCCTCCGTACTGTTGCGGTCGGATACATATGGACGTGGGCAAATTTTGAGACCCGCTTCCACGAGAAATACTATCACATCACCTATCGCCACGAGAAGGAGAGTGAGTTCTTGCACCTCCGATAGGAAGGGATGACAGTGGCTGAGTATGAGAACAGGTTCATGGTGTTAGGCAAGTACGCCCCATTGATTCTGGCAGATGAGCCAATGCGTATGCAGTGTTTTTCTGAGGGCTTGCGACCAGATATTCGCTTGAAGATGTACTGCGCTAGCATACCTAGCTATGCTGAGCTAGTGAGCATGTCCATGAGAGCTGAGAAGGACAAGGACAGGCAGTCCCGTATGCGAGCACCGATGGCTCCTAGGCTGCGACCAGAGATTCCGAGCAAACCATTCCTCAAGAAGAGGCCGCGGGCAGACTCACCGCCGAGGCTGATGGCTTTGCCTACCTTATGAGGTGACCTGATGTGTGGTGTGCCTACTGTAAGAGACCAGGCCAAACGGAGGTAACTTGCTTCACCAGGATGATGGATAGCGGCTTCTCATTGCCCCAGAGGATCAACCGCCAGCTTCCCCAGACTATATCACCACCACCTCTATGCTCGACACCAGCTCATCCATCCTTCCGGCCACCCGTACCTCAATCTAAGCTGCCTCAGTGACCTATGGCTCCCTAGCCCAACTGATCTCAGCAGGTGCGCGTCCATGCACTTACAGCGAAAGAGCCTGATTCTACAGCTACCGTACCTTTGGCCTTCGAGCTCACCACCCACATTGAAGGTACCCCTATATTTTTATTGGTGGATACGGGATCCACTATATCCGTGATATCATATTCTGCAGTCCAGCGCTTAGGGCTGAAGACGACTCCGATGGTTGGGCTGCGAGTTATCGCAGCACCAGGGACTTTTATAGATGCCACAAAAATGTGTGAGGGTTGCTTGATAGATCTAGGGAGTAAGACGATATGCATTGACTTGATTGTCACCACGATATACCATTTCGACGTCATCCTTGGTATGGATTGGCTGACTGAAGTGAGGGCCGAGATTGACTGCGAGACCCGACTAGTGACAGCTCACGGGCCTGAAGGCACGCCCTTTACGTTTCCCGTGCAGGTTAGTTGCCCTTTTCAAATTCTTTGTTATGCTTCCTTACTAAAGAATGTTGACGGCCCGGTACTTGAAGACACACTAGTGGTTTAAGAGTTTGAGGACGTGTTCAGTAAGATACATGGACTACCTCCTCGGCGCGAGATCGACTTCACTATCAACCTTGTGCCCAGTGCGACACCAATATCCCTTCTGACTTATCGCATGGCTCCATGTGAGATGGAGGAACTGAGGAAACAGACCGACAATCTGTTAGATGCTGGCTTCATATGGCTGAATGTGTCTCCTTGGGGAGCACCCGTGTTGTTCGTAAAGAAGAAGAATGGATCTCTGCGATTATGTATTTATTATCACAGATTGAACCAAGTGACGGTAAAGAACAAGTATCCTTTGCCCAGGATAGATGAACTGTTCGATCAGTTGAAAGGGGCGCAGTATATTTCGAAGATCGATCTACAGTCAGGGTATCACCAGTTGCGCGTCAAGGATGAGGACGTGCAGAAGACGGCTTTCAGGACCAGTTTTGGGCACTATGAGTTTCTCATGATGTCGTTCGGCCTTACGAACGCACCGATCGTGTTCATGGACCGATGAACAGGGTATTTCGGCCGTTCCTTTACCGATTCATCATTGTGTTTATTGATACATCCTGATATACTCAAGAGTCGAGAAGAGCACGAGGAACACCTATGAGCAGTCTTGGATACTCTGAGGAAGAACCAGTTGTTTGCACAGTACAAGAAGTGCGACTTCTGGAAAGAAGAAGTCAAGTTCCTGTGACATGTGGTGTCCAAGGAAGGGATAGCTGTGGACCTTACCAAGGTAGCCGCATTCAGGACTAGGAGCAGCCCAGTTCGGTTACTGAGGTGAGGAGTTTTCTTGGGCTGATAGGTTACTATCGACGATTCATTCGGGATTTCTAGAAGATAGCCAGACCTTTGTCTCAGTTGGCATGGAAAGATCTGAAGTTCGCCTGGAATGAAAAGGTAGAAGCAGCTTTTCAGGAGCTGAAGGACAGGTTGACGTCCGCCCCTATGCTAGTATTGTCAGAGCAAGGTGTCAAGTATGTTATATATACAGACGCGTCTCGTATCGGTTTGGGTTGTGTCCTTATGCAGAAGGACAGGGTGATTGCATATGCCTCAAGACAGTTGAGGAAACACGAGGAGAATTACCCGACGCACGACATGGAGTTAGCAGTCGTCATCTTTGCACTGAAGCTCTAGAGACATTACCTCTGCGGAGAGGAGTTCGAGCTGCCTCAAATACATATTCACTCAGCGAGACCTGAATATGAGGCAGCGACGATGGATGGAGACACTAAAGGACTTCAAGTTCGAAGTCTCTTACCATCCTAGTAAGGCCAACCTTATGGCTGACGCACTGAGCCACAAGAAGGCATTGGCATTTGCGGCTCTATTAATGGTAGCAGAGTGGGACATGGTAGAATTTGTACGAGACTTTGAGCAGAAACTCACGGTAGAGGAGCCGTATGAGGGGATCGCACATATTTAGGTACGGCCCCTCATTGATGGCAGGATTATCGTGGCTTAGGTAGACGATGAGCTATTGGCGAAGATGAGAGAACAGGCGAGCAGCGACGAGGATGCCAAATAGAGAGTTGGTACAGATGGGGCCTTACGTTATCGTGGCCACCTATGTGTACCGAACCTCCTAGACTTGAGGAAAGAAGTTCTTAAGGTCGCTCACGATTCCAGGATGGCTATGCATCCAGGCAGTACGAAGATGTATCGTGACATGAAGAGGTCATACTGGTGGAACAATATGAAGGCTCACATAGCAAATTACGTGTCCCGTTGTCTCACGTGCCAGTAGGTCAAGGCAGAGCATCACCGACATCCTGGACTACTTTAGCCCATGCCCATAGCAGAATGGAAGTGGGATTTCATCTCTATGGACTTTATCTCTGAATTACCGAAGACGAGGAAGGGTTATGATTTCATATGAGTGATTGTAGACCGGTTGACAAAATCGGCTCATTTCCTCCCTACCAGAGTTTCGAACTTTGCAGACTAGTTGGCTAGGTTGTACATCAAGGAGATTGTACATCTGCATGGAGTTCCCTTGGAGATCGTGTCGGTCCGAGACACGCGATTCACATCTATTTTCTGGACTCATATCCAGGAAGCGATGGGTGTGAAATTGAAGTTCAGTACCACGTTCCACCCACAGACTGACGGGCAGACAGAATGGGTGAATCAGATTCTGGAAGATATGTTGCGAGCCTGTGTGCTGGATTTCAATGACAGTTGAAATGACCGTCTTCCTTATGCAGAGTTCGCCTATAACAACAGCTTCCAGGCGAGCATTAGCATGGCTCCTTACGAGGCACTGTATGGGTGCCCGTGTAGAGCACCACATTACTGGCAGAGGCGGGCAAAAAGAGCTTGATTGGCTCGGAGTTAGTTCAGGCAACTTCAGAAAAAGTCGACATCATCAGGCGCCGACTTCTGATAGCGCAGAGCAGACAAAAAGCTATGCCGATAAGAGGCGGCGACCGCTAGAGTTCGATGTCGGAGATCATGTGTTTCTCAGAGTTTTCCTTATGAAGGGGGTCCTTCGGTTTGGTGAGAAGGGAAAGCTTACGCCTCGATTTATTGGCCCATTCCAGATACTTGATCAAGTAGGGGCGGTGGCGTACCGCCTTGCGTTGCCCACACCACTTGTGGGTGTGCATAACATATTTCATATATCTATGCTGAAGAAATACGTTCCCGATCCTCCCCACATTATCATAAGGGAGCAGGTACAGTTGAGCAAGGACGCTACATATATACTGCGGCCAACGCGTATCCTAGACAGCAAGGAGCAGGTGTTGCGCAGCAAAGTTATCCCACTTGTGAAAGTGCTGTGGACGGACCACACGGAGGAGGAGGCTACTTGGGAAACAGAAGCCGAGGATCGAAAGAACTACTCTTAGATTCTCGCGGAGTACAAAAAGGTACTAATTTCGAGGATAAAATTTTTTTAAGGGGGGGTAGATTGTAACGTCTCGAAAAAATCCGTACAAGGACCCAAGTACCACCTCAGACAGAAATCACCCAGGACCAAAACCTTTAAAAATTAGATTAATGTTAGCAAGTGTTAAACTAGAGTGCTTATAAAATTAGCACTGATCACTTTAAATATGATCTGCAAGACCCAAACGGTGCAGAATTATTAACGCTATGTTACCCTGAAATCTAGAATCCATCCCTCAACCCGGTTGCTCTCGGGAGCACACTGAAACTCCGTATCGAACCTGGATCACACATCGAAAGTCTGATTACCTCGAAATTATATGGATATGACCACATTACTGGACTTGACAAGCCCTCGGAAATCAAGTCCTAATTGTGTCTAGAAATGTACAACTTGAGCCTAGAGCAAAGTGTGTGAGAAACATGAATATATTTAGAAGTAAATTCTGAATTTAAGTAATCTGAGTCATGTCACTTGCGGGCTAAATATAAGGATTCAGACTGTCAAAATCTGACCCAAATACACCCTCGGATCAGGAGAAATGTCTCACACATGTCGGTGTACTTGTGGCCCTGATCGAGTGTCGGTGACCGTTAAACTGAAACTGGTCCGCCATGGCTGATCTGTAAATCCGATCGAAATAAAAACTTAGCCTGACCTAGATCCATAGTTAAGGAGCTTAAGTCCGACCGCACGTGGAAAAAGGGCCACCAGAAGTGCTCTATTGGACCGGAACAGTCCGTATTTGGATATAACTTAAGTATACCTTGGCCTTGGGGCCATTTCCATCAATCCTGGGCCTATATAAGGACCTTAATACCTCTCTCTCTCACCCCATACGAATTTGAGAAACCCTAGGGGAGAGAGGAGAGAAAAGAGAAGGGAAAAGAGAGAAAGTGAGAGTGAGAGTTGGAGATTCTTCCTGGGATTCGATCTCGCTATTCCACGCACTCAACCACTATTCCTATATCGCTATATAGGCGATTCCGACTCCGTTCTTATGTAAGAAAATCTAACCCTAATCTGTTTTAGGGTTTTAGATAGTGTAAGTTATGAAATAGCTAACCTAATTTATGTTGTAGGTTGCCAATCCGCCGTTGACAAGGCTGAGTGTCTAAAACGAATCAGTTATGTGTTTACCGGCGTAAGGTGCGGACTATAAATGTATAGGTTACAGTTTTCAAGGCTTTCAATGTTAGTTATGGTTTATTACTGATGTGGGTGCTATTTCACATGCCAAATGCGATGTCTTTTTCGCTTTACGTATATATATATATGAACTATGTTGGGTATATTGTAATCCGTGTGTTTGTAGAAATGATCGTATATGTTTGGAATTTGAAATTATGTTTGCTATGATTAATTGCCGTTTATATATGTAAGATGTATGTGTAACAACTCCTTGATGAAAGGATTTGCCCAAATACATGTTATCCCAACATACGTCGCGTATATTATAAAGTATAGCCTAGGTGTTTATGAAAATGTCTGAATGAGTGGAGGATTTACATTCGTGCTCGCCATGACAATTGTTGTGGGTATAAGGTTGTTGTGTAGGCGGTAACCCCTTGGCAAAAGGTTTTGCCCTAATACACATTATAATCAACATACGTTGTGTATGTTAGAAAGGTGTAGTCTAAGTGTGCGTAAAGATGTCTGAATGAGCAAGTACCTGGCATCAGGTACTTTATTTGGGTGTTGAGATAAGATTCTCAACTACCTTGACTATGTGTATGATTTCCTCCATGCAATTTATATTATATCGTCTGTCTTACTTATCAAATACGCATGTGTGAATTCCTGTGTATGTTGTACTTCATAACATTCTCAAATGGTTGTAGGATTGGAATTATATGTTTATTACTGCTTTGAATATTTCATACAAATACTTGTTATAATTGAATGTGTTTAGAACTACGATATAGTCTAGGCAATCGGTAACAGGCCCTGATTTGGTGGCTGCGCCCCAAGGATGTGTTCGATGAGTCCAAGTCGTACTTCAGTTGTCGACAGTGGTTAGGCCACACGGAGTGCTCGTACACTTCATGTCGATCAATTCGATGTGCGCTTATACCAGTCAAGCTCGTCAAGTAACCTGATTGACCTGATGTATGTTCACCATGTATGGACGCTACTGCTTGAATCTAAGGTACCAAACTCACCAGTGAAAAATTCCTTTAACCTTGATACGTCGTTCTGCTAAGACTCATGAGCCGGGTATGGTGGTATGGGACACCGTGGTCAAGCTGTCGGCCTACACTGGGGTGACGAGCCTCCCCGTAGTGTCCAGTGAGCAACCCAGCCTCGTGAGTCGAATACGGTGGTATGGGATACTGTATTTAAGCTGTCGGCTTACACTGATAAGGTGACGAGCACGTTGTAGTGACCTCGAGCGTACTCTAAGACTGCGTAGAGGCGATGAGCCTTCCATAGCAACTAGAGTATAAACTACACTTACACTAATCAGGTGACGAGCCCTTTGTAGCGACTTAGAACCGTAACATTGTATGTGATTAGCTAAGACTGACGACCCTAAAATGGATCATTGTTTGGGAATTGATATAAGGGAGGTACCTTAGCTTCCCAATCCTGCTGTATGCAAAGGACTAATAAGAACTTGGTAATCATATTCTTGCAGCACATTGCATGTGCCATTTGGCGATGTATAGGGAGCACGAGGAAGTGACTGACATGCGCGACCGTTAGATGAAGATCGCTGAGGGAGTGCAGGCGAGGGCATGCATCATTTATTCATACCATTCCTGCATTAATCAGAGTACTTAGGGATGTTCAATTGTATTACTTTATCATTACTATTTGACTGAATTGATAACATGTTAACCTTTGATTTACTGTTCCACTGAGTTGATCACTCACTCCCACGTTACGGGACGGTGTCTTGAACACCATCCAGACCCTGTTGTAGGTTCAGATGATGGCGTAGCCTGCGAGGCGAAGCTGGACTTCGAAGATGATAAGGAGGGATTCTCATATATGCAGTATTTAGGCAGGTTCTCGTAAACCGTTCTGGTCGACGGGGCTTCAGGGTTATACTTGTAGTGAACTGTTACCTTTTTGACTTTTTGTATTTTGAAACAATACATGTAATCATTGACCTAACAATGCATGCATACTTTGCGGACTTATACTATTTTGTAGAGTCATACATATTCGAGTCAGTCTTCCGCTTGCATATTACAACTGTCCCTGGATTATGTTTTGCTGATTTGGCTTAATCTTATTCATGTTTTATGCACTAATACAGACAACATTTAATCATCATTAAATATGTTGCATAAGTGATGCGTTGGAACTCGGGAGTTGGACTTTTAATCGACCCCCGATTTTCAGGGCGTTACAGTTTTAGCCCCGACTAATACGTTTGATGAATCCGAGCCGTACGGTGATTACCGACAGTAGTTAGGCCACGAGGGGTGCGTATGCGCTCCATATTGATTAATTCAATATACACTTGTACCAGTCGAGTTTGTTAAGTAACCCGATTGGCCTAATGTATGTTCACCATGTATGGACGTTACTGCTTGAATCTAGGGTACCAACTTACCAATGAAAAACCCGTTTAAACCTTGGTACCCCGATCCAGTAAGACTCATGAGCCGGGCATGGTGGTATGAGACACCATGGTCGAGCTGTCGGCCTACGCTAGGGTGACGAGTCTCCTCGAAGTGACCAGTGAGCAAACCAAACTCGTGAGCCGAATACGGTGGTATAGGACACTATATTCGAGATGTCGGCCTAAGATTAGGTGACGAGCCTCTCGTTGTGACCTCGAGTATACACTAGGACTAGGCTAAGGTGACGAGCCTTTCCGTAGTGACTTCGAGTATAAACTAGGCATGTGCCAAGGTGACGAGCCTCTCCATAGCGACCTAGAACTGCTATCATATGAGATTAACTAGGATTGACGACCCTAGATGGATCATTGTTTGGGTAAATAATATAAAGGGAGGTACCTTAGCTTTCCAACCTGTTGTATGAATAAGACTAAGTAAGAACTTGGCTAATTACGTACATACACCACATTGCATGTGCCTTTGGCGTTAGAGTTGAGCACAAAGGAAGGGGTGCATGCCGCGATCATGAGATGATGTCGCAGAGGGAGTGTAGGCAAAGGTATGCATCATTAACACATATCATCCTTGCATTAACCAGAATACCTAGGAATGCTTGTTGTTTTGCTTTATTATTACTACTTGACTGAATTGATAACATGTTAACCTTTGTCTTATAGCTCCACTAAGTTGATCACTCACTCCCACTCTAGGACGGTATTTTAAAACATCAACCAGATTCTGTTGTAGTTGCAGATGATGGCGATGCTGATGAAGAGGAGCCTGACTTTTATGATGATGAGGAGGAGTTCTCCTACATGCAACTCTCTGACGGGTCTATGTACACCTAGAGTTGCGCATCGGGGCTACAGGGATATGGATAGATGACATTACACTTCATCATTTTGTATATTTTAGAATTATACATGTAACTATTTGACCTGGTGACATTCATACTCTGGGGACTTACAATCACTTATATGCTTATATGTACTTATCACAGTCTTCTGCTTGCGTAATTTAACAGTCTCTGGAGTATGATATGTTGATTTGGTATAATCCCACTCACGTTTAATGCAATAATACGGACAACATTTAATCATCATTATCTATGTTACATAAGTGATGTGTTGGACTTGGGAGTTAGGTTCCTGCTCGACCCCCGATTTTCAAGGCGTTATATATATATATATATATTATCCTTGGAAGATATATTTTTAAGGGGAACATGATATTCTTGTAGCCTATGGAATGGTGCCCCAATATTGCTTGTATGTTACTAGTATATAGTAGATATTATTAGGTTAATTTATCAAAACAAAATCTGTTTATTCAGTTTAAACACATTTTATTATCATTTAGCTAGATGTTGAATGTGAATTACGATTAATTATGGAATTGTTTAAGTATAGGACAATCAGTTGCCAATTATAGAATTGATTTCTTTAGAACAAGAACAACAGCCCGTTTAGTAATAGAGGTAACACCTCTAGCCGTGCACTTTGAGCAGTAGCTCCTTTGGAGTCTGCTTTCACGTCGGCCCAATGGTCCTAGCGTGGAACTACCAGATCTGCCCGTTGACTCTAAAAGAGATACAATGTTTTCTGCTTTTGTTAGTTAGTCTTAATCATGCTTATACCAATTGCCTATTACATATATTTTTATTTTTTTGTTCTTGTTGTTGTAGTATAGGATAATCAGTTGTCCATTTGAGGATTTCTATGTTGCCAGACATAGATTGAGTGTGTTCATTGATGTATAGAAATTCTCAAATTATCACTTTTTGGACAGTTCAATGTTAGATAGATGTTAATATTTTCATTTATTCTAATTTAAATGCACATGCTTGTTTCGGTTCGTCTCTCCTAATTCTCTCTGGATATATTTCTTGCATTTACTTCCTCATCAAATATCCACACTTTGTGTAGATAGTTGACATGTGAATCAAATCCAAAATTAATATATTCTGGAGAGATAAAAGAAGATGCTGCTGAAATTTTGGCATAACATTTAAATTGAATAATGAAAGTATTACTATCTATCCAACATTAAATTGGTAACTGATTTATCCGCTTAGGAAATTCTTTACTAAGGTCTAAGGATAAATGAAATTGTTTCATATCTTTAGAAATGGCTAGTGAGGATGAAGTCCCAACTACCCCTGGTGCCGGTGCCTCAGCCACATCACCATTTGTTGTTGAGGGAGATGGGTCTTCAGCTGCAAATAAAGGAAAGAAACAGTCAGCAGTCTGGGATGATTTTGAAGAAGTAGTAGTTAATAATGTCACCAAGATCAGATGTCTGCACTGCAAAAGTCTATATACCAAAACTGTCAGGGGGTCAACGTTTCATTTAAACAGACCTAGACAAAGTTGTGCAAGGAGACCTATACTTCCACCTTCAGACCAACAATTACTATCGTTTACAAAGTCTGAAGGATCTGCTTCTGAAGGTACACTTACCACTCATAAGTTTGAAAAAGGTAAGTTGAAGGAGTGGTTTGCAAAGCTTATTATCATTGATAAGCAGCCATTTAAGATGGTAGAGAATGAAATATTTATTGGATACAGTAAATTCCTTAGTTTGAGAAGGTCTCCCGTATTACTATGAAGAGGGAGTGATGAAGATGTTTATTAGTGAGAAAATGAAGCTAAAAGCAATTTTAGATTCGATTTCAAGGGTAAGTTTGACGTATAATATGTGGACGGCGCAAAATTAAAGAAAGGTTTATATTTCATTGAATACACACTATGTTGATGAAAATTGGAAACTCTGCAAGAGAATATTGAACTTTCGCCACCTTCCACCTCCCCATTTAAGTTTGGTTATTTTAGATTGTATTTACAACTGTCTACAAGATTAGGGCATTGAAAAAAAGTCAGTTAATTAACTTTAGATAATGCTTCGACAAATGACAGTGTAATATCATTCTTATGTAACTAGTTAAAGGCAACTGACAATTTATTTTTTGAGGAAAAAATATTTCATATTCGGTGTTATGCACACATTCTCAACTTAATTGTATAAGAAGGGTTGAAATCAATTGACCAAACTATAGAGAATGTGAGGGAGAGTGTGAAGTACATAAGAGGCTTGCCATCAAGATTGAGTATATGGAATGACATCGTCCAACGTTTAAATTTAAAGTCTCCAAAAACGTTGAAGATAGATATATGCACACGTTGGAATTTGATTTTTAATATATTGGATTTGACCCTAGAATTAGAACATGCATTTCCAGAATATGTAGCGCGTAATAGAATATATGCTTGGTTGCCTACTGAAAATGATTGGAGTAAAGCGAAAGAAGTTCATAAATTTTTGAAGGTTTTTTATGGCTGTACGAAAATATTTTCTGGTAATAAGTTTCCTACAGCAAATGTGTTTCTTTTAGCTGTGTGGAAGATCAATGATGCCCAAAAGAAAGTTGCTGATGACAGTCTATTTTTTCTCTAAATCATGACAGGTGGTATGCAAATGAAGTTTGATAGGTACTGGGATGATTATCATTTGATAATGTCCTTAGCTATTGTTCTTGATCCTTGGTGCAAGATGAGTTATTTAAGTACATCTTCATGAGGATTTATCCTAATGAAAAGGCAATATCTGAAACCTCGAAGGTTCGTAATGCAATCGAAGCATTGTAGAAGACGTACACAACCACAGTATCCACACCAAGTGCTTCTGAAGTTAGATCACATATTGCTTCAAGCTTCGATGATAATTACATGTCTTTCTTAGTAAAAGAAAATACAGACACAGACATGAAAGAATCAGAGTTAGACATGTATCTCAAAGAGTCAGTCGTACTATGGCAAGATTCAGAGTTCGATGTTTTGGAGTGGTGAAAATTGAGAGTTAATGAAGAAAAATACCTTACACTATCGATGATGACACGAGATATTTTGTCAGTTCCTATTTCAACTGTGGCATCGGAATCTACTTTTAGCACAGGGAGTAAGGTCATGAGTAAGACTAGAAGTTTCCTTGCACCAGATACAGTGAAAGCATTAATTTGTATACAAGATTGGTTGCGTTCGAGTCTAAGAGGTTATGATCTTGATGAGGAAGAGGAGGAGAATGTGAATAAAGCCGTAACACATGAAACAATAGCAATATGATGGATGTTTGGGATGAATGTTATGATCTTGTTAGTTTATTTAAATTTACAAATGCTGTAATGGGTACTCTTTTATTTTTATTTATCTGTTATGTTGATGGATGTTATGTAAGCTGGGCAATGCATTAATGACTCTTTTTTTATCCATAAATTACTTTTATTTTATGTCGCTATTTCATTATTGTTAAAAGGCCTAAAATACTTTTCCAACACAATTTGTAGATATGTCTTCAAGCGAACCATCGATTGACGTTTGGGACTATGGTTCCCTAGTCCATTCTCCAAAGTCTGGAAAGTTAAAGATTTTGTGTAATTTGCATGGAGCCAAGTTTATTAACAAAACTAATCGGCTCATATTACACTTATCCCATCGGGGTGGAGATGCAAAACTGTATCCTAAAGCCTCAAAAGATATCTAAGTTCTTTTCCACGAAGTTCTTGATTCAAACAAAAAAGCTTCCACTCCCCAATCCAAACTTTCTGAGGCAGAGAAGGAAGCTAAATTATTAGCATTGGAAGAAGAACAATTCCAACTCGCCTTAAAGCGCAGTATCAAAGAGGCTTCTACACATCAGCAATGTCCTCCAAAACTACATGATATCGAAGTAGGTTCAAGCTGCACGGGTAAAAAGAAGAATAGTAAGAATTTAGCTAAGTTTCTCTCCAGTTTGGGTGCGTTTTACAGAACGTTGGAAACTATATATAAATCTTCTCACAAAAATAGTTTAAAAAATCTAATTCAAACTACAGAAGAGAAGGGCAACAAAAAGCTATCTCCACCTTCTGAAGAGGGAGAGGTGAATGAGTACGTATATGAAGATTTAAATAGCAGCTCGAGCTCAGCAGATGAATCTCCTCGATAGTAGTCAATAGTATATGACTGACTGTATTCAGTTTGTATAAAATATTTTATTTTATGATTTGTCAAATGTATGTAAATGTAGTAAAATTATAATATATCCTCTCTCTCTCTCTCAATCTCTCTCCCTCTCTCTCAATCTCTATAGTTCAACTATCTAAATCGTTGATCGAGGGCCTTGTAATGAGAAGCGGATTATCTGTCAAAGCCTTTCCCATGAACTTGCTGTAAGGTTTGAAACTGGCCCGAACTCGAAGGTTCGAAACTGACCCGAACTCGGCCTGAACTCGCCCGATTGCTAACCGGACCAGGTTTGGGCTGGACATGTTGGCCCGGTGACCAGGACGGGCCGAGTTCGGGCTGGGTGTGGCTAGTGACGTGGCCGGGCCGGGTTGAGCCCAGTTCGACTCGAATCGACTCGTTTACACCCCTAGATGTCACCAAGTCCTGTGGGCCCATCATGATGTATTAGTATATCCACATTGTTCATCCATTTGGCGAGACCATTTTAGGTCATGAGCCTAAAAATGACACAGATCCAAATCTCAAGTGGACCACACCACAAAAAGTAGTGGGGACAATGTCTCCTACCGTTGAAACCTTCCTAGGGCCCAACATGATATTTATTTGTCATCTAACCTGTTCATGTGGTCGCACAGGCCTAGACGAAGAGGATTTAAAAAAAAAAAAAAAAAACAAAACAAAAAACAAATATCAGATTGATCCAAACTTCTGTGGCCCTCGGGAAGTTTTCAATGGTAGACGTTCAATCCCCACTACTTTCTATGGTATGGTCCACCTGAGCTTCATATCTGCCTCATTTTTGGGGCCATGCCCCAAAATGGTATGGTAAAATGGATGGACAATGTGGATATAACGCATACATCATGGCGGGGCCCACATATCGTGGGACATCAACACACCACGAAGGTCGGTGGTGTGGGGCAATCCATTTTCATCCAGAACCAGTGATGTGGGTAAGACCTGACCGTAGGCCCACCTTGATGTATGCATTGTATATCCATGCAGTGGTGTAGCCGTAGGAAGGTTTGAATGGTGGTGTGGTCCTGATAGTGGAGATAGAGAGAGAGTAGTATTATTTTGTTTAGAGGATTTGCTTCAAGGGTAGAAATGTCATTTCAAAATTATAGTACGAAATACATAACAGTATAAAACGATGTGCATTTTTTATTTTTTTTGTTTTTTTTGCTAATGGCAGAAACTATTGGTGGATTTTAGGAAATAGTTTAAAAGCAAAGATTTTTTTAATAATTTGATGAAAACCTAAGCATTTGTCCAGCATTGTCCCTTTCTTTCATACTCCATTCTGTAGTTCAAAAATTCAAAAGATCAGCATCGTCCAGCCAATCAGAGATGCAACTGTCTTTATTGGATTCCACTCCATTTATAATAAGTAAATATAAATAATTTGGTGTGATATGTAAGATTAAACTCGTTGGACAAATACTTAAAACAAACAAAACAAAAACTCGAGGATAAACACAACGAGAGTGATAATTTGGTGTGATATGTAAGATTAAACTCGTTCGACAAATACTTAAAACAAATAAAACAAAAACTTGAGGATAAACACAACGAGAGTGAGTAGAATGCTGGTAGAAAGTTTGCTCCCTAAGGGGGGCATTTAGATAAGCTACTTATGCCACTAAGTAGCTTTTTTTTTTTACACGCACACCCCACACACACGCCCCACACCCACCCACGCACTCATGCCGTAGTGGGATTTCATCACATATGAGTATTCTGACCCCAAACCCCGGTTGAAACTCCAGGGAGTCTACCACCAAGGACCTCTTCTGTTTGCATAAGCTACTCATGCCACAAGTAGCTTATTTTGGTTTCTATTCATACGGTGACTGTGTTTGGTGGAGAACATGATGTAGAAAAGCTTTGGTTTCCAACATCATAAGTATTTATCCTTAAATATGTTTGGTCCCCCTCGCATCCAGTGTCCATCATGTGGGGCCAACCTTTGATGTGCACCATTCATTGTGTGCGCCCCACCTTTGATGTGGCCATCCATCATGCGGGGCCCGCCTTGAATGTGGGCCATTCATCATTAAGGGCTAACCTTTAATGTGCATAGTCCATTATGTAGGGCCCACCTTCAATATCCAACACCCATCATGTGGAGCGCACCTTTGATTGGACTGTCTATCATGTGGGCCCCCACCTCCAATGTGCGCCATCCATCATGTAGGGCCCGCCTTGTATATGGGCCACTCATCACTAGGGACAACCTTTGATGCAACCAGTCCATCATGTGGGGCCCACCTTGATGTGAATCATCCATCATGTGGGGCCCACCATTATTAATTGTCCATCATGCAGAGCCCAACCTTGATGTGGATTGTCCATATGTGGGCTCCATCTTCAATGTGGTTTGCCCGCCACACAAGGTTGGCATTGGATGTCAACCATTCATAATTAGGAGTCAACCTTTGATGTGAACCGTTCATCATGTAGGTCCACCTCGATATAGGTCATCCATCATGTGGGGCCCAGCTTCAACATCCATATTGGCCATCATGTGGAGCTCACCTTTGATGTGGATCACCCATCGTGTGGGCTCCACTTTTGAAGTGGGTCGTCCATCATATACGCCCATTTTCGATGTTGGCTATTTATCAATAGGGGCTATGTGGACCATCCATTATGTGGGCTACATTAATATAGGTGATCTACCATGTGGGGCCCACCTTTGATGTGGACTATCCATCGTGTGGCTCCACCTTCCGTGTGGAGAGTTCATCACGTGAGACCTCCTTTTATACTGACCGTGTGAGAGAGTGAGAGTAAGAAAAGTGAGATGTGAAAAAGCTATTAAAAAAATTTTAAAAATAATAATAATAATAAACTACTCATGGAAATAGGCAAGTTTAAGCACATACGCTTGCTTTTGCAATCATATTTAGGGCATGCTTGGTAGCACTTATTTTCAGCACTTAACATTAAAATAGGTTGCTTTCAGATATTTTACCTTGTTCAAAATGTTTGGCAAATTCAAGTATTAAGTGTTTAATTTGATAAATCACTGATAATTTTGGTTTTTTTTTTTTTTAAAGCTTTTCTATCTTTACTTAACACTTAACATGGAATGCAAACAAAATCCTTTGGTCATTTTTTATCAAAATATCCTTAAAAGTTTTCTAAATGACAACTTAAAACCTTGTGTAACTGGACTTGCCTGGAAGCATTGAAAGGAGTAGGAATGGGGAACACTTGCAACTTTTTGTAGGCCCACCATGATGTATGTGTTATATCCACACCATCCATCCATTTTTCCAAATCATTTTAAGGCATGAGACCACAAATGAGGCAGATCCAAAGCTCAAGTGGACCACACCACAAAAAACAGTGAAACAATGACGTCCACCGTTGAAACCTTCATAGGGGACACCCATGATGTTTATTTGCCATCCAAGTTCATAAGGTCACAAAGACCTGGATGAAGGGAAAACACAGACATCGCTTGATGCAAAACTTTTGTGGCTTTCGAAAAGTTTTCAATGGAAGGTGTTTTAATCCCCACTGTTTTCGTGGTCCATTCGAGCTTCGGATCTATCTCAGTTTTATCTTATGCTTTAAAATGACCAATAGTAGACAAATACATGATGATGGGGGAAACTTGTCATGTGAAAACGGTACCCAGTTCAAGCAGTCTTTGAAAGGGAGCGGATTAGGTGTTACCTGGGTAACCGTGGGCCCACTTTGATGTATGTGTTTTATATCCACGCCGTCCATCAGTTTTCCTTTGCTCATTTAAGAGTGTGGTCCTAAAATTGATGAGATCTAAATCTCCAATGAGCCACACAGTAGAGATTGAATGCCACCCTTAAAATTTTCTTAAGGACCACAAAAGTTTTGAATTAAGTTGATATTTGCATTTTTCCCTTCATCCAGTGTGACCTTATCAACAGGTTGAATGGTAAATAATCATTAAGGTGGGCCTTAGGAAGTGTTTAGTGGTGAACATTCAATGCCCTCTGTTTTGGGGAGGTTCATTTAAGATTTTTTTATTTTACTTCAGTTTTAGGACCCTGCCCTAAAATGAGTTGGGGAAACTTGTGGCCAAGTGGATATACAAGATATACATCAAGATGGGCCTATGGTCAGGGTAGCACACATTAAAATCGGGGACTAGATTAGGTACTAACCCCTCTTTAAGTTCATGCATGCGTTTTCCATATCGTTTATCTATTTTGCAGATCATTTTACAGCATGACATGAGCCCTAAAACAAGGCAGATTCAAATCTCATATGGGCAACGCTACAAGAAACAGTGGTGATTGAACAAGGAAAATCCAAATCTCATATGGACCATGCCATAGGAAATAGTGGTGATTGAACGACCACCTAAAAAATACCTTTTAGGTACACAAAAGTTTTGGATCTAGTTGGCATTTGTGCTTTCTCTTTATTATGTCTGTGTAACCTATTCAATAGGTTGGATGGAAAATAAACATTGTAATGGGCCCCAGGAAGTTTTTAATGGTGGAGATTTAATCATCAATGTTTTATGTGGCTTCGTCTACTTTAGATTTGGATCTGCCTCTTTTTTTTGGGCTCATGCCCTAAAATAAGCTGGCAAAATGGTGGGACGGCGTGAATTTCATATAGACATTTAGGCGGGCCACTTCTTTTTCTTTTTTAAATGTTACATGATCCATTCAAAAGTGACTTGAATTTAAATGGTCCAGGACTGACACAGGGGAGGACGTGAGGTCGAGCACCGTCTTCCTCAAGAGGATAACTATTCCGAATCCACGGAACTTCTCTGGACTCCTCACAGAGACTTCTCGAATCCACGAGGAAAGAAAGCAGAAAATAGGAATAAATTCTAATAAATTCGAAATTGATTAATGATGAATAAAAACGAGTTCACAACCCTTTAAATAGGGGTACCAAGCAATGGGAAAGAAATTAGAATCAAACTACAACTAAAACTTCTAGAATTCATGACTTACTATAAATAGTAAACTTACTATTTATAAACGGTCATGATGTCTACCAGTGCGAAAGGTTTTCGGGCAAAAATAGTAAGTGTCCTATTTGGCCTCACCAGACCGTTCTCCTAATTATTCTAAGCTCTTTTCATGTTGGGCGCAACTCCTAAAGCCCGACGGATGAAGAGTTATAATCAAACTAAAACTTACTATTTATAGTAAAAACGAAATTAAAACAGGGAAACGACCGTCGATTCAGGGGTATTTCCCAAATCTGGCTTGCGTAACCTGGCGTAGCAGGGTTGGTTGGCTAAAGTAGCTCGTTCTACCCCAAAATCATATATTTTATGTCAAATAACTCATTCCAAATTGCGAGATACGCCCGATCTAAGGTCCGACGGTCCGGATCACTTCTGTCGTCGACCGGGCCTTTTCTGATCCATCTTGGCCATGAAACTGTCCGCGACCCGCTCTACATCAGTCCCCTCCACTTCAAAAGAACTCGTCCTCGAGTTCTCATCCTGCGCTGGTTCATGATACTCGGTCAGGTCCGCAATGTTGAAAGTCCGTGAGATCGCCATGTCATCTAGAAGATCAACAACATAAGCAGTGTCATTGATCTTTCGGATGATTGGTACATGTCCAATCTTTTTATTCTTCAACTTGTTGTATGTTCCGGTCGAAAATCGTTCATTGCGCAGATGGACCATTACTTAGTCGCCCACCTCGAACACTTTTTGCCGCCGATGTTTGTCCGCTTGCTCCTTGTACTTTTCGTTCGAGGCATGTAACTTGGTTTGTACCTCCGCATGAATGCCAATGATCTTATCAGCCATATGTTCTACTGCAATGCTCATGCCTAGGAGCTTGGGCAGAGGGACCAAGTCTAGTATGTGGCGAGGTACTCGTCCGTAAATAACCTGGAATGGAGATTTCTCTGTCGAGCGGTTCACCATGTTGTTGAATGCAAACTCTGCTTGAGACAAAGTCAAATTCCACTACTTCGGTTTTTGTCTTGAAATACATCGAAGGAGGTTTCCCAATGTGCGATTCACAACCTCAGTTTGATCGTCAGTCTGTGGGTGGTAGGCGCTGCTGAACTGAAGTCGTGTATCGAATCGAGTCCACAAAGTCTGCCAAAAGTGGCTTATGAACTTCGTGTCACAGTCAGAAGTAATAGTCTTGGGAACCCCGTGTAGCCGCACAATTTCTCTGAAGAATAAATTCGTCACGTGTGTTGCATCGAGAGTCTTCTTGCATGGAATAAAGTGCGCCATCTTGGTGAAACGATCTACTATCACGAACACTGAATCCATGCCACGTTATATTCGTGAGAGACCAAGCACGAAGTCCATAGATAAGTCCTCTCAAGGACCGTTAGGCACGGGTAATAGGGTGTAAAGGCTCGTATTATGAGATTGCCCCTTGGAGGTCTGACAAATATAACAACGTTGGACTATCTTTCCCATATCACGTACCAATTGCGGCCAGTAATACCATTCTTCCATAAGAGTTCGCGTCTTGTCTTGCCCAAGGTGTCCACTGAGGCCACCTCCATGTAACTCTTGGATTATCTATTCCCTTAGCAAACTATTAGGGATGCACAGTCAATTTCCTTGAAAATGAACCCGTCTTACATATGTCAGTCGCCGGGGTGACCTTCTTGGCATCTAACCCATGCGTCCTTGAAGTCGTCGTCATCGGCATATATGTCTTTGAGGCGCTCGAACCCGAAAACCTCATTGCTCATAGTGACTAACAAAGTTGCACGCCGACTTAGTGCATCAGCTACTTTATTTTGTTGCCCTGACTTGTGTTTTAGTACGAACGTGAATTCCTGCAAAAACGAGATCCATCTAGTATGCACACAGTTAATGTTAGCTTAACTATTAATGAATTTGAGAGCTTGATAGTTCGTGTAAAGTATGAATTCCCTTTGAATCAAATAATGTCGTTAGTATCGTAGTACCTGGACCACCACGTATAACTCGATCTCATATGTTGACCACTTCTTATGTGCATCGCTAAGTTTCTCATTGTAGAAGGCTACCGGCCTACCTTCTTGAGACAAAACTCCCTAATTTCGACATATGAGGCATCACATTAGACTTCAAACAATTTATCGAAGTTGAGAAGTACAAGAACTAGGGTCGTAGATAATCTGCGCTTGATTTCGGCAAAGCTCCTATCGGCTTCGTCAGTACACTGAAACTGCCCTTTCTTCATGCAATATATGACTGGTGACACAATGGTACTGAAATTTTTCATGAACCGACGATAGAATGTCGCTAGTCCATGAAAACTTCGCACTTCGTGAATATTTGTGGGAACCGGCCATTCTCTGATTGCCTTCACCTTTTCCTCATCCACCCGAATGTCCGTGGATGTTACGACAAAACCCAGGAACAATAGGCTATCAGTCATGAAGCTACACTTTTTTAAATTGAGATACAGTTTATTTTTTGTGAACACTTGAAGGACCTTCTTGAGGTGTTCCATATGGGTGGTTTCGTCTTGACTGTATATCAAAATATCATCGAAATAAACCACAACGAACCGCCCAATGAAAAGTTTGAGAACTTGGTTCATCAATCTCATAAATATGCTAGGTGCATTCGAAAGACTGAAGGGCATGACCATCCATTCATATAATCATTCCTTGGTCTTAAAGGTCGTTTTTCACTCATCACTCGGCCGTATTCGAATTTGATGGTAGCCGCTCCTTAAGTCCAATTTAGAGAATATTTTTACACCCTTTAGCATGTCCAGCATATCGTCCAACCATGGTATAGGAAACCTGTATTTTATGGTGATTTTGTTGATGGCTCAGCTATCGACACACATGCACCAACTCCCATCTTTCTTTGGAGTTAATAAAGCTGGTACAGCACATGGACTCATGCTTTCTCGAATAAGACCCTTACTGATCAACTCCTCTACTTGTCCCTGCAGAATCTCACACTCATTCGGACTCATTCGATAATGAGGACGATTAGGTAAACTGGACCCAGGGACAAAGTCGATATTGGGTTGGATATCCCGCATGGGGGGTAACCCATCGGGAAGGTCATCGGGTCAGATTTCTTTGAATTCATTTAGCAGGGGCCTAGTCTTTCAGGGATGATGGTAGGCTTGAGTTCTTCCCCTTTTACAATTAAAGCATAAGTCCGTCCTGTTTCTTTGGATTCTTTCATGAAGTCTCGTATAGTTAAGAGAAAACGGCCCTCTACTTTAGAAGTTTTAGGTGGTCCCTCTGGATCCATAGGAGCCAATATGGTCTTCCAGCCATCCTTGACGAAGATATATATGTTATCCCACCCCTTATGAGTGGCATCATGATCAGATTGTTAGGGCTGACCAAGTAGTATGTAACATGCTTCCATATCAACCACATCGCATACTACTTCATCCTTATAATGTTTGCCAATTGAAAAGGATATGGTGTACCGTTCAGTTACTTTTGTTTCGCTCACCTTCTTGATCCAACCGATTGTATATGGAGAAAGATGATGCTCCATTTTCAATTGTAATTTTTCCACCATAACCTTGGAGACAATGTTCTCGCTGCTCCCACTGTCAATGATCACGTCACAAACCTTTCGATTCACCATACACCTAGTGCGGAAGATGTTATGCCGCTGTGGATGCACTTCTTTTCTTAGCGCATATAATAGTCGTCTCACGACGAGCGACTCACCGTGATCTTGCTAAACCCAACCTGAATCATCCGTCCTCGGTGGTATGCTCATGTTCTTCAATATCTGGATCTTCATAAGCGTTATCAGCACTACCATCATTGATGGCGAGGTTTGCCACTTTTCGCTGGTGACAAGTATTTGATAGATGGCCCAGTTGGCCACAACAATAGCAGCTGTCGGGCCTTAGCTGAGCATAGGGGTTCGGGATTCTACTTGGACCAGCAGCAATCAATACGCCCCTTTGGGTTCTAGCTTATCCGCTTCCCTGATCTTGATTCTCAGATGTAGGAGATTAAGTACGTGCTCCTACGGGATCCTTCCCCTTGGGCTGTGCAGTTCCCTGTGGCAGACCTGCCACAGGGATCCTTGCAGTAGGATAGGTTTGTGTGTTAGGACGTTCAAGTTGCGCTTCTTCCCGAGTAGCCAACTTGATCGCATCATTCATCATCTAGACAGACTGCATTTGGACCCGATCCTGGATAGTCATACGCAATCCACCGTTGAATCCGGTGACTTGCTGCAATTTAGTCTCGACCAAATCGTTACGCGCCACCAGGCGGTAAAATTCTTCTGCGTATTCTCGCACCGACCAACTACCCTATCGACAATTTTGGTATTGTTGGAATAATACCTGATCATAATCGCTAGGGAGGAATCGGGCACATAGTAGCTGCTTCATCCGCTACTAGGTGCGGATTGGTGCTTTCATCTGCCTGGTTCGAGTGAGTTGCAATTGTTCCCACCAAATTGAAGCTCCTCCTTTCAACTAGTAGGCCACAAACTTGACCTTCTTTACTTCAGGGATGTCCATATGGTCGAAAAATCGCTCAACTTTAGAAAGCCAATCGAGGAAATCCTCAATGTGTAGTTGGCCATTGAAGATAGGAATATCAAACCGCATCTTGAATTCTCGATCAGTTCAATCTACTCGATCGCCGCCTTGTCTGGGGTATTGGAAGATTATGTCGTCGATTTCCTCCTCACTGGAGCCCCCTTCCTCAGGAATGACCCTTGAATGCACTGTCAATACTATCCTGCGATTAAGGCGATTACGAGTTTCAACAATTGGTGGTGGAGGATTACCACCAGGAACACGGAGTTGCCTTAGGTTTTCCACCAAGAGATCCGCTATGCGGTCTATGGAAGCCTGCGGCCCTTGCATGGGTTACTGATTCTCTCGTTGCGCTACTTTGAAAGCTACCGCCGTTAAAGGTAAATTCCCTGGAGCACCGCCCATGGGATTGTTGCCCGACCCGTCATTAGAAGCCATCGATCCGAGGAGAAACCTCGCTTTGATACCAAACTGACGCGGGAGAGGATGTGAGGTCGAGCACCGTCTTCCTCAAGAGGATAACTATTCCGAATCCACGAAACTTCTCTGGACTCCTCACAGAGACTTCTCGAATCCATGAGGAAAGAAAGCAGAAAATAGGAATAAATTCTAATAAATTCGAAATTGATTAATGAATGAATAAAAACAAGTTCACAACCCTTTAAATAGGGGTACCAAACAATGGAAAAGAAATCAAAATCAAACTACAACTAAAACTCCTAGAATTCGCGACTTACTATAAATAGTAAACTTACTATTTATAGACGGTCGTGATGTCTACTAGTGCGAAAGGTTTTCGGTCAAAAATAGTAGGTGTCCTATTTGGCTTCACCAGACCGTTCTCCTAATAATTCTAAGCGCTTTTCATGTTGGGCGCAACTCCTAAAGCCCGACGGATGAAGAGTTATAATCAAACTAAAACTTACTATTTATAGTAAAAATGAAATTAAAACAGGAAAACGACCGTCGATCCAAGGGTTCTTTCCAAAATTCAGCTTGCACAATCCAGTGTAGCGAGGTTAGTTGGCTAAAGTAGCTCATTCTACCCCAAAATCATATATTTCACATTAGATAACTCATTCCGGATTGCGAGATACGCCCGATCTAAGGTCCGACGGTCCGGATCACTTCTGTCGTCGACCAGGCCTTTTTTGATCCATCTTGGCCATGAAACTGTCCGCGAACTGCTCTACATCAAGGGCCCATTCAAAAGAGACCTGAATTGCCTACTGATGCTGCTAGTAGCGAGTAGCTACTGGTCAATGCTTTGTAGACTGAGCATGATGTATGTGTTTTACTCACACTGTTTATCCATTTTTCCATATAATTTTATGGCATGAGCCGAAAACAATGCAGCAAATCTTTCCCACCATTAAAATCTTCTTTGGGGCCACGTAAGTTTTGGATCAAGTTGATATTTATGTTTCCCTTCATCCATGTCTGTGTTACTTAATCATCAGGTTGGATGGCAAGTAAATATTATAGTGGGCTCTAATGAGTTTTCAATGGTGGGAGTACAATTACTACTGCTTTCCTATGGTGTAGTCCACCTGAGATTTGGAACTGCCTCATTTTGGGCTCGTGCCCTAAAATCATCTTAAAAAATTAATAGACAGCATGGATAAAACACATATCATAGTGGGGCCCATCTCACCAATGTCCGTTAACTATAGAACTAAAGGTTATTCTTTAACATATAGTGCATATCCTTAGGACAAGTATCATCTACTTGCCTCCTTATACAATCAATTCATGTTATGATATGGGGCAAACATAAAAAATTCAGATCATTCATCTACTTGGCTTTTATTTGGTAGAAAAAGTATTAAAATTTTATAAGAATGGGCATTGTTGTGTAAAATTTAGAGGTGCGGTGTAATGTTCCAGATTTTCGCTATTTTGGATTTGAAATTTTCTTTTAAAAAATCGTTATAATTAGCTTATTTCGTTACTTGCAGACCTTTAACAATCATGTTAGCTTATACACAGGTGTTACTAGTAATAACCACACATATTCGATTAACTAATCGTAAGAAGCTATCGAATCCATCTGATCACTTAAACCTTGAGTCTAGCCTCATGATTTATTCATCTAGGGCCCAAATCTAGCTGACTTATCACCAACTAATCAAGAGAGTTGTAAGCAAATAAAGACCTATTTAAAGCCAAGACAACTAAAGGTCAGATCTTGATTAACAAACCAAACTGACTCAGTTATTGTTTTAGCTTAAGAACCAATGGTTTATGGTGGTTAAGATTGAATCGGCATTTCGACTAATTACAAATAGGCCACAATATAAACTTAACTAATCCAAACTCTAATCATCACGTATAAGAAATCTCACTACCCAATTCATTATAAAAATGTCATGATTATCCGAATAAGCTCTAAACCACTCGTTAGCAGGCTACTAAATCTTAAACAATAGAAAGACGTTCTTATTAATGGGCTTGACGTCTATTACGGGACATCGAGCTGAGATCGTGTCTCAAATCTCTTAACTTGGACTCACAAGGCTAATGCATAAGATGTGTGAATATTCCTAAAATTAAACAAAAACTTAAGTTAATTGTATATATCCAGTCTTTGTCAAAGTTGTGTCTTTCAAACCGTTAGATCGTGAACAAATTTATAGTACTAACCTAAGTTAATATCCTACACACATCCATATAGTTACGACCCCAATCGATGATAACTTGTCGTTGAACTAACTTCTAATCATACATGTCGATTAGTGCATCTAAATGGCAAGCCGATCACATCTATGCATAAATCATCACTAG
Source organism: Magnolia sinica (assembly GCF_029962835.1). NCBI lineage: Eukaryota > Viridiplantae > Streptophyta > Magnoliopsida > Magnoliales > Magnoliaceae > Magnolia > Magnolia sinica. The sequence continues at coordinate 27,381,978 of NC_080588.1, forward strand.
TGTTAACTATCATATGGTATATAATGACTTGTACACTTTCAAGTGGGCCCTATTAGTTAAAAAAAAAAACTTCCCACTAGGGCCAAATGCACCACTTATGACACTATAAAAGGCCCTCATTTAGGCACCCCATCTCCCCATACGAACTTCATATCCTAGCTTGGGTGAGAGAGAAGACTAAGAGAGAGATAGAGAGAAGGAAAGTGAGAGTAAGAGTGAGAAAATTTGGTGCTTCCCTTCATTGATTCCTTTCAATCAAAGCCCTAGCCACTACCATTTTCTTCCACCGAATCCACCCCCATTCGTGATTGGAAGTAAGAAATGAACCCTACTTCTCGACTTAGGTTTTTCTATGATGAATTACATGAATCTCACATAGTTCTGGGTGTTTGTTTAAGAATTTGTGTTTTTCTCTAAAAACCTAACCCTAGGTACTTAAAAATTGAAAATTTTCTTTTTAAGGTGCAGAATATTTCCCTAGGTTTTCATTTATCAACCCTTAAGGGAATTAGTCAAGAATTTTTGTTATAGTTTAGGAATTTATGCGATATTCATGTCGTATTTACTTTATTATTGCTAAACCTAATGCTATTATCATTAGTAGCTAACATGTTTGATGAAATGCTTGATCAATATGAGTTTCTTATTGTTAGAATTATGTTAAGTTACATAAATTAAGTTGTTGATGCATATTTGGTTTACGTTGATATATATTGGATTGTGATAGTGGTACTTGTGTTATATTAATGTACCCTAGTGAGGTATTGAGTTAAAATTGTTGATATATGTGGGATTACATCAATATACATTGGATTGCATTGAGTCGTGTATGTATTGAATTGATATACCTTGTTGTGATAAAATGTTATTAATGTAAACATTGTTACGTATATGATAAGCTATATTGTTATCGTAACTTGCAAATCGCTTAAGTAAGAGGATAGTCCTGCTTTGGATCAGCTACCTTAGACATATATAGTTGACTAAGGTCAAACACGGACGATCGACAATAGTTGAAACTACACAGGATGCTTTGCACCCAATGTCGGTTTGCACAGAGTTCTTCGTAGTCGATCTTATTGGCCTAATGCATACTCGATCATTCTCATGCTTAGTGATTGTGTAACACTCAATAGAATCTGGGATACCATTGTTACCACTGATTTAAGTCCATTCATAACCGTTAGTACGTTATAATCCTACAAAGACTCATGAGTCAAGTATAGTAGTATGGGACATTGTGTCTGAGCTATCAGCCTATGCTAGGGTGACGTGCCTGCCACATCGGCAAAACATTGAGTGAATAGCCTACCATGTCGTTAAAATATTGGATGACAAGCCTCCCCGTAGTGACCATCGAGCACTGATGAAAGCTGCAATCCTACCATGTTGATAATGGTTTGGGTGGCATAACGTCTTCACACTAGGGCTTAAGTGACGACATTTTCCCTAGTTATGATTATCCTTGGGTGACAAGCCCTAATATTAATCCAATTGAGTTGTATGGACTATTAGGTGATGAACATTAATTTGAATCAAGAGACACTGGGGAGGATCCACTATGTGCCGCCATGAGCTACATGAATCCGCTTAACGACTTTTGAAAGAATTGAGTTATCCTAGCTTCGTCAACCTGTTGTTTGAATAGAAAATAATAACTACTTAGCTAATCATGCATATCATTACATTATTAGGTTATGTTGTAGGCCAACCATTGTGCATATGTTGACATCCTCATTAGTGTGGAAAGTTTACCATTGTTGTGTTCCCAGGCATCATCATGGTAAGCATTGTCGGGTTGTGTTGCGAGACAACTATTGCACATATCAGCATTGCGTCTATCATCATTGCGTCTATTTGAGGTAGCTGAGGCAACCTCCTTTAGTGGTATCATCACCAGAAGAGATGTCACGCCCCAAACCCAGAAATCGGATTCACAGGAATCCCAATCGCCGAATCCGGTGCCGACAACCTTCGTAGTACCCCATTCTCATCTCTCAGCGCTCATATGCCAGGTTCCGATCCTGGGATCCTACAAGGAGGATTTTTCCAACATACATTTATCTCATAAGAAGCATAACCACAAGTTTACCCAAATCATAAAAGCAACATCATCATCACATATCCACTAATATAAACTTTGAATACAATACTGAAAGGGAAATACATATGTCAAAATAAAATCAAAGCTCCAGAAGATAGCTGCACGCCCCATGCTTAACGTTGCTGCAACCTAACACCACCTGTACGCATCTATCATGCATAAGCTTATAGAAAGCTTAGAGGGTGGTGTAAGTGTGTGTGATGCACGTGCCAAGTATCTAATACAATGCCATAATCATACAATATCGGAAATACTGATAAGATCTTGAATCATACGATATCAGAGTATGCAATGTCAATCGGCTATACGAATGCAGAATCATAGAGAGCCAAATATCATATAGCAAGGGTACAATGTAATATGTAAATCCTGCTAAGTCCATCTAGGCCATATAAGAACAAAAAATATAACAATCCAAAATGCCATATGCCTGCGGATGTAATATGCGATGTGAATGAAATGACCAAGCTGGAGTGTGAGGTCGGGATGATCGTACATAGTATCGCAGGTACAGGGCCCATCATAAGGAACTTCTATCCAAACTAGTCTCATACATAAATTTGGATAGTCAGATTCAATGTGGTAAACTCCTGATCTCAAGTTAGTCACGCGCCCAACCGAAATCTTGACCATCCAAAGGTACACGTAACATATAGTTACGCATCACCAGCCCAAGTGGATAGTGAATGAATGAATGAATGAGTATGCAATTCCTGCTCAATAAGTCCACATATCAGTACAGTTCCTTTCTGAAAAATCACCGGGGTCCATTACACTCCAAACCAGATTGTTGCCCCATTGCCCGCAATAAGGTGAGTGGAAGATACCTCACTATCCGCCTGCCAATATCGGGCTCGGCTCTTCGTAACGGACTCATTCCTTGAGCTGGTCAGACTCAGCCTAGCTTTACCCTCTCTTCTCGGGCAGGTAAGGTTACACCCCCTTCCAACCTACCACGACACAGTAGGAGACACGGCCTAACGGTATACGACCCTCATGCACTCATGCATCCACTCGGTCTAGACATTGGAGTAACCTCTGGAACCAAGAGGGTTTAGAAACTTTCACCCAAGGATATCTATAGCACCCCATGTAGAACAGATTTTCGGTATTCCATCTGGCCATCCACGATATGCCTATGGAGGCTACGGCCTTGATGTCGATAAGGTGTACGGTAATCATAATCACACAATGAGAGATGTACGAGTCACACAGTCTAATCATGCATCAATCCTACGCATATCGTGCACTCATGCAGGGCAACTTCGCTTATCAGGGAGCCCATAAACAATCTGCCTAAAGGCATATGCTATGATCAATCACTCCTCATATCAAGCATACATATGATGCGTATGAGCATGAATCATGGGACTATACTAAACATGTTATATGGTGATGGATTCTGCTCGTAACGAAGATGGGCCCAGACGGCCTATGCACTACAAGTATGGGCCTAACAATGAGCCCTAGGGAGAGTTACATGCGAACATTTAACCATCATTGCTCTTACAATGTGGACGTTAAACCATCATTGCTCCCAAGGCATGACCGCCAAAAACATCATCACATACATCATGGTGGAATCTCACATCGCGATAGGCCTCATATACATCATATTCGGCCCACAAAAAGGCCTCACATACGTCTCATTGGGGCTCATATACATCAACTGGGCCACATCATATGGGTCGCACCAATGGGCCGATTCAAATGGGCCGATCAAATGGGCCAATTCAAATGGGCCGAATCAAATGGGCCGATTCAAATGGGCCGAATCAAATGGGCCAAATCAAATGGGTCAATCAAATGGGCCGATTTAAATGGGCTAAATCAAATGGGTCGATCAAATGGGCCGATTCAAATGGGCTTCATGTATATCAAATAGGCCGCACCAATGGGTCTAATGTATATCAATTCGGGCCCACCCTTATGTAGTTTTGAGATCCGACCTATTCATAAGTTAACATCGATATAGATGAAGTGAAAACAAATATCAACTTAATTGGAAACTACTATGGCCCTTAGAAGGTTGAACGGTGGATGTCACTGTCCACTATTTAAATGGTGGGGTCCACTTGAACTTTAGATCTAACTCATCCTTGTACTCATGCCATAAAATGATATCTTAAAATGTTTGGATGGTATGGATACAGCGTGCATCATGGTGGGCCCCACCGTCCAAACAGTGAATGGTGTAAAAATACACACATCAATGTGGAGCCTGCGGGCTTGCTGCCGTCAAAAGGGGCAGTTATATAGTTGTTGTACATGCAGTTGCTGCACAAGAAAGGCAGAGGTGGGTCCCATGTAGGGCCCACCATCAAGTATGTATTATATAACATAATATATAATATATATAATACAATATATACTATAATAATATAATATAATATAATATAATATATCAACGTCCAGGCCCTGGATGGCCTGGATAGTGATATACATCAAGATATATCCCACACATGGGGTGGGTTCCACCATCACATGCAATGTGGTGTGGCCCATCCAACGGATGGACGACGTGAATGGGTCCCACGGACCCTGCTGTTAGCAAATGCTGCTGCACGTTGCAACTTTTTTTTAAAAAAAAGAGGTGGGTCTCACGTAATGGGCTACCCCCCTTATAAAATATATAATATATATTATTATATTATTATTATTATTATTTTCTTTCTTCTTTTTTTTATGCAGCTAGCGAATACACCCCACTGTCAGTTAACACTTCACTGTTAGCCACCTCCACTGCCTGCTACGTCCAGCATCCAGGGACATTAGATGGACGGTGTGGATAAATACCTCATCAAGGTGGGTCCCACATGGACGTGGCCCACCTGATCAATCTGGTATTTGTGCTTTCTCATCATCCAGGCCCGCTAGATGGCCTGGATAAAACAGATGGACGGCATCGATAAAATACATAAATCATGGTGGGCCACACCGTTTTGGATGAATGGAGTGGATTAGAATAAATACATCAAGGAGGGTCTCACCCACACATGTGGGGTGGGCCACGTCCTAAATGGACGATTGGAATGACATATAAACCTTGTGGTGTGTCCCACATGGATGGGGTCCACCGGTAGACGGCTTGGATGTAAACATCATGGTGGATCACACACCTCATCATCATCATTACCATACAAAAAAAAAGAGAGAGAGAGAAAGAGAAAAAGGAGAGATCGGATGGTGATGGAGGGACCCCGCCACTATGGGCCCTCCATGATCACAATACATACATAAAAATGGGTCCCATCACAAGTGGGCCTTCTAATAGAAAATCAACAGTGAATCACCCACCTATTGGCCTCCTTCTGGGTCCGATGGAACGCCGAACTCCTTAGCTTTGATTTCAATGGAAGATGATAAAGTTTTGATGGTTGAGATGGGAGATGAGAGGGTAGGAAGTAGGCCACACACAAAACTCTCTCATGGAGATTTAGGAGAGCTTGGACATGGGACTCCTTGAGTTGCTTGGAAAATGAGTTTGAGAATGAGAGAGAGAGGGTTGTAAGGAGAGAGAGGGATGGGTGATGGAGTGATGGGTGAGGTGAGAGATTTATTGACTTTTGGGGTAATTGTGTAAGAGGGGCATGGGTTGTGTAAGGAATTGTTGACTTATGGGGTTGCTTGGGGATGTGGTGTGAGGTGATGTGTACTTGACATGTACTTGACCCTTTATGGGATTGATTAATTGGTTGAAGTGATATTAGGTAGAGATTCTCTTGGGTTATGCAACGCGCAGCATTTTTCTCGAACTGAACGCGGGCTCACATCTCCTGGTCCGAGTATCGCCTCGGCGCGCGAGATGCGGCGTCGGAACCGTAGCGATGGCATGATCGCAAGGGTACAAGTTTCAAGTCGAGCCGACTCTGATATACGGGATACGACTCGATCACGCGCAAACACCAATAATAGATCGCGGGTCGCCAAAATTCGACCGGGGGGACCGCAAAAGCTTATGGAATAGTACGGGCTAGGATACGGGCCTCACAAGAGATAAAAGATCCTGCAGTCGAATTATATGGTGCTTGCATCATGACTGGAAAGGAACAAACCATTTCCTACCATGCCAAATAGATTCTATGTGCAGCCTATTTCCACTAATCTAAGGCCAATAATGTTTTATACCTCACCGGGAAAGGAAATAAAAGAAGAAGCTGACAAATTTATGATCAATAAAAAGCTCTTTCCAGAAGACTTAAAAAGATACAGTCTGGTAAGCCAAAAAATTATGTAAGTTATGGAGTTCGACTATGATAAATTGATAAGATTGGATAATGACAGAGGTATCCATATCCCGATTGGTGTACATGAGAGAAAATGGAAAAAAAATCGCGGGCTAGGGGCATCCCCTACGTATGCACAAGTGAACATGACTTATGCATGATAGGAAGTTAGAAAAGAAATAAGTCTAGAGAAAGGTGAAAGTAACAAAGAAGAGGTGAAGCACCCTGAAATAGTGTCGATACAAATAGAAGACAGAGGACAGCTGACCGTCGATGAATTACAAGAAATAAATCTGGGGACGAAGGATGAACCTTGGAATACATGCATAAGCGTTGGCTTGCTAGAAAAAGAGGTGGACTAGTATGTTGAATTGTTGAAAATGAATAAAGATGTGATCAAATGCTCGGCTTAGAACCAATAATAGCAATGCATCGGCTTCATGTTTCTAAAGATAAGAAGTCAGTCAAGTAGGCAGGCATAGAGACATTTCCACCCCGATTTAATACCTTTGATAGAGGAAGAGGTAGAAAAATTGATTAAGGTTGGCTTCAAAAGTAAAATATCCCAGGTGGATCTGTAATATCGTGCCTGTAAAGAAAAAGAGCAAACAGATCAGAGTATGCGTTAACTTTAGAGATCTAAACAAGGCATGCTCGAAAGATAATTTCCTACTGCCTATAACAGAATTGTTAATCGACAGTATGAAGAAATACACAGTTATGTCTTTCATGGATGGTATGTCGGGTATAATAAAATATGTATGACACTAGAAGACGAAGAAGATACAGCGTTCAGAACATCCCTGGGGATATATTATTATAAAATTATGTCATTCGGGCTTAAAAATGCCAGAGCTACGTATCAGAAAGAGACGCAGAATATTTTTCAATATATGATACATAAGCATATTGAATGTTATGTCGATGACTTAGTAGTACAATCTTGCAACCATGCAGAGTATCAAAAATATTTATTGTCAGTCTTTTCACCGGCACATGAAGAAACAATTAAAAATGAATCGAATAAAGCATGTGTTCAGGGTATCATTCGGTAAATTCCTTGGGTTCATTATCAAGCATTAGGGAATAGAAGTCAACTAGAGGAAGATCAGAGCAATTTAAGAAATATTGCCGCCAAAAACATTACAAGAATTAAAAAGCTTGCAAGGAAAATTGACCTATATTCGGTGCTTCATATCGAACTTGGCAGGGAGATGCCAACCATTCTCTCACCTCATGAAAAAGGGAGTGGAGTCCATATGGGACGAAGCATGCCAAAAAGTGTTCGATTCTAAGTATTAACATCACCTGTGATAGGCAAGCCTTTGATCTTATACATCGCCACATGTGAAAGTTCTTTGGGAGTTCTACTAGCTCAATGCAATAAATAAGAAAAAGTGAACACCCTCTACTACCTGAGTAGAACCCTAATAGGGACGGAATGTAATGTTCTCCCATTGAAAAAATATGCCTAGCTCTCTTTTTATGGTACGGAAGCTGCAGCATTATTGCTTGCCTCACAAGATAACATTAATCTCACGATTAGACCCGATAAAGTACTTAATGACATGACCTATGTTGTCCGAAAGACTAGCTAAGTGGATGCTACTGCTTTCCGAATTTATGTTTGCTTATGAACCATTTAAGGCAGTGAAAGGATAGGCAGTCACAGAATTTTAACCGGCCCATCCAGTTTCAGACAATGAATAGATTTCCAATGAGTTGTCAGACGAGCAAGTGCTGCTAGTTGAGCCACTCAATCCTTGGTAGATGTATTTTGATGGTGCTTCCCGGGCATCAAGTGCAGGCACCAGAGTGATTTTTATTAGTCCCCACAATGATCTATTGCCATACTCCTTTGTGTTAAGTACGATGTATACAAACAACGCGACTGAATATAACACTCTCGTCATAAGGCTGAAAATAGCACGCGAAATAAAAATTCAAGTTATGCAAATCATTGAGGACTCTAATAAGCTAGTGATAAATTAGTTGACCATAAAATTTGAAATAAGAAAGCCGATATTATTACCTTATTGTCAGTAAGCTCAACATTTACTAAAGGGGTTTCATGACTTTAAATTTAAGCATGTACCTTGACATGAAAATGTAAAAGTAGATGCATTGGCCAGTTTGGCTACAACGCTCTCTTGTCCCGACAGGATCCCTCTTCAGGTGACAATCGAAGAATGGAGATTTTTGCCGTCACTTGAATATATAAGTGAAACTGTCAAAGCACAACTAGTATCTTGCATAGAAGTTGCAATTGATAACTAGCGACAGCCGTTTATTGATTATCTAAAATATAGAATCTTACCGAAAGAACAATCGATGAAATCGTAAGTTAAATAAAGGTCGAAAAGATTTAATCGTGCATGACGAAGTGTTATACTGAAAATGTTATAATGAAATGTTACGCAGTGTTTAGACACAAAAGAGGCCAATTATGTGCTACGGGAAGCCCATCCAGGAGAGTGAGGGGCTTATCAGGCCAGTCGAAATCTATTTCACTATATACATTGCATGGGGTATTATTAGCTCTTTATGTTTAAGGATGCGATAGCTTCACCCAGCGATGTCTTGAATGTCAAATACACGAAGACATCATACACGTACCAGCGGAAGCTCTACACCAGTTAATGGCTTCCTAGCCTTTTGCAGCTTGGAGATTGGATGTCAATGGCCTCATTAATCCACCATCCTCGCAAGGACACTAATATATTCTGGCGGCAATAAATTATTTCTCCAAGTGGATAGAGGTCGTCACTTTACGCAATGTCATATCTGCCATGCAATCATATATCAACATAGAATTTCAAAAAGAATTATTATTGATAATGACACTCCTTTCAAGAATAGAAATATGAAAAAGTTATGCCGAAAGTTTGGTATACAGGCTAATGGAGTTAGATACTCTGGATGAAAAATGGTTAGTGGCGCAACAACGTCTAGAGTTGCATTAAGCACACATTGACGCTGCCTTCGATAAAAAGGTCAAACACTACTCCTTCAAGAAAGGGGATACGATGCTAATGATGAAAAGGCCCATCATGGTTACTCATAGAATCATGGGCAAGTTTGATCTTAAATGGGATGGCCCATACGTTATAACGGAAGTTTATTCCATTGGGGCTTATCAGGTCGTGAATCAAAATGGACAAGGGATAGGAATACATGTCAACACCTATTTTATTAAAAGGCACCATCCTTAAAAGGAACAAAATTTTGATTACAAAGATTATTCAAGAAAATTTCACCCAATCAAAAGGGGGCAAAATGGGTACAGCCATATAACAAGCATAACAAGCGCAATGAGACGAACAGTCATGTACCAGTGCAATATGTAGTCATGTATCTTCGTGAACCTCCATTCTCTAATGAAGGATGAGAAATGATTAATAAAAGAAAAAGAAAAGTCATAGAGAGATATGGCCTCTAAATATTCCTTTAAACATGGTCTTTCAGACAAAAGGATATGATCGCTAATCGTGTGATCCCAAAAGAGGAAAATCTCCGATCTTCATGGACAATAATTGTCAATAGTAATGTTGCAGAACAACAATTAGTTGGAACTATTAGTACAGCTGAATTATTACTTCAACTTTCAAAAGATCTTCAAATAAAATTATGTACATGTCATAAAAGGCTTCTCTAATTATCAAATAACATCATCAATTATCTCCAATTATCAGAGAATATTGTTAATTATCTCCAATTATCAGAAAATATCACTAATTATCTCCAATTATTAGATAATATTGCTGATTATCTCTAATTATTAGAGAATATCGCCAATTATCAGAGAATATAACCAATTATCTCTGATTATGCATAAGACCTACATGACAACGCAGGAGAAATAATGAAAAAGCCCCTGGGAGTAATAAAAAAATTGTGTTGTATCATTAATTCTCCAAATATTATGCGGGTAGCAGTGAGTGCCAGTAGCTTAAAGCCCATGAAGGCCAACCATGCATAACCTATGCCGTATCATCGATTCTCTTAATATTATGCAGGCAGCGATGAGCGCTTGCGGCTTAAAGCCCATAAAGGCCAACCACAAGCGTAAGACCTATCTGGGCAACGGAGAGTGCTAGCTACTCAAAGCCTATGAAGGCCAACCACACATAAGACCTGTGTCATCTGTATCACTCATGGTAGTGCCATAGGGATGGGTGAAAGAAAATGCCCCCTTTTGAATGGACCTGGGTCATACAAGCGAAGAAAAAGAGCGTTGCAATGTGAGTTATGTGGTTCATCCATATATAGGTCAACCATGCATAAGGACCCCACACACCCCCCCCCCCCCCAGTTGATAATTGACGACTTTGGACTTGGACCCCTATAGGTAACCTTGTAAGCCCCGTGCATAAATCCTACCTTGTTCACTGATCTAGTAGCTTCAATGGGCCCCTCTAATGGACTACAGTGAGTGAACTCCCCATGTCACGGTGGTTTAACGAACTTACAAAGACCAACTATCATAAGCCCTACTTGCTCCAACTGCTTACAAGCCTAAACTGTGGTTGTTCTAATTACTTACAAGCCTAAATTGTTGTTGCTCCAACTACTCAAGAGCCTAAATTGTGGATGGTGCCTTTGGTCTACTAATTGAACTCTACGAAGTTTCACCCACTAAGGAGAATACTACGCAGAGCATGCTAACAAGCAATAATTAAGTTATTATCATGTTATGTCTCAAGCCATAAAGAAATATATGATTGAATTATAAATTGATAAAAGAAAAATCATTTATGATTATATGTTGAAATGTAAATTGCTTATGCCATCCATATTCAAAATTGCTTTAAATATTGTCAAAATTCTTATATACATGAAAAAATGTTGATACATAGAAATTGCCAATATTATAGTTATTCTGAAATACCCAAAGCTAGCATGAAATTTTATAGATCTTACTTAAACTGAACTTGGGCTACAGCCGTGTTGAGCTCGACAGCTTGATCTGGAGCACCAGCAAGCTCCTATTCCAAGGAAGTAGCAACCGCCTTATCCTTCAGATGTTCTTATTCTTTAAGTTCGGCTATACTAATATTCTCAGCAATGTCAGCCTTGGGCTTGCTCAGCTTTAGTTCCTCAGTCTGCTTTTAGGCCTCGAGATTAGTAATTTGTTCGTTGATGGCCGCCAAAGTCTGCTCAGAGACCTTCATCTAGTCCTAAAGTGAACTGCATTCCCTTCTAAATCCAGAAATGATAGTGGAGTTCTTGGATATTTTGTCTTTAAGGAACAGCAACTCTTTCTGATGGTGAAGTGTCTCTGGGGCAATAACTATATTGTGAGCCAACTCCAACTGTTGTAAGGAAGCACAGAACTTAATCAAAGAGTTATGAAGCACTGAGACATTAATCCTGGCCAACTTCACAGAATTGTCTAGAATTGCCAAAGCATCATCGAGTAAAGACCATTGCTCGGGGTCTTGGAATATGTAGGCTACAGTGAAGAGGGCGTTCTTAACCAAGATAAGCTTGTATGAGGAACCTTTTCTAGAGAGAGAAGATCTAACATTGTTGTTGTTAAATTAGAGCCCGCGGAAAACTTGAAGACGGAGCGGCTGCAAGAAAAATAAAGAAAATAAGGGCATAAGAAGAATGATGTAAGAAAGTTCTATCTGGAAAGGGAAGCCGTAAATTATGAAAACTTAAAGTTATACATGGTGCTAGAGCCAAGAATGAAAGAGTCGATGAAGTCGAGGCCCTTATATTAGCAGGGATAGTTGAAAGCTCAGGCACCTCTATAGCAGGTGCAACGTTAAAATATGGTTCCTTGACTGCAGTGCTCGAATCGAGTATCGTCGGAGTCATCACTGCAGCAGGCTCTGATGGGAAATGGATCGTACAAGCAACCGTGGTTGGGGTAGTGGAGGATGCAATCGTGCCCTCATCCATCTGGGCCTGCTCCACATTAATGATCACCGCCCCAGTGTTCGCTAAAAGGACTGTCATGTCCTAATCAACCTCCACGTGGTGTGGAAAAATCAATGGCTCCACACTACCTCTGTCGGCAGCATTAAGAGTTCCACTTCTCTTGACAATGAGAGCTCCACAATCCTAGGAAGGATTTGAGGGTCAGGCATGGGGATGCCGATCAACACGACAACAGGCATGTCACGAGGAAAAGGGGAGTAGTTGACATTAAAGGACATGAAGATATTAGCTAACAGTGAGTAGACTTCCTCGTAATCGAGAGGCTCTTTGTCTATAAGAGTAGTTGCTTGGTCAGTTGGAGTGGATACATTTTGCAGCATCTCCTAGCCGGCTGTAGAAGCTTCGCCTGTAGCATTATCCTCCTCGCCAATATCTATTTCTCCCTCCCCCTCCAAGTTACCACCCTTAGAGGATCTACTCTCTTTAGCAAAACTACTGCTAGCTTCTCCTTTGATCCCTCTTGACGAATCCTCCTCGGTGAGTTGTTCGGTGATTACTTATTTGCGCTTATGGGAGGGACCAACCTCACACCTCTGCGCCCTTACTTCTGCTGGGGTAGGAGAAATACCCTATTAGCTTTGTCGTGCTTGGGGGAGCGAGATTGTGCTTGCAAGCGAGTTACTAAAGATGAGAAACTCTATCGTGCCGACCTCATCGAAGGGGATACGGCCGAAGGGTTGGGAATGTTTTCAGTGTCTACGACAATATCCCTATTGGGGGTATAAAGGACGGTCGTCGGCACTTGTGTAGCTGGATCATCACTCCTTTTTGGTGGGCTCAAGGTTGTAGCTGTGGTGAATTGTTCTACTGGACTTCTCAATTCCTCTAAGGGAATTCCATATGTGATCCAACCCTCCAAAGTATTAACGGGTTTTATCGCACGAATGTGCTCCTCTAAAGAAATCTTCAAGCAAACCTGACCGATGGCATGAGTATGATATTTCTCCACAATGTAATCGATCCCCTGCTCAGACATGTAGTTCTTTAATCATGGAGGAGCAATCCAGATGGGATAGTTCACCGAATGGCAATGATGTATCAAAAAGAATTAATGGACCCACATTGCATCCAACAGTAAGAAGCTTGGACCGAGTGATGATAGCACGAAATACGAAACACAACCCCATGCGCACAATTAGAATTTGCTTCCATATTAGTGCCTAGTTGTAAGGCACAACACCATAACTCCTTATGATTCTGGTGACAACGCCACAGTCTGCTGAGATCAAATTATCATAGCCGAATTGGCTGGTAAACCTACTAGGATAGTAGGGTTCACACTAAAATTTGCTAACCTCCCTCAGTAGGAGGCTGCAGGACCTCATGCAAATGAAGAATATGTGTCACACCCCAAACTTAGAAACCGGGCTCACAAAATTCCCGATCAGAGAAACCGGTGCCAAAAGCCTCCGTAGTACCCCATTCTCGACTCCCAGCATCTATACGTCAGGTTCCAATCCTGGGATCCTACAAGGAGGATTTTTCAATGTACATTTTACTCATAATAAGCATAACCACAAGTTTACCCAAATCACAAAGGCAACATCATCTTCACATATCCACTAATATAAACATTTGAATACAGTGCTGAAAGGGAAATACATATATCGAAAATCAAAGCCCCAAAAGACGGCTGCACGCTCCAAGCTCAACGTTGCTGCGACCTAACGACACCTGCACACATCTATCGTGCATAAGCTTATACAAAGCTTAGAGGGTGGTGTAAGTGTGTGCACAAGATAAGTGTCAAACACATAGATATCAGAGTAAGCAGAAGTACTGACAAGTCCACGAGTCATATAATATCAGAATACGCAATGCAGATCATAATGAGCCAAATATCATATACTGAGGATACAATGCAATATACAAATCCTGCTAAGTCCGTCTAGGCCATATAAGTGCAGAAATGTAACAACCCAAAGTGTCATATGCCACGAATGTAATGCAATATGCGATGCGAATGAAATGACCAAGCTGGAGTGTGAGGTTGGGATGATAGTACGTAGTATCGCAGACTATGGGGTCTATCACAAGGGGCTTTTATCCAAACCAGTCTCATACCTGAATTTGGTAGCCAGACTCAGTGTGGTAGACTCCTGATCTTAGGTTAGTCGCACGCCCCAACCGAAATCCTGGCCATTGCGAAAGTACACATGGCAATTAGTTGCGCATCACCAACCCTAGTGGATAGTGAATGAATGATGAATGAGTAAAATGCTGAGTACGCAACTCCTGCTCAATAAGTCCACATATCAATATTTTACATCTCTGGGATCATCACCGGGGTCTATTACACTCTATGCTAGCTTGTCGCCCCTATCCGAACGCACAACTGGGTAAGTGAAAGAGACCTCACGATCTGTCTGCCAATATCGGGCTCGGCTCGTCGATAGCGGACCCATTCTTCAAGCTGGCCAAATTCAACCTAGATATTGCCCCCTCACTTAAGTGGGTAAGGTTACACCCCCTCCCAACCGACCACGACACAGTGGGAAACATGACCTACTGGTATACGACCCTCATATGCTCATATATATCCACTTGCTCTCGACATTGGGGTCTCTCCTGGACACGGAGGTTTAGGGATTTTTACCCAGGAACATCTATGGCGCCCCGATGCTAGTAACAGATTTTCGGTATCCCATCTGGTCATCCACGACATGCCTGTGGAGGCTACGGCCCTGATGTCGCTAGGGCGTACAATAATCACCACACACAATGTAAGATGCATGAGTCATACAATCCAGTCATACATCAATCCTGTGCATACCGTGCGCTCATGTGAGACAATCTTCGCCTATCAGGGAGTCTCATAACAACCTGCCCAATGACATATGCAATGGTCAATCACATCTCATAACAAACATACATATGATGCACATGGGCATGGATCATGAAGCTATACTAAGAATGTTATAAGATGATGGTGTACTCTCCTCATATCAAGGATGGGCCTAGACAGCCTACTCATAACAAGAATGGGCCTTGCAATGGACCAAAGGGAAGGTCACAATGTGGACATCTAACTATCATTGCCCATTAATGTGGACATTTAACCAACATCGCTCCCAAGCAGTGGCCCACATAAACATCATTACATACATTATAGTGAATTCACACGTTACATCGATCTGCACATTCATCACATAGGGCCTCACTTGAGGGCTACATATATACCACATTGGGCCTCGCCATATGGGCCACAAATACATCAGAGTGGGCCTTATCAAATGGGCCACAAATACATCACAACAGGCCTCATTACAAGGCCAAATACACAACAGGTGGGCACTGCACATGGTCCTCAAATACCTCACATAGGCCATAACCCATGGGCCTAATGCACATCATAATGGGCGTCACTGAATGGGCTACAAAAAATATCACAACGGGCCGTATCACATGGACCTAATACACATCACGATGGGTCGTATGACATGAGCCTAATAAACATCACAATGGGCCGCATTACATAGGCCTAACACACATCACAATGGGCCGCATCACACGGGCCTAACATATATCACAATGGGCCACTCAATGGGCCGCACTAATGGGCCTCATATACTTCAAGTGGGTCGCATCAATGGGCCGTACCAATGGGCCTCATCATATGGGCCGGAAATACATCACAATGGGCCTCATCATATGGGCTGGAAATACATCACAATGGGCCACGTCCCACGACCTAATACACACTACAATGGGCCTCGGCACATGGGCCATAATTACATCACATCGGACCTCATATACATCAAGTGGGCCGCATTAACGGGCCGCACCAATGGGCCTCATAAACGTCAAGTGGGCTGCATCAACGGGTCACACCAATGGGCTAGAAAAGTGGATGAGCCGTGTGTATACAACACACACATCATGGTAGGCCACATAAATGAACGGCATAGATATACAATACATGCATCAATGGTAGGCCCCACGTGGCACCGTCCAAAGGTGGACGGTGTGAATATAGAATACGTACACTAAGGTGGGCCCCATCACATGGGCTGCAATTAGATCAAGGTAGGCCTTAATGGATGGGCCACAAATACATCAAGATGGGCCTCATGGATGGGCTACACCAATGGGCCTCAAGTGAGAGCTTGGATTACACTAAAAATCATTTCAATAGTTGCAGGTGTAACATGTGTATCACTGTACACTATCATTCTATGGGGCACATGGCTCACTAATGATGATCAACACTATCTAAACATTGTCTATGTAAATCAGCATGTTCCAAATATTGTCCATGTAAATCAGTGTTATCCAAGCATTGTACATGTAAATCAGCACTGTCCAAACATTGGACATGTAAATCAACACGGTCCAAACATTGGACATGTAAATCAGTGTTGTCCAAGCATTGTCCAACACCGTCAGCACCTGTCCAACTACTGAACAGCGTGTACAATACACGTACATCATGGTCAGGCCTACACAGATGGGCAGTGTGGATCAAAACATACATTATGGTGGTCCACAACACCGTTCATAAGATCAGCACCTGTCTAAACATTGGACAGTGTGGATGCAATACATAGATCACGGTGGATCTCACACGTACAACAAGTGGGGTCCACAGCTGGACGGAGTGGATATAGAATAAATACATCAAGGTGGGTCCCACCTGCCCACACGTGTGGGGGTGGACCCACGTCCAAACAGATGGACGGGTGGGAGAAAACGCATACATCATGGTGGGTACCCACTGTCCAGACCTGTTGGACGGTTGGGATATAGAATAAATACATTATGGTGGGGTCCACATGCCATGTCTGGACGGTGGAGACCCTACACATGCAGCTGGGTCCCACCGTCCAACAATGGATGGACGGTGTGGTTAGAATACATACATCAGGGCCCCATAGCACCGTACAAATGGTCCAGTACCGTCCAGCATAATCTAGACGGTGTGGATGAAACAAATACATCATGGTCAGGCTCACCCGAAAATGGGCAGCAAGGTGGGCCCCCCAGATGGACAGTAGCATGGATAAAATACATTCATCATGGTGGGCCACACATCAAAAGAGAGAGAGAGAGGGAGAGAGAGAGAGATAGACGGCGTAGATGGAGGGACCCCACCACTATGGGCCCCTCACTACAATGCATACATCAAGATGGGTCCCACACAGGTGAGCCCTCAAATCATCAAAACCAAATGCTATGAACACCCACCTTTGATCATGGACTTCTCCTTCCATCGATGTGTTCTAGAGCTCCAAGGGATGCATTTCAATAGTTGAGATGATCTTTGGAGGGTGGGATTAGATGGTAGGAAGGTGAGCCACACTAGCTCTCTCTCATGGAGTTTGGACGTTTCTCTTGGGAGCTTGCTTGAAAATGGGGAATATGAGAGAGAGAGAGAGAGAGAGAGAGGAGATGAGATGTAAAGAGAGAGAGGGGGATGGGTGTGAGTGATGGAGTGATGGGGAGTGAGTGATGGGTGTACTTGATAGGTAAGGGTTGTAAGAGGGAGAGTTGACTTTGGGGATAGAGTTGTGCTAGACATTTGATGTGTGATGTGTACTTGATTGATGAGATATATTCTCTTGGGATTTACAACATGCGGCGTTTTCCTCGAACTGAACGCGGGCCCACATATCCTGGCCCGGGTATCACCTCAGCACTCGAGATGCGACATCGGAACCGTGGCGACGGCACAATCACAATGATACAAGTCTTAGGTCGAGCCGACTATGGAATACAAGAGACGACTCAATATTGCGCGCAAATGCCGATTATAGATCGCGGGTCGCCAAAATTCGACCGGGAGGACCACAGAAGCCTACGGAACGGTACGGGTTAGGATACGGATCTCACAATATGCACGTGCTTAGGAAAAGCGAGTTGTTGTCAATGGCTTCTCAGTCTTTGGGGAAATTTAAGATAGGAATGAAAGAAGGAAATGGATTATATTCTCTCAATCCTATCAACGACTCAATCATATGTTTGCTTAATCATCTTGTGCCTTTGATAATGCCAGAGTGGAAGGCAATCTAGGTTTACGTACGCCTTCTCCAGTTCATCGTTAGTCCAAGGGAAGTATGTTAGTGCACTTATTTTTGCACCGGGTTTGTGAATCACGTGAGTCGGTTGAGCCTTTGGAAAGTGAAGACCAAAGACACATGAGAAGATGGAGCATCAATGAAGCAGCAATAGGTAAATGAAATGCCTATGTGATTCTAACCCTTGACCCAAAACAACACATACACCTCTAGATGATGTTGACCCAATATAAATATAAATTTGATCATCCCTTAGCCTTAGGAGACCAAGAAAAATATGATAAAGAAGGCTAAAAGATATGCGAATCTAAAAGTGCACCCACCTTTGCACACTTGTTTGTCAATCACATGACTAGTTGTGTCTAGTAGTCGGATGAGTTCTTGGCAAATGAAGACCGACGACACAACTAGAGCAGAAGCCTGAACTATAAAGTCAGCATCTAAAGAAGCTTCTTATGATCAAGATCTTACAAATAGATAATCCCAACCCAAATAGGAAAACCTACTTAGGTCATCTATTCAAAGCCAATTC
The DNA here is from genome assembly GCF_029962835.1 of Magnolia sinica. Lineage (NCBI taxonomy): Eukaryota > Viridiplantae > Streptophyta > Magnoliopsida > Magnoliales > Magnoliaceae > Magnolia > Magnolia sinica. Next base: position 27,400,800 of record NC_080588.1, read on the forward strand.
TGAGTTCATATTTTCTATCCTTTTAGGCTTTACCAAGTCCCAAGTTGATGAATGATTAAATGCACAAATAGGAAAATCTGTCCACTTTTGGTAGGAAGAAGGTGCCACCGAATAGCACCTTCAGTATCACCGAAGATACCTTCAATGTTACTGAAGGGACTCAAAACAACACAGCAACAGTACAAAGATAATTCGGTGCCACCAATTGGATATTTCGGTGACACCGACTGCGACCGACGAACAAATTTCGATGCCACCGAAAGGGACCTTTTTCATTCAGCAACTTGATGAATTAATTTGATACTACCGAATGATATTTCGGTACCACAGAAGAAAGTTAGGTGATACCAAAGATGGCTTCGGTAGCACCGTAAACTAGTCATTTTCTATCCGTTAGAACCTTTATCTATAAAAGCAGCTTGTAGGAACTTGTAAAAAGTGTGAATTTAGGCATTTCAGAGTCTCTAGGTTGTCCCAAGCTCTAATCTCTCATCCTAGACTCTATCCACATGAGATTCATGTTCTTTTCATTGTGATTCATCACTCATGTGCATTCAAAGCTCTTATTTATGAAGAACTTGATCTCAAGCCTTCACTAGAATATTGAGACTAAACCTATAGGTATATCCTTAGTCTCAACCATACTCTAGTGTATCCATCAGTTGAATCCCTTAGGAAATACACTCATTATCATAGAAAGGAGATTCAACCAAACTCCCATTACTTTGGTCACCTTTGTAGGTACATCTTATGCAAGGTTCTTAATCATGAAGCTGAACCAATAGAAAAATCCAAGCTACACAATCGAGGGAGCACCAGAAAGCTGATTCAAGCGAGAGAGTGTGAGGATCAAGCAACCCAGGACGAGCTACAAAAGAGAACTCAATCCGACAAGTAAGTGTTATTGTTAAGAGTTCACAGTTTAGTCTCTTTCCTTGTGTAGAATTAAGACTAAGAGTTTGCTATCAACAAAATCGATTAGGTTCCTTGTGTGGGACCATGACCAGTGGGCCTAAACGTAGGTGCCTTGTGTGGGACCTTGGCTGGTGGGCCTAAACGTAGGTGCCTTGTGTAGGACCTTGGCCGGTAGGCCTAAATGTAGGTACCTTATGTGAGACCTTGGCCGGTAAACCTAAACGAAGGTGCCTAGTGTGGATCTTGGCCGGTGGGCCTAAATATGGGTTCTTAGTGTAGAACCTTTACTCTTGTAGAGAGTATAAATTTGTGTCCTTAGTGTAGGACTGTAAAGGTTATTGGTGAACTTATTTTAAAACCATTAATAGTGAAATCTGGTGCAGTCTAGGATTGAGTGTGGATGTCGGGAGTGGAGTAGGCACGTAGCCAAACCACTATACATGCTTGTGTTTGGAATTGTTATTTGCGCATCTATTTAATCATGCTTATATATGCTTGAACGTTTAGTTTCTTAAACGCCCACCTTGATTATGTATTATATATCCATACCGTCCAGGCCCAGGATGGTGGGAACCCACCATGATTTATGGGTTTTATCCAGCCGCTGGACGTGGACCCCACTATGATGTATATCCACACCATCTATCCTTGTGGCCCCCGCATGATGTACGTGTTTTATCAGCGTCGTCCAGCACGTGGATCCCACATGTGATGTCTTCAAGACCCATTTTGCAAGCCCACCTTGAGGTATATGTTGTATATGTGGCCCATCTATTTTACTAGATTATAGGCCGCCTCATAAGGCCCATTATGATGTTTTTATGGCCCATTTGGTGAGGCCCATTGTGATGTATTTGTGGCCTATTTGGTGAGGCCCATTGTGATGTTTTTGTGGCCCATTTGTGAGACCCATTGTGATGTATTTATGGCCCATATGATGAGGCCCATTGTGATGTATGTGAGGTGTATGTGATGAGGCCCTTTGTGATGTATATGAGGCCTATGTGGTGAGGTCCATTGTGATGTGTATTAGGCCTATGTGATGCGGCCCATTGTGATGTGTATTAGGCCCATGTGATGCAGACCATTGTGATGTATTTGAGGCCCATTGTGATTTATTTGAGGCCCATGAGTGAGGCCCATCGCGATGTATTTGAGGCCCAATGTGATCTATATAAGGCCCAATGCGATGTATATAAAGCCCTTGTGTGAGGCCCAAGGTGATGTATATGAGGCCCATTGTGATGTGTGATTTCACCAGGATGTATGTAATGATGTTTATGATGCCTATCCATGTTCCTAGTTGATATTAAATGGGCCATGCCTTGGGAGCAATGATGATTTAACGTCCACGTTGTAAAGGCAATGATGGTTAAATGTCCACATTGTAACTCTCCCTAAGGCTCGTTGTGAGGCCCCTTCTCAGCTCCCCTTAATGGGTTAACCCAAACCGTTGGGCCCCCATTGATGATTATATTACCCATCTTTCCCTTGATTAGGTTATCCCAATCCGTTGGGCCCCCATTTGATAATGATGCTTTCCACCATACCCTGTAGGACCACCCCAAGCCTTAGAGCCCGTCTTGTATTTGTACCAAGCCTTCCATAGGGAATGTGTCCCACCTAGATGCATGCGTTTGTCCAAGCTTAGTAACCCAAACCTGAGGCCCACTTAAATTATGAGCAGGACCGTTTGTAGGGTTATATAGTCCTGATTGTGTAGATCCTACTAAGGGCCGCCTTATATTCGTATCAGGCCCTCATATGAAAGCCTAATTGTCATGATAAAGGGAGTGAGGAAGCCCACTTGTTGTATACCCACTTGACTCACCCCATGAGACATATCTTATCCATGTATCTAGTTGCTAGGACCTCAGTGTCATGTATCTATCATCCACACTGTCCATTTACTTCTTTGGGACAAGTGTGAGGCCTATCATTGATGCTAGTACACCATCACCTCTTGCCGTATATGGGAGAATATGTGGTACCAGATTTAGTATATCCACTTTGTAGAGCCTATCTCGATGTATGGGTTAGACCCGCCTTCCTCCTAATGGACCCCGTCTTGGGATATATGATATATTAGTGCTTTGGGAGGGTAATCTAACATACGACATACCACATGGACTCCTATAGTTGTAGAAAGGGCATGTCGTTTAACTCCTACTTTTTGTATGTGATATGCCGATGATGGTCGATTGTGGATTATTATTGTCTACCCTATCAAATAATCATGCCTATATACTTTCTTAGATTATAATTCATGCTCATACGCATCATATGTATGCTTATTATGAGGAGTGATTGATCATAGCATTTGTCATTGGGTTGGTTTACTATGGGACTCTTTATGAAACAGAGTTGCTCGCATGAGCACGCGGTACGCGCAGGTTTGATACATGACTGGATGCTATGACTCATGCATCTTGTATTTTATGATATGACTACTGTACGCCCTAATGACATCAGGGTCGTAACCTCCACAAACATATCGTGGATAGCCAGATGGGACACGTGAAATCTTTTTCTACATGGGGTGGTATAGATGTCGCTGGGTGAAATTCCTTAAACCCTCTTGTACTAGAGAACGCTTCAACGTCTAGACCAAGTGGAAATACATGAGCGCATGAGGGCCATATACCAGTAGGCCGCGTCTCCCACTTTGTCATGGTGGTTGAAAGTGGGTGTAGCCTTACCCGCCCGAGTGAGTAGGCAATGTTAGGCTGAGTCTGACCAGCCCATAAATAAGTCCACTATCAATGAGTCAGGCTGATATTGGTAGGCAGATAGTGAGGTCTCTTCCACTTACACAGTTGTACTCTTGATGGGGCGGCAGGTGGCGTAGAGTGTACTGGACCCCGGTGATGACCCAGAGCAGTATGGTACGGATATGTGGACTTACTGAGCAGGAGTTACATACTCATCATTTTACTCATTCATTCACTATCCACTCGAGCTAGTTGTGCACAACTAATTTGTTATGTGTACCCTCGCAATGGCCATAATTTCAGTTGGGTACGCGAATAACCTAAGATCAAGAGTTTACCACATTGTGTCCAGCTATTCAAATCAAGTATGGGCCAGTTTAGATAGAAGTCCCTTGTGATGGACCCCACAGCTTGCGATACTACGTATTATCATCCCGACTTCACGCTCTAGCTTGGTCATTTCTTTGCACTGCATATTGTATTGCATCCTCAGCACATATCATTTGGTTTATAATGCTTCTGTATTGCATATCCTGAATAAGGTTAATGGTATTATGAACTCACCAGGATCTGCATATTGCATTACATCCGCGGCATATGGCATTTGGGTTGCTATGTTTCTGCATTTATATGGCCTAGATGAAGTTGATGGTAATTGTGGTTTGTCAGGAATTGTATATTGCATTGCATCCTTAACATCTGATATTTAGCTCTCTATGACTTCGCATTTACGTAGCCGATTTGCATTGCATACTCTGATATTGTATGACTTATGGATTTACCAGTATTTTCGCTTACTCTGATATTTGTATACTTAGCACTTATCTAGCGTACATACTTACACTACCCTCTAAGCTTTCTATAAGCTTTTTTTTAACACACGCACACACACCACACACACTCACGTTAGTGGAATTTCACCACCTATGGATACTCAAACCCTTGACTGGGTGTTGAAACTCCTAAGAGTCGACCACCTGAGCAAGAGTAGGGATCCACTTTCTATAAGCTTATGCACGATAGTTGCATGCAGGTGATGCTAGGTCGCAACAGCATTGAGGCAGGAGCTTGTGGCAGATCACTTTGGAGATTATGTTATTTATGTATTTCCCTTTCAGCATTGTACTTGAATGTTTATATTAGTAGATATGTGGTGTTGATGTTGTCGTTTATGACTTATTTATGCTTATGGTTATGCTTCATTACAAAAAAAAAATTCACACTAAAAATCCTCCTTGTAGGATCCAAAGATCAGAATCTGGCGTATGGGCGCTAGAAGCCGAGAATGGGGTACTACGGAGGCTGTTGGCACTAGATTCGGCAATCAGGAATTCTATGAGCTCAGTTTCTGAGTTTAAGGTGTGACATTCGGTATCACTGAAGATACCTTCGATGTTACCGAAGGGACTCAAAAGAATCCAGCGACAGTATAAAGATAATTCGGTGTCACTGACTGGATATTTCGGTGACACCAACTGCTATTGACAAACAAATTTCAGTGCCACCGAAAGGGACCTTTTTCATTTAGCAACTTAATTAGTTAATTCGATACTACCGAATGATATTTCGGTACCATCGAAGAAAGTTCGGTGATACTGAAGTTGGCTTCGGTAGCACCGTAAACTAACCGTTTTCTATCCGTTAGAACCTTTTATCTATAAAAGCGAATTGTAGAAACTTGTAAAAAGTGTGGATTTAGGCATTTCAGAGTCCCTAGGTTGTCTCATGCTTTAATCTCTCATCCTAAACTCTATCCACATGAGATTCATGTTCTTTTCATTGTGATTCATCACTCATGAGCATTCAAAGCTCTTATTTATGAAGAACATGATCTCAAGCCTTCACTAAAGTATCGAGAGTAAACCTATAGGTATATCCTTAGTCTCAACTATACTCTAGTGTATTCATCGGTTGAATCCCTTAGGAAATCCACTCATTATCCTAGATAGGAGATTCAACCAAACTCTCATTACCTTAGTCACCTTTATAGGTACATCTTATGCAAGGTTCTTAATCGTGAAGTTGAACCAATAGGAAAGCTAATTCCAGCACGAGAGTGCGAAGATCAAGCAACCCAAGACGAGCTATAAAAGAGAAGTCAATCCGACAAGTAAGTATCATTGTTAAGAGTTCACAGTTTAGTCTCTTTCCACGTGTAGGATTGAGACTAAGAGTTTGCTATCAACAAACTTGATTAGGTTCCTAGTGTGGGACCTTGGCCGGTAGGCCTAAATGTGGGTACCTTGTGTGGGACCTTGGCCAGTTAGCCTAAACGTAGGTGCCTTGTGTGGGACCTTGGCCAGTGGGCCTAAACGGAGGTGCCTAGTGTGGACTTTAGCTAGTGGGCCTAAACGTGGGTTCTTAGTGTAAGACCTTTGCTCTTGAGGAGAGTATAAATTTGTGTCCTTAGTGTAGGACTGTAAAGGTTATTGATGAACTTGTTTTAAAACTATTAATAGTGAAATCCGGTGCACTCTAGGATTGAGTGTGGATGTCAGGAGTGGAGTAGGCACATAGCCGAACCACTATACATGCTTGTGTCTGGAATTGTTATTTGGTCATCTATTTAGTCATGCTTATATATGCTTGAACGCTTAGTTTCTTATACATAATTGAATGAATGTTATTGATTGATAGGTAGCACATTCCACACACAAGCTCACATTATTATAGGTTAGTTGTTCTATTTATATATCTTGAGTAGCCTTTGTAATTGGATCCTCTATTGGCTTGGAAGCCTTTAGAGTTATATTGCCTTACTTGTTTTAAACTGAATGATTATTTAAGTTAGGCAATTAGGATTTTTTTAATGGGCCAAATATTTGAAAAAGTCTTATTCACCGCCCTCTAGGACATTGCCTCATATTCATTCTTCAGTATCAATGTTATAAACCACAATTTCAAAATCTATTGTGTAGAAGATAGCCCAAAACAACGGTTATATGTGATGTTCGATGGCATCGAGCTGCCATCAAACGTTCTTCGATGACATCGATTGAGATTAGGATTGTCCAGCAACCAAACTGGATTTTATTCTGAAATTCTCAATGGCATCAAGGTCCCTTCGTTGACATTAAAGTCTCTATGATAACATCTGAAAAAGAGAACTAAAGAAGTCCTAGAGGGGGGGTGAATAGGATTATGACAAATAATCGAATAAAGTGCTTAATAATAAATAAATCAGATATCTCAATTACCTAAGTATTGAAACGTAGATTTCAATTAATTCGTAAGACAACCTTCACCTAAAAAGTTTAGGCAAGACAACCTTATTTCATAAATACTTTTAAAATAAAATTTCTAAATTTTGCAAGAGTAAATAAAATTAATTATTACAATCATTCACCACTTCAACAAAAATGTAAATACAACCATTCACCACATAAAAGATAAAAGCATTCACCACAAACACAGAGAATTATAGTGGTTCGGTATGCTAACAACCGGTGTAAAACAACCACACCTACTCCACTCCCAAAATTACTCTCTACGTAATTTGGCTTTCACTATGAATAAGGTTTTCTCTAAGTCAGCTTAAAACCTGATACAGTTGTGATTTTACCGGGCTATCACAAACAAAAACCCTGACTAAGATTTTCAGGCTATCTCAAACAAAACCTACACTGAGATTTTCTGTCTATCTTAGAAAAGCCAAAATAAGTATTGAAGGTATACTTATCTTCACTGTAGAAGAAGCTGTAGCCGAAGAACCACTTTTCTTGAATGTTAAATGTTGAATGTTTCGTCATATAGAAAAGGTCCAGGGTTCTATTAATTTTAATTAAGTTTAAACCAATGGCTGCTTAAGTTAATTCTCTTAAATCTCAAAGAAAGAAGAGTATTCACTCTCAATAAAATCAGAATGATAGAGTCTGAGATTAAGGGAATTATAAAAAAAAAAAAAAAAAGCTATAAAAATAATTTATAAATACCGTTCAATAGCTTATGAAAAACTGGAGCTTCTCTCTCTCTTACAGAAGAATTTTGATGATAATAATTGATATTTCAGATTAAGAGAACCTCAATTTATAGGCAAAGAAGTTGAATCTTCAACTAGCCTAAGACAGTCTTCGACTAGCCCGAGCACCGGATTCTGTTCAACAGATTTTCAAATTTGAGTGAGATAAGATTTATCCAATCTTCCACTGGTCAGAGGCCTAATTCGACTAGTCGAAGAGCTCTGTTCAACAGGTCGAAGGTAGTCTTCGACTGGTCGAAGATGCCAAAATCTGAACCGATTTAGTTGCTGGACTTCGAGCCGAAAACCCTAGGGCTGGTCGAAGATCCTCCTTTGACTATTCGAACAAACCATTCGACTGGTCGAATTTGTAAAAAAAAAAAAAAAAAGTTTTGCTTCGATTTATACTAGGACTGGCTGAGAAAACTTAAACTAGTCAAACCAAACCTTAGGCTGGTCGAATTCAAAGAAAATACAAGTATAAAAATCTAAATTAATTAATTTTTAAAAGCATTTAAACCTAAGGTCTTTCTAGGGTTTATAATACCTGAAATGACTGAAGTTCTCTGTCTTTACCTTGATTAGAGACTTCAACTTTTCTATGGAGCTTGATCTTCTACTTAAAGCATCAATTGATCTTAACTTCATCTTGTCTTTCGAACTTGATCTTCTACTAGAACATTAGTTGATCTTGAGTTCATCTTGTCTTTCGAGCTTGATCTTCTACTAGAACATCAGTTGATATTAGGCTTGATCTTCTACTAGATCTTGAGCTTGAACTTTCATATTGAACCAAATTTGAAGATCACTTGACAAGTTGTTTTGACTGAACGAAGTTTGATAACTAAAGTGTGCTTTAATCATTATAGCACTTACAACATCGATTGAGAGTAAGATTTATCGAGCAAGGTTTTTGGATTTTTCCCAGGACTCACTCGATGGCATCGAAACACCTTCGATGGCATCGAAGCTTGATGTTCGATGACATCAATGACAGTTCGATGATATCAAAACTAATTTAGATATGTCCAGCAAGTTTTACCACATTTTGTCTGAATTTTTTGATGACATCAAAGGACCTTCGATGGCATCGACAGAGCTGTTTTCTGTCCATTTTTTTACCGTTGGAGCTTGAACTTTTTATAAAGGACATTCAGTTCTTAAACATTTTTATGAGTTTTTGGAGTAATAAAAGGTAAGGTGATTCCGTATGCAAATCCCTCATTCCTTGCTTCTATTCTCTTGAGTTTTAAGGTATCTCCTTGAGATTTGTACTCTAATGAGGATTCCAACCTCAACATTGAGATACGCTTGAACTCTTGCTTTTCTTAAAGATTAGACTTGAGCAATCTTGGTAAATCGTTGTCCAAATCTTCTAGGAGACCCATCTAGTTGAATCTCCTAGTATAAACAACTACCCATTAGTTGTAGGAGACTCAACCTACACCCATTACCTTGGCCACCTTAGCGGAGCTCAACATGCAAGGTGGTTGATTGTGGAGCTGAAGCCTTGGCAAAGCGGTGGCAATGTGATCAGGGGAGCATCGGGTAGTTGATTGAAGCATGGGAGAGCGGAGATCAAGCAACCCAAGTGGAGCATAAAAAAGGGATTCAATCTGACAAGTAAGTGTCATGAGTAGGAGTCCATGTTTGTGCTCATTCCTTGTGTATGTTGGAGCACAAGAGTTTGTGTTCAAACTCACCTAGGTTCTTTCGTAGGACCTTTGCCTGTGTTGCCTAAATCTGTGGTTCTTGTGTAGGACCTAGGTTGTTAGTTAGTCGAAGGAAAAACCAACTTAAGACCTTGTGTAGGCATACGTCGGGAGAATACGTGTTGGGTTCAGGAGTTGGACCCTTGCCCTTGTGTAGGGCATAAATTCATGTTCTTGTGTAGGACTTCGACCTGTGTGGCCTAAATTATTGGGTTCGGGATTAGGAACCTTGTCCTTGTGTAGGACATAAAGTCTAGGTTCTTGCGTAGAATCTTTTCTCTTGCGTAGGACATAAATTGTAGAGTCCTTGTATAAGGCTGTAAAGGTTTGAGGTAAACCTGATTTAAAACCTCCCATAATGAAATCTGGTACAATCTAGGAGAGAGTAAGTCCGTCGGGAGTGGAGTAGGCACATAGCCGAACCACTATACATGACTGTGTTTGGGATTGTCATTTATGCATTTATTTAATTATGCTTTGTGATTGAATGCTTAATTATATGCTTGCATGATTAGATGAATGCTAGGATTGATAGGTAGCATATCCCACACACACATGTTCACTATTTATATAGACTAGTTGCTTATTTGTATATCTTTCATAGTTTATGTGATTGGACCCTATATTGGCTTGGAAGCCTTAGAGTTAAAATTGCCTTGCTTAGTTTAATTGAAAAATAGTTCAATTTCGGCAATGTAAATTTTTTAATAGGCATATTTTAAAATAGGTCCCCCCCCCCCAAAAAAGACTTGGCCTTTGTTCTCTAGCTCCACTATACTTCCACATTAGACGCATTGCGGCACCAAAACTGCAATTCAAAGTATACACCAAGCCACCCCACAAAGTAGTGCCATGGTATATAAGCTGAAGATTCTTCGACTGCCAGTCTTTTACACTGTGTAGTTATGTCACCGAAGGCATGGTACAGTGAATAGAGAACTAGAGGAGCCAATGAGTACTTTTTTCCCTCCATCATCGCTCCTGCAACCACAAATAGAGTTGGTCTGATGGCATTAGCCCACTTTAAGCTGGGGAGCACCATAAGGTAAGCCAGTATGCTAAAAAGGTGGCTAGCTCACCGAAAGCACTGTACTCAGCAAGTCCCTTAATCTTCTACCTGAGGCCATCAAGTTCTTGTGAATGGTTTCCCGTAAAGCTTCAAAGATAAAAAGAGTAGTATGGTTATTAAAAAGGTGATGAGGAAATATGCAAAAAATTTAGGCAGGGTAAAAGGAGCCATAATCCCTGGTGAAATGAGCAAGCCATGTGAGGTGCGGGACTTTGCAAATGTCAAGAAACTTTTCCATTAACCTGAAGAGCTCGACGGCGATCTCCGAGAATTTTGGTTGACGATTGGTAAGAGAAAAATGTGCAAATTTCTCGTTTGTAGGCATGTACTCGTCAAAGAAATGGCCCGTTATTGAAAGACCTATCATCCTGTGTAGGTCTCATAAGGTGATGCTGACTTCACCCAAGGGCAAGTGGCAGAGTTGGTCTTCAGGCACCAATAATTGAGGAAGCCGTTAAAGACAGTCACGTCCTTGCAAAAATATCAGAAGTGACTTCGATCGCGTTCAAGAGGTCGATTTTGATTAGGACTTCTAAGTGCTTCTTAATTATAGCTTTGGCTCATGCGTTGTAATAGTTGTGTGAAGATAAGAAACCCCGAGTCCTGAACTCCTCTGTTCCCCATAGGATTCCCTGGTGTGGAAGCGTTGTTGTACTCTTTTGAAGTAGTGAGTGGGGAAGAGATGATGAGGGTTATGACATAGCATTAAGAATCGCATTGGGGAAAATTTTCCAGTCCTTTAGTAGGAACCCTTCTCTACCAAATGACCATCTAGGATTTGTGGCTCCCTCATGCCCCAATGGGTTGTGTAGAGAATCCATTTGTGTGTCATCTGATCAGTGGGCTCACTATAAAGGATCAAAAGGTGGCAGCGCAAGCTCATGGGGATGATGCTCATCTCATCCTTAAAATGGACTGTTGAATTTGATCATCTCCTGGTGGACCTTTATATAGTCCCATGTGTTCTGGAGATAATTCTTGTTAAACTCCTTGATTTTATCCTAGAGTTGCTGCCCTTTACTCTTTGGTTGCTTTTTCTTTGTAAAAGTAGGAGGCAGGGTGGATTCTCTGTTAGATGGTCTTGAACTGTCCATTTGTGGATATGCAGTGGCCTTTAACCAGTTCTCCGAGTCCACTTTTCGACCCTCTCGGGGAGGTCTTTCTACATCGCCCATGATTATGGCCTGATGGATAGGATTGGCCAAAAGGGCTATGCGATCTAAGAAGTTTATTATCGGAAGGCTTGGCTCCTTGAAGAGAGAGGGGTCGTAATCTTCACCCTCTTGGTGGGGGCAGTCATCAGCTTGAGGGGATTGAAGGTTTTGAGGTTTGGACCTCTGAGAATGGGTCGTATGCTCTTGGGAAGCGTCGGATGATCTCTTGCCCCTTGACGTGAAGTCAGAAAGTGAAGGAGAAATGAGGTGGAATTTTGGTAGAGTCCAAGTACTTAGAAAAGTTTTTGCCGAAGCAAATAAGTGTTATGCGGTCCCGCAATGAAGGACAGTTGCGTGGCCGGGCAAGAGGAGTCTGTTGCATAGTTGTGCAATAGAAATACAGAATATTGTTCACAACCCCAAGTGCAGGGCAGCATTGTAGTAATAACTCAGTGAAACCGAGGTCAAATCCACAGGGACTTATATGTGTCTTTTTAAAATAAACTATAACTAGAAAATGGATTTAAGTAATAATCTAAAGAATTAAGAGATCAATGATTTAACAATCAATAATAAAAGGGAAAGTAAAATGCCAAGGATCCACATGTAGCTATTAAGATGCTACCTTACTTGATTCAAAGAGCTACAACTGGAATTAGAGTCCTATCCTATCCATTTGGATGATGGAGCAATAAACACCCAAAAATCTAAATTTTCCGTTAACATAGTTCTCTCATGAAGCATCCATGTGATAATCATAGGGAATTCAACCATCCACCATGCCTATAGAAGATGGTGAATCACGAATTTTACAGATCACACAGTTCCAAAACAGATAAGAAGATATCAAAAACTTTCACAGCATCTACTATAATTCCAGTCATAATAAACCATAAAAAACCAAAAATATTCCTTTATTTAAACAAAAATTCATGAAAATTTAACATGTACTTAAATTAAAGTAAAGTAAACATCAAAATAAACTACAGCTTCACCTCTTAAACCTAGCTAAGAGATTAGTCGGCCATAACTAACTCAAAAAAAAAAAAACTAAAAGATATACTAGAATCCAAGAAGAAATCGAAGTGAAATAACATTGTTGGCGCTTCACTTAGGCTTTCTCTCCCTTTTTCAAACCCTAGAAGATGATTTGGAATAGCCTAGGGACTACTTTAAATAGTTTTGCAACTCAAACTTTCGCACCGCCTCGGAAAAGTTTGCAAACCGCCTCAAATTTACGCACTCTGCGCATCTTCGATGGCAAACTTCGATGTCATCGAACTGGCTTCAATGTCATCAAAAATCATCCAGAACAGTCTAGCAGTTGAGCCCGAAATTCATAAATCCTCAATGCCATTAAAGTCTATTTTGAGAATTATTTCAGGAATTTCTCTTTTAATTCGAAGTCTCAGAATATATTTTTCTTGCCAATTTTCAGGATTCTTTTTCTTCACTTCAAACCTTCGATTCTCTTCATTCCTCACTTGGTTTCCTTGGATCTTTGGCATGTGAATTCTTCATTAATAACTTCCAAATCTTCAATTCTTCATTATCTTTTTTTGAGCTCTAAATTCATCCTTTTAAGTGCATATTCATCATAGGCTTCTGAATCACCTCACACATGAAAACATGCATAATTAGATCGATTAAACACTATTATGTTTATAAAATTAAGGCATAAATATGAGAAAATATGCAATATTTCACACTCAATAAGTATGGAGAAAGATCGGAAGTAAAGTGAAATCAAATGAAGGAAGGGTCAACTTATATAGCCAGCAGGACCTGATAACCTATTGCGTAGATCCGATCGCGCAACGCAATTTGTGCGGTCACGCAATAGGGAAAGAAAGGATTTTTGCGCGAAAAGGATTTGATCCCCATTTGATTTTGTAAAAGATAATCAAATGATAATTAAGGGGGCATCTATTGGAGCATAAAAATGAAATTTTGCTTAAGAGTGCTCTGTTGCGTGACTGCACAACAGAGAAGGGGTTGTGCGGCTGCGCAGTTGAAAAAGAGAGTCGTTGGATAACTGCTATAAGGGCAAACTGATTTTTCAACACTAGACCTGTTACGTGATTGCGCAATTGAAGCTTGTTACGCGGATTCTACAGTTCACACAAGTGGAGGCTTATAAATTTACATTCTCATCTGAGGCATTAGTGAGTAAGGAGCAACGAAAAGATCAAAGAAATCTTCGAAAGTTTTCAAATCAAAGAGTTGTGGTATTCAGGTATCCCGCGGTCCGCCACGGGAAGAAGGAAAGAAGAAGATGCAAGGAGCAGAAGGCCAATCTATTACGCGCCACGCAACAAGGATTGTTTGCATGGTCGTGCAATAGGAGTCTCGAGCATATTATATGTTATGCATCTTTGCAAATTCATCCGAGATTCAACCTCATATGCACATATTCTATGTATATTGATGTAAAGCGGTGGTTTCGAACTTGCATAACTCTTTTGTCATTGTGATGGACGCCATACAAGCCAATATGCTGCCAAAATTATTATTAAACTATTCTCAATTACACTAAATAAATGTACTTTATTTTAGAAACAAGGGCCATGCGAGGGCTGTAATAAAAACTCAGATTAATGAAATAAAATGATGCTAATGATTGTTCATTGATTTTTCTTGTATTGTTATTGAACGTGGATATTCCAATTTCTAACTCATGTTTCTAGTCGAAATAATGTGATGATTCACCTTTTCAAAGGCACGCACACAAGGGTTTGTTTCATCGCACTAATAGTGAAATACATGAAGCGGCCTCGGGTGTGTGCTAAATGTGTAGTGGCAGTACGTCACAGTTTCTGATTGAGCCAAGTCAATGCATAATAAATGATCGTGTAAACAATTTGTCATCATGGATAACCTAATGACTACCTTTTTTTCGTACTGTAGTTTGCTAAAATTTAAAGGAATACTATTTAAATATTAAGAAAAAATTCCGTATTCATTTGACTACACACCTTATATCTCATGTCAAAGAATTGTCACAGCTGATAAGATTAATGATTACTTTTTAAAAATAATAATAAAAAAAAAAAAAATTGGCAATCCAAATTACAAGACATGTCAAATAGCATACAAACATGCCCAAAACACTTACAGCCTGTTTGATAGATGTGGCATTTCTTTTTGGTAAAATAAAAATAATCTGGATAGCCAACGATCATGATCTAATTTAGTATATAATCTTGGTTAACTAAAATGGTATGAACTTATGTTTAATAACATTTCTCCACAGATTGATCATAATTATGAAGCATCGGAACAATTGAACAATCTTTGCCTTGAGTCATTGCCCATTTGTTGGAATTACTATTTCTTATTTTAATATTTGATGCATGTCACAATTTTCCAAATAAGATCTCACTTCAGTGTAATTGTTAGTTTATGACCCATCTAAAGCGTGGCCTACGGATTGCACGGTTTAATCTGAGCTAAAGTGTGCCACGTGTACAATTTGAGTGGGGATGCTGCGTTGTGCCATGGTATCAAAGGGGAGTTATTTCTTACTCCAGTCCGTAAAATGCTTGATACTCGAGCACTTAGAAATGGTAGAAGTGGCATACATTAAATCAAATTAAACCAGCACAATTGTCAAACCCACTGTTGCCAAGGTACATGCTAAAAATTAGAATGTTTGCAATAACCTATCCTCTGATTCGATGTGAAGTTTGTTGAAATGAGATCATTGGATAGTTTTCATTTTGAACCATCAAATAGCATATCCACCAATCTGACAGTCAAATAACAAAGTAAGTCCAGTTTTTAGTTCATGTTACATTTAAGCCCGTTTCCATAATTTGCACAGTTTAATTTAAATAACTTACATGGAACGCAGGCAATTTTAAAGTATTTCATAGGTTATCATCCATCACACTTTGCCGGATTATCCAAGTCCTTCTCTTATCATTTTTTTCTCAAGAAATTGACCATTGTAAACGCCTGCTTTTACCCAGCGTCTTTTCTGAAACCTCTCAAACTTACTTTACTAGACTAAACTATCAACTCTTTCCTGGATGAAAATACCCCTGCTTTTCAAACCCATTCTCTGTAACCAGTTTGCCTCACTCCATTTCCACAAAAAACCCTTTCTCTGGACGACAATATTCCTGCCTTGGATCGCACCATCCTCTCCACTTCTACAAAACACCTTTATTTGGGCGGAAATACCCATGCATTGAATCATACCCTCTTCATACATCAGGATTTTCTGGATTTTCTGAAAATGGTGCCTCTGTCGAAAAAAGCACGCACCACAGGTATATTTTAATATATTTCCCTAAATCGAGTAAATTTTTTGTGAGCCATTGAACTGTTGGATCAAGCTTGCATCTGGGTTTTCGGTTCATCCATGTATACATCATCCTATGAACATGATGGATTACAAATAAAACATCACCGTGGGGCCTAGCAAGGTTTCAATGGCGAAATCACTGTTTCCTGTGGTATGATCCACTTGATATTTGGATATGCTACGATTTTTGGCTCAAACCCTTGATTAAATGGAAAAACGGATGAACATTGTGGATAGTCCACATACATTCAAGGCGGGCCTAACTCAGTTAACTCAGTACGATAAGAACGTACTGAGCAATCTAATTTTCAATTTGCGAGAGTTCTCGGTCCATTTGACCTACTTCTCGGCAATGTGCTCGACTCATCGCTGACATTCCCGGTGCATGATTGGTGAAATTCCCCGAGCAATTCATGAATTTGATAGAGAAATGATAAAAATATAACTAGGAACTTCCACAGATTCATGTAATATAATGGTAAATTTTATGAACCACCTTGGTCAATTTCATGAACTGTTCGATCAACTTCACTGAAGTACTCGTTGAATTTCATGTGAAGCTTGTTCAATTATGTGTTAGGCTCGTTCAATTTCATTTGAAGTTCATTCAAATTCATGTTAGCCTTACTAAATTTCATGTTAACCTCACTGAATTTCAAGTTAGCCTCGCTCAAATTCAAGTTATCCTCACTCAATTTCATGTTTCCCTCGCTCAATTTCTAAGTTACCTCGCTCAATTTCTAGTTTGCCTCGCTCAATTTCTAAGTTGCGTCGCTCAATTTTCATTTTACTTCGCTCAATTTTTAGTTTGCCTCGCTCAATTTTTAGTGTCTCGCTCAATTTCTAGTTTGCCTCGCTGAATTTCTAAGTTGCCTCGCTCAATTTTCAGTTTTTCTCGCCCAATTTTCAGTTTGGCTCACTCAATTTCTAATTTGCCTTGCTAAATTTTCAGTTTGTCTCGCTCAATTTCTAGTTTGCCTCCCTGAATTTCTAATTTGCCTCGCTCAATTTCTAGTTTGCCTCACTGAATTTCTAGGTTGCCTCGCTCAATTTTTAGGTTGCCTCGCTCAATTTTCAGTTTCCCTCGCTTAATTTCTAGTTTACCTCGCTGAATTTCTAGTTTGTCTCGCTCAATTTTCAGTTTGCCTGACTAAATTTTCAGATTGCCTAGCTGAATTCTAGTTTGCCTCACTGAATTTTCACGCTTCCCTCGCTCAATTTCTAGTTTGCCTCGCTCAATTTCGAGTTTATCCTCGATCAAATTTCAACTTGCCTCGCTCAAATTCCAACTTCCCTCGCTTGATTTCATGTTTCCCTCGCTAAATTTTTAGTTTCCATCGCTCAATTTCTAGTTTGTCTCGCTCAATTTCCAGTTTTCCTCACTCAACTTCCAGTTTGCCTCGCTCAATTTCCTTTGATGCTCGTTGAATTGCGTGTTTGTCTCGTTAAATTTCATGTTTGCCTCACTGAATTTCATGTTTACCCCTCTGAACTTTATGTTTGCCTCGTTGAATTGCATGTTTGCCTCACTCAATTTAATTTTTGCCTCAATCAATTTCGTGTTTGCCTCACTTAATTTCACTTGAGGCTTGTTTGATTTCATCTGAAGCTCGCTCAAATTCATCAAGTGCTTAATTATTTTCAATTATGTCTAATTTTTTCACTATGATTCACTCAATTTCCAGTTTACCTCGCTTAATTTCTAGTTTGCCTCGTTGAATTTCCAGTTTGCCTCAATGAATTTCTAGTTCACCTCGCTGAATTTCTAGTTCGGCTTGCTCAAGTTCTAGTTTACCTCATTCAATTTCCTGTTTGCCTCACTCAATTTCTTATTTGCCTCGTTGAATTTCATATTTGCCACGCTCAATTTCCTTTGAGGCTCGTTGAATTTCATGTTAGCCTTGCTCAATTTCCATTTATGCTCGTTGAATTTCATGTTTGCATCGCTCAATTTCATGTTAGCCTCGCTGAATTTCCAGTTTACCTCTCTCAATTTTCAGTTTGCCTCGCTCAATTTTCAATTTGCCTCACTCGATTTCATGTTTGCCTCGCTAAATTTTCAATTTGCCTCACTAAATTTCCAGTTTGCCTCGCTCAATTTTTAGTTTGCCTCACTCAATTTCATGTTAGCCTCGCTCAATTTCCAATTTACCTCACTAAATTTCATGTTTGCCTAGCTCAATTTCCAGTTTGTCTCGCTCAATTTCTAGTTTGTCTCGCTCAATTTCCTCCTTGCCTCGCTTAATTTCCAGTTTGCCTCGCTCAATTTCCTATGAGGTTCATTGAGTTTCAACCCTAACCGAACGCAATGACTACACAACTCGACACAGATTGATGTTGGCTCAATAGGGTTCAGGTCAAACCGAACCCAAGTTACAGTCCTATTTCTTACAAGATAAGACAAACAATAATGTGGATCAGATAGAAGATTATTACGAAATCAAGCAATGTATCCTTTAAGGCTTGTTAAATTTCATGTTAGGCTCGCAGAATTTCATATTTGCCTCACTCAATTTCCCTTGAGGCTCATTGAATTTCATGTTAGCCTTGCTTAATTTTCTTTGAGGCTTATTGAATTTCATGTTAGGCTCACTCAATTATCCATAGTCGAACGAACTTTTTGCTACAGGAGAAATGGCTACAGTTTAGATCCGTAGCCATAGAACTAATGGCTACAAATCTACTAAAGCAATGGCCATGCTATCCAAAGCTACGGTTATGATCGATCTTTAGCTACGGCCTTTGGCTTTTTTTTTTCTAGTATTAGACAACGCCATCGTGGACAAGATAGAGTTCCACAGTGGCACTGTGGATATCAAGGTGCCACCATGAATGCAAGGGTATTTTCGAGTATATATGACTACCAATTTAAAGAAGCAATGGCTACACTACCAATGTCTATGGTTATAATCCGTAGCTATAGATATTTAGCTATGGCTTTTGATTGTTTTTTTGGAATTGGATGGCACCACTGTAGACCACCATGAATGTAATGGTATTTTTGAGTATATCTCATAAGGCAAGGGTATTTTTGTCTTCAAAAAGTGTGTCAGTACATAATTGGTTTCATACTCGAAAGTAAAGTTTGAGAGTGTTCACAAAAGCTGCCAGGTAAAAGGTGGGATTGACAGGGGTAAAAAATCTCTTCTTTGGTCGATCAGCATGGAGTCCGCCCATTCGAATAGTTTACACGCAACTGTTTAATCCAGTAGGTACAACGCGGCAGCTTTGTAGGGTTCAATCTAAAATCCAATCCATCCATCAGATTATAGCTATTATTTGGACCGCACAGATAGAATATAATTATGATTAAAAATTCATATAGAATGAAAACAGTGTAAACCGCTAAGTTCATATGGTGTGGCAGCATGTTTTGGATTAGCCTGATTTTTCTATCTTCACATTGTCTTGATGAGTTACACCTGATTAACTGGTTTGATGAAAGATACACAGCATGGTGGTCCCACATGCCCACCATGGTTGGCATCCCCTATCCATTGTTCCCTGTATCGTGGTCAACATAACTTGTGATCTGGCAGGTTTGTTTCGTTTCTGGTGCTAACATCCAGGACTGGATCTGACCAACGGAATGGATTGTACCTATTGTGTATGGTGGGTCCCACGGAGTTGGGGGTTTTCCGCACTGCATAAAAGAGGTTGTCGGTTAACTCGGTCCACGGTCCGCCTCATTTTTTCTTTCGGCCGCGTGTCCTGGCCAATCCCCATTAACTAAAGTAGAACTGCGTAATTAGCCATTTGATACTCTGATAGAGTTTGATGATTAATATGCATGCACTGAGGAATTGTACACATATAATGTATTAAATCAAGTCAAACTGTCCAAAATTTGAGAGTGATTACAGATAAGAGATCATCTCAAAACCATATTATAGGTTGTTGATATTAACTGCTCGATTTTAATTTCAAACGGTCAATTGTATTTCAGTAATCTGTTAACTAGAATATATGGGAAGTGAAATGTTTGTTTTATTATTAATTAGGACAATTTTTCACAAACATGTCGGTTTATTTTTAGTTATTTATATGCTAAGTTTACAAATATACTCAACCCCTGAGAGTCTACCACCGGAGAAAGAGTAATGATCCAGTTTATAAATTTCTTAATACCTGAATATTAACTCTCACGCTCCGCTCGAGTATGGAAGTTTTTCTCGTATTACGTACGTTGGTCATGGTGAAGGTGCATGGGTTTATCGTGTGCGTTTCTCTCTCCTGATTCTTAAATGGCAATGTCCCAGCGAGAATTTCGTGGCCTACATTGCGTCGGTAAAAACCGTCCAAATGGTGGAACATTTTAAGGGATAGATCATATCCAAATATCATTCCTGGTCAGGCAATCCTACGTGTCCAATTAGTGGCCATCAAATGGACGGGTGATAAGAAAATTGTACATGGTCCAAATTCAATGGTCAGAATCAGATGATTAAGCCCAAGCCCCGAGTCAGCTATTTGGGGTTGATTCACTAACAGTGGGACTCACAATCTGGATAGAATTGATGAAACTAAATGTTTACACGTGTAACATGGATGAGTCGCTACCATTTATGAAATGGCATGAAATGCAAGCAGTAGCCGCACAAAATATTATCTCAGCGGTTAGAGGCTCCGGTAACCGGACTCGCGCGTGTAAGGTGGTGAAAGGGCCCTACAAATTCTAACACGGGACATTTGTACGAGATCTCAGCCTTTCATCTGGAGAGGACCACCGTGAGTAACCCATGACCTGAAAATTTTAGTACTATCCACTCATCAGGTAGCACAAAGATGTATGATAGAGATGAGACACTTAGAAAAACGTGACCAACTATTCACATTCAACAAACAATGGAGGCTCACTTGATGAGCTAAGTGACCTATTTTTATTCCGTGGCTCACGATAGGCAACTGCTAATGACGGCCCAGATCTCTCGCAAGTGAGAGTTACGTTGACAAGCGCGTGCCAAGGCCAGCATCCTCTTTTGCAGGTACTCGCGAGAGTAGATATCCAAATCCTACTCGCATCACAAGTGCCCTCTTGGAGCACGTATGTACGACGCGGACAGCGCACTGAGAAAATCAGCGCGGGTAAACCATCTGGGCGTTGCGTGACGTATGCATATTATCCGCACCGTGAATCAGTTTTTTCAGCTTATCTTAGAGCACGAGCTCAAATTGAAGCAATAGCCATAATGACCAAACCTTCACAGGGCGTACAGTAATGGTTATTTGCGATCTAATCTATTGTAAAAAAAATATTGATTAAAAATATTTTAATAATATATATATATAAGTAATACAAGTTTTTTTAGTTGAAAAACTTAAGGTTTTAACCTTTTTGCGAATAGTCCCAGATTAAAAAAAGAGAAGAAAAAACAGTATTTATCCATGGGGTGTGGAGTACCTTATTATTTATTTGGTTGATCTGTGGAATACTAGAACTCACTCGCACCCGTGCATGCACATGGGCTCAGGCATGGTCTCAGGGTCGATGCGAGGGTATAGGCATGTGAGACAGTATGGCTATAAAGGCACCTTTGAAAGTGTGATAAGAAATATGAGTCAAGTGGCTAAAGTAAGTGAGTTGTCTAAATGAGATCAGTGTGGCTTTTATATAGGCTGGAAACTAGCCGTTGGAGTAAGGGTTAACTACACATGCAGCATTAAACCATACTATGCAAAAACTATTGCATGTGGCTAGCCCAACAATCATAAAACAGCTAGCTAGTGAGTCTAAATGACTAGCGTACAGTACTTGTTGTCCCACATGTATAACGGTTAGAAACTGCCAATAACAAATAGTTTCTCACTAACAACTATATAATGGTCATATTGAGTTCTGACCTTGGATCAAAACGATCAACAACCATGGCTGCCTAGGTGTTTCATTGGACCATCACCAACACTCAAACCCATTCTCATTTACAATCCAACAAGAAGAGCAACTGTAACCTTAGTCAGAAGACTAGGAAACAAATCAAAGCAGTGGTCTAAATTTTCTAATCTTTTTTCTGAATGTTGAATTTTTTTTCTTTGTTTATTTGTCAGACAAAATTATATAAATAGAGTTTCATTTGTAGTTATTCGTATTTGCTGAATGCATAACCACATTTAGGCTCGTCGTATTCTATAAGTGATTTACCTGTAACCTATCAGCATTTTCAATTATTTTGAGAAGGTGTGAATAACGCTTTAAGGAGAACATAATCGCACGTATTTCGCCTTATCCTTCTTTGATTAGTTTCTTTATTATTTTATAGAATTAAAAATCTGTAATTTAATTTTAACACAATCTTATCAAAGTCACACAGACGTGATGAAGGGAAAATTGAGATATCAACTTCATCCAAAACTTCCATGAACTTGAGAAAGTTTTTAACAACATATGCTTAATTCCCACTGTTTCTTTTAGAATGGTCTACTTGCACTCCCAATATACTGCAATTTCGAATTCATGCCTTAAAAGTAACTAAAAGAATACACTATATGAATAAGACAATACATCATAGTGGGCCTCACATAATCAACGTGCTATATCATTATAAGTTAATCATGTGCAATGCCAACCGTTTGGGATCTATGCCATCCGTCAAGTGGAGCCCAGGACCAACAAATAGGCTGGTCTACCCATCAGGTGCCTCGTCCATTCGGACGCAGATTGGAAACCGGGTAAATTATGTGGGGCCCACATTATTTATATATTTTATTCACTCAGTCCATCAATTTTTTGAGATTATTTTCAAACTTCAGCACAAAAATAAAGCATATGCAAAGCTCAAGTAATCAAACCAAAGGAAAAAAGACTGAATTGAATGTGCTATGGAATTTTTGGATTAAACGGATACTTGTGTTCCCTTTATTTGTGTCCGTGTGATATTATAAACATGTTAGATGTCAGATAAACATCACTGTAGGGTGTAGAAGGGTTTCAACTGTGGAAATCATTATTCCCATAATTTTGCTATGTAGTTCACTTGAGCTTTAGATATGCTTTAATTTTGAGCTCAACTATTAAAATAAGCGGGAAAAATGGAGGGCATGGATGAACCACATGCATTCACAGTGGACCCAATAGAGTTTACTCAATACTAGGCGTGTACATCGAGTCGAACTGAGTTGAGCTAGCTTCAGCTCGAACTCGGCTCGGTCCTCGAGCTTAATTGGCCAGCTCAGCTCGGTTCAATCAACAGCTCGGGCCGAGTTCGAAACAAGATAGAGCGAAGTTCGCCATTGAGGCATTTCCACAAACAATTGGATTGCACCTTCAAAATCCCTTTGGATGTGAAACATAAGTAATGGTTTTATAGGCATTTTATCAAACACCTTCAAAGCAACATAAAAACTAAGAAAAACCAAAGAAAAAAGGGTATTTATTTCATATGCATACCTTCCTTGCCACCAGCTACACTTTGTTGAGTCATTTTATCAAACACTTGGTGAGCAACATCAATGGCCAAGTTACTGAGTCACTGAACTGGTTTGATCGGAGTTCAATTCGAGCAGGATTCGATCCAAGTCGAGTTGAGATGGGGCTTGCTTGAACTCAGCTTGAACTCAAAAAATCAGCTCAACTCGGTTCAAACTCAGCTTCGAACCGAGCGGAATCGAACTTCTTAGAGTCGAGTCGAGCTGGCTCGGTTCGTGTACACCCCTACTCAGTACACAATCCGATTTCCATCCATTGATGGTAAAAATGTACAATGAAGCCCACTCGATGGATGGTTTCGATCCCGTATACGTACGCGGCTGGACCATTCCATGTCACGCGCGAGTAGCAATCGGGGCAATTCTTCTCTCCCATTTTTTCTAGCTTTCACACTGCTGTGCATGCGTTGAAGCTTCGCAAGCAAGCTTTCATTTTTTCTTGGCTTCGTTCTCGATAACCAATAACACTCTCTTCTCCGAAAGAAGAGAAAAGCCCTCTCTTTCTCTCTTCCTATCTCTCTCGTTATGAGATTTGCGACTTGGAGCCAGGAATCGCCTTTCCGTCTCACCGATTCATGGGCGATCTGTACTCGCAACCTTTTCCACCCGGCTTCCGATTCCAGCCCACCGAGGAAGAGCTCCTCGCCCACTACCTCCGAAACAAGCACCACCAACGCCTTCATCTTCCCTCTCACCCTCTCCTTCTAAATGCTATCCAAGATCTTGACATTTACAATCATGACCCTGTCAATCTCCCCGAGACCGCCTACTTCCCGTCCGTCGACGAGGAGAAGCGCTGGTTCTTCTTTACGCCGAGGGCGGAGGGAAAGCAAGAGGACGGATTGAAGCGGAAGGCGAAGGGTGGGTACTGGAAGAGAATGGGCGGCGAACGGGCAGTTGTGAGCGTAAAAGAAGGGGCAGTTTTGGGAACAAAGAAGACTTTTGCGTTCTACCGAGGGACGTTTCCTCAGGCGTGCAAGACCGATTGGGTCATGGATGAATATGAACTCGCCGATTCACATTCCGCTCTTGGCAAGGTAGCTCAAATTCCATTTTCCTTGGCTTTTCCTTAATCCAAACTGCCAAAATAGTGGGACCCTCTTTAGATTGATATTATCTGGAACATATGATTGATAGATGATACTGACCTCTGATTAATGGAATGCCCTTTTTTTTGGGGGTGAATTTGGAGCTTCTACTGTGCTTTTTTTTTTTTTTTTTTTTTTTTTTTTTTTTTCGGTTTTTACTGTCCATTAATGTCTATCAGTTTGTCAGTTATAATACTTCCCAGTGTAATTTTTGGGTTGTAATCCATCTACTGCGGGTCCCACTATTTGGGCAGTTTGGATTTGAGCTATGCACCGATGTGTATGATAGGTGATCTGATGTAGGACAGCCTAATCTAACCTTAAATGAGCATGGTATTTGAAAGGGGCAGATTCATGCAATCTTAAATAACAAATCAATATCAGCCTGATTTATACATCATAAACACAAGAAAGAAATAATGTCAATATAGCATTGATTAGGGCCATCCATCACAAACACGAAGTATTGAATCTTAAAATCTGAATTTAATTGGATCCGGTGAAAGATAGAACTTTCGTCTTGCAATAGGTCCTTCTAACGATCTAAGTGGATTTTCTAATCCAGAAAAATAAGAATTTCCTGGATTGGGAAATCTGGAAAATTCGGTAAAAAAAAATTGTGGTTCTTCAAATTTAGATTTGGGTGATGGGTTTTATGGGGGGATGAAAAGGGAATGAAAATATTTTGAGATTAGAAGAAAAAGAGAGGATAGGGTTAAAGAAAATAATACCTTGAGAAAAGAGAGAAGGAGAAAGAAGTAGGGGATGAGAAATTGTTTACCTGGGCTCACGCCCTCTTCCAATCACTGGAAGTCGAAGACGAGATCGTTAGAAGCAAAAAAGCTCTCCTTTTTTTCTTTCATAAACATAACATAATATGCTATGGGTTTAAGGGCAAACCTTATAAATTCGTGATTACATGAAATTAACAAAATACCCCTACTAAAAAAAAGTTTCAAAAAAAAAGAAATTCGCACAAAATTGTGCACAAACTATCTCAAAACATAATTAATTCAAATGTTCATAAACTAAATGTAAATTTAAGATGCCCAATGGGCCTCGATGATAGTGCCGTGAAGGTGGTGTAATGAAGGTGGGCCGTGACGATCTAACAGTCCGATCACACCCTCCTCGCGATCCAATGGTCCAAATGTCTCCTCTAAGCAACTTACACATGTCACGAACACATGTGTAAGGTTTTCGACCTTTAGAGACCCGACCCGTATCCGTCATCTAACCACATTGACACGGGTAATGCACGCCTCTTGCGTTGATATACTTTGAATGGCCTGGTATCTGCATTAACTCCCCTTGGCTGAGAAGATCTCGACTCCAGCGAGATAAAACTCTTGTGCTTTTCTAACAAATCTGGATCTAGTCGCTGCAACTCCTCTTTCGTCAGCCATGTACAGTCGGATGATGGTCTGCTCTTCCACTTCACTAAGTACCTCTGAAAGCCACCGTCTCGAGTGGAAACAATTTGCTCATCCACAATTCCTTCAATTTCTTCTCTTATCTCAGGTATAGTAGGCATAGGTGGTGTAGGTTGGGAAGAAAATTCAGAAATTGGCCAATGGTTTGGAACAAAATTAGGGTCTATGGGATGGCTTGAACAAGGCATTAGATCCTCTACATTGAATGTTGAACTAATTCCCATGCGAGGTGGAAGATCTATCACATACGCATTGGACCCAATTTTTTTCAGAATTTTAAATGGTCCAGCACTGCGTGCTTGGAACTTCTTAACGGTACCCTGTGGGAACCGTTTTGGCCTCATCCTAACCATTACATAATCACCCTCATTAAATTCTTAAATTTTACGATGTAAGTTAGCTGAAATTTTATATTGTTCATTACTAGCATTTATCCGCCTCCTAATCTCTGCATGCAACTCATGAATGTGATGGGAAAATGCATCGGCTGACTTTGAGGTCCTCTGGGTGACTGACATAGGTAACAAATCTATGGGTAGTCTAGGTTTGTAACCACCAACAATTTCGAATTGACTCATACTTGTAGACCTATTAACTGAACTGTTATATGTAAACTCGGCGACTGGCAGGACTAAGTCCCCAGTTTTAATGTGTTCACCCACCAAACATCGTAGTAGATTTCCGAGACTTCGATTCACAACCTTAGTTTGACCATCAGTTTGAGGATGGTAGGCAGACGAGAACTGGAGTCTCGTACCCATCATATGCCATAATGTCTTCCAAAAATAACTAGTAAATCAGACATCTCTGTCAAACACTATGGTCTTAGGCAAACCATGTAATCGAACCACCCCCTTAATGAAAATCTTAGTTATGTTGGACGCATCGGAGGTTTTAGAACAAGGGAGAAAGTGCGCCATTTTTGAGAAACAGTCCACGACCACAAAAATGGAATCGTGCTTTTTAATTATCTTGGGAAGTCCAAGCACGAAATCCATACTGATGTCTTGCCACGGTGCGTGTGACACTGGCAATGGTGTGTACAATCCAGTATTCTGTTTCTTCTGTTTTGCGAGTTGACATGTTCGACATTGCCCTAAAATTTTGGCTACGTCTCGCTTGAGACTTGGCCAATAAAATCGATTCTCCACTAGGGCGATGGTCTTATCTCGACCAAAATGGCCAGCAATACCTCCAGCATGAATCTCCCAAAACAAGGAAATCTCGAAGGGAAGTGTGGGGAATACAAAGTCAGTCTCCTTTGAAAAGGAAACCATCTTTCAGCGCGAACTCACCCGAACTATGCTGGGCACCTAAGAGTGACATGTATGTTCCCCCAAAATTTGGACACATAGGATACTCATCTTTCAATTGCTCAAACCCGACAACTTCTTCACTCAAGGAGTTGAGTAATGTCACTCTCCTACTAAGGGCATCGGCTGGTTTGTTCTCGATCCCGGCTTTATGTTTCAGGACAAATGAATATTCCTGAAGAAATACTGCCCACTTGGCATGCCTTGGGTTAAGCTTCTTTTGGGAATTCAAATACCTCAAAGCCTCTTGATCAGAAAACAAGACAAATTCTTGCGGTAGAAGATAATGACGCCAATGACGTAGCGACTGCACAACCGCATAAAATTCTTTGTCATTGGTGGAATACTTTTGTTTTGCCTCATTCAATTTCTCACTAAAATAGGCAACTGGATGACCCTCTTGGCTTAGTACTCCTCCTATACCTACGCCTGAAGCATCACATGCTACTTCAAAGACTTTATAAAAATCTAGAAGACGCATGACAGGAGCCTCTATCATCTTGCCCTTAATATCTTTGAATGCCTTAGCTGCGGCCTTAGACCATATGAACTCTCCGTTTTTAATGCAATCAGTAATGGGAGCCATAATAATGCTAAACCCTCGAATGAACCGACGATAAAATGTGGCTAAGCCATGAAAGCTTCTCACTTCATGTATGTTCCGCGGTTCAGGCCAGTCAACTATGGCCTTGACTTTTTTTGAATCTGCTCGCATCCCTATAGACGACACTATGAACCCTAAGAAGACGACCCTATCAGACAGGAACGAACATTTCTTAAGGTTCGCACATAACTTTTCCGCCCTTAAGACACTACAGACCTACCTCAAGTGGTCGAGATGCAGTTCTTTAGTGGTACTATATATGAGTATGTCATCAAAATAAACCACTAAGAACTTCCCCATAAAGGGTCTCAAAACCTGGGTCATCACACGCATAAAAGTACTGGGTGCATTAGTCAAGCCAAAGAGCATGACCAACCACTCGTACAACCCATCCTTCGTCTTGAAGGTTGTCTTCTACTCATCTCCAGGGCATATGCGTATTTGGTTATACCCGCTCTTGAGGTCTATCTTGAAAAAAATGGTGGATCTGGCCATCATGTCTAACATATCATCAAGCCTCGGTATCGGAAACTGATACTTGATCGTGATCTTATTAATGACCCTACACACATCCGCCACGTACCATCTTTCTTAGGCGTTAATAGCGCTGGTACAGCACACGGACTCATGCTCTCACGGATGAAACCTTTTTGCAAGAGCTCATTTACCTGTCTATGCAACTCTGCATGCTCTGTAGGATTCATCCTGTAATGAGGAAGGTTCAGTAAAGAAGACCTTGGGACGAGATCAATGGCATGCTGGATGTCCCTCATAGGTGGAAGCTCATTCGGTAAATCCTCAGGGAATACATCACTGTACTCCTCAAGAACCGAAGTCGCCTTAGGGGGTAACTCTACATGAACCTCGGGTGTAACCTCCCTAGCCACTAGGGCGTACACCATCGAATCATCCTCTGTCTCTTTCTCAAAATCTTTTGCATTTATAATATGTAGAGACTTCGGAATAGATTTCCTCACATCCTTCCTTGACTCACTCGTTTTCACATCCCGAACCTTGTCCATGTGGCTCTTCGGTGGCAACGGATTAATCTTGATTTTCTTGCCCTCATGCGTGAATGTACACACGTTCGAGCCACCAAAAATCGTGACATCTCTATCGTATAACCACGGCCTCCCTAAAATGATGTGACCTACATCCATACATAAAACATCACACCACAACATGTCTTTATATGAACCGATTTGGATGGGGACTAAACACTGCTGGGACACAGGCATAGAAGACGTGTCAACCCAAAAAACCTTGAATGGTTAAGGGTGAGGGATGGGCTTCAAACCCAAACGAGTGACTGTGCTAGCTGAGACCACGTTGGTGCAACTACCACTATTCACGATGACTTTGCAATTTTTGTCACCGCTCTTGATAAACGTATAGAAAATTGTGCTTCTGCGCCAATCGTCACTCTCCTTGGCCTGCACCAAAGCACATCTAACTACAGCTAGTGGTGCAATCTCTGGTTCTTCTTCTTCATAATCACTAGCACCTATCTCTGGGTGATATTACTCAACTTCATAATCACCCATGTCATCCGCATTTTCATTTGACTCGTCTATGACTAAGGCTTTCCCGCGAGTCTTTGCCGTACACTGGTATGCGAAATGACCTGTACCTCCGCACTCATAACATCTCAAGTGACTACCACTGCCAGGATTGGCACCAAGGACACTTTTGCCCTTATCATCCTTAGGCTTAGGCGGTGGACTAGCCTGCGCCCTAGGCTGACTTCCAATGTTAGGTTTGGTTCCTTGAAAACCAGATCTAACAATAGAGTCACGGGACTCAAAGCACCTCGTGATAGGAGACTTTATGTAAAGCTCTAACTCCTGTACAACTTGGTAAGCCTGATCTAAGTCACTCATTGCATGGGTCAAAAGCTCACGCTGTAGATCCATGCGAAGATCCACCTGGAAACGCGCCAATGTCACTAAAGGATCCTCCCGAATATCACATCGCATCATATACTCCTCAAATTTTGCGATGTAATCTGCAACCGACATAGATCCTTGGCGTAATGCTTGCCATTGATCTAGGAGCTTTTGACGATAAGAGAGAGGAAGATATTTTTCCTTTAATAATTTCATCTCTACCCAATGTGCGATTGGGACACCTCCTGATCTCTCGATCCTACGCTCCGTATTTGTCCAAAACAATTTAGCTTGACCCACAAGTTTCATTTTCGCAAACCGCACCTGTCGGTTCTCAGACATCTCATACCATTCGAAATAATGGTCCATGTCCGCTAACCAATCAAGGAATGATTTGGGGTCAAGACGCCCATCAAAACTAGGAGCATCTACTTTAACACTCTTTAAGACCCTCTCATCAACATCATAACGGTCTTGATACTCGACAGCGGCCTGCGGATTTCACGCCCCTCCACGTCCTACCCCTCGGCCATGTGCTCCATGACCTCTACCACGATTTCCTACCCATTACTCAACTACTCCCCTTACGTGAGACTGTTCATCCCCTCCAATGTCGGAGATTTCTCTTAGGGACACTTCTATCTGATCCATACGGGTATTCGTGTTCCTAGATTGCGCCTCAATGGCGGCCAAACATTGGTTGATCGTGTTCATCATCTCAGTCAACTGTTCCATATTGAAAATCGGGTGTAGACCAAATCCTCTACCAGTCTGAGTGGGCATACACAATAAGACTCAACTTAGGTTTTCTAAAACACAACTCTAGGAGATTGTTTTGACACAAGACTATGGACACCGACGATCCTAACTTTTAGAAAGATGCAAATGTGGAAAAAATTCAGATCTAGACTTCTTTTTATTTATTTATTTATTATTATTTTTTTTAATGCAAATCTGAAAATTTTCAGATCTAGACTCTATATGCAATGCATGAAACCCTAGAAAAAATAAAAAATAAAAAAATCTAGACTCTTGATAACTTGATCTAAGACGACCCAATGCAAGGACCTAAGCTTTGATACCAAAATTGATGTAGGACAGCCTAATCTAACCTTAAATGAGTATGGTATTTGAAAGGGGCAGATTCATGCAATCTTAAATAACAAATAAATATCAACCCGATTTATACATCATAAACACAAGAAAGAAATAAGGTCAATATAGCATTGATTAGGGCCATCCATCACAAACACGTAGTATTGAATCTTAAAATCTGAATTTAATTGGATCCGGCGAAAGATAGAACTTTCGTCTTGCAATAGGTCCTTCTAACGATCCAAGTGGATTTTCTAATCCAGAAAAATAAGAATTTCCTGGATTGGGAAATCTGGAAAATTCAGAAAAAAATTTGTGGTTCTTCAAATTTAGATTTGGGTGATGGGTTTTATGGGGGGATGAAAAGGGAATGAAAATATTTTGAGATTAGGAGAAAAAAAGAGGATGGGTTTAAAGAAAAGAATACCTTGAGAAAAGAGAGAAGGAGAAAGAAGTAGGGGATGAGAAATCGTTCCCTGGGTCTCACGCACTCTTCCAATTACTGGAAGTCGAAGACGAGATCGTCAGAAGCAAAAAAGCTCTCATTTTTATCTTTCATAAACATAACATAATATGCTATGGGTTTAGGGCAAACCTTATAAATTCGTAATTACATGAAATTACCAAAATAACCCTACTAAAAAAAGTTTCAAAAAAAAGAAATTCGCACAAAATTGTGCACAAACTATCTCAAAACATAATTAATTCAAATGTTCATAAACTAAATGTAAATTTAAGATGCCCAATGGGCCCCGATGATAGTGCCGTGAAGGTGGTGTAATGAAGGTGGGCCGTGACGATCCAACGGTCCGATTACACCCTCCTCGCGATCCAATGGTCCAAATGTCTCCTCTAAGCAACTTACACATGTCACGACCACATGTGTAAGGTCTTCGGCCTCTAGAGACCCGACCCGTATCCGTCATCTAACCACATTGACATGGGTAACGCACGCCTCCTACGTTGATATACTTTGAATGACCTAGTGTCCGCATCATGATCCATCCCTGCACTGTAGTTTTGGGGTAATGTGTAGTGTCATATAATTCCCCAAGAAGAAGAATTGGTTCAGGTTTTGGCCCTACGCGGGTTTTATGTCGCATCATGATACATGTATATGTGGAAGGAATGTACAAATATAGATGAGTCGGTTTTTTTTTTTTTTTTTTTTTTTTTTGAGTTATCTTGCGTTAATAGTGCTTTTTTAGTCATACCCAGATCACACTGGCGGGTTTAGATTCCATGCCTATAGAGGAGGTTTGAGTTTCGAGAGGATGCGTTTGATGCTTGTAAATTCTAATCAACAATATCTGCTTTTGAGACCTATGATTCCCTTAACTCCAGATGCGAAAGCCATTCAGCCTTTGAAGAGTCTTGATATGTGGTCTTGAATCAGCCTTTAGATGATATTTTGTGATGTTTTGCAAACGATTTCAACCATTTTTATACATTATAATTTTACAAATTGTGTTGTATTCTTTGAATAAAACTTAATTAATCATTATAGAAAATGGCAAGATCTGAATGAAATTGGCTAATCAACTTATTCTCTCACTCAGTGCCCACTAATATGCTCTGCCAAAGATTTCTTGCCCAATGGAAGCCCCAATTCTTTGCATTCAACCCAATTGCTTATTAAATCTATGCTGACTCAACAAGTACCTTGAGAAGTATATAGAAGCTAAGGTTACCTAGTTTCGCCCAGTGGCTCTTCCTAGTGCTTGCACCTGGTAATGGACTGCAAAATCATTCCAATTGAATATCCTAATGGACACATCATTGACTAACCAAAACATAGGGGCATAAGTTTTCCTGGAAACTACTGAATCAGCTCAGTTGAGGATGTCATCAACTTCATTTTCTGCAAACAAATTATATTTGGTACTTTTGAGAAGATTAAAATCGGCAACTGCTTCTCTATGACCCTCCTTTGATTGTGATATTTTTAGGATGAGTGGGTTAATGAGACATTTATACGAATAGGTCTTGGGGATGTATGTTGTTTGCAGATGACATAGTTTTGATTGACGAGACGAGAGAGGGTGTAAGCGCAAAGCTAGAACTATGGAGGAATGCTTTTATAATATAACGGTTTTCAAATCAGTTGGACTAAAATAGAGTATATAGAATGCAAGTTTAGTAACAATAGTAGTGGAAATGGGGAATTAGCTAACATTGCTAATGAAGAAGTATCCTAGAATGACCATTTTCGATATCTTTGGTTTGGTAATTCATGAGAGCGGAGAGATTGGGAAGGATGTTGTTCATAGAATTAGAGTTGGGTCGACAAAATGGAGATGTACCTTTGGACCTTCATGTGATTGTTGCATACAAATCAAACTGATGGGGGATTTTATAGGACAAAGACTAGCCATACTCTATGTGTTAGAGTGTTGGGACAAAGTGTTGGGCAGTTAAGGAACAACATGTTCATAGGATGAATGTAGATAAAATGAGGATGTTGAGATCATGGTATTCCATAACAATAACAAGGGCCCTAATGGCCACCACTGTTACCATTACAATACAGGCCGTAACAACCGTTACAACTTCTTTTTCTTCTTCTTCATTTTAAAAAATTAAAATAAAATCTTGTTTCAGTCTTGTCATGGGCTGTTATGGGCTGTTTTTATTTTTAATTTTTATTTTTATACGAAACTGCCGTTATGCCCCGTAACATGTAACGATGGCCACCATTACCTTTATGTAATGGCTGTTACTTAAACCCTTTTTGCATACCTTGGAGATAGATGAGTGGCAAGGCATGGAATGATAGAATTAGAAATGAATGCAATTGAGGAAATTTAGGAGTAACACCAAGAAGTGTGAAGTGAGGGAAAGTAGATTTGCACAGTTTGGCCATGTGTGGCGGAGACCAAGAATTGCACCGATTAGAGTAGGTTGGTTATAGTTGAAGGCTCTAAGAGGGAAAGGGGAAGGCCCCAAAAGGACGAGGGTGGAGGTTGTAAGGAAATATTTGATGACCTATTATTTAACTGAGGATATGGTCCTTGATAGAGTGAAATGAAGGAACAAACTTTTAGTTTACCCTAATCAGCCAGGCTCGTGATAAGGCTAAGATGATGATAATTATCATCTTATGTGAACTTGGCATTCATAGGTACACACACAATGTTGTTAAAATTGCTATCGTATCCAATGTTCGAAATATTGGTATCGCACTATGTAGCACACCCTTAGGATACAGATACGTATCGGTTATCGCATGGGATATATTGTTTGTATCGCATAATTTATCGCACTTTTTGGGAAACATGGGGAAACATTGAGAAAATGGTTGAAATTTTTAATGAAACTCTAGGGACTGTTAAAAAAGCCCTTAATACACACTTTTAAATCATAACATCTCAAAAAAAATATGCACATAATAAGTTTCCTTTGTATAGGGTCCTAAGCTATGCGATGTTTAACTGAACTAATGCAATTATATTTAAATTGATATTTATAAATATATCATAGTCATGTATGAAAACACAACCAATTCATTGAAAAGCAAAAGAAGAACTGAAGAAGTAAAATTTGAGAAATATACATATCAATGATGGGGACTAGTTGTGGTCTAGACCCACAGAGTTACGTGGTGGCTCGTAATCATCATCTCCATCTCAATTTGGAAGCAGTTTTACATTCCTCCCATTAGTGTGGCCTACCATAGTTTTTTTAATCAGGCAGCTTTTGTATGTACGGATCACCGGATGAACGGTGGATTTTACATCTACAGCATGTCAGATGGAAAATAAATGACATGGTGGACCCTGAAGTGACGTCACCAAGTTCTATAGGGCCCACCATGATGTGTGTTGTATCCACACTGTCCATCCATTTGGAGATATCATTTTAGGCCATGAGAAAAAGAATGAGTTAGATCCAAAGCTCGAGTGGACCCCACCACAAAAAACAATGGAGAGACGAACGCCCACCATTAAAAATTTCTAAGGGCCACAAAAGTTTTCAATCAAGCTGAAATTTGTTTTTTCCCTTCTTTCATGTCTGTCTTAACTTATAAACAGGTTGGATCTTAGATAAACATCATAGTGGACCTTAGGAAGGTTTCAACAGTGGGCATCCCTCTCCCCACTGTTTTCTATGGTGGGGTCCACTCTAGATTTGGATCTGACTCATTCTTTGTCTCATGCCTTAAAATGATATAGCCAAATGTATGGACGGTGTAGATACAACACATACATCATGGTGGGCCCCACAGAACTTGGTGTGTCACTTCAGTAGCCAGCATGGCTACGCAACCTGTCAGTATCTTCTGCGTCCGGACGCGGATCGCGTACTACCCCCACCCGTCCCTAGCTCCGAACAGGCAGTTCTGTGGGCGGGCCCACCGTGATGTATCTATACATCCAAGCCATCAATCCCTTTTCTCAGATTATTTTAAGGCATGAGCACAAAAATGAGGCAGATCCAACGCTCAAGTGGACCACACCAAATAATAAGCTTGGTTGCATTAAAATGCACAAAGCATTAAATGTCAGTTGCTTTAATGTTGGTGGTCGGTGCTCTGTGGGTGTTGGTGGTCGGTGCTCTGTGGGCCCCACCATAATGTATTTGTTTCATCCATTTTTACGGATCATTTTTGGGATTGATACAAAAAATTATAAGGATGTAAATCGTAGGTGGACCACACCGCAGGAAAACAATAATGATTGGATATCCACCATTAAAATCCTCCTAAGGCCCATTGTACTGTTTATTTGACATCATCTGTTGATTGGGTCCTAAAATCCTAGATGAAGGGAAGAAATAAATATCAGGTTGATCCAAAGCTTTTATGGCTCCCAAAACGTTTTTAATGGTCAACAATCATTCAACACTGTTTCTTGTAATGTGGTCCACTTGAGTTGTGGATATGGTTTTATTTTGGGCTCAACACCTAAAATGATCAGTAAAAACGGATGTATGGCGTGGATAAAGCACATACAATCACGGTGGGCCCAACAGAGTTTACTCAGTAAGATAAGAGCGTGCTACGCTCAGTACGCAATCCCGTCATTGACGGGGCACATTACGTCACCAAGTTATGTGGGTCAGTACGCAATCCCATCATTGACGGGCCACATTTACCATGATGTATGTTTTGTATCCACACCGTCCATACATTTGAAGAGATCATTTTATGGCATGAGCCAAAAAATAGGTCAGATCCAGAGCTCAAGTGGACCCCACCATAGAAAACAGTGGAGAGAGTGAGGCCATCATTACAAACTTATTAAGCTCTGTGAGGTCCACCATGATTTTTACCAAATAATTTCAGGGCTTTAGCCCGAAAATAAAGCATATACAATGTTCAAATGGGCCACACTGTAGAAAATAATTGAATTGAATATCTACCGTTAAAATTTTTTTGAGGGCCACAGAAGTCTTTGATGAATGGATCAAGCTTATATTTGTATTTTCCCTTCATCCACCACGTCTGTATGATCTTATTAATGGTTTGGATGACCAATAAACATCACTGTAGGGCTGAGAAAGGTTTCAATGGTGGAAATCAGTATCACCACTGTTTCTTGTGGTATAATCTTAGATTTTTCTAAAATTTAGGATCAACCCCTTAAATTAGATGGGAAAACGGATGGACGGCGTGGATGGACCACATACATTAAAGGCGGGCCCAAGTGAGTTTACTGAGTACCATAAGAGCGTACTGAGTAACACACCATGCACCGATCGCATTTTCACAAAGCGGATTGCGTGCTGAGTAACTCAGCATACAAAGTAAACTCTGTGGGGCCCAACGTCATTCATGCACTGTATCAACTCCGTACATCAGCTTTATCATATAATTTTAGGGCTTTAAACCAAAATTTAATCATATCCAAATTTTAAGTGGACCACACCACCTAAAATAGTGTGAATTGAAGTCTACCAATGAAAAGTTCTCGGGGCCCACAGAAGTTTTAGATCAAGATGATATTTGTGTTTTCTATTCATCCATGTTTGCATGATCTTATGAACAGTTTGGATGACAAATAAACATCATCGGGGGCCTTAGAAATGTTTCAACGGTGGAAATCAATACTTCCACTGTTTCCTTTGGTATGGTCTACTTGAGCTTTTGATATACTTCAGTTTTGGGCTCAACCCCTAAAATGATCTGGAAAAACGTATGGACTGTGTGGATAAACCACATGAATTCACAGTGGGCCCACAGAGTTTACTCAGTACGATGAGAGTGTACTGAGTAACTCAGTACGCGTCTCGATTTCATTTTAACCCATCCGCGCCCCTCTCCTTTACGAACGCATGCGTTGCGGAGCGACGTTCGTGGTGAGGTTTCCTCAATCCGGCCTGATTTCTCGCCGAAATCTCGGAAAAATTCCCACAAACGCTCTCCAATCAGCGAAGAAAGAGGGAAATTGAAGAAAATTATGAGAAAAAGAGGGAAAGCGTACTTACCTGTCGAATGGCCCACCTCCGATCATCGATCTTCGCTGCAGCCTACAGGTACTCTCCGATTTCTCTTTTTTTTTTTTTTTTTTTGATTCTTCACATTTACGCAGCTTTTTATGGTCGGTTGTGGCGATATCGACGATATATCAGCTGATATCTAGATTTTGGGTTTTTTGGTATCTTCTGGGGGTTATCGCGAGGGTTTCGTCTCGCAAGGGTGTGATAACGATAATATCGGTGGATATATCGGCCGATAGTATCGATATTTCGAACACTGATCATATCGCAAATCGTAAAAGGGGTGGAATCGTATCGAATTGCTAATTGCATTGTAAATTGTAAGATTTTTTTACCTGATAAATATATAAAAAAAACGTATGAAAAAATATAAGTAAAAAAAAAAAAAAAAAAAAGATTAAAAACCATTAATAATCCATTTCCCATCATGTACCAAAAACGTAAAGCATATCATGATATTATCAATTGAGAAAATGTATATGGTATACATATCATGATATTAAAGGATTCTCATACTTTTCCTTTGTTTTCTTTTGTTGTTTTTCGAAAAAATTACCTTAAAAACATAACAGTCCTTTAATAATTTTGTTCTTTTGTACCTTTCCTGAGTGTAGAATCGTGTTGGAAAAAATGGCATTCAATTTTATTGTGAAAGATATCATGATTTCTTTGTTTTTGACTTTCTAATATCAAAATTCCCAAATCTCTTCTTTCCTCTTCCTCTCTCTCTCTCTCTCTCTCTCTCTCTCTCAAAAGAAAAAAAAAGAAGAAGAGAGGATATATTTAATAGGGGATTGCCCTTTTCATGTTTTCTTTCCTCTCTCTCTCAAAAGGATATATTTAATAGGGGGGTGCCTTTTTCATGTTTTATGAGCAAAAGGGTACAAAGAAAGAAGAAAAAATTGAATAAAAAATGATTTTTTAAAGTAAATTTTGGGCCATTTATGCAATCTACGAGTATCGTACGATCCATACAAGTCGATAAGATTATCATACAATTCATACGATTATTTAGGATTTACGATTCAAATTACACCCATACAATGCGATATGAATAGTACAATTCATATCGTGAATTGTACGAATTTGATAATACTAGACATATTATTGAGAAAAAACGGGTTTGTTGATCCAATGGAGTTATTTGGGCGTCAAACCCAAAAATTGTATTGATTCTTAATTTTGAATGGCATTGAACGCACAAGGTTACTACAAATGTAGTGGAACTCAATATCAACAAATGTGTGGTGCGCTATTTGCCCATGAAATCCAGTAGGCTAGGGCAGGAAAAAAAAATTTAAAAACATTTTTTTATTAAATTTCCATATATATAGTATATATGGTGTATATGGAATGCAATTTTAGCAACAATAAGGCTGGAAATGGGGAATTAGTTAAGCTTGCTGACCAAGAAGCACCTCAAAATTATCATTTTCAATATCCTGGATCGATAATTAATGTGGGCAGAGAGATCGAGAAGGATCTTGCTCATGGAATGCGAGTTGGGTGGAAGAAGTGGAGATGTGCCTTTGGAATTTCATGTGATTGTTGCATATCAATCAAACTAAATGGGAAATTTTATTGTACAGCCATTAGACCAGCTCTGCTTTATAGGACAAAATATTGGTTGTTTAAGGAACAACAAGTTCATAGGATAAGCGTAGTTGAAATGAGGATGTTGAGATGGATGAGGGGTAAAGATTAGGCAGGATGGGATTAGAAATGAATGCATCTGAGGGAACTTAGGAGTAGTGTCAGTTGGTGATAAGATGAGGGAAAGTGGACTTAAGATGGTTTGGTCATGTGCAATGAAAACCAAGAACTACACCAATTAGGAGAAGTTGGTTCAAGTTAAAGGCTCTAGAAGGGCAAGAGGAAGGACCAAAAGGACCTGGGTGGTTGTGGTAAGAAAAAACTTGAGGATCGATGGTTTAATTGGGGATATCATCCATGATAGAGTGTAATGAGATGAGAGAGGCAAATGCTAACTTGGTGGTTTACATGGAAATTAGTTTGATCAATAATATAGTTTTTGGAATGCAGCTTAGTAGGAAGGGTTGGGGTGATCCGTAAGTTAGAATTGATGGCCGATAGATTCCTTAATACACTTTTTTATCTTGGTTGCATAGTTCTAAAGAACACATAGATTGTTGAGGGTGTTTCCAATAAATTGGAGCTAAGCAGATCATTGCATGTGCCAAAGGTTAAGGAAAATTTTATAGGACTATTATTTAACTGGCTATGCTATATGGGGCAATATGTTAGGTAATAAGGCAAATATAGGCTGAGATTGAGTGTTGCAAATATGAGGATATTGCAATCGATGTGTTGGAAGACTAGAAGACATAGAACCAAGAATTAGTTCACCTGAAGCAGACTAAGAGTAGCCTAATAGGGGATAAATGATAGAGAGCATATTGAGATGGCGCAGTGACGTGCTATGGAAACTGGGGCTGTTCTAGGTGAGGAAGGGAACATTGAAGAGGGTAGAAGAGCCTAAAAGGAGGGTTACGGAAAGAACTACATGATCTTGGATTAAGGTGGTGAGCAGGTGAGGGAAAGAACTACAGGAACTTGGATCAAGGTGGTGAGAAGGTGAGTGACATAAGTCTTCTTTACTAATCAAGGATAAACCCTGAGGAACGATTGGAGAACAGGATTTGTAAAACCAATTTTTAAATAGCTGGGACAAGACCGTGATGATGATGACGACCCTCTTCTTGACCTTCATTGCCCATTAGATTTAATTTGACAGAACTACTATAACTTTAAAATTTCAACAAAACATTAATGATGATAGTCTTCAACTTTTCAAATTCTGCACAAGTTTTTAAAGATGATGTCTCAAATCTCAAAGCTAGTATGTCAAATGACAAGATAAAAATTTATAAGAAAACGTGAAGGTAACCAGCAGATCTGGATACTAAGGGTACACAACTTGGAACTGATTTGGAATACTGGACCATATTCGAGGATGCTGAAATTATGTACCAGTGTGCTATAGAACTTGAAACTGGTATGACAAGTTCAGAACTGCTTTTGCCTCTAATATAATGCAACCTGTCAACTTTTTCTTGGGCACCGGATTTTGAACGTGCAAGGGGTAATCGTATGGGTTGGCACTTGAAGGTGGCTTTGGAACAAATGATCCTAAAGAGAAACTAGGTGATGCTATGGGCATGGCACTTGAAGGTGGCTTTGGAACAAATGATCCTGCACTTGAAGGTGGCTTTGGAACAAATGATCCTAAAGAGAAACTAGGTGATGCTATGGGCATGGCACTTGAAGGTGGCTTTGGAACAAATGATCCTAAAGAGAAACTAGGTGATGCTATGGGCATGGCACTTGAAGGTGGCTTTGGAACAAATGATCCTAAAGAGAAACTAGGTGATGCTATGGGCATGGCACTTGAAGGTGCCTTTTGTGGTGGGAAAAGTGGCAGAAGATGTTTTCAACAAGAACCCGTTTAAATTTTTAGAGATGTCCTATAAAAAAGATGCTCAATGGATTTCTTTTCTTTTCTTTTTGAAAGGCATGCTCAAAGGAGATCATCAGCGGTCAATGAGAAATAAATATCAGTGCCCATATTAGCACAATGCAAGCATTTCAATTTGTTTAATGTAGTGTTTTAAATAGCAGCCGCGTGTTGCATAGCGTTCAGCCCGCTGTAGCGTGTAGTGCGAGTAGCATAAGCTACACGATACTTCTATTTTTAAAATTTTAAAGTAGAAAAAATATGATATATAGTAAGAAAAAAAAGTAAAAAAAAATACATAAAAGATGATTTATTTTTTCAAGTATAACTGTATAAGCATGTTTAAACAAGTTATTAATCATTCATCAAAAGCCAATTCACATACATAAACCAAATCAAATTATTATCACATCAGCAACTTTTTAAGCAAGCTATAACTAATAATGTCTAATTAAAACCACAAATCACGAGTAAAAAAATAAATTTAAATCCCACAGGTTGAGAGTATTACGTACAAAATACAAAATATAATTACTTTAAAAAATAAAAAATATAAATACCATTTATTTTTATTTTTTTTAAAAAAAAGGCGTAGCGTATGCTACATACACTACGTGCATGCTACATACGCTATGACCCCTGTATCGTACGCTACAGAGGATTTACGCTATTTGCTAATGCTACGTAATGCCATAGCTATGCTACGCTATGGGCGCTATTCAAAACTCTGGTTTAATGTTTCATCTCTATACCTAGTTTCTACCTTACTCAAAAGAATGCAAAATATTCCTGGCTAGTTGAATGCCAAGAACTGCTTTTTCTTATTCTCTCCTCCCTTGAGGCAGAGAGCTATCTCTTTGAAGATTCATGATTTGTTTTCCGGTCATGGGGAGTTGTGGAAATACTAGGATTTGGGGCTTGAATAGTCCTTCTCAACTATCTGTCTGTATTTTACTCCAATAAACCTTTTGTTCAAGTTGTAAAATTGCACAATATTCGAAAGTTCAGGCCCAATAGGGCCGACCGTAATTATTCTCTGAATGAAGAAAAAGGGGAAGTCGATTCAAATCCCTTATTTGGAGAAGGGACATTCATGATTCCTGTTTGGGTAGGAGGAAGCAAATTCTAACATGTCAAGAAGCCTGTTGACAACTGCAAGATGGTTTCTGTCCCAGTGGAAATGGTCTGATTGAACTAGAATCTTTAATAAACCATTTGTAGAGATTTATTTATCTGATTTTAGAACCAAAACCATCAACGATTTAAAACCACATTAGGATGAGTAATAGGACAGTAAGGTTCTGTTGGGCAATCATACATAGGCGGTATGAAATCTCAAAGTATTTGCAAAATTCCCATGTATCGGCAACAATATCATTGATATATTTTGATATCTCATGATATTTCGATAATGAACAAATATTGTGCAATGTTTTGATAATATATCGATGATATTTGGCGATATTTGCAATATTCCAATTGAAACCAGCGTAAATTAGTAAAAGTCAGAAAAAAAATAAAAAATTGCCTGAATATTTTGGGGATTCCTTTTGTGGTTGTATTTTGCATTAAAACACAAATTTGGTTGAGAAGTCACAATTGGAGAGATTTTGGAGGCTGGTTTTGTCCGACTGTGCATTATTTTGTCCCAAACAATGGAAAACTATGGTGCAATGATTTTATTTTTTTTCCTTTTGAAGTATTTTGATTTAAAAGTGCGTCTTTTAATATCTATTGCAATTTTACTGAAAGATTCCACTATTTCCCCAAAGTTTCACTAATGTTTCTGTTAGATTGCAACACATTACATGATACACGTGATATTTCCTGATGTTTCCATATCCCAAGGGTGTGATGCATGCTATGATACTCATGCATGGAACATTACTTATGCTTATGTATATGTATGGAACATTGCTTATGCTTATATATATGTATGTATGCATGTATGTATGTTTGTTTATAGGCTGTCTATAGATTTCTTGGTTGGCACTCCACATAGTTAATTAATGTTATTAGTGCATATGCAGCACAGGTAGGGTTAGGGGATAGAATCAAGAGACAATTCAAGGGATATAGATGGACTAATGCAATGAATTCTAATTGGAGAAAGGATATT
The DNA here is from genome assembly GCF_029962835.1 of Magnolia sinica. Taxonomy (NCBI): domain Eukaryota; kingdom Viridiplantae; phylum Streptophyta; class Magnoliopsida; order Magnoliales; family Magnoliaceae; genus Magnolia; species Magnolia sinica. The sequence continues at coordinate 27,443,501 of NC_080588.1, forward strand.
TTAGGAGGAGAGGATGTAAGAGCGTACATTGAGGATATGGATTTGGGATAAGAAATGAGATGTGGCATGCTATCTTTGATTTCGCTATCGCATACAATCTATCTCTACCAAACACATTCTTTAAAATGAGAGATGAATATTTAATAACTTTCAAAAGTGGAACATACACTTAGCTAAAAAAAATTCTTTCTACTTGGGAAAATAGAACTATCAGTATAGAAGGACTCCAAGGTAATACCAGGAAAAATTCTGATTGTGCAACATAGGTTAATGTTATGGATGTTTACATTTAGAGATGGTAGAAAGGGAGTGACATTAATAGGTGTCCAAAACTAGGTGGTGGAATTTAAAAGGAGAGGACAATGTATTTCAAGAATTAATTAATGGAAGAGGGAAAGTGGAATGTTGAGGAAGACGTAAATGTTATGTGGAACGAGATGGCTTTATGCATTAGGAAAGTGGCAAAAGATGTTTTAAGAGCAAGGAAAACGCCAATTATAGAAGGAAACTTGGTCGTGGAATGACCATGTACAAATATCTATTCATAAGAAATGTTCATGTTTCAAACCCTAGTAAGGGACTAGAAATGATGAAAATTTTGAAAAATAGAAATGTAAAAAAGATTTCTAAGTAGTGGCTAAACCTAAAGCTCTGATGACATTTACAATATATTGGGGACTGGAGAAGGTGAGAAAGATGTCTTCAAACTTGAAAAGATGAGAGAGGAGAAAGATAGATACCTAGATTATGTTAAATACATTAAGAGTGATAACTAGAGAGTACTAGTAAAGGACAATCAGATCAATGTTGGAGAAGCTATTTCTTGAACTTGTTACTTAAGGGTAGAAGGAATCATAAACTCAAATGATGTCAAAGACCATAGATACTTTCGTAGGGTTAGGATATTTGAAGTGAAAGAAGATTCGAGAAAGATGAAAATAGGAAAGGCCCTTGGACTAGATGGTATATCAGTAAAGGTTTGGAAGTGTATGGGAGATATTGGGTTATTTTGGGTAACAAAGTTGTTCAATAAGATTGTAAGATCGAAGAAATTTCGAGATGAATGAAGGAAAAGTACCATGGTACCTATTTATAAGAATAAAGGAGACGTTTAGAGCTACACTAACTATCGTGGGATTAAACTAAAGAGCCATGCGAAACTTTAAGAGTGTGATTGAACAAAGAAAGGCATGAGATGAATGTTTCAGAAAATCATTTTAGTTTCATGCTTAAGAGGTATACCACTGAAGCTATTTTCCTACTCGGACAATTGATGGAGAAATATTGGGAGAGGAGGAAGGATCTCCACATGGTCTTTATCGAGTTAGAGAAAGCATGTGATAGGGTCCCTAGAGGGTGTTGGAAATGAAAGGAGTTTCGAGAGGATTTTTTGCATGATTAAGGACACTTATTAGGGATTCTAACAAATGTGAGGACCACAAATGAAGAGACAAGTTAGTTCCTGATCGAACCCAAGGGTTGACAACCCCATGTGCAAAGCTGCTATGCAGTAATAACTCGATGAGACTGAGGCCGAATCTTCAGGGAATGGGGAACACAACCTAAAACTAATCTAAAGGTAATGGTTTGTCTGGTTTTAATCCAACGAAGTAGAACATGACTTAAACAAAATAATAAAAAACTAAGGATCCAAGAATCCACTTATAGAAATCACAATATCTCATTCAATGATTCAATTTATAACTCAATTGGAATCGAAGTCCTATCCTGTTCAATTGGAAAATAATTCTGTTAAACCAATCATCAATACCAATCAGATATGATTTTGATTGAACGATTCTCTCATGAAGCATTTGAACATCAATCGCAGGGAATCAAGAGCATCTAAGGCACCCTTAGGCGGCAATTGATCAATCAATTATACAAATTGATTCCTTCTCTAATTCAGCATTGTAAATGCACTTCCAAGCATCCAATGTGTTCGGAGTTGACAATGGATCAAAGATGAAACGGCACAAAAACTTTAAAGTAAATTCCAAATCTATTTCAATCTACTATCATCATTCAAACCATTATTTATTGAATAAAATAAAATAAATATTGTAATTAAACTACAAGCTTCATCTTTTAGCCTTAGTTAAGAGATTAGCTTAACATGGCTAACATCCTAGAACAAAAAACAAAAACAAAAGATCTACTAGAACCCGTGAAGAAATTGAAGTGGAAGGACGTTGTCTGCACTTCACCCGAGCTTTCTCTCTCTCCCCAAACCCTAGAAGATGATTAGGAATATTCTAAAGACCCATTTAAATAGATTAAGAACTCCATCTTTCACACCGACTTGGAAATTTCGCAAACCGACTTTAAATTTACGTAGCCATGTGCACCTTCGATGGCATTTTGGTGGAATCAAGCTCTCATCGAACACCCTGTCGATGGCATTGAATATCTCATCGAGGGATCGAGTAGGAACACAAAAACTGTCTAGCAATGGTTTTTCAAAATTCGAAAGTTTATCGATGGCATCAAAGCTCCTTTGATGGCATCGAGTAGTGAGTCTAGCAACTAATTTGGAAAATTCATGAATTTCTTAATTAGTGCTCGAGGGATCAAACTCCCTTCGATGGGATCAAAAGTCTATGAATTTCTTTTGTTTGCAACTTTATTTTAAATCTTCACTTTTTCTTCCTTGTTCACTTGGTTTCTTTAGTCCTTTGGCACTACAATTCTTTCTTCATGACCTTGAAATATTTAATTCTTCATTGTCTCTTCTTTTGAGCTTTATTTCACCCATTTGAATACATTTTCATCCTTGGTTCCGAAATTACCTTGCATGCAAACAACATATGTTAATATATCGATTAAGCTCTTAAATTCATCGAAAACTAATGCAATTGAGAGGATAAATATGTAATATTTAGGCGTTATTAGTTCTTAATTATTGTAGGCTTGCACGGGTGGTCAACGTTGAGCCTGTACCTTTTCGCATTTGTTATGGATGAGTTAACGATGCATTTGTAGGAAGAGATCCCATGGTGTTGTTTATAGATGACAATTTTTGTTGACAAGTGGGTGGATATAAACACAAAGCTAGATTTATGGAGGTGTGCTTTAGAATCTAAAGGATTTAAATTAGTCGTACTAAAACAAAGTAAATGGAGAACCAAGAAGTTTACCAAAATGACCACTTTTGATACCTTGGGTCAATAATTCATGAGAGTGGAGAGATTGAGAAGGATGTTGCCTATAAAAATTAAGCTGGGCGGAAGAAATGGAGATGCGCCTCTGGAGTTTTATTGGATCATAGTGCACCATTCAAACACAAAGCCAGATTTATGGAGGTGTGCTTTAGAATCTAAAGGATTTAAATTAGTCGGACTGAAACAAAGTATAAGGAGAACCAAGAAGTTTACCAAAATGACCACTTTCGATACCTTGGGTCAATAATTCATGAGAGTGGAGATATTGAGAAGGATGTTGGCCATAAAATTTAAGCTGGGCAGAAGAAATGAAGATGCACCTCTAGAGTTTTATTGGGTCATCGTGCACCATTCAAATTGAAAGTGGATCATCGTGCATCATTCAAATTGAAAGGAAATTTTGGATGGATAGGCAGGATAGCTATTAGACCGGCCATGCTTTATGGGACAATGTTGGGCAGTTAAGCAACAACATGTTCATAGGATGACTTTAGGTGAAATTAGGATGTTGAGATGGATGAGCAAGATGAGGATGGACTGAATTAGAAATGAAAGTGTTCAAGGGAACATAGGAGTTCTACCAATAGGTTATAAGACGAGGGAAAGTACACTTAGATGGCTTGGTCATGTGCAATGGAGGCCTAGAACCGCACCAATCAGGAGTTGGTAGAAGTTGAAGGCTCTAAAAAGGTAAGGGGAAGGCCCGAAAGGATATGGATGGCTGTAACATCCCGAATTTTCACGGCCAGAGTTTGTACTTGTACCCGAGGAAACTGGGTGTTAATAATGTGAAACTTGGATGCTTTAAAAATAGCACCATTTTTTTATTTTTTATTTTTCATTTAGATTACATCCAGTTACATGAAGGTAACCACTCACGAGAATAAAATCAACTGTCACAATTATTACAAGAATTCAATAGAACATCAAGTGTCCTCTTAATAGGAGTTTATTACATTTATCAGAGTTCGCAGTGGAAGTATAAAACTAAATAGTAAAACTATCTTCTTAGTCTTTCATGATAATCTTCCTTAGGGAGATCGTTCACTAGGTCTTCAATCTGTGCATCACCTGCATAATCTGTCCGGTTGGGAGAGGGTCAATGCCCTACTCATAGATGGTTATCCTTCAAGATTGACAATAATTCAAGAGATTCGTAAAAGGTAAAGTAATGGTTCTGATACGTCTTGTACTCTACTAACACATGAGATATCAACATGCGCAAACAACCTACATGAGATGCATGCCTAGCATGGTGTGTGTGGCTCATCATACGCAGTGATCATCACAATGTGGAATATAATTAATAGAAAATCTAACTCGACCCGCATCCCATAACTACAAATATTTGTCGGCATAGCCAACGTTAACGTGGATTTATGCGAACATCTCAAGGCAACACAACATACGGTTGGGGAATTTACGTAACACAATGTGTTCATGGAGCGACTATTTGCGACATGCAATCTTTAAAAAAAGTGATGTAGCACGATGATAATTTACCTATATCGATTGTGCACCACGCCAACCAACCCACGGAATTACGTGCCGACCAAGAGGGGTACTACCCATAACGCATTACATCCATGATAAGATATCTAAATCACTAGTTCTGATACCTCTTAACACATCACTTGCACTAATGGAGAATATAGACTGAATTATGGAGCTTTTGGAATATCAAGACACATGCCCAAGCCTTAAAGATAGACGGCACAAGGCCAATATGATTAAGAGAAGAGTGACAATGGTCAACTCAACAAAAGTGGCAATGGCCAACATAATAAGAGAAGAGTGACAATAGTTAACTCAATAATAAGGAAAGTGGCAATGGCCAACTCAAATAAAGAGACGAGTGGCAGAGTCAACTCAAATAAAGAGACGAGTGGTACGGCCAACTCAAATAAATTTGATAAGGAAAGAGCAAGGCTTGTATCCATGACCTCACATAATTTCAGAGAAATCACTTGTATTTGACATCATGTCATAATCCCAAAAGGGCCAATAGTTGTAACGATATTAACTAAATCAATTGATAGGATAATTCCCAGAAAACATGTAAACATGAAAGGCAGGTAATTCATAACATTAAAGGCATGAAAAAGGTAAGATAAAGGTAAAGGCATGTAAAAGGCCAACTGAAATAACAGGAATGTAGGTAGAAGGTTGGATAAATAGATCAACTTAAATTATTGTAAGCTTAAAGGAGAAAACCCTCACCTTTGGTTGTCCGATTGCTTAGTACAAGGTTAAATGTCTAGTTACACACCTTAAGACCCGATTGTGTCCTAGTTCACATGATTAGGAATAAGTTAGATTCCATTATTATACTGGGTAAGATTGATTCCAGGAGGAGATCTCGGCTAAGGTCTGATTTAGACGCGTTATGTGACGTGGAAACTAGATGATCCTTACTGTCCATGTCTAGGGACTTTCGACGTGATCCTTTTTACCGAGTTGACTCGGTTCAACCAGGTGAGTTACTCCATGTCTAACTGTGGAAAGAAGAAAAAAAGAGATCTAGGAGGTTAATGTTACCAAGGTGTGGATCGAAAGTTCCCAGCCGAATTTGTCTCTTGCTAAAGAAACCAAGGTGCCTCCTCTCCTCCTCTTTCCTTTTCTTTTTCTTTCTCTGCTTTGCCGTTGGATGGCCGGATTCTCTACTCTCTCTCACGTCTTTCTTCTTCTCTTTTCCAAGCAATGGAGTGGTTTTATAGGCTTGGAGAGAGACTTCTAGACTTCTCTCGCAAATTCCCGATTGCCCTGCGTAAATCTTACGCAGAGCGTTTCGCTACGCTGGATAGAAAGCGTCCGGCTTACGTTGCCCTGTTTCTTGCGCAACGCTGATTGAAACAGCGTGACGGATCACGGTCCAACTTTCGATCTAATCTACCTCCATGGAGAGGTTCGGATCTTGGGTTTATGCAGTTTGGACGGTCCTGATCGGGGCCGAGATCTCGGTCCCAGATGCTCTGCGAGCGGAAAGCTTGAATACGCCGATTCTTGCATCGGTTGCGGAACGGGCTAGGCCTACGTCACCTGATGGGGCCCATGATCCTGATTTTTTGTTAAATCCGATCCTTCCATTTGGTTCTTCATGAAGTTCTGACCTAGAGGGAAATGTTATCGATCCGAGTTCGGTGTGGCCCATCGAATCAGATTCTCGGCGATGGTTTGGACGCAGCGGAAGGTTGGGGACAACTCCTAGTCTGCTTCCGACGAGACTTTGTCGGGTTTTGGTCGGCGGTCCCTTCTGCTTCAAATGGACAGCACCAATCGATCATTCGGATCGATTTGGTGGCCCACCACACGTCCAGCGGATGGTCGTGCATTAACAGGGGCCGTTGCTGGCGGAATTTTATAATAGAGAGAATTTGTCGGGTCAAACGTGGTTTGACCTGACCGTTGGTTTGGTGTGCAACTAGTGACCACCTGTTGTGCTCTTGCACAATGCAGGGTGGGGTCCACTGTGATGTTTCTTGGAAATCCACTCCGTCCATTTGTTTTTCCATCCATTTTAAGGGCTAAGTCCCGATTTTGAGACATATCCAAAGATCAGGTGGCTCCTGTTTGATTGATTATCCGTTTTAACACCGATCACGCTGATCCAACGGCTGATCTTTGTTACGTACGGTCCATTCATGGTACTTAGTCCTGATATAAGGTTTCATGCCAAAAGGATCATGGGAACCATGTGATCTTGAATTCAGAGGTTTAGTGTAGTGGCATTTTTGTAATTATTGCGGATATAAGAGTTTTGTGAAATCTAACGGTTCTACATGGTTGTGGTCGCATTTCTAAGTATTTCTTATGAAAGAACTTATGTCCAAGTCCTTATGCATGCAAGATCATACATCGATTTAACTTAAGGGAATGTACATGTACTAATCCGCATGACTAACGGTCCGAGGACCTGATGTATGAATGAGGATCATTCCCAATGGTTAGATTCGTAGGTCAGGATTGTTGGATTGGTGTAGGATACTCCACGTATTTTATAGGGTAATGCTGAAACTTTCCATATTAAGGTGGTGGAAAGTTCGGGGCATTACAATGGCATTATTAAGAAAGACTTGATGACCTATGTTCAAACTAAAAGTATGGCCCTTGATAGTGGAGTGGCGGAACATGATTCATGTTGCCAACCCCAAGTTGAGGCGATGATAATGATGGTGATGGTGATGGTGATAGGAACTCAACATACTTTCTTACTTTATCCACCATCTCGACTTTCTAAAAATAAAAAAATAAAAAAAAAGAGGGGGGGGGGGGGCGGGGGGAGATAAAATGAGTCTAAATATTGTCATTCCTATCAAATAAGGAACCAATATGGAATTCCTATACAATAGGACAACAAATCAAACTATGCCTATATGAGGAAACTCCATGTGTGAGTAACTGCATGGACAAGCTATGTGTAACAACTGCTTCTCTATGATCACCTTTTGCTTGTTTGCCCTGTAGGGTGTGCGTGTATTAGTTGGGTTGGGGTTTCATACTAGTTGGGACTCTGTTGAGATGTTACATGTGAGTATTGTCGATGTGAAATTTTTCCATGGCAGATTTCAGAACTTGGGTAAAACAGGAAGGTTGGTGTCTGGTGGCTGTTGATTTTAGAGTTCTGCCAAAGTACCATTTAAAAGACTGCCCCAAATTGCTGGGAGAAAGGCTAAGACGACGACGATGATATAGATGATAGATGAGATATGATAGATGATTATTAATTACGAAATACAGTTTATTAGAATTTTGACTGATATCCGAGATGTAGTACCATTAGTAACATAACATATTTAAGAGAGTCTGAAGTATGAACCTTTTTTAGTTTTTTTGGCTTGCAGGATCAAGGTCTTTTACCTGTATTATGGAAGTGCAACTAAGGAAGCATTTATGCTACAATACTTTGTGTTAAATATTCTCGGACATGAGAGTTGGAGTTCTGTAGGTGTTCTTGATACATGTTGGATTTTAAACAACGCAATTTATTCGTTGGCTAGTTTGAATTTTTTTTGCCCTTTCTATTTTGCTTACTCTAATCCCTACCTGCACTAATATCCTGTCCTGTTTGCTACTAGCAATTTATAGGATCTCAATATCATAGTTGCTGATTGTATGATGGGCGTGTGCAAATGGCTCTTACTATACTTTAATACCAAATTATCCTTGTTTCTTAAATATCTTTTGCAGTTGTAGACCAAGGGAAAATAACTTTGATTATTTTATTGTTTTGAATATATAGTTTGGATATCTGGACTGCATGCAGTTTTGAAGTAAAATGTTAAAGCTATCTGCATTTATAATTTGTGACTTTCTGTTGTTACTAAACCACCCCTGAGCTGGTGGCGAGGTTTCCTTTATGTTCGACCTGCACCTTTTATATGATGGAAATTTTATCAAGGGGAGTAGTTCTAACTTTTTAAGTTAAAGAGACAAATATCTCGTTTTTGGTAAAACATCAAACTTTTTGTGTTTAAACCTTTAGCTTTCTTTAGCTAAAATGTCTTTTAAGATTGTGTTCAGAATAGGAGGAAAGATGCTTTTAAGAGCATCATTTGTTATCATTTTCAGATATAGAGATAGTTCGGTCATTCTGATTTTATGAAGTTATGGTTGTTTCTTGATAGAGATCTTTTTATGCATCTTGAAGCATGCCATCGTCCAATCAATGATTGCTCGTTCATCATGTGCAGGAGTCCTTTGCCCTGTGTTGTGTTTTCCTTAAAGCTTGTGCTGGAAAGGAGAAGCATGCTCCAAATTCTCATGCTGAATATATCCCTGCTGCAGCACGAAACCCTGATGTCGATATTCCTCCTACACAGCACATCGGAGCTTCTCTATATGGCATTGGTGAAGTTGTAGCCCAGGAGGATGATATGCAGGATGAGCTCGGCAGGTTTCTAATGGCAATGATTGATGAGCCAGATGGTCTACTTGCAGCACATCCAGTTGATAATACTGTTCTATCTGTGGTGGGCATTCTGCAACCTGATGAGAATCTGGTAAATCTGGATTACATATCTCTCCTGTTTCATGGAACATACATTCTAAGTCTTTAGTGTTAATTATCTGATCTCTGTTCTTACTGCCCAGTTTTCTTTATTTTTTTGTACATTTTTCAAGTTTCTTGCTCAATTATCTCCAAGTTTACCTTTATCTGAGATTGCATTTTGGATCTTGTTACTTCATGTTACATTTCCTAGTTCAAAATCATATGAAAACTACAGAAACAGGAAAAGTTTCGAGTCTTCTGATGTTGGAAGACACAAGAGACCTTGAACCCTCCATATGATGCAGCTTTGCCTTGTTCACTTTATGTCTTGTCATTAGAGCATCATACCAGAAAATGAGCTCATCAAGTTCGGTTCTAGCAGGGTCCACAGGATGACATTAAGGTCTCTGATTATTTTATTGTTTTGAATATATAGTTTGGATATCTGGACTGCATGCAGTTTTGAAGTAAAATGTTAAAGCTATCTGCATTTATAATCTGTGACTTTCTGTTGTTACTAAACCACCCCTGAGCTGGTGGCGAGGTTTCCTTTATGTTCGACCTGCACCTTTTACATGATGGAAATTTTATCATTAGAGCATCATACCAGAAAATGAGCTCATCAAGTTCGGTTCTAGCAGGGTCCACAGGATGACATTACTGTATTTCATGAGGAACATAATGGCTCGGATTACCATCCAAAAAAAAAAAAAGAAAAAAGAAGAAAGAAACAGAACGAAGAAATATTTTGACTCAGATTTAGATGCTGAACTTCCCCTGATACACAGGGAATCAAATTGGTTGGCTGCCTATTGAGGAGACATTGGATTTCAACAGATAATGTACAATCTGAACTGCATGATGTGAAGTATCACCTGCTTGGTGTTAGCCAGATTCCAATAGGAGTGGTTTTAGCTCCATCCAGGGGTAAGGTAAATGATAGTTGAAAATTGCCATTTGCTCCTTTTGCTGTAACACCTCAGTGTACGGTGATTTTTTATGTGTTCCGCAGAGTAATTCTTAGTTGGTGCTTCCTCAACCTGTCTGTCCTGATATATTGCCTTGTAGTTCTGGATGGTAATCTGTGGACCATCAAAGGAAGGTAGTCTGGGGAGTCCCATTGGCTGAAGCAATTGACCAGCTAATTGGGACTCATTCTGTTCATGTGTCCCATTACTTCAGCCAACAGGAGTCCATTGGACTAGTAATCAAAAGAAAGGAACTGTTGTATTCTTGTGAGCGAATTTCAGTACAGATCTTTCCTAACATATGGTTTCTGTTCAGTTTTCCCATTCCAAGTTAGCTTAAGCACCATCTCCATTTTAGCTGACAAGAATATTCTGATTCTTAACTAGAGTAATGGATTGATTGCAGGTGAAATTCTCTAATGGGCTTACCAGTGATGGCGCCGATGATGTGATCGATGAGCCAATCGATCCTGCGATTGTAGAAGGTGACTTCATTGAGTTAAATGATCTACTTTCTCCTGTTCCCGACGTTGATTCCTCTGGATAAAAGATAGAAGCTGTTTTCAAGAGATACACAGATGTGTGATGCAATGTTGATGCTCTCCATGTTGCTCTGACCTCTTTTGCTAAAGAGGGAAAAAAGATGAAGCATAACAAAAAGGAAAAAAATGGAAAAAAGGAAAAAAAAAAAAGGAACAAGGAAAGTTCCAAATATAGGTTTCTTAGAAACCAACGATACTGAATATAGGTTTCCAGGAAACCACCGACTGCTAGTTTCGCAGAGGACATGGGTGTTGATAATGGCAGGAACGCCTTCACCCCTTAAGGTAATGGAAAAAAAAAAATGGAAAAAAGGAAAAATGAAGAAAAAGGAACAAGGAAATATACCGAATGCTGGTTTCTCTGAAATCACCAATTGCTGGTTTCTCAGAGGACATGGGTGTTGATAATGGCGGGAATGTCTTCACCTCCTAAGGTAATTAAATTGATGCATATTCTTATGGTTTTCTCCCTTATGCTTCATTGGAGAGGATGCTTTGGTTTTCACATGCTGGATTAGGAAGGGACATCTGTTGCTGGGTGAGGGATCCCAGCCATCCATTTAGTTGGTCATTGAATGTGGGGCCTGTAGTTGAAATTCACTCAACAGGATGTTCCTATCCATATGGATGGTGGCCTTTTAATGTATGGCCAGCATCAAAACAGATACCAGAGGAAAGAGGAAAAAAAAACTCATGGCTGGGGTTGTCCATTCCATATGATCTTTAGCCAAGGGTCACTACCCTGAAGGTACTGTTCCACCTCTCCCAGCCGCCATGTATCATGCATTGGGAGAGGAATGGGAGGTGACATTAAAGCTGGAAGAACTGGGATAAGGTAAAGCCATCTCTCCACCGCAGGGTGATGTGTCAATTAGACCTGACCATATAGTTACCCTATACACATGGATCAGATTGAACTAGCCATCTAATCAATGGCTTTCAAAGTGATGGTAGGAAAGGAAGTTGTTAGTAGTTGATTATCCAGTTTGACAGATGATGTTGAATAGGATTTGTCTAATAGGTGTGATTTATGAAACATGAGCCATCCATGATAGGACCCAGTTCATAGATGGACCTGATTGAGATATCACCTTGCTACATATGCTGTGGAGAGATGGCTCTATCATATTTTGGTGGTCCTACCTTATCATCTCTAGCGAGGTACATCCTTTCTCAGTCCAACTTGATGGATCCAAGTTGTCCTCCTAATGGAAAAGCTTTAGAATCTTACTTCAATTGGGATTTCTTACTTGGCTCCTTTCCTTGTGCATGCACGTGTGTATAACATGCCGTTTTTATTTCACAGGCACTTGGGCTAGCTGGTTGGTGTTCGTCACAATACCTCTCATGATGAAACTGTGCTGTTGAGCGAAGTACCGGTCAGACAATGTTGCTTCTCCCTTGAGTCGATCAGCCAGTGCCTATTTTGCGGAGGTTGACTTCCTGTTTGGAGGTGCCGGAAATCCTCGTTACGGCACCCATCTCCTCTCCTCCATTTTCTTTCCACTTCTTTCTTTCCTTCTGTTTTTCTGTTGCTGGGAGTGCAACTTCACATTATTATCATCTAGATGATATGATTGAATAATAAGCTATAGACCTGATGGCATACTTGGAACAGCTTGATACTTGGTTTGTTATTTTTATATATGATTTAGTGTTCCAGCATCATCATTGTTATGGCAGCTAACTGTTGTCATATTTATAGGTCTGGTTTTGCTGATCATATTCAAAATTTGAATTCACTTCTTTGCTTTTAAAAACTGGCAATGGACCCACCATAAAGAGTATCTTCTCTGGGAATGGTTTCCTTGGGAAAGTTTTATGATCAGTTGCCCATTAGGCATGAATCCTTCTCCTTTTACTTGCCATAAGAATTAGTGATTTAAATCTCAGTATACCCTTGGGATAAGGAAATGTATTGGTACTATCGGTATCGCTGTATGGCATGGGAATATCACATGTATCGGGGAATGTATTACTCATTGGAATATAATGACATTTTGGGATATGTGTTGAGAGAGACATGATTACACACTTGACACTAAAAAACAATCTTTAAAAAATAAAAATAAAAAGAAGTATGCAAAAGTTTTTTTTTTTTTTTTTTGTCTTAGGTCCTAAATTATGTGGTTGTTTGACAAAAGTGATGCAGTTATATCCAAAATGAGTTTATATTATTATAAATTATACACTACAAGCATGCAAGTATAAAAACATTTCCCCTAAAAAACAGGGGAGAAAATGGATTTTTGGGGGTTTTTGGCTTCTTCTTCTTTTTAAATTTTTTTTTTTTAATTTTGTGGAATTTCCAGTAAAACAATGCATTGCAATGCATCTGATACAGATAACAATGCACCACATGTATTGATGATACAGGGGAATTTTATGAAGGTTTTTTGGCAAAATATCCGATACATTCTGATATTTTGTGCAGTATGAGGAAATTTAATTACTCTTGTATATTCCTATTGACTGCATACAATATGATGGTATATGGGCCGATACCATTGATGTCGATGTGTAAACTACTGCTATCATGTTTAGTTTCCAGTTCTCTCAAAGTGTAGATCAGATAAGCATTCTAGCATATAACGCAATCTGGGCCTGTCATTTGGCAAGGGAAATTTGAAATCCCATATGTGAGGAAAAGGAGATGGCACCCACTTCAGTGTGGGGTCACCTTTTCTTCACATGATTTGAAAACTGGCTCAATACAAGGAGCTCTGGAAAGGCAAGGGAACGCCCAAAAGGACATAGGTGGAGGTGGTGAGAAAAGATTTGTTGACCTCTAGTTTAACTGAGGATATGGTCCTTGACAGAGTTATAATGATAGAACAGGATTGGTGGATCCAACCCAAATAATTGTGACAAGGCTTAGGTGATGGTTATGATATGAAGACTGGCTTGAGATTTATTTTTAGCTTAGCTAGTTCAATCCATGACCTTGTTTGTGGGGAAATGATCTTATTTGAAAGTTGATCTCCAAGGAAGGGAACTTCTTGAAAGTGCTAGTGTTATTTGATTGACACCTCCAGAGTTATATTGAACCTCAGATTGTGTTTGGATGTTACAATTTTGGAACTTGTCCAAGTGATCGGTTGATACATACATATACAAGATTTGGTGCTTGTTTACAACAGTTAAGCCGGTTAATGGGTGGGCAATGATGTGATCATACCCTTAAAATCTTCTCAGGTGGGTTGTACATGTATAATGAATATTGATTCTTGCCAATTATTTATATATATCGTTGATCTTCCTATTGATTGGGTAATCTACAAGGTACAAGGCTGGGTTCAGTGAGAACACGAGTGGCACCACTGAAATGGTCCACTTATCCAGTGGGCCACAAGCCCGGTGGATATTGTCCTTTGATTCCTTTTGGTTATCAATTGTCCAGTTTCCCACAAACGAGTATGGCAAGGACAACAACAATTTGGAAGCTATGCTCTATGGTTCTTACTAGTTGTTGTAACCATTTAATTTTGTTAAATGATCAACATACAAGGAATCGAAGCCATGTGATAATTGGTGACTGTATAATAATAGCACATCCTTTGAAATGATGGACGTAGACCTAATATCCAACTAGGCATTTGTATTGCTTTCTTTCGTTAATGGATTCCAATACAATGTATTGTCTGCAATGGTTTGACGTCTGAGTCTCACCTACATCAGTTATGTAACTTAGTTCTATTATTTATTTTACTCCTAGCCAGGCATTTTTGTATTTAAACATGCCAGGGGGTGTGACACGCACGTGGGCTTTCTATCATTGGGCCACCAATAGAGGGGCCGATCCATAGATTATTCCCCTAGGAAAAATAAGGACAGAGAAGTAGACAAAAGAAATTTAAAAAATAATAATAATTTAAAAAAAAAAAACCCTCAGAAACCCTGACCTGCTCCTACTGTTTCTCCTCTCCTAGAGAGAGATAAAAAAGTGCAGGATATGAAACATTGTGCCTCAAGAAACCTTTTTTTCAAGGAATTATGGGAAATAAAAAATTGATTATCATATTTGTTTTTAAATAAATATTTTTCCAAAAAAAATGGACCTGTTTTTCTTTAACGGCCTATTTAGATTCACGACACATTGGATACTTGAAGATGGATGGTGGCACTTGTATGCACTTAAGGTTAATGGTGTCATACGTGACATATGTTACTTGAAGTTGTATGGTGGCACATGTGGTACAGGCAATGCATTTTCACATTTGATACATTTGGGCACTTGAAGGTAGATGATGGCACATGTGGTGTGCAGCATATAGACTGATTGAAGATGGCCAATGGGATGTGAGGCGCAAGTGAAGATAAACATGGCATGCGTAGGAGTGCCACATGTTCAACACAGAAAATGGAAAATAAAATGTTGGCACATGTGAGGTACTTTGTACATGTAAGGCCTAAGTGAATATGGATGGTAGCACATGTGGCACAGTGGCACAACAGAAGATAAATAATAGAAGAAATTAGAGATGGCTGGTCACAGGTGTTTAACGCTTAAGAAGTTATTTTCTTTTAATGGAAGGAAAATGGTTGTCCCAAAGGTGAGGTGGGAAAATAAATTAATTGATTTTCTAACAAAAAGTAGAAGTTAGCTGTGGTGTTTCTCACAAATTCCCACAAAAAAAAAAAAAAAAAAAAAAAGGGACTTCACAAACACGTAAAAGTTAATTTCATGGAAAATTGTGTTTTCTGTCTTTTCCTTTCAGTGAGTCCAAATAGACTCAATTGACCAAGCCCCAACCTGTCATGGTCCAACGCAAAGGGTGGCAATGGGCCAGGCGGCTTGACCCCACTTTGGACAGAGCTTGGATCTATTAGCATATCCCATGGGTCGGGATTGGGCATGCATTCATGGCCCAATCAATTTTAGGGCAATTATGGGCAAAGATGCAATGGATACGAGTAAGCGATAATCAAATAAGTTGTTCTGAAGTAGACTAAACTCCTACCGAGTACTCACTTCTAACTTACTTCATAATCAAAACGGCAGAGCTAATGTTAGTAGGATGATGAATGTACATGATGAATATGAGTACAATGATAAAATTATGATTGAAAATACGACTAGAATCATGCATCGAAAATGAACAAAGAGAACTTCCTAAAAGCTTAGGGTAACAAAGGGAACACTTCTTTCTTGAGAATTGTTTACCTGAAAAAGTGTATGTTTTGCAAACATGCATAAATAAATAAATAAATAAAACACTTGCCCCACGTTAGGTTTCAAGGGTGAGTGTTGAATCCCCACTGTTTCGTGTGGCACGACCCACCTAAGTTTTGGATCTACCTTATTTTGAGGTCAATACCCTAACTTGATATGGTGAAATAGGTAGACAGAGTGGATGTCATGCTGTCATCATGGTGGGTCCCACGGCGCTACAGGGCTTATAGGAGAGTGGCCTCGCCTCTCCATAGATGGACTTGGAGTGTGAAATACAACTCATGCACATGCCACATGTTTGCCACCATGACATGGTGATCCGAGATCCGATCCATCCATTAGAAAGGCACTAATATATTGATGCCCTAGTCCAAGAATCAGGTTGATCCTCTAGTCAAGTGGGCCACAGTTTGCAAAATATATGTACGGCTCTAAAACACTTGGCTAAAGTTTTCTAACCCATCAACATAATTGGGTCCCTTTCTGAGTGGACCAGATTAATTTTAGCAAAGACATGGTCAGACCAACCAGTGGATGACTTTGATCTGGGACCTATGTGTCATGATGGCACTTGTGCAAATGTGTTCCCCTCTAACAGTTGAGAGATATCTCCCATATGATACGTTATTTTGGCAACTTTGTCAAAAGTAGAAGTAATGGAGTAAATGAGGGGTCAGGAATGGTGGATAAAAGCAAAAATTTTGAAAAAATATTTTTCTAAAATTTATTAATCAAGCCTTTAACAAAACACATTAAAATTCTAAAAAGATATTTTTAAGAATCAAAGTTTCAAAAAGAAAAAAGAAACAGTTTTATCAAAGCCAAACAGACCTTTAGCTTCCATATCAATTGTGATTTAACATTTACAACAAAGATTGTCATAGGCATTATAATGGGTTTTCATTTTACTCACAACTTCTGGTTACCTTCAACTCTCCCAAATGATTTACAAGTTTCATTTGTCCTAAAGAAAAATGACATGGTTCAAATGTGCAAAGATTTCCATAATTTCAACAAAGGCAATGCAAAGGATGGCTTCCTACTTTCTCACATACATGCAAAAAAAAATATTCTACTTTGGGATGGTTTTTCTAGTTACAATAATATCAAATGGTTATAAAATATAATGAGAAGACAATGTTCATCATATAAGAATACTTTTTATTCTAGAGTTATGTCATTTGGACTGAAGCACACGTTTCAATGAGTCATGACCACCTTGTTCCCCTGTATGATAAATAAAGAAATAAAAGTCACAACCTCAGGGAGTATTTTTAAAAATCTTAAGAAACTCTTCATTTGGTTGGAAAATACAAGTTTCAATCAAATCTTCAGAATTACTTCTTCGATGGCACTAGTGGCAAGTTGCTCTTCGAAAAATGCCAGCTTCGGTGGATAACAACTGCAGCGGTCCAATTAAATTTCAAACTAAAAGTGCACAATTACCTGTTAGGGTTGAAAGTCGGGCGGGTTCAACCCGACTGACCTGTGACTAACCCGACATTGGGTTGGGCTCTGACAGGATGTGTCGGGTACAGTTGTGGGCTTGGGCTATACAAACACAAACTCAATAAAACTTGGGTCGAGCTTGGGTCGAGGTCTCGGGTTGCCTGACCCAACCCGAACCCGATCAATATATAAGTTATAAATTATAATTGAATTTGGATAGTCTGCATTGAAGGCACATGATATTCCAGTGCCATCGGGTCTCATTGGTCCACGCCATTTCCAATGACTCAAGCTAACAAGATACATCAGATTTCTCTCTCCCAAGTAGATTGAGCGCTAAACAACACGACTTTTAAAGGAGTAGTCCTATATTTTAGCTTGTTTGTTTAGAAAAAATGAAGTTCTTTACTATAAATAACTATGTATAGAATTAATAAAATCATAGATACAAAAAATAAGACATAGATTGAAATATAATAGACTAATATAATAACAAAAATATTAGCATGTATCCACCTGGCCAACTTGACCATGCCTGCTTGGGATGAAAATTCCTAACCCAAGGCTGGGCTGGGTTGGGTTGGGTTAGGGTTGATGATTGGGACATCTCGGGCACACGCACGCCCCCTTACGCAGGTACGCAAGGATGAGGGCCCCACCTTCGATCTGGATCGATGACGACATCCATGGAGGGCCTCCTAGTTAGAGGACCGTGTTTTGGTTCCTTGGGGTAGACCCGATCATCATGTGGATCCCATTATTGGATCTTATGATCATGGCTCACTACCCTAGGTGACCTAGGACTTTGAGTTTTGCTTATTACCGTTATTAGGAACATCATGAATGGTTTATATTGCATTGATTAGTTGTTATTTTTTATTACTTCGTTTTTAAGTAATAGTATGTGCACATAGCGTGGCTTTTAGGGTATAAGCAACCCCTTATAGGGATTTTTTCATTAAAGATGATTAATAAAATTATGTGCTTTCTTGCTTCTCTAATTCTCTGAGTTGTGGAAACCTAATTGGGTGAGAAACTCTCCCTTCTTCGAAGGGCTAACTACTGTAGTGCGAAGCCACACCCATCCCAAATCGCCCCCAACTCCTACCCTCTATATTCCTCATCTCCTACGACCAACCAATCATTAAATCCATCATCATTTCGCAACGATTCTTCCCCTACAACAGAATTTCAGAATCTGGCCCTGCAGGAGGGCTGAAACTTCGGCGGAGCACCGTTATCAAACTGATCATCTGTTTGGCCTGAAACTTGGAGGGAAGGTGGCCCACCCCTGGCCAACCAGGGCCAAGCTGACCTTTTTCTGATTTGTGGGCCTCACACACGTGTGAGCCACCATCAGCGCACGTGCGTCAGGCAAGTTAACTGGACACACGTGCAGAATCGGTTCCAAGTTCTCTCTTTCCTCTCTTTCGCCCCTCTCTCACCTGATTTCTCTAACCCTTACCCTAGATTGTCCTAAATCCTTATTTCCATACCCTTTTTAAACCCTAGGGTTTCCCAAATTGAAATCCGTGAATCCTTTGGATTGGGAAAATATTTTTGTGCATGTGTGGATGAATTTACTCTCCTTTGAGTATTGTTTGGTCTATAATTTTTATTGATCCAACCCTAACATATGTAGGCTTGGACCCGTATAGACTCCCCTTGATTAAGTGCTTGACTTTATATGGGATGTGGAATTTTGTGTGATTATTTCTAATTTAGTATGATCTTAAGCTTGATTTTTTTTTTTTGCATATCATGTTTAATTTTCCATGTCCTGCATCAAATTTGGTATCAGAGCCTAGGTTTTTCATAGGGGATTGCATTGCAAGTTTAGGGTTTAGTCTACTCGCGTTTATTTTGCATTAAATTTCATCATATAGGGCTGTTTAGGACCCATCATTCCCAGCTAAAGGTGGGCATCGAGTCGAGTTGGATCGGATTGGGTCCAACTTGACTCGATCCAAATTTTTAAGTAGTTGATCTGAACTCGATTCGATATGGGACCGAGTTCAGGTCAGTTGACTCGATCCGGTCCGATGCACTGCTAGACTGACCCGAACCGAGTTGGACTCGGTTAGCGAAATCGAATCGGATCGAGTTGGGTGCCATTCGGATCGGAAGAGAGAGGTGGGTGATACCAAACCGGAAACGGATTGGCTAGTGGTGTATTGACGTCAACAAATTCTTTGGGTCAAACTATAAGGTATGTGTTATATCCAAACCGTCCATCCATTTGGAGAGCTTGTCTTAAGGCTTGAGCTAAAAAATAAGACAGATCTAAAGATCAGTTGGACCACACTGCAAAAAACAGTAGGGAATTGAATGTTTACCATTAAAACCCTTTTTAAGATCACAGAAGTTTCGGATCAATATGCAATTTGTTTTTCCACTTCATCCATGTATTTTTAACATTATTAACAGATTAGATGGAAAATAAACGTTATGGTGGGGCCCATGTAACTTCGATCTCATTTGAGCTGTTCATACAACTCGGAACTCGAGGCGCGTACGCGCTCGTCTTTGCACGACACGTATCTACAACAGCTGTATAGCTTGCGTGGGACGCGAATTAGCTACTGACAGGTTGAGTAGTTAAACTCCCTACTGAAGTGACGTGAACAAGTTCCGTGGGACCCGCCATGATGTATGTGTTGTATCCACACCATCCATTCATTTGGAGATATCAATTTAGGGCGGGAGCCAAAGAATGAGTTAGATCTAAAGTTCAAATGGACCCCACCACAGAAAACAGTGGAGAGAGTGACGCCCATCATTAAAATTTTCTAAGGCCCACAAAAGTTTTCGATCAAACTGAAATTTGTGTTTTCCCTTCTTTCATTTCTGTCTTAACTTGTGAAAACGTTGGATCTCAGATAAACATCATAGTGGACCTTAGGAAGGTTTCAACGGTAGGAGTCACTCTTCCCAATGTTTTTTGTGGTGGGGTCCACTCAAAATCTAGATCTGACTCATTCTTTGTCTCATGGCCTAAAATGATCTCTACAAATTGATGGACGGTGTGGATACAACACAAACATCATGGTGGGTCCTACAGAACCTGGTGACGTCACTTCAGTAGGGAGTCTCGCTAGCTACTCAACCTGTCAGTATCTAATCCGCATCCGGTTGCGTGTGATACAAGAAATTAAATTGAAGTTTATCCATAGGCCACACACGGCTGTATAGTTGGCGTGTGATATAGCGTGAATGCATGTAGGCCCACCATGAATGCATGTGGTTAATCCACACCATCCATTCATTTTTCCAGATCATTTTAGGGGTTGAACCCAAAATTTATGCATATCCAAAGCTCAACTGGACCATACCATCAAAAAAAGTAGAAGTACTGATTTCCACCGTTGAAAACTTTATAAGGCCCCACTGCCCCAATGATGTTTATTTGTCATCCAACCTGTTCATAAGATCAAAAAGACATGGATGAAGGGAAAAACAAATATCAGCTAGATCTAAAACTTCTTTGGCCCCCAATAAATTTTCAACGGTAGATATTCAATTCACACTGTTTTCGGTGGTGTGCTCCACTTGAGGATTGGATACACTCCATTTTTGGGATGAAGCCCTAAAATTATATGTTAAAAGAGATGGACGGAGTGGATAAATTGCATGAATGACATTTGGCCCTAAATGTTTACTCAAATCCGCTTCTACACCAGCCCATCCACTTCTTAACCAGGTTTCAAGGCCTGGTGGTGGTACACCTGCCCAACGCAGGCCTCATCAATCCGCCACCCACACTGCCCTCACATTACTACTCTTGGAAAATGTTTTAACCTCAGCCCTTTATTTCTCAACAGTTAGATGTAAACATCCAATGGCTCTATTTTAACTTCATATTATATGACCAAATTGGATCGGATCGATCCGAATTGACATTGATCCGAACTCGATCCGATGAACAGTTAGATCTGACTGATCCTACTCGAACCGCACTGATCCAAGCCTTCGAATCGAGTCAGATCCGCCGGATCGGGTCGGTTTCTGCCCAGCTCTATTCACAACATAGACTGTTGAATTTTCTATTGTCAGAAATTCTCCAATTTTCATGGCTGAATTTTTTATTAACAAACTGTTTGGACAGTTATGTTGCTGAAATTTTAGGAGCATTGCGTAGTTTCCCTCATATAGAGCCTATAGGAGCATTTAGTTTCATTTAGACGCATATAGTTGCATTAGAGGACCTTTGAGTTGAGTGGGTAGTTATATGCTCACATGTACTGATCGCGGTTTTGGGTTGCACCCTACATTAAATATAGAGCAATTACAAGAGTCAATGGACTACATAACCCAACAGTTTGAATCTTTAGGTAGGCGCTTGGAACAACATATTGACCAACATTAGGGTCAGCTTAATGTGCACGTTACTCAACTGGAGACCTCCTGGGCAAACCCTGTCATTAGGGAAGATGTCCAATCTCAAGCAGGTGATCAGGAGGATAGACAAGGGAATGGGGGTGGCCAAAGAAACAGACATGGGCGCGCACCCATTCACCCATACTGTGAGGGGCATCATGATCATTATGACCCAGATGCGCAACTCCTTAAAGGAGTTAGAGTAGAGGCCCCTACGTTTAATGACCACTTTGGCCTTAAAGCTTTTCTAAATTGGTTGATGGATATGGACTAATATTTTGAGTGGTACGACATGTCGGATGCTCGTCGAGTCCGATTTGCCAAGATGAAGCTTGTGGGCCAGACAAAGAGGTTTTGGGCTACTGTAAAGCGAAAGAAAGAGAGGTTGAGGGAACCCCCAATAGTCTATTAGGAAGAAATGAAAGAAACTCTTAAGGAAAAATACCTCTCTTTCTCTTATCACTTGAGGTTGGTTGAGGAATCGAAGTCCAAGTCTAACCTCTCCATATTCTAAATACCAAAGACTTTAAGCGAGAGACTGAGTCGGACTTGATGGTGTACGCCTTTATAGTTAGGGGAAGTGCACCAGAGGCTAGTGCAGAGTTACCCACTGAGGCCGTTCCGGTAGTGGATGAGTTTCGTGATGTCTTTCCCGATAATCTACCAGATGAGCTTCCCCTTATAAGAAATATACAACACGTCATTGATTTAGTCCCTGAGGCAACTCTACCAAACCTGTCTGAGGTGGTCAATAAGAGTGTGAAATTTGATCAGGTGTTTGATGGGGGAGCACACCAGGACGTCGGACGCTATATTACCCATCGCTGAGTTCGCATTTAATAGTTCTGTCAATAGATCCACAGGTTTAAGCTCTTTTGAAGTCGTTACTGGTTATAACCTAAGAAGCCTATTGATCTTGTCCCTATGTCTCTGTCCCTGTCCCATAAGCTATCAGAGTCTGTAAAGTCCTTTGCACATCATATTTATTTATTGCATCAAGAAATAAAGCGAAAGATCAATACTAAATGAACATTACAAAATTTCTGCTGACCAACATAAACGATTCAATGAATTCAATGTAGGGGACTCTGTGATAGTCCGCATCAGGCTAGAGCAGTACCTTCAAAGGAGTCATTCATAAATTACACGCGTGTAGCGCTGGACCATTCAAAATATTAAACAAAACGGTCTTAATGCGTTGTAGATCTTCCACCTTCCATGGGAATTAGTTCTACATTCAATGTGGAGGATCTAGTTACATTTCAGGGGACCACTGATACATTGTCCAGCCTGTCACATAACCATCCTGATTCCCTAGTCTTTTTCCTTAATCCATGACCCTCTTCCGACCTATCTTCATAGCCTCTACCTCCCATACCCACCATTCCTACATCTAAAGAGGAGATAAATGATATTCTGGACCATCAGATAATATCGACATCAAACGGCGGATTTTAAAAGTTCCTGGTCAAGTGGAAGTCACGCATGAAAAGACCGAGCTATACGTTTAAGGGGGAAGGGGGGGAGTGAATAGGACTATGCCAAATTAAAAATTAAATGTAGAATTGAAAGAGATAGCACAATCAAATAATAAAGAAGCACAAGTGAATAGCAACCTCAAATGTACTAGTCTTGAGAGGTTGATATAAACTTATTTCTAAGGACAACCTAACACCAAAAACCAAAGGCGTATGGCAGGACAATCATACTAGAACGTTTGTAACTATCAAAAACCCAAACCAATAAAGAGGCAAAGGAAATAGCAAATAAAATAAACTAAGTTATTACAACATTCCCACAAGTGCATAAAATAAATTACACCATTCACCACAAATGTTTAAAGAAAATTACAACATTCACACACAAGCACATTCAATTATCCACCATAACTCCGGGAATTATAGTGGTTCACTTGTGTATACACCAACTGCTAGAAAATAGCCACATAACTACTCCACTCTTAATATCCACTCCCTCGGGATATTAGCGTTCACTATGAAAAAAAGTTTTCCAAGGTTCACCTTAAAACCTTCACAATTGTGTCTTTGATTGGGCTTACACAATAACAAAAACCCCGCACTTTGAGATTTTCTAGATAACCTCAAAAACCAAAAAAGATATACAGAATTGTAAATGACACTTATTTGAAAATTCTCCTTTTAAAGAAGCCTGGTAGAACCAATCCGATGTAGACGAAGATGTTCAATGTTCAATCTCGCAAATGAAAATGTTATAGTTCTAAATGATTTTTAATTAAATCAACTTGGGCTAGCTTGATTTGATTTTGATTTCAAGGAAAGGGAAAACTCAAATCCCTTCTTAATATAAGATTGAAATAAAGATCACAAAATCAAATTACAAAAGCTAATTAAATAGAATCTAAAATGAGCACAGAATAGCTTAATAAATTCACAAACTTATCTCTCAGAGTGGTGTCTTGATTTTACTTTTAATGAATGAATAAACTCTGAAATTTGTGCTCTATTTATGTGAAAATACTTTCACTCAACTGGTCTAAGGGTCGGTTCGACTGGTCGAAGGACCAACAAAATTTTAAATTTTTTGGCGTGATAAGATAAGGTCGTTACTCGACTAGTCGAGTGGGACCAGAAAAGCTTACTAGACTTTGAGTCAAGCCTGCACGACCGGTTGAGCACTGTTCACTCGACTAGTCGAGGGTCCAACAGAAAATTTTGAAAAATAGCAACAAACCTTAGACTGGTCGAGAAAACTCTTAGACTGGTCGAGCCAGCACTTGGACTAGTCAAATAAGGTCTAAGACTAGTCGAGAAAATGACCTATAAACATATGAAATGACCCAACTAAAATATGCAATGAATATGACACAACCTAAGGTCAATCTAGGGTCATCCAAACTTGTTTGTGAGTTGAAATACTTGAAACGGGAATGTGGCCCATCCTTGGCTGACCAGGGCCAAGCTGACCTTTTTCTGATTTGTGGGCCCCACACACGTGCAGGCCACCACCAGTGCACGTGTGTCAGGCGGGTTAACTGTCCACACGTGCGGAATCGGTTCCGGGTTCTCTTTTTCCTCTCTTTCGCTCATCTCTCACCTGATTTCCCTAACCTACCCTAGATTGTTCTAAATCCATATTTCTATGCCCTTTTTAAACCCTAGGGTTCCCCGGATTGAAATCCGTGAATTCCTTGGATTGGGGAAATATTTATGTGCATGTGTGGATGAATTTACTCTCCTTTGAGTATTGTTTGGTCTATAATTTTTATTGATCCAGCCCTAATATATGTAAGCCTGAACCTGCATAGATTCCCCTTGATTGAGTGCTTGACTTTATGTGGGATGTGGAATTTTGTGTGATTGTTTCTAATTCAGTATGATCTTAAGCTTGAATATTCTTTTTACATATCATGTTTAATTTCCATGTCCTGCATCAGTTGAGGTATAGGAATCTTGGGTTGGGCTAGTGTTGAGCACCAACTTGACCTTACTCAACCCAACCCAACCTGCCCTACTTTCAGCCTTGTTACCTACCCCTACGGATTCTACCCATACTTTGAGATTTGGACTGGATCAGTTTTTATTACTTAGGTTAAATTCCGTCTGTAAATTTGATATTTTGTTCCACACCCATCTCATTTTTTTGGGCTATACTCCATCTATCGTGAGTCCCATTATATGAGTGGTTCCAATTTGAAATACATACCACATGTACAACATAGAAGGATCATGGATTGCATGGTGACTATGCCACCATAGACATCTGTGGTGACTAGTCTATGGTTTGAGTAGCTAGGTGCTGTTATGAGAGATAGGTTAAAAACTTTCAAACCTGCTTTACATGGCTCATCTTTAACAGCAGCATGTGGACTAATCGAATATTGACAGGGCAGGTCACCACGGATGTCTATTGACACAATGCAGTGTGGAATTTGATTGGACCGCATGAAAAGTATGTTTAAAAGTTTTTCTCTCGAGTGAGTGCCCCATCTCTCGTAATGGCAGTGGCGGATCAAATCCTGCTAGGTCGGTGGGTCACCATGCAATCCATGTCTCCGGGGAAAGAGTTCCTAAACCATAAACATGGCACAACACCATGCATCCCATCAGGATGTCAAAACTCTACAAGTTGATTCGATGTCACCAGGGATACTGCGGGCCCACCATGATAAATGTGTTTTATATCCATATGCCATCGGTTTTGCAGCTCATGGGTTCGAAAATGAAGTAGATCCAAAGCTCAAGTGGACCATTCCATTGAAAAATAATGGGGATAATGTACGACCCACTTGTTGGCCTCTTGGATATGCATAATTCGATTACTATGTGATGTGTGTGGATGTGCTAGAACTGACTATGCAACTCAGTTCTAACTGAACAATTTTGACCTCGAGTGCCAAGATAGATAGATACGTCAGGATTAACCGTATATGAACGAGATTTGAGAAGAACGGTTATCTATTCAGCCACTCGCAAGATATTTAAAATGATTAGGCGATTATTAGAGGGTATGATTCGTCCTCTGAAAATAAGTTGCACCTTGCCTTCCATACAAAATGATTGTCATATACAAAGGCAAAACAAAAAGGAAACACTCACAATCAACTGTAACGAGTAACTACAAAGCTTCTTTTTGAAAGAGAACTGCTTGTATTTCAGTAGAAATTATTCCAGCGTATGAGCGTAGACTTAGATTACAGCTATTGGATTACCGCTACTCCTAAAGTGGGATTAGGCTACTGGTTACGCTAAGGAACTTAAAGGCTGAATATGCTAAGGAACATAAAAGATAATTGATAGATTGATTTGTTTGACTGGGTTAGTATAAGACGCTTGGCTTCGTTGAATCCCTTTGTTATTTATAGACTCTATTGAGATAGTCATCTATATGCTTCTTCCTACATTTAATTGGTTAATGCTTTTGCTTTGACACCACTCTGGCCTTCCGGACCCTTCTTGGACACCGCCCCGATTATTGCTTTAACACTGCTTTTCTCTCAACCACGTTTCGTCTTTCACTGCTCGACCATGCTCCACCTCTAAATGACGTGTATTATCCAACCAATGTCAGTTATTATCCAACTAGTGTCAGTTATTTAACAAGAAATACTTTCTTGAGTGTGCATAGGAGAAGAAAGCAGAGGAATTCATAAGCTTAGAGCAGGGGGGATATACTTACGTGCTAGATTTTGGGGTGTGACAATAACAAATTCACGACAACCCTTAACATGCAACAATGGTGGATTTTATGTAATTCCATCCCATCTAATCCCATTGAAATCGACATGCCAAATAAGCCCCAATCCCGAGGGTTTCAAATCCCCTGAAAGAGGGGGTTTGAAATCCAAGGTGAAAGCCTGGATTACATTTAAAAATCCTTCTAAGAGTTGCACGTGTAACATGTATGTCACTAGACTGTTAATCTATTGGGCACATGACCCACTTATTATATCCCAAAACAATTAGATTATCAATTGCATCACTATAATTACTTTAATATGATGATCCGCGTTGTCCAAACATTGTCTATGTAAATCAATGGTTAAAAATCATTGGTTAGTCACTTGGATGTGATCTTGTGCTTGTGGCCCATTTAAGACTTGACATTTCATCAATTTCGGGCAAAGTATATATTTCATCCGGTTTATTACAACCACGTGTCAAACATTACTTTGGTACACTAATTAGATACATTAAAGTTAGTTTAATAATAAAATTCAAATCCCTGCATAACTACTTTTGGATTAACGGCGATTCTGAATCCAGGGTGCCAAACATAACAAGAGGATTTCAAAATTCGGGCAAACATAACAAGATGTGATCTTGTGCTTGTGGCTCATTTAAGACTTGACATTTCATCAATTTCGGGCAAAGTATATATTTCATCCGGTTTATTACAACCACGTGTCAAACATTACATTGGTACACTAATTAGATATATTAAAGTTAGTTTAATAATAAAATTCAAATCCCTGCATAACTACTTTTGGATTAACGGGGATTCTGAATCCAGGGTGCCAAACATAACAAGAGGATTTCAAAATTCAGGGAGTTCGAAATCCACGCTCCCAAACAGGCCCTAACTGTGGGGCCCACCTCAATGCAAGCCTATCCATCTTTCCCGCTTATTTTAGGGCATGTTCCAAAAAATGAACCAGATCAAAATCTCTGGTCCACTATATGGGATTGAATTCCAACCATTAAAAACTTATGGGGCTACAAAAGTATCGGATCAAGCTGCTATTTGTGTATTCCCTTCATCTAGCCCTGTCTGACCTTGCCAACAGGTTGGCTGGCTAATAAACATTAGTGTATCCTGAGGAGTTTTTAACGGTGGGCGTTAAGGACCACTGTTTTATGTGGTATGGTCCACCTAAGATTTGTATCTGCTTCATCTTTAGGACCATGGTCTAAAATAAGCTAGAAACTTGGAATGGCTTAGTTGCATACATGAAGTTAGGATCCATGGTCAGGGTTTTCCCCATATGTTGCGGTGCCCTAATTTGGAGTGCGGCATGGTTGGGACCAGCCATGTGGGTGGTACCCTGACTGTGGGGCCTACCTCAACGTATGCATTGTATACGTAGATTATCCATCCCTTTTTCCAACTCATATTTTATGGCGTGAGCCAAAAAATGAAGCAGACACAGGTGGACCCCACCGTAGGAAACAATGGTCATTAAACGGCCATTATTAAAAACTGTAAAATGTTTATTTGCCATCAAACCTGTAAATAAAGGTCACACAACCACAAATATAAGCTTCATCCAGAGCTCTTGTGGCCACAAAATGTTTTTAATAATCATTCACCACTGTTTCCTGTAATATGGTCAACATGAGATTTGTATTTACTTCATTTTTGGTTTCCTGTGATATGGTCCACCCGAGATTTGCATTTTACTTCATTTTTTTTTTTCGCTCACGCCATGAAATGAAATGAGGTGGAGAAACGGATCAACGGCGTAGATATGCAACGCAGACATCGATGTGGGCGGGGCTACCCACGTCGATGAGAAGGGGATTGACGTCATAAAGGGTAGTCCTGGGTTTTGTGCCCTATCGTGTTGTACGGGTTTTATCCGCTCCGTCCATGCATTTTGCTGGATCATTTTAAGGTATCAAGTAGAAAAAAAGTAGATTAAAGGCTCTAGTACACCACACACTGGGGGATTGAACGCCCACCATTAAAAACTTCTTGGGAGCTGCGTAAGATTTGAACAAGATGATAATTGTGTTTTCCCTTCATTCAGGTCCTAATGACCTGATGAACGGGTTAGATGGCAAATAAACATCATGTTTGTTCCTAGGAAGGTTTCAACGGTGGTTGTCACTATCACCGCTGCTTCCCATGGTGTGGTCCATTGAGATTTATACCAGCCTTATTTTTCGGTTCATCACCTGAAATGATCTGTAAATATGGATGGACGGTGTGGATAAAACCCATACATCACGGTGGGCCCCTGCCTGGACGGATTATCGTCCAGCGGCGGGCAGGATCCAATACGCTTTGCATCGCTGGTTCCGGGGTCCCAGCCAAGTCGCGCCCCCAGATGCGTGCGCCCAAATCTCCCGCGGGAGCTGCATTTTTCAAAGCTCTGAAACCGAGACTGCAAACAACTAACTTATCGCATCTGCCATCTCTCCTTCTTATGGCTGAGCCGCTCGCTGTAGAAATCCCTTCAGATGACGAAGACGTTTCATGTCCCTCGCAATTACAGAAGAAGAAGAGGAAGAATTCCATAAGAACGCCTCTTCTCATTCTCGATGACGATGATTCCACTCCCTCCAAACCCACTCCATCCTTCAGCCCTTCTTTCGTCCCCGAAACTCCTTTTTCCAATCCGTTCCAAGAAGATGCTTCCATCGTCAAATGCACTGCTTCTGATCCAAGAACCCGTCTAGCATCGGCCAAGAAATTCTCTGGTAAGAGATGCCTATTGCCCGATAATCCCTCTTCTTTCCTGCATTGATATTGACAGTCCCCCTTTCTGCCGTAAGTTTGCGGGGTGAGATTTTGTGAATCAGGACCGTCTATCTAGTTTACTCTAGCATGGATACCCCAGGGTTTGAAAACTACACCAATTGGATGATCCTCACCATTTTCATTTTTCACCTTTCCATGATGAATGCTGGGCGCCACCGATTGAATGGGTAAGATCATCCGATTGGTGTGGTTTTTGAACAGTGGGTTATCCAGACTGTTATAATGTAATGAACGTAACCAACTCTCCAAACACTCAGTAGACAAGACTGAATAGGTCAACAGATGACAGTTGTTGATTAGTCATATCATATTTGTGATTAGTTCATGTTAAAAACATAGTAAAACATATGAAACCTCGTTTTTGTTCTTTTTTTTAATTTTTTGGTTGTTTGGAATCTTTTTTGAGCAAAAATGAAATCATGATTATATGACTGATAGTCGTCATGTATTGTCCAATATGTACCGGTGGGCTTCTGTTTTCCTGTATAAATGTTCATTTCCATCGTCTTTCATCTTTAGAATTTGAAATTTTGATTTGAAGGGGAAAAACTTCAATAGAAGAAAGGAACACGGTTGACATTACTCAACTCCATCAATTTTTTCATTTCAACATTCAGATCTTGTACACTGGTATTTGTACCGACTATCCATCTATTATCGAATGGATGCCAACTCGTTTCTAAAATGCCCCTTCAGAGATTGGAAGAAGTGCATGAAGTGGAGGCTTCAGAAAAAGTGATGGGTTTTATGTAAAACCCTATGAAAACATGTCCAAATCCTCCAGAATGAAGGGAGAGCTGTTGATGAGGACTGAGAAATGAGCGGAGTGCACACAAATTGTTCACTGTGTTCTTGTTCTATCTACAAGTATGACAATTAGTGTTGTCATATGTGATTGCAAAAGCGCTTATGTGATCGCATTCACCATTTTGGGAGCATATACCGCATATGCCATAGTGGTATTTGCAATCACTTCTGCAACTGCATACGTGATTATGCCATCGCTTATGTGATAAAAAAATATAAATTTTTTTGGGGGCTGTACAATCGCATATGTGATTGTGCGCTCGCATCTTCGCACAAGCCCCTTAGGTTGCATACAATCGCTTTTGCTATTTGGTAACAATGATCACAATCATCTCACCTTAGTTAGACCTTTAGATGCGAATCTTATATAGAGGTAAATGGCATCCTCTGAAATATGATATCTAGGTATGGATATGGCTTTGAGAACTGGGATACAACTCCATTTTTTAAAACTCTCCAATGCATATTCATATATGAGCAACCCATTTCTAACATGCTACTTATATTTTATTGTATGATTTTTGCCCAAAATATTTAACCCTTTCTAGTATATTTTATTCAACAAAGTCATCATCATCATCTAATCCTTATCCCAACTAATGTTTGCTACATGAATCCTATTTCATCATTCCTCTCTATCAAGGATCATATCCTCAGTAAACCATATATCATCAAATCTTTCTTACTACCTCCACCCATGTCCTTTTGGGCCTTCCCCTTGTCCTTTTAGAACCTTCACTTGAACCAACTCACTCATTCTAACCTGTGTAGTTCTTGGTCTCCGCTGCACATGGCCAAACCATGTAAGTATACTCTTCTCATCTTATTACCTTGTGGTTCTACTCCCAAATTTCTCAAATGTGTCCTCATTTCTAATTCCATCCTTGCATTGCCACTCATCCATCTAAGTATCTTTATTTCATTGCTATAGTCATCCTATGGACATGTTGTTCCTTGAATGCCCAACATTCAATGCCATAAAGCATGTCTAGTCTTGTAGCTATCTTATAAAATTTCCCGTTCAATTTGATTGGCATGCAACAATCTCAATCTCTTTGTGCTCATGAATTATCGACCCATGGTATTGAAAAATGGTAATTTTGGTGTTCGTCTTGATTCAACAATTTAACTAATTCCTCGTTTCCACTCTTATTTTCACTAAAATTGCATTCCATATACTCTGTTTTAGTTGGATTGGTTTTAAAACCTTTAGTTTCTAAAGCATCACTCACACAGTTCTAGCTTTGAGTTTTCCCTATGTCACATGCAAACAACATTCACCGTAGGATCTCTTCTTGTAAATGCCTTGTTAAACTAGTTCATAACCAATGCAAAATATATAGTCTCAATGCTGACCTTGTTTTAAGCTTACAACAATTGGTAGGACTGGCAACGGACTACGTTCAGGTCAGGTATAGTGGTGCTCGTGCCCATAACTGTTGGAATATTAAGTTACTAGGGTCATTTCTATAAATATGATATTAGTGGGCTTATTTGCAAATATTGTATAAAGTGGGCTGTTATGATGTAATAAAGGAAAAAAACTCTACCTATATATTGAATAAGATAATAGAGAGATCCCACGTTCTCTCTTTCTTACTCCAAACCCTCTTTATCACATTTTTCTCCCCTCTCTCTCACATTCCTCCTCTTTGGTTCTTTCATTCTTCATGGTATCAGAGACTTGATCGATCCTACCTGTGCAAGGCCAACATACATCAGATTCTCTTCATCAAGACATCAAATCTTGGTAAAAAGGGGAAGTTCTACACAAAAATTGAGGGAGCCACGTGTTGACGTCAGCGTCCGTACGGTTGGCGTCAGCAATCCACCATTTGTATGGATTGTTTTTCTCCAAAATCTCTACCACCTGGTGTGGAATCATGCAAGAGGATTTATGACTATTTTTATGGAATTTTTTGAAGAAGATTAATGTTTTTTTCTATGGATTTTATAATATTTTAAAGAAAAATTGGATCATTTTTTAGATCTCTCTCGAATCTGTGGTTTTTGATCAACCAAAACAATTGCATATGGGCTGTTTTTTACCACCCTACATAGAGGAGGCAGTTTCGTGGAGATCCGAACAACGTGGATGCATTTTTGGGCCAAAATGGGTGACCAATTGCATCATTTTTGGGGTTTTCGAGGTCCAACGCATACACCGACTACACGGTGTATATTCCCGCATTCTTTGTGTTGATTGATTTCCATCTACTGCTGTTCTCTGTATTCCTTCTCCTTGTCTCTTCTTTTTTGTTCTTATTTATGGATTCTAAGTCTCTTGGACATGGCCTTGATGCACCACTTTCAGTTACTTCTACGAAATTTAACGAAAGTAACTTTCTTCTTTGGTCTCGGGCTGTTAGGATGTATATTGTTGGCAAGGAGAAGCTTGGGCATCTTATTGGCACATCAAAACGACCTTCATCCTTAGCGGACACATGGGATTCCTCCAATGCCATTGTTATGGGCTGGTTACTCAATTCAATGGAACCCAGTATTGCTTATATATATATATATATATCATTGAGACTGCGGCTGATTTATGGAAATCACTCAATGACACTTATGGAACCGTCTCCAATAAGCCTCACATCTTCCAATTGAATACAGAGTTGTATTCATTCACACAGGAGAATCTTTACATTATTAAGTATTTTGGGGCCTTGAAGAGTCACTAGGAAGAAATGAGTCATTTGCAACCCCTCAGTGAACTCCCTGACACTCACAGTGTTGAACATGTGAAGAATCGGGAGGATGACGCCAAGACATACAAATTCCTAGTGGGATTGAATAATGAGTATGAGGCATTGAGGACTCAGCTTGTCGCCGCAACTCTTTTTCCTGCGCTCCACACAACATATTCTGTAGTCCATTCGGAGGAAGCCTGCCAACGAGTTATGTCAGCTCCGGCCTTGACATAGGAGAGGACTGCCTTCACCTCTACTACTGTTCCACTTGGTGATAGGAGTGGTGGTTCAGATACTCGAGGCGGGTTCTCATCTAGAGGATGTGGTAGACGTAGGGGGAGGTTTTTCTGCACCTATTGCAATCATTCAAGACATTCTTGAGAACGATGCTTTAAGCTACATGGCCACCCTAGTGCCCACGTCGTAGCTTCTGATTATAGTAGACATACTTATGATATTTGTGGCATTCCTCCTACCAACTCCTCTCATATGGAGTTTGTTACTATGACTATGGCATATGTGTAACGCCCTAAAAATCAGGGGTCGAGCAGGAGCCCAACTCCCGAGTTCCAACACATCACTTATGCAACATAGATAAAGATGATTAAATGTTGTCCGTATTAGTGCATTAAACATGAGTGGGATTATACTAAATCAGCATATCATACTCCAGAGACAGTTAGATTATGGAGGCGGAAGACTGTGTAGTGTTCAACCCCAAACGCTTGACTATAGAGCATGACACTATCAAAATAGTTGATCTAATGTCTACTAATAGGAATACAGGTGTACCTTGACCATGGGTAGTGACCTCCAAAACCGATACGGATACGGGTCTGTAATTCGGTGATACGGGGCAGCTGACGGGCTTGTAGGAAATTTTTTGTTGCCAAAAATAGTGAAAAATAGTGGCATTAGAATCCGGTAATATGTCTAAGCATTCCAAATATGCATTCATTTATAAATTGGAACATGTTTCATGGTGGTGTAACGGTCCACTCTTTAGTGAGAAGTTTGTATCATTGTCTATATTTATGAACAGATAAGGCCTGCCAATTTGACTACAAATGTCACTATATTTAATTTTGCTAACTATCTACTATCAATGATAGATGAGATTATATTAGCATGAATGTAATACGAAAATATCTTACATTTAGGTGTTTGCAATTATTTTTGAGGGCCAAAATTCATGCGTAAATAGAAAAAAAATATAAAATGGCACCCCAAATATGTAAAATGCACATTAACATGTTCTACTATGATTAACACATCATATGGCATCATTAAAACAGCAAAAGAATCATTAAAAAATGATTTTTCGAATTTTCAAAAAAAGGGCCGAAATAAATGCGTAAATAGAAAAAATATAAAAATATATATAAAATGGCACCCCAAATATGTAAAATGCACATTAACATGTTCTACTATGATTAACACATCATATGGCATCATTAAAACAGCAAAAGAATCATTAAAAAATGATTTTTCGAATTTTCAAAAAAAGGGCCAAAATAAATGCGTAAATAGAAAAAAATATAAAAAAATATAAAATGGCACCCCAAATCTGTAAAATGCATATTAACATGTTCTACTATGATTAACACATCATATGGCATCATTAAAACAGCAAAAGAATCATTAAAAATGATTTTTCGAATTTTCAAAAAAGGGCCAAAATAAATGCGTAAATAGAAAAAAATATAAAAATATATAAAATGGAACCCCAAATCTGTAAAATGCACATTAACATGTTCTACTATGATTAACACATCATATGACATCATTAAAACAGCAAAAGAATCATTTAAAAATGGTTTTCGAATTTTCAAAAAAAGGCCAAAATAAATGCGTAAATAGAAAAAAATATTAAAAAAATATAAAATGGCACCCCAAATCTGTAAAATGCACATTAACATGTTCTACTATGATTAATACATCAAATGGCATGATTAAAACAGCAAAACAACCATTAAAAACTGATTTTTCGAATTTTAAAAAAAGGGGCCAAAATTCATGCGTAAATAGAAAAAAATATTAAAAAATTATTAAATGGCACCCCAAATCTGTAAAATGCACATTAACATGTTTTACTATGATTAACACATCATATGACATGATTAAAACAGCAAAATATATTAAAAAAAGTATAAATACCTATTTTTGACGAATTTCTGAAAAATGGCCCACCGAGCTTTGATTCAAAAAAATCTATAATATAATGTGTTTTTCTATCAAATACCTAGCTAAGGTTGGTCGAAATTAGTAGTAGAAGGACTTAGAAACAGTTTGGAAGCAAGAGGTTTCAAAAAAACAGCAAAAACAGAGCTAAAAAAAAAGTTACCGTTTCGGGCCCGTTACGGGCCCGAAACGGCTCGTTACGCCCCGTAACGGCCCGTTACCCCCGTATCGGTCCCGTATCAGCCGATACGGGTACAAAAAATCGAATCGGCCGTTTCGCACCGTTACCGTTACGTATCGGCCGATACGGCCGATACGTAACCGATTTGGCATACCATGATAGGAATACAGGTGTACCTTGACCATGGGCAGTGACCTCAAAGGTCAAAGGCTCTGCAGTTGCTGATTCAGGTGTTTCAGCTGCAAGTCCATGCACATGGGCTTGTTGAGGATAATTTGGTTGCGCTGCCATAGGTCGTTGAGGTGGCCTATTCTGAGGTATAGGCGATCGGTAATATGGCTGCGCTGGTGGTGCAGATCGTAGATGTGGAGTCGTTATACCACGTGGTGGCTGACGGTCGATCTTCTGAGGCGGCTTGATACCATTGTCTTTTATCTTAGTAAAACAGAAGGGGTCAGTGTGTCCCCCTTTGTAGCAATATGTACACCAATGTTTTGTTCGCCTTTGCTGGGTCGGCGGAGCCACGAGCCTGGGAGGCGAGTCTACAGGTGGCCTCTTACCTAGGATTGACCGGTGCTGCAATTCGGGCTGAGGCCTCGGGCCCATTGGAATACGTGTCTGAGAATCTCTGTCTCCATCTTGTTCTGCTTGTAGAGATATGTTGACTAGCTCAGCATAGTTGGAAATGCTAGCGCAACACATCTTAGCACGGATTTCAGGCCGCAGACCATCTGAAAAACGCCGCATTTTCATTGGCCCATCTGCTAGGATCAAAGGAGCGTATCTGGCTAGCTCCGTGAATTTGTTCTCATATTCCGACACGGTCATCCCTTCCTATTGGAGGCGAAGAAACTCTCCCTCTTTCTCATGGCGGTACGTGAGGGGGAAATACTTCTCGTGGAAGCATGTCTCGAAGGCCTCCCATGTCCATACGTAACCAACAACAATAGTCCGAAGAATGCTATCCCACCAGAGGCTGGCCTCCTTCTCAAACATGTGGGTGACCAACTCCACCTGCTCTGCCTCAGTGCAGTGCAGCGGCTTCAGCATCTTAGAGATGCGGTTGAGCCAATACTCGGTCTTCTCGGGTCTGTGAGTACCCGCAAAAGTAGGAGGTCGAAAGCGCTGGAATCGCTCAAATAGGCTGCTAGCGCTCATATTGCCCGCAAGCTGCACAAGAGGTACAGGTGGAACCACACCCATGCTCTGGGCAAAGACCCCTACGATGGTGGTCAAAAACTGTTGCTGCTGCATCAAGAGCATCATTTGCTCTAACCTATCAGTAAGGGGAGCCGACTGATGCACATACGGCGTCGAAGTAGACGCACGGTTCTGCTCAGGAATTGGTGGAGCAACAGGTGTCGGCCCATTAGTGGGGCGGCATAGTATCATGAGTCAGGCCCGAAATGGGGTCCGTCTGGCTATCGCTTAGGGGAGGTGCCCCGTCAATCGAATCGCCAAGTGTGAGACGTGCCGTACTCCATGTGGCCTTAGGTGACATTCCCTATATACAACATAGGGTGCAACCCAGGTCAGATTCAGCATACTCACAAACTCAACTACACAACATTCACCTTTCATCTCAAAGAAACTCCATGTATTTCATTTAACAAAATTGTCACAGTGCATGAGATACAACATTACATGAATCATGACAGAAGATGCAGGTGAGCTAATCTAAGCAAGGTTCCTCACATTAAAACCTACAAACCGCTCTACCACCTTACTAAGCCTATCAAGGCTATACATGGAAACAAGCAAACAAGCAACAAAGCAAACTAAAAGACGACCGCATGTATGGCTAGTCGTCCGAATCTGGTGACGGTGGAGGTGCATCCTTTGTCAAACAACCATTCACTCTAAAAGCTTAAGCTGTCAGAGTGTGGTGCATCAATGTATATCAAGGGACACTCACACTATAAATAGGCCAGGCTTAATTTCCCGGTCCCTGGGCCGGACCTAATTTTCCTGACCCCCCGTGGGAGAATAATATATTAGCGAGGCATATTTGCTGCTCTCGAGATTCGAACATATGACCTTCCGCTTTGATACCATGTCAAACAACCATTCACTCTGATAGCTTAACCTTTTGGAGTGAATGGTTGTTTGACATCCTTGTCCTGCACGCAACACAGGATAGCCCTCAGGGTGCGAGACACCTTGAATTTTCGTTTCATGAAGGCCTTGTTCTCTTCAAGCTTCTGCTTCACTTCGGCCCGAGTCTACTGTATCTCCTGTCTCAGGGCGACTTGGCCCTCCTCGAGTTGAGCCATGCGGGCTTCCATGGCAGCCCGATCATTGTCACGCACCTGCGTAGCAGGAGGAGAGCCCTCATCAGTGTCCTGAGCCTCCTCTTCTTCTTCCTGCTCTCCTTCTTCCCTTATCTCATCTCCTTCTTCATCACTCTCCTCTTCTTCGCTCTCCGTCTCATCCTCACCTTCGTCGAGTCGGGCTTGACGCTGTCGTGGCCCAATCTCCATATTGTTGAGAGTAGTGTCGTTGATGAAATGGATCGGCACAGGAACTTCTGCGCCAAGTCTGTAGCCGAATTCACGTGCAAGCTTGCATATGAGTTGGCCGAATGGGAGTGAAATGGTCGCCCTAGTAGAGCGTGCGGTCAGAACTATCTGTCGTAGTACATATGTAGGCACGCACAGCTTCTCTCCCTGCCCAGCACGGTACAGAAAGTCTACCATTAGGCGCGTGCACTCGCTGCGATTGCTCCACCTGGGGTATACGTTGTACGTGAAGATGTGGTGGAGCAGGCGGAAGTCGTTGGTCATATTGGACGCTAGGAGGCTATTGTTTAGATTCCAGTGGGCCAGTTGGCCACAAAGGAATCGCGTGGGACGATCCCTTTCACGTGCACTTCGAAGACTCTTCTCACTAGCATGGACTTCGCCAAGCGGCATCCCCATGAGTCGGGCTATTAAGCCAACATCAACTGTGGCTTCCCGCCTTCCCACGAGAATTTTGAATTGCAAGGGCTCCAGTGTTGGCTCTCGAATATGGGCATAGAAGGCTCGGACAGTGCCCACATTCGCACGAGACTTGCCCTTAAATATGGGACTCCACCCAACATCCACCAGGCGGTCCATCACGAGATTTTTCCCAAAGAGCTTCTCGTCCACGTGCGCTTCAAAAAAGACCCTATGGCCCTCGAATCTTCCATGGGACAGATCCGCTAGTAGAGCTCTCTCGAGGGGAGCCTGGGGATCGAGGTCCTGCTTTGTCCTTATCTCTCGATCGATGCTTGTACCCGCGGCGGCGCTTTTCGGTCTCCTTGAACGAGTAGGGCGGCTAGGCCCGGCTTCATCCGTGGAAGTCCTCTTCTTCCCCATAAGAGAAAGAAGTGTGGAAATTGAGAAAATCGTCGCCACAAGCTCAAAAAGAGCCATGAGAGTGAAATGGAAAGGGGAGATAAAAAGGGATTGTTGGACTTGAGGTTTTTGAGACACAAAGGAAGGGTTGTGCACTCAAATGAAAGGAAATGAGGGAGATAAGAGAGGGGTTTTGATAAAAACGATGGAGGGGTGTATGAAATGAAGGAAAAAGAGACATTTTGAGAATGGAAGGGAGATTTGAGAGGGGGAAAAGGATTTTTAGTGAAAAGAGAGAGCTTGGGCGTGTGTAAGAGGGGAGAGGGGAGCAAATGAAAGAAATAGAGGGGGTCCCACGTGATTTCGTGGGCCCCACAGCGTCCCACAGGCGTCGGCCCAATCGGCCCGACAGGCCCGGTCCGCCCGACCGGCGGAGCCTCGCCGATCCCTGGACTCCCCAGCGATGGCTTGCCCCTTGGGCGATGCCATCCCCCCAGGGTGCCAAAAACATGCGGGGTCCACTTTGGGTCCCCCGAATTGCACCGATTTGGCCCCTGATTCCGTTTTGAGTCGTTTCGGGTCCCATCTCGCGTATATTCACGTGTTTTGGGTTGTTTGTGTGTGAGACCGGTTAAATCTTCATCTAAACTCGTCGATTGACGGTCTAGAAAGGATTTGGGGTCACTACACATGATCATAGGTGTGTACGGCCCCCATTTCAACAGTTAGTTTCACCTTTGAATGATCAGTTTCGCCGTCAGGCGAAACCTGAAAAATCCTAGGGCTGTTTCTATGTTCATCGCACCCTCCTAAGTCAAAGCACGTCAGTGTGCGTCGTGTGACCATAACCCAGGTCCAGTTTAATCCAAATCATACTCTGATACCAACTTGTAAAGCCCTGAAAATCGGGGGTCGAGCAGGAGCCCAACTCCCGAGTTCCAACACATCACTTATGCAACATAGATAAAGATGATTAAATGTTGTCCGTATTAGTGCATTAAACATGAGTGAGATTATACCAAATTAGCATATCATACTCCAGAGGCAGTTAGATTACGCAGGCGGAAGATTGTGATAGATATATAAAGCATATAAGTAGTTGTAAGTCCCCAGAGTATGAACATGTCACCAGGTCAAATAGTTACATGTATAATTCCAAAATATACAAAAAAAATGATAAAGTGTAACATCATCTATCCATATCCCTATAGCCCCGATGCGCAACTCTAGGTCTATATAGACCCGCCAGAGAGTTGCATGTAGGAGAACTCCTCGTCGTCATCATAGAAGTCAGGCTCCGCCCCATAAGCATCGCTGTCATCTGAAACTAAAACAGGGTCTGGTTGGCGTTTTAAAACACCGTCCCAGAATGTGGGAGTGAGTGATCAACTCAGTGGAGCTATAAGGTAAAGCTTAACATGTTATCAATTCAGTCAAATAGTAATGATAGAGCAATACAACAAGCATTCCTAGGTACTCTGGTTAATGCAAAGATGGTATGAGTTAATGATGCATGCCCTCGCCTACACTTCCTCTGCAACATCATCTCACGATCGCGGCATGCACCCCTTCCTCTGTGCTCAACTCCAACGCCAAAGGCACATGCAAATGCGGTGCATGTACGTGAATTAGTCAAGTTCTTAATTAGACTTATTCATACAGCAGGTTTGGGAAGCTAAGGTACCTCCCTTGTATCATTTACCCAAACAATGATCCATCTAGGGTCGTCAATCCTAGTTAATTACATACGTTAGGCAAGTTCAGGTCACTACCACCAACGCCCTACCAACTGGCAGTCTATTTTCGAAGGCTCGTCACCAACCCAATTGGGGACCACAGCCAGGCTGCGTCGGGGTAGGCCTATTTCATACTCGAGGTCACTCCACCAACGCGCTACCAACTGACAGTCTATTTTTGAAGGCTCGTCACCAACCCGACTGGGGACTACAGCCAGGCTGCGCTAGTGTAGGCCGACAGCTCGAATATAGTGTCCCATACCACCGTATTCGGCTCACGAGTTTGGGTTGCTCACTGGTCATTACGGGGAGGCTCGTCGCCCCAGCGTAGGCCGATAGCTCGACCACGGTGTCCCATACCACCATGCCCGGCTCATGAGTCTTAGCGGATCGTGGTACCATGGTTGAGACGGGTCTTTACATTGGTAAGGGATACCTTAGGTTCAAGCAGTAATGTTCATACATGGTAAACACACAGTGGGCAAATCGGGTTACTTGACAAGTTCGATTGGTACGAGCGTACGCTGAATTAATCGACATGGAGTGCTAACCATTGTCGACAATCATCGTACGACTCGGATTCCCAGAACGCATCAATTGTGGTGAGACTAGCTCGACCACTCAAACAGGAATTGTTACCAATTGCCTGGACTACGTCGTAGTCCCAATCACAGTCAAATGCAAGAAGTAAGTGATGCAGGACGCGAATTTAAATATGATATGCAAG
The DNA here is from genome assembly GCF_029962835.1 of Magnolia sinica. Lineage (NCBI taxonomy): Eukaryota > Viridiplantae > Streptophyta > Magnoliopsida > Magnoliales > Magnoliaceae > Magnolia > Magnolia sinica. The sequence continues at coordinate 27,484,767 of NC_080588.1, forward strand.
ATTTCAGGCTTAGATCACACCAATTCAGAAACAATCACACAAATTCCACATCCCACATGAAAATCCAAACATTCAATTAAAGGGGAATCTATGCGGGTCCAAGCCGACACAGGCTAGGACTGGACCAATAAAAATTATAAACCAAACGATGTCAAAGGGAAATAAAATCAACTACTCATGCATAAAAATCAGTTCCTAATCCAAGGGATTCCCTAATTTCAATTCAAGGAACCCTAAGGTAATAAAAAAGGGGCAAATCAATTAGGGATCATGTAATCTAGGATTAGGATTCATGAAAAACGGCTATGAGAGGATAAAAGAGGATAAAAACTTGAGCCAAAAGATGATCCCGCGTGTGGACAGCAACAATGGCCCAGACGGACGTGCGTGTGATCCCGGCTGCACGTGTGTGGGGCCCACTATTCAGAAAAAGGCCACCTTGGCCCTGGTCGGCCAGGGATGGACTCCAAAACTCCCAAATCTCAGCTCGATCCGATGTACGGTTTGTGCGTGGTGCTCCGCCGAAGTTTCAGCTCGCCTGTGGGCCGAAATCTGGAAACCTGCTGTAATGAAGAAATCTGATGCAACAAAATGACAAATTCGAAGTACGGATGGTGAGGGAAGATGGAAAAAAAGATGATGGAAGATGGGGGTGAATTGAGATCGATGTGGCTTCGCACCACGGTAGTTAGCCCTTCGAAAAGGGAGGGCTTCGCACCCACTTTTGAATTCTTCCACAACTCACGAAGAGAGCAGAAAAATAAAGTAGGAATTTTTTTATTAACTTCAATGAATGAAAAGAACTACAAGGGGTGCCTATTTATAGGGAGAATCTCTACCCAAAAACTCGCACCATGTGCGACACCTATTACTTGGCGATGAAGTAAACTAAAATAAAAACCAAACAAGAAAATCTAAAGCGTTCACGATGTTCTAAATAATAACAATAAGCAAGACCTAAAATATAAAACCAATCTGACGAGTGGGCCACGATCATGAGATCCCATGATGGGCTTTTCTTGATTATCGAGCCACTTTTCTAAACCAAAACTTGTCTTCTAGCTAGGAGGCCCTCCCTGGACGTCGTCATCAAGCCAGATCAATGGTGGGGTCCTCCTTCTGCGTACGTACGTGCGTAGGGGTGGTGGTGTACGGGCGTGCGTGTGCATGATGTCCTCATTAGTAAGCATACATGATAGTCATACGGCATTTAACAACCAATTCCAACGTACATATCATTTGAGCATATTATTCAACACATATAACATGATATTCTACATATACATTTGCTACACAAACATGCACTTGAAATTAAAGCTACATGAAGAAAAGTACACATATAGCTAAGGTAGTTGAGAATGCTATCTCAAAAACCCTCGTAAATACAAAGCATCAACCAATTACTCATACAGACATTTTGTCAAACACTTAGACTACATATTACACATACGTGTAATATACTAGTTCCAACAGACATTAGGGAAAATCCTTTCACAAAGGAGCTGCCACTCATACAACGATCATATATTCTCAATTTACAAGCATGGCAAGCACAAATCATATTTCCATAGTCGTTTAGACATTTCAACAAACATATAGAACACATTATACTCAACATAGTTTATATCTATATGTAATATATGGAAAACATCGTATCTAAGCACATGTGACAGCAATCAAGTCAGTCATAAACCATTACTGACATTGAAAGCCTTGAAAACCATAACCTAAACGTTTATAGTCCGCACTTTTCGCCGATAGACTCGAACGAACTTAGTTTAAACATTAAGTCCTCGCCTACAGCACAACGACAACCTATAACATGAAATAGGTTAGCTACTTCACCATTTACTCTACTTGAATCCCTAAAACAGATTAGGGTTAGGATTTCTTACTTAAGAACGGAGTCGGAATCGCCAGAATAGCGATATAGACAAGGTGGTTAAGCACGTGGAGCGATGGGATCGAATCCCAGGAGCTCTCTCCCACTTTCTCCCTCACTTTCTCTCTCTTTCCTTCTCTCTTTGCTCTCTTCTCTCTCCTAGGGTTGCAAATTCGTATGTGAAGGGAGAGAGAGGGTTTAAGGCACTTATATAGGCCCAGAACTGATGGGAATGGCCCCAGGGCCATGGTATACTTAGGTTATAGCCAAATGATGGCTGTTTCGGTCCAACGGAGCACATCTGGAGGCCCCTTTTCTACATGCAGTCGGACTTAAGCTTCCTGACATTGGATCTAGGTCAGGCTAAGATCTCGGCCCAATCGGATCAGTGGATCGGCTGCGAGGGACCTGTTTTAGTTCAACGGTCACCGATACTCGATCAGGGCCACAAGTACACTGACATGTGTTGAAAATTTTCCCTGATCCGAGGGTGTAATTGGGTCAGAATTTGATGGTCTGAAACCTCAGATTTGGCCTGCAAGCGAACGGCTCAATTCACTTAAGTTTCAGTTCATTTCCTAAAGATATTCGCGTTTCTCACACACTTCGCTTCGGGCTCAAGTTGTGCGTTTCTGGATACCTTTAGGACTTGATTTCCAAGATGGTGGTCAAGTCCAACAAGGCAGTCATAACTGTATAGTTTTGCAGTTATCGGACTTTTGATGCGCGGTGTAGGTCCGATATGGAGTTTCAACGCGCTCCCGAGGGCAACTGGGTTTTGAGATTGATCCTAAGTTTTTTTTTACGTGATATAGCGTTAACGGTTCTACTCATTTTGGGTCTTACAGATCGTATTTAAAGTGATTAGTGCTAATTTCACAAGTAATCTAGTTTAGCACTTAATAATTTTCATCTAATTTCTAAAGGGTTCGGTCCTTAGTGATTTTTGCCTAAGGTGGTACTCGAGTCTTTGTACGGGTTTTTCCGGGACATTACAATATGTGATGGAGCTTTAATATCTCAGATCCCTTCAACTTCAATCAGCCACACCTACGTTATGTCTCATCATAATCATCTGTCTCTTCCTTTGTTGCTACGACAGGTATTGCACTTCATGCCTCCACTCCCACCACTTGGATTATAGATTCTGGGGCATCTGATCATATGGCTGGTACTCATAGTTGTCTTCTTCCTTCCACCACTTTTTGTAGTCGTTCAGTTCGTTTTGCTGATGGGACTTCTACCCGAATTGATTTTGCTGGCTCAGTTTCAGTTTCTCATAAGTCTTACCCTCACCTTATCTAATGTTTTGTACATTCCTAAGTTCAATGAAAATTTAATATCTGTTACTTGTCTTACTAGCGTATTAAATTGCAGTGTGACTTTCTTTCCATATCATTGTGTTTTTCAAGACTTGAGTACGAAGAGGATTATTAGTGCTGGGTATGAGCATGGTGGTTTCTACTTCTTGTGACTGGGGGAGCTTGTTGCTGCTAGTGCTTCCGCTACATCTCATTCATTTGTTTATCAATTATGCAGTTTAGAGTCCAATAAAGCGTCTGGTGCCATTTGGCATGCAAGACTGGGTCATGTGTTTGTTAGAACTTTACAATCTCTTATTCCTTAATTTAATAAAATTAGTGATGCTTATTCTAATTGTGAAACATGTCAGTTGAGTGAACATGTTAGAAGTTCATTTCCTATTGTTGAGCATCGTTCTGATAAAATATTTGCATTGGTAAATTTTGATATCTGGGGACCTAGATCTGTTGCATCTCTGGATGGTTTTTCTTACTTTGTTACGTTTATTGATGATTTCTCTCGTGTGACTTGGGTGTATTTGATGTGTCGCCGTGATCAAATGTTTAACTTGTTTCGATCATTTCATTAAATGATCTAGACCCAGTATGATTGTGCCATTCAGAACCTTCGTTCTGATAATGGTGGTGAGTATACCTCAAATAACTTCATGTCATATCTCCAAGAGAATGACATTCATCAGCAACTTTCTTGTGCCTACACTCCACAACAAAATGGAGTGGTAGAGCGCAAGAATCGCCATCTTCTCGAGGTTACTCACTCTCTTTTGATAGGAATGAAGGTCCCTAAGTCATACTGGTCTGCAGCCTCGTTAACACCATGTTATTTGATTAATCGAATGCCTACTCGTGTCCTCAAGGGAAATATTTCAATACGTGCATTGAAACCTACCTGTCCTTTGTTTGTTGTCCCTCCCAAAGTGTTTGGTTGTGTCTGTTTTGTGCATTCATCAGGTCTCTCTAGGTACAAATTTGCCAATCAGTTTGTTAAGTGTATTTTCATTGGATATTCTCTTCAACATAAGGGCTATAGGTGTTATGATCCATCTATAAGGAAATATTTTGTATCTATGGATGTGACTTTCTTTGAAGATCGACCATTCTACTCTCCTTCGTCTGAACATGCTGATGCAGTTGAGACCATCATTTTCTGTCTCTGCTAGCTGTTGATATTTCTCCTTTTGCATATCCCTCGGCGTCCAAGCGGATCCTCACCTATGTTTGCCGACAGTCGAGACCATCACACGTATCGTCTATATCAATAGCTCCTCTTCCAGTCTCAGGTATCTTTTCTCATCGTATCTCTACTGCTAGTCCTTCATCACCTGTTGCTTCTCGCACTCATAGTCATCATCCCACATTACATCCTATTTCTAATTTTGTCTCTTATGCATCTATTTCACCATCATATTGTGCGTTCTTGGCCACTATTTCCTCTTCCACTATACCTAAGTCAGTGCTTGAGGCTCTTTTAGTCCCTGATTGGAAACAAGTAATAGAAGCAGAAATGGTTGCTCTTTATAAAAATGGCACCTGGGATCTTATTCCATTACCTCCAAGTAAGAGTACAATTGGGTGCAAGTGGGTGTTCTCCACAAAGTATTGGATTGATGGATCTATTGAGTGGTACAAAGCTCGTCTGGTGGCTAAAGGCTACACAATATTTTGGGGTTGATTACAATGAAACCTTCTCACTTGTGGCAAAGTTGAATTCGGTCCGCTTGATTATTTCCTTCGTTGCCAATTTTGATTGGACTATTTTCCAGCTGGATGTTAAAAATGCATTCCTTCATGGCGATTTTGCAGAAGAAGTGTATATGGATTTGCCCCCTAGTTTTCAGCTTAAGGGGGAGTTTAAGAAGGTTTGTAAGCTGAAAAAAGGCTCTTTATGGCCTTAAGCAATCTCCCAGAGCTTGGTTGCTAAATTTAGTGAGGCTTCAGAAGATGTTAGGCAGATCATACAGTCTTCATTCATACCCAACAAGAAGGTAGAACTGTTATACTTGTCTATGTGAATGACATTGTTGTGACTGGGGATGACTTGGAGTTTATTGATCAAGTTAAGCACAAGTTGAGCAAAGAATTTGAGATCAAATATTTGGGTCCATTGTGGTACTTTCTAGGGATTGAAGTTGCCTGTTCGTCTAAAGGCATATTCATATCCCAAAGAAAGTATACTCTTGATCCGCTGAGTGAGACTGGGAAATTAGGTGCTTGTCCAGCTTTATCTCCTATAGACCAGAAGCCTCGCTGCATGCATTTGAAGGTGAGAGTTTGATAGATCCGGGTATGTATCAGAGATTAGTCGGAAAACTGATCTACTTGACGATTACAAGACCTAACATTGCTCAAGCTGTAAGTATTGTCAGTCGATTCATGCACTACCCAAATGTGCCTCATCAGGATGTTGTACATCGCATATTGAGATACCTGAAGTCATGTCCAGGATGTGGTATTCTTTATATGAATCATGGACATATTAATATTGTTGGCTATTCTGATGTTGATTGGGCAGGATGCTCAACGGACAAAAAGTCTACTTCTGGCTATTTGCACATTCGTTGGTGGCAACTTGGTTACATGGAAAAGTAAAAAAACAAACAGTTGCATCTCGGTCCAGTGCAGAAGCAGAATATAGAGCAACGACTCATGGGGCTCGTGAACTCTTGTGGTTGAGATCCATTATGAAAGAATTGGGTTTCCCTATCACCTCAACTATTCCTCTTGATTGTGACAATCAGGTTGCCATCCATATTACGTTTGATTCGGTCTTTCATGAGCGAACTAAACACGTTAAGGTTGATATACATTTCATACGAGAGAAGATATCCTCTGGATTACTGGCTACTACATTTGTCAAATCTACAGAACAACTGGTAGACATGTTTATAATGGCTCTTAGCTCTCCCATGTTACAAGAAATCTTTGGCAAGTTGGTATGATGGACATTCATACACCAACTTGAGGGGAAGTGTTGGAATATTAAGTTAGTAGGGTCATTTATGTAAATATGATATTGGTGGGCTTATTTGCAAATATTGTATAAAGTGGGCTGTCTCCCACACACACACACACACATATATTAAATAAGATAATAGAGATGTCCCATGTTCTCTCTCTTTCTCCAAACCCTCTCTCTCACATTTTTCTCCCATCTCTCTCACATTCCTCTTCTTTGGTTCTTTCATTATTCAATACCCACCAATGGGTAATACACCCATACCCATACCCATACCGATCCGCGTATCCATGTTGGGCCTAAAAAGGCTACCCATACCTGTGCCCATCATGGTGTTGGGGTACCCATTTGTGATTTGATATTTTAATAAAATGTTGGGTACCCATAGCTATTCATGTATGTACCACCATTACTATGAACAAGTGTTGCGTATCAACCATCTGTCCATCACACTTTGCCAAAGTATCAAAGTTTTTCTCTTTCACTTTCCAATTCCTTTTTTTAGGTATGTTATGTGTGGGTCCCACTATAGTGCATGTATGCCATCCAATCCAACCCATGCATTAGGAGAGCCCATCATGATAATGTGATGTCTCAAAAATCAGAACTAGTTAATCATCGGGTGGCCAAGCACCCAAAAACCTCCAATCCATTTGGTGGCCCACATGTTGGTTGGATTGGCTTGAAATTTGGGCGTCCCACTTTTATGGTGGTGGGGCAACCTTGCTGGATGGCATGCAATGGCCCCACAAACAAAGTGTTGTAGAATAAGCTTGGCATTGTAGAGGAACCGACCTCTTTTTTATATAATTTTGTGAGTTAAAAAGTGCTAATTATGATAACAAATAAGCAATATTATAGTATACATCAATTTGATTATCAGGTATATATGTAAATTTATAACACATACTATAATTGGTGCAGGCTGGTTCAGGTATGGGTAGGCGTACATCCACACGTGGCCCAATTATTAATTGGTCTCAAATTAATACCCAAACCCGCACCCACACCCATTTAGCTACACCCATACCTGGCCCATGTCAGGCCGGGCTTGGGTACTCGTTGGGCATACCTGGCCCATTGCCACCCCTAATAATTGGAAACTCACTTTTCTCTCCACCAGTGGTCTCACGTTTGTTAACACTTCCTCCTACATATCCGTAATCATGTCAATATATCCTCCCGAGACTCCTCTCTTTCTTGACACCCACCCAATTCTCTCTCTAGGGATCCTATCATATGCTTTCTCTAAAGTCAATAAAGACCATGTGGAGGTCCTCTTCTCCATGTATTTCTCCTTCAGTTGTCTAAGTAGGCAAATAGCCTCTATAGTTGACCTTCCTAGCACAAATCCAAATTGATTTTCTGATACATTTATCTCTTGACATTATCTTTGCTTCCTTCTCCCCATGCTTCATAGTATTGGATTGATGGATCTATTGAGTGGTACAAAGCTCGTCTGGTGGCTAAAGGCTACACAATATTTTGGGGTTGATTACAATGAAACCTTCTCACTTGTGGCAAAGTTGAATTCGGTCCGCTTGATTATTTCCTTCGTTGCCAATTTTGATTGGACTATTTTCCAGCTGGATGTTAAAAATGCATTCCTTCATGGCGATTTTGCAGAAGAAGTGTATATGGATTTGCCCCCTAGTTTTCAGCTTAAGGGGGAGTTTAAGAAGGTTTGTAAGCTGAAAAAAGGCTCTTTATGGCCTTAAGCAATCTCCCAGAGCTTGGTTGCTAAATTTAGTGAGGCTTCAGAAGATGTTAGGCAGATCATACAGTCTTCATTCATACCCAACAAGAAGGTAGAACTGTTATACTTGTCTATGTGAATGACATTGTTGTGACTGGGGATGACTTGGAGTTTATTGATCAAGTTAAGCACAAGTTGAGCAAAGAATTTGAGATCAAATATTTGGGTCCATTGTGGTACTTTCTAGGGATTGAAGTTGCCTGTTCGTCTAAAGGCATATTCATATCCCAAAGAAAGTATACTCTTGATCCGCTGAGTGAGACTGGGAAATTAGGTGCTTGTCCAGCTTTATCTCCTATAGACCAGAAGCCTCGCTGCATGCATTTGAAGGTGAGAGTTTGATAGATCCGGGTATGTATCAGAGATTAGTCGGAAAACTGATCTACTTGACGATTACAAGACCTAACATTGCTCAAGCTGTAAGTATTGTCAGTCGATTCATGCACTCGCCAAAGGTGCCTCATTTGGATGCTGTACATCGCATATTGAGATACCTGAAGTCATGTCCAGGATGTGGTATTCTTTATATGAATCATGGACATATTAATATTGTTGGCTATTCTGATGTTGATTGGGCAGGATGCTCAACGGACAAAAAGTCTACTTCTGGCTATTTGCACATTCGTTGGTGGCAACTTGGTTACATGGAAAAGTAAAAAAACAAACAGTTGCATCTCGGTCCAGTGCAGAAGCAGAATATAGAGCAACGACTCATGGGGCTCGTGAACTCTTGTGGTTGAGATCCATTATGAAAGAATTGGGTTTCCCTATCACCTCAACTATTCCTCTTGATTGTGACAATCAGGTTGCCATCCATATTACGTTTGATTCGGTCTTTCATGAGCGAACTAAACACGTTAAGGTTGATATACATTTCATACGAGAGAAGATATCCTCTGGATTACTGGCTACTACATTTGTCAAATCTACAGAACAACTGGTAGACATGTTTATAATGGCTCTTAGCTCTCCCATGTTACAAGAAATCTTTGGCAAGTTGGTATGATGGACATTCATACACCAACTTGAGGGGAAGTGTTGGAATATTAAGTTAGTAGGGTCATTTATGTAAATATGATATTGGTGGGCTTATTTGCAAATATTGTATAAAGTGGGCTGTCTCCCACACACACACACACACACATATATTAAATAAGATAATAGAGATGTCCCATGTTCTCTCTCTTTCTCCAAACCCTCTCTCTCACATTTTTCTCCCATCTCTCTCACATTCCTCTTCTTTGGTTCTTTCATTTTTCAATACCCACCAATGGGTAATACACCCATACCCATACCCATACCGATCCGCGTATCCATGTTGGGCCTAAAAAGGCTACCCATACCTGTGCCCATCATGGTGTTGGGGTACCCATTTGTGATTTGATATTTTAATAAAATGTTGGGTACCCATAGCTATTCATGTATGTACCACCATTACTATGAACAAGTGTTGCGTATCAACCATCTGTCCATCACACTTTGCCAAAGTATCAAAGTTTTTCTCTTTCACTTTCCAATTCCTTTTTTTAGGTATGTTATGTGTGGGTCCCACTATAGTGCATGTATGCCATCCAATCCAACCCATGCATTAGGAGAGCCCATCATGATAATGTGATGTCTCAAAAATCAGAACTAGTTAATCATCGGGTGGGCAAGCACCCAAAAACCTCCAATCCATTTGGTGGCCCACATGTTGGTTGGATTGGCTTGAAATTTGGGCGTCCCACTTTTATGGTGGTGGGGCAACCTTGCTGGATGGCATGCAATGGCCCCACAAACAAAGTGTTGTAGAATAAGCTTGGCATTGTAGAGGAACCGACCTCTTTTTTATATAATTTTGTGAGTTAAAAAGTGCTAATTATGATAACAAATAAGCAATATTATAGTATACATCAATTTGATTATCAGGTATATATGTAAATTTATAACACATACTATAATTGGTGCAGGCTGGTTCAGGTATGGGTAGGCGTACATCCAAACGTGGCCCAATTATTAATTGGTCTCAAATTAATACCCAAACCCGCACCCACACCCATTTAGCTACACCCATACCTGGCCCATGTCAGGCCGGGCTTGGGTACTCGTTGGGCATACCTGGCCCATTGCCACCCCTAATAATTGGAAACTCACTTTTCTCTCCACCAGTGGTCTCACGTTTGTTAACACTTCCTCCTACATATCCGTAATCATGTCAATATATCCTCCCGAGACTCCTCTCTTTCTTGACACCCACCCAATTCTCTCTCTAGGGATCCTATCATATGCTTTCTCTAAAGTCAATAAAGACCATGTGGAGGTCCTCTTCTCCATGTATTTCTCCTTCAGTTGTCTAAGTAGGCAAATAGCCTCTATAGTTGACCTTCCTAGCACAAATCCAAATTGATTTTCTGATACATTTATCTCTTGACATTATCTTTGCTTCCTTCTCCCCATGCTTCATAGTATGAGCCATAAGTTTAATCTCTCTGATAAGTTTCCTTGTATCAGTGGTTTTTTCCCTCTAGGTATTCTTAAAACTTCTTTCCACTTTCTAATGCACTCTGCCATCTCATTTACATGAAATTAACTTCTTCCCCAGCATTCCAGTTTACTTATTCCATCAATTGATTACAAAATAACAATGTTTTCTCTACTTTGAAGTCTCACCATGTTGCTTAGACACATTGATTTCATTCCCCCCTCTTCGATCTCATAATCCAAACATCAATAACCATTTACTATGTTGTGTAGTTAAGCTCTCTCTTGGCATTACCTTGCAATTCTTGCATATGGATACTTTTGTTTTCTGTAAGTAGAAAGGAATCTATTTTGCTTGTATATGATTCACTTTTGAAGGTTATAAAATGTTCATCTCTCTTTTTAGAATATGTGTTTGCTAGAGCTAGATCATATGCCATAGTAAAATTAAGGATAACATCCCATCTCATTTCTTCACCAAAACCATATCCTCGATGCACTCTTCCATATCCATTACTATCTTTTCCTACATGACATTTTATCTATTACTATCTTTCCTACATGACATTTTAAGTCTCCTAATTCTCCTATTAATATTCTCTCTCCACTTGGAATTATTGGCATTAGTTGGTCCATTTTCTCCCATAATTGTCTCTTGATTCTACCTTCTATTCCCACATGTGGAGCATATGTACTAATGACATTAATCATCTCCTCTCCAAGCTTTAATACAAGCTTTATTAATAAAACCCAATCACTTACTTTTTTAAAATCTACAACCTCATGCTTTAAATCTCTGTCTACCACTATAGCTACCCCATTTCTATTGGTGTCCTTTCCCATATGCCAAAGTTTATATCCATCAATATCTCTAGTTTTTGCCACTTTCCACTTGGTCTCTTCTAGGCAAGCTATGTTAAATCTTCTTTGTTTCATTGCATCCACTAACTCGATACCTTTACTTGTCAATGTTCCTAAATTCCATGTGGCAAGACAAATCCTATTCTCCTGGACTAGCACTTGTCTAAAAAATTTCTATCATGTTAAATTTAAGGAAAATGTTAATGGCTATCATTTTTACAGTCTATCCAAGCACATATATGCATATATTGCTACAAGAATAAAAGAAAGTAGTTAGGATTTTAGAAATAAAGAATGTTAGAATTAGCTTTCAATTACCAGTTTTCATATATCTATCCTAGAGTATCTAGTACCAATATGTATATCATGTTGAGTCTGGCAGAATAAGTTGTGTGCATGGTAAGTATTTGGGTATCATAGCCTCAATCAAGCTCACTATACATACATACATATACATATACATATATGCACACACACATACACACACATAAATAGCTGCAAATTTTATTAGAAAAGAAGGGAAAGAAAATAACCAAAACAAAGAAAAAATAAAATTGAAACAAATCTCTCCACACCTAGAACCAGATTGAATCATCCAGAAGGCCTATCGCCAAAATAGATCACAACAGATCACTTTAGTCACATTGTGAGTGAGAGCATCGGTTAGGTAAATGTTAATTTTCAATAGGATCAATGGGACATGAATCACAATTCTCTTTGTAATGTTTGCTTCAATTTCTTTTTTGTTTACTCGTTTTTCATCATTGAATGACCCTTGCAGATATATGACTCTCACAATATTGTTGTAACTTGGAAATTGTTTAATGTTTGCTTGATGTGCAATGACAATCTTGAATCGGTTAACCATTTATTCCCTCATTGCCCCTTTGCCCTTAAGATGTGGAAAGGGTTTTGGGTAATGCTGAATTCAGTTGGGAGTTTTTCTGATGGCTTGGTGATCTATCCAGAAGGATGACAACCCCAAGTGCAACACTGGGATGTAATCTTAACTCGGTGAGACTGAGATCAAATCCACAAGGACTTATATTTACGCGTTCTCTAAAACACTTTAGAGCTATAACTAGGACTAAAACTAATTATGGAATTGGATTTTAAGATGTAATGATTAAAACTAAGATAGTTTTAAATGAAGATCAATAGAGCAAAACACTAGGCGCCAAGGATCTACTTATAGCCATTCTTAATGTCTAATTCACTTGATTCAATTATATAACTCAACTGGAATCGAAGTCCTATCCTATTCAGTTGGATAATAGAGTGGTTAATTCATTATTCATAAATCAAAATAGATCTAAACTTCAATTAATTCAGTTCCCACATGAAGCACTAAAGTATTGATCGCAGGGAATTCGAAGTATCTATCATGCCCTTAGTCTACGATAGATCAATGGATTTTACAGATCAATCCCTTGCAAAATAGATAAGCAGTCAGTCTTAGCCTTCCTAAGCATCCAAAGTGCGCGGAGTCGACAAAAGGAAACTAAATTGAAACTTTATTCAAACCAATATCAATGAATTGTTCAACATTCAAACCATATAACTTGAATTGAGGTAAATCAGAACATTAAATATCACTACAAGCTTCACCTCTTAGCCCTAATTAAGAGATTTAGCCAACCATAGTCATGATTGAACTAAACTTTAAGAAGAACATGAAAAAAACTTAGAACTGAAAGATTAAACAGAAAAAATGGATTTGCAGATGCTCTGCTACTCCTTGCTCTCTCTTCCCTACCTTAAATCATATTTATAATAGTCTAAAACATCCATTTAAATAGGGAAAACCTGCACTGACTTCGAACCGATTTTAAATTTAGGCACTTTTGTTATGCTTCAGTTGCACCGATAATCACCTTCGGTTGCACCGAAGTCACACTGAGTCCAACCAAATATTCCTTTAGCCGCAGTCAAATTTTATCAAAATCTGTCTCCTTCAAGTCACATCGAACCCTCATTCGGTGGCACTGAACATCACTTTGGTCGCACCTAAGTTTCGAGCCGAATTAACTTTGAAAATCACAATTTTTCGCTGGACAATTTTATGCACTTTTGGTCGGATCGAGCCAACCTCAGGTGGGACCGAACGGTCTATTATTTCTGTTAATGGATTGTATGATTTTTCTAGTCTTCTCTCTCCTTTGCACTTGTTTTTTTTTTTGGATCTTTGACACTTGAATTCTTCAATGACCTCCATAGGCCCAATCCTTCACTCAGTCATTCTTCGAGCATTAAATCTTCACTTTAATCATTCTTTTCATCTTAGCTCTCTAAATCACATCGCATAGCAAAACACGCGCAATTAGATCAATTAAGCACACCTATGCATGTAAAACCAATGCACAGTGAGGGGGAAATATGCAATATTTCACACTCAACACTTGACATAGTGTGGAGGTTGGGAAGGAAACGTGGGGGTTATGCTTTATGGTGGGGCTATGGGCTATCTGGGTGAGGAGAAACGCGAGATGCTTTTGTAATGTTCAACCAAGGTGTTCCGTAACGGTAACGATGGCCGTAACGGCCACCATCATTACCTTTACGATGCGGGGCTTAACGGCTGTTACGGCCCTGTAACGATCGTTACTTTCCCTCTTTTTTTATTTTTTTATTTATTGAAAAAACCCTCGAAAAACCTGTATCTGTCCCATAATGTTGATTAAAAAGTATGAAAAACCTGTATATGTCTCGTAATAGACCATTACGGGGCTATTATGGCCTTTATAGGGGATGTAACGTGCCGTTAACGGCAAGTACGGGTCATGTTTTTCCATAACGGCTGTTACGACCGTTACGACCCCGTAACGTGTAACGGTTGCCACCGTTACCTTTACGTAATGGCCTTTATGACACACCATGCGTTCAACACAACTTCAAATGGGTTTTAGTGAAGGCTAAGTGTCTTGCTTCAGAATGGGAGATGTACATGAACCGAGTCAAGCTTGATAGAGCTCGACTTGACTCGGCTTGAAACTAGGTTCGGGCCGAGTCTAGCTAATTTTTGAGAGCTCGAAAAAATTCTAGCAGAGTCCGAGCTCGACTCGGCTCGAACTCGGTTCGACCGGTTATAAATACCCGGTCAGTCGTTTAAAACCCTAATTTCATCATTCCAACCAAGCCAAGCTCCCAGCACTCGTTCAAAACCCACCCCCCTTTCTTCTCTCTCTCCAACGCTCGGCCGGACCCTAACTCTAAGACCCTAACCCATCACTCCACCCATTTCTCTCTCCGTCCGATGTTCCGGACAATCCCTCTGATCTAGCAAGCTTCAAGCCCTCCTTTGGTACTCTTTCACTCTCTCTCCTCCTCCTCCTCCTCTCTCTCTCTCTCTATTTACCCCATCCTCCGAACTCAGCTCGAGCTGGCCTGAGCTGCTGACCAAACTGAGCCGAGCTGTGCCAAGCTTGACTCGGTTCGACTCATCTACGACTCTAGGTATGTGTAATGGTGGGGAGAGTGAAGTGAGTGTTCTATGTCAATGTAACTTTTTTTGGTCCACCCCCCCTAGGAAAAAAAAAAAAAAAACTACTACTTTGAAACTGCTCAAGTTTGGCTCCTTAGATTGTCCAATGTGTTTACCGTTGGCAACAACATTCACTATAGTCTATATAGCTGAAGCTTCCCTGCAGGTTATTACCAAGGTCTCAAGAGAATATGGCTCCCTAGATATTTTGGACCTTGGTGTATTGTCCAATGTTCAAAAATATATATGGAATCACAGTAGAAGTCTAGACACCTGAATAGAATCAGTGGATCATACACGCTGTTTATTGGTTTTCATGTCTGAATACTACTACACTTATTGCTGGAGGTTTCATAACTTTTTTGATATGATTCAATAATTTTACAAATTATCGAGCCCTGAAAATAAAAGACATATTTTGTGTCTTCTTTTGGCATGGCATGGGGTTGGCAGGGGAAGGAAAGATAGATCTGCTTGGCATCTCATGCTGCCAACTTTATGGTGGGCCATTTGGGGTGAGAGAAACGGAAGACGTTTTTTCAACTCTTCCAGTTCCTTGGAGTCTATTGTGGAGTTAGTATGCCAGTTTCGGAGTGGATCTCTGCCTCTAAAGCTGTTTCTGTTTAGTGTCACTGCTGCTTTTTTTTTTTTGGTTGTTTGTGGCTTTGCTTTTGTATTCTTTCCCCGCCTAGCTGTTGTTTGCGGGTCTTCTAATAAAATTCCATCATCCTTCAAAAAAAAAAAAAAAACTTTGTTAAGTTTCTGAATTAGTTTCCAAACTGCACTATTTGATGCACATCTTGAACATTTACTCTGGCGGCTGTTATGCCTGGTCCAATCTTGGTCAAGGTTTGTATACACTATTAAGTGACAGACAAGATTAGAAGCGTGGTTACATATCTGCATTCTGTCACTGATCCCTCTAAGCCAAAGGATGCCTGTGTAGCATTATGGTTCAGAGTCCTGCAGAAGGGGTTGATCGTTAAGTCTTGTACCTACTTTATTATCATCTTTCCCATATTCCTAGAGAGGGTAATCAGGAAGAAGATGCTTTGGCTAGAAAATTGTCGATATCATTGATCTCTATGTTGGGAAATGTCTTCCTCTTGTGCAAGTTTTACATTCATAAAGGTTGCATTATTGGTGAAATTAAAAATACAAACATAAATGACCCAACGAAGTCTGATACTGTTTCAGATCTTTGTAGTTATCCCCTGCTATGTACGTATTAAATCAGAACTATCAGAAGGATGCTATTACTCAAACTTGGATTATTAAGCCATCAGTATATCTGCTAAATGGTTCAATGTTTAGATTATGATGAAGTATTTTCATAAAAAATTATTTGCCATAAATGATAATCATTTTACTAATGCTAAATAGGTCACCTTGGCCTTGCTCTTTTTGACAGGATTTGCTGGTTTAATATGTTTGGAGTCTGATAATGAGTTTGAATGTCATTCTCCATGTCAAAGTTCAAAGGAAAATGAAACTAGGATCTCTAATTTTGGTCGGGCAGAGCACTCAAAAAAGAGTGTCATGGAATCAAGTTCCATTCCTGAAAGTGCTGAAGGCAACAATACTGGATTGTGTTTCCCTACAGAAGGGGTCTTGGCAGGTAATGATTATGAAAGTTTTCACTGCTTAATTGGAACTGCTTTGTTTATGAAAATTTAAGTTTTTGGAAACAGAAAATCTGATCTCTTCTATAGCCAAGATTGTGTGACTAATGGAAATGACTTGACTATAAATTTGATGATGAAGAAAACGTTTCTTAGTTGGAGTCTGTTCTTTATCATTTAGGTCCGAGTAGCACCCATTCCCCGCGAAGAACCACCAACATCATCCAGATTGTTGGAGACAGCCCGAGGTGCAGTGACCACTCTTCTGAAGATGCTGTTCCTCAGGTGATTCTCCAAATACGTTATGATCTTTCTCTGTCCTCTTTTAGAATGCAGTAGTCAGAGCGGTGAATGCATTGCGAAAGAATTATTGACATATGAAACTGCGTCATTAATATTGGAAATGTTTTACTGTAATAAACTATTTAATACCATAGCTTCTCTATCAAGCAAAACATTCGAGTCAATCATATTATAGTTTGAAGTGCTTCAATGAATTTTAGTTCAAGTTTATTGGTGGCTGCCAAGGTATTCGGTATTGGTATCGGTGGGCGTAATGGTGCCCACTGTTACCTATACGGATACGGGGGCATAATGGCGATGCGAGGGCGTAACGGCCCGTAACGGTGCATTTTTTTTTTTGCGAAAAAAATGAAAAAATATGGATTAAATCCAGAATATTCTAATTATTCCAAATATGCATTCATTTATAATTTGGAACATGTTTATGGTGGTGTAACATTTCACTCTTTGGTAAGAAGTTGTATCGGACTGTCTGATGAATTTATGAACCAGACAACCTCGATTTGACTGCAAAACGCATATATTTAATTTTCTAACTATCTACTATCAATGATAGATATATTAGAATGAATGTAATATCAAAATATCTTACATGTGTAGGTGTTTGCAATTATTTTTCATAATTTATTTTATATTAAGTTATTAACAATTTGACATACCTAAGGAGTGAGGTCTCTACTCTAGAGTCTATGACTCTATGCTAGAGTGAGTCCAGACTTGCATAAATTACAATGTTCATTCTATTTTAAAGTCTTCATTCTTCAACATGTCAGAGACTTCTCCTCCTATCCTGTTCCTGTGGCTGTGACTGTGATTCCTATCCTGTGACCTGTCATCCTCAAGTCAAGAATATTAAAAAAAATTAGTAGTGTCTGATATACTCCCCTGCAACTTGATTAAGGATTACTTGATTGGTTGTCAGGAGAGCTATTTTAAATACAAGTTTAACAGTGTCAAGTGTGTGCTTGCAATAATACTGCTGCAAATACTTACCTTAATGTAAATATATACTTACAATTACCGTAATAAAATTCACAAGTTACCACCAAAATGAAAATCTGCTTTTTTATGGTTGCTCGACCTCCACATCATCGTCATCATTATCATTAGGCTGAGGTTATCCAATAGGTGGAGGTGCTGCATATCCATAATATCCAGTGCCAGAAGGAAATACTAGATCAACGAAACCAGAGGATGACTGATCTTGACTAGACAACGACTTTGACCCCGAGTAAGGATATCCACCAGTGCCCGTCGAATAGCCATACTGGTGCCCGTACTTAGCCTGTTGAGAATCTCGAGGTTGAGAGTGTGTCTGTGATGAGTAACTTGGATTTGAATCTAGATATCTATAATCATATGGATATGGATCGACAAGACTACTCCAACATGAATGTGATGGAACAGGCTCAGTATAACTATAATCATAATCCAATTGGCCATAAGAATATCCATTATAATAACCAGGACCATGAGCCTGCTGATGTTTCGGACCTCCCGGACCCGGTGCACCACTAGACCTACCCTCCTTCTGCTGGCTGTATCGTGACTCAGTACACTCATAAGTTCGACCTCGTATACTACCTTGTCGATGTTTATCGGCATCGCGATCTGTAGACGACTATATGGTGTGCTGAGCAACACCAGAAGTGCCAACACTAGGGGCAGCGGCGTCATCATCACCATCATTTGACACGGTCACGCTACCATTGCTCGTACTCTTTTGTTGATCTTGAGCCGTACTTAGCATAAAAGCTGTCCCTCTTTCTGGGTCAAACACAGCTGCACGACTTTCTTATTGCACTGTGCGTATTAGTGGGTCATCAATTTCTAATTATTCACTATCCTTTTCAATTTGCTTTTCCCTTGTTTCCAACTAAGGTAGAAGCGGGACGTCCTCATCATAAATACTGTCCGAGTTTATTGGACAAAAGTCTGTGTCATCGGTGGCTGTAATGCTCCTATGATGTCGTCGCATTCTTAGCTTCATATTGTAGCGCATGAAGACAAGTCTATCCAACGTCCTAGTCTGCAATCTATTCCCATTCTTTGAATGAATAAGTGCAAAACAACTCCAATTCCTTTTGCAGCTAGAAGAACATGTTGTCTGGCTCAAAACTTTTACTGCAATTTTTTGGAGAGCCTTCGTACTCTCTCCGAAATTCATCCATCGTTCGGCCGGTTGTAACCTAGATACTGCATGCTGTGTAAGAGCATCTCCAAATCTACCTAGGCAATTTCCAAATGTATCTAATTCATTTAACGTCTTTATTTGTATATCTAAGTTAGACTCTAATCTCTTTATCACATTCTTTAGCCCGACACGACCTTCATTATCCGCAACAAATGATTGAGCATATCTGTACCTAGGATTTAGGTAGTAACCTGCTGCATGAAGATTGTGATGGAGTTGTCTTGTCCATCTCTTATCGATCATCCTCCAATAAGACTCTCAGCTTCTACAATTACGTTGAATTGCCAACTTTGCCGTATCCATGACATCGTATAGGAAGCCCATGGTAGGTGCTTCGTTGGTTTCAACAAGATGGAGTACCCTCACTAGTGGCTCCATCACCTTTAGGATTAACTTGACCCTCTTCTAATATTTATTGTCCGGTATGGTGTTCGCAACTTCAACCGGTGTCCCTGATGTCTTCTGCCCATGTTTTGTATTGAGCCAATCTCGGGAAGCGAACATTTCACTCAACTCTCCCCTATGCTAGTATAAACTCTCTAATGCTATAAAGTTTGTTGCGAATTTAGTCGCTGTAGGCCTCAACAACTTTCGTCCTTTCGTGAACTTCCTCATTATTGCGAGTACTTGATTATGATTGTAAATAAATGTCGTCACTTCTGTTGCCCTTTTGACCATTTCCTTAACATTCTTCTTCTTCCCAATATCTTACAATATACGATCAATACAATGGGCAACACATGGTGACTAAAAAATATGTAGTCTCTTTTTCATCAACTTATGTCCTGCAAGCTTATATGATGCTTCATTATCTATCACAATCTGCACTACATTCTCCTCTTCAATCTCATCTACAACTTTATCCATTAGTCCAGTAATATAATCAGAATTTTTTGTTACGGCTGAGGCATCAATTGACTCGTAGTATATAGTTCCCAAGTGGTAGTACACCATGAAGTTGATCATGCTGCGTCTGGTTGGGCCAGTCCAACCATCGCACATGATCGTGTATCCTCTGGCTTGCCATACAGGTTTAAAGGTAGCCACGTATGCTTTCACATCCGCATACTCTGCAGCTGTCCATTTCCCCTTAATATCCTTAGTTGTGAGAGCTTTAATTCCTTCACCTACTTCTGCCGCTGCATCAATGAGCACTTGCTAATATGGAGAATTGGCCGCGTTAGGAGGTATGTTGGCATGTATAAATAACTTTGCTACTGCCCTACTTAGCTTCTCAACGGAAGTTCTACTCCACATTTATTTTATCTTCTTTTGTTTAGTTGATTCTTTCCTAAATAGGATTGGATCTATAGAGGGTCTCCTAGGCTCATTTACTTCTTCATCTAAATGTATAGGGGCATCACGTGAATATGCCTCTCGTCGGCTCCCAAACATACGTCGTAACCCACCAAACCTACCCCCACCCCCACTTGTTAAAGCAGTTGCACTCCCAGTTGCACTCCTACTCCCACTCCCACTGCTCCCCCCTCTGTATCACGTATTGACCCACTCGCACCAAACATGTGGCGACGTTCTTCTTCTTCACGAGCTAGACGCAAGCTCTCTCATAGCTATAATTAATTATCGATCTGAATCTTCATCAGAATCAATAATATCTTCATCATGAATGCCCATATATTCAGGACCAAACACTGTCGGGCTCCATCCAAAATCTCATCTTTCCTTTTTTGTCCAGCAGCACGTTTACCTTCTTACTCATCCAGATTAGCTTGCATTAATATCATTATCTCTTTCGGTACTCTAGTACATCCTGCAACTTGACCCTTTTGATGTGCCAAATGTTGTTTGAGACGCGTAATTCTACTAGTTACTAGTCTATCACAATAGTTGCACTTCATTGGGTGCCTAGTACCACTAATCCTTTGACAATGTTGCCATCCAATATCCTCACTTACTCGTTGGCCAGACCCAGACATTTCCGTAGGTAAATTAGATATGACCTATGTCTATGTGAGATTGTGAGTCTACTCGCTATTCTAAATTTATATACAGTTTTTACTTTTTATAGGATAATGAATAAATGAATTAATTTAAATCTCGAAAACCTAATTTAAATAGATTATTAACAGAAAGTTCGAACTTTAGAATCTAATCAATAAAGATGATTTTATGTTCTAAACCCTAACAAGCTCCAAAACCTGTCCAATATAAGAAAATATAAACATAAAATCACTAATTCGAAGATAGAAAAAAATATAAAATCACAGGAATAATTTGTTAAATAGACATTAATATGTTCTACTATGATTAACACATCATATTCTACCATTAAAATAACAAATTGAATAAGAAATGATTTTTCGAATTAAAAAAAATGGTCGAAAATAGTGCGTAAATAAAAAAAATTATAAAATCACAACAATAATCTATTAAATGGACATTAATATGTTCTACTATGATTAACACATCATATTCTACCATTAAAATAGCAACACATTGAATAAAAATTGATTTTTCGAATTTTTTTTTAAAATGGTTGAAAATAGTGCGTAAATAGAAAAAAATTATAAAAAATATAAAATCACAACAATAATATGTTAAATAGACATTAATATGTTCTATTATGATTAACACATCATATTCTGCCATTAAAAAAACAACATATTGAATAAAAAGTATAAATACCTATTTTTGAGGAATTTCTGAAAAATGGCCCATAGAGCTTTGAATCATGAAAATCCTTAATATAAGTTGTTTTTATCCTTAATTTCAAGCTAAGGGTCATTGAAAATCGCAATAGAATGATTTAGGAAGAGTTTCCAAATCTTCGACCGAGTCCGAGTACCGTGCCATGTCGGCAGCTTGCTCGGAGATTATGTGGCTCCGTGGCTTACTTGCTGAAATAGGTTTTCCTCAGTCTACTCCCACTCCTCTTCATGCTGCTAATACCAGTGCTATTCAGATTGCTACCAATCCCGTCTATCACGAGCGCACCAAACATATCGAGGTGGACTGCCATTCTATTCGGGAAGTTGTTGATACTCGGGTTATCTCTCTTCCACATGTCTTAAGCGACCTTCAGATAGCGGACGTCTTCACCAGAACTATGACACGACTACGTCATCAGTTTCTTATTGGCAAATTGATGCTTCTTGATCGACCAATATCAATTTGAGGGGGGATGTTAGTAGGATTGATAACATACTTACCATAAATAAATTGTACAGTTATTTAGGAAACAAATCTGTAGATATCTTTCCTGAGTTAGGCGATATAGATGCTGCTATAATTAGGGGATATAGATGCTGTAATTAGGAGATATTATGCTGTAATTAGGGGATATAGATGCTGCTGTAATTAGGAGATATTATGCTGTAATTAGGGGATACTGTAATTAAGGGATATATTGTAATTAGGGAAAATGATTTCTATATAAGAAAAGGACCACTCGATTGAGGGTCATTGAGAAAATCTGACACAAAGTAGATTGTTACACCACCAAATACATGTTCAAAACCACCAAAGAATACATTTTTGGAATCTTCTCAATATTCCAGTTTTTTCCGACAATTTTTCATATATTTTTTTTCTTAAAAGAAAATTGACTGTTACGTTCTTGGGAGGAAAATAAAATTTGCAAGATATTGTCATTAACATCGCTGATATTATCGGATGAATTGACGATATAGCAAGATATCAGTGACATCCCTTTGAAAAAATACATTGTATCATCAATGTCATGCGATATCATCGATATTATTGACGATAACAAAGTCAATACCTGAACTCCAGAAAATAAAGAAATAAAAAACCAAAAAACCCACTTTGTTCGATTTTTTTTTTTTTTTGTGGGGATCTTTCATAAGGGTTTTTTTAATCAGTGCATTATGTGCTGTATTGCATTGTTTCTTAAAATTAGTGCATTAAAATCATATCAATTAATTAAATATTTTTGTTTCATATTTCATAATTTAGGCTGTTATACAATGGAAACCTATTATGTACAGTTGTTTTTCGTAATATTTTGAGTAGTAAGCGTATAAAGTTAATGCAGGGGAAATTTCACACCGGGCTCGAGTGGGGTCGCCTGTGGGATGCAGGGGCACACTCGGGGTGGGCGGGGCACACGGAGGAGGTTTTGTGTTCGAGACTCCTCATTGGGGGTGATTAATGTGCATTTCACACCAGGCTCGAGTGGGGTAGCCTATGGGATGCGGGGACACTCGGGGTGGGCCGCCCGTGTGAGGCGGTACCCATGTGATTTGGGGCCCATGAGGGGGGTTCGGCCGAGGTCCTAACCCATGAGATGTGGGGCCTGGGCTATGAGATAAAGGGATTAATTCGCCCTACTCTAACAGTTCGAGCTTTTAGAGCAAGTGGTTAATTGTCCTGCATCAAAAGTATAAGCATGTTTATTTTAAAATCTCCCAAGTTTCATTGAAAAATTACACCTTGTCTTGAATGTTTCCTTCAAACAGCAATATTTATTTATTTATTTATTTTTTAAAAACCTTTATCTGTGATATTATCAACTATATTGATACATGTTTCTGTATGCTTATCCATACATGTAAGGATACCGATACTCTGAACACTGGTCCTTGATAGAGTTGGAGGATCAGAATTCGTGTAGTCAACCTTAATTAGTAGGGATGAGGTTTTATATGATAATGATGATGCGTAGAGGTATTCTCGAGGCATTGATTTTATTAAAGAACTCTCAAGCACTTCTCTTGTCATGTTCACACCGTTGCATTTTATATAATTTCCTGAGGATATAATTCCCATTTCGCTTCATGTCTGCTCAAGTGAGTCTCATCTCTCAGGAATCTATCATTCCGTGTCCAAAAAGCATTCTGTAATCAGATTTGATTGATTGTAGCCATTGAGAATGTCTTTCATTTCCATTCTGCAATGATCAACCTTTTGGGCCTCACCTTTTAGCTTGGATGAGTCTCTCGTAGTGGCAGTTTTTCCTTGGTTATAGTTTTCATTTTGCATTACTATGTGATTAATTTTACGTAAAAGATGTTACTAGGTTCATCTTTGGTTTTTTTTCTTTCTTTCTTCTTTTTTTTTTTTTTTTTATTTTTTTTTATTTTTTTTTTAAAAAAAGAAAAAAATACGACAGGAACCAAATTATTGCATCTCAATTTTAATAATTTACAATTTTAATTACTGAGTTTGATATTTTAAAGTTGAACTATATGATAATGAGCTCCAAAGAACTGACAATGCTGAAAGAGTGCTAATTGCTAATATTTGGGTGTTGATGGTGATCATTGCTTCAAAGAATGTGTTAAAAAAAAAAAAACATAAGAAAGTACATCAGTTAGATGTTGTTTTCAGGTTAGTAACACACTGGGCTTCTCCTTGCTCCATGACAAGCTGGTTGTGGAACCTTATATTTATTTGTAGGCCCTATTTTTGAAGTGCCATATTCCAAATATCATTGAGAGAACTATCCAAAAGTCCCTCTCAATGGCCTACAAAAAGACATGGAGAAAAAGTGAAAACCATGTTGTTCCAGGAACTAGAATTTCCATTGATGTTATTTTGCTGGTAAGTCATTCATGACCGGATCACAAGACAGATGGGGGCAGTTCATGATGGTGGGTTGTGATTGACACTAAATATCCTCTTAAACGTAAACATCTTGGATAGGATTAATGCTTTAATTCTTGAGGCTTAAAAAGTAGACTTTCTAAGATCTAAGTCATATTAAATATATTTGCTTCCGACGAATATTAAGAGGCTTGCCAATTTGGCCCCACCACATGGTCATCTAGGTTATTCATCCAGAAGGTACTGCCTTAGAACGTGAATATCTGGGGATGTGCTTCCGTTGCAAACCTCATTGCTTTTATATTTCCTTTATAATGATATCCAAGGTATTCAAAAACAGCAGTCTTTACGTAACGGTGACAGTGGGAACTGTTATGCATTATGGTAAAATGGTTCATAACAGTGTTACGGGGCTGGTACATCTTTTTTAATGTATTGTAACAGTAACTATGGTGGCCGTTATGGCCACTGTTACCATTATTGAATTCCTTGATGATATCTACTTAGACTAATAAAAGATGTAAGCAAATCTTATTAGCAAATGTTTGTAACCTAATGGTTTCCAAAAGAGAGAAAAATTGTACTTTGCATTTTCTTTTTAGGCATTGTTCAGAAATGCAGAATCAAGTAGGGGCTATTCCTTTGAATCAGGCTGTTCCAAGTTCATTTTGAACTGGTATTTTATATAATTTGAAATAATTTAAGAATTCAGAATAAGGACTAACAAGAAATAGAATATATAGAATACTAAGAAACCATAGCAAGAAGCCTATTTTCTGGCAATCCTAATTGTTCGTTTGTTAATGCTCCGTTATGGATGGTCCATTGCCGAGTGTGTCCTTAATTGGTGGTTCCTGTCTGATTAGTGTGCTTTTCCAATAAAATGTGGATTGTGGTGTTGAAGGAGTCCTATTCTATTTATCCTGTATTTGGGATCCTATAGAATGGTACTCCACGGGATAAATAGAATAGTATTCCTTCAGCATGTAGTATCCATTTCTAATCAGTCATTGCAAACCCTACTCATCCCATGGTGGAGCCCACCAAGATAAACAGTCTAGATTAAAATTAAAAGAAATAAAAATCAGCATAATTAATGTGTTCCAGGTTCAGGTTAGGGCTACCTGTTCTTCACTTTCTAAATGTTTGTTGGGGTTGGTTGGTTCCATTCAATCAGAAACTGATTTACCAATTCAACATGGGAATCAGCTGATTCATGGGAAATTGATTCATGGATTTAAGCTGTGCAGACCATGGCTGTTCAAATGCATTTGTGGACTATTTTTTCAAGTGTTCCTTACATGCTTCCCATGTGCAAGGCGTATGCATTGAACTAGTTAATGATATTTTAAAAACAGCGGTGTTTATCATTGTTATCAAATGCGATTGCATATGCGCATATGCGATCACATACGCGCATACTATTGATCAAATCGCATATGCCATGATGGCATATGCGATCCTGGCAAGTATGCCATGACATACTTTTATATGCGATAAATATGCGATCGCATATGCGAGTATGCGATTGCATACTGCATATGCGATCACATATTTCCCAATAGCCAAGAGCGGAAGATTTTTATTTTAATTTTTCCAAATTGGAGAACTTTTGCCTATAATTAGGCACTCATATCCCCTCGATTTTCACTATACTTTACTCCAAAGCTCTAAATCTCTTGCTCTTTCTCTCATACACATCTTTCTTTCTTACTCTAATCTCTCTACAATTATTTCAATTATGTTTATTTTTTGCATTTTATAAGTTGTGTTTGTGCTTATTTTGTAAATTAAGTTGTAACTTGTAACTTGTAAGTTGTTTCAAGTTATCCATTTATCATTAAAATTTCTTTGTTCGAAGTTTATAATAATTAGTTATCTTTTAATGTAGCTTGTTGATTGTTTTATTAAAATTTATATAATATAATATAAGTAATTAAATATATCACTTAATGAAACACTCAAACTATAATGAAATAAGTAAAATAACCCAATCCAATCATGTGTACTTAATTAGACGAGTTCCCTCCCCCCCTCCCCCCCCACCCCACCCCCCCCACCTTTTTTTTTCTTTTTTTTTGAAAAAAAAAATGCTATGCGAACAGCATATGCTGATCGCATGCAATCACATATGCGATTTGATAACATTGGTGTTTATGATGGAAAATGGTTGCATGTCCAATTTACTCCTCTATGAATATCATGATATGACCTCCCTGTCACAGGTACATTATGATCATAACAAGGAAAATGCCATATTGGAGCAAGTAGGTGATGCCATAAAGCAGAAAGATAAGAGGGTGGCAGTTAATGCAGAGAAGAAAAGACGCAGGGATGAGGAAGTGGCAAGAAAACAACAATTGAAAGAAGAAAGGAAATTGAAGCGGGAGGTAAGACTTCCCAGGCATACTATTGTACTACAGGTATTATCTTGTTACATATTTAAAAGAGCACGGTATGTCTTAAATGACTGAAGATTCCATGGCACAGCAAGAGAAGTTGCAAAAAGAAACTTTAAAGGCTGAAGCAGCTGAGATGAGAAAATTACAGAAGGAAAAGGAAAAGTGGGAAAAGGGGAAGTTTGCAGTAAAATCTGTAGTTGCTGAGATTGATACTAAAGTAGTTGAAATAGGATCGATAGGAGGTATTTCAAATTCTTTTTTCCTTGATTTTTTTTTTTTTTTTTGTTTTTCCATTTCATGGTTCCAATTTCATGTGTTTATGATTGACAGTTTTACATTCTTCAGGACATCTACTTTCTAGGCTTGCTGAAAAGGGACTCACTTTCCGTGTAACTTCAAATCCTATTGAAAGTTCAATTTTGTGGAAAATGAGTGTTCCCGACCAAATTTCTCAGGTAATTCAAAACATGAGGGTGCGCTAAAAGACTGTGCATGATTACCAATTTCCGAGCCATTTGTTTTTTCAATTTTCCTGACTGGTAATTACACCTTGTACAAGCTGCTAGTATGTATTTATTTATTTTGAATCATGCTGCAATATTGTATTTGATTATTAGAGGAGAGAGAACAACCTTGCATAGCAATTATGAGTGTGATGGTGTAAAATGTTCTTAACAACCAAAACACTAGGAAGACGTGTTTTGGTACCATGTTAAAATGGAGATGTCACAAGTTATGCCAAATGTATAAGTTTAATTTGTCAATGTTAAGTTATTTACATCAATGAAATAGTGGGCAACAAAATTTTCTCGTACAGCTACAGTTTTCAAAAACTAAAAGCATTACGCCATAAACGGATTTTCAAAATCCCTTAATTTGTGGATATGCTCCCAGAATTTCAGACTAGGCTAGCTTTTCCATGATTATGGTCTACGCCATCGCTGCTTTTGGGGTATTTTGTGAGTATTACCTCTCAATAGAAACAACCACCATTAACACCCCCACCAAAACTAATGAGGATACAAGCCTTCGTGGCTAGTCCCACCTTGTAGATAGGGAGGGATTGACATGTTAGAATCAATCATTAATTAGAATATGGAAATTTTGTTTCTTAGATGATTTTGATCACCCTTGGTTTTAATTGAATGAAAGTGTGGATTTATGCCGGTCTCGATTGGAAATGAAGAAGGGTTGGAAATCAAAGGTGACGAAAAATACATAAAAACTTTTTTTTTTTTTTTCGAATATTATCATGGATTGCAATGAATATCCATGTATATGCATGATTCTCAAGCATTGGCACGGATTTGTGGCGAAAAAAATAGAGGAAATTGAGAAAAATCCTAAAATTTCCCATTTTTATATTGGAAATGTGTTCTTCATTGTTAATTAATGTGAAAATTTATATATTAACGAGTGCTGACCAATCTATTGATTGGCTACAAATTCTATATATTTATTTTAGACTGATTTTTTTGACAGCATATGATTAGGCCCCTATAAAATGAAAACTTTATGTTGGTTGATTTTTGACAATATTTTGATTATAAGTGTAAACATGTGTCTTTGAACATTTTCACTGAAAAATTCCACCTTTTTCCCAACATTCCCCAAATTTCCCTCGGACAACAATATATATATATTTTTTGAGTATCTACTGATACATGTTTTCGTATCCCTGGTCATTGATACACAATGATACCGATGCTCAGAACACTGCGTATACGAAATAGGGTAGAAGGGAGACAAAGATGAGCTTTAATTGATTTTTAGTTTCTTTTCTTTATCTTTACTAACATGAGAAGGGTGGAGAGTACATTGGGAGGGGGGAAAAAAACTGACTGGTCTAATGTATTCCTCACAACCTAAGGGGTGCTAAAGAACATTTTACTAAATAAGGGGTTTGCTGGAACAAAAATACGAAGGTGTTGTTAGCCCTGAAAGAACAGGGGATGGGCTGTTGGTCTTTTTCCCTTCTTGCTATTTGTCTTTTTCCCTTTTTTCTTTGTTTGCTCTTGAACAACATATTTATCGTCTACCATGTATTTCGCTGCTAACGTTTGTGCTTAACTGCTGCAGCTTACTTTGAAGGGATCAGAAGTTCCATATGTATTGCTTGTATATGAGGCAGAAGAGTTCTGTAATCTCATCCTTAATGAATCTCTCATAGATCATGTTCGTAAAGTTCAACGTCAGTTTCCATCTTACACTATTTGTTACGTCACAAATAGGTTAATGGCCTATATAAATAAAAGGTGAGACCATGTCAAAGTGTTAACTCGAAAGTTCTACTCTATCAGTTTGTGCTCTTTTACTCATCTTTTCATTTTTGGATCATTTCATAATTTGGGTACATTGATTTCAGCTGATAAATGAGATCCTTTTCCATAAAATATTATGTCTTGCAATTTTTGCAAACACATGAATTGGCAGTTCTCCCCTCCTACTTAGCTTTTTAAAAGTCTTATTGGAGATCTATAAACTTTAAGTGCTGGTGTTCTAGCATCATGAGCATGTGGTGCCAACTAGACATATAATAATTGCCAATCACACGCTGCTGGATAATTCAACCTGAAAACTATTGAGTTCCATTATTTTGTCATATGCCTAACTTGGTTTACAAAATTTGATTAATGCTATAAATTACATGTCCCATTATGACGCACAGAGTGCTATGTTATCTATTAAATAATAGTCTACGGCAGTGTTTGTTCAGAAGGATACCTGTTAAAACTCCAAACAACTGACATGGACAGGTTCCTAAAGAAATTCATCAAAAATGAAAATATATGGTCTTTGTGATTTGCTTGGTTGATGAGTCTAAAAAGGACACAATGTAACAAGTAAAAGTTTAACTTATATTAGCATCAAAGAGTCTGGTTCTGATTAAGGTAAGTGTTTTCTTGATGAAATTATGGGACTGCTAGTTGGTGGTAGGAAATATCTCGGATCTGGAGCAGGGGGTACAAGATTCTGGAGTGGGAGCAGAGCCTTGTGTAGAAGATTCCTGCTACAAAGAACACGGGCAATTAATTTGATGAAACTTGTATTGTTGCGATGAAGTGAGAAAAGTTAACAGAATCTGATCCCTAATGGTTAAGGACAACACTGTAATTAACTTTAGCTTATTGCTTCTTTGATGTAATGCATGAGGATTCTCATCAAATGAATCTCTAGATCACCAGAGAGTGTTTCCAGTTTTTTTTTTTTTTATATATTTTATTTTAGCTGAATGCTGTGACCAGCTGCTCTTTGGATGGTGCAGTTTGATATTAGAGAAGAGAAAGAGGAAAAGAGGGAATTGAGAGATGATAATGGAAAAAAATGACAATGTGTTAGGGTTGAACATTCCCAGACCCTTGCTTTTATTCACTCAAGTCATAAAACCAAAAAATACCAGAAATACCCCCACATTACCATTTAACAAGTAAATCCTTTGTGTACTGTTAATGGACGTGAATATGGCCTAGGCCCACGGCCCACCTAGATCTTATTCTCCTATTATCTTTTGTTTATGTTAATTAGGATATGTTGGGTATGTTTGCTTTTGTTACTTAAAGGATATAATTGTCATATTGGATTTGTTTAGTGATAAAAATGGAGAGAGGGGGAGGTCCTACTCAGCTTGGTCTTTCCTCTTCTCTTCTCCTCCTTTCCTCCTATTCTCTCGCGTGCTATAATATCGTGCTATAGTTGAAATTGCGGGTAAACCGCTACTAGTGAAGTATGGAGTTATGTCCGGGGGGGGGGGGAGGGGGGGGGAGGGTGTGAATAGGACTTAAAAAAATTATTAATCTTACTTAATGCAAATACCAACTTTTAAACAATAGTAAGCAGAATTTATTGATAGCAAGCACAATCAAAAGCTAGGATAGTGAAATATATGAAAGCTGCATTTTATCAAACATCATGTGTGGAAATTAAACATAGCATGAATAATTGCAAACACAAGAAAGGTCAAGCATCATAAACACACCGATATATAGTGGTTCGGCTACGTGCGTACTCCACTCTCGGTGGTTGCACTCAATCCATGAGTGTACCGGATTTCACTATCCAATGGTTTTAAATCAGGTTAACCATAAACCTTTACAACCTACACAAGGTTATTTAAGGTGCCTACACAAGGCAATAGATCCTACACAAGGACTTTACACGTATTCTCCCGTTGGAGGCCTACGAAAGGTCTTAGCGGGTTTGAGGTAACCAAACTCTGAATCCTAATCCTACACAAGGGTTTCAGACACAATGGACTCTAGTACTTACCTATAAGTGAGCGAGCCCCATTCAACACATGTTGATGAAGATCTTCCACTTGATGAAGAGTCTTCAACTCCCTTGAACCGCAGCCCGTTATAGATGCTCCAATCTAAGATGCCGAGGTTGTTGGGTCAAGGTGTTGGTGAATCTAATCTAGTTAATGATGGGTCTTTAAGAGCTAGAGAAGATTCTCAAAGCTAAGCATTCAAAGATCCAAGCACAATGATTTGCCATTAAAGAGTGTTGCTGGATCATCAATGAAGGCTGGAGTTCATAGTTCAATCCAGGCTATGAATGTTCCAATAAATGCCTTTAAGCCATGGATTGAATGATGTACTCCTTTGGGAAATAGGGCTTAAGAGAAAGGGTATTAACTCTAGCAATCACTCTCTCAAAGCTCTCTTCAATGCTCACTATAAAAGTTAAGAAACAACCCCAAGTGATATATAGAGTAAAATCCCAACGGTAAAAAAAACGAGCAGAAATCTATCATTGTCGATGCCATCGAAGTTGCCTTTGATGTTATCGAACATTCTTCGATGCCATCGACTCCTGCACCAGGATTTTCAAATAGGTGCTGGACAGATTCTGTCCGATGTCATCGATCATCCTTTGATGGATGACTTGATGCCATTGAGATTTTCTTTGAAAAATACACTGAACTTGCTAGACTATCTGGACACAATTTCGATGTCATCGAACATTTTTCTATGCCATCGAAGTTCGAATTTCGATGACATCAAGAATAAATTGATTTTTCCTTTGAAAACTCTCTGGATAGTTTTGTCCATATTTAGATGTCATCGAACAGCCTTTCGATGCCATTGAAATTTGAATTTCGATGTAATCGAAAGTGCTTCGATTCCATCGAGTAATATATGAGTTTCCTTGTAAACTCTTTGGACAAACTGGTCCAAGCATCGATGCCATTGAACCTTCTTCGATGCCATCGATGACTTAACTTCGTTGACATCAAAGGTAGTTCGATAGCATAAAAAATATTAGAGTTCCTTCAAAGCTTGCTGGAGAGATTTGGCCTAAGTTCGATGTCATCGAAGTAGGTTATCGAACTTCCTTCGATTCCATCGATTATATCCAGCATTTTTATAGTTTGCTTGTTGGATTGTTAGGTCACTGTTTCGATGCCATCAGACAGGTCTTCGATGACATTGAAGATGTCTCGATTGCACTTCGATGACATCGACAGAACTTGTAAATTTTCAATTTGATTAATTCTCCACAAACTTTAAACTATATATCTAAGCTTTACCAAGGGTTTTGCAAATATAATTTTGGGCAAGTTTAGACCATTTTAAGCGGGGTTATTACCTGATAGGGTTTGGTTAGGGATGCGAGGCTTAATTTACCTATGTGGCGCACTTGATCCTCTTCAACTTGATGAGTCTTCGGTCTTGTATTCTTCATATGGGGCTCACTGGACTCTAAGACTCAACATTCACATTAATTGACAAACAAGGGCACTTTCAATCTCCCCCTTTGTCAATTCCGTGACAAAATACCTAACAAACCCTAAATGATATGTACAACTCAAGATTTACACTATTACAACTTGATTACAAAAATATACAAATAATGATCTTGGTGCTTGAGTTGCTAGCTTGAGTTGCTACTCCCCCTATCTTCCTACATCACCATTAAGTCAAAACAACATTCACACCTAGTGGTGGGAGTATGGTTCTCCCCCTTTTTGTCAGTGATTGGCAAATGGTTAGTAATAAACAACATGCCACACATTACTGAAGTTGGAGAACAATCATATTTTCGGAAATTCATGAAACATAGATTAAACATTCACATAATAAACAAGATAGGAGTGAAATGTAGAGAAACATGCCATCATCAATATAATTTCAAAATTTCCCAAAAATGGCACAAATATCCAAAGTATAAACCATCCAAAAGACAGAACAAGCCCAAACAGGGCAATATCATCCAAAATACATACAACTATCATCCAAACACAAACAACCATACATCTGATCAAAACATATACAAATAAACATAGATCAGATCGTCTTGGGCATCCAAAAAGATAACGACACCCAAGACAGAAACTCTAGATGTGCATCGCTGGATTAGACTCTAACTCAACGGATCACCCTCATGTCAAGCTGTGTCGTGGCGGCGACAAGTGATCGCGGCAAGAGTCTCTTGAGTAGTTCGCTCCACTCTCTTCATAGCGCGCTGCATCGCCTCGACGACTCTCTCCAGTGATGGGGACATCACGCGCATACGCGCACTCACGCCGCCCCCTACGCACGTACGAAATGAGAGGGAGGGCCCCACCATCGATCTGGCTCGATGACGACGTCTAGGGAGGGCCTTTTAGTTAGAAGACACAGTTTTGGTTCATTAGAGTGGGCCCGATAATCAAGTAAAGCCCATCATGGGATCTCATGATCGGGGCCCACTAGTAGGATTAAGTTCATACTTTACGTTTTGCTTATTTATATTATTTAGAACATCATGGACGCTTTAGATTTCTTTGATTAGTTTTTATTTTGGTTTACTTCATCGCCAAGTAATAGGTTGTGCACATGGCACGAGTTTTGGGTATAGGGTTTTCTTATAAATAGGCACCACTTGTAGCTTTTTTTCATTCATGGAAGATTAATAAAAATTTTGGGTTTTCCTACTGTCTGAGTTGTGAAGCCTAATTGGGTGCGAAGCCCTCCCTTCATTGAAGGGTTAACTACCGTGGTGCGAAGCCACATCTATCCCAATCCGCCCCCATCTTATACCATCCACCCGTCTCATCTCCCATCATCATCTGTGCTACAAATTTGTCACTTATTGCATCAAATTCCCTCTCTTCAACATATTTTCAGAATCTGGCCCTACAGGAGGGCTGAAACTTCGGCGGAGCACCACGCACAAACTATGCATCGGATCGAGCTGCAATTTGGGGGTTTTGGAGTTTATCCCTGGCCGACCAAGGCCAAGGTGGCCTTTTTCTAAATAATGAGCCCCACACACGTGCGGCCGAGATCACACGCACGTACATTTGGGCCATTGTTGTTGTTCACGTGTGCGGTACTTCTCTGGTTCGTCTCTCTCCTCTCTTTCACTCCGCTTTCACCCAAAATCCCTAAACCTAACCCTAAATTACTCAAAAACCCAATTTCATGCCCTTTCTTCAACCTTAAGGTTCCCTGAATTGAAATTTGTGAACCCCTTGGATCGAGGAATTATTTCTGTGCATGTGTGGATGAATTTACCTTCTTTTGATTCTTGTTTGGTCTATAATTTTGATTGATCCGGCCCTAGGGTGGAGTGCTTAGTTAGGAAGGGCAACAACCGTGGAGGTTCATCCTCTTAATGTTGACTTGAGTGAATTTAGGAGTACATGGACGGTCACTAGTGGGCAACAACCCCACATCTTGGGACAGAAGACAAGTGATATGAGGAAACAGAATGTGAGTGTCTCTAGTCCTCTGAACTGCATAGGCCATCTAATGAGGATAATGGTTGGAAGACACAGACGGATCACTAGACTGACATTATAGAGAATGTCCAACATATATGGGGTCAAGTCTGCCTTGTTTGTCCCACAGGGATAGACATTTGAGCTAAAGATACCGCGAAGGACACGAAACTTATGCGACGTGTGCGATGAACGTAAAGCGTTCCAGTCTTGCCAGGGAACGTTCATGCCATTGCACATATAGCGTGTGACCTCAAACCTAACCTCTAAAGAGTCAAAATCATGGTCTGCCAGGCCCTGTGGA
Organism: Magnolia sinica; assembly: GCF_029962835.1. NCBI lineage: Eukaryota > Viridiplantae > Streptophyta > Magnoliopsida > Magnoliales > Magnoliaceae > Magnolia > Magnolia sinica. The sequence continues at coordinate 27,519,541 of NC_080588.1, forward strand.
GATGCCGGCACACCAAGGATATGAGGGATCATCTCGGTAGTGATGCGGTTGGTGGTCCATCCAATGGTGACCTCGACAGACGGAGGGTCAAGAACAGTGGAATGACAATACACAAGGAATTGATAGACTTGTTCATTCCGAGATACGCCGCCAAAGTTGAGCATGTTGCTCCAACCAACTACCTATAAAATGGGCTCAATCCCATATGGGCGTATGCACTCCTTGTCCATTGGGCATTCCAAAACCATTTTCCTCATAAAATTTTCATATAAGGCTTCTGGGGGAGGTGGAACGACCGGAATTTGGATTTCCGGCGGTGGAGCCTCTCGGCGCGGTGTCTCTTACCGCGAGGCTGGAAATGAGTGGCTAGTCATGCCTTTTGGGCCGACCAATGCCCCAAGTACATTTATGCGGGTGATGACTTAGGTGCTGAGACCCTTCATGGGGAAGTTCCTAGTCATGTACTTTGACGACATCCTTATTTATAGTATGGCTAAGGAACAACATCTCCACCATCTGAGGCAAGTGTGTGGTATCCTTAGGGCAGAGAAGTTATATGCCAACAACAAGAAGTGTTCATTTTTGTCTAATAGTGTTATCTTCTTAGGTTTTATCATGTCATCTGAGGGCATGTCTGCGGATCCCGCGAAATTCAAGGCCATAGTCAATTAGTCTGAGCAGCATAATATTCATGAGGTGCATAGCTTCCACGGCTTGGCCACCTTTTACAGACGGTTCATTAGAGGGTTTAGTATCATTATGGCTCCCATTACCGATTGCATTAAAAAAGGAGAGTTTCAATGGACTAAAGCAACCTTTAGGGCATTCAAGGAGATTAAGGTCAAGATGACTAAAGCTCCTAGCATGCGACTTCCAGATTTTTTCAAAGCTTTTGAGGTCGCTTGTGATGCGTCTAGTATAGGTATAGGTGGAGTGCTTAGTCAGGAAGGGCACCATGTTACTTTTTTTAGCGAAAAACTGAATGAAGCGAAACAAAAGTATTCTACCTATGAGAAGGAATTCTATGCGGTAGTGTAGTCCTTGCGCCATTGGCGACATATGTATTACCACAGGAGTTCGTCTTATTTTCTAACCATGAGGCTTTGCGCTATCTCAACTTGCAAAAGAAGTTGAACCTGAGGCATGCCAAGTGGGTCTATTTTCTCCAAGAGTACACTTTTGTGTTGAAGCACAAGGTCGGGGTTGAGAATAAACCTGCCGATGCATTGAGTCATAGGGTTGCGTTACTCCACTCCATGAGTGTCGAAGTTACTTAGTTTGAGCATTTAAAGGAAGATTATCCTAGTTGCCCATATTTTGGAGTGGTATACGTATCGTTGTTAGATGGTTAGTCTAGGGGTAGTAGTGAGTTTGTCTTGGTCAGTGAGTGTTTTTTATAGAGGTGATAGATTATGTATACCCCGTATATCCCTCCATGATTTTCTTGTCCGTGAGCTTCATGCTGGAGGGGGATAGTTGGTCATTTTGGGCGTGACAAGACTATTGCCCTTGTAGAGGAGCGCTTTTATTGGCCAAGTCTCAAGCGAAGCGTGGCTAACATTATAGGGCAATGTAGGACTTGTCAGTTGGCAAAACAGAGGAAGCGTAATACCTTTGCTAGTTCCCCATGCCCCATGGGTTGATATTAGCATGGATTTCGTGCTTGGGCTCTCCAAGACGATTAAAAAGCACGATTCCATTTTTGTAGTGGTAGACCATTTTTCGAAAATGGCTCACTTTCTCCCATGTTCTAAAACATCTGATGCCACTAATATGGTGAAGATATTCTTTGGGGAGATAGTTCGTTTACATGGTTTGCCAAAGACCATTGTGTCAAATCGAGATGTGCGGTTCATGAGTTATTTTTGGAAAACTCTATGGCACATGATGGGGACTAACTTACAATTGTCTTCGGCATACCATCCTCAAACTGATGGTCAGACGAAGGTTGTCAATCGAAGCTTAGGAAATTTGCTACGATGTCTGGTGGGAGACCATATTAAAACCTGGGATGCGGTTTTGCCCATAGCCGAGTTTGCATACAACAATTCCATCAATAGGTCCATAGGAATGAGTCCATTTGAGATAATATTTGGGTACAAGCCTAGAATGCCTATAGATCTCATACGCATGTCCGTTTCACATAGGTCATTTGAGTCTGCAGATGCATTTGCATGGCATATTCATGATTTGTATAATGAGATCAAGAAGCGCATTAATGCTAGTAATCAACATTATAAAATCTCTGCAGATTCACATTGTAGGTTTAAGGAGTTTTAGGTGGGTGACTACGTCATGGTCTGCATTAGGCCCGAACGATTCCCACATGTAACCATGAGAAAATTGCATGTCCATAGTGCAGGTCTATATAAAATTTTTATAGAAGTGAGCCCTAATGTGTATGTGGTGGATGTTCCATCTTACATGGGCATTAGTGCAACATTCAACGTGGACGACCTTGTGCATGTGACAGACCCACACATCTATCTTCTAGCTCTCCTACAAACCTTTCTATCCCAGATGATGGTGTCCTTAACCTTGTCCCCAGCTCATGGCCTTTACAAGACTTTTCTTCCCACCCATTGCCTTCTCTTTCATCGATACTTGGTTGGAAAGAAGAGATCAAGGATGTTCTGGACCACCAAGTGGTTTCTACCCGCCATGGAGGATATCAGAAATACCCCGTGAAGTGGAAGAACAGGTCGGAGTCAGACAACACTTGGATTACAAAGGCAGAGTTCCAGCGCATTGATCCTGACCTCCTCGAGTGTTATCACAACTTTATTTCTCCAGTGGCGAATTCTTCTCAGCCGAGGAGAATTGATGAGGATATTGAAGGACCTACTCTAGTGTACCAAAGATGAAGTCGACCACTCAAATCAGCGCAACTTTCTTTATGGATGGGAGGCGAGTTCTGGATGGGGCCCGCTGAGCCATTTTGAAGTACCCACATGCATTGGACTTGCATCAGGAAGACCCCACTTTGGGATGATGCATGTGGGCTGCCTAGGAGACCATTTTAGTTATAGAATTTTTATTTCGTGTCGATCGAACCGTTGGATCTTGTCGATCAGGCCACCGGGCCACCAAATCTTTCAGATTTGGGCCCCTTGGACTCTGATCTTGTTTTCTTTATGTTTTTTTTTTTGTTGTTTTTAGGATTTATTTGATAGTTGAGAAGAAAGAAAAAAGAAATATTTTTAAGATTTATTTCATAATAAATGTTTTAATTTTCTTATTTTAGATAATGGGCCATTTCACTTAAGTGAGTGGCATAGTTGTAATTATTCTGAATTTTTAATTATAAAAGCACGGGGGGTAGAGGTCCAATGCTAGTGGTGTTATTGAGAAGAAAGAAAAAAGAGAGCTCTCTTTTGTGAAGGAATTTTCCTCGTGTTTTATGGTTTGTGAGAAACCCTACCTTCCAATTGAATTGTGGAAGGATATAAGCTTGTTTGGTGGTGGATTCCCCAAGGTACATCGTTCCTTTTTCTCTTCTTCAAAATGTATTATTCTTCTTCTCTTGTCTTCCTCTTTACCCTTCCATTACAAACTTCTAAACCCATCAAAACCCCACTCAATCCTCCCTCTCTTTCTTCTCCTTTATCTAGACACGAGTGGGCCCCCATTTGGGGTTTTCCCTCTTTTATTTTTCCTCCAAAACTCCATAATTCCTAGATCCTTTGAACCCTAAAAAGCTCCATTCCTAAATATCCACCCATGAAAACAAAACCCTAATGAAAATATGAATTTTTGTGAAACTTTCCCCAAACCAGAATTTTGCTTGCACATTTGTCTATTCACATGGTTGTTGCACTACCCACGCTAGATTGGAAGTCCCTACTTCCAAGTGGGCCACGCTTGAATTATTTTATATTTTCGTGCACTGCGTATGTGATAACCTAGGATCTTCATATTATAAATCTGAATTTTCGAATCTATTATGTGGATATGCTTAATTTTACATGTTGATTGCTGAAATAAATGTGTAATTTATCTTTCATCTTGCATCCTAGGATCGTTTCCATCATCTTACATCAGCCCAACTTGGAAAAGAAAGAACATAAGACCCACATATATCAACATTAAAACTCCCCTTTAAGTTGGAGCCTAGATATTGTTAATAGTTAGCTTGGAAAAGATACATTCAGATTGATTTCCGCTCAGAGCTTTAATGAATACATTAGCAAGCTGATCTTGAGACTTAATATGCGGTCATAGAAATTTCATCACTGCAAACCTTGTGTATCAAGTGACTATTGACTTCAATATGCTTGGTTCTCTCTTGAAAGACCATGTTATTTGCAATATTAGCGATCTGTCCCGACTCTTGAGTCAACCTTCCTGCCACTTGCACCTCTAAGTACTACACCAAAGACTTGGTGAGAATGTAAGAGCACTCAAAGGGACGCAAGAGAAAATGAAGAGGAACTTATATTGCACTAGAGAGAACGAGGCTTAGAATGCTTGAGTGATTTACAAATGAATTCTCCCCCTTAATATAGACCTTCGAGGAATATATAAGCTCTAATCTAAGGCCAAGATTGTGCCTTGTGGCACTCATCCAATATAGTTAGGAAGACTCTGGAAATCTTCTAGAGAATTCCAAACAAGTCTATCTCAAGACACTCCTAGAAATTTCTAGAAATTCTAGGAATCTCTACACAACTCTACCATCCGTTAGAATGTTCTGTATTCTATGTACAAGTGTTATAGTGTACAAAGAAGGCACAAATTTTGTGAAGTCATGGAAAACCTCTAAGCTTATGAAAGGTGGCTTGATTATCGCAAAACACCTGTATTGGCGTATTCACTACAAAACCTCATTTTCTGTAAAATCTTCTTTCACCCCACTAGCTCACATGTGATGTGGGTAGTCCCTTGATACTTATCTTCAATGCTAGACATAACGACTACACTTCTATCATTGCTCTTCCACATAACCAAATTAACTCCCATGAATGTTGCAATATCCTATTGTAGACCACTTATCATTAGGAGAACCTACCCAATCCACATCAAAATATCTTGTAATGTGAAGAGATTTATGTCATTTATACAAAATCCCTACCTCGGTTCTCCTTTTGGATATCAAAAAATCTGAACAATTGCATCCATGTGTGGGACTTAGAAGTACTCATGAATTGAGTCAATTGACTAACAACACTCACAACATATGATATATTTGGCTTGGTGATAGTCAAGTAGATAAAGTTTTGTAGCTAGACTTTTATTCTGTCTCAAGTCTTCAAATACATTGCCTTGATCGCTAACTAGCTTATCATTTAGATCCATTAGTGTATCAACTTGTTTAGCACCAAAAAGACCCATTTCCACAAGCAAATCCTTGATATACTTTCTTTTAGATAGGTTGATACCTTTATTCGATCTAGCAACCTCTATCCAGTTTCAAAATTTAATGCTAAATTTCTATGTCACACATTTTAAATGTTAATGCAGATTCACACGAATTTTTTTTTGCCTCGAACAAAAGAAACTCAATGACCTGGTCTTTGTCTAGTATAGCCAGAAGTTGCGGGAAAGATTCTAGGCTAGGGGAGAAAAGTCTAGATTCTATAATCCTATCAGCCTAGATGATTTGGAGGCAGATAGTTTGTGGCTTTTGGAGACAGAGGATCCGGTTTTTGGAGCGAGGACCAGTGTTCGTAATATCGATACTATCGGCCAATATTATCGTTATCGCAAGCCAACGATACAAAACCCCTCAGAAGTCCCTCGGAAAAAAGAAAGCATGGAATCCTGTGTATCGTGTGATATGTTGCAAGTTATCGCAAAATATTGTGAGATATTGTTGGTATTGACGATATATTGCACGATAATGCTTGATAGTCCATATTTTCTCATGATTTTATATGCAATATCGCAAGACTAGAGACACCTACCACGACAGGCTTCATCTCTTCTCATCTAGCAAGTAGAAACAAAGTATCTCTTCTCATCCAGAAATTGCAATATATATATATATATATATATAGAGAGAGAGAGAGAGAGAGAGAGAGAGAGAGAGAGAGAGAGAGAGAGAGAGAGAGAAATTTATCTTACCTTTGTGATCTGCCTGAGGTGGCTTTCGACTGGATTTGGTGGGCCACAGTCGACATGCCCAGATCATATAAGAAAAACCCTAAAACTCCCTTTTTTGTGTTCAAAGATAATTATTCTGGAAGGAAACTGCATTTCCACCAAGGATTATGGGATTTGGGTTGGGATTTTCCAAATAAAAAGATTTTCGGAGAGATATTTGGGAAAATTGGTTGGAATTTCTAACGAGGATTGGATTAGGGTTGCGGACTTGCGGCCATCTTTGACGGAGAAGAGAGTCTTTCGAACTCTCTCTCTCTCTCTGTTTGTCTTTAAGTTAGGGAGCGGATTAGCTGTTACGCGGGTAACTTAGTGGATGTTAACCTCATCGTGTGGGGCCCATCTTGATGAATGTGTTTAATATCCATTCCGCCCATCCGTTTTCTCAAATCATTTAAGGATGTTTTGACAAAACTTAAAAAGATCCAAATCTTGAATGGACCACCATTGGAAAAAGTTGTGAATGACCATTAAAAGCATTTGTAGGCCACAAAAGTTTTGGGTCAATCTAATCTTTGAATTTTCTATTCATTTAGTTCTGTTTGATCTTATCAACGGGTTGGATGACAAATAAACATTACAGATCTGCTTACAGTTGGCCTTGGGAAGCTTTTAATGGTGAGTGTTCAATCATCACTGTTTCATGTGGTGTAGTCCACCTAAGATTTGGATATGCTTAATCTTTGGGGCTGCATGCTAAAATGGGTTGGAAAAACGAATGGACGGAGTAAATATACACCATATAATAAAGGTGGGCCCTATAGTAAGGGTAACACCGATTGAGCCATTACCCGGGTAACACCTATCGGCGCCCCTGGATTTGATGGGACTCGGACGCACCAAAGATGGCGCAGCCCTTATGGTGGAGCCCACCTAGATTATGTTGTGTATATCCATTCCGTCCATCCATTTGGATAGATCATTTTAGGTCATGAGACAGAGTGAGGCAAATCGAAAGCTCAAGTGGACCTCACCATAGAAAACAATGGGGATTGAATATCTACCATTAAAAACTTCGTGGGGCCACAACTTTTCAATCAAGCTGATATTCGTGTTTTCCCTTTGTCCATATCTATCTGAACTTATGAACAGGTTGGATCTCAAATAAACATCATGGTGGACCCCTAGAAATAGTTTCAAGTTTCAACTGTGGGCATCATCGTCCCCGTTGTTTTCTGTGGTGGGTTCCACTCAAGTTTTGGATCGGCGTCATTATTTGAATCATGCCCTAAAATCATCTCTCCAAATGGATGAACGGTGTGGATACAACACATACATCGAGGTGGGACCGTGATGGCAGGGTCCCACCCTTGTGGATGTTCTATGTAGGCCGCGGATTAGGTATTAACCCCACCAGGTGGGTGGGATCCTTGACTGTGGGACCCACCTTGATGTATGTTCCTTACATACATGCTGTCTATCGGTTTTGAAAACCCATTTTAGGGCATCATCCCAAAAATGAAGCAGATCCAAATCTCAGGTGGGTCATAATACAAGAAACAGTGGTAATCGACCATTAAAAACTTCTCATGGGCTAAAAAAGTTTTGGATCAAGTTGATATTTGTGTGGTCTCTTCATCCAGGCTTTTGTGAACTTATCAACAGTTTGGATGGCAAATAAACATTCTGTTGGCCCCCATGAAGTTTATAATGGTGAGGATTCAATCATGACTATTTCCTGTGGTATGGTCCACCTAAGAGTTAGATCCGGTTCATTTTTGGGATCAAGCCCTAAAATGAGTTGTAAAAATGTATGGACGGTGTGGATGTAATACACATACATCAAAGTGGGCCCCATAGTTATGGATCCACCAACCTTAGTGGATTTGGGGATCCACCCAAAATCGAGCCCTAGATGCGGATTGCTTATTGACTTAAGGTGGCTACTAGACGGTGCTCTGTGGGCCCCATCATGATGCATGTGTTATATCCATGCCATAGATTTATTTTTTCAGATTATTTTAGGCCATGATCCTGAAAATTAGGCAAATCCAAATCTCAAGTGGACCACACAACAAGAAAACAATTGTGATTGAACGAACGCCATTAAAAACTTCCTTGGGCCCACTATAATGTTTATTTGCCATCTAACCTATCGATCAAGTCACAAAGACATAGATGAAGTGAAAACACAACTATCAACTTCATCTAAAACTTCTGTGGCCCCGAGAAGTTCGTAACAGTGGGCGTTTAATTACCACTGTTTCCTGTGGTGTGGTCCACATGAGTTTTGAATCTACCTAATTTTTTGGATTATGGTATAAAATTATTTGGGAAAATGGATGAACAGAGTTGCTTAAAAACATACATTATGGTGGTGCCTATAGACCGCCATCTAGTAGCTCTTGGCTACTGATAATGTCAATAAGCAACCAGCGTCCGCCAGGACCTAGCCTAGAGATGGATGGTCCTGTGGGACTCATGGTGGGGCCGACCATGATGTTTGTGAGATATTCGCTTCGTCCATCCATTTTTCTAGAGAATATTAGGGCATGAGCCCAAAAATTAGGAAGATCCAAAGCTCAAGTGGGCCGCATGACATGAAATAGTGAGGATTAAACATCCATCATGCCCATTGTTTCTTGTGGCATGGTCCACTTGAGAATTGAATTTGCTTCATTTGTGGGCCCATGCCCTAAAATGAGTTGGCAAGAAGGAATTAGTTTTGTTTTCATACATGTCTTGATACATTTATAAATGTTATGCATTCAATTTGAATATGGTTGCATTAATTTAGTAAGACAACACATAACTTAGGCCCCTATACAAAGGAAACCTACTATGTGTATCTTCTTTTGAGATGTTATGATTTAAAAGTGTGTATTAAGGTCTTTTTTAACAATCCCTGAAGTTTTATTGAAAAATTCAACCATTTTCCCAATGTTTCCCCATGTTTCCCAAAAAGTGTGATTCATTATGTGATAAAAACTATATATCCTGTGTGATAACCGATATGTATCTGTATCCCAAGGGTGCGATACATTGCGTGATACCGATATTTCGAACATTGGCGAGGACCTTACATGGGCCCAAGTCAAACACGCTGCTTATGGATCGACACCTGGCGAAAGTTCTCAATGGTAGATAAGAGGAGCTGGAGGGGCGAGCAGTAGCATGAGGCCTGCGTCTAGCAGTTAAGGAGAAGACAATGATATTGAGATTGGAGAAGTACAAGAAGAAGATGCTCGACCATTAGACGTGGATGGGCAACTTGTGCAGACAAATGATGAAGAAACAAAACAAGATGAAGTGTACATTGAAGGAGATGACTTTGATGATGATGGTGGTGATGGTAGTGATGTGCCACAATGGGAGATGGAACAATGTATATAGTAAATCTGTAGTTTGTACTTTGTAGCTTTTGTTTATCAATAAAAGAAGTTTTTATTAATAAGTTGAGTTGTTGACTTGTTGTTATTTTTAATTATTAATAACTTAGAATTATAGTAATAGTATAGGCAATATTACACAAATTAGTTTGAAAATTGGTGGGAGTAGTAAAGTCTTTATGGAAAAAAAAAACAGATTTTCCCAAAATTTCCCAATTTATATGATTTTTTTTTTTTTTTTTCAAAAAGAAAAGAAAAAGAAAGAGAGTTGTGCGATCGCGTAAGCGATCACACAAGTTGGATGGCATACAATCGCTTATGCAATTTAACAAATACTGAAGATTACTCAAATCTTTTGTTAGAAAGTGGCCTTGTAAATATCAGTGTTTTAAATAGCTAATATCGTGTAGCATAGCGTTCACCCATCTGAAGCGTGAGAAGTAAGCTACACCCTACTTTTAGATTTTTAATCAAGGTTGTGCTTGGTTGTACTAATTTCATGACATTTACCAAATTAGATTGATTAATAATGAAATTTAACGAAATGTCATGATATTTGGTGCAACCAAATGCAACCTAAAGTAATAGGAAAGGGTAATCATTTAGTATAAAAGTAAAGAAAGAGCAATGAAACTGATTTAATACTATTACTTGTGTTATTTTTACTAAAAGCATTGAAAAGATTAACTAATTTTTATTGAAAATAGAAAAATGCAACAAATTGTTGAAAACATTAATTGATTTTAATGTTGTGATAAAAATAACTTGTAATGTGAACTACGTAGCGATGTAGTGTGTAGCTTATGCAAATTTCCATGTAGCGTAGGCTACATGCAACTTCAACTATTTTCGTGAGCTATGTAGTGTTAGGGCTAAGCTATACTACGTAGCGTAAGCTACACGCTACATAGCCTAGCTATTTAAAACACTGGTAAATATTGCTAAAGGTCCTCATTGTTGTTGCCTATGACCACAATATCATCTACATGTATGAATAACACAATCACCCCCAAAACACCTTTGTGTATGAAAATTGAATGTCAACTTGGCTTTGTTGCAATATGTATGCCAACACCACTTTGTTAAACTTTTCAAACCATGCACATGGAGACAACTTAAATTTATGAATCGCCTTCTTCAACTTACACACCTTATCTGACTCCCTTGAGCAACAAACCCTGCTGGCTGCTCCATGTATACCTCTTCTGTTAAACCTTGATGCAAGAATGCATTTTTAACATCAAGTTGAAACAATGGCTGGCTATGATCAGTACAAGTTGACAAGGGACATTATAATATGGATGGAGTTGAGCTTGCATTTGGAGACAAAGTCTTTGTATGACATAATTGGGTATTCAAATCAACAAATCACCAAGAAACCAAAAAAGAATACTTAAGAACCAAAAGGGATACTGAAAAGGTGATAAATTTCAAAAAGGAATATTCAAATCAACAAATCATTAAGAAACCAATAAAGAGGGGTGTTCTTACGGCTGAATTTCTAAAAGAAAACAAAACTGGAAAAAACTAGGGTTACCACAAGGAGATTCTTGTAAATATTTATGAAAGATGTCCAAAAATCTATCTAAACAATAATGACCAACAAACCCTTATTGCCTTTTTGATCCAACCAAAGGGAACAAATCAATCTAGAATTTCTAACAAAGCCCTATTGCTGTCTATGATAGAATGCAACAGCCTTAAATCGTCTAAGACTTGATCAATCAGAATTTCCAGCAAAAACTTCTTCAAGATCTCCAAGACACAATAGCCAAAATAGCCGCAGGACCAACCCTCACAAATCACATACAATTAGTGATTAAAAGGTCAAGACTCTCAAACCAAGAGATTATATAAAAAGAAAAAGAAGAGAAGAAGAGGAGATTATAAGAGAATGAGAAGAGATAAGAAACCCTAGGGACCTTGATTTGAAACCATGTCAAAGGAAAGAAACAACTTGAGAAGAAAAGAAACTGAGAGAAACTTAGATGTCCAGCCCCCTCTCTTTGTATATTAAGTGAATGACATAATTATATAAACTACTCTTAGAGAAACAGGTAAAGAAGGGACAAAAATAAAAGAGAACTAATAAGAGGGAAATAAGAGGCCCATGGCCCAAGTCAGGCCCAAGCAAAGGAAATGGCCCAATTATGTCGGCATGTATAATCTACGTCGAAAGTTCGAGTATACCCCTCAGCAATCAAACGAGTTTTCAACCATTTTATTGTACCGCCAAGCTGTAATTTAATGGTCAACATCCATTGACAACCAACGACATGCTTGCCACCTGGAAGATTGATTAGTTCCTAAATATTATTATGGTGAAGGGCAACCATCTCTTCCTCCATTGCTTGCTTCCACCCTTTACCACACAGAGCTTCTTGATATGACTTAAGAACTATATGAGAAGATATGGATGAGGCAAATTTACGAGACAATAAAGATAGACAATGAAAAGAAACAAGTTTTGAAATGGGATACACCATACAAGTTTGTCTACATTTCTTGAGAGCAATAGGAAGGTCAGAAGAATTAGGAGGCATACTGGGAGAGATTGGATCAATAGGCTTGGTAGAGGATAAGGTAGGTGGCTCTTCATGGCTGACTTCATTATCTCCTCGCTTCTGTCCTGAGTAAACTTTGAGTGTAGTCCCCTTAGATGTGGACTGACTAGGAGAAGGAATAAACGTATATTAGCAACCTCTACGAGGATAGGTATTTCCATATTGGGAAAATGGGAGAAGATTGTGGGTCTTACATCACAAGCGACTTACCTTTACTTGAAAAGAATGGAGCTGACTGAAAGAAGGTAACATCAGCACCAACAATCTTCGAATTCTTGAACTATAACATCTAGCCCCTCCGGTTTTGGATACCCAAGAAAGATACATTTGATTGCTTAAGAATCCAACTTATCACAACCCAAATCTAATATATGAACAAAGCATTCACACCTAAAAGCTTTAGTGGGCAAAGAGAACAATGGAGTACCAGGGAACGAAACTCTCTAAGGTGACTGATCCCTAAGGCAACAGAGGGCCTCCTGCTAATTAAGTAACATGTTTAAAACAACATCATCGCAGAAAACTGTCCCTACCAGTGAACAAAACTTTCTAAGGTGACTGATCCTGATCCCTAAGACAACAGAGGGCCTCCTACTAATTAAGTGACACGTTTAAAACAACATTATTGCAGAAAACTGTTGGGACATGTATATGAATTAACAATGCATGTGACACGACGTTTAGATGATGGTTTTTCCTTTTAGCTATGCCATTTTGCTATGGAGTGTGAGCACTTGATGTTTGATACAAGATACCATTTTCTAATAAGTTAAAAAGGCTGAGAAACATATTTCTTAGCCTTGAACAAAGCATGCGTGCACACACACACTTTCGAATTTAATTGATTATGCACTTCCATATAAAAAGCTTTTAAGTAAAGAATAATTCAAATCTATCCTTCATTGAACAAAACCAAGCTATTCAAGAGGTCATCAATACAGGTAACAAAGTGTTTGTACCTTGACATACTTGAGACTCGGACAGGACCCCAAACATACTTGCGTGCACTAAATCAAATGGAACCAAACTACATACACCAGTCAAGGTGGAAAAAAGACTCAATGATGTTTACTTAACTCACATTCTTCACACCCTAAGATTCACATAGGATAGTCAAGGTCTGACACTCTTGAGAATCTTCAAGGATGGATGATCTAGATGACAACGACACTAGTAGGAGGAGGTACTAGTTTGTGTTGTTGCAAATTCACGATCAAGATACTATTAAATTCCACCATGTTTACGCCCTCCAACAGTCTCCCTCAATCATCCTGAGATCCTGAAAGACACAAGTTTAGTGTAAATGATCATAGAACAATTGCAGGATTTTGTAAGTTTACTAATTGACATAAAATTAAAAAGGAACTTTGGTAAATAAAGAAAAGAGGACAGAGAGCAAATGATTAGGATGGATAGTACACATCCTATATACTTTGGATTGGCTACCATCTTACCAGAGAGATAGATGAACTCAACAATGAGGTATCAATAGAGGAGAAATTAGTGGACTCACCTGTCATACAATCTGTTGCCCCCTAATTAATGACCCCTGGAGCAAAGGATTAGAAAGTAAACAAATATTTTGCTGATATCATGAATGTGGAAGAGGAAGGAGCACCAGAGACATGCTGTTTCTTTAGTAACTTGGGAGTACTCATCCCTAGTGAGCATAACCATGTCACCAGGTGTACTATGAAGTTGTTGAAGAGTGGGAGTGGAGCTAGTAAAACGAGAACGAAACTACAATCATCTAGGTAGGCCGTAAAATGACCAACATTTATCAACATTAATGGATGGAAATAAAAGTGCAAATGGAGTTGGAATTTGATCGAGCATGAAGGAGTTGTTGGTAACAAGTTGGTTGTAATCAACCTATGTAATAGACTTTTTTTTTTTTTTGAAGACACAGGGTGTCCCCACCTCTTTTTTGAAGTGAGACTAATCCCTGCGGATACACGCAATCACCCACAACCACATGTATCAGGTAAAGCCAAGGAGGGGAATTGAACCCTCACCTATAGGGAGCAAACCTACGGTGAAGACCATTCGCCCAAACCTCGTTGGGTGCATTGAATTGTTGACCTATGTAATAGACTACTGGATAGCACTTTATTCTAAATTTGTAATCAACCTATGTAATAGTTGACAACATTGCACCTATGGGAGTTTTGTGCTCTCATTACTGGTCCCTACCCTGGATAAAGGAGGGATGTATCAGATTGGTAGCCAATGTCAAACTTATGCCATAACTTTCATCATGAATCCGAATGGTATGACATTCTAAACTCATTTTAGGGCGTTCATGTAAGAAACGCCCAACATCAGAACTTGGGTGTAGTGAGAAATGGATTAGGGTTGGCTAGGGCGTCCTCTGGAAGTGATGCACTGCAACAAGCCCGGTTGTTGTGAGCCGGTTGCTATGAGAAGTAAGCAAAAGTTTCCATGCTATTCCGGATGCGCAAGAGCAAAGAAGCCAGTCTAAGAGAATAAGATTCATCTTGCCACATGGAATATAGGAACATTGATTAGTATGAGTATGGAGTTAGCAGACACGATGAAATGAAGGAGAGTTAATAAACATAGCTTGTGTTGAGGAAACCAAGTGGAAATGGGCCAAAATTAGAGAAATTGGTGGATCTAAACTATGGTATATGGGAGAGGACAATAATAGAATTGGGGCAGGCATAGTGGCAAATAAAGATTTAAAGGATAAAGTTTAGATGTTAGGAATGTAAGTGATAGGATTTTATTAATAAAACTTGTGTTAGGATAGGAGATCAACGTTATTAGTGCATATGTCCGTAGGTAGGGTTAGAAGATTGAATCAACACACAATTCTGGTAGAATATGGATGGACTAATGCACGGAATTTCAAATAGAGAGCATATTTATAGAAGAAGACTTAAATGGGCATGTAGGAAAAGAAAGTAGAGAATATGTGATCTTACATGGGGAATATGCTTTCGGGAGAAGAAATGAGTTGGGGGATGCTATTCTTGATTTCACCATGGCATACAATAGCAAATACATACTTTAAAAGAGAGATGAACGTGTAATAACTTTGAAAAATGGATCACATACAAGCCATATATTGCTTTCTACTTAGGAAAACAAAACAATCAATATATAAGGATTGCAAGGTTATCCTAGGAGAGAGTTTGACGCAACATAGGTTAATGATTATAGATGTTTACAATAAGAAATGGTAAGAAAGGGAGTGGAATTAATAACTGTCCAAAAACTAGGTGGTGGAATTTAAAAGGAGAGAACAATGTTATTCAAAAATAAATTGATAGAAGAAAGAAAGTGGAATGTTGAGGAAGAAATAAATTTTATGTGGAATGAGATGGTTGAATGCATTAGGTAAGTGAGACAAGATGTTATGGGAGTATCAAGAGGTTAAAACCAATCATATAAGGAAACTCAATGGTGGAATGACGATGTAGAAAAACATTTCAAAAGAAACATTCATGTCTAAAACCCTATTAAGGGACTAGAAATGATGAAAATTTTTAACAATATAGAAACGCCAACAGGATTGCTAAGAAAGTAGTGAGGCGAGAGTTAAGGCTTATGATGATCTTTACAATAGATTGGGGACATGAGAAGTTGAGAAAGATGTCTTTAAACTTGCAAAAGTGAGAGAGAAAAAGGGTAGGAACCTATCATGATAGATGCATTAAGAGTGATAACCAAAGGATACTTGTGAAGGGCCATGAGATCATAAGTACCGTTAAGCATGTTATTATGGACAAGATATCATAAGTAGGTATGTTACAAGAGAATATACGATGAATGGTCGAGTCGCAGTGTGTAGTATCGCGGGCTGGTAGGGGCCTCGCACTAAGGGCCACAACCCATGTTAGTCCCATACCTAACGTGCGAAGTGATTCCAGGATGAAAGATGATGGGGACATCACGCGTACACGCGCACACACGCCGCCCCCTACATATGTACGCGAGAAGGAGGGCCCCACCGTCGATTTGGATGGATGACGATGTCCAAGGAGGGCCTCCTAGTTAGAAGACGAAGTTTTGGTTCATTGGAGTGGGCCCGATAGTCAAGTAAAGCCTATCATAGGATCTCATGATCGGGGCTCACTAGTCGGATTAAGTTCGTATTTTAGGTTTTGCTTATTTATGTTATTTAGAATATCACGAACACTTTAGATTTCTTTGATTAATTTTTATTTTCGTTTACTTCATCGCCAACTAATAGGTTGTGCACATGGCGCGAGTTTTGGGGTATAGGGTTTTATTATAAATAGGCATCCCTTGTAGTTCTTTTGATTCATTGAAGTTTAGTAAAAATTCCTGCAGTTTTTTCCTACTCTCTGAGTTTCTGAGTTGTGGAAAAATTTAAGTGGGTGTGAAGCCCTCCTTTTTTGAAGGGCTAACTACCATGGTGCGAAGCCACATCTATCCCCATCCGTTCTTACCCTCTTCCATCCATATATCTCACCTTCTACAGTCGTCCTTGCCTCAAATCCATCAGTTTTGCAGCGGATCTTCTCCCTATAGCCAGTTTTCAGAATTTGGCCTTGCAGGAGGGCTGAAACTTTGGTGGAGCACCGCGCACAACTTGTAGCTCGGATCGCCCTGAAACTTTAGGGGTTTGGAGCCCACCCTTGGCCGACCAGGGCCAAAGAATCGGTTTCCGGGTGTGGGACCTGCTCGCACGTGCGGCTAGGCTAGTGCGCAAGTGTGCCAGGCCTTGGCCCGTTGTTTGCTCACAGAAATTGTCTCCTGGTTCTGGTTCTCTTATTTTCCCCTTTTCATGCCTATTTTCATAAACCCTAATCCTAGATTACATTACCCCTAACTCATTTGCCTTTTTTTTTTTTTTTTTTCACCCTAGGGTTCCTTGAGTTGAAATTAGTGAATCCCTTGGATTAGGGATTGATTACTGTGCATGTGTGGATGATTATTTCTTATCTTTGAGTATCATTTGCTTCATAATTTTTATTGATCCATCCCTAACATGTGTAGGCCTGGACCCGCATAGATTCCCCTTAATTGAATGTTTGGACTTTCATGTGGGATATGGAATTTGTGTAATTGTTTCTGAACTAATGTGATCTTAAGCCTGAAATCTCGCACATCATATTTGAATTTCATGTCCTGCATCAAATTTGGTATCAGAGCCTAGGGTTCTTATAGGGGAATACATTACATGTTTATGGTTAGTTTGTTTGAGTCCATCATGCATTCAATTCATCATCTATAGCTATTTAGAAACCCATGGTTCCTGATATTAGTTGCTGAAATTCTGATTACCAGGAAGTTAGCAATTCACATTGCTGTAACTTTCTGTTATTCCCTTATTTCAACAGCTACATTGTTGGATTTTGGTAGCATTGCGTAGTTTCCCTCATATAGAGTCTCATAGGGTCATTTAGTTTCTTTAGACGCATATAGTCGCAGTAGAAGGTTCTTAGGTTGAGTTAGCAAGTGTATGCCTACACATATGGGTCATGGTTTTGGCTTGCACTCTACACTAAACATGGAGCAATTGCTAGAGTCATTAAACAAACTGTCCCAGCAGATCGAGTCTTTGGGTAAGCGCTGGGAACAACATATAGACCATCGCTTTGATCAATTTGATGTGCGCATTACCCAACTAAAGGCCTCCACCAGGACAAACCCCACCATTAGGGTGGATGTCCAATCTCAGGCAAGTGGCCAGGAGGATAGACCAATGAATGGAGTAGGCCAAGGAATCAGTTATGGGCATGCACCCGTGCACCCACCCCATGAGGGATATCAAGACCACTATTTTGAGGGGTAGAACATGTGTGGCCTTGTGGCTAGAGAGAGTGCACCAGAGGCTTGTGTAGAGTTACCCACTGAGGCCATTCCGGTAGTGGATGAGTTTCGTGATGTCTGTCCTGATGATCTACCAGATGAGTCTCCCCTAAGGAGGGATATAGCGCACACCAGAACATGGGACACCGTGATACCTACAGCTGAGTTGCGTTTAATAGTTTTATCGATAGGTTTACAGGTCTCAGTTCTTATGAAGTCGTTACTGGTTATAAACCTGAGAAGCCTTTTGATCTTGTCCCTATGTCACTGTCCCATAGGCCGTCAGAGCCTGCATAGTCTTTTGTGCATCACATTCATTCATGACATCAAGAAATCAGGCAGAAGATCACTACTAGTAATGGACATTACAAATTTTCTGCAGACCAACATAAATGTTTCAAGGAATTCAATGTAACGGACTTTGTGATGGTCTGCATCAGGCTTGAGCGGTATCCTCCGGAGGTCGTTCATAAGTTACACGCGTGTAGCGCTGGACCATTCAAAATTATAAAACGAAACGGTCTTATTGTGTATGTGGCAAATCTTCCACTCTCCATGGGAATTAGTTGCATATTCAATGTGGAGAATCTAGTTGCATTTCAAGGGGCCATTGATGCATTGTCCAGCTTTTTGCCTAACCATCCTGATTCCCCAAACTTTTCCCTTGATCCATTGCCCCCTCCCGACCCACCTTCCCAGTTTCTACCTCCCATACCTACCATTCTCGACCCACTTTCCCAGCCTCTACGTCCCATACCTACCCATCCCGACCCGTTTGCCCGGCCGCTACATCCCCTACCTAACCGTCCTGACTTATTTTTCCAGCCTCTACCTCCCATACCTACTCTTCCCAACCTTTCTTCTCAGCCTCTACCTCCCATACCTAACCTTCACACACCCAGAGAGAAAATGGAAGATATCCTGGACCATCAGATAATTTCAACGACGGATGGTGGGTTTCAGAAGTACCCGGTTAAATGGAAGTCACATTCAGCTTCAGACAGCGCATGACTCACTGAGGAGGAGCTTCAAAGACTTGATCCTGACATCATGTAGCGGTTTAGGAGTTCTATTTCGCTAGTGGCGAAATCTTCGCAGCCGGGGAGAATTGATGGGGACATCATGCGCACACGCGCACACACGCCGCGCCCTACGTATGTACGCGAGAAGGAGGGCCCCACCATCGATCTGGATCGATGACGATGTCCAGGGAGGGCCTCCTAATTAGAAGATAGAGTTTTGGTTCATTGGAGTGGGCTCGATAGTCAAGTAAAGCCCATCATAGGATCTCATGATCGGAGCCCACTAGTCGGATTAAGTTCATATTTTAGGTTTTGCTTATTTATGTTATTTAGAACATCATGAACACTTTAGATTTATTTGAGTAGTTTTTATTTTGGTTTACTTCATCGCCAAGTAATAGGTTGTGCACATGACGTAAGTTTTGGGGTATAGGGTTTTCATATAAATAGGCACCCCTTGTAGTTCTTTTGATTCATTGAAGTTTAATAAAAATTCCTGCAAGTTTTTTCCTACTCTCTGAGTTTCTGAGTTGTGGGAAAAATTCAAGTGGGTGCGAAGCCCTCCCTTTTCAAAGGGCTAACTACCGTGGTGCGAAGCCACATCTATCCCCATCCGTCCCTACCCTCTTCCATCCATATATCTCACCTTCTACAGCCATCCTCGCCTCGAATCCATCAGTTTTGTAGCGGTTCTTCTCCTTACAGTCAGTTTCCAGAATTTGGCCTTGCAGGAGGGCTGAAACTTCGGCGGAGCACCGCGCATTGCCTGTAGCTCGGATCGCCTTGAAACTTTGGGGTTTTGGAGCCCACCCCTGGTCGACCAGGGCTAAGGAATCGGTTTCCGGGTGTGGGACCCGCTCGCACATGTGGCCAGGCTAGTGCACACGTGAGCCTGGCCCTGTCCCGCTATCTGCTCGCGGGAATTGTCTCCCGGTTCAGGTTTTCTCTTATTTTCCTATTTTCATACTTATTTTCATAAACCCTAACCCTAGATTGCATTACTCTTAATTTATTTGCCTTTTTTTTTTCACCCTAGGGTTCCTTGAGTTGAAATTAGTGAATCCCTTGGATTAGGGACTGATTACTGTGCATGTGTGGATGATTATTTCTTATCTTTGAGTATCGTTTGGCTCATAATTTTTATTGATCCAGCCCTAACATGTGTAGGCCTGGACCCACATAGATTCTCCTTAATTGAATGTTTGGACTTTCATGTGGGATATAGAATTTGTGTAATTGTTTCTGAACTAACGTGATCTTAATCCTGAAATCTCGCACATCATATTTGAATTTCATGTCCTGCATCAATAGACTCCTGATCCTGAATATTCTCATACCTATTGAGAACCGTGGCCCACGAATATGTGCACCTAGACTATATTTACGCATCTACAATCCCGAATGCATGAATACCGTACCTGTCCAGATGTTGCATCCGTACCATCATAGCTAAAACCATATCTATAACCAAAATCATAACTCCGACGCTATTCCATCACAATGGCCCATATGTATACATGTCTGCCACACCCGTGATTGAGACTAAGCTCCCGCGCGATGGTGTGGGTGACGTTATTTTTCCAATGAGGCTAATGTTGGGCTCTCCCCACCCCTTCCCATCCGACACACGGCGGTGGACTCAGCCACTTGGTCTGTCAATGAGGATCGTATTTGTTTTCCCCTACTTGACCATCGATAGTGGAGCCACTGTCTCCAACTAATACCCTCACCTAGTCCAAACACTAGGTAGGCTCGTTACACCTTTGCCATTCTCGGTCTCAGCAATAGAGGGTCTTGGCGCCCTGTAACTGCGCTGCTCTTGCTACTCGACCTGTTGGAAGGGACCCATCGGTTTCGACTTAATTGGTGCAAAATCCATAATAGAACCTCTTGGGTTCAAGGGCACGCCACATGCGGTTTCACAACATAGGGCCCACCACACGCGGTCTCACAACCCATAAACAATATTCATAACAGTACTCCAACTCCTCTGGAACTCGTCTAGGCATATGAACCAACACGTGGGCCCCAAACATCATGATATGCTCATGTATACGTGCCATGGATGCTCATGAAATCAAGCTATTAAATAAGTCGTCATGTAAACCATGTATTGTATGCCACTATGCAGCTTACAC
Organism: Magnolia sinica; assembly: GCF_029962835.1. Classification (NCBI taxonomy): domain Eukaryota; kingdom Viridiplantae; phylum Streptophyta; class Magnoliopsida; order Magnoliales; family Magnoliaceae; genus Magnolia; species Magnolia sinica. The sequence continues at coordinate 27,540,498 of NC_080588.1, forward strand.
TAAGTGTACCATAGTCCTTAGACTTAGAGCCTTATCTCATAGAAGTCGATCTGGACCGTTCATCTCACCCATACATAGGCCGGATCTTGGCATTGACTCCCATAATGAATGGGCCTCAACATGGGCCTAACCCAGGGTCCAACGTCAATTATGTTCTTACATCATGCAATGCATCTCATGCCATCTACATCATAAATGTCTCATATGCCATCTACCTCATGCGTATATCTCATGCCATCTACCTCATGCATCTATCACATGTCATCTACATCATGCATATATCTCATGCCATCTACCTAATGCATCTATCACATGTCATCTACATCATGCATATCTCATGCCATCTACCTCATGCATCTATCACATGTCATCTACATCATGCCATCTAAATCATACATACACCTCACAGACCATCTACATCAAGCATACATCACATGCCCTTATGGGCTTATTACCTTATTGCCAATGGGCCGAATCAAACATGAATATCAACAATATATAATTCACATCCACATCAATCAAACCATAAATCATGCTCATGAGAGTTGGCCCTGCTCATTTAAAGTTGTTGGGCCTTGAAATACTTGAAAATGTCCTTGGTTTTGGGTTCCACATGAGGCTCACATCCTAGCCAATAAAACTGGCATGTTTGGGCGACTCTAATTTGGCCCTAATGGGCCTTGGCAATAGGCCTCACCATGCTGCCCAAGTAATTTGTAGCGTGGGCCCATAATCCATACATCAAAGTGGGCCACATGGGCTGCCAAAACAGAGGGCAATCTAGAACGTACATCATATATATCCTAGCAGGCCTAAAAATGGTCCAACAGTGTGTATGCGCAACATAAGTAATAAAGCGGACTATTTGGGTTGCTAAAAATGGATGGGCAGCGTGTACAAAACCTCGACATCATGGTGAGTCCAATAGCAAGTGGCTCACATGCTGGAAACGGATAAGACACGTACATCACGTTGCTGCCCACTAAGTTTTGGATCAAACTGATATTTGTGTAGTCCCTTTATCTAGGTCTGATGTGACCCTATCAACAGATGGAATGGCAAATAAACATCACCATGGGCCGTGGGAAATTTTCAACAGTAGGTGTCAATTTCCACATTTTTCTAGCAGCGTGGCCCAACTAAGATTTGAATTTGTTTCATTTTGGGCCTCGCCCTTGAAATGATCTGGGAAACCTGATGGACAGGTAGATATAGAATTTATACATCAAGGTGGGGTCTACAGGGTGGCCCCATATATGCGGAAAATGGTGGGCGCAGCAGCACTATATGCTGCTGTCTCACAGCCTTGTACGCTGTGAGAAGCATTGTGTATTGCTGCCTCATTATTATTATTATTATTATTATTATTATTATTATTATTATTATTATTATTTTGTTTTTGTTTTGCCGTCATTACAAGTTTTGTCTCGTAGTGCATTAAGACATTTTGTCTTTTAGTGTTAGGGTTCAACAATGGGTGTTTGATCACCACTGTTTGCAATGGTATGGCCCACCTGATTTCTCGATCTGCCTGAGTTTTGGGCCACTGGCCTAAAATGACCTGGCTCACCAGCTGGATGGAGTGGATTTAGAGTACATATATCAGAGTGGGGTCACCAGCTGCCACCTTTTCATTTATGTGCAGGTGCATACAGTGTGCAATGTTGCACACTGTTTTCACAATGTGCAGCTGCACCGTCTATTTGTTTTTTTTTTTTTTTTTTAAATTTATAAATATTACATAATACACACACACACATATATGTATGTATGTATGTATGTTTGTATCAGAAAAATATGGAAGGTCAGGGATTTTCAGCTGTTGGATGACAAAATAAACATCATGGTGGCCTAGGATGGTTTTCAACGGTTGGATGAGGCCCACGGAGTGGCCCACTTGGTTTTTGGGTCCACCGTGATCATTTTCCTTTAAATAAAGGGTGTAGAGTTGAGATTATAACATTTGGCCCATAGTTTATGCTTGTTAGAGCTTTTCTTTTGTTTCCCATCATATAAAAACTTGATAAATAAAAAATGTCTAGCAGCTTTTGGGACATTTTTATCTTCTCTAAAAGCCTTGGGCTAGGGTTTGTGTAAGTGCATGTTTTCACAAGCGGGACGTATGATTTAGGCAAATCAAAACTGGTGAGAGCTTTAATTATTTGCTGGTTATTGCATTGTTTTTCCTTTCTTTTCAAGTGGAAAGATCTCTATTCTTGGATTGAATGTATTTGGGTATGATTTGGTTCTAAGTTTGTTATGTGCGGTTGACGATTCTCATTTGTTAGTTACACTCTCATTTGTTAGTTACACTAGAAACTTACATTTAGAGCTATTGCTCTTCTCGAGGTTGGTGTCCCTCCACTTTGGTTGTTGAGAGATTGAGCTCCAAGCTCTTTTCTTGTTCTCTCTCTCTCTCTCTCTCTCTCTCTCTCTCTCTCTCTCTCTCTCTCTCACGGATGTCCTCTATCTATTTGATAACTTCTAGTGGATTATAGGTGCTTTGTTCTTTTCTTTCTCTTTGATGAGTTTCTGTCTCCTTTCTGTGTGCTTTATTATTATTATTATTATTTTTTAAATTTTTTTAAAAGAAATATTGGTGTTACTGTTAGAGGGATTGATCAGCCTAGTTTTATATATGGCTAACCAATAACCATGGGCAGGGGGACCTTCATGTGAATGCTCGGGAGTCGGGACACTATTTAGATTATTGTTGTTGATAACTATCCATTATCTTAATGGGTCGTTGTATCCTTCTTTTTTTTCCCTTTAATCAAATTATTGTTATGTATGAAAGAAAGAAACTGAGTTCCTTGGTATTGTAGAACATGTACAAATATATAGTTTTATATTATATATGCTTATTCCTAAATGATTGGCGAAAAGGATTCGTAAAGCTGCACCCAAGTAGTTGGGACAAAATGATGATGACGATGATGCAAGTATGTCTCCCTCAAGCTGCTAGTATATCGCAGTTAGTCCCTGCTGCTTGGGAAACATGTATATTTGATGATTCTGATTGTCCTGATAATCTCTGTAATATTGTGATGACTAACTTGTTTTTTTGCTTATTATGAATCGGATTGGGTAATGTGGATGGCCATCTATAATTATAGTTTAGTATCCATGTGATGAAAATCTTTATTTTACTAGTATTTACTTGCTGCATTATCTTGCTATGGACGGACAACATTTCTCTGCATTTGGCTTCAACACTTGAGCTTGTGGTCATCCTATGCTTCTCATGCTTCTTATGGTATTTGGTTTTCACATATAATTGTGATATATTCCCTTGTCATGGTGGTGCAATATTCAATGGTGTAGAACCAGCTGCCTTCTGGTGTTTAATTTATTGTTGCTACTATCTCATGTTTACATATTTTTACCATATGTTTTAATTGTGTTGGTGACGATGTGCATGCTGAATTATTTAGGGAGCAAGTGCAGTACAAAAACCCAATGAGTGTTAATGGTTGGAGGCGTCCACCGGTTGAGGAGGTTGGGTATCCTTGTAAATTTCTCTTTCCATCTTCTCAATTACTAATGATGTGTGGCATTTCCAGAAGAGGAATAATAGTCCAGATGCATAAGAATTTGAAACTGATATGCCCATTTCATACAAGTGGGTCCAAAAGTTCATTGATTCAGACTGTTTATCTTATTGGACCCTTTTCCAGATGGATCATGATTTGCAAATGTTCTAGATTGGAAAATCCTAGACATCGAACCTTTGCCCTTTTTCTGGATGATTGTAGTATTTTTCTTCATTGTCTATTTCTGGGAACTCATGAAAGCATTAGGAAGCTCTAATCTAGAGAACCTTGGACAAATCTACCAACTAAAATATGGAGCATAAAGTCCAGTCTGATGACCGAACTGAAGAAGAAAAACAGAACACCCCCCCCCCCCCCACACTAAACGATGATGATATTTCTTCTTCTTCTTTCTTTTTTTATTTTTTTATTTTATTTTATTAAAAGGCCGCAGCCAAACACTATGCAGGAAAAACAAAAAATACAAATGTACAACCATAGAGTACAAATAAAACAAAAAATCCAATTGAACTTCCCACTTAAGAATTTCTTACTTCCTCCGACTCCTTTACAATGAGAATCACCTTCCTGATAACAGATTTAACACTTCCCTTTTTATTTCTAAAACACCGATCATTCCTTTCCCACCATAGAGCCCAAAGGACTGCTAAGAAGCTTATCCTCCACACTCTTTTCCCCACCTTCCCTATTCGCCCACCATGCCAAGATAAGAGAAAATCCTTTATCGATCTTTGGGAGCACCTAAATGGCCGCAAAAGATGATTCCACACCTCCCATGCAAAAGAACAATGGATAAAGAGATGATCTACTGATTCCGCATCTTTTTAGCACAAGAGACAAACATTAGGGAGAATCATGTTCCTCTTATGCAAGTTATCAATTGTTAGCACTCTGTTTGATGCAGGACACATGATTTAATGCCAGCATGCAACATGGAGATTATGAAAGAGTACATAAAGTAATTCAATTAATAAAAGATGCTAACCTACCAAGTAATTAAGATTAAAAAATAGGAAATAAAATCTTATTTAACCTAAATCACATGCCCGCATGCTAAGAAATCACATAAATCAATTAAAACTAGGACCGATGGAAGGATAGAACTTCCAATTTAGCATAGGCGCGTTACACAGTCAAGGGAGAGATTTGTAAGTTTTATGATTAGGGTTAGGAAGGGGAAAATTTGAAATTTGAAGAATTAGAGTTCATGGGAATTGAGAATTTTGGAATTAGATTTTTTTTTTTTTTTTTGAAATTGGGGAAAATCTAGGAAAATTAGGGATTTTAGGTTTAGGGTTAGGGTTTTGAGAATAGAAGAAAGGGGTTTTGATATAAGGATGATGAAAGCCAAAAGGGGCTAGGTGGGATTCGCACGTGTGGCCGTACGGTCACATTTGCGGCATGGGGTGGATGGGTTTAGGTTGGTTAGGATTTGGATTGTGGATGGGTATGAGAAAGTTGGGTTTGGGATAAGACTAAGATTTGAGATGGGAGAATGAAGAACCTGAAGAAAGTACCTAGATGTGGGAGAAAAGAGAAGGTGTGGGGATAGGTGGTGACCTCGCACCTCCGTTGATGAAGATTAGCCTCGCACCAATCTTCCTTCCAAATCACATGGAAGTATCTTCAAATCGCATGAAGATGACAGAATAAAGCAAGAGCTTTTCTCTATCTTTCTTTCTTTCTTTCTTTTTTTTTTTTTTTTTTTTTTTTTTTTTTTTAATCACGAAATTCAATAGGGTTGGAAGTCCACCCCCATATGCTTTTATTATTAAAAATTCAGAACTAAAAATTCAGCATAATTACAACTATGCCACTCACTTAAGTGAAGTGGCCCATCATTCAAAATAAGAAAACTAAAACATATATTATCAATCTCAACCATCAAATAACTCTTAAAAATAACAAAAAACATAAAGAAATCAAGATCAGAGTCCAAGGGGCCCGGATCTAAAAGATTTGGTGGCTCGATGGCCTGATTGACAAGATCCAACGGTCAGATCGACATGAAATAAAAATCCTATGACAAAAATGATCTCTTAAGTAGCCCACATGCATCATCCCCAAGTAGGGTCTTCCTGATGCACGTCCAATGCATGTGGGGTCTTCAAACTAGCTCGACGAGCCCCATGTGGAACTCGTCTCTCATCCACAAAGAAAGCTGCGCTAATGTGGGTTGTCGTATCCGTCTTTGGGACACCTGACTAGGTCCTCTGATGTGCCCATCACTATTCCTCCCAACAAGCCAACCAAAAACCGCCACCTTCGAGGTAGTGTCGTATCGCCATAGCCAAGATGTAGGGGCTGCCCCAATAAAGCCGTCCTTATCACACATAGATCTATAAAATGATCTAACTGAAAATGAACCTGACTTTCTTTTAGCCATTTTATGGAATCCGGCTCTAATAGCCTTCGAGAAACCTTCTCTAACAATGGAAGAAGTTGCAAAAGTTCTTCAAATTCTTCATTGGGTAGGTTCCTTCTACAGCACGAAGACCAAGTGACTATTCCATCCCTCACCGAAAAACAACTATTAACCTTCATCCCCTCTTTTGAAGCTAACCCCGCTAATAATGGGAACCTCTCACACAATCTCTCATCTCCCACCCACCTATCCCTCTAAAAGCTGATACTTTTACCATCCCCTAAACTGAAGCCTTTACCTTCCCATACTTTATCTTTCAATGATGCCACCGACCCCCTTCCTCTACCTCGTATATTCTAGCTAAGATGATCAATACAAAGAGGATCCTTTTATCCACCAACCCCCTTCCTCTACCCCATATGTTCTAGCTAAGACCTCTCTCCATTTGGCTCCCCTATCCTCCCCAAACCTCCAAACCCATTTCCCCAACAAAGCTAGATTCATCTCCTCTAGTTTCCTAATTCCTGCCCCCTCTTAATCCGTTGGTTTGCAAACCTCATCCTATTCCAGAAGATATAACTTTTGTTTGTCACCCGACCCTTTCCAAAGAAAATCCCTCCTCTTTTCCAGCATATTAAGAATACACTTTGGGCACTTAAAAATAGACATGAAGTAGACCAGGAGATTCGACATTGATGCTTTGATCAGAGTCATTCTCCTACCCATTGATAGACACCTTGCTTTCCATTTGGACACCTTCCTATCACATCATTCAATCACTTTGTCCCACATGTATTTCACCGGTTTTCAAATACATAATGGTAAACCAAGGTAGGTCGTCGGAAAAGAAGTTTCCCGAAAACCGAACTGTAACGAGAAATCCCGGGCATGTTCTTTGGATATCTCAACTCCCATAAGCTCACTTTTGATGATATTCACCTTCAAACTAGAAACGACCTCAAAATTGATAATTATAGAACAAAGATTTTGCAAAAAGAAATCCTCCGCCTTACAAGGTAAAAAACATATAATTTGTATACCGAATATGGGATATTTGAAGATTTGAAGAATCCACCCCAAAGCCTTTAACCAAACCAATCTGTACACCTCTATCTATCATATTGCTAAGAGCCTCCATAATTGTGAGAAAAAGAAAAGGTGATAGAGGAATAGGATCGCCCTGCCGAAGCCCTCGAGAAACTGTAAAGAACCCTTTTGGCGAGCCGTTCACTAAAACCGAAAAATTTGACGATCTCACACATTTTTGTATGATTGTATCCAAAAACACCACTTTGGACCACACCCCAACCTTTTCAGCATGTAGTCTAGAAATGCCCGATCTACATGGTCATATGCCTTTTCGATATTGAGTTTGCACACTATACCTTTCTCCCCATTTCTATAGCACGAATCTACCCATTCATTCGCCAATAGAGAACAATCAACAATTTGCCTTCTGTCCACAAAAGCCCCTTGAGACTCCGATATAATATCGCCCAAAACCTTTCAAAATCTAGAAGCCAAGACTTTTGTTAGAATTTTGTAGGGTCTCCTAGCAAACTAATAAGACAAATCTTTCAAGCATTCCTCACCTTCCTTTTTGGGGATCATTGCTATGAATGTCGCGTCAAGTTGTGGTGCTATTACAACCTTCTCATAGAATTCCTGCATAAAACCTATCACATCCACCTTCACACACTCCCAAAATTTTGAAAAAATGCTAGAGGAAAACCATCCGACCCCATCCGCAACTCGGCCACTACTTTCTTTATTTCTTCTTTCGAAAAAGCCTTTTCCAACGAATTCGCCTCTTCCGTCGACATTGATTGAAAATCTAAGTTGTCAAGGGCTGGCCTGCGTCTGTTTTCTTTTGTCGAGAGGTCTTTATAGAACTAGACTATGGAGTCGCAAATGTTCTTTTTCCCTTTTATCCTCCCCATCTACTAATGTCTAATAACGAAGAATTCTTATTGGCTTTCGCTCTCGCACTAGCCATCGCATGAAAGAACTTTGTATTCTTGTCTCCTGCTTTAAGCCATGTTGCCCTCGACCTTTGCCGCCATTTTATTTCTTCCTCTCTCAATCTAGCATTTTATTTTGCTCTATATACCTCCCTCCAAGCAACTTCCTCCTCTGCTAGACTTTCATTCTCTTCTTTGGAATCTAGTTTTTGGATTGTTGAAAGGAAATTAGGTGATCCAAAAACGGCCTAGGCAAAGCGCATTGATGCATCAATGGATATTTATTTGCCCATTCCATGGAGATAAGGAACCTATCTAATCTTGACCTTGTGGGCGACACTTGCCCATTGGACCAAGTGAATTTAGCACCTCCCATCAGAAGATCTATCATCTCATTCTTCGTTATCCAGTTTGAAAGTTCTTCATACTTCTTGAAATGCGGCCTTCGTTAGATTTTTCATGGAGAAAACGGACTACGTTAAAGTCGCCTCCCACTCACCATGGAAGATCCCATTTGTTTCAACATGTAGTTAATTATGTCCAGAAATCATCGCGATATTTTGGTTTGCATGGCCCGTAAATTGCTATAAATAACCATCTAAAATCAGATCCCCTCTATCTCAACACCATCGACGTCAAGACATTCCATATCCTGCTATCCTCTTTGCTCCAGATCGCTGAATCCCAGATCAATAGTATCCCTCCCGCTGAATCCCAATCCCCTCTCTCAATACCACCGACGTAGTATCCTATATCGCTCCATGACATTCCCCTTCAATATGCGTCATCCTCATACGAAAGACGATTAGAAGCAACATGGAAAGCAACCTGATTGTTATAATATAATGGGATGGGAGTAACAATCACAATTCTCAGAGCTAGATTAAGAGACTTTAGCCTAAGAACTTCACATTTAGCATGACCCGTGGAGTGGTATTTAGCTTCGGCTAATGAACAAGCAATTATTGGCTTCTTCTTTCTCTTTGAAGAAACAAGATTACTGCCAACAAGGTACAATAACCTGTAGTGGAGTTGTGCTCATTTGAAGATCCAGTCCAATCCTCATCACAATACGCACTGACATGAAGATAGTGATGATCAACATAGAGAACCCATTTCCAGTGCTAACTTGATGTAGCGAAGAACGCAATAGCCGACATCGAGATGGTGAGAAGATGGAGCTTACATAAGTTAGCTTGCCACACTCAAGACATATGTTGTATCTAGACAAGTTATTGTTAAGTAAGTTAGTTTTCCCACCAGTGGCAATACATGCTCGAATCTGAGACTCTTTGACTCCTAATAATGAAGACGATGATTGACCTCTATTGGTTCATTTGTAGGTTGAGTACCCAACGTACCCAGCTCCTTGAGAAGGTCAATAACATACTTCCGTTGCAAAATGAATATCCGTTTCTTGGACCAAGTACTTAAGCCCAAATCTTTAGTTAAAAAAAATCCTCGCAAGAAAGTTATCTACAACAATTATCTCAAGTTCACTATCACTTGTGAGGACTATGTCATCCACATAAATTGCTAAGATAGTAGAAGAAGAGCTGGTCCATTTGAGAAACACCGAAGGATCACATGAGCTACGATAAAAAGAAATATGAGGGTTAGCTGATGGGGACATCATGCACATGCCCCCTCTATGCACGTATTCAAGGAGGCGAGCCCCACTTTCGATTTCGATCGACGACGACATCTTTGGAGGGCCTCATAATTAGGGGGCTGCGTTATGGAGCATTAGAGTGGACCTGATCATCACATAGATTCTACCATCGGATCTCATGATCGTGGCCCACTACTTTAGATGATCTAGGATTTTGAGTTTTGACTATTTTTGTTATTAGAAACTTCATGAACGTCTTTGATTGCTTAGATTAGTATTTACTTGCTTTAGCTTTGATATTAGTGTGCGCACATGACGCAAGGGTAATTCTTTCTTTGGGTTTAGGTTTTTCTTATAAATATAGCAATCCCAAGTAGGTATGGCAATGATATTTTATGATTAAAAATTCTTGCGTTTCTCTCACTCTCTTTGGGTTGAAGAATCGAATTGGGTGCGAAGCCCTTCCTTCCTCGAAGGGCTATCTACCGTGGTGTGAAGCCATATCTGCTCCAAATCCTCTCCATCTTCTAACACATCTCCTCCATCACCCTCTACACCCCTTTCACCATCTATTTCACCCGTTTTTGCATCTACGTTTTCTACTACAACAGTGCACAAGAAGATTTTCAGATTCTGGCCCATCTGAGGGGCTGAAACTTCGGCGGAGTACTACGCACAGACCTTGTGACGGATCGACGTGAAACTTGGTATGGAGGCAGCCCATCCCTGCCCGATCCTAGCTTAGAAGTCGGTTTCTGACTTTGTGGGCCCCACACACGTTCAGATGACCTGTCATGCACATGCGTCCAGGCCCATCTGCAATCCAGCACTGGTGGTTCATCCCAGGTTCTCTTTCTCCTCTATTTCCTTCTCTTTTGACTAAAAAAAACCCCTTAATCCAAATCCCTAACCCTAAAGAGTCCCAAATCCCTATTATCCCCATTTTTCAAACCCTAGATTTTCCCCCAAATTGAAGCTTAGTGAATCTCTTGACTTGGGAACAATCCTTTGCAAGAATGGATGATTCTTACACTCCTTTGGGCTTGTTTGACTTTTAATTTTATTTGATCCAGCCCTAAACTTATGTAGGCTTGGACCCCCATAGATTCCCATTTTTGAATGTTTGGTAATATGTAGGATGTGGAATTTTGTGACTGTTTAAAAGTGGTATAATCTCAAGCTTGATCTCTTGCATTCCATATTTAATTTCATGTCCTGCATCAAATTTGGTATCAGAGCCCAAGGTTGTCATAGGGGAATACAATGCATGATTAGGGGTTAGTTCATTTTTTTAATGCACCACAACCATTCATTTAGGGCTGTTTAAAGCTCCATAATTCATGATATAGGCTGCTGAAATTTCTGTTATCAAAAAGTTAGCAATTCACATTGCTGAAGTTTCTGTTATCCATTTATTTCGACAGCCATATTGCTGGATTTTTGTAGAGTTGCGTAATTTCGTCCATATAGCGTCCTATAGGTTCATCTAATGTCATTAGGGTGCATATAGTGGAGTCTAGGCGCATATAGTTTCATCTTAGGACCCCTTGAGTTGTGTAGTGCATGCCCAAACGTATTGGACGCGGCTTTGGTCTGCACCCCATCATGAACACCGAGCAACTTACCGAGTCTCTCAGAAGAATAACCCAAAAGTTGGACGCCATGGATGCAAGCATCAAAGCATCTTCACAACAGGTTATTAATCATTTGGACCAATTAGATGCACATGTTCATCAGGTTGAAACCTCCACCCGAGCAAACACCACCATTGGTGAAGATACCCAATCTCAAGCAGGTGGTTAGGAGGATAGACAAAGGAATGGGAGTGGCCAAGGAAATAGACGTGGGCGCGCACCCGTGCACCCACCCCGTGAGGGGTATCATGATCATTATAACCCAGATGCGCAACTCCTCAAGGGGGTTAGGGTAGAGGCCCCTATGTTTAATGGCCACTTGGATCCTAAAGTTTTTTTAGATTGGTTGGCAGATATGGACCACTATTTTGAGTGGTACGACATGTCGAATGCTTGCCGAGTACGATTTGCTAAGATGAAGCTTGTAGGCCAAGTAAAGAGGTTTTGGACTACCGTGGAACGAAAGAAAGAAAGGTTGAGGGAACCCTCAATAGTCTATTGAGAAGAAATGAAAAAAATTCTAAAAGAGAAGTACCTCCCTTTCTCTTATCACTTGAGGCTGGTTGAAGATTGGCAGTCTCTTCGACAGGGTTCCATGAGTGTGGCTGAATACATTGAGAAGTTCAAAGAGTACTTGACTCGGTGTGAGGTTGAAGAGGATCCCGTGCTCACTCTTGCTCGATTTAAGACGGGCCTTCATTCTGACATTAGGAGAGGGTTGCTCACTAAAGACATAGACACTCTTGAACAGATGTATCAAGTGGTGTTGGAGGTCGAACAATACCTCAAGGCATCCGTGGGAAGGCGGTTTGAGTCCTGTGATTCTGGTGCTAAGGCGAATCCTTCTGGGGCTAAGCCTAACACTGGATATCAATACAAGCTTTCTAGTAGTTCTCAGTCTAGGCCCAAGGATGATAAGCGTAAAGGAGTTGTTGTGCCTAGCTCGCATAGAGGCGATGCGACTAGGTGTTTTAGATGTTAGGGGTTTGGTCACTTTACCCACTAGTGTGGCACAAAAGAGGGCACCAAGGTGTTCTTTATTGATGGGTAAGTAGAAGTAGTGCCCCCAGAAAGTGACCGTGAGGAGGAAGAATATGAGCCAGCGGAGATCCCTAGTGATGAGGAAGAGGGAGCGCAAGAGACCGCGACACTTGCAATTGTTTGTTGCGCCTTTACACAAGCAAAGAATATCGACGATTGACGCCGTAACACGATCTTCTATACCTATGCAAAATATGATGATAAGAGTTGCAAGATGATCGTTGATAGTGGTAGTTGTGCCAATGTGGCATCAATTGGCACTATGAGTTGTTTGGGTTTGAAGCTTAAAGCCCATCCCCAACCGTATAAGGTGTCTTGGGTTGATGAGACTTCTATTCCACTCTTGCACTGTTGTCTTGTTCCTATTCAGTTTGGATTATATAAAGACTCTCTGGTGTGATGTTGTTCCCGTGGATGTTGGCCACATCATTTTGGGTAGGCCCTGGCTCTATGACAGGGATGTCACCATATTTGGTCATTTGAATGTGTGTACATTCTGGTTTGAGGGCAAGAAAGTCAAGCTAAATCCTTTCCCACCCAAGAACACGACTGGAAAGGAATCCATCACAAAGAGTGGTGCGAGCGGCTTGAAGGAATGGAAGGAATCGAAGTCCAAAGTCTAAGCTTCTCCATATTCTAAATGCCAAAGACTTTGAGCGAGAGACTGAATCAGACTCGATGGTGTACGCCCTTAAGGCTAGGGAGAGTGCACCAGAGGCTAGTGTAGAGTTATCCACTGAGGCTATTTCGGTAGTGGATGAGTTTCGGGATGTCTTTCCTGATGATCTATCGGATGAGCTTCCCCCTATGAGGGATATACAACACGCCATTGATTTAGTCCCTAGAGCGACTCTACCAAACCTCCCTCACTACATAATGAACCCAAAGTAGCATGTAGAGTTGAAGAAGCAGGTTGATGAGCTCCTAGAAAAGAGTTTCATTCGAAAGAGCATCAGCCCGTGTGCTGTGCCCGCCCTTCTTACACATAAGAAGGATGACACATGGAGGATGTGTGTTGATTGTAGGGCCATTAACAAAATCACAATCAAGTATTGGTTTCCCATACCGCGTCTTGATGACATGTTGGACATGATGGCCAACTCTACTATCTTCTTGAAAATTGACCTCAAAAATGGTTATCACCAAATCCGTATACGCCATGGCGACGAGTGGAAGACGGCCTTCAAGATGAAGGATGAGCTATACAAGTGGCTAGTCATGCCTTTTGGGCTGACTAATGCCCCGAGTACTCTCTTGCGTGTGATGACCCAAGCATTGAGGCCCTTCATGGGGAAGTCCTGGTCGTCTAATTTGATGATATCCTGATTTATAGCATGACCAAGGAACAACACCTCACCCATTTGAGGCAGGTTTGTGGGATCCTTAGAGCTGAAAAATTGTACGCCAACCTAAAGAAGTGTGTGTTTATGTCTAGCAGTGTTATCTTCTTAGGTTTTGTTGTGTCAGCTGAGGGTGTGTTGGCGGATCCCAAGAAAGTTAAGGCCATTATCAATTAGCTTGAACCTCGCAATATTCACGAGGTGCGCTGCTTTCACAGCTTGGCCACCTTCTATAGGTAGTTCATTCGAGGCGTCAGTTACATTATGGCTTTCGTCATGGATTGCATAAAAAAAAAAGAGTTTCAATGGACGAAGGCAGCCTTGATGACCTTCAACGAGATAAAGGCTAAGATGACCGAGGCTCCAGTCATGCGACTTTGAAATTTTTCGGAAGTTTTGGAGGTCGCATGCAACGCGTCAGGAGTTGGTATAGGAGCAGTACTTGGTCAGGAAGGGCACCCTGTCGCCTTTTTTAGTGAGAAACTGAATGAGGCGAAGTAAAAATACTCCACCTATGACAAAGAATTCTATGCGGTAGTGCAGTAGTTGCGCCACTGGCATCACTATCTATTGCCGTAAGAATTCATCTTGTTCTCAGATCACGAGGCCTTGCGATATCTAAATTCTCAGAAGAAATTAAATCCTAGGCACACCAAGTGGGTCCAGTTCCTTCTAGAGTACACTTTTGTGCGCACAAGGCCAGTGTAGAGAATAAGCTTGTCGACGCGTTGAGTCGTCGAGTCGCGTTACTCAATTTCTCGAGTGTTGAAGTCACGGGGCTTGAGCGTGTCAAAGAAGATTATTTTGAGTGCCCAGATTTTGGAGTTGTGTACGCATCATTGTTAGAGAGTCCATCAGGAGCCAGCAATAAGTATTTGATATTGGACGGATATTTGTTTAGGAGTGACCGTTTGTATATACCTCGCACTTCCCTCCGCGATTTTCTTGTTTGAGAGTTACATTCAGGAGGCATCGCAGGTCATTTTGGTCGAGACAAGACCATTGCCCTAGGGGAGGATAGATTCTATTGGCCAAGCCTCAAGCGAGATGTGACCAAAATTATAGGGTAGTGTCGTACTTGTCAATTGGCCAAGCAAAAAAAGCAGAATACAGTGCTATACATACCTTTGCAAGTTCCATTCGCCCCTTGGCAAGACATCAGTATGGACTTCGTGCTTGGGCTCCCCAAGACCATTCGAAAACACGATTCCATATTTGTTGTCGTGGACCGTTTTTCTAAAATGGCCCACTTCATCCCTTGTTCAAAGACTTTTGACGCATCCCATGTTGCCAAATTGTTCTTTAGTGAGGTTGTCAAACTTCATGGGTTACCTAAAACCATGGTGTCTAACCGTGATATACGGTTCATGAGTTATTTTTGGAAGACACTATGGCATATGATGAATACTCGGCTCCAATTTTCTTCTGCTTACCACCCTCAAACTGATGGTCAGACTGAGGTGGTCAATAGGAGCCTAGGAAATTTGCTCAGGTGTTTAGTGGGGGAGCACACCAGAATGTGGGACACTGCACTACGTATCCCCCAATTTGCATATAATAGTTCTGTTAATAGATCCACAGGTTTAAGTCCTTTTGAAGTCATTACTGATTATAAACTTAGAAAACCTATTGATCTTGTCCCTATGTCCCTGTCCCATAGGCCATAAGAGTCTACAGGGTCCTTTGGACATCATATTCATTCACTGCATCAAGAAATCAGGTGAAGGATCAATACTAGTAATGAACAATACAAATTTTCTGCAGACCAACATAAACGATTCAAGGAATTCAATGTAGGAGACTCTATGCTGGTCCGCATCAGGCCAAAGCGATATCCTCAGAGAATTGTTCGGAAATTACACGTGCGTAGCGCTGGACCATTCAAAATTATAAAACGAAACGGTCCCAATGCGTATGTGGTAGATCTTCCACCTTCCATGGGAATTAGTTCCACATTCAATGTAGAGGATCTACTTTCATTTCAGGGGACCACTGCCACATTGTCCAGCCTTTCACCTAACCATCCCAGTTCCTCAGATCTTTCCCTTGACCTATAGCCTCTTCGCGACCCATCTTCCCAGCCTTTACCTCATATACCTACCCTTTCCACATCCAGAGAAGAGATAGAGGATATTTTAGACCATCAGATTGTATCGACGTTGGACGACAGTTTTCAAAAGTTCCTTGTCAAGTGGAAGTCACGCCCAACTTCAGACAGTACGTGACTCATTGAGGAGGAACTTTAGAGACTTGATCCAGACATCTTAGAGCGGTTCAGGAGCTTTGTTTTGCCAGTGGCGAAACCTTTGTAGTCGGAGAGAGTTAATGGGGACATCATGCACACGCCCCCTCTATGCACGTATTCGAGGAGGAGGCGAGCCCCACTTTTGATTTCGATCGACGACGACATCTTTAAAGGGCCTCATAATTAGGGGGCTGCGTTATGGAGCATTGGAGTGGACCTGATCATCACATAGATTCTACCATTGGATCTCATGATCGTGGCCCACTACTTTAAATGATTTAGGATTTTGAGTTTTGACTATTTTTTGTTATTAGAAACTTCATGAACGGCTTTGATTGCTTAGATTAATATTTATTTGCTTTGGCTTTGGTATTAGTGCGCGCACATGACGCAAGGGTAATTCTGTCTTCTTTGGGTTTAGGGTTTTCTTATAAATATAGCAATCCCATGTAGGTATGGCAATGATATTTTATGAATAAAAATTCTTGCATTTCTCTCTCTTTGGGTTGAAGAATCGAATTGGGTCCAAAGACCTCCCTTCCTCAAAGGGCTATCTACCGTGGTGCGAAGCCACATTCGCTCCAAATCCTCTCCATCTTCTTAGGCATTGCCTCCATCACCCTCTACACCCCTTTCACCATCAGTTTCACCCTTTTTTGCATCCACGTTTTCTACTACAACAGTGCACAAACAGATTTTCAGATTTTGGCCCATATGAGGGGCCGAAACTTCGGCGGAGTACTACGCACAGACCTTGCGATGGATCGACGTGAAACTTGGTATGGAGGCAGCCCATCCCTGGCCGATCCTAGCCTAAAAGTTGGTTTCCGATTTTGTGGGCCCCACACACGTTCGGATGACCTGTCACGCAAGTGTGTCCAGGCCCATCTGCTGTCCAGCGTGTGTGGTTCATCCCAGGTTCTCTTTTGACTGAAAAAAACCCCTTAATCCAAATCCCTAACCCTAAAGAGTCCCAAATCCCTATTATCCGCAATTTTCAAACCCTAGATCTTCCCCCAAATTGAAACTTAATGAATCTCTTGAGTTGGGAGCAATCCTTTGCAAGAATGGATGATTCTTACACTCCTTTGAGCTTGTTTGGCTTTTAATTTTATTTGATCCAGCCCTAAAGTTGTGTGGGCTTGGACCCCCATAGATTCCCCTTTTTGAATGTTTGATAGTATGTTGGATGTGGAATTTTGTGACTGTTTAAAAGTAGTATAATCTCAAGCTTGATCTCTTGCATTCGATATTTAATTTCATGTCCTGCATCATTAGCTTTGCTGAATTTTTCAAACCACACCCGAGAGGACACTTAAGACCATATAAGGCCTTTCTTGACTTGCTCACCTTTGCATTTGGTCGAAGAGAATGAAATGCAAGAGGAAAAGACATGTATACCTCTTCATGGAGATCAATGTGGAGAGAGGTATTCCTCACATTTAATTGATGAAGATGCCATTTATAATGAACAACAATAGAGAGAATGCGAACTGAGTTCGGCTTGGCAACCGATGTGAATGTCTCATGATAATCTACTCCAAACAGCTAGGTGAACCCCTTTGCCACTAGATGGGCTTTATGTTTGGTAGTGGATCCATCTAGGTTATATTGTGTTATACTTTAATATGTTATACCCATAGAGAATGCAATGCATTTATTTGAGTATGTGCATGTACACAGTGTTGTGTGCTCTTGAGGAGTATGTAGGTGTGTTTCATACCATTTCAGTCGTGGGCCCATATTTGGGGCAGATTTGTGGGCCACCCTTTGTATAGAAATGGGCATGATGATGGCCACCATTGGAACATTTGTAGGGCCTACCTTGATGCATGTATTATGTCCACACTATAGGCCCGCCTTGTTGTATGTATTGTATTTGTGCTACCCACGGGCTGACCTTGTTGTGCCTTGAGGCCCACCTTGATGTATGTGTAGTGGGTGCACCATGGGCCTACCACTTAGATGTATGTGTTGTATTGGTGCCATGGGCCTACATCAACCCTGATGTATGTAGGTGCCCGACAGCAGGCCCTCCTTGATATAGGTGTTGTATGTGCGCCTTCTTGTTGTATGTGTTGTAGTTGTGCTGTCCCACCTTGGGACCCACCCTTGTAGTATGTGGGGCCTGCCATTCAGGTCCCATGCCATGCCTATGTTGAGCCCAACTTAGGCCCATTCTTGTAGATTATAGGCCGCCCTCGTGGGCCTTGTTTGGGAATAGTTGTAGGACCCACTTTGATGTTCATCTCGGGCTTACTGTGATCGCTGATGGACTGTACGATTGTCACTCTGTTTGGATGCCAAGGAGGTTTATATAGATGTGAAAAATGCATTCTTATATGGTGATCTTGTCAAGGAGGTTTATATAGATCAACCCCTTGATTTTTCTATGCCTCTCGATCTTCACGGTTCGCCCCTTGTGTGTTGCCTAAAGAAATCAATTTATGGTCTCAAACAGCCTCCACGTACTTGATTTGATAAGTTCAGTCGTGCTTTTCTAGACTTTGGATTTATTCGTAGCTAAGCCGATTCTCTATTCATTTGTTGTTGACCCACAGGGGTTATGGTGTTGATTGTCTTTGTGGATAACATTATGTTGTTTGGAGATGATATTGAGGGAATGGTGGCTGTTAAATCTTTCCTCAATACTCGATTTAAGATCAAAGACCTTGGGACTCTTCGGTATTTTTTGGGGATTGAAGTTGCTCGATCAAAGTCGAGAGTGGTGCTCTCTCAAAGGAAATATGCCCTTGATCTACTCTCAGAGACAAGGATGCTAGGATGCAAGCCTGGATACTACTTAGAAAATCAGTCCTTATGATGCTGCACTCCTCTCTAATCCAGGGATGTATTGTCGGTTAGTTTTTCGACTTATTTAACTATTACTAGGCCGGAACTTTCTTATGTTGTGAGTATTATTAGTCAATTCACGTATAACCTTCGTACCACACATCTAATGACAATGTATCGTATACTTGTATCTCAAGTCCGCTCCTGGTAAAGGTTTGTTTTTTTCAGCAACATGGTCATCTTCACCTTTCTAGTTACTTCGATGCTGACTGTGCTAGTAGTTTACATGATTGACAATCTACATCTAGGTACTATACATTTGTAGTGGCAATATTGTCACCTGGAAGAGTAAGAAGTAGTCCTTTGTTGTGTGATCTTCTGTCGAAGGTATGTATAAGGCAATGGCTCATGCGACGTGTGAACTTGTTTGGCTACGAACCCTTTGACATGAACTTGTCTATAATCCTTCAAGTCCCATTCTTTTGCACTATGATAACTAGGCCGTCATTCACATTACCAACAATTTAGTGTTACATGAGCACATGAAGCACATTGAGATTGATTGTCACTTCATTCGAAAAAAGGTCTCTAATAAGGAAATTGCGATTCCCTTTGTTCGCTTCTAGAAATAGCTGGCCGATGTCCTTACCAAGTCTCTCAGTTGAGATGCTCTTCTCCGACAAGTTGGGCATGATCGTCATCTATGCTCCAACTTGAGGGGGAGTATAGAGAATGCAATGTATTTATTTGGGTGTGTGCGCATGTACACGGTTTGTGTGCTCTTGAGGAGTATGTAGGTGTGTTTCTAGTAATATAGTAAAAGTTGTGTTAGGGCTTGTGGCCCTAACACAACAACAGTTTGCAGTGTGCTTCTCTCTCAAAACTCTCCTCTCATACTTCTCCCTCTCTTCCTACTCTTCTCTTCCTTCCACTTCCTAAATCTCTCAAGTCAACTATACCCATTTTCACCCAACACATGTTTGTCATTTGGCAAATTTGTGTTGATCCTAAGTCCATTGCTTCTGAAGAGCTGCCATCTATTTGATCATAGCAGCTCTCTAACAAGGATTAGCTAGGGCATTTGCAACTCGAGAAGGGGGCAAATCTAGTGGATATAGATGAAAGTAGAACATGGAAAGATGGTGGTATTTTCTGATAGGAAACAAAGTTATTGATTGGATGTGAAGTACACAACGTTTAGCTTTGTGAAGGGTAATTGGTAACTCAAGGAGGATGATAATGGAGCTGACAATTGAGCCAAGTCGGAGGATAATTGGTGAACATCCATCTGTTGTTTTTATTCCCCGTGCTTTCTGCATGCATACACTTTAACGGCCTTTCTACAGACTCAGAAGAAACTTGAATGGGATTGGAGAAATTCTTAATGATTGGAAACAGGAGAGTATCATCACAAGAGGGAAAAGTGTTGGTTGTCTTTGGACTAAAACAAAGGATGTTCTCAAGGAATGTGATATCCACGGAGACGACTTTTTTGAGTCATAGGGCGCTAACACTTTTATCCCTTCTGTGTCTGTGCATATCCCAAGAAGACACACCTAATGGACCGAGGACCTGATTTATCTCTAAACGTGTGCAAACACCCAAACACTTTGGGAGGAAGGCTGAACAACAATAAATCAGGTTTCAGGAGGGTAACTATTTCCAAGTATGGGTTCATCATCCTATCAATCCAGTGGGCAATGGCAAGAATGGCTGGCTTCATCCTCGTAGATCTTGGGAACCATCATCCCCACTAATATGGATCCGGTTATTTAGAAAAATGCTGATTCTTTCTTTCAACTACCTCATTTTGTTGGGGTGTATATGGGCAAAAAATTTGGAATGTTAACACTTAGACAAGTAGCTTTGCATATCATGGCGTAGATATTCCTTGACATTATCCGACTAGAAAACTTTTACCCTAGCATTAAATTGGGTATGGACAAGCTTATGAAATGATCTAGCAATAAGTGATACTTTAGTTATATTTTTCATCAAATATATCCAACAAAATCTAAAATAACCACAAAAAAATTAAATATTTATAACCGAAAATAGAAACAATTGGGATAGGACTGCATACATTAGAATCATCATCATCATCTAAGCCTTATCCCAATTAATTGGGGTTACATGAATCTTATTACCATTCCACCCTATCAAGGCTAGATCTTCAATCAAACCATAGGTCATCAAGTTCTTTCTTACTACCTCCATCCACATCCTTCTGGGCATTCCCCTTGTCCTTTTAGAGCCTTCACCTTGTACTGAACTCCTTAACCGGCAACGGTTCTTGGTCTCTGTTACACATGACCAAACCATCTAAGTGTACTTTCCCTCATCTTATTACCTATGTGGGGTACTACTGCTATGTTCCCTGGAATGCATTCATTTCTAATTCTATCCTTCTTCTTCTTGCCACTCATCCATCTCAACATCCTCATTTCACCTACACTCATCTTATGAACATGTTCTTTAACTGGCCAACATTCTATCCCATAACATGGCTAGTCTTATAACTATCCCTATAAAATTTACCTTTCAGTTTGAGTGGTTCACGATAATAACATAAAACTCCAGAAGCATATCTCCATTTCTTCCACCCTGCTTGAATTCTATAGGCAACATCCTTTTCAATCTCTCCACTCTTATGAATTATTGACCCAAGGTATTGAAAGTGGCCATTTTGGGAAACTTCTTGGTCAATAATCTTAACTACTTCCTCATTTTCACTCCTATGGTTACTAAAATTGCACTCTATATACTCAGTTTTGGTCCGACTAATGTTAAATCCTTTAGATTCTAAAGCATCCCTTCATAAATCTAGCTTTGTGTTTACACCCTCCCTCGTTTGGTCAATCAAAACTATGCCATCAATAAACAACATACACCATGGGATCTTGTCTTGCAAATGCCTCGTTAACTCGTCCATAACCAATGCGAGAAGGGTACAAGATCAATGCCGACCCCTTGTGTAAGCCTACAATAATTAGGAACTCACTTGTCTCTCTACTAGTGGCCCTCACATTTGTTATCGCTCCCTCGTACTTATCCTTAATAATGTTAATATATCCTATTGAGATTCCTTTCCCAACACCCACTAGATTAACTCTCTAGCGACCCTATTATATTCAGTCAATAAAGACTGTGGATGTCATCCTCCTCTCCCTATTTTCTCCATAAATTGTCTAAGTACGAAAATAGCTTTAGTGGTAATCTTCGAGGCATGAAACCCAACTAATTATCTGATACATTTGTCTCATGCCTTGGTCTTTTGGTCAATCACTCTCCCTAACTTTCATAGCATGGCTTGTAAGTTTAGTCCCATGATAGTTAGTTGAACTTCGTATCTCTCCTTTCTTATAAATAAGTACAATGGTACTTTTCCTCCATCCGTCTGGGATTTTCTTCCATCTTACATTCTTGTTGGACAACTTTATCAACCAAAATAACCTAATATTTCCCATACACTTTGAAACCTGTGTTGCTATGCCATCTAGTCCAAGAGCTGTCCTGTTTTCATCTTTCTCGAAGCTTCTTTCACTTAATATATCCAATCCCATGAAAGTATGGTATCCAACTTCATTTGATTATATGGTTCCTTCTATCCCCTATGCTCTCATAGTAGATCCATGATCAAAGTTATGACATAAGTTACTGCAAATATCAAAATGGACTATTAATGCTAGGAGGATAAGTAGTTCAACAATGTTTAGACAAATATCTGATGTAGGATAGGAAAATTAAATATGATGTGCAAGATTTTCAGGCTTTGGATCAAATTAATTCATAAACATGCACATAAGATTTCTACATCCCACACGAAAGTTCAAACATTCAAACAAGGGGAATCTATGCGGGTCCAGGCCTACACATGCTAGGGCTGAATCAGTAAAAATTATTAACCAAACGATATTCAAAGGAAAGTGAAAATCATCTACACGTGCACAACAATCAGTCCCTAATCCAAGGGATTCACCAATTTCAATTCAGAAAACCGTAGGATTAGAAAAAGGGCAAATAAACTGGAAGTATTGCAATCTAGGGTTAGGGTTAGGGGAAAGAGGTATGAGAGGGGTACAATAAGCAGGAAATCTGAACCTGGAAATAGTCCCCGTGCATGGACAGCAAGCCAGGCCTGATGCACGTGCGCAGGGGCCTGGCCGCAAGTGCGAGGGGGTCTCACACTTGGAAACTGACTCTTTGAGTTTGGTCGGCCAGGGGTGGACTCCAAAACCCCCAAGTTTCGGGTCGATCCGAGCTATGGGCTGTGCGTGGTGCTCCGCCGAAGTTTCAGCCCTCTTGCAGGTTCGGAATCTGGAATTATGTTGTAAAGAGGAAAACTGTTGTAATAAAGGACATGTTTGATGTGTGAATGGTGGTAGGAGATGAGAAATTGAGATGGTAGAGGATGGGGGCGAATCGGGATCAATGTGGCTTCGCACCACGGTAGTTAGCCCTTCGATAAAGGGAGGGCTTCGCACCCAATTGGATTTCCACAACTCGAGAACTCAGAGGATTAGGAAAACATAGAATTTTTATTAATCTTCTATCAATAAAAAAAACTACAAGGGGTGCCTATTTATAAGAAAACCCTATACCCCAAAACTCGCGCCATGTACGCAACCTATTACTTGGTGATGAAGTAAACCAAAATAAAAACTAATCAAAGAAATCTAAAGCATCCATGATATTCTAAATAACATTAATAAGCAAACCTAAAATATGAGATTAATCAGACTAGTGAGTTACGATCATGAGATCCCATGATGGGCTTCACTTGACTACCACTCCAATGAACTAAAACTCAGTCTTCTAACTAGGAGGCCTTCCCTAAATGTCGTCATCGATCCAGATTGATGGTGGGGCCCTCCGTCTTCTTGCGTATGTGCGGGGGGGTGGGTTTAGAAAATTTATTTGAAAAATAACAACCTAAGGGACCTAATGGACACATAACCTAAGCGCATATGCCATAATTGCAAATGCTTGTTATTGCTAATGTGGACTTCGAAACAAACTAAATGAAAGTATCACCAGCATAAACAGATAACAACGCTTTAGCTTCACATCCGCCACCAAGCCTGTTGTTCCTCTTAGTCTTTAATCCTGAATGATATAGTAAGATGGGAAAAAGGTAACACAACAGTCAATTGTTTAGTAAGGCCACTCATAGATAACAAGTTAGGAGGAAATGATGGAACATGAAGAATAAAGTCTAATGTCAGTGATGGGTGAGCCGACACAATCCCTTCCCATAAACTCTAGAGTAGGAACCATCAACGAGTTTTATATGATTGGAAAATTTTGAGTATGAGAGGTAGTTGTCCCCTTTGCCTATTTGTGGCACTAGAGTCTATGATCCAAGATGGAAGTAGAATGAGGCCATGCCCAAGGTATTAAAAAATGATTACATAATCATAATGGTGGGAAGAGTTGTGCTATAGGGCCATTACGGGAAAAAGGCCCATAACAGCTGTTAAGGGGCCGATACTTCAAAAAAACGAAGAAGGTTGTGCTGGCCATTATGGCCTGTATCGTATTGATAATTATGGTGGGCATTATGGCCACCATTGCCGTTATTGAATACCTTGGCCATGATCCTTCATCTGCAAAAATGGCTGACTAGGTATTTAAAGTACTAACAGGACATGCAACATGAAAACTAGCTAGTTCTCGATGATGCTCACTTCTGGCCTGGTCACTAGAGATTTGATTTGTTTCAACATGCTCCCTCTCAGTCTCAGCATTATTGGTGGCACTTTTAGGCTTAGAGAGAAGGCGGGGATGAGTCATAACATTAAGCATGAGTGCGACAAAGTGACCACAAGGAGTACATATTAACTTATCCTTTTCCTTGTTTCTCGAGAAAGAACGTGGCTTTCCTTTTCTCCTTGTGATGATTGGGATGCAACCACAAGAGCAAATCTCTCTGGTAACAAAGAACATTGGACCATTGACACGCCAACTTGCTTCACCCCTGATGTAGTTACAAACAATGTTTTAAATATCAAGGATATCGGCCAATATATCCCACGATATATCTTGTATCCCACCTGTGCGATACGAAACGCACAGGTAGTGCCGATATATCCCACATGCTCGATCTAGTGAGCATTTTCAATTTCCGATCTGTTTTTTTTTTTGGAACTTATTTTAAATCAATATCAAATGGTTATAAATCCATTTGTTCTTCATGTTTTGCATGAAAAATCGTGGAGTTGGAGCTTTGATTTCGATATCCATTGGTTCTTCATGTTCTCCATGTTTTTTTCAAAAATTTCCTTTAACCACCTATCAATTGAGACTAATATCGAAATATTTAAGAGTATTTGATGAAACGATCATTACATACACTCTAATTTTGAAATTTGATTGTAGGTGGTTTGATTTGGGGAAAATTAAGGAAAATTCAAAATTTCGCCAATTACTCCCAAATTGCTTGCAATGTTGCACTCCAAACATGAAATCAAGCATGTGTCAGGGCTGGTCTACTAATTTGTTAAGTCCTTGTCAATTTTAGGAAAATAAAAATCATTTAAATTAAAATTTATTAAAATATCAATTTGAATATAGTTGCATTAGTTTTGGAGTGCTTAGGAGTGTTTGATGAAATGATCATCACATACACTCTAAATATAATGCATTCAATTTGAATATAGTTGCATTATTTCAGTTAGACAACGCATAGCTTAGGACCCTATGCAAAGGAAACCTATTATGTGCACTTATTTTTTGAGATGTTATGATTTAAAAGTGTGTATTAAGGTCTTTTTTAACAATCCCTGAAGTTTCATTGAAAAATTCAACCATTTTCCCAATGGTTCCCCATGTTTCCCAAAAAGTGCAATAGATTACTCGATACAGACAATTTATCCCGTGCAATAACCGATACGTATCTGTATCCCAAGGATCTGATACATAATGCGATACCGATATTTCGAACACTGGTTACAAACTGTCTCGAAGGAAGGTAAAGACTCCCTCCCTAGAACTCGAACTCGCTGTAGTTTAAAATTAGAGGGAAGTTCGGAAAGTGATTTGAATAATTGTCTCTGTTCAAGTTGTTCACAGAGTTTTTCAATAGTAGGGACAGCTGGCTGACAATGTTCCAGCTCCTCCCATTTCTATCAAGGGGCTGCAAAATGCTCTTTTACTGAAGAATCTCATTATTGCATATTTATAATTTCCCAGTGCAATTTATATATGCGTGCAAGTTTGTCACGTCAAGAATATGTTCTAGCAACTATATACTTGGGAAAAAAATAATAATACTTCCTTTGCCATCTTCAGAAACATGCGTCCACATCTAATGCTAGGCTCCATAGAGTGGAGCAACCACAGCATAATAGTTTGATTCTTACTTTGCCAGTTGTCATCAGATGGATCCAATGCCAACTGCTCCTTATTGCTTCTTATGTAACCCAACCTCTTCCTACTGCCGATGAACATTCTGGCCGGCTGCAACCATTCCAAGTAGTTCATCCCATCCAGTTTCACTGTTGTAATAAACTATCTAGGGTGATGTTCTTAACATCCAGACCCCACAGTCCCACTAGTCTTCTGAAACTTGTTCTGGTATTATCCTCTATATGCACAATTCAAGGGAGAGACTGCATACATGAAGAAGCAACTATCAACAAAAAACAGTCACCACATAGCAGAATCCGACTAAGCCATGATCATTCAGACGATGTGCATCGCAAAGGGTGTGTGTGTGTGTGCGTGCTTGCGTGCGTGTGTGCGCGCGTGTGGTTTTGTGTGGTTTCCTAGCTAGTGCGGCTATGCCAATGGAACTTCCAGTTGGTGCAGCTGGGTCAGCTGGGTCCTTCAGCTAAGTCCTTCAGCTAGTGCAGTTGTGTGTGTGTGTGTGTGTGTGTGTGGTGTGTGTGTGTGTGTGTGCGCGTGCGTGCGTGCATGTGGTTTCCTAGCTAGTGCGGCTACGCCAATGGAACTTCCAGTTGGTGCAGCTGGGTCCTTCAGCTAGTGCAGTTGTGCTGACAAGATCCCATAGTCGTGCTAGCCTTCTGATCACCCTTCCAACACTATCCTCCATATGCACAACTCAAGGGGGATACCACATGCATGAAGAAACAATTATCAACAGAAAACACTCATGACATAATCTGATGGATCCACTTTCATTCAAATGACGTACGACAGCAATTGAAACTTGTCAAGCTTCGTCGAACAACAAGTTAAGAGAGGTGGGTGGGGAACTATGAGATCTCCCGAGGGGTGTGGCAATGCTGACAAGACCTCCTGGCTGGTGTGGCTGTGCAGGTGGGACCTTTTTGGCTGGTCTAACTGACCTGGTTAGGTTCTCAGGCTGGTTCAGCTATGCTGACAAGACCTCCCAACTGGTGCAACTGCACTTGCAAGATCCCATGACTGGTGCAGCTGCACTGACAGGGTCCCCCAACTGGTGCAGCTGTGCTGACAGGACATCCCAGCTGGTGCAACTGCGCTGGTAGGGTCCCTGGTTGGTGCAGCTGCTCGGTACAACTGTACCCCAAGAAAAAAAGAACAAGAAAAGAAAAGCAAGCGAAGAAAGGAGAGAGGAAGGAAAAGAAAGGAAGGGGGAAGAAGAAGATCTAGGTTATTAATACCCTAGCTTTGGTACCATGAAGAGGAAGAAAAGAAGTGGATAGAGAAGTTTGAGGGAAGAAGAGAAAAGAGAGGTTAAGCTCTCTCTAATATTGTTTTATCAAGAAAACCCTAATACAGAAAAAGAGTCCTAAGGGAGCATCAATACATAAACAAATACACCATCAATAATAAGAGATATTATACATAACATGTGTACAAAGTAATGTAGGCCCTGTTGGGAAATTATGAACTGAAATAATATGAAAACCGAAAATAGTAAGGCAGAAAATTAACTTCAAACTAGGCTTTGAAGCACTTATCAGATACACTTTCTTTAAAGCGTTATTCGCCCCCTCTCGTTTGTATGAGATTGTTGTCAGGTTTTATAGTGAACTGCTTCCAAGATACGACAAAGTTTTGGATGTTCTGTGTGCAACAATGATCGGGACATCATGCGCACGCCTAGGGGTGTACACGAACCGAGCTAGCTCAGTTAGCTCACTTGACCCGACTCGAAAAAGCTTGATTCGAATTGGTTTGAAGCTGAGTTCAAGCCGAGTCGAGCTGATTTCTTGAGCTCGAAAATTAGTTCAAGCCGAGTTTGAGCTGGCCCCAGCTCGACTCGACTCGAATTGAACCTAGCTCGAATCGAACTCAGATGGAACCAATTTGGTGACTCGGTTACTTTGATATTGATGTTGCTTACCAAGTGTTTGATGAAATGACTCAACGAAGTGTGGCTGGTGGTGAGGAAGGTATGTATATGAAACAAATACCCTTTTTTTTGGGGGGGGGGGGATATTTATGTTCCTTGGAAGGTATTTGATAAAATACCTGAACAACCTTTGCTGCTGTTTTACAGACAATGGGATTTTGAAGGTGTAGTCCAGGTGTTTATGGAAATGCCGCACAGAAAAAATCGGCTTGATCTTAGCTTGAACTCGGCCCGAACTGGCCCGAGTTGCTGACCGAACTGAGTTGACCAGTCAGGCTCGAGGATCGAGCCGAGCCGAGTTCGAGCTGAGGTCAGCTAGTGGCCGAGCCGAGTCGAGTTGAGGCCAGCTTGACTCAGTTCGACTCGATGTACACCCCTACGCACGCCCCCCACCCTACGCACATATTCAAGGAGGGCTCCACTATCGATCTGGATCAGATCGACGACGACATCCATGGAGGGCCTCACAGTTAGGGGCTGTGCCATGGAGCATTTGAGTGGACCCGATCATCATATGGATTCTACCATCGGATCTCATAATCGTGGTCCACTACCCTAGATGATCTAGGATTTTGAGTTTTTACTATTCTCGTTATTAGAAACATCATGAACGGCTTTGATTGCATAGATTAGTTATTATTTTATTTACTTCAGCTTTAAATATTAGTGTGCGCACATGGCGTAAGGGTAAAATTGGCTTTTGGGGTTTAAGGTTTTCTTATAAATAAGCAACCCCATGTAGGTATTTTTCAATGAAGTTTATGAATAAAAATTCTGTGTTTTTCTTCTTCTCTATCTCTTTAGATTGAAGAATCGAATTGGGTGCGAAACCCTCCTTTCCTCGAAGGGCTAATTATCGTGGTGCGAAGCCACAACCATCCCAAATCATCCCCATTTCTTTATACCTCACATCCATCATCTTCTACATCCCTCCCATCTTCAAATTCACCCTTTTTTGTACCCAAGTTCTCTTATATAACAAATTTTCAGATTTTGGCCCATCAGAGGGGCTGAAACTTCGGCGGAGTACCACACACAAACCGTGCATCAGATCGACACAAAATTTGGTATGGAAGTGGTCCTACCCTAGCTGATCCTAGCCTAGGAGTCGCTTTCCGATTTTGTGGGCCCCACACACGTGCGGACGAGTGGTCACGCATGTCGTCCAAGGCTAATTGCTGTCCACGCACGTGGCTCATCTTAGGTTCCATCTTTCCTCTATTTCCCTTCTCTTTAGCCTTAAATCCAGGCCCTTAACCCTAGAGAATCCCAAATCCCAATTATTCCCAAATTTGCAAACCCCAGATTTTCCCCCGAATTGAAACATGGTCAATCTCTTGAATTGGGGAACAATCTTTTGCAAGAATTGATGACTCTTACACTCCTTTGGGCTTATTTGGTTTATAATTTTATTTGATCCAACCCTAAACTTGTGTGGGCTTGGACCCCCATAGATTCTCCTTTTTGAATATTTGATCATATGTAGTATGTGGAATTTTGTGATTGTTTAAAATTGGTATAATCTAAAGCTTGAACTCTTGCATGTCATATTTAATTTCATGTCCTGCATCAAACAATCACTAAGAAAGCACAACAGGAACCCAAAGAAGCAGATTATATAACTATTCTGGCAAATTGTGTATTTGTGCATAGGTAGCTCACGTTGAGTGCTTGCAAGAGAGAAATTGACAAAGAATCGAAACTTGGGATTAACTCCAATGGAAAGAGCACTGAAGAACGATATGAATCCCAAAAGAGTAAAGTGCACCACTAGCGCCTCTATAGCCTCATTGCCCACGCCATGCGTGCGTGAGCCTGAGCCCGAGTGCGCGCATGCACGTTCCAGTGCGGAGCACTGGAACACACATGCTCATGCCTACTTCTCTCTTTAACAAGTAGAATTACTAGAGGATTCAATTCTTATAAACTCCTCTAGATTTTTCTCTTCAAGCAATGTGGGACTTGGAGTTTCACTTTTCCAAAACAAGTTCTTAGAGGGAAAGCAAAAAACCAAAACTTTCAAAATAAAGGAGTGAAGTGCAATCGTCACCATAAATATTTTTGTTATTTTTTATTTAACCAACCCAATTGAGAAAAAAATCTGAACAGGCCCAACACAAAATCTCCATCACGAACCATGGGCCCCAATCTGTGCATAATGTTACATCTGGACACTTCACATTCTGATGCATCAGTACTTTATAAATTTGTAATTCTTCTGTCCAGAATTTCATATACTAGCAACTTATTTATGAATCTAAAATATGTTGATCTTCTAGGTGCTGTCAAAGTTAACCACTCATTTTGAGAGTGTACATTCAAGGCAATGCATAGATGAAGCTGAATTAGCTGAGCATGTAGTTGGATTAACTTGTAGCCTAGCCACTTGCCAATTTAGGTGAGCTTCACTTGACAAATTGATTGTGTTGGATCCTTGGGGCAATGTTCATTGAGTTATCCTAACTTTTATCATATGACCGTGACCTTTAGCAATCTAAGTATTAGTCATTGTCAGCTGCTATGAAGCTTATTTGGAATTGGTGTTCTTTTATATCTAGCAAGAAGATCCTCGCTGAATATAATTTTTCCCTTTTAAAAAAAAAAAAAAAAAAAAATTGCTGTGCTCAAGGTACTTTTCTCCTGTATCATAAACATGCATTTATGAACATGTATGTCGATGTTAACTATGCTTGCATGGATGCTTCTTTTCCTATTTACTTTTCACTAACATAAATGATAATGCCTCGCCTCTTTTCAGCAAAGGATGAGACACATTATATATTACTTGAAGCAATTGGATATCTCTGCATATGCTATTATGCATGTTTACATATTTACAAATGATACTTATAGAATTGGAAATGCAATTTGATGCACTAGGGAAAGGTGTATGCTTTTGGTGATACGTCAAGAACATTAGTTCAATTATAATTCCCTGTTCATTCGTGTATAATATGTTAGTACTTTGTCCATCCATAACTCTTGGGCATGGAAGGAGATGATTTTGAACAAAGTGTAGTAATCTTTGTACCTTAAACACTGATATGCTTGTTGTTAGACATGGAGGTCCCACCAAATCCAGATGCTGCAATTCCACTCAATTATTATATTGCTATATAAAATATTAACTTTTTGTATTAAATTGCTTATGTTCTATATAAGTTGAACCAAGAAATAAGAGAAAAATGTACCAACATTTGTATTGATAGTTGGGCCCATTCTTGTTTGTACATACTTCCATCATGAAGAACTTCTGTAGTCTGAGTGGTTATAAACTTGGTAAAACATGCAGTGGGGTCATTCTTCAGGAGTAAGAGCTCAAATAGATGACAATTCTCAAGTTGTTCTGTAGTGTCATGGCCAATCAAATATCTAGGCCTTCAACAGAGTGTATGAGTGGTGATTCATTCCAAGATTTTATAACTCAATTTCGGAGTGCAATTTATCTTGGATGAGAATAGATATCACTGACCAAAGACAAGTTGTTTCTACTAAAACCACATGATCTCTTTGAGCTAAGGAATGGTTTGGGATTAGGGAATTTTCTTCTTCTTTTCTTTTTTTAATTGAAAGGTAATTTGATTTTATTAAGAAGAAAGGCAAATGTAACAAAGGATCAAAGGGATATATGACGAGGAATCATTTTCATCACATCCATGAGAAAAAAACAAAAGAAGTATCTCTCCCGAACATGCCATTATCTTTTCATGGCTAGACCCCTTAAAAATGTAGATCCACTCTTCCCGATGCCCTTTGAAAAGTGAGTGCAACCACTATTAACCCATGTTTCCAAAAATAGATGACCACATCATTTCCAACACTTCAATTTAAATGTCAATGGTATACTTTCTAGGTTGTCGTTGTCAACATAGCCTTGTCCCTGCTATTTTAGGTTTGCTTTATGGATCCTATTTAAACATGAATTCTGATGATTGCTTGGCGAAAGTTCGACAACCTCTTGCCCACCTGACATCAAGCCTCCTTTACCCGGGCTGGGACTGGCTACTGTAAGTGCTACTAAGTGAAGTTGGAATTCAGGCAGGCCCATCTCTTTGAGATTTGACTTGTTTTCTAATTATATTAAGAATCAAGTTGTGAATAATCTCCCTGAAAAAATCACATAAATGGTTGACTAATAGTTGTGTTTGAAACATGGACTGGAACTGGCTGCCGAGATGGGTGGGGTCACTGGAAAATGGGTCACCTAGGTAGGCTACTGTTTTCTTAAGGAAAAAGAAAATACCAACCCGTCCTAGCGACCTCTACTCATAATCAAACAGCCAAACCACTATGCTGGGAGAAGCTTGTTGTTAATTCCTTACATTTTAATTATTTTTAGATTAAGCAGACTCCTGGGTGGGAATAGTCAGCATGGTCAACTGGTGAGACTGGACCACCCACAACAATGGGTAGGGTCCTGTCCGGGCTCTAAAATATTGATAATACTTCCTAAAAGAAGCATGAAATCCTGAAAAGTTCTTTTAACTACCAAAATGACTCAATCATTTTATGAAAATTGATGGAGATAAGAAACCTAAATGACCACTAGAATAAAACCCTAACCCAACAAAATTTCAAACTGAAAAAAACACCCTAGTGGAAACAATAAGGAACATTATAAATTTATAATCTTTAAATTTCTTTGTCCAACTAGGATGTGACCACTGCAATGCTTCATAAAGCATTTATCTTGATGGTCTTTGTGCCAGTACTCATATACTAGAAAGTTTTATCAAGTATTGCAACAATTCTCTCTCTCTCTCTCTCTCTCTCTCTCTCTCTAAGTTTTTGGTTTTTGCTTTTACTACGGGCAAACTTTCTAGTTCCTGCTGATTTATTTCTTTGTTCTATCAATGGTTCCAGGAAGAAGCTGACACGCTTATCTGTAAATGCTAATGGATCCCTTATTCCAAAGGATTTCATTGACAAGCATCTAATAAAAAAGAGTGTGTGGTGAGTCATGTTGTTGGAAGTCCTTAATGAACACAAACACATAATGGTTCTCCTGTATTCGTTTACAGTTTATGCTGTCCTTGAATTAGATATGTTCTCTTTTTAATGTTGCTGAATTTTTTCCTCAACTTTTTCTGCTTCTTTTGCAAGATTTATGTACACCCAAATTTTGTGGTCACTTCATTAATCATGATTATTTGGCTAATTTCTGAAATACGGAGGTTCAATAAATGTATTGGGATTTGCATTGCACATGCCATGCATTCAACAGCTATTCTGAAATTGTTATATGAAGGCTTTTCATCTCTGCTTCATCCTGCACAGTATAGATATCGAGGTGTGGTCAAGTAATCATGCTTAGTGGTTGTGAATGAGGTATTCTGTATTGACATTGGATGAGTCCATTCAATTTGTATTCTGATTACCTTAGCCTGCATTGCGGTGTTTCGTAGTTGTGCTTGGTTGCAGCATCTGTCTTGTCTAGCTCAATTGAGTATTTATATCACGGTAGGATTTTGTTATCTTCTCGGGGCATCATCTTTTCTCAGTTTGAATTATGTGGAGCATTGTCTTGAATCATGGAAAAACAAAGGAGAATTCATAGGAGATTAGTGTTGTTGTGCAGCTCATGATTGTGATAACATAACTAGTCGTGGAGATCCTTACATTTGTATATTATGACATCTAGTATTCCTCATGTAGTCCAATTCTGTTTTGTTTATTTTGTTGACTAGCCAACTAAATCTCCCTGAGAAGATCTGATATTCCATAATGCCATCTAGTCATCATTTCCCTACTAGTAATTAACAGAACTTGTGTATATATTGTTGTCTAGGCTGTTTTGCAGCTTTGCCAGTTAAGTGTCTGCTAAGATAGTGGGACCTGATATCCTGTAATGTCATTTAGTCATGGTTTTAGATATCGTTCTTGTGTGTGACTCGCCTTGTGACGCAGAAGAGTATGAGATGCATCCAGGCTATCCAATCAACCAATTCGGGTCCAGATTGGACCCTATTGCCAGCAGGTTAATCTGTATGTCCTTCCAATGCTTCAGATTAAAGATCAAGGCCATCCAGGGTCCATATTGAAGATTCAGATCATATCAAGTGTCCAGAATGATTTGATGGCCTGATTGGAGCATGGGAGACCACAAATCCAATTGGTTTTTCCTAGGTCCACATCAGATAATGTCCCCATTTGTTTAGAGTTGAGTACTAGAATATTGCCTAGACGAAGGTTTTATTCAAATTTGTAGAGATATATGGAAGTGCGTATGTCATGCTCTTGCATATACAAAAAACATTGTTTTAATAAATAAAAGAGAGGAGTGGGGATGTCCAGCCTTAACTCTGTCAATGGATTTCTATTCACCTTTCTCTTCTCTGTTTTCTTCTTTTCTTTTTTTCTACCCCCTTGTTCCTTTCTTTAGGAATTCCTCTCTTCTTAAAAGCCAATAATACTTATTTTGATGGTCTTTTTTTATTTATGATTGGCGCAATTCGAACTCACAACCCCAAGCACTAAGGCAACAGTGTTTACCAGCAGGACAAGCACTGCATTGCCAATTATGTTTGCCTATTTTTATACTCGTACTATTATAACTATGTATTATTAGTAAAACCTTATTTATAGTTATAATTATTAAATGTCGAGTCAATTTGAATCAGTTCTTCAAGTCAACCCGCCTCAATGGATATCAAGTTGAGTCGAGTTTTTGAAAATTTTAAAGAATGCCCTACACTTGTTTCTACTATTTCTGCTTCATTTTGGTGTATTGATCAATTAGTTTGGGTGGACCATATTCCTTACAGTGGTTGCTTGATGCAGGTTGAAAGCATTAATTGCCATCCCAAAAGTGCAACCGAGATTCGCCATTGCCATCTGGAAGAAATATCCGACCATGAGATCCCTTTTAAATGCATATATGGACCCAAGCAAATCAGTAAGTACTATTAAAGCATATAAATAGCTCAAGGCAAGAAATTTGTTTATGCTTGACACTTGCTCTGGTCACGACAGGTGCATGAGAAAGAATTCCTGCTCAAGGACTTGATGACTGAGGGGCCGCTAGGTAGGGAGGATAGGCGAGTGGGTGAAGTCTGTTCCAAGAGAGTGTACAGAATACTCATGGCTCAGAACGGAAACATGAAAACTGATGATGTTGAGGATGGGGCGGACTTCTTTGGCTGCTAAATGTCCTTAATGGCACTTAACATGTAATTTATGATCACAATCAAACCAAAGCTACTGCTGAGCCGGGTACATCAAGTGGCTTACATTGTTCAATACATGTCCACTTCTGTAATATAGTTAATTACCTGGAAGGTACTAAACCACCATACTTGAATTGATTGAATCGAGCCAATGAAGCAGATGACAGATACATTGAGTGGGTTGCATCGTTCAATACATGTCCACCTCTGTAACATAGTTACTTACCTGGAAATTACTAAACCATTGTTCTTGAATTGAGTCTATGAAGCAGATGACGGGTAAATTGAGTGGCTTGAATCATTCAATACATGCCCACCTCTGTAATATAGTTAATTACCGGGAAGCTAGTAAACCATTGTGCTTGAATTGATTGAATTGAGTCTATGAAGCAGATGACAATAATGATAATATGGATTGAGATTTTCAAAGGGGCTATTTTTTTACTATTTCTCGTTTTACCAAACAATGCCTTAACTAATTGAAATTGCCAGAAATGAATTTTTACCTTGTCTTATTTTCTTTTTTCCCTGACATGTTGAGCTTTGTGGGGCCCACATATTGTGTACGGCATCCAATAGGTGCACCCCACCATCATCTAGCTGATCCAATGATCAGGAGGTTCAAACGTGAATTTAGAGGTTTTTGAGTGATATATGATCTTTTTTAATGGGTTGTTGTCATGCAGATTGCGTGGAACCCACAATGGTCGACTTAAATTGTGAGAGGAAGAGGGGGGGGGGGGGGGGGGGGGAAATAATTAAATCAAAAATCAGTTCTGCAATTAGTTACGTAGGACCCCTATACGTTGTATCACCTCACCGTCATACCCGTGTGTTAACTGGCCTGATCCATAGACAGTAAAATCCAACTGTATAGACAAGCGTCCGTATAAGATAAGGTGAGACGCTCAAGGATATTAAATAAAAGAGAATTGTTAGTCATTTTTTTTCTACTTTCTCATTGAATTCCTTGGCTAAACATACGGGCTCTCCTTGATTCTCCTAGTTGTAGTACTATACAGTCCACGAGGGAGGTGCGTCGGGTTATCAGACCAAGTGATATCACACATCTTGAGAAGCCCCTGCTAGAACTTCCCTTGAAGTCAGTGCCTATTGCACTTGAAACCTGTGCCATATCGACCACACCATTGCCATGTGTAGATGTGCCGCCTGTGCATCAATCCGATGCTCCATTAGTGAGATATAGCCCCCGTTGAATATATGGCTTAAATCGCATACCTTGTTGAACAACCCTAGTGGGCTTAGGCTGAAAAGTCTAAACTTCAAGCCCATGGTTAAGGTCCTTTAGCCTAACCCAAAGACCATAGCTACAAGACAAAATAACAACTTCGCAATAATTAAATCAGTTTTGCAATTAGTTATGTAGGACCCTGTCCTTTGTATCACCTCATCATCATACTTGTGTGTTAACTGGCCCGAAACATAAATAGTTAAATTTGAGCACACAGACATGCGTCCATATAGTTAGCCCGTTGCACTCGAAACCTATGCTATATTAACCGCACCACAACAACTTGTAGTGCCACCTTTGCATCAATCCGACACTCCATTAGTGAGATATGGTCTGTTGAATCCATGCTTAAATTGCTTACCTTGTTGAACAAGTAATCCTAGTGGCCTAAGTTAAAAAAGTTAAATTTCAAGCCCATGGTTAAGATCTTTTTAAGCCTATAGACTAAAGACAATAGCTACAAGACAAAATAAGACTCCAACACACTAAAAGACGAGAAGCTCTTTCTCTAACCATCATCATAACTCATCGTGAGACGAGGCCCATGTTTATTGCCACCTCATCTCACATGCAACTAATGAATAACCTTAAAATGACCATGTTATCCTTTTCTACCAATTGTAGCCCACTTGCATCTACATCACATGCCATCTCATCATACATCTCTTTAATGACTAATGCATGTCATGGCACCATCCTATTTGGCCAATGCATATGCTAGGCCCTACTACATTATCAATCCACCTCAACACCCTAAGCACTAATAGAAATTTGTAAAATTACCACCTAAACATTCCACTATCCAAGCCACCTCACTAGTTCTCACTTTGCACTAATGGCTTTTGCACAAAATGCTACATCACATGCACACCATACTGTTTTTCTCTATATAAGAGGGTCTTTCTAGCATCTCCCCTGGCAATACTAAGCAAATTTCAAAAAAATTAGAGAGAGAGAGAGAGAGAGAGAGAGAGAGAGAGAGAGAGAGAGAGAGGAAGTAGACTATCCCATCATCAACCTAGGATCATCCAAGGCCCTCCAAGCTCAACCATCAATCCGGAATTCCAAGATGTGGGTCATATTTTTTTTTCCTTTCATGTCTCTGTGTTATCAGCTTTTCTGCAATTTCGTTAAGTACCAGATTGTGTTGTACGTAGTCCTTTTTTATACCTCATGGTAGACCCCATGCTCCGTAGCTAAGGGTCCCACCATGGGGAATGTTTAGTCCACATATCAAAGGGCTGGGATGCCCCCACCAATTCATTGGAAACGGGCCCTAAGCATTTAGGAGGTGGGTCCCAAATTGGGACACCCATGTTTTGAAGCTATATGTCTTTATTTTAAAGTTTTGGGCCAACTTTTGGCATCCTGGGCTCCACGTACGAGATATGTGGAGGCCACCACTTGGAATTTGTAACCTATATATGTATGGCTTGAGAAATTGTCTTTTACTCTGCCAAAGTAGCCCTATGTGATCAGGAATCAGCCCGCCCCAAAATGGGTCCAACTTGAGATGTGCAGAATTTAAGTTGCTCCTATTGGGCCTTGTACCATAATTCGTATATACACATCAAGCGGGTCCTACCTTGGGGTTTTTGAAGCCCATGTATTGTATAAGTCTATCAGGGAGTGGTATCTCCTTGCCAAATGCGGGCCGCCCCACACGATTGAAAATTGGAGCAAAAAATGAGCCGGGGCAATTGTTACAATTAACTGAAAACTCTTTGAACCAAAACTTGTGTGAGCCCACGTCCGTAGGGTATATCACCTGTGCAAGACATATATTGGCCCATCTAAATAGTGTACATGATCCACCCATCACGGTGAACCTAAAAATCAAGTGGGCCACCCTGTGAGCCTCTTCCAACCTTCCAAACTATCCTAAGCCATCCATGATGTTTATTTTTATCCACTGGTAGATAAGGTCCCAGACCTTATATATATATATATATATATATATATATATATATATATATATATATATATATATATATATAGATGGAGAGAGAGGGGAATAGGACGTATCCTTACTCTTGCTCGTGTGTAGACTCTCAGGGCGTGTTTGGCCTGATGCATTAGGTGGTATTAGATGGGATGGAAGTACGTAGAAGCTCATTATATCATTCGTCCGTGATTGTTGTGGATTTGTGGTGAATTTGGGAATACAAGGATATAATGAATTTGGCCGAAATTTTGAGATGCTGTTTGGGAACGCAAGGATTTACGATATGGGCGTGTTTGGTGTACGGTCGTATCAGAGGGCGCGGACGGTCGGATGAGAAGGCGCGGATAAACTACGGAGAAGTTGAGTTGCAGGACCCGTACCTAATTGACGTCACCAAGTTCTGTGGGTCCCATCATAATGTATGTTTTGTATCTACACCCACCATCCATTTCGAGAGATCATTTTAGGACATGAGACAAAGAATGAGTCCGATCTAAATCTCGAGTGGACCACACCACAGAATAGTGGAGAGAGTGACTCCCACCATTAAAAATTTTTAAGGGCCACAAAAGTTTATTTCCCTCCATGTGGCCCATTTGAAACTCGGATCTGTATCATTTTGCGCTCCATGGCCTGAAATAATCATGAGAAACTGGTGGACGGCGTGGATTTGGATAGATCATGGGGTCCGAGTGGGGACACCCCACCCACGCCCGCGGTGACGTGAGGGAGTTTTCCAAACCACCGTCACCTGTAGTGTGGTCCACCTGATGGTTGGATCAGCCTGGTTTATTGGTTCAGGGGTTAAAATGACCGGATTAAAGAGGTGAATGGTGTAGATTTAACAGCTACCTCATGATGAGTCCCACAAGTAGAAAGTCGCGCTAGAGATTTTCAGTCCCTTTGCACCTCACGGTGTAGCCTACCTTAGATAAGAATCGACTTTATTGTTGGGTTCAAACGCTAAAATTGACTAGAGAATTGGATGAACGGCTTGGATGAAACATACGCATCATGTTGGGACCCACGAGTGGAGCCCCCACCCTTCCCCAGTAAACCCGGGCGTGGGATTCAGAGAATCAAGGAAAGGAAAGGGACGTGAAATCCCGCCCACAGCCCACGGTTTAGGCGCGAAACTCAAAATGATTATCATTTACCTATTCCATAGTTCTTCCAAACGTGCCAACAAATGTATTAGATGGAATTTGGAATACAATTCCGTCTACTACCGTCTAATGCACCCGGCCAAACAGCCCTCTGGAGTTTCAAGACCCGTTTAAGGGTTCGAGTATCCATAGGTGGTGAAATCCCACCACCCCGTGACTGTGTGGGGGTGTGTGTGTTTGTTAAAAAAAATAATAATAATAAATAAATAAATAAATGAACCCATGTGCACCTTTACACATGTGTCATGGTCGATGCGGCACACCTTGAAACCGCATAAACCTAACTTTCTTACTTTCAACAGTGGTGATTAAACACCCGCACTTGGAAACCATGCACTAAAGACAAAATGTAATGTACGTGTCTTATCCACGCCGTTTATAAAGTGTGGATCCCCTTGCCATTGGACGGGCCATGATGAAGGATGTATATGTTGTATAATTCAGATTATTCTTCAGTTTCGATGGCCCATGTGACCAACTTTAATATACTTATTGTAAGGCTCATGTTACAAATTTCTTGGGAAACGTG
Organism: Magnolia sinica; assembly: GCF_029962835.1. Lineage (NCBI taxonomy): Eukaryota > Viridiplantae > Streptophyta > Magnoliopsida > Magnoliales > Magnoliaceae > Magnolia > Magnolia sinica. The sequence continues at coordinate 27,580,402 of NC_080588.1, forward strand.
GTGAAGCCTATTGTCAAGGCCCATTAGTCCCAAATTAGACCCGTTTCAAGGCCTAAACATGTTGGTTTTGTGGGCTAGAGTGTAAGCCTCATGTGGAATACAAAACTAAGAATAATTTTTATTTATTTCAAGGCCCAAAAACTCAAAAACTCAAAATAGGTAGGTTCATCTCCCATGTGCGTGATTTATGGTTGATTTTCATGTTTGATTCGGCCCATTGACAATAATGTAAAAAGCCCATAACCGCATATGATATATGTATGATGTAGGTGGCATGTGATGTATGCCTAATGTAAATAGTATGTGAGATATGTATAATGTAGAATGCATGAGATGTTTGTAGATGGCATATGATGTATGCATGGTGTAGATGGCATGTCAGATATCGGTGCTGTGGATGGCATATGAGGCATGCATGATGTAGATGGCATGTGAGATGTGTGTAATGTAAATGGCATATGAGACATGCATGATGTAGATGGCATGAGATACATGTTGCATGATGTAGATGGCATGAGATACGTTGCATGCGCTGTAAGAACATGATTGACACTGGACCGTAGGTTAGGCCCATGTTGAGGCTCGTTGCTTATGCATATTAATGCCAAGATATGGCTTGTGTTTAAGTGAGATGAAGGGTTCAGATGGACTTTTCATGAATAATGGTTATGAAAGGATGGTTTAAGGACCATGGTGCACTTGATATGCATAATGGCATAACATTCTATCCCGTCATTCGTACATGACATGGTTATACGACGCAGGGATGAACGTGATGAGGTCGATCACCGTCTTCCTCAAGGATAACTACTTTGAAACCACGGAGCTTCTCTGGACTCCTCACAGAGACTTCTCGAATCCACGAGAAAAGAAAGCAAGAAATTAGAAATAAATTCTAATAAAATTTGAAATTGATTAATGAATGAAATAAACGAGTTCACAACCCTTTAAATAGGGATATCAAGTAATGGGAGAGAAATCAGAAGCAAACTATAAATAAAACTCCTAGAATTCGCAACTTACTATAAATAGTAAACTTACTATTTATAAACGGTCGTGATGTCTACTAGTGCGCAAGGTTTTTGGCTAAAAATAGTAAGTGTCCTATTTGGCTTCACTAAACCGTTCTCATAATTATTCTAAGCTCTTTTCACGTTGGGCGCAACTCCTAAAGCCCGACCGATGAAGAGTTATAATCAAACTAAAACTAAATATTTATAGTAAAAACGAAATTAAAACAAGGAAACGATGGTCGATCCAGGCGTATTTCGAAAATCCATCTTGTGTAACCCAGCATAGTGGGGTTGGTTGGCTAAAGTAGCTCGTTCTACCCCAAAATCATATATTTTACACCCGATAACTCATTCCAGATTGTGAGATACGCCCGATCTAAGGTCTAACAGTCCAGATCACTTCCGTCGTCGACCGGGCCTTTTCTGGTCCATCTTGGCCATGAAACTGTCCGCGACCTACTCTATATCAGTTCCTTCCACTTTAAGAGAACACGTCCTCGAGTTCTCATCCTGCTCTGGTTCATGATACTCGATTAGGTCCGTGACGTTGAAAGTCCGTGAGATCGCCATGTCATTTGAAAGATCAATAACATAAGCGTTGTCATTGATCTTTCAAATGATTGGGACAGGTCCAATCTTCTTATTTTTCAACTTATTGTTTGTCCCAATTGGAAATCTCTCTTTGCGCAAATGGATCATAATGCGGCCGCCCACCTCAAACACTTTTATCGCCGGTGCTTGTCCGCTTGTTCCTTATACTTCTCATTCGACGCATGTAGTTTGGTATGTACTTCTGCATGGATGCCCATGATCTTGTCTGCCATATGTTCTACTGTAATGCTCGTGCGTGGGTGCTTGGACATAGCGACGAAGTCAAGTGTGTGGTGAGGCGCTTGTCCGTAGATAATCTGGAACAGTGATTTTCATGTCGAGCGGTTCACTATGTTGTTGAATGCAAACTCTGCTTGAGACAAGGCCAAATCTCACTGCTTCAGTTTTTCTCCTGAAATACAGCGAAGGAGGTTTCCCAACGTGCGATTCACTTCTTCAGTCTGCCCATCAGTCTGTGGGTGGTAGGCGTTGCTGAATTGAAGTCGTGTATTGAATCGAGTCCACAAAGTCCACCAAAAGTGGCTAATGAATTTCGTGTCACGATCAGAAGTAATGGTCTTGGGGACCCCGTGTAGCTGTACGACTTCCCTAAAGAATATATTCGCCACGTGTGTTGCATCGAGGGTCTTCTTGCATGGGATAAAGTGTGCCATCTTGGAGAAACGATCTACCACCACGAACACCAAATCCATACCGCGTTGTGGTCATGGGAGACCAAGCACGAAGTCCATTGATAAATCTTCCCAAGGACTGTCAGGCACAGGTAACGGGGTGTAGAGGCCCGTATTCTGAGATTGCCCCTTGGAGGTTTGACAAACATGACATTGTCGTACGACTTTTTTCACATCACGTACTAATTGTGGCCAATAATACCACTATTCCACAAAAGCTCGCGTCTTGTCTCGCCCAAGGTGTCCACTGAGGCCACCTCCATGTAGCTCCTGAATAATCTGCTCCCTCAGAGAACTTTGGGGGATACACAATCGATTCCCTTTGAATAGAAAATTGTCCTGTATATGAAGGTTACTGGGGTGACCTTCTTAGCACTTCATCAAAGAATCTTTGAAGTTATCATCCTGGGCATACAGCTCCTTGAGACAGTCGAAGTCGACCACCTCGTTGGTTATCGTAACAAGTAGTGATGGACGACAGCTAAGTGTATCAACCAACTTATTCTGCTGCCCTAACTTGTGCTTCAGAACGAACGTGAATTCTTATAAAAACGCAACCCATCTAGCGTGCACACGATTCACGTTAATCTGACTATTAATAGACTTTAATGCTTGATGGTCAGTGTACAGAACAAACTCTCTTTGAATCAGATAATGCCACCAATGTCACAGCGCTTGAACAACTACGTAGAACTCAAGCTCATAAGTCGACAACTTCTTTCGGGCTTCGCTGAGTTTCTCACTGTAAAAGGCTACCGGCCTGCCTTCTTGTGATAATACTCAAATTCTGACGTATGAAGCGTCACACTCAACCTCAAACAATTTGTCGAAATTAGGAAGTATCAAGACCGGTATTGTATACAAACAATGCTTGATCTCATGAAAGCTCTTGCCAGCTTTATCGGTCCACTGGAACAGTCCATTTTTCATGCAATTTGTTATAGGCGCAACTATGGTGTTAAAATATCGCACAAATCGACGATAGAAAGTCATCAACCTGTGAAAACTCCTTACCTCATGAATGTTTGTCAGGATCGGTCATTCCTTAATGGCTCGCACCTTTTCATCATCCACACGGATGCCTGTGGACATTATAACAAATCCTATAAACAACAGGCTATCAGTTAAAAAACTACACTTCTTCAAGTTGAGGTACAACTTGTTAATTTGTAGGACTTGCAACACCTGCCTGAGATGTTTCCCGTGCTCCGTCTCATCCTGGCTATATATCAATATGTCATCAAAATATACTACCAAAAATCGGCCAGTGAACGGTTTTAGAACTTGATTCATTAAACACATAAAAGTACTTGGTGCTTTTGATAGGCCGAAGGGCATGACCAGACACTCATACAACCTTTCTTTGGTCTTGAATGCCGTTTTCCACTCATCACCAGGTCGGATACGAATTTTATGGTATCCAGTCCTTAGATCTAGTTTAGAGAATACCTTGGCCCCTTCTAGCATATCGAGCATGTCGTCCAACCGTGGTATTGGGAACCGATATTTGATGGTAATTTTGTTGATTACCGGCTGTCAAGACACATGCGCCAGGTTTCATCTTTTTTTGGCATTAATAGTGTTGGTACATCACATAGGCTCATGCTCTCTCTCAAGAGACCCTTACGGATCAATTCCTCCACTTGCCCCTGAAGTATCTCACACTCCTTCAGACTCATCCGATAATGAGGGCGGTTGGGCAGGCTAGCCCCATGGACGAGGTCCATGTGATGTTAGATGTCCCTCTTGGGGGGTAATCCATCAGGTAAATCTTCAGGCCAGACTTCTTTGAATTCGTTTAGTAATAGTCTTAAACTTGGAGGGATGTTTGAGGGTTTCTCTTCCTCGCCCTTCACCACTACGGCGTATACCTCGCCAGTTTCCTTGGATTCCTCCATGAAATTCTGAATGGTCAAGAGGGAACTCCCCTCCACTTTAGAGGCTTCAGGGTGGTTCTCTGGTGCTATAGGGGCAAAGATTATTTTTCGACTATCCTTGACGAATATGTAGACATTGTCTCATCCCCGATGGGTCGCATGACGGTCCGACTGCCAAGGTCGACCAAGTAACATATGGCAAGCTTCCATGTCGACCATGTCACAAAGTATTTGATCATTATAATTTTTGCCAATTGAAAATGAGATAGTGCATTGTTCAGTTACCTTGGTCTCATTCACATTTTTTATCTAACCAATTGAGTATAGGGAAGGAAGTTTTGTCGTTGGTAGCTGCAACTTGTCCACCATCACTCTTGAGATGATGTTCTCACTACTACCAATGTATATGATTCTATTGACAGTGCACCTAGTACGAAATATATTGTGTCGCTGTAGATGTAATTCCTTTCATGGGGTATACAGTAATCGCCTCACAACTAGAAATTCGCTATGATCCTCGCCCGTCACTTCATCGCCACCTGCTTTTTCTTCAGTGGCTTCTTCATGTTCATTAAAGCCATGGTCTTCTTCTGTGGCCTCATATTCAGTGCCCCCTTTGTTTATAGTTTAGTGTGCTGCGGGACGTTGAGGATAAGTGTTTGATAAATGGCTTGGTTGGCCACAGTGGTAACAATTGTTCGACCTTGGCTGTACATAAGGATTCCAAATTCTACTTGGGCCTACTGTTGTGGGTGCTGCACGTTGAGGTCTGGATGAGCCGCTCCCCGTATTACGGTTTGCGGTTGTAGGAGGTTGAGGATGTTCTCCTACTGAATCTTTTCCTCGTTTCAGCATTGGATCCTGTATGGGACCCGTCATGGGGGATCGAGTTGAAGGATAGGGATGAGTAGGAACTCTTGCAAGTTGTGTTTTCGCCCTACCCACCAATTGAACTGCTTCATCAACGCTCCCGACTCGGTACATCTGAACTCAGTCCTGAATTGTCGGTCGCAACCCACCTATAAATTGTGCCACCTTCTGTGACTCAGATTCTAACAGATCGTTTCATGTAGCCCACCGCTGGAATTCTTCTGTGTAATCTGTGACGGTTCGATTTCCTTGTTGGCAATTTTGGTATTGCTGGAATAATATCTGATCATAATCACTGGGGAGAAATCGTGATCGAAGAAGACGTCTCATCCGTGGTCATGATGAGATGGGCGCCCTGTTCTAGTGGGCTCGTGAGAGTTGCAATTACTTCCACCATACAGAAGCACCATATTTTAATTTAAACACTACCAATTTTACCCTTTTATAATCTGACACGTCCATATAATCAAAATATTTCTCTACTTTGGCTAGCCAATCGAGGAAATCTTTTATACGTAATAAACTATCAAAGCTAGGAAGTTCAGCCTTACCTCGATAATCTCTTTCAGCACGATCTAGATGATCGCCTCCATGGATTGGTCATCGGGCAAAACCTTCATTAAGGTCCTCATTGTTAGAACTTGAATCATCTGGTGTAGCCCTACGGTTTGCCACTGGTAGTGCTCTACAAAAATCGGAGTTGTGTTGTATAGTAACCACGGGTGGTGGAGCAATTATAGGTGGTGGAGCACTACCTAGGGCTCGGGGTGGAAGTAGCTCATCCGTAAGATGGTTGAGGGTTACTTGCAGCCCTTGCATGGTCAACTGACTCTCCCAGTAGAAAGCTTCCATTCTTTCCGAAAGATAACAAATCCCTAAATCACCGTCCACAGGATTTTGATTTGTACCTTCATTGTTTGCCATCGGCCCGAGGGGAATCCTCGCTTTGATACCAATTGACACAAGGATAAACGTGATGAGGTCGATCACCGTCTTCCTCTATGATAACTACTTCGAATCCATGGAGCTTCTCTGGACTCCTCACAGAGACTTCTCGAATCCACGAGAAAAGAAAGCAAGAAAATAGAAATAAATTCTAATAAAATTTGAAATTGATTAATAAATGAAATAAACGAGTTCACAACCCTTTAAATAGGGATACCAAGAAATGAGAGAGAAATCAGAAGCAAATTACAACTAAAACTCCTAGAATTTGCAACTTACTATAAATAGTAAACTTACTATTTATAGACGGTCATGATGTCTACTAGTGCTCAAGGTTTTCGGCCAAAAATAGTGCCCTATTTGGCTTCACCAAACCATTCTCTTAATTATTTTAAGCTCTTTTCACATTGGGCGCAACTCCTAAGACCTGATGGATGAAGAGTTATAATCAAACCAAAACTTACTATTTATAGTAAAACGAAATTAGAACAGGGGAACGACCGTCGATCCAGGGGTATTTTGCAAATCTGGCTTGCACGACCCAGTGTAGTGGGGTTGGTTACCTAAAGTAGCTTTTTTTACCCCAAAATCATATATTTTACGCCTGATAACTCATTCCGGAGATACGCCCGATCTAAGGTCTGACGGTCCAAATCACTTCTATCATCGACCGGGCCTTTTCTGGTCCATCTTGGCCATGAAACTGTTTGCAACCCGCTCTACATCAGTATATGATGACTTGCTTAATAGTTGATTTCATAAGCATCCATGACATGTATGTATGAGCATATCATGATGTTTGCATCCTCTGCGTGTTGGTTCGTATACCTGGACGAGTTCCAGAGGAGTTGGGAGTATTGCTATGGATATTATTTTATAGGTCATAAATAATGTGTGGTGGGTCCTAGGCTATGAGACTGCGAGAGACGTGCCCTGAATATAAGAGGTTCTATTATGGATTTGTGCCCGTTAAGTGGTTACCGATGAGTTCCTTTTGACTAGGTCAAGTAGTAGGAGCAGCACGATTATGGGGTGCCAAGACCTTCTATTGCCAAGATCGGGAAGGCAGAGGTGTAACGGGCCTACCTATCGTTAGGTCCTGGTCAACGAACCACTTGAGGGTGTATGACGTATTCCCAACTAATGAGGATGAGTAGGGAAAAATAAATGCAATCCTCATTAACAGATTGAGTGGTTGAGTCCACTATTATGTGTCGGATGAAAAGGGCTATGATGAGCCTAACGTTTGCCTTATTAGAAAAATAACATCACCTACACCATTGCGTGGGGGCTTAGTTCCGATCCTGGGTGTGGCAGACATGTATACATATGGGCTATTTTGAAGGAATGATGCTAGAATTATAATTTTGATTATGGATATAGTTTCGGCTATGGTGGCAGAGATACAACATGCGAACATATATGGTATTCATGCATTCGGGATTGTAGATGCGTAAATATAGTTTAGGTGCACACATTCGTAGGCCAAGGTCCCCAATAGGTATGGGACAATTCAGAATCATGAGTCTATGATCCTGGAATCACTTTGCATGTTTCATATGTAACTAATATGGGTTGTGGCCCTTGGTGTGAGGTCCCTACCGGCTTGCGATACTATACACTATGACTCGACCATTTATTAATGAAAAGGAGAGCTTAAGATGTAAGACCCTAACCCAAGTGTGCATGCCATTCCTTTAGGTCCCGCGGTCCTACTGGTCGAATCTCGGTGACTTGCAACCTACGAATAGTGTTTATGGTCATCCTTAAATCCGGTCACGTTGACCCGACTCAGATTGACCCGAAACCTATGCCATTGCGTTCGCATCAGCGCCGCGGTTCCAACGCTACATCCCATGCGTGAAACTGACGTGTTCATCTCAAGTTATTGTCCACGCTCGATATGGACCATTGATGTGTGGATGGTGGACCCCACCCTAGCTCCACACATTTTCCCATGTGGTGTGGTGATGTCATGCCTATGCCTAGGGTTTCTAGAAAGCCTACAATCCTATAGCTAGAGCCTACCCTACCCTATGAGCTTTGGTTGTATCTCCCTAGCTAATGATTCATTTCTTATCCTAGGTGACAGAGACAATCATTACATTGTTTTTCTAGCTACAACTCCCTAAACCCTCTCTTTTCCTCTCATTTCTCTCTTACTCTCTCCTCTCCTCTTACTAGCAAGCCCTCCAACATCCCCACCCCTCCATATTTTCCAGCCATTTCTCTCCCAAATACCCTCCCATCCAACCTTCCTTAACCCATCTCACCCTTAGAATCATCTTCCTTGGTGCTTGTAGATCTTGGTGGTGTAGCCTTGGAGTTTGATCTCTAAGGTGGGTTGCATGTAGTTTCAAATTTTAGATTTCCTTGTATCTTAGTTGTTCTTCATCTTTCCTTTCATGTTGAAGCTTGTAGGGCCCATCAAGTGATGGTGGCAGCCCCAAGACTCCATGGATGTGGCTCATAACCCACCCTACATTTGCATGCATGTTTCATGCAAGGGGCCATTCTCCATGGACCCCTTCATGGCTTCTTCTTTCTTTGATCAGGGTTCTTTGGGTCATCTACACCCTTAATCCTTCTCCACCATAGATTTCAAGTAGAAATCCTATGATCATGTAGATCTTGTATATCTTGTGATAGTGGAATGTGTATGCTTGTGTGATGAGGGGAAGGGGCACAATTTGGCGGAGACCCTTCCCTTGTGGCCGAACCTTTATTTTTCCTTTGTTGATAACCTTCTGATCATGAGTGTGTGGCCCACCTTGTGGACCAAAAATATCCAGACCGTCCATGGAGGGTGAACGTCCATGACAGTCCACCCTTGGACATGTGGCCCCAAAAATGCACCTATAAGGGGCACGTGCAAAGGGGTTTAGATGATAGCAAGGGTCTAGATGTTTGTGGGGCCCTCTAGGGTGGTCCATAACATGATTTTCTTGGATCAAAACCCCTTTTAAATAGTATTTATATTTATTTATTTTCAGTTATATGTTGCTGTCCAAAACTGTTTGGACAAATTTTTGGGTCATCTTGAGGCCAGATTTTTGGACTTTTATAAAGGTGTTTGGTCCCATGTAATACATGTTTTTTTGAAGGTGTGGACCCCACCTATAAGTATGCCAAATTTCAGCCTCAATTGATCTCATTTGGGCCTCCAAAATAGTGGACCAATATGGGTGGACTGTTAGATTTTTTGCTGTACAGTCCAGCAATACTGTCTCATAAAAACCTTAATTCAAAAATATTACTACTGATGGTGGGCCACCTTTATGGACTCCCTCTTATTGTATACATGATGAGGGACCTTAGCCCTCAATTTCTAGAATTTTAGAGGCCCTGGACCCACTCCAATGGAGTGCCCAAATTTAGGACAACAACATGCATTGCAGAAATTTCTTCCATACCTTGCTGTCCTCTTTGTGTTTGCGGCAGATTTTGGGCCCCAGCCCACTGGACTTGTGCATGATTTTTGGGGCCCACCTCTAATGTATCTGGAGGCCCATTGGGCCATGTTTGTGGGGCCAACCAGTTGGACCAGCAAGCCTCATTGGATGTCTAGTTGGTGGACGTCCAACATGGCTGGCCGTCCAATGTGCTGGCCTGCCATGATGTATGTTTTGTCCATGCCATCCCCCATTTGTTGAGTGGCCCACGTGGAGATTGGGTCCACCCTAGGTGGACGTCCCTTGTGGGGCCCACCATAGGGACATGTGGAGCCCACCTTGTTGAATGTATGTGGCCTAGGCCATCCAGGCCTTGGGACGCCCAGGCCTTTGGGCTGCTGCTGGGCCTGCAGTTCAGCAGCAGACCCACCCGTTTTGTGTGTCACCCCTTTTTCTTCATCTGGTGGGGCCCCCTATAAATAATGCTGGGCCTTATGATAATGATTTCTACATACTATAACAAGTTTCTGGGCTTCAGCAGGCCCAAGTAGTTGGGTGGGCTAAAAATTCAGCAAGGGCCCCAAATGAACATTGTTTTGACTGAAATTGCATTAGATGTGGGGCCCATCATATTGAGAAATCTGGGGTACATGATGCACACTTATATCTGAATTTTTTTTTTTGGGCTTAATTAATGCATAGTTGGGCTACCTTTTGATGGTCTTTTGTGGACCCAAGTATAGACCAGATTTTGGGACTTCCTAGTGGGCCCAGAGTGGGCTGGAACATCCCAGCTTGGCCCAGCCATATGTTGGGCTGACTTCCACCATTTTGATGGACTTATGGGCTGAGATAAGGGTGGTATTGGGCCCTTAGTTGCCCACTTAAATTGTTAGTTATTGGGCTGATGTAGTGGGGCCCATTTCACCTGACTTAGACTTATTTTTAGGCCATGTTTTTGTGCTTATGAGATGCCCATTAAGTTCAACTAAATGGATGGGTCATATGACCATTAGGACTTGGGCCTTGGGCCTTGATTCCCCTCTTTGGGCCCATGTTGTTGAAGGTAGTATTGGACCCTTTTTCTTATGCCTTTATGTGGGGCTTATGTATGTGGTTTGGATGTAGGCCTTGGGCCTTATAGCTATATAGAATATGGTGGTTATGCCTCTGGGAAATGGTGGTTGAATGTCCCCATTATGGACCCCTCTAGGCTCGTTTGTATTTAAGTATAGTTGAATGCCCACCTTAGACTCTTGATAGGCCCATCTCTATATTATTTAGGCCCGTAACTTGTATACTTAGTCTCGTGGGCTACTCCAGGTAAATGGGCCCCTACTAGAGGTTATATATTCCTTATGAGGGATTGTCTAAGTGCCTAGACCTTGCTTGTTTAGGTAGAGAGTACATCTTCTCATTCACCTCATTGGCACCCTTATTCATCTTCATGGCCCACTCCCATACGCATCACATGCATGCTTGGTTGAGGTATGATTGACCATGGTAGGACGTGTTGGTATCTCCCCAAGGGATGGATTTTCGCCTCTTGAGCATGATGAATGCTTGGGATTGATGTATGGGTGATTGTGTGATTCGTGCATCCGACATTATATAACATGTGGATATTCGCCCTTGCTTCATCAGGGCAGTAGCCTCCACAGATATATCATGGATGGTCATGTGTGGACACCAGAAATGATACTTGAGCATTTGGGGCGCATAATATGTCCCTAGGTGAAAGCCCCTAAACCTTCACGGTACTGAGGAGACGCCTCAACTCCAAGACCAAGTGAAAATCATGGGTGCCCAAGTGCCTTATACCGTTAGGCCGCGATTCCCACTGTTGCAAGGTCGGTTGAGATGGGGTTTGGCCTTACCCGCTTGAGTGAGGGGGCATAGCTAGGTTGAGTCTGACCAGCTCGTAAATGGGTCTGCTACCGTCGAGCCTCGTTGGTGATTAGCTATCCATAGGCGGGTAGTGAGGTCTCCTATGCTCGTTTGACTGTGCGGGTCTTGGAGAGCAGCAGTCATCCTGCAATGTACTTGACCCCGGTGGATTCCTTATGTTGGAACTGTACTTAATGTGTGGATTGGATATGATGACTGACATTACTTCGCATTGCATTGGCATCGGTTGTATAAGCCTTATGTTGCATCGCCTTAGTATGACGCCTAGTACTCATGAATTGCATTGCGTAGCCCTGGGTATGGCTTACTGTATTCATAGCTTAGCCTAGGTACGGCTGGTATCATTTATGTTTCCTTCTGCATTCTCCTCTATCTTCTTCTGAGCACTATTGTCACACACTTTCACCACCTTCTAAGCTTTTTATAAGCTTATGCACGATTGATGTGTGCAAGACATCCTAGGTCGGCGTAGTAGCAGTGGGGCATTGGATTGGAGCGAGCTGAGGACTAGTTGCAGACCTTTCTTTCCCCCTTCTAATATTATGTATTTCCCTTTGAGCCTCATATACTTGTAAAGTTTTAATTCTTAGTGGATTTTATAATGTGTTTCTTGTGGTTATGTTTCTGAGATTTACTTGCTATGATCTTGGGTATGCTCGATTGAATCGGATTTATGATATAAAAATCCTCCTTGTTGGATCCTAGGATCGAAATCTGTTTCAGGAGCCGAGAATGGGGTACTACGGAGGCTGTTGCGGCCAGAACCGGCTATCGGGTTCCTTATGAGTCTGGCCACCGAGTCCAGGGCGTGACATAAGATGTCCTAGAGGGTGGGTGAATAGGACACTACTAAATAATCGAAACAAGTGCTTGTGTATTGAAACATTAATTCTAAATAATTCGTAGGACAACCTTCACCTAAAGTTTTAGGCATGACAACCTTATTTTACGAATTTCTTTAAAATTAAAACCTTAAACTTGCAAGAGTAAATTAAAGAATTACAACATTCACCACGCAACTGAAATTAAATACATTCAATCCACCACAAATAAAGATAAGGCATTCACCACTTGGCACAAAGAATTATAGTGGTTCGATGCTTTAAAAATAGCCATACCTACTCCACTCCCAAAATTACTTCCCTCGTAATTTTGGCTTTCACTATAAAAAGGTTTTCACAAGATCACCTTAATAACTTAATATAATTCCTTGTGATTTTCACGAGTTATCACAATAAAAACCCAAGTTGAGATTTTACCAAGCTATCTCAGACAAAACCTTAACTGAGATTTTTATAGGAGATCTGAGAAAAACTTAAAAAGAGTTATAAAAGGTATACTTATCTTCACCATAGAAGATGTAGCAAAAGCTTGTAATAGAAGGACCTCTTTCTTAAATGTAGATGGTTTCGTGTTTAGTTAGATAGAAAGAGTCTAGAGTTATATTGATTTTAATTATGTTAAACCCAAGAGCCACTTAATTAAATTCTCTTAGATCTCAAAGATGAGTATAGCTTACTTTCTTAGATTTAAACTTGAAAGATCTAAGACTAAAGGGAATTGAAAAAGCTATTTAAATAAATTATAAATACTTTCTAATTGCTTGCTAATAACTTGAGCTTCTTTCTCTCTTGCAGAAGAATTCTGATAATTAACTTGTGTAATTCAGAATGAGAGAAGAACTCAATTTATAGGAAAAGAAGTTAGAACTTCGGCTAGCCCGAGATAGGCTTCGACTAGCATAAGTTCAGTAGATTCTATTCAACGGATTTTGGATTGTGCGAGATAAGGATTATTCAAAATTTGGCTAGCTCGAAGTCAACTTTGACTGCCCAAATAGCACAATTTGGCTAGTCGAATTCCTTTGAATTTCAAAAGTTGAAGTTGTTGGAATTTGACTAGAACTTTATTGGGCTAGTCAAATTTCAAGCTCGACCTAGCCAAACCAAAACTCGAGCTAGCCGAATTTAGAACAAAAGTTGTTATTCACTTCGGGCTTGAAGTTGGGCTGGCAGAATTCCAGGCAAAAACAAGTGAAAAAATCGATAATTAAATAATTTTGAAAGTACCTAGTCCTAAGGTTTTTTTAGGGTTTTATACCACCTGAGATATATCAAATATCTGATTCTCTTTGGCTTGAACTTAGTCTCAGACTTTCTCTTGAATTTGAGCTCGATATTTTCTTGAACATTAGCTGATCTTGAGCTTGATCTTTTCTTAAACATAGACCAATCATGAGCTTGATCTTCTGTTGAACATAGACCGATCTTAAGCTTGATCTTCTCTTGAACATAAACCGATCTTTGAAGATCTAGTTTGAAGTAGTTTTATCTTTATAAAATTTGACAACTTATGTGTGCTTAACATCCTAACACTTACAATCTCCCCCTTTGTCAATTTCGTGATAAAACAAAACACTTAACATTACAAATATGCAATCACACACATCTTTTAAAGTCTTGTAATCTAAAGTCTTATAATCTTCAGCTCACCAACTGTTGATGCTCAACTGACACTCCCCCTATGAAATACACATATAGCATTCCATACACATAACATCGCATTCATTTCATACATTCCATAGCATCATCCATGCCATTCATTCCTTACATACTCTGCTACATTCTCTCCCCTATATTATAACATTGCATATTACTCATATTACTAGTATTGGTATCATTTCTCCCCCATACTAGCATATCTCTCCCCCTTTTTGTCACAAGTTGACAGAGGAAGAATAGAATAAAGAAGATGAATAAAAAGAGCATGTAGTAAGAGAATAAGGGTAAGCATATGAAATCTCCAACCATATGAAATAATAGAGGTAAGTATATGAAATATGTTAAGGTTTAAGAGTAAGTGTCAGTAAAAGCATCCAAAGTACCAAGACAAACAAAATAAGTTTTAAGTACGTAACCATCATTAGTTTGAAAAATAAAGAGAATCTAGCTTAATCCAACCCAGAGGAAGGAACAGGCATCGAGGCATCATTTTGGCTCAAACTCCGGGTGATGCGATGGGAGTACTTCATGTACTTCATTTTAGACTTTTGGGTTTGGGCCAATGAAGCCTACGATACATGCAAGGACTCCACTTTCTCCTCCAGAGCAGTAGTCTCTCATCAAACAGAGAGGGATGGTAGTCAAAATCAGTTGGATCATCTGAATTGTCCAACTCATTAAAAATGTCTTCTATTGTGGTGTCTGCGGTAGGCTGCGCTTCCTCTTCTTCTTCATTTTGGCCAGGAAGAGTGATGTTCATCATATTCAGATTTGAGTTGTTAAATGGGAGTTCGGATTCCCATGCCTCATATGTTGGAATTTGAATATTGTAGTGAAATGTAATGCGAGTCATGGATGAGTAAAGGGAATTGAACTGTGCTTGGGATGCAAGCGAAACTGAATGATGATATAACAGATTAAGGAAGGCAAACAGACATGAATACATGATACAATGGAGTGAAATACTCTAAGCATGAAGGGAGTAAGAAGATCAGTCTTATTCCCGGCTTGAGGATATACGTTAGATGTAAAAATTCGATGTAAGACGCGATATTTTGGGAGCATTTGGTTTGCGGGAAGGGCATTACCCGATTGCCATTCAATATTAAAGTGATATAATTTACAAGTGATGACTTGTTTTTTAGAATTCGACATCTTCTCTAACAATGTGGCAATCAGTATTCCATCATCTGCGCAAACTATATCCATCAATGCAAAAATAATGTACGGCGTTATTTTGTTTGGGATGCAAGCGAAACTGAATGATGATATAATAGATTAAGGAAGGCAAACAGACATGAATACATGATACAATGGAGTGAAATACTCTAAGCATGAAGGGAGTAAGAAGATCAGTCTTATTCTCGACTCGAGGATATACGTTAGATGTAAAAATTCGATGTAAGACGCAGTATTTTGGGAGGATTTGGTTTGCGGGAAGGGCATTACCCGATTGCCATTCAATATTAAAGTGACATAATTTACAAGTGATGACTTGTTTTTTAAAATTCGACATCTTCTCTAACAATGTGGCAATTAGTATTCCATCATCTGCGCAAACTATATCCATCAATGCAAAAATAACGTACAACATTATTGAGAATGTTTCTTTAACAAATTTAACTGAGAATGTCAAATTCTCAAGTAAAACATCACAAATGGATGCATACATGCCTTGCACTATGGATCGGTAAGCCGTTCCGCTCCAACTCAAGATACGTTCCCATCCAACCTCAAAGAGAATTGGAACAAGACTAAACCTAGCAATGTGGTCTAAGTTGATGGATTTTTTTATGATTATGTCTCTTGTGCGAAAGTCTTGAACATAATCCGAATCATCCTCCGGTGTCCGTAGTGTCTGTACACCAAGAAGACTCGATCTAGAAGATGAACTGGCACGATTTTTATGAGCTATTTTCTTAGTTCTATACTCCATATCAGATTGCACAAGAAAAATATCAAAGAAAAAGAGAAGAAAAAGAGTAGATCAGATTTGAATCAAAACCTACTACAAAAAAAGATTCAAATGATGAAAAATCTACTCATATATGATTATATAGCATAAGACCACTAAATACTAGAAGGAATTTGAAAATAAATTGCTTGTGAGTTTGGAAGATGGGTTGGTTGAATGGGGCATTGGCTAGCTAAGGAAGAAGATGTAGAATAAAATGAATTTGAAAATTTTCTCCTTTTTGAGTCAAATCTGTGCAATCTTTGGCTAGCTCGAGCTTGTGCCCGACTGGTCGAAAAACCCCAAAAAATTTGAATTTTTGATTTTTAATTTTTATTAAAATTTTATTTTCAACTCATGCATTTCATTATTAAAAATAAACATAAACATAAATGCATAAAAAGAAATAAAGAAATTATTTAACGATACATAATCTAATATCATGCTTCAAATTTGAAAATTTAACTTTGTCAAGCGGCTTAGTCAGTATATCTGCAAGCTGCTTCTCAGTTTGAATGTATTCCAGCATGATAGATTTGTCTTCAACTAATTCTCGAATATAATGGTATCGTATGTCGATATGCTTTATACGAGAATGTTGAATTGGATTTGTAGAGATATTAATTACGCTTAAATTATCGCAATATAAAGTCATCGTATCTTGCATAATTTTATAGTGTAACACCCCGAAAATCGGGGGTCGAGTAGAAGCTCAACTCCCGAGTTCCAACGCATCACTTATGCAACATAGATAATGATGTTTAAATGTTGTCCATATTAGTGCATTAAACATGAGTGAGATTATACTAAAACAACATATCATAATCCAGAGATAATTAAGTTAAACAAACAGAAGACTGAGATAAGTATATAATGTATAGAAGTGTTTTTCATTCCCCAGAGTATAAGTATGTTACCAGGTTGAATATATACGTGTTGATCCAAAATTTACAAAATACAAAAATGTAAATGTCCAACTAATCCTTATAGTCCCTTTAATCCCATTGATCAGTACATGGTCTACATAAACCTGCCAGATAGCTGAACGTAGGAGAATTCTTCCTCCTCGTCTATGAAATCCCAATCAGCAGCGTACACATCATTGCCACCTGCATCTACAACAGAGTCTGGTTGGTGTTTTAAAACACCGTCCTAGAGTGGGAGTGAGTTATCAACTTAGTGGTACTATAAGGCAAAGGTTAACATGTTATTAATTTAGTCAAATAGTAATGATAAAGTAATACAAAAAATATTCTCTAACTATCTGGTTAATGCAAGGATGATATGTGGTAATGATGCATGCCCTCACCTGCACTCTCTCTGCGACACCATCTCACGGTCGCATTTGCTACTCACATGTAGTGCAGTGCATACACGTGTTAGCCGAGTTCTTAATTAGGCTTATTCATACAACAGATTCGGAAAGCTAAGGTACCTCCCTTTAAATCATTTACCCAAACAATGATCCATCTAGGGTCGTCGTTCCTAGTTAATGATATACGATAGGCAAGTTATAGGGCAACAACACCCCTAATTTGAAAGCAGTTGATAGGCAAGTTTACAAGTTTACACTAGAGGTCACTACGGGAGGCTTATCACCATCCACGTAGGCTTATTTTATACTCGAAGTCACTACAAGAGGCTCACCTGATCGTAGGCCGATAGCTCGAATACAGTGTCTCATACCACGATATTCGGCTCACGAGTTTCATTGCTCACTGGTCACTACGGGGAGGCTCGTCACCCCAACGTAGGCCGACAACTCGACCACGATGTCCCATACCACCATACCCAGCTCATGAGTCTTAGCGGATTGTGGTACCAAGGTTAAACGGGCTTTACATTGGTAAGTGGTACCTTAGATTCAAGCAGTAGCGTCCATACATGGTAAACACACATTAGGCCAATCAGGTTACTTGACAAGTTCGATTGGTGAGCACACGCTAAATTAATCGACATGAAGTGCATACGCACTCCTCGTGGCCTAACCATTGTCGATAATCACCGTACGACTCAGATTCATCGAAAATATATGTTGTGGCGAAACTAGTTCGGCCACTTGATCAGAAATTGTTACCAATTGCCTGGACTACGTATTAGTCCCAGTCATACTCAAATACAATAGGCATTCATATGTGATAGTCAAAACAACATTTAACAACCAATTCAAATACAATTCTCATTCGGGCATTTTAACAACCATATTGCAAATGTTAACATACATAGACGTTTCATCCATAAATCACGTAGTAGCAAGATAGGTTACATGAAGGAAACTGTAACTATAGATAAGGCAATTGAAAATCCTATCTCAACACCCTCGTTAAATACATTTCAATAAGTAATTTCTCATTTAGACATTTTATCAAACACTTAGACTACATATTTCAACATACATGTAATAAATTAGTTATAACATATATTATGGCAAATCCTTTTACAAAGGAGTTGTCATACGTACAACAAACACGAATTCTAGATTAATAGTCATGGCAAAAGTACCTTTCAGATGACCAAAAATTGACCCAATCTAACATCAAACGAGGGAGTTTTGAGCTTCTACATTGGATCGTGCGATTTGGAAAGATTAACAATCCAAATTGCAAAATGACGATCGAAGAGTTCCAACAAGCTTTCAGGATATCGAACGGCTTCAGAATTAGCCAATGCTTGTCCAATTAGGAAGCTTGTTGAGTTACCATTTCAATGAGCTCAAAATAGTCTAAATTCGACCACTGAAGAAAGATTTATGAAGGTTATTATTGGACAAGGAGATGAAGGAAAAATTCTCGACCGACGACTGTGATCCCACTTGCAGATTCGCAAATGGTCTCGAAATATGATGATTCATGTCAGGAATGAAAGAGCACTAAAGTACCTTTCAGATGACCGAAACTCAACCCAATCAGACATCAAACGAGGGAGTTATGAGCATCTCCATTGGATCGTGCGATTTGGAAAGATTAACAATCCAAATTGCAAAATAATGATTGAAGAGTTCCAACGTGCTTTTGGGATATCGAACCTCCTCAGAATTAGCCATTTCTGGTCCTATTAGGAAGCTTGTCGAGTTACCATTCTAATGAGCTCAAAATAGTCTAAATTCAACCACTGAAGAGAGGGTTATGAAGGTTACTATTGGACAAGGAGATGAAGAAAAAATTCAGGACCGATGACTGCGATCCCACTTACGGATGCGCAAATGGTCTCAGAATACGATGATTCAAGTCAGGAATGAAAGAGCTCTAAAGTACATTTCAGATGACCAAAAATCGACCTTGTCCAACATCAAAGGAGGGAGTTATGAGCAGCTCCATTAGAACGCGCGATCAAGAAAAATTAAAAATCCAAATTACAAAATGACGATCGAAGAGATCCAACAGACTTTTGAGATATCGAACGGTCTTAGAATTAGACAATTCTGGTCCCATTTGGAAGCTTGTTGAGTTACCATTCCAATGAGCTTAAAATAGTCTAAATTTAACCACTGAATAGAGGTTTATGAAGGTTACTATTGGACAAAGAGATGAAGGAAAAATTCAGGACCGACAACTGCAATCCCACTTACGGATTCACAAATGGTCTCGGAATATGACGATTCAAGTGAGGAATGAAAGAGCATAAAGAACCTTTCAGATGACCAAAAATGGACCCATTCCGACATCAAATGAGGGAGTTATGAGCATCTCCGTTGGATCGCGCGATTTGGAAAGATTAACAATCCAAATTGTAAAATGACGATCGAAGAGTTCCAACAGGCTTTTAGGATATCGAACGGCTTCAGAATTAGCCAATTCTGGTCCAATTAGGAAGCTTGTCGAGTTACCATTCCAATGAGCTCAAAATAGTCTAAATTTGAACACTGAAGAGATAGTTATGAAGGTTACTATTGGACAAGGAGCAGAAGGAAAAATTCAGGACTGACGACAGCGATCCCACTTACGGATGGGCAAATGGTCTCGGAATACGATGATTCAAGTTAGGAATGAAAGAACACTAAAGTACCTTTCAGATGACCAAAAATTGACCCAATCCGAAATCAAACGCGGGAATTATGAGCATTTCCGTTGGAATGCACGATTTGGAAAAATTAACAATCTAAATTGCAAAATGACAATCGAAGAGTTCCAACGAACATTTGGGATATCGAACGGTTTCAGAATTAGACAATTCTGGTCCCATTTTGAAGCTCGTCGAGTTACCATTCCAATGAGCTCAAAATAGTCTAAATTCAACCACTGAAGATAGGGTTATGAAGGTTACTATTGGACAAGGAGATGAAGGAAAAATTCAGGATCGACGAATGCGATCCTACTTACGGATGCGCAAATGGTCTCGGAATATGACGATTCAAGTCAGGAATGAAAGAACTCTAAAGTACCATTCAGATGACCAAAAATCAACCCAATCCAATGTCAAACGAGGGAGTTATGAGCATCTCCGTTGGAACACGTGGAAAGATTAACAATCCAAATTGCAAAATGACGATTGAAGAGTTCCAACAGGCTTTCACGATATCGAACAGCTTCAGAATTAGCCAATTCTAGTCCAATTAGGAAGCTTGTCGAGTTACCATTCCAATGAGCTCAAAATAGTCTAAATTTGACTACTGAAGAGATAGTTATGAAGGTTACTATTGGACAAGTAGCAGAAGGAAAAATTCAAGATCGACAACTGCGATCCCACTTACAGTTGCATAAATGGTCTCAGAATAAGACGATTCAAGTCAGGAATGAAAGATCGCTAAACTACCTTTAAGATGACAAAAAATCAACCCAATCCAACATCAAACAAGGGAGTTATGAGCATCTCCTTTGGAACACGCAATTTTGAAAAGATTAACAATCGAAATTGCAAAATGACGATCGAAGAGTTCCAACAGGCTTTAGGGATATCAAATGGCCTCAGAATTAGCTAATTCTGGTCTCATTAGGAAGCTTGTTGAGTTACCATTCTAATGAACTCAAAATAATCTAAATTCGACTATTAAAGAGAGAGTTATGAAGGTTACTATTGGACAAGGAGATGAAGGAAGAATTCAGGACTAACGACTACGATCCCACTAACGGATGCACAAATGGTCTCGGAATAGGACTATTCAAGTCAGGAATGAAAGAGCACTAAAGTACCTTTCAGATGACCAAAAATCGACCCAATCCGACATTAAACGAGGGAGTTTTGAGCATCTCCATCGGATTGTGCAATTTGAAAAGATTAACAATACCTTCAAGATGTGAAAACCAATAGTGGAAAAGCTGACAGGGCGTAAGGTGAAAGCATTGAGGACGGACAATGGTGAAGAATTTACTTTGAAGGAATTCAATTAGTTTTGTAAGGCTGAGGGGATTGTAAAGCACAACATAGTCAGGAACATATCAGAGCAGAATGATGTGCCATAATGTTTGAATCAAACTCTTTTAAAAATGGCTCGAAGTATATTAAGTAATGTTGCGTTGGGAAAGGACATATGGGTTGAGGTCTTTAACACAACTTGCTATCTGGTGAATCGGTCCCCATCTACGGCCATTGATCATAAAATTTCTAAAGAAGTATAGAGTGGTCAAGAAGTAAACTACTCAAGGCTACATGTATTTGGTCGTGATGCCTACTCTCATGTACTATCTGTTGAGAGAGATAAGCTAGACAAAAGAGCAAAGAAGTGTACCTTTGTTTGATATGGTGATAGTGTGAAGGGATATAGGTTGTATGATCGGGCCATAAGGAAAATCACAATGAGTCAAGATATTAAGTTTGATGAGAATTCTTTATTCAGTAAGGATGAACACACGAAAATAGAAAAGTCAGCAGTGCTTGATATTGAAATCAATGAGGATGAGACACTTGAAGAAGTCGAGCTGAAGGAAGAGGTACGGGAGTAAGTTAATAAAATTGCACATGGAGAGCCCACGGGATATGTGCAAAAACTTGGAAGAGCTAAAGAATGATGGGAATGTCCTTGAGGGAGGGAGGGGTGGTGGTGATTAGGACAAAATAAAAATTACGCATTTTAAAACACAATTTCTTAACTTAAACTAAAGTGCAAATTAAACTAAGTAAAGAAATTTAAAACTAAAGCTTCCAAGACATTAATGGGTCCAATCACATAGACTAAAAGGGATGTGGCAATTAAGTAACCAGTCTATAAACATGATAGTGTACATGTGTGTGTATGATGTGTTAATTATTCAAATCATAGCATTCATTTAATCATACATATATAAAATACTAATTAATCACATAAGCATAATTAGAAATTAGCTCAAATGACAATCTCAAATATAAGCATATATTGTGGTTTGATTTCCCTACTCCAATCCTGATGGATGCACTCTCTCCAATAGTGTACCAATATTCACTAACTTAGAAGTTTTTTAACTAGGTTCACCTTTAACCTTTATAATCCTTTACAAGGACTAGCTTCCTCAAAGACTTATGTGGTTTTTATAGGCTAGCCACAAACCTCGATCCTAACCAAGAACCGACACATACATACCCGTGTTGGTGTCCTACATAAGGACTTAATTTAGTCCTACACAAGAACATAATCGAGTTTGGAAATTAAAATCTTATACTGAATCCTACACAGTGTAAGAGTGTACATGGACTCTACAAATGACAATGTTACTTATTAGATTGAGCCCCTTTTACGTGTTGTCTTGGGTTACTTAATCGATGCTCTCTTGTACTTCAATCAGCTCTCATTTGCTGCCCCAATCATAATGTCAATGCTTTGTCAAGGCTTTAGCTTCAAGATCAAACACCTTGCATGCAGTGCTCCTTTTAGGTGACCTAGATGATGGGAATTGGGTGAATCTCCTATAACTAATGATAAGATTGGGTTCCCAGTAGGGATTCACATGGATGCCTATTTTAGAGGTTGTTTAGACAAAAGATATACAGATTGAAAGAAACATGATAGGTACATCACCAGATTGGTAGCGAATAGTTATGCGCAAGAGGGTATCGACTTTAATGAGAGTTCTGCACCTGTGGTCGGGCAAGTATCTATTAAATTTGTTTTGGCATTAGTTGCCTAATACAATCTTGAACTAGAATAGTTGGAGAAAAGACTGCCTTCTTATATGAGGAATTGGAAGGGCAGATTTATATAAAGCAAACAAAAGGTTTCGAGGAACAAGAGTCAGAGAATAATTTTGTAACACCCCCGGTTCCCAAAACCCGAGTACACTATTCGTTTTCTAAAAACCTGAGCGTTAACCTCTGAAAACACCCAAATTTCCACTTACATTTTTTTCTTTTATCAGAGTTAATAATATAACAGGATGAAAATAAATCAAATATTAGAGGGAGTCCAAATATACATAACCAATATTTCAAGTGGTTATCCAAAAACTTATACAACCCAATGTCTTAACCTCTACAAACATAACAGTGTAAATTAAATACAAATAAAGTCAGGAATGGAGAGTCGCGAGATCATCTGACTCCTCCCATTCCACGTGAACACCAGCATATGCATCATCGGTGTCTCCTGCACACTGAATATGGTTCGATAGTGTCAATGGCTATCTAGTTAGGTATAACCCCCAAGATTTATCATATCATCGAGATAATTATGCATAGTTATCACAGGCAGTATATAACAAATAATACACAATGATTATTATGGAAATTAGATAAGGTTCATCAGATACGCATTTATTAAACAAATCATTAAAGCTAATCTTGTTTAAATGTATGAATGTATGCACATGCTCATAGACTTGGGGATGCACATTCAGCTGGTAAAAAGTCATCCAATGAGAACTAGCCACCCGAAAAAATACTCAAAGGTACGTCCAATGAGAACTAGCCACCTGAAAAAGACTATGCAACGAGGTCACCCAAGGAGAACTAGTCACCCAAAAAAATACTCAAAGGTATGCCCAAGGAGAAGTAGCTACCCGGAAAGGACCATATAATATAGATCGCCCAAGGAGAATTAGTTACCTGGAAAAGTACACAAGGTACACCCAAGGAGAACTAACCACTCGAAAAAGACCAAATAATATAGATCCCCCAAAGAGAATTAGTCACCCAGAAAAGTAGACAAAAGTACATCCAAGGAGAACTAACCATCCGAAAAAGACTAAATAATATAGATCGCCCAAGGAGAATTAGTCACCCGAAAAAGTACACAAAGGTACACCCAAGGAGAACTAACCACCCAGAAAAGACCAAATAATATAGATCGCCCAAGGAGAATTAGTCACCTGGAAAAGTACACAATGGTACACTCAAGGAGAACTAACCACCCGGAAAGACCATAACATACGCCATCAAAATGCATGATTAGCCCAACCATTATTATTCCAATTTCAAACAATCACTTTAAAAAAGCTCAATGGTCACTATGGGGGGTTTGTCACCCAGCACAGGCTGACAGCTCAGGCATAGTGTCCCATTCCACCATCCCTGGCTCATAAGACTAACAAACAGAATGTGTAAGGGTAACTTATTAAACTAGTGGCCAATTATAGTTCTATAAGTGGAACTTATCATCGCAAGGTTATATGAAGATGGTTCTTTAAGCTACATAGGACAATTATTAAACCAAGCCTCTTGGGGCAACAACCCATCCTAAGAATGTAATAAAAAGGGATTATCCTAAAAGTCACTTAGACAACGAACGCACCATAAGATGATAAGTCCACATCAAATATTTCATTTAATTTATTAGAGAGAGTGGCCACTAGTTCTAGGGCCTCCCATCATTCCATCAAGTAATCATAAATGGTAAATTTGCTATGTATAACGTTGATAATACATGCATAGCTAAGGTATTGCTATTAAAACAGGATAGAGGAGATTGAAATTCATCATATATTCGAATATTTAACTTTAACTCAATTCATCAATTATTCATAAAACTAGAATTTAATATGAGCGACCAACCTTATTAAGCAATCATTAAGATACATGAATGAAAAAAAATAAACAAGCCAACTATCTAGATGTAGAAAAGCTCGAAGGGTGGTCCTCACCTCTAGTTACGATTTTCTTAGCTAAAAGGTAAGGAGGTTGAGAAGAAATCGAGATTTTAGATTTGAACCATGATTGATGGATTAGATATAACTTGATCGAACTCGATGTTGACACAACTCCTGCCTACTCCAAATCAAACATAATGAAACAGAAAATGTGATATTAGACTACATATAAAATGAGATTAAGAATTTAATTAACCAACTAAAGGTTTAAGGAGATATAAATCAAAGGTTTGAGAGAGAGACTCACCTAGTTGACTAGATTGAACTCAACTCAGCCTTGTTAGCCAAAAACATTCCCCAAGTGGCCTGACTCAGCAATTCACCGAGTTGACTCGCTTAGACTCAGTAGTCACGCCCCTACTCAATTCTTCTTGTCTTTTCATTTCCCTTTTTCCTCTTTCTTTCTTTCTCTCTTTCTTTCCTTCTCTCACACTCTTTCCTTTCTTCTCTCTTCTCTTTCCTTTCTCGTTTCTTTATTTCTCCCTACCAAAACGTCCAACAGCTACCTGACTCAACCGAATACAACCCAACTCACCAAAATCTGGTGAGATGAATTGAGTCAGCTCAACGGCGAGTCGCTGACTCAACACCCTGATTTCTTTCTCTTTCTCCTACTTCCGTCTTCTACATTGCTTCTCTGCCTAAACGGCTTGCAACAAGCCCAAATTTGAAGCAGGTCGGTGACTCAAAAACTAACTCGCTGGAGTGAACTTGGCAGCAACTCAAATCAGCGGGTCAAGAACCCGACTTGACAGTGACTCAGACGAGCACAACGGGCGGCCGATCTCCTCTTCTCTCGATTCCCTCTCGATTTCTCTCCTATCCATCTTCTTTTCTTTTTATTTCTCTCTTGCTAAAAATGTTCAGCAATCTAGACCCGTCCTAACTCCACCTGAACTTGGACCGTGACTCAACTGAGTCGCGACAGCCTGACTTGGTAGCAGTCGAACCCGACTCGATTTCTATCCTCTCTCCCTCATTCCTTTATCTTTTCTACTTCCTTCTTCTTCTTTATTTCTTCTTTCATTCTTGTCAGAGACATCCAGTAGCGAGCCTGAGAGTAACTAGGGTCAAACCATTCGACCTGGTGCAGTAAAACGACAAAGAAGAAGATGCAGGCATTAATGGCATATTGCAAACGAAGGAGTTTACTTCAGATCTAATTCTACTGGAGGCTCTGGATTAGTGATAGGGAGATTTTGAATAGAGAAATCGAAGCTTGAAGGGGGTTAAGCCGGTGGTTTCAGAGAAAGAGGGGCTTGGCTAGGTTTCTAGAAAAACTCGGAAGAACGGCAGTAGCTACTGTTTCTCTTATGAAAGATAGGGTTTTTTGAATTGTAGCGGGATAAATAACCCCACTTAGATGCACTGAATTATTTGGGGGGGCTTCTAGAAGCACATGGATGGCTAAGATTGAGTTAACATAAGGATGGAAATATTCTTTGTTGCTTTCCTTTGCAAAGCCCTAGTGACAAGGAGGTATAAACGGCTGGGATTGCTTGCAAATGAAGGGATGAGATCAAGGGAATTTCCACTCACACGGATTGCCAGCGTGGAAAGAGAGATAAACGAAAATTTCCATTTTTGGCAACAAACAGCACGCGCAACTCCTTTTACGCTAGAGTTCGTGCTCACGAGTGTGAGTTTCCATGTGCGAAGTTTCTATGCATCTGATCAAACCGACCTCCCCATCAGGATGGACGGTTTAGATGATGGAAGTGGTCGCAGATGGTGGGTACCAACGTGAGCAAAACGGTCTGTGTCCATTCGTTGGCGAAAGTAACGAAAGAAAGAGAGAGTCTCTCTTTTTAGAGGGAATGCGGGTCAATCTCGTGTTAACCAAACCTTTGGTCAAGTGTACTGTAACACCCTGAAAATTGGAGCTCGAGCATAGGCTCAACTCCTGAGTTTCGATGCATCACTTATGCAACATATACAATGATGATTGAATATTGTCTGTATTAGTGCATTAAACATAAATGAGATTACACTAAATCAGCATATCATACTCCAAAGACAATTAAATATGCAAGCGGAAGACTGTGATAAATATATAAAGTATATAAGTGGTCGTAAGTCCCCAGAGTATGAACATGTTACCGGGCTAAATAATTAATGTATAGTTCTAAAATTTACAAAATGATATAGTGTAATGGCATCTAATCCGTATCCCAGAAGCCCCGTCGACGCAACTCCAGGTCTACATAGACCCATCAGAGAGTTGCATGTAGGAGAACTCCTCCTCGTCATTATATAAGTTAGGCTCCATCTCATAAGCATCGCCATCACCTATAGCTACAACAAAATCTGGTTGGTGTTTTAAAACACCGTCCCCGAGTGGGAGTGAGTGATCAACTCAGTGGAGCTATAAGGCAAAGGTTAACATGTTATCAATTCAGTCAAGTAGTACAATAATCGTTCCTAAGTACTCTTGTTAATGCAGGAATGATATGCTATAATGATGCATGCCCTCGCCTGCACTCCCTCAGCGACATCATCTCACGATCGCGGCATGCACCACTCCGGACACGTACACTTCCTCGCCAAAGCACATGCAATGCGGTGCATAATCATGTTAGCCAATATTTAATTAGGTTTATTCATACAGTAGATTCGGGAAGCTAATGTACCTCCCTTTATATTTGTAAGTGCTATAGTTTAAAGCCCTGTTTGTTGTCAAATTTATGGTGCCAAAGACACTACTATGAAGCTTGCATATATGAAGAACAAAGCTCTACTCAAGATCAACTTAGTTTGACAAGCACTGTTCATAAGTCAAGACTCGAGAAAGTGAGATTGTTCGACTAGATTCAAGAAGCTTTCAAATTCAAACTCAAGAATCTCAAGAAGCTTTCAAGTTCAATCTCAAGATCTCAAAAAGCTCTCAAGTTTAAATGACATCAAGACTTCAAGCTTCATTACTTTCAAAGGTCACTCGTCTCTAAAGGTTCAATGTCCTTACTTCACTATTGAGGTATAACTGACCATAAGTTGACCTCTAGAGTAGGTCATTCTGGATACATAATTCATATGTTTTTTTTATATGTGTGTTTGGACAGTTCTAAGAGTAGTCTTGAACTTTGTTCGACTAGTCCTAGCACTGCTTCGACCTATCTAAGAAATTTCTGGATTAGTTGTAAGTTTGTTGTAAAATTTGAATATTTTCTGTTAGGATACGACTAGTCCTAGTGACTGTTTGACCAGTCGTAGGAATAGTGTTGACTGCACTACGACCAGTCGTAGACCTACGACTCAAAGAACAACGTTAAAATTAGATAACCTACGACTAGTCGAAGGGATCCTACGACCAGTCGAAGGAGGCCTATGACCAGTCGTGAAACTGCCAAAATCTTATCGCGTCTGAATTTTTAAGTATCTGTTGGTTCTACGACCAGTCGTAAAGGTCCTTTGACCAGTCGAAGATGTGATTTGCTCACCTATAAATAGAGCATGAATCTCAGAATTAAAAAAAATAATGCAAGTTAATTTAATTCGGTCTTCTGAGATATAAGTCGGTGCTCCATTTAAGCTAAGTGTGCATATTTAATATTCTCTTTCTTTAGTTTTGTTAATTGATTTTGTTTCTTGCATTCCAATCTAATTTGAAAAGAGGAATTGTTATTTTCCGTTTTCTAAAATCAAAATCAATTAGAGCTAGCAATTTTGTTTTAATTTAAAATCTATTAGAACCTAGAACCATTATAAAGTGAGTATTGGACATTGAACTTTGACATTCAAATCTCTACTCCGACTTGGTTCTTCTGGCTACTACAATGAAGGAGAAAATCAGGTATTTTATAATTTATGTAATTTACATTGTTTGGTTTTATTTGAGGTTAAGCCAAAAAAATCTCAAAGTTGTTGGTTATCTGAGGAGAGCCAGAAAACTCAGAAGTGGGGGTTTTTGAATTGTGTAAGCCCTTTAAAAAAGACACAATTGTGAAGGTTTTGGGTGAACCTGTGAAAACCTATTTGATAGTGAACGCTAATATCCCCTGTGTGAGGATATTAGGAGTGGAGTAGCATTCTGTGTAGCTGTTGTTTAACAGTTGGTGAACACACAGGCGAACCACTAATTCTTTGTGTTGTGGATGTGTGATTTATATTTCGTATCTTTTATCATTCAGAATTATGGAATGTACGTGTGAATGTGAATGTTGTAATCATTTCATTTCAAGCACAGTGGGGAATGTTGTAATAATTTAGATTTACATTTCAGCATTATATTTTTGCTATCTCTTTATTATGTTGAGTTTCAGTTTCTCTGTTTGTTCTAGAAATAAGGTTGTCCTACCATAAACTTTGATTTTTGGTGTAAGGTTATCCTTAGAATAATTTTTGTTTCGATTTCTCTATTTTAGGTTGCTTTCCATTCCTATACTGTGATTGGTGTATAGTGATATCTATTCTTTATTTCATATTCCGCAGTATTTAAATTTAATTTGGCATAGTCCTATTCACCCCCCCTCTAGGACATATAGCTTGGCCATTTCAATATCATTTACCCAAACAATAATCCATCTAGGGTCGTCAATCTTAATTAATCACATACGATAGGCAAGTTATAGGGCAACGTCACTCCTGATTTAAAAATAGTGGATGGGCAAGTTCAGGTCTCTACGGGAGGCTCGTCACCTCAGCGTAGGCCTCGTTTATACTTAAGGTCGTTACGGGAAAGGCCCGTCACCTTAGCATAGGCCGACAGCTCGAATATAGTGTCCCATACCACCATATTCGGCTCACAAGTTTAGGTTGCTCACTGGACACTATGAAGAGGCTTGTCACCCTAGCGTAGGCTGATAGCTCGACCATGGTGTCCCATACCACCATGCCCCGCTCATGAGTCTTAACGGATCGTGGTACCAAGGTTAAATGGGCTTTTCAATGGTAAGCAGTACCTTAGATTCAAACAGTAGCGTCCATACATAGTGAACATACATTAGGCCAATCGGGTTACTTGACAAGTTCGACTAGTACGATTACACGTTAAATTAGTTGACATGGAGCACATACACACTCCTTGTGACCTAACCACTGTCGATAATCACCGTACGACTCGGATTCATCAAACGTATCCGTTGTGGTGAAACTAGTTCGGCCACGGATCGTTAACCATTACCAATTACTTGGAGTACGTATTAGTCCCAATCATATTCAAACACAATCAGCATTCATATGTGATAGTCAATATAGCATATGACAACCAATTCAGATATAAATCTCATTCGAGCATTTTAACAAACACATATTGCACATGTTGTCGTACATAGGCATTTATCCATAAAGCACGTAGTAGCAAGATAGGTTACATGAAGGAAACTGTAACTATAGATAAGGTAATTGAGAATCCTATTTCAACACTCTTATTAAATACGTTTCAACAAGTATTTTCTCATTCAGACATTTTATCAAACACTTAGACTATACATATCAACATACATATAATAAGTTAGTTATAGCATATATTATAGCAAACCCTTGCACAAATGAGTTGTTGCACATACAACAATCATGTGTTCTCAATCAATAATTAGGCAAGCACATATCATAATTCCATATTCATTCAAACATTTCAACAAACACATGGAATTCACTATATTCAACTAGTTCATATATATGTGCAATATATGAGAAACATCGCATCTAAAAACATGTGACATCATTCAAGTCAGTCATAAATCATTAATTGACATTGAAAGCCTTGAAAACTATAACCTAAACGTTTGCAGTCCGCACCTTTCGTCGATACACCGATTACGAACTCGGTTCATACACTACGCCTTTGTCTACGGCACAACGGCTACTTAAATCATGAAATAGGTTAGCTATTTCACCTATTCCTATATTTGGATTCCTAAAACAGATTAGGGTTAGGATTTCTTACCCAAAAAAGGATTCAGATTTGACGGTGTAGCGACACGGGAGAGAGGATTCGGCCCGTGGAGTGGTGGAAATGAATCCCAGCAATTATCTCTCTCTCTCTCTCTCTTCTCCTCACTCTTTCCTCCTCTTTTCTCTCTTCTCTCTCCTAGGGTTAGGAAATTCGTATGGAATGAGAGAGGGGTGGGTTAAGGCCCTTATATAGGCCCAGAACTGATGTCAATGGCCCTAGGGCCATGGTATACTTAGGTTATAGGCAAAAGTTGTCTGTTTCGAGCCAACGGAGCTCATCTAGATGTCCATTTCCTGCATAGAGTCTAGAGAAAGTTCCCTGACAATAGATCTATATTAGGTTAAGATTTTGGTTCGATCAGATTTGTAAATCGACCGTGAAGGACCAGTTTCAGTTCAACAGTCATCGTCACTCAATTAGGACCACAAGTACACTGACATGTGTTGGGAAATTTTCCTGATCCGAGGGTATAGTTGGGTTAGAATCTGACGGTCTAAAACCTTAAATTTAGCCTGCAAACGAACGGCCCAATTCACTTAAGTTTGAGTGTATTTCCTAAAGATATTCGCGTTTCTCACAAACTTCGCTCCAGGCTTAAGTTGTGTGTTTCTAGATACTATTTGGACTTGATTCCTGAGATGGTTATCAAACCTAGTAAGGCGGTCATAATCGTATAGTTTCACCGTAATCGAACTTTCGACAAACAATCCAAGTCCGATACGGAGTTTCAGTATGCTCCCGAGAGCAACTGGGTTTTGAGATTAATCCTAGGTTTTTAGGTAATGTAGAGTTAGCGATTCTACTAGTTTTAGGTCTTGCAGTTTGTATAGAAAGCGGTTCAAGCTAATCTACTAATTAATTCAGCTTAGTACTTAATTAATTTTCGTTTAATTTCTACATGATTTGATCCTTAGCGATTTCTGTCTGAGGTGGTACTCAGGTCTTTGTATGGATTTTTCAAGACGTTACATGTACCGCGGGTGCACATGGTTGTGTGCACAAGCAACCCAAAAGTTGGGTCCACCGTGATTCATTGTGAAATCTACTCTGTCCATATCGCTTTCCCACTCCTAATAAGGCATGAGTCTGATTTTTCCAGCATATCCAATGCTCAAGCAGGACACAACTCTTAATCCTAGTGCGTTAAATGACAATTTCTTACAATCTAGTGGTTGAGTTATTATCTAGAGTCGGACAAACGATTCAGCTTATTCAAGTGAATGATCATGGTGGGCCATGCTACTTTATTTATTTATTGCTTTAAGTCACTTATCTCCTTCGATCTGAGGGTCATATTGACGCTGAAGCTGAAGATCAACTGTCTTAAGGGCCCTATGACTTGTTTAGATGAAATGCGATAGCAGATTCGATGAACGGATGGCTCAATGGGGCTAACCAAGGGGTGAGTTTGTTAGATTGAGGGTTGTGAGTCTGATGGACAATGAATCCAATTATCTAGGTCTCAAATTTGATTATGGACGATTAGATTTATTTATCATAGGAAATTAAAATCTAACATTAAGTTTTGCTAATGATTGATGGTTCATCTTGAAATTCAACGGGTAGATGACTCGGTCTATGGACAGGAATTACTTTCCACGGTCAGATTCAAACTAGAGTGAAGCTAAATGTTCAAATAAGTTTGGTTATATAGTAACACCCGAGTACTGGAAAGTACGGGGCGTTACAATCTACCCCCCTTAAAGAAGAATCTCACCCTCGAGATTCGATAATGTGCGTCCCAACTATTAATATTACAAGTAGTTTGATTATCCCAAATGTGTACCCTATCATGTATATGTCTAAATGTGAAATCACATCATATATATTCTTAAGAAATTACATCAAAATTTTACCACTATCCCTAAGCTTCTACATGGAATTTGAGTTCAAAATTTATCTAGATTCTCAAATCTTTGCTCAATCTATGGTTCATAATTTGTCTAAAATTTTATAAATTCACTTATAGTTACTCCTAAATATTGGAAATTGTGAGAATTTCATTTTTTTTCCAGTTATAATCTAGATTTTATCGAACTCTATCTAAATTCTGTTAAAATTCTTATACCTCTATCATAACAAATCTACAACATATATAGGTTCCACTAAATGCTAGAGACCCTTTTTAATATCTACCCAAACTAGGGATTGTCTCAATGTCTAATTGTATCCCAACATCATGATCTCCTTTCATAAAAAGTTTATTCAGGTGGCGTTTAATACTTATTCATTTATTTACTTATCTATTTTGAAATTCACCGCAACCGTAACTCACTATCTTCAAGTTAAAGAAATATTCAAATATTTAGTATTCAGGCCACACGGAACGATGGCTGTAGCAAGTCTAAGCTCGATACAACGATCTTCTGTCTGATTAAGGCATTGAGACTATTGAGATTTGCTAGGATTTTAGAATTTGAGTCAAACGACGCATCCTTTTATTAAATGTGGTTCCATCAGTCCGTGATCCTGATTATTCTAGGCTCTTGAGAATCATCATAAAATCTTCTTTTGTACAACAAGAGTACACGAAATTTACATAACATAGGCCTAATGACTGTCATGTTTTTATTATGCACTTTGATCACCTCGTGCACTACATGAAAAATCTAGGACTAAAGCTTTTACATGGAAATTGAGTTCAAAATTTTCTACATTTATCATGACCCTCCAATCTAATCCTCACATATCCAGTCTAGGTTAGAAATCTTACCCAAGATTATATCACTTCACCTTTAATCAATTCTAAGCACCAAAGATTGTGACAATTAAGTCAAGGAGTGCTGCCCACTCCCTACATCTATCGAACACCCCTTACAGATCTTGGTAGCGTCCGAGAAAGTCCCTGTGGCAGTAAGGACTCTCACCCCAACCATAGGACTAGTTTCCAACCCTAGCCGCTTGACTGCTGCACACGATATGATAGAGACAGTGGACCCGGTGTCCACTAATAAAAAGACTAGAGTACCTTGGATATGTGCCGTAACATCAAAAGCCATAGGTGGCGTAGGTGTTGCCTCTGATGCTTCAGCTGTAAGCGAGTGCACTCGAGCCTGCTGAAAACGGTTGGGCTGAGGTGCCATAGGTCGTTGAGGCGGCCTAGATCGAGGTACGGGTGGCTGGAAGGATGGATGAGCTGATGCCGAGCGTAGAGGTGTTGGTGATATAGTCTGGGGAAGCTGGCAGTTGATCCTCTGGGGCGGTGAGAAGCCGTTATCCCTCATCCTGGTGAAGCAAGTCACCTCCGTGTGGTCATAGGTGGCATTCCCTATATACAACATAGGGCGCAACCCAGGTCAGATTCAGCATGCCCACAACCTCAACCACACAACATTTACACAACGTTTAAAGAAACTTCATGCATTTCATTTACCAAAATTGTCACAATTACATGAGATATATCATAACATGAATCATGACAGGAAACGCACATGAGCTATTATAAGTAAAGCTGCTAACATTAAGACAACCAACAAACACAAACACACCATTTACCTATGATACTGCTAAGCCCTTAAACATTGAATCACAGACATTGTAAGACAGCAACAAAATAAACTACTGGGCAACGACATGGATGACTAGACATCTGAGTCTGGAGACGGAGGAGGGGCGCCCTTATCCTGCAGGCAACATATGATAGCTTTCAAGGTGTGGGTCACCTTCTTAAACTTATGCTTCACAAGGGCCCGAGTATCAATGATCTCCTGTCATAGGGCAGCCTGGCCCTCCTCAAGTCAAACTAGACGGGCTTCCCTAGCAGCCCGATCAGGGTCATGCTCCGTTGCCGTAGGTGGGGAGCTCTCATCCGTGTCCTGAGCCTCCACTTCTTCCTCCTGTTCTTCTTCTATCTGCTCTCTGCTTTCCTCCTCACTATCATACTCTTCACTACCCGTCTCATCCTCACTCTCATTGAGGTGGGCTTGTCGCTGCCGTGGCCCAATTTCCATCTGGTTGAGAGTAGCCTTGTTGATGTAATGGGTCGGCACCGGCACTTCCGCCCCAAGTCTATAGCCAAACTCACGTGCAATCTTGCATATGAGTCGGCCAAATGGAAGGGAATCAGACGCTCTAGTGGAGCGCGCAGTAAGAACTATCTGCCGCAGAACGTGCGTAGGCACGCACAACTTCTCTCCCTGCCCTACTTGGTACAGGAAATCCATCATCAGACGGGTGTACTCGCTGCGGTTGCTCCACCTAGGGTACACGTTGTACGTGAAGATGTGGTGGAGCAGGCGGAAGTCGTCCGTCATATTGGTCGCTAGGAGACTGTTGTTCGGATTCCAATGAACCAATTGTCCACAAAGGAATCGCGTGCGGCGATCCCTTTCATGTACACTCTTCAAATTCTTCTTTCTTGCATGCACTTCACTAAGCGGTATCTTCATAAGCCGAGCTATCAACCCAGCATCAATCGTGGCCTCCCGATCTCTACCAACGGGGATCTTGAACTGCAGGGGCTCCAACGTAGGCTCTCGAATGTGGGCGTAGAAGGCTCGGACTGTGCCCACATTTGCGCGGTACTCGCCCTCGAACACAGGACCTCTCCCGGTCTCAACCAGGCGGTCCATCACCAGGTACTGTCCAAAGAGCCTCTTATCCACATGAGCTTCAAAGAGGACCCTGCGACCCTGAAATCTCTCATGAGACATATCCGTCAGGAGGATCCTTTCGAGGGGAGCCTAGGGATCAAGCTCCCGCTTGGTCCTTATCTTTTGATCAACATTAGCACTAATAGCGGCACCTCTAGGCCTCCTTGAATGAGTACGGCAACTGGGCTCGACCTCATCCATAAGAGTCCTCTTCTTCTCCATGAGAGAAAGAAGCGTGGAAATTGAGAAAA
Organism: Magnolia sinica; assembly: GCF_029962835.1. Classification (NCBI taxonomy): domain Eukaryota; kingdom Viridiplantae; phylum Streptophyta; class Magnoliopsida; order Magnoliales; family Magnoliaceae; genus Magnolia; species Magnolia sinica. Next base: position 27,615,871 of record NC_080588.1, read on the forward strand.
TGGTCGTCACAAGCTCGAACAAGGCCATGGAAAAGGGAAGATAGGTGGAAAAAGGAGGGGTTGTTGAACTTGATGGTATATGGGACACAAATGAGGGATTTGTGCTCTCAAATCAAAGGAAAAGAGAGAGATAGGAGAGGGTTTTGATGAAAAATGGTGGGAGGGTGTAGGTGTTGAAGAAAAATGATGGAATGGGTGAATGGAGGAGAGATTTGAGAGAGAACCAAAGAGTTTTGAAGAAAAAGGAAAGCTTGAAGGGGTAGATTATGAAGGGAAGGCATATTTGGAGGGTTTTAAATGGACCCAACATGCATTAGTGGGCCACACAGCGCCCTAGGGGCGTCGGCCCGAGCCTGCCCGCCCGGCCAGGTCCGCCAACTGGCGAGGCCTCGCGGAACCGATGAGGTCCTCGCCGGTCTCTGGATAGTCTGGCGAGGTCTCGCCCTTTGGACGAGGTCCTCCTGCCCCTTGGACTGTAAAAAAATATGGGGCCCACCCTGGGTCCCCCTGGAAGTGTTTCATTTGGCCCCCGACTCCACTTTGAGTCATTTCGGGTCATTTCGAGTAATTTCTGATGTAATCGCGTATTTTCTCGAGTGTTGAAGGCTAGATTGGGTAAATTATGGTCGAAACCTGTCGATTGACGGTCTAGAAATGGTCTGAGGTCGCCTCAAGCGATCACAGACGTGTTCAGACCCGATCTCAGCGATCGTTTTCGGTAACATTCGCCAATCGGCGAAACTAGAAATCCTAAGCTTGTCTCTACATTTTTCTCGCACCCACCTAGGTCTAAATGCATCAGCGTACATCGTGTGACCATAACCCAGGTCCGGTTTAATCCAAATCATGCTTTGATACCAACTTGTAACGCCCTGAAAATCGGGGGTCGAGTAAAAGTCCAACTCCCGAGTTCCAACGCATCACTTATGCAACATATTTAATGATGATTAAATGTTGTTTGTATTAGTGCATAAAACATGAATAAGATTAAGCCAAATCAGCAAAACATAATCCAGAGACAGTTAATACGCAAGCGGAAAACTGAAACAAATATATATAAGTTTACAAATCAGTATAAGTCCCCAAAGTATGTGTGCATTTTTCGGTTAATAATTACATGTTTGGTTTCAAAATACAAAATGTTAAAATGTAACAGTCCACTACAAGTATAACCCTGAAGCCCCGCTGATTCAGAACGGTCTACGAGAACCCGCCTGAATACTGCATATATGAGAATGCCTCCTCACCGTCCTCAAAGTCTGGCTCCACCTCGCAGGCTACGCCATCATCTGAACTTACAATAGATTCTGGTTGGTGTTTAAAATACCATCCCGTAACGTGGGAGTGAGTGATCAACTCAGTGGAACAATAAAGCAAAGGTTAACATGTTATCAATTCAGTCAAGCAGTAATGATAAAGCAATACAATCGAACATCCCTAGATACTCTGATTAATGCAGGATGGTATAAATAAATGATGCATGCTCTCTCCTGCACTCCCTCAATAATCTTCATCTAACGTTCGCGCATATCAGTCACTTCCTCGTGCTCTCTATACATCGCTAAACGCCCATGCAATATGGTGCATGAGCGTGATTACCAAGTTCTTATTAGTCCTTTTCATACAGCAGGATTGGGAAGCTAAGGTACCTCCCTTATATCAATTCCCAAATGATGATCCAATCTAGGGTCGTCAATCCTAGTAAATCTCATACGATGTTATTGTTCTAGGTCGCTGCAAAGGGCTCGTCACCTTATCAGTGCAGGCCTAGTGTACTCCTGTTGCTACGTAAGGGCTCGTCGCCTCTACGCAGTCTTAGCGTACGCTCGAGGTCACTACAAAGGTCTCGTCAGCTTATCAGTGTAGGCCGACAGCTCGAATACAATGTCCCATACCACCGTCTTCGGCTCACGAGTCTGGGTTGCTCATTGGTCACTACGGGGAGGCTCGTCACCCCAGCATAGGCCGACAACTTGACCACGGTGTCCCATACCACCATGCCCGACTCATGAGTCTTAGCGGATCGAGGTACCAAGGTTTTAGAGGGTTTTCACTGGTGAGTTTGGTACCTTAGATTCAAGTAGTAGCGTCCATACATGGTGAACATACATCGGGTCAATCGGGTTACTTGACGAGCTTGACTAGTACGATTGCACGTTGAATTGACCGACATGAAGTGTGTAAGCACTCCGTGTGGCCTAACCACTGCCGACAACTAAGGTACGACTTGGGTTCATCGAACACGTCATATGTGGCGAGACAACCTCAGCCACCTATTCAGTGCCTGTTACCGATTGCCTGGACTATTAAATAGTCCCAGACACATTCAGTTATAACAGATAATCATACAAGCTAATCAAAACAGTAATGGATCAACAATTCCAATCATACAAACATGTGAGCATTTGATGGATTTCAACTACAACATGAATTCACACATATGCAGTGTCTAAGTAAAGCAAACAAAATAAAAATTACATGGAGGAAATCATACACATTGTTAAGGTAGTTGAGAATCTTATCTCAACACCCATGTAAAGTACAAATACTACATGCCTGATCATTCAGACATTTCTACAAACACTTAGACTACATATTCTAACATACATAGATTTATTTACTTAAAACGCATATTATAGCAAATCCCTTCGTATAGGAGTTGCGACGCATACAAAAATCATGTATCAACAAACATCTATCATAATAGGTATTAATCATGATTCCATGTTCACTCAGACATTTCGACAAACACTTAGTCTACACACTTCAACATACATGATGTATGTTGGCCGTAACACATCCTGGGCCAAATCCTTTCGCCGGGGAGTTGTTACAAATACAACTAGCATAACCACATGACAATTAATCATGGCAAACACACGTTCAAATTCCATACATATACGATACTTTCTACATATACATGGAATACACTAAACTCAATATAGTTCATATATATCAAAAACGCGATACAAGGTATACTTAGGTTATATCCAAATACAGACTGTTCCAGTCCAACGGAGCACTTCTGGTAGCCCCTTTTCCACGTGCGGTCAGACTTAAGCTCCCTGACCATGGATCTAGCTCAGGCTGAGTTTTCGTTCTAATCGGGTTTGTAGATCAGCCGTGGCGGACCAGTTTCAGTTTAACGGTCACGGCCACTCGATCAGGGCCACAAGTACATCGACATGTGTGGGACATTTCTCCTGATCCGAGGGTGTATTTGGGTCAGATTTTAACGCTCTGATTCCTTATATTTGGCCCGTAAGCGACACGACTCAGATTACTTAAATTCGGATTTTATTTCTAAATATTTTCACGTTTCTCACACACTTTGCTCCAAGCTCAAGTTGTGCATTTCTAAACATAATCAAGACTTGATTTCCGAAGGGGTTGTCAAGTCCAGTAATGTGGTCATATCCATATAGTTTCAGGGTAATCAGACTTTTGAAGTGCGGTGAGGTCCGATACGGAGTTTCAGTGTGCTCTCGAGAGTAACTGGGTTTAAGGATGGATTCTAAATTTTAGGGTAATGTAGCGTCAATGATTCTGCATGTTTTGGATTTTGCAGATCATATTTAAAGTGATTAGTGCTAATTTCACAAGCACTCTAGTTTAGCACTTGCTAACATTAACCTAATTTTCTAAAGGTCTTGGTCCTGGGTAATTTCTGCCTGAGGTGGTACTCGGGTCCTTGTACAGATTTTTTCGAGACGTTACACCACATGAACACCAGCATACGCATCATCGGTGTCTCCTGCACATTGAATACGGTTCGATAGCGTCAATGGCTATCCAGTGAGGTATAACCCTTAAGATTTATCGTATTATCGAGATAATTAAGCATAGCTATTAGAGACAATATATAACAAATAATACATAATGATTATCATGGAAATCAGATAAGGTTCATCAGATACATATTCATTAAATAAATCATTCAAGATAATCTTGTTTAAATGTATGAATGTATGCACAACCAGGTGGTAAAAAGTCACACAAGGAGAGAACTAGCCACCCGGAAAAGACTATGCAACGAGGTCACCTAAGGAGAACGAATCACCTAGAAAAATACTCAAAGGTACGCCCAAGGAGAACTAGCTACCTGGAAAGGACCATATAATATAGATCGCCCAAGGAGAATTAGTCACCCGAAAAAGTACACAAGGTACACCTAAGGAGAACTAACCACCCGGAAATGACCAAATAATATATATCACCCAAGGAGAATTAGTCACCCGAAAAAGTACACAAAAGTACACCCAAGGAGAACTAACCACCCGAAAAAGACCAAATAATATATATCGTCCAAGGAGAATTAGTCACCCAAAAAAGTACATATAGGTACACCCAAGGAGAACTAACCACCCAGAAAAGACCAAATAATATAAATCGCCCAAGGAGAATTAGTCATCCGAAAAAGTACACAAAGGTACACCCAAGGAGAACTAATCACCCAGAAAAGACTATAATGTATGCCATGAAATGCATGATTAGCTCAACCATTATTATTCCAATTTCAAACAATCACTTTAAGAATGCTCAAAGGTCACTATAGGAGGTTTGTCACCCAGTACAGTCCAACAGCTCAGACATAGTGTGCTATTCTACTATCCCTGGCTCATGAGACTAACAAACAGGATATTTAAGAGTACCCTATTTAACTAGTGGTCAATTATAGTTCTACAAGTGGAACTTATCATCGCAAGGTTATATGAAGATGGTTCTTTAAGCTACATAGGGCAATTATTAAATCAAGCCTCTTGGGGCAACAACCCATCCCAAGAATGTAATAAAAAGGGATTATCCCAAAAGTCACTTAGACAACGAACGCACCATAAGATAATAAGTCCACAACAAATATTTCATTTAATTTATTAGAGAGAGTGGCCACTAGTTCTAGGACCTCCCATCATTCCATCAAGTAATCATAAATGGTAAATATTCTTTTTTGCTGAGATTGAGTTAACATAAGGATGGAAATATTCTTTTTTGCTTTCCTTTACAAAGCCCTAGTGACAAGGAGGTATAAACGACCGGGATTGCTTGCAAATGAAGGGATGAGATCAAGGGATTTTCCACTCACGCAAATTGCCAGCGTGGAAAGAGAGACGAACGGATTTTTCCATTTTTGGCAACAAGCTACATGCGCAACTCCTTTTGCGTTGGAGTTCATGCTCACGAGTTTGAGTTTCCATGTGCGAAATTTTTATGCATCTGATCAAACCGACCTCCCCATCAAGATGGACGGTTTAGATGATGGAAGTGGTCGTAGATGGTGGGTCCCAACGTGAGCAAAACGGACGGTGTCAGTTCGTTGGCGGAAGTAACGAAAGAAAGAGAGAGAGTCTCTCTTTTTAGAGGGAACCCGGGTCAATCCCGTGTTGACCAAGCCTTTGGTCAAGTGTAATGCGGGTGTACGCGGGTTGTGTGCATAAGCAACCTAAAAGTGGGGTCCATCGTGATTCATTGTGAAATCTACTCTGTCCATATCGCTCTACCACTCCTAATAAGGCACGAGTCCGATTTTTCCAGCAGGCGGGACACAACTCTTAATCCTAGTGCGTTAAATGACAATTTCTTACAATCTAGTGGTTGGGTTATCATCTAGAGTCGAACAAATGATTCAGCTTATTCAAGTGAATGATCATGGTGGGCCATGCTACTTTATTTATTTATTGCTTTAAGTCACTTATCTCCTTCGATCTGAGGGTCATATTGACGCTGAAGCTAAAGATCAACTGTCTTAAGGGCCCTATGACTTGTTTAGATGAAATTCGATAGCAGATTCGGTGATCGGATGGCTCAATGGGGCTAACCAAGGGGTGAGTTTGTTAGATTGAGGGTTGTGAGTTTGATGGACAATGAATCCAATGATCTAGATCTCAAATTTGATTATGGATGGTTAGATTTATTTATCATAGGAATTTAAAATCTAACATTAAGTTTTGCTAATGATTGATGGTTCATCTTGAAATTCAACAGATAGATGACTCGGTCCATGGATGGGAATTACTTTCCACAGTCAGATTCAGACTAGAGTGAAGCTAAATGTTCAAATAAGTTAGGTTATATAGTAACACCCGAGTACTGAAAAGTACGGGGCATTACAAATGTTTACAGGTTGAGGAGGCCATTATACACCTCAAAAAGTCGCCTAGGCAATGGTACAAAAGGTATGATTCTTTCATATTGAACCAATAATTTACTAGAAGTGAATTCGATTATTATATTTATTTTAAAGTACTAAATGATGGAGAATTCATTAACCCGGTATTGTATGCTAATGATATGCTTATTGCCAATGAAAGCATGTCTAAGATGTTGAATGCTCAATTATCAATGATATTAGAGATGAAAGATTTGGGGGTTATAAAGAAGATTTTTGGCATAGATATACACAGGGACATGGAAAAGGAGCAGGCTATGGTTATCTCAAGGGGAGTATCTTGAGAAGGTCCTACTCAAGTTTGGGATGGATAAGGTAAAACTAACTAGCACTGCCTATGCTGCTCACTTTCGGCTTTCTTTCGAAAAATGTCTTACTATAGATGAAGAAAAGTAGCACACGTCTCGTGTACCCTACTCGAGCACAGTTGGCAGTTTGATGTATGTGATGGTCTATATGAGACCAGATATTTCACATGGTATAGGTGTTGTAAGCAGATATATGTCTAACCTTGACAAGAAATATTGGGAGGCAGTGAAATGACTACTTCATTAGATATGAGGTACAACGGACTACGTCTTGACATTTGAGAAATCCAAGGAGAAACTGGTAGGATGTGTGGACATCGATTACGCTAGAAATGTGAATAATAGAAGGTCGACTTCCGGGTACTCGTTCGTGCTAGCAGATGGAACAATCAGCTGGATGTCGATGCTTTAATATGTGGTTGCTATTGAGTGTTAAATATTGCAATTTTTCCCTGTTTATATCTTGGTTTTATGCACATGATAATGCTTAATTGTATATTTATACATATTTATATTGCACAGTGAATCTAAGAGCTTGGAATAAAAAGAATGTTAAAAGCATGGATTAATGCTAAAGAATCACTAAGGCAAGGGATAGATCTGAGGAGACCAAGATTGAAGATTTCAAGACCTCAAGATTCAAGGAAACTAAGTGGAGAACGAAAGAAGTCGAAAGTGCAAAGTGTAAAAATTCAAAAAACTGAACTTCACTGTCTATGTAATCGACCACCGGTCAATGACATTGAAGTAAGTGTTCAATGACATCTAACACGGGTCGATGACATCAAGAATTACATAAAAATTGAGTTTGGTTGCTAGACAAATTGGAAGTATTTCTCAATGACATCAACTACTAGTCGATGGCATTGAAGGTATTTCGATGACATTGAGAATTTGGAAATTTTTAGAGTAACTTGCTGGAACATTCTAAACACTTTCTCAATCACTCAAACACCCTTCGATGACATCGAAGATCTGTTCGGTGACATCGAAGGTATGTTCGATAACATGAAAAGTTACGTGGTATGAAAAGGTGCGACTTCCAAATCCGATTCAACTTAAGACTTCATGTTCGATGACATTGAAGGTTGTTCGATAACATCAAAGGCATTACGCAAAGTTTACATGGATTGCATAATTTTGAGGTAGTTTGTGGATTTTTCTGGGGCAATGTGAAAGTTTTGAGTTGCAAAACTATTTAAAGGAGTCCCCATACTACTCCAAATCATTTTCTAGGGTTTGGAAAGGGAGAGAATGCCTATGTAGAAAGCTGATAACATTCTTCCACTTCGATTTCTTCACGGGTTCTAGTTGATCTTTTTGTTTTTCTTTTAAGATGTTAGTCTTGTTACGCTAATCTCTTAGCTAAGGTTAAGGGATGAAACCTATACTTTATTTTGATGTTTATCTTACTTTGATTTAAATTTATGTTCAACTTTATTAATTTCTACTTTGATTTGAGGAATATTTCTAGTTTTCTATGATTTATTGTGACTTCAATTACAGTAGATTCTGTGGAGGCTTTTAATATCTTCTTAGTCTATATGGAGTTGTGAATATTGGTAAATCCCGTTGTTCACCATTGTCTCCTAGGCATGGTAGGATGATGGAATCCCTTCCAATCAATGTAATGAATCTTCATGTGTAAACTAATCCAATGAAAGTTTAGATTCTGTTTTAACTGCTCCATCATTAGATAGGATAGGATAGGACTTTGATTCCAATCGAGTTATTGTTGAATCAAGTAGATTAATATTGATATTGCTATAGTGGATTCCTGGATCTTTAGTATTTTATCTTTATTATTTCAAAACCTTTTTCTAAATCGCTGGATTAAAAACCCAGACAAACCAAGTTAGATTTAGATTATTTCTAAACTGTGTTTTCCATTCCCTATGGATTCGACCTCGTTCTCATCAAGTTATTACTACATCGTGACCCTACACTTGGGATTGTAAATAGTTGCTCTTTCCACAAGAGAAGCAGAATATATGGCAGTGACAGGAGCATTTAAGGAAGCGGTTTATTTGAGAGTTATGATGAATCAGTTGGGGCTTCAATAAGAGGTTGTGCCTGTAAATTGTAATAGTAAAAGCATGATCAACTTGGTGAAGAACTCAGTATATCATTCTCGAACTTAACTTATTAATGTGCGTCATCATTTTATCCAAGAAATGCTAGAGGAAGGCAGTGTTACTTTTAAAAAGATCCACACTAGCATGAATCCGACTCATATGCTTACAAAAGTTGTTCCTGTAGAGAATTTTATGCTTTGCTCGATTTCTCTAGGCTTGGTGAAAGTTGAATAAAGACGGAATGTGTACAATAATAGATGATGAAGCTATGATGGAAACAATTAGAGACAAAGGAAGCACCTTGGAACAATGGAGCATGGAGATTGAAGCCATGATGGAGATTGTTGAAATTGGTGCATTCAATCTATGTTGAAACAGGGGATTCGATCGATTGAATCCAGCCTTGATCAATCGAGGAAATCCTTAATTTCTGAATAAACTCTTTGGATAGATTTGGACATGTTCGATTGATCGAACATGGAGGCTCGATCAATCAAGATAATTCGAAAAAATTAAGTTTGCTCTCTGGACACTTTTGAGCATGTTCGATTGATTGGACATTATGGGATCGATCGATCAAAGGATCGTCAATCGATGTTGATTAATTGATGGTTAGATCGATATTACGCGCATATTCTCCATAAGTGCACAATTTTGTTTCTAATCCAGGATCCGGGGGTTATATAAACAAGTGTAGCATATGACTAGGATATTGGAAACTTATTCTAAAGAAGAGTTAGGGTTTTGAGAATGGTTTTTATTGATTTTTTACATCTTGTAATTTGTTTTTATAGTGAATTGTTTATCGCTTTGTGTTGTGGTTTTTTCCCGTGTAAAAACGTGTTCATACCATGTAAAAACATGTGTTTTCTGTGGTTGTTATATTTTGTTTCCCTATTGCTTATTTGATTCGACTTTGAGGTTGCTTTTGCGCCCCCAGTATAAACTCAATAAAAACCATTTTCAAAACTCTAATCCTTTGATCAATCAATCCCACAATGTTCGATCAATCAAACATTCTCAAAGGTGTCCAAAGAGCTAACTTAATTTTCCGGAATTATTTTGATCAAGCCTCCATGTTCGATCACCACATGAAACAGTGGGAATGGAATGCCGACAGTTGTTCTGTATGTGGGCCACCATGTGGTGTATTTTTCATTAAACCTATTAATCAAGTTGAACCCCCTAAAATAAAGGGAAGATATATACAAAATCAGTCTGATAATACTAAGTTAGGTCACATCCCATAAATTTAGGGGCTTCCTGAGTAATTTTACATTGTTGACATTGGTGTGGACCATGTGGGCTTATAATTCTGTGCATATTGTTCGAATAATGCCCTCACCTGATGGTTTGAATCGATTTTACATACACATATGGTGGAACCACAAAGTTTGGATGTTTTACACAGGTGTTAGAGACTATTCTGGTCTTGGTTTAAGTGCATGTAGCCGGGTTCAAATAAATGCTTATTATCATGTGTTGCTTAAGAGCAAATAGTCATATTCCTTATATACCTGCGCATGGATCCTTACTCTTGCTCAGGTGATAGACTCTTGAGAGTTTCAACACCCAGTCAAGGGTTCGAGTATCCATAGGTGGTGAAATTCCACCAACGTGAGTGTGTGGGGTGTGTGTGTCTGCTTGTGTAATATATATATATATATATATATATATATATATATATATATATATATATATATATATATATATATATACCTGCGCATAAGTAGGGTTCATTTGATTAGTAATAAATATCGCGTCAAATCAAGTAGGTCTCAATGTAGACAAGGAGTCGACCCGCCTCAAATGAACATCATGTGGTGCCAAAGTTTTGAGTTTTGTGTTTTTGTTTTTAATTATAGTGATGAGACGTTAATTAATAGCAACACGATGACAATGACAACAATGATAATTTGACAAATAATTACAATTATAGGCTATAATGCATCCAAAACGGTAACTACCCAATTGGACATCATTATTAATTATAGATATTGGTGTATTCAGTCCCTTTCTCACCTAATTAGAGCATATCCATAAATGGTAACTACCCAATTGGACATCATTTCTCCTAATCGTGGTCCCAAGTAAAGTCCATTGATCTGATAATAGAAATATTTGATGAGCCCAGTCTCTCGACAGTAGCCCATTGATGGACGATTCACATTAAATGGGCATACCCACTTGTTTAACTACAAGACCTAAGTCAAATATCTACCTCTTTTTACTCCATGAGAGAGGATAGGAGGGTAAAGTAGAACATTGTGTTAAGGGCCTGTTTGATTTTCTGGCTCAAGTGTAATAACCGGGTAAATGAGTAATCATTATTTACCAAGGTCATTACTTTATCTTTCCTGATGCTGACTTAACCGGTTACTTTTTAAACACTTAAAATCAAGAAATTTGTAAAATAAATATGGGGCCCACCGTAATGTGTGTGGCTTATCCACACCTATCAGTTCATTATGCCAACTGAATTTAAGGCATGAGTCAAAAATTTAGCAGATTAAAAGCTCGAATGGACCACACCACATGAAATTGTGAGAATCAAATTCCTATTATTAAAAAATTCTTGGGGCCCTTAGAAGCTTTAGATTAAGCTTATATTTATGTTTTTCACTTATTCATGCCTACGTGACCCTATGAATGGGTTAGATGGTGAATAAACCTTATTGTGGGCCCAATAAAAGAATCACCTTTCAATGGTGGACAAATTAAGTCCATTGTTTCCTTTTAGGTGGGCCAATTGAGCATTGGATCTTCCTTATTTTTCAGCTCATGTCCTAAAATATTCTAATAAAACAGATGGACGACACCAATATATTATATACATCACGGTGACGCCCTTGGATTTAATTTAACCATTTTTTGTCCGATTTTCTAAGTGCAATTACTCACTCATCTTCAAACAAGTGAAAAAGTAATAATTACCTATTTACCAGGAATTTACCAGTATCATGGAAAATCAATCAGAGAAAATGGGGTTAAAGGAGGCAAAGACAACATGGCGTCACATGTCACTCGGGGTACGTGCAGCTCAAATAATGTATTATGTAGATGGTCCCATGCTTCAATTATAACTTGGAAATTAAAATTCCTGTCGAAGGCCAGGAATTGTCTGTGGGCCCAAACCAGGGATGCAGCTTTATCTAGATATGAAAGGTCTAGCGTCCATTGATTTATGTGAAAGAGAGAGGGCCGGGATAGTCCACACAACAATACATCTACGTAGATGTTCTTCCCCAACAATCAGATCGATCCACTCATCAGGTGGAACCGGTACATGAAACAAACGTACGGCTGAATTTCTTTTCCAAGTCCAACTGCTTTAGAATCGTGGGCCACCTCTTAAATGAATCAGATTTATTTTTAGTGCAAGATATCTGCAAAGTCAAACCCATCTGATAGATGGCTTTGATGTTGTACACGTAGGTTGAAGTGAGGCACGTGGTGGCGTGTGTGCATGAGCTGCTTCTTAAATATTAAACTCAACCAGACCCAACCCGACCCAACCTGAGATGGGGTAGGGTTGAGGATATGATATGTGGGGTTGGGAAGCATCGTTCGGTAGACGACAGGTTGACCTTCATGCTGGGCTAGACCTGAGTCGACCCTCAACCTTACCTTACCTGCCCGAGCTGCACCTCTACCCTCTACCCAGCAACCCAAATACACCGTACGAGCCCAATCCTGTTGCTCATCAAATTTAGAAGATTTAGGAAATGAAAAACCTATGCATGCCCTCTTAGGACTGTCAATAGGCTGGGCTAGCTCAATAGGCTGCCCAGCTTGGCCCATTTCAGGCAGGACTTGGGCTGGCATATGTGAACTGCAGGCTCGACCAGGTCCAGCGTAAAAGTAAAACCCATTTATTAATCATATATAAAGGTCCGACTGCTTAGCCTGAGTCCAGCCTAGCTTGGTCGGTTTATGGTTTCCCAAACTATATTCAAAGGTTTACCTCTTTGTTTTTATTTTTCAATGTATTTTTTTAATTATTAGTTAGCCAATTTAGATTACACAATTTATTAATAATAAATAGCATTTTTTAGATGATTATTTTGATTCCAATAATAATTAACATTCTTTTAGAAAATTATTAATAGCAGTTAATATTTTTCTAGATGATCATTCAAATTTAAAGGTGTTAAATGTTGATGCTGAAATCCAATTAGCCATTACGAGATCTTTAGGTACCTGCAACACAAAGATGGCAAAGCAGACCCGGTTGTGGCAGGGGGGACCCTCCAATGCCTAAGTTAGCACCCTTGATGATTTTAGGTCTAGTAAATTAAGGGTAACTTGTGCATGCCTTTCACAGTAGGTAAGGCCTTTATTTATAGGCTTAGAGTCAATTATGCACCCTGAATCACAAGCATGTGTTATGGCCATTTCTCAGCTATTTTTCGAGATCCTCGGGAATGATCTTTGGTGATAAGGTCGAATGGTCATGACCTGGAAACATAAGGGATTGATGTTTGAGGTTGACCATCCAAACTGACCTCTGGATCTAAAGCCAAGGGATGATCAACCCGCATAAGGGACCAATGTCCGAGGTTGACCATTCAAACTGCCCTCAGGATCCATAACCCAGGGGTAATCATCCCGAGCTGTGTGTGGTTAGGTCTTCTTCCGATATGTAGAATGATTTAATTCGTATAGCAACAAGTCCTCATTGATTTGTCGAATTCTCAACTCGTGGTCAGGTCGTCGACCTTAATGCAGGGGCTGTGCCCGAGCACTAGAGTCGGGCCGCTTTCCTTGGGTTCTTTTATATTCTATCACACTGGTCATCTCTGGTCAATCCATTTTCACCCATAATGGTAAATATATTCTGACTTGGACTATGGTCGAGTTTGGGTTGGGCCATTTATTAACTTACAAGGTTAAGATCGGGTCTATCCATTTTGGCTCAACACAGGCTTAGCCCGAGCTTGGACTGACCTTGCCCAATCCAAACCCATTGATAGCCTTAGCTGCCTTAGTTGCACAAATAAACTGAATTGTGAACATTTAGGCTAATGAAGAGGAGATGACAAATGTAATTGATGTTTCCTAGCATTTACAACAAGGAATTAGTTGCCCATTGCAATTGCTTTTCTAAGTCCTACTCAAAAGTAATGTGGTTATAATTTGGAGCTCAAACTACTATATTTAACCAGTAAAATTTCGATTCAATTATGTCACTTTATTTATATATAACATGAGTATCCAAGAGTGTGGAACTTGGAATATTTAAAGAATGTTGGAGGACATTGGAATTAAGGATAGATGTATTTGAGTAATTTAGAGGCCTAGCTGCTTATCATCATATGCTTCATATCTTACATGTGAAAAGCCACTTAATGGCTTGGATTTTACCCAAAAAAGCATCATCACCTTTTCTCACTACACCATCTCTTTCTGCAAGTAGCCAATAGCCTCCTCTCCGCTACACCGTCTCTTTCCATGTATAGCACACAAACCCTCTCTTGCCGAATGTAGCCTATATCTTTTCCACTCTATGCATGTGGCCTGCAACCATTCTCTTAATGCACGTAGCCCTCACCCTTAATTTCCATCCAGATTATCTATCCCTCCCTCTCTCGTGCACATGCCATTCTCCCGAGCTTTAATCATTCAATAACAAGCATAAGCTTACCTAGTCTAGAACTTTAATGGGAATCATTAGAGAAACTCATGTTGTAGAGAAAAAATAAAAATAAATAAAAAATGGACAAGGCCCAGGATACATAGTCATAGATCTCATTGCTCAACTAGTACTGATATTTTGAGCTCCGTTGTTTTGAAACTCACTTTTGACGAGGATTCCGTCTAACTTTACCAGAACTTAGCCAACTCCACAGGAATTGTGGTGAAGCAATTTTATTTTTTTTTCCTAATAGAAAGGGGAGGGGGAGTTTTTAACTCACAATGTATGTGCAATGCACTACTGGACTTTCTGTTTTATATAATTAATAAATATCAAGTCTGAGTCAAGTAACGGATCTGACCTACCAGATGCACATCAATTCATGCTGAGTCATTAGATTTTGAACTATACTTTGATGTGAGATTGATGATGGAGGCAATGACGATGATTTAACAAATAATTACAATTATATTATATTGCCATTCCAAACACATCCTTAATTATAGATGAGGATGTATGCACTCCCTCTTCCACCTAATTAGAGCACTGGCTTATAAATGGCAACCACCCAAATAGACAAAAGTCATTTCTCCTAAACGTAGTCCCAAGTAAAGTCCATTAATTGGATGGCAGGAATATTTTCTGACACAGTCTCTTGACAATGGCCCATCCAACAAGCAATGGCCTATTGATTGGACAGTTCCCATTAAATGGACATGCTCACTAGTACAAGTACTGTGCAATCAAAAACAAATATCTTACTCTTTTTATTCATGAGAGAAGATAGGAGGGCAATGAAGAACATAGTGTTAGGGAAAAAAAAATGAGGCAAGGATGACACGTGTCACGTACGTGTCACATGTTGTCAGGATACGTATAGATCAATGCATTATGCATATGGTCCCATGCTTCAGTTATTACATGAAATTAAAATTCCTCTTAAAGGACAGAAGTTGTCTGTGGCCCCAAACCGTGCTTACGGCTCTATCTAGATATGAAAGGGCTATTGTCCATGAAGCCTTACTTCTGTCAAAGAGATACAAAATTCATCCTGGGCTTTTTGTTTGTACAAGTGGGGCTACATACAGCAATCTAAACCATTGATATTGTGGGCCCCATTATGGATGCCTATGCCCATAAAATATCATGATGGAAAAAGCCTCAACTTCAAGAACCGGGTGTCCACCAAATAGATGGCTTTTATAAGGAAAATACAACATCCCCCCACATTCAACTAGGAAAGGGACAAGTCTTCAATGGTCAAATATTCCATTGTCCGGAACAAATTCAAAGGTTTGGACCACTGAAGGTAGGGTTTTGGTTGGGCCAATGGTGAGCCCCATCCCAACCCCTTTCACTAGTTTTCCTAAAACAGTATAGAAATTCTAGCCTAAACCCAAATGCCCCAAGGCCTGATCCGTCTCACTTCAAATCACTAGGCCGGACCCAACCAATTAACTTGTAATCGTCCAAACCTGGCCTCATTAAGATATATATACATACAAACATCCCACTTTTATGAAATGCAGACCTGAATGCTAGGGTCAGGGGGTTTGCGCTCAGCCAAAGATAGTGGGCCCCCCACACTCACACCTCTTATCACCTAGGGCATACTCCTTGGTAACGAGGTGATATTTGATGGAACGGCCTCGAGTCTGCTCAACGTCTAGGCTCCTTTCATCTAAAGGACTTGGCTTTATGAACCGAGACTTGACTTTATGGAGAGTCCAATTGATATAGACCGGGTTGCGGACAGTTTCATGCCTAAGATGGATCAGAATAGGCCCGATTGGAAGCAAAGGTGATCCAGATCTGAATTTGTGAAATACCATTAGGTCAACGGTAGAATTCCTATTTTAATTTCGTTTTTACTATTTATAGTAAGTTTCCAAATAAGAAAACTTACTAATAATAAGTCACGATTTCCAGGAGTTTTAGTTGTAGTTTAATTCTAAAACTTCTTCCATTGCTTAGCATCCCTATTTAAAGGGGTGTAAACTCTTTATTCATTGTTTATGTGGAAGGAATCAAGTCGTATGGTTCTGACCATTATGGTTGTTAGAGTATAACTAGAACCCAAAACCTTGTGTTGTAACTCCTAAAAATCTACCACCAAGGCAAGAACACCAACGCTATAAATGAATTCTTGACCCATTTAGTAAATGGGTCAGGCACAGGCTGCCTATGATCCAATGCCAACCAAATCCATTACCACCCCTACTGTATGTACCATAAAACCTAGTATTTAGAGAGAGGGGCCGACACAATTATAGACTTATGTCACCCGAATCATTTCCAAACCGAATTTGCATCTATGAGATCCGAGACAAGAAGGGAGTGCCGATTAAGACCATAACTCTCATGTGGCAAGCTCTGGCCCCACCTTTATTACCTATATTAATACCTCAATTCAATGTCCCTCTCTTTTATCAGTTGATTCCATTTCTCTTCAGCTATAACTACACGTCTTTGAAAGGGACTTCCCCCGCCCCCAATTTGTTCTTTTTTTCAAAGTGTACAAAAATCATATAACAACAGCACATGCACACTCAAAGTGTACTAATCTCATACAACAGCAACACGTTCAAGCTCCTTTCTTAGCCCTTGGATGGTCAACAAGAGATCTAGACCTTCCAAATGGGACCACATGTGCTACTAAAAACTTATTTTGCGGGTGGAAGACGCAAAAGAGATCCATGCTATGTATAAATAGCAAAAGGTGGATTTCATGGGATTCTCACAACAAACCCGAATCCTATGCAACACCTTGTTTGACCCACTGTGTAGATCACCCAAGCTTGTGGGGCCCACCAGATTGTATATATAAAATCTAATCCATCCATCAGAGTCTATCATCTATGGTAAGATCTGGCGCAAAAATTCAGCAAGATCTACAAATCATGTGGGCCATACCATGGGGAACAATGGAATGGGATGCTAACCATAGGTTTGCACGTGGGTCACGTGGTTTGAATATTTCATCAAATCTGTTAATCAGGTGTAAAATCAAATCCGTTAATCAGGTGTAACTCACTACAATGAAGTGAAAATATAAAATTCAAATTGATCCTAATGTCTAAGTGGACCACACCGTTGGAACCTAGAGTTTTTATGAGCAGTTTTACATTGTTCCCATCACGTGGCCTATAGAGTTTTTCATCAGGCTGATAATTTCTATGCACGGTACAAGTAATAATTCCCATTCGTGAATTTTTTAAAGAAAAGAAAAGTAAAAGAGAGATTGCTAACTGCACTCAGCTCTAGTGCACGTTCCTCATATTTGAAAAATTAGGAACTCGTTTACAAGATCAGAGCCGCTCATCTTGTGGTCAACAATGAGTAGATGCCTGGCGTCAAATATCAAGTTCCTATAATCAGTAGATATACCACACACTCAAAAAGTAAATAAACTGTTAAGAAACACTTGTTAACTGTCTAAATCTCACGTACACACTTAGCTGTTTGATTATCTGATAATCCTATTTTTGGTATATGAATTCTTAACGGTGGGATCACCAGATGAGCGGATCGGATCTTTCACAAATGCTCTTTATTTTTCATGTGACGACTCTTAGAATTTTTCAGAGAAAGGGAAGATGGACCTGCACCTTTCAATCTCCAGCGAATGGCATGAGTCTGCCAAGGGAAGCGGATTGGCTGTTTGGCACAGCGACATAGCAAGTGTGGGTACGTGTTGTGCGAAGACGAGCGCTGACGCTCCCCGAGGTCACGAACGGCTCAAAAGAGGTCAAAGTTACATGGCCCACAATGATGTATTATCATATCCACACCGTTCATCCATTTTTTTTATATCATGAGCCAATAAATAAATCATATCAACTTCTTAACTGGACCATACCACTAATAGCAGCAGGGATAATGATTTTCACCGTTAAAACGTTTGTAGGGCATAGCATATCGTTTATTTTCCATCCAATCTGATCATGACGTCAAAAATGCTTAGATGAAGAGTAAAAACAAATATAATATTGATCCAAAATTTCTGTGATCCCAAAAGGGTTTCAATGGTAGACGTTCAATTTTCCGCTACTTTTTGCAGTGTGATCTACTTGATATTTATATCTGTCATATTTTTCGGTTCAACGCTTAAGACGAGCTATCCAAATGGATGAACGGTTTGGATATAATACATACCTCATGATGGGACCACAGAACTTGCTAACGTTAATACACCAGCTATATGGCTGTGGGTGGACCGTGTGGTACGCCCGCCAATCAGCTTCCACTACCGAGACGGTGCCAGAGACAGCTTTATCGGGGGAATGCATTGTTGGCAACGAGAGAGCCATTCATATAACTAACAGATACTCCCACAGAAAATTTGGAACCCCCTGGATTCGCGTGGGTTTGGTACCCCCTGGATTCGCAGCCCCCAGGATTAGAAACCCCTGGATTGGCAATCCTCTCGGTGTGTTTGGCACCCTGGAGTGTGAATCAACTTTAATTCAAAAATACCTATACATGATATATTTACGGGGGTTTGAATTTAATTACTAAATCAACTTTAATATCCCCAATTAGTGAGATATATAATTTTTGACACTATGGTTGTGATAAGCCCGCTAAATATATGCTTTGCCTAAAAATGATGAAATTCCAAGTTTCAGATGGACTGCAAGCACAAGATCATGTCCGAGTGACTAATCAACAATTTTTAACCGTTGATTAATATGGATAATGTTTGGATGGTGCTGGACAATATTTGGACGGTGCTGATCTACATGAACAATGTTTGGACGGTGCTGATCATCGTTAGTGGGCCATGTGCCCAGTAGAATAATAGTGTACAATAACATACATTTATACCTGCAACTATTGAAATGATTTTAGGTGTAATCCAAGCTCTCACCTTGGATTACAAACCCCCTCAAAGAGGGGATTGGGAACCCCCTGGATTGGCAATCCCCAGTTGCTTTTTGCTACCAAACAACCAAGGGGATTTGAACCCCCTTCTAATCCCCTCCAATCCAAGGTGCCGAACGACCCCTTATAAACCTACTCCACCAGAGGATTTTTTATTTTTTATTTCTTTCTTTTCTATCCTCCTAATTTTTTACAGCCCCAAAACAAACTTAGTCATTTTCTTGAATATTTACCAACTTTTCTTGGCCATTTTGAAGTCCGCTGTAAATGTAACAATACCTTTTATTGGGACTAAAGATATAATATCAGGATTAATTCGATCATTCTCATTTTTTACAAACGTTGGATAGAATTTACCACTTAATCCCACAAAATCCCTCGTCCCAATCAAACTGAAGGCACACATAAAATTCAAATATGCTACAACATTGGAAAAAGTGCATGAGAGTCATGCCGTTGAATCAGTGTCCTATTTTATCTCTTCCCTTCAAATCTCTCCATTCCCTTCCCCACCTTCCTCGTGGTGTTTTGCTCTGATATGACCCCGCCAGTAATAATTAAAAAAGAGAGAGAGGGCTTCCAAATAAAATAAGGTCTGTTAAAAACCAAGGGAAAAGAGAGTCACATCTCATTAGAAATTAAGAGCCTATTTATTAAATGCAGTGTAATTAAGTCATTATTACTTACCCATGTAATTAGGGCCAAAACAAGCTACTTCGACAACTATCCTGCCTGTACATTGGCAAAAACATTTTAGGCACAAAAGTTATGAGGCCCACCATGATTTATATGTCACATCTATACCACTCATCAGATCTATTAGCTCATTTTAAGGTATGAGCTTAAAAAACCGAGACAGATTCAAAACTCAAGTGAGTCACACCATAATAAACAGTGGGAATTGCACACCTACTGTTGATTACTTCTTAGGGGCCATAAAAATTTTGGATCAAAGTAATATTTGTGTTCTACCGTTATCTACATATATGTACGATCTTATGAACAGGATGAATGGTAAATAAACATTATTGTGACCCATATTAAGGCTTTGGATTTCAACATTTGAGATCTATTAGGACAATTGTTTCTTGTAGCCTGGTTCACTTGGGCTTTGGATCAGCCTCATTTTTTGACATATGCCCTAAAATGATCTGGCAAAATGGATGGATGGCATGGATATGACATATACATAATGTTGGGCCCCACAGTTTTTATCGGTACCAAAACACCTGGATTTCACTATTTTAAGGGAGTGACAAAATAAAGTTTTCAGGGCAAGCATTTCCTCCTTCAAACAAACAGCACTAATAAACAATGATGGCAGGTATTTACAATGTGATTAATGTGATTGAGAAAATTAAACAGGCTATAAAGTGTCTTACTTTGGTGAAATCGACTGTTAACCACTTGACATGGGATATGCCAGAAACAAAAGGAGAGAGAGAGAGAGAGAGAGAGAGAGAGAGAGAGAGAGAGAGAGAGAATATCAATCATGGTAAGGGACAATAGAGCAATAATTGCATGCAGTGCGCATGCATGTTGAGAAAAGGTCTGGCTGATTGTGATTGTTTGTACCCGTGCACGGCAATTGCCAAAATGTGGCATCTAACTCGTGCTGAGCCAATGTCCTGACTATAGCTGATTAATGGACGCCAAATAGACGGTGGGAAATGGAAAGTGGTCATGAATCAGGTAGCTGGCCAGTGTGAAAATGACTTTCCTCTGCCAAGCAAAATACATGACGATGATTGTGCCAGGCCATTACCATGTTCTCCTAGAGGCCAAGCATTCTGCCCAGGCAAGTGTTAGTTCTTAGTCATTGGGTCAGGCTTTCGTTCTACCTCAATTGCCACTTTTGCTTGCATGCATGAAAAGCACTGATAGAGTATTTTATCATGATTAAAGTTGTGATGACAATAAATGTCAATCATTTTATAAAGACATTTACTCATGCGTGGATGGCATTATCTGCAGTTTGGATGGGAAGGATTAAAATATCATAAGTTAATACTGCCAGGCGCTCTGTTGTTGAAATTTCTCAAAGTGGAACTGGCTAACGGCCAAAACGAAGAGAGGAATGCTTTTTGATCGCATTGCGAGACTGTTCTTTCTTAACTGTCTAAGTTGAAGTTTTCCTGTTTTGGATTATACATTCCAAAGGGATTGCCGATCCCCTTTTATAGACTCCGATCCACCCATGTAAGGGTTGGATCATCAACTATTTGAAGGTAAAACGGCCTTCTAATTTGGGAAATGTTAATCCTCTTCTTAGTCATGATTTAAACGGTTCAAAAATGAATTTGAAAATAAAGAACATTATTTTTAATAGTGTTGATGCAAAAAAACTGGTACGTCCTCCTCGGTCCTACCACCTGCACAAGAAGGAGACAAAGGAGACTCTAGCTAGAGCCAGGGACCCTCCGATGCTAAAGTCAAGAATAGGATCGTATAAGAGGGTTTTAGGGAGAGTTTTTTACGTACCTTTTACCTTGGAGATCTCCTGTATTTATAGGAAGGGGAGGATCCCGTCGTGCCAGGATTCTTTTTCCGATATCTTGGAGATTGGCATCAATCCGTCTTTAGACTCCATCCGATCCTGAGATCTTCGGAATCGGGGATTCTTTTACTAGATTTTCGGGAAGGTGTTTTTATTTACACCATTTTTATCTTGCTCGGATCGATCCGGGCCGACTCTACTAAATAAGTGAGTCTTGGCCGGATATAAAGGGTAGAGCTACTTGCTTTCTGTCGGATGAGATAAAATTGATTTGTACTTAATGTACTCTCTTAATCCGATAGGCAACTCTGTAACTGACCCAAGAATGGGTCGATTTTATGATCGATCGGGTGACTCCTGAGCCTCAGGCCTTAATCGGCATCTATCGATATTGTTGCCTCGTTTATCGAGTCAACTTTACGCATCTTATATACTTTGCCTTGTGGCTCTAGACTTTGTAAGTCTCGGTCGGGATTAATTTCCTATAATCCGAATTAAGTCTCTCCTTTAGGCTTTTAGTATACTTGCCTTGGTCGGGCTTGTTGCCTCTGAATCCCAGGCGATGTCAATAGAGTTGGTCTATTCCATAGCCGAGTCCCTAGACTTGTCCTATTTTTCCCCAACAAATAGTAATATAAAATAAAATATATTAGAAGGTGGATTAAAAGCTAGCCGACGTGGGGATTTACCCAAATCTCCATCATGAATGACTAGAATCAAGAGGAACTCGTGGTCATGATGTTACAGTTGTGCACTCACATGAGATTTAGTTTATATGCCAAAGTGGGTTCAATGCACAGTTTGGATAGTGATTTGGGTGGTCCTCACTATTGTGCAACTATGTCATGCATACTCTCGAAACAAGGACAATCCAAATTACCATACAGCTATGCAATTCGTGTATAGTGGAAACTAACTGCACCACATCCATAGTGAGTCAACCACTTTGACAATCAAGACCGCCATGCAACTATGCCGTGTGTATGATTGAAATCAAGTGCCACTGTCCACAACTGAGTCATCGAGTTGGACAGCCTGATTTGTTGTACATCTAAGCCATATGTTCAATTGATCCACCATTTATAATTGAGTTTGGAATTTGCACTCTATGAATTATGGTACATGTTGTAAACAGATGTCTTCAATTTGGTTTACATGGTTTGATGACATCGAAGCTAGTTCGATGTCATTGAAGATTTTACGCAGATATGTGGATTTTGCAATTTTTGTTTCCTATTCCATTTTGGCTTCTTTCTAAAACTATATAAAGAGTTGTATGCGGACTGAGAGAGTATTCTAAGAGGTTCTACGGGTTTCTCAAAGGATTCTAGGGTTTCATGGGGTTGAAAGAAGGTGAGGTTTGAGTATTGCTCAAGCCAGGTATGTCCTCCATCTTTGTAATCTGTCCTTTCATAGTGAAATTTTTTGTCGCTTTGTGTCGTGGTTTTTTCCCATAAGGGTTTTCCATGTTAAATCTTTGTCTATCCTAGATCCATATCTGTGTGATTTCGCAGCATAAATCCCAACAAGTGGTATCAGAGCAATCATTGGGCATATATCTGAATTTGAAGGATTAGTAATAATGGGTAACGCCAAGTTTGATATTGAGAAGTACTCAGGCAAAAATAATTTTGAGTTATGGAAGGTTAAGATGATTAGCCTATTAACGGAGTAAAGCGAGATTAAGGCTCTTGAGGAGGGAAAATAGACTATGAAATACGAAGAATGGAAAA
Organism: Magnolia sinica; assembly: GCF_029962835.1. NCBI lineage: Eukaryota > Viridiplantae > Streptophyta > Magnoliopsida > Magnoliales > Magnoliaceae > Magnolia > Magnolia sinica. Next base: position 27,639,169 of record NC_080588.1, read on the forward strand.
CTCTTGATAGTAATGCTTTAGCCTTCCTCCATTTATGTCTCACGAATAAGGTTCTTCATAATGTTTTGAGGAAGAAAACTGCAGCTAGTTTGTGGGCGAAGTTAGAGAACATTTATACGAAAAAGTCCTATGAAAATCGCCTACACTTGAAGCTACAGTGTTATACCTTCAAGATGGCAGAGGGTGGAGATCTAGAAGCCCACATCAGCAACTTTAATAAATTGATGTATAAATTGCTGGATATGGAGGAAGCGGTCAAAGATAAGGAATAAGCATGTATATTGTTGAATTCTCTACCTACATCTTATGAGTCATTCAAGGACACGATGTACACCGTAAAGAAAAACCTAATTGTCGATACCGTCATCTCGACCCTTCAATGGAAGGCCATGAAAAAGTTAAACGGCGACATGGGTATATCCTTTGATGCACTGATTACAAGGGGCAGAGATTCTGAGCGTGGTACAAGATCTTCTAGACCTAGATCCAAATCCAAGAGTAAGGGCAAAGGAAAATTAAAGTGTTGGAACTGTAGGATGTCTAGACATATAGAGAAGGATTGTAAAAATCCTAAAGTGCAGAAAGAAAATTCAGCGGCTTTTTCCAAGGAGGCCAATGTGGTCACATCTAATGAAGGGCAAGTGTTGCAATGTTGTCTGTTTCCATGATTGGTCACTTACAAGAAAATCATAAAGACGAGTGGATACTTGACACAGGAACATCATATCACATGACTCCTCATCGGAGTTGGCTCGCCAGTTACAAGGAATGTGTGGTGGACAGGTTTTTATGGGCAATGACAATGCCTGTAATGTTATGGCTATTAGTATGGTGAGCATGAGGATGTTTGATGGGATAAAGTATACCTTGACTAATGTCAGGCACGTTCCTAATATGAAGAAAAGTCCAATTTCTCTCAGTACACTCGAGGCTATAGGGTGCAAGTTCACTGGTATTGATAGTGTCCTTAAAGTTTCAAAAGGGGCACTCATGGTTATGAGAGCGTAAAGGTACGGAAACCTTTACAGGTTGTTCGGAAGCACTTCAAAGGGTGGAGCGGCCACGAATGTTACAGATTTCATATCTGCATGTATGTGGTATGCTCGTCTGGGCCACATGAGCGAGCGAGGCATGAAGGTACTATCTGATCGTTGTTTGATTTCAGCTTTTAAAATTTTTTATTTTTATATATGCGAGCATTTTATATATGGCAAATAATCTAGATTATCTTTTAAAACTAAAAAACATGTATGTAAGAGAGTGCTGGATTATGTGCACTTTGACGTATAAGGGCCATCGCCAGAAGTTTCCATTGGGGGTTCATCATGGTTTGTTAATTTCATTCATTAACGACTACTCTATAAAAGTTTGGGTTTACTTCATAAAACGTAAATTCAAAATTTTCACAATATTCAAATAATGGAAGGCAATGGTGGAAAAACAGTCAGGGCGAAAAATAAAGGTTTTACGGACTGATAATGGTGGAGAATTCACCTCCACTGAGTTTAATAAATATCGCAAGGATGAAGGGATTATTAGGCACATCACAATGCACCATACGCCCGAACAAAATGGTATGACTGAGTGAATAAATTGGACTCTCTTGGAGAGGGCCCGATGAATGTTAAGTAATGCTACGGTGGGCAAGGACCTATGGACAGAAGCCGTTGACATGGCTTGCTATTTGGTGAACCGGTCCCCGTCTATGACAATTGAATGTAAAATCCCATAGGCAGTATGGAGTGGTCATAAGCTGGATTACTCAGATTTATACATATTTGGTTATGAAGCTTACTCTCATGTACCATCAGTTGAGAGATATAAGCTAGACCATAGAGCCAAAAAGTATATTTTTGTTGATTATGGTGTTAGTGTGAAAGGTTACATGTTATTCAACAAGGTCACATGCAAGGTCATCATTAGTCGTGACGTCAGATTCGATGAAAGCTCTCTATTTTGTAAGAATGATTAAGAAAAGTAAGAGGAACCAGAAATGTTGATCGTAGACATCTATATTGACACGGATGATATTCAGGCAGAAATAGATGTGCAGATAGAGGTACAGATCAGGTGGAGTGGCCACCTGTGAGAAGGAACCCGCCTCATGATCGCAGGTTACTGGCAAGATACAGAGACGACTCAAATATTGCATATGCCCTCATTACAGATGAGGGGGATTCGTCTACTATTCAGGAGGCCTTCAATAAGCCTGATGCAGAATAGTAGAAGACGGCTATGGATGATGAGATGGACTCGTTGCACAAAAATCACACATGGGAACCGATGAAACTTCAAGTGAGCCGAAAAGCGATCAGTTGCAAGTAGTTATTCAAAAGAAAATAGGATAGATACAAAGCTAGATTAGTAGCGAAGGATTATGCTCAGAGAGAAGGAATTGAATTCACAGAGATTTTAGCGCCGGTAGTTAAGCAAGTGTCTATCAGATTCGTGTTGGCACTGGTCGCCCAATACGATCTCGAGTTAGAATAAATGGATGTCAAGACTGCATTCCTACACGGGGAGTTGGAAGAAAAAATCTACATGAAGCAACCAGAGGGCTACAAAATTAAAGGGGTAGAGAAAAATGTTTACAGGTTAATGAGGTTGTTGTATGTCTTGAAACAGTCGCCTAGGCAGTGATTTAAAAAATTTAATTATTTTATGTTGAGTCAAATATTTACTCAGAGTGAATACAATCACTTTGTCTATTACAAGACACTAAGTGATGAAAATTCATCATCCTAGTATTGTATGTTAATGATATGTTGATCGCCAGTCATAATATGTCTGAAATTAACGTACTGAAGACTCAATTATCAAGGACATTCGAGATGAAAGATCTGGGAGCTGCAAAGAGGGTTCTAGGTATAGATATTTATAGAGATAGGAAGAAGAGTAAGCTTTGGTTATTACAAGCAGAATACCTTAAAAAGGTGTTGATCAAGTATGGGATGGGCCTGGCAAAGCCAGTGAGCGTTCCCCATGCGGTTCACTTCAAGCTTTCCTCAGAACAATTTCCTAAATCAAATGAGGAAAAGCACGTTATGTCTCATGCGCCTTATGTGAATGGGGTTGGCAGTTTAATATATATCATGGTCTGTACGAGACAAGATATTTCACAGGCAGTTGATGTTGTGAGCAGATACATGTCAAACTCCGACAAGCAACATTGGGGAGCGGTGAAATGGTTACTTCGATACATTCGAGGTATGAAAGACTACGTCTTAACTTTTGAGAAGACGGGAGACAAGTTGGTAGGGTATGTGGATTCAGACTACGCAGATAGCTTAAATTCCAGAAAGTCAACTTCAAGTTACTTGTTTGTACTAGCGGGTGGAGCAATCAGTTGGATGTCGAAGCTTCAGTCGTAGTGGCTCTTTCCACGACCGAAGCAGAATATATGGCAGTGATAGAAGTGTTTAAAGAAGGTTTTTAGCTCAGAGGCATGATAAATCAGTTAAGACTTTAGCAAGAGGTCGTGCCAGTTAACTGTGATAGCAAGAGCACTATCAATTTGGCTAAAAATTCTGTTTATCACTCACATACTAAACACATTAATGTTCGTCAATATTTTATCCAACAGATGCTTGAGGAAGGAAGCCTAACATTGGAAAAGATTCACATCAACGTGAATCCAGTAAACATGCTCACCGAAGTCGTTCCTACAGAGAAGTTTAAGTTCTATAGAACTTCTTTGGGCTTGGCGATAGCATAATAGAAGGACGGAGTGTGAACGAGAAGCGGTGATGAAGCTATTATGTGAGGCAGAAATAAGAGAAGGGGACAAGAAGCTATATATTTGAAGATTGAAGACATGGTGGAGATTGTTGTAAACAGATGTCTTCAATCTGGTTTACATGGTTCGATGACATCGAAGCCAGTCGATGCCATTGAATTTATTTTAATTTTTCACCCCTGCTCGCTGGACATATTTTGTCATTTTTTTATGACATCGAAGCTAGTTTGATGCCATCAAAGGTTTTATACAGATGTTATGCGGAAACGTGAATTTTACGATTTTTGTTTCCTATTCCGTTTTGGCTTCTTTCTAAAACCATATAAAGGGTTGTATATAGACTGGGAGGGTATTCTAAGAGGTTCTAAGGGTTTCTAAAAGAGTTCTAGGGTTTCAAGGAGTGGAAATAAGGTGAGGTTTGAGGATTGCTCAACCCAAGTAAGTCCTCCACCTTTGTAATCTGTGCTTTCATAGTGAAATTTTCTGTCACTTTGTGCAGTGGTTTTTTCCCGTAAGGGTTTTTCACGTTAAATCTTTGTGTTCTTTTATGTTTGCTTGGTACTCTTAGATTTCTATCCTAGATCCATATATATGTGATTCCCCACCACAAATCCTAACAGTACACCCATGCACACTTTGTGAAACCTGTATCCTAACTTGTACCGTTCCATGGGCTTCCGCGGTCATCCCAGTCTAATTTCGGTGACCCGCGACGTGTAGATAGCAATTGCGTGTGACCCTGAGTTGTATTCCGTATTCCAGAGTCGGCTCGACCTAAGACTTATACCCTTGCAACCGTGCCGTTGACATGGTTCTGACGCCGCATCTCGCGCGCTGAGGCGATACCTGAGCCAGGAGATGTGGGCTTGCGTTCAGTTCGAGGAAAAACGCCACGCGTTGCAAATCCCAAGAGAATATATCCCATCAATCAAGTACATATCACACATCAAATATCAAGTACAACACCATCCCCAAAGTCAACTCTCTCTCTCTTATAACCCTTGCCTATCAAGTACACCCATCATCAACCATCTCTCTCTCTCTCTCTCTCTCTCTCTCTCTCTCTCTCTCTCTCTCTTACAACCTCCCTCTCTCACTCTCCCAAGCAACCCAACGTCCAAGCTCCATGGGAGAGAGTTAGTGTGGCCCACCTTTCTACCATCTAATCCCACCCTCCAAAGATCATTCCAACCATTGAAATCCATCCCTTGGAGCTCTACAACGCATCGGTGGAAGGAGAATTCCATGATCAAAGGTGGGTGTTCATAGTATTTCAATTTTTTATGTTGGGTCCACATGATTTGGGACCCACTTGATGTATGCATTGCATAGGGAGGGCCCATAGTGGCGGGGTCCCTCCCCTTCTCTCTCTCTCTCTCTCTCTCTCTCTCTCTCTCTCTCTCTCTCTCTCTCCTTGATTACATGGCCCAGCTTGACGTATTATCCTCATCGTCCAACCTTGAGGCCCACCATGTTGCTGCCCATTTTTGGGACAGATATGATGAAGGAAAAATACAAATATCGGTTTGATCTAAAGCTGGTGGGCCACACTGCCATGGACCCCACCTTGATTCATGGTGTATCCATGCCATCCATCACGTGGACCCAGTACACGTGTGGCATCCATGGGCCACTTGATGTATGTATTTTATTCGACCATCCATCACTGGACAGTGGACGCTACTGGCCTGAGAACAATATATATATATATATATATATATATATATATATATATATATATATATATATATATATATATATATATATATATATATATATAATATGATATATTATATACCATATATATATATATCTGGTGGGCCCCACGTGGGACCCACCTGTTGAGTGAGTGGATTGGCTGGCCTACCACACACACCAGCTATGTATTGCTGACGTGAGACATCTGCAAGTTCTGTGGGACCCACCAGAAGTATTGTTTCATCCAGGTAGTCCAACGTGGGCCCTGTGATGTATGCGTTTTCATCCACCCGCCCATCCGTGTTGGCAATGGACGGACAGTGATGTGGCCTGCAGTATGTATACACTGTCCATTTGCTGTGGGCCACACCCACGTGGGACACACCTTGATGCATGTATTACATCCCATCCGTCCGTCCGTTTTTAGACGATGGGCCTCCCTGCTGAAGACGTCAGCAAGTTCCATGGGTCTGACCATGAGGCTGTGTTATATCCAAACCGTTCACCCATTTGAGATGTGGGGCCCACCCACACATGTCACACGTGTGGGGTGGGACCCACCTTGATGTATGAATCATATATCCACACCTCCATTTCTGGACAGTGCAGAGAGGGCTGACCGTGGTGTATATGTCTTATACACACCGTCCATCTATTTTGAAACGTGGGGCCAGCCCACACATGTGGCACGTGTGGGAGTGGGACCCACCTTAATGTAAGTATTTTATATACTCACTGTCCATACACAGGATGGTGGGACCCATGTGATGTATGTGATTTATACCCAGGCCGTTCGGCCTACCATCACGCATGTGTTGCGTGTCCACACCGTCTGGATATGGACGGTGGGCCCACCTGCTGTGTAAATGCAGGGCCCACCATACCGTAAGTGTTCACATCGTCCATGTTGGGACGTGGACCCCACCATAACTTATGTGTTATATCCATGCTACCCATCTGCACTATTCAAGCCCACCTTGGTGTACATATTACACGTGTTGCCCATCCATTTTTATTAAATCATGGGCTGCCTCATTTGTGGTGCATCAGGCCCACTTTGATGTATGTATTGCATACACCCTGTCCACTTATGTTTTTAGACCATGGGCCGGATATGTGAGGCCCACCTTGATGTGTACATTGACCTTGCTACCCATTTATTTTCTAGGCTATATGGACCGGCCCATCAAGCCCACTATGATGTATGTGATGCACTCACTATCGATCCCTTGTGCCTAGCCCATGGGCCCTTGTGTATGGCCCGATGTGATGTATTTATGGCCCATGTGCCGAGGCCCATTATGATGTATATGCGGCCCATGAGTGAGGCCCGATGTGATGTATATGCGGCCCATGAGTGAGGCCCGACGTGATGTATTTATGGCCCATGTGCCGAGGCCCATTGTGATGTATATACGGCCCATGAGTGAGGCCCGATGTGATGCATTTATGGCCCATGTGCCAAGGCCCATTGTGATGTATATACGGCCCATGAGTGAGGCCCGATGTGATGTATTTATGACCCATGTGTCGAGGCCCATTGTGATGTATATACGGCCCATGAGTGAGGCCCGATGTGATGTATTTATGGGCCATGTGCCAAGGCCCATTGTGATGTATATGTGGCCCATGATTGAAGCCCAATGTGATGCATTTATGGCCAGTGTGCCGAGGCCCATTGTGAAGTATATGTGGCCCATGAGTGAGGCCCGATGTGATGTATTTATAGCTCATGTGTCAAGGCCCATTATGATGTATATGCGGCCCATGAGTTAGGCCCAATGTGATGTGTTTATGGCCCATGTGTTGAGGCCCATTATGATGTATATACGGCCCATGAGTGAGGCCCGATGTGATGTATTTATGGCCCATGTGTCGAGGCCTATTGTGATGTATATGCGGCCCATGAGTGAGGCTCAATGTGATGTATTTATAGCCCATGTGTCGAGGCCCATTGTGATGTATATACGGCCCATGAGTGAGCCCGATGTGATGTATTTATGGCCCATGTGCTGAGGCTCATTGTGATGTATGAGACCCTTGTGTAAGGCCTATTATGATTGTATGAGGCCCATTAAGATTGTATACGGCCCTTTATGTTGTGTATAAGGCCTTTGTGTGAGGCCATGGGCCCACTATATATTTGGTCCTATGAGAGTCACTCATTGGGAGTGATGTTGGTTAAATGTCCACATTAATGGGCAATGATGGTTAAATGTCCACATTATGACCTTCTCTTAGGCCTTTTGTTAGGCCGATTACTGATTTATCGAGGCCGATTCTAATTGTCGAGGCCGATTGTTGAGGCCGATTCTGATTATCGAGGCCAATTCTGATTGTCGAGGGTGATTCTGATTGTCAAGGCCGATTTTGATTGTCGAGGCCGATTCCAATTATCAAGGCCGATTCTGATTCCGATTGTCGAGGCCAATTTTGATTGTCGAAGCTGATTCTGATTGTCGAGGCTGATTGTCAAGGCTAATTCTGATTGTCGAGGCTAATTCCAATTATAGAGGTCGATTCCGATGTCGAGGCCGATTATCTAGGCTAATTCCGATTGTTAAGGCCGATTCTGATTGTTGAGGTCGATTCTAATTGTCGAGGCTGATTCTGATTATTGAGGCTGATTTCAATTATCGAGGCTAATTATTGGTGCTGGTTGTTAATACCGATTATGAGGATGTGACAGCATAGCATCACGATACATACCCATACGCATCATCTACATGCTTGTTATGAGATGCAGTTGACCATTACATATGTCATAGGGCAGATTGTTTATGAAACTCCCTGATAGGCGGAGTCGTCCCACATGAGTACACGGTATACGCAGGATTGATGTATGACTAGATTGTATGACTCATGCATCACGCATTTTGTGATATGACTACTGTACGCCCTAGCGATATCAGGACCATAGCCTCCACCGGCATATCGTGGTGGCCAGATGGGACGCTGAAAATGTTTGGTTCTAGCATACGGGTGTCATAGATGTCCCTCGGTGAAAATTCCTATATCTCCATGGCTAGGAGATGCCCTAACATCGAGACTGAGTGGATATATATGAGCGCATGAGGGCCGTATACCAGTAGGTCACTTCTCCCACTGCATCGTGGTCTGTTGAGAGGGGGTGTGACTTTACCCATCTGAGTGAGAGGGCAATATCTAGGTTGAGTTTGACCGCTTGAGGAATGGGTCCGCTATCGATGAGCCGAACCCGATATCGGCAGGTAGATAGTGAGGTCTCTTCCACTTACCCAGTTGTGCGCTCGGATAGGGGCGGCAAGCTAGTGTAGAGTGTAATAGACCCCGGTGATGATCCCAGAAATGTACAATATTGATATGTGGATTTATTGAGCAGGAGTTGCGCATTTCACTCATTCATTCATTCATTCACTATCCACTTAGATTGGTGGTTCGTAACTAATTGATATGTATACCTTCGCAATGGCCAGGATTTCGACTGGGGTGTGTGACCAATCTGAAATCAGGAGTTTACCACATTGAGTCTGGCTATCCAAATTTAGGTATGAAACTGGTTTGGATAGAAGTCCCTTGTGATGGACCCCGTAGCCTATGATACTACGTACTATCATCCCGACTTCACACTCCATCTTGGTCATTTCATTCGCACCGCATATTGCATTACATCTGCGGCATATGGTATTCCGGGTTGCTACGTTTCTGCATTTATATGGCCTAGATGATCCTGACGGTATTTATGAACTCATCAGGATTTATATACTACAGCGCTTCCTCAGTATATGATATTGGCTTATTATGTTTTTACATCGCATAGCCTGGATGAGGCTGATGATAGTTATGGACTTACAAACATGTTTCTGCGTTACTCTGATATTGTACGATTTATGGATTGCCAGTATTTCTACTTAATCTGATATTTATATGTTTGGCACGTGCATTGCACACACTTACACCACCCTCTAAGCTTTCTATAAGCTTATGCACGATAAATGCGTGCAGGTGACGTTAGGTCGCAGCAGCGTTGAGCTTGGAGCGTGCAATGGTCTTCTAGAGCTTTGATTTTTGATATATGTATTTCCCTTTTAGTATTGTATTCAAATGTTTATATTAGTGAATTTGTGATGATGATAATGCCTTTGTGATTTAGGTAAACTTGTGGTTATGCTTATTACGAGTTAAATTACGTTGAAAAATCCTCCTTGTAAGATCCCAAGATCAGAATCTAGCATATGAGCGCTGGGAGCCGAGAATGGGGTATTATGGCGGTTGTTGGTACTGGATTCAGCGATCGAAAATTTTGTGAGCCCGGTTTCCGAGTTTGGGGCGTAACACACTTGAAACCAAGTAGCCCACAATCTATAGTTGAATCAGTGATTCGTATGCTTTGGATTGTTGTACAACTAGATGATATACATGGCATAGTTCAAAAATCTAAAAACTACACTGGACTCAATGTCCAGTTAAGTCGGTTCACATCAAAGACTTGACTACTTGATAGTTAATAATTATAAATTAAACTTATTTGGATGTTCATAAAAAAATACCTTTCATTAGTTTGGGTTTGATATTAATAATTAATAACTCTAATAACTCTATTATAAGAATATGCACCTAAAAAATGTTATTCAGGAGGCTTTTATTAACCAGGGAACAAGATGCATTCTAGGCCTTGGTTTGGCACACACCCTTCACTTCAATTATGGAAAAAATCATTAATTAAAAGGTAAAATTATGAACTATTTAGTTACATGGTATAGAATAGTATAATAAAGTTCTAATCTAAGATTTTATTTTTTTCCAGTGTTTGGATCATCAATTAGGCTAGAGAGACTCATGATAGACTTAGCTTACACAAGAGAATCAAAAGGTGGTAGCACAAGTTCGTGGGAAGGATGATCATCTCATCCTTGAACGGACCGTTGAACTTGATCATCTCTTGGTGGACCTTTATGCAGTCCCATGTGTTCTAGAGATGCTTACTGTTAAACTCCCTGATTTTGTCCTAAAGTTGCCACCACTTGCTCTTGGGTTGCTTTTTCTTTGTGAAAGGAGGCGGAGTGGATTCTCTATGATCCGGTGTGAAACTGTCCGTTCTCATATTTGGGGTGGCCTTTAGCTAGTTTGCTCAATCTATCTCTTGACCCTCTCGGGGAGGTCTTTTCCATGTCCCCCATGATTATGGCTTGGCATATGGGGTTGGCCAAGATAGCAATATGGTCCAAAAAATCTATCGCTGGGAGGTTCGGCTCTTTAACAAGAGATGCTTGATCGTAGTCTTGACCCTTTTTTCTGGGGCAGTCGTTGGCTTGAGGGGATTGAAAGCTTTGGGAGTCCGACCTTTAAGTAGGAGTTTTATGTTCTTGAGAAGCACTGGAAGTTCTCTTGCTCTTTTCCATAAGACCAGAGCATAAAGGAGAAGCATGATAGAATTTCGGTAGAGTTCAGGTACTTGGACAACTTTCTGTCAAGGTAGATAAGTGGTGTGCAATCGTGCTATAAAGGGCAGTTGTGCCGTAGTGCAAAAGAGGTCTGTTGTGCAGTCGTGCAATAAAATGACAGAGCTCAAGAAGAGATAAGAAGCAAAGTGGTTTGAATGAAGGGAAGTCCGGTTTATATAATCAGTAGGACCCAATGGCTGTTTTGTAGGACTCGATTGCGCAAATAGTTTGTGTGATCGCACAATGGATCAAGTGAGAACTTTTATACAGACAAAGATTCGACCCCCATTTGATTACACAACAAATCAAAAGAGGATCGAGGGGGCATCTATTGGAGTAGAATATTGAGGATCGAAATAAGATTGATCTCAATAAAAATTTTCTATTGCATGACCGCGCAATAGAGATGAGTTGTGTAGCCGCACAATGAATAAAAAATACTGCCAGGTTATTGGCTTGGGGGAAAACTGCCCAGACTATACAAAAGACATGTTACATGACCGCACAACATGGGTATAATGCGCGACCGCATAATAGCACTCCGTCGCGTGGATTTGGCAGTTCACATGTGTTGATGGCTATAAATACCCTTCCCCTCACTCATTTGAGACATTAACAAGTGAGGAGCTACAAAGATATTAGAGGAATCTTCGAGAGTCTTCAAGAGCCAAGAGTCATGGCATTCAGGTATCCTACAGTGCAGCATGGGAGAAGAAAAGAGAAGGAAGAAGATGCAAAGAGCAAAGTAGAAGACCACCCTGCCGCGCAACCATGCAACAGGGATTGTTTGCGCTGTTGCGCAACAAGAGTATCAATATATTCAATGAATACGCGTCTTTATAGATTAGTCCTTGATTCGATCTCTCATGCACATTCTACACATATCGGCATAAAGTAAGAGTTTCAAACCCACACAACTCTTCTATCATTACGACGGACACCACACAAGCCGAGATACTGCCGAAATTATTATTAAATTATTTTTAAATACGTCAATTAAATGTACTTTGTTTTAGAATCAAGGGAAATGTAAGGGATGTAATAAGAATTCAAATTAATGAAATAAAATGATGATGATTGTTCATTAATTTTACTTTTTTTATTATTAAATGTGTATATTCTAATCTTTAATACTTGTTTCTGATCCAAAAAAAAGTTGCTCAATGCGATCCTTCTGCTGGCCAAAGTGCCTAGATCTGGCAGCATCGAGAGTGTCCTGCGGTGAGGGCTCTGCGTATCGCCAACGCTCGTCTGCTTAGGCCTTCCTGCCTTGAGTTCTTCTTCTTCAGTGTGGGGGTTCTCTTCTACCGGTGTGGGAAGGTGCATTTTCTTTATGTTGTTGTCGGTGATTTTTATAAGAGGAACAGGTACATTAGCTGTTGGTGAGAAGCCGCAATCCCTAGCCAGAAGGCAGATGAGATGTCCAAATGGAAGATTCATCGGCCAACTGCCTCTCAAGGTATGTATGATTTAATGGAGAATGACGGCGGGGAGGCAGAGTTAAGCATGCATCCCCATATTATAGAGGATATCGACCATGAACAGTGTCAGGTCGACTCAGTTAGTCCCTCTCGAATACACATTGGTGGAAAATATTGAGTGAAGGATTCAGAATGGACTGGACATTGTTGACGGCCGAAGGGCATTGCCATGGATCCATGACTCATCACACCCATTGCACAAAAATTTGGTCATCATGACCCGAACTTGGGGAGAGGTCAGGTCATAGTCCAACTGGGGGTCTCTAGAAATAGGAATACTTTGCAATGTGGCAATGAGATCGAGGATAATCCTTACTAGATGGCCATTAACATCTACATCAAAGGACGGGGTTTGAAGAGTTAGATTTTTGCATTTATATAAAAACTTATATACTTGCTTTTTTTGAACCATTCCCCCGAACTTTAGAACATTTTCCCACCCTATGGACCGTAGTATAGCATCTATTCCATAAGGTTGAATACATTTGATATCCACGCTCCTTTAATAGATGATTTTCTAACCTTTATATTTGGCCAAGGGAGTATCTTTTACTAGATTTTTTGGCACCAATGGTTCTGCGGATAGTTCAGATGGGCTTAATGAGGGCTGAGGAGATGGGGATCAGCGAGTTGCTGAATTAGCCCTCCTCGGAGCTAGTTTCTTCGTTCGGGTTGACCGAGACTGCCCAACATCCATTAGTGTTTTTGCCTTGTTTTCCTTGGACATGGTGTTGAGTATTGAAATCACAAAATCACCAAGATAACCCTCAAATACATAGTAAAAATCCTAGAAATGACAAGAAATACGAATGTGGCAAGGATAATTATTGGATTCTAAGTTTTCTTAACTTGAAAGTACGAGTTGTTGATGATTCACGCCAACAATCGAGGTAAAATGAGATGAAAACGTCAACAAACCAATGAACCTTAGAAGGACAAGGTAAGTAGACACCCACCGACCAATAGGAGATCAAATTCGAGTGAGGATGCTAGGGAATGAGGATTTTTTGCAAAAGACCTTAATTTAGAGCCTACAATCAAGAAAATCTTCCTTAGTAGAGCTGTTGTGGAAGACGAGAGCAAAAATCCCAAAACTGAAAATATGAATCTAAAACTTCCATGTAAGGTTTTATGTTATTGCCTCAATACTTTGATGGCATCGAACATGTTCTTCAATGACATCAAAGTCTTACTTTGATGTCATCGAAGTCACATCGATTAGAAGAGTTAGAAAGTCTATTTTCTAACTTTATAAAGGACAAAATTTTCTTGAGAAGCGTATGCAAATTTTGGAATCCATGATCCAAAAATATACAATCGAGTATACACACACACAAAATAAATAAATAAATAAATTGAAGCTTTGAATCCTCAAATTTACCAACAATACTAAGAAAGTAGATAGATACCTATGATGCACATACCCCGATGGATTTTGGAGATCTCCAAATCGATTTGTGTCTAGGGGTTTTGTTAATATATTAGCCAATTGCCTTTCAGTAGACACGTAATCCAACAAGATGATATACTCCTCAACAAACTCTTAAATGAAATGGTGTCGAATATCTATGTGTTTGGTCTTAGAATGTTGAAAAGGATTCTTGGATATATTGATGGTGCTAGTATTGTCACATAATAGTTTCTTTGTAGTTTGTCTAATTATGTAAGCTATTAACATTTTCTTCATCCATAGAAGCTGGGTGCAACAACTACTTACTGCAATGTATTCGGCTTCGGTGGTGAATAAAGAGATGGAATTCTACTTTTTTACTATGTCAAGACACTAACTAGTTTCCATTGTAAAAATACCTAATGCTAGTTGATTTCCTATCATCCATATTTCCAACCTAGTCGGCATCTCAGTATCCGACAATTGTTGTTGAGGTATCAAATGAGTACCATAGGCCAAAATATGTAGCCCCAACCACATATTGAATGATTCTCTTCATAGCACTTATATATGATTCTTTAGGGTCATCCTGAAACTGAGCACATGCTCCTACACAAAATGTTATATCATGCTGACTAGCCATGAGATAGAGAAGGCTACCTATCATACTTGGGTACAAATGTTGATCCACACTTTTTCCAAATATATCTTTATATAACTTTATTGTAGTGCTCCTAGGCATGTGATGAGTACAACCAAACTCAAGTCTAAAATGTTTTACTAATTCTTTCGTATAATTGGTTTGACTCACAAAAATGCCATTATCGAGTTGCTTGACCTGCAATCCTAAGAAGACATCTAGTTCTCCCACCATGCTCATTTTAAATTTTGATTGCATCAAGTGGGAAAACTGATGAGCCATTTTCCTCACATGTGAAACCAAAGACTATGTCATCCACATAAATTTGAGCAACGAAAATGAAATCCCCAGTGTTTTAAACAAAGAGTGTTTTATCCACTCTCCCTAGAGAACTTGTGGTTAATAAAAAATTGAGTCAACTGTTCGTACCATGCACGAGGGGCTTATTTAAGACCTTAAAGTACTTCCCTTAATCTGTATAATTTATGAGGATATTTGGGATCAACAAATCCCTTTGGTTATTTTTGTCACGCCCTGAAATCCGGCACTTGGGTATATCTGACTTTGATTTCGTACCCGAAGGCATGACTTATGTTTTGTATGTTTATATTTCATAATCCATGCATATATTGATAAAATGATTCTCATTTATAAAATATAACCATTCAAAAAATAAATAATTAAACATTTATTTAGAGAAGAATAAAATATCCGTGTTCCGACTAATCAAGATTATTACCCAAACTCATGTCATCTCCATACTATCATATTATACTTAATGTTTATTACACTTAATTAGAAAATGCTAAAGAAACAAAATAAATAAAAACAAATCTCTTTAAGTGCCTTCACGAGATCCTGATTCTGAAATTTTAAAATCCCAACAGGGTAAGCTGTGAAGCTTAGTGAGTAATCTTAACACAAGTTTCAAAAATAACCTCATATAATCTGAATAAAATGTATTAAAAGATACAATACATATTTAGGTAAAGCAACAAATGAGGAGATTAACAAATAAGATTTCTCAATGTAAATTCAAAGAAAAATGAATGAATGAAATCAACATATGCTTAAATCCACAATAACAAGTACGGTTTATTCTTTTTAACACCAGGGCCGGTTTACACTGGTTGGCCAACACCCGCGCTAATACAACACTTAGCTTGACGATGAGAACTTCTTACATGACATGCTCACCCATCCAAAGGGCACTTGGTGAGGGACCCATTTGTACGTTGACTGGTCAGACTACTACCCTACCGAACCTGATAGTGGGAACCTTTTGCAATCCTAGCATGCTCACCCACTCAAAGGGTATGGTAGAGGTTCTAAAAGGTACCAATTGGGTTTCTGGGACTTTCAACCCAAGGGTCTTGATCGCCCCACCTATTTATGTTTAGGGATTTTCAACCCAAAGGACTTAATCACCCCACATATTTTCTAGCGTTTCAAAACCTATTCTGATCAAGTATGATTTCAATATTACATGAAACAAATATTTTTATACAATGATCGTTATTCTTCGATTAAATCCATAATATATGTTGTAAATAATTTATTAAACTTAAAACAAAATTTTCAATCAATGTAAATTGTCCGTACAAGATTAAAATTCTACAAATAAATAAATAAATATGTAACGTAATCAATTAGATCCTTTTTTTTCATATTAGAAACAAATAAATAAAAGAATTATTAATAAATGGTTAACAATAATCCAGTTTAAATTTGAATTAAAGCATGCTCATGAAAATAAAGACAACTAAATAAAATCCACATATCGAAATAAAAATCGAACAGATAAATTAAAAATAACAAAGATGAGTAATTAAAATATTAAATCTTTCATATAAAAAATAAAAAGAATTTTAGAGGGGATTAAATAAATTTAATTCAATAAATGGACAAAGAAATAAGTAAATGAATAAATAAATTTAAAATTCCAGTGAGAGAAAACTCACCTTAAAAAAAAATTAAAAACTCCCCTTTTTTTCTCTTCCTTTTTCTCTTTCCTCTTTTTTTTCTCTCCTCCTTTTCTTTCTTCCTTTTTTTCTCCTCTCTCTTCCTCACGTGAATAACCAGTAAGAGCTCTCTCTCTCTCTCTCTCTCTCTCTCTCTCCCCCCCCCCCCCCCGCCCCTCACTTCCTCACCTCACCTCACAACACATTCAACTTCCACGTTTCACAATTTCACAATGCATGATCTCTCTCAGCCCTCCCTTTTTATAAGCTCATTTCACACATGTGGCATGTGTGAAAGAGAGCCTTTAATCTCTTAATGTTTTTTTAAAATTTTCTATTGTTTTGCTATTCAAAGCATGTGTTCCACATTATTTTTAATCAATGCACATGTTATGCACTACACGTGTGCCATATGTGTGCCACATGTGTGCATGTGATGTATTTAATGCATGCATACCACGTGTGAAAGGTATGTGTGCATGATGTGTTTGGTGCATGTGTGTGGTTGTGATGTATTTGATGCATGCATGCCACATGTGTGAAAGGTATGTGTGCATGATGTATGTGTGATAAGTGTGCATGAATGAAATGCTTGTACACGGTGTCTAGTATTTGATGCATGAATTAACCTATGTTTGTGATGTATTCAATGGTACATAAATGGATGATGTAGATGGATGGATGGATCAATGTATAATAGATGGATGGATGGATGTAATGGATAGATGGATGGATAAATGTATGGTTGGATAAGTTCATGTGTGATCAGGGAAGGGACTTCGTGATGTACTTGTAGATTAATGGTGAGATGGACGTTCAGTTTAGATGGATGGTCAAGTATTCTGATGATTTCAACATATGGACGGTTTGATGGTTGTATCGTTGGATGGATGGTTAAACGTATGGTTGGATTTATTAGTAAATGAACAATTGGATCAGATATGTTCAAATCAATGGTTAAGATTGAACCAGTTGATCTTGTAGATCGACGGTTATATCGGACTAATTGGGTACGTCAATCAATGGTTAAAATTAGATGGTTAAGATTTATTTGGGTTATTACAGTTTTACATATACTTCTTTCTCAAGTATACCGCTCAAGAAGGCACTTTTCACATCCCTTTGAAATAATTTAAATTATAAGGCGCATGTTATGGACATGAGGATTTTAATAGACTTAAGTCGCGTAACAGGGGCAAATATCTCATCAAAGTCAATTATTTCTGTCACACCTCAAACTCAGAAACCGGTCTCACAAAATTCCCGATCACTAAATCCGACGCCGGTAGCCTCCGTAAAACCCCATTCTCGGCTCCTGACACCCATATACCAGATTCCAATCCTGGGATCCTACAGGAGGATTTTCAATATAAATTTGTTTCAGCATAACCACAAGCATAACCCACGAACAATAACCAGAACACCATCACAAAACCAACTATGATAAGAGAACTTTAAGTATAATGTGCATAAAGGGAAATACAATGATAATAATAATAAAACTCCAGAAGCTCTGCAACACGCTCTTGCTCCTACTCAGTTACGGCCTAGTGTCACCTGCACACATCAAAGGAAATAAGCTTATAGAAATTTTAGAAAATGGTGTAAGTGTGTACACAATATAAGTGTGCTCAAGATACAATATCAGACTAATGTGGAAACATACTGGCAAGTCCATGAATGCTAACAGCCATACCAAGGCTATGCGATACAAGGCCTACAGGGCCAATGTCATATGCGAGGTGTAACTCAAGTATATCAAATCTCATCTGAATCCTCATATCAATATAGCTCATCTCTGGAATATATATATATATATATATATATATATATATATATATCATCGGTGTCTAGTACACTATACACTAAATCACTGCCCACTGGACATGCAACCATGCAAGTAGAAGATACCTCACTATCCACCAACCAATATCGGCCCGACACGTTGATAGCAGACCTATTTATGAGTTGGTCAAACTCAACCTAGTTATGCCCCCTACCCTCAAGCGGATAAGGCCACACCCCTTTCAACCGACCATGACATAGTGGAAGATGTGACCTACTGGTATACGGCCCTCGTACGCTCATGTATCCACTTGGTCTCGATGTTGGAGTCATCCTCTGGTACTATCGGGTTTAGGGATTTTCACTTATGGACATCTATGGTGCCTCGATGTTAGTAACAGTATTTTCGGTGTCTAATCCTACCATCAACGATATGCTTAAAGAGGTTATGGGCCTGATGTCGTTAAGGCGTATAAAATTATATCACACAAATGCAAGATGCATGAATCATACTATCCAGTCATGCAACAATCCTTCGCGTACCGCGCGCTCATGTGGGGCAACTCCGCCTATCAGGGAGTCCTATAATCAACCTACCCATTGGTATAATGCTACAATCAGTCACTTCTCATAATAAGCATGCAGATGATGCGTATGGGCATGTATCATGATGTTATGCTATCACCTACTCATAGTCGGTACTGATAATCGGCCTATATAAATAAGGTGGGGTCCACAGATGGGCAGCAGACCCATAAATGAGGGTCAGTCCACAACTGTGGATATACCAATTCCAATAGCATGGATCTCTCCATCTACGGTGAGGATGAACTCTCCTCAAATCAAGGTTGGGCCTAGGTGGCCACCTATAATCCTAAGGATCCAGAACAAGATTCCTTCACCATACTATCATATGGCCCACTAGATACCGTAGGGGGGCCAAACGAGTCCTAGATGGACTCAAAGATTAAAAAGAAATAATCCTACAAGTAACCAATAGGGGCCCAACATCTTGGGTTAGCCCGATATGAATAGATGGGTCATGCACATGTTAATGGGGCCCAAAGATTTGGGTCAACCCACTTAGAGAAGGATGAGAATGGGCCTAACAAAGGCCTATGGGAAGCTCACAATGTGGACATTTAACCATCATTGCCCATCAATGTGGACATTTAACCAACATTACTCCCAAGGAGTGGCCCACATAGAGCCAAACATATAGTGAGCCCATGGTGTAACACAAGGGCCTCATACACAACATAATGGATCTGACACAAAGGGCCTAATATACATCATGATGGGCTTCACTCATGGGCCACATATGCATCACATTGGGCCTCACTCATGGGCCACATATACATCATAACGGGCCTTATCACATGAGCCATATATACATCACATCGGGCCTCATGATATGGGCATCATATACATCACATCAGGCCTCATCATATGAGCCTTATATACATCACATTGGGTCTCATCATATGGGCCTCATATACAACACATTGGGCCTCTTCATATAGGCCTCATATACATCACAATGGGCCTCATCATATGGGCCTCATATACAATACATTGGGCCTCATCATATGGGCCTCATACATCACATCGGGCCTTACTAAATGGACCACATATACATCACATTGAGGTGGGCCCTACACATTCCAAATGGGCCCCATTAGATGGACAGCTTGGATCAAACACATACATCACGTGGGGGCCACGTGGATGGACGGTGTGAATATACAACACATCACAAGGTGGGCCCCGCCCATCCAACAAACGGACAAACGGCTGGATAAACAATACATACTTCAAGGTGGGCCCCACCAACAAACGGACGGCATGGATAAGACCCATACATCACGATCGGCCCTACACTTGTCACCGTCCAGGAATGGACGGTGCATATACAATGCATACATCTTGTCACGCCCTAAACTCGGAAATCGGGCTCACAAAATTTTCGATCGCCGAATCTGGCGCTGACAGCCTCTATAATACCCCATTCTCGGCTCCCGGCACCCATTCACCAAGTTTCTATCTTGGGATTCTACAAGAAGGATTTCAAACATGATTTTGATTCAGTATAAGCATAACTATGAGATAACCCATGAACGATAACCACAAGAACACCATCACAAAATCCACTATGATAAAAAACTTTGAGTACAATGCGTATGAAGGGAAATACAAGATAATGATAATAATAGAAACTCCAGAAGCTCGAGTGCACACTTCAACTGCAGCAAGGCTACAGCTGCGTCCTGACGTCATCTACACGCATCGATCGTGCATAAGCTTATAGAAAGCTCAGAGGGTGGTGTAAGTGTGTGTACAATATGAGCGTGCTTAGAATGCAATGTCAGAACAATGCGAAATCATGCTGATTAGTACATGAATGCGATCAGTCGTACCAAGACTATGCGGTGCAAGATATGAATGCTATCGGCCATATCAAGACCATGTGATGAGCAATGCAACTCATGCATGCCAATCCTCATCCACATATCAATGTGGCTTCTCACTAAAGCATCAAATATCAGTATGGTTCTCAATCTGGATAATCAACGGGGTTTAGTACCCTCCAAACGGTACTGCCCCTTTCCTAGGCACGCAGTCCAAGTGAGCGTAAGAAACCTCACTATCCGCCTGGCCAATATTCTGACAATACCTATCCGGCACGTCGATAGCGGACCTATTCACGAGCTGGTCAAACTCAGCCTAGTAATGCCCCCTACTCTCAGGCGAGTAAGGCCACACCCCTTTTCAACTGACCACGACACAGTGAGAGACGCGACCTCCTGGTATTCGGCCCTCATGTGCTCATGTATCCACTCGGTCTCAATGTTGGAGTCATCCTCTTGTACCATCGAGTTTAGGAATTTTCACCCAAGGACATCTAAGGCGCCCCGATGCTTAGTTATAATATTATCAGTGTCCGATCCTACCATCCATGATGTGACTGTGGAGGTCATAGCCCTGATGTCACTAGGGTGTATAGAAATCATATCATATAAATGGAAAGTGCATGAATCACACTACCACTCATGCAACAATCTTGCGCATACCGTGCGCTCATAAAGGGCAACTCCGCCAATCAGGGAGCCCATAAACAATTTGGCCGAAAGCATATGCCATGATCAGTCACTCCTCATATCAAGCATACATATGATGTGTATGAGCTTGTATCCTAATATTATGCTGTTACAAACTCATAATCGGCAATGGTAGCTGGTATCAGCAATCGGCACCAATAATCGGCATCGATAATCAACCTCGACGCAAGGCGGGACCCATAGATGGACGGCCGATGATGGATTGATTAAAATCAATGGGGCCCAAGCATTTGGGTTAACCTAATAGAGAATAATGTGAATGGGTCTAACAAGGCCTAGGGGAAGGTCACAATGTGGACATCTAACCATCGTTGCCCATCAATGTGGACTTTTAACCAACATTGCTCCCAAGGTATGGCGCTCATAGGGTCAATCGTATAATAGGCCCACGGCCTCGTACAAGGGCCTAATATACATCATCATGGGCCTTGCTTATGCGGCATATACGCATCACATTGGGCCTCACTCATGGGCCAATATATATATATATATATATATATATATATATATATATAACATTGGGCCATATCAAATTGGCCGAATCAATGGGTCGAATCAATGGGCCGAATCGGATAAGCCGATTCAATGGGCCGGATCAAATGGGCTAATTCAAATGAACCGATCGAATGGGCTGAGTCGATTGGGCTGAGTCGACTAGGCTGAGTCAAATGGCTAAGTCGAATGGGTTGAGTCGATGTAACGTCTCAAAAAAATCCGTATAAAGACCCGAGTATCCCGTCTGGTAGAAATTACCCAGGACCAAAACCTTTAGAAATTAGGTTAATGTTAGCAAGTGCTAAACTAGAGTGCTTATAAAATTAGCACTAATCGCTTTAAATATGATTTGCAAGACCAAAAATGTGCAGAATCATTGACGCTACATTACCCTAAAATCTAGAATCCATCTCAAAACCTAGTTGCTCTCGGGAGCACACTGAAACTCCGTATCGAACCTAGACCGCACGTCAAAAATCTGATGACCGCGAAACTATACAGTTGTGACCACATTACTGGACTTGACAACACCCCCGAGAAATCAAGTCTAAATTACGTTTAGAAATGCACAACTTGAGCTTGGAGTAAAGTGTGTGAGAAACGTAAAAATATTTAGAAATAAAATCTGAATTTAAGTAATCTGAGTCGTGTCACTTGCGGGCCAAATATAAAGATTCAGACCATCAGAATTTGACCTAAATACACCCTCAGATCAGGAGAAATGTCTCAGACATGCCGGTGTACTTGTGACCCTGATCAAGTGACCGTGACCTTTGAACTGAAATGGGTCCGCCACGGTCGATCTGTAAATTCGATCGGAACGAACTCTCAGCCTAACCTAAATCCATGGTTAGGGAGCTTCAATCCGACTGCACGTGGAAAAGGGGCCACCAAAAGTGCTCCGTTGGACTGGAACAGTCCATATTTTGATATAACCTAAGTATACCTTGGACCTGGGGCCATTTCCATCAAACCTGGGCCTATATAAGGACCTTAAACCCTCTCTCATTCACTCCATACGAATTTGAGAAAAGAAAAAAAATCCTAGGAGAGAGAAGAGAGTAAAGAGAGAGAAAGTGAGAGAGAACTTAGAGAAGATTCCTGGTATTCTACCCTGCCTCTTCCCGTGCTTATTCATCGCTACTGGATCGCTATTCCGGTGAATTCCATTCCACTATTGGGTAAGGAATCCTAACCCTAATCTGTTCTAAGGTTTCCAGTAGTTAAAGTGACGAAGTAACTAACCTATTTCATGAAATAGGTTGCCGTTGGGCCGTAGACAGAGTGTGAGTGAACGAACTGTGTTCGTTACGTGTCTACCGGCGTAAGGTGCGGACTATAGACGTATAGGTTATGGTTTTCAAAGCTTTAAATGTTGGTTAATGATTTATAACTGACGTGGGTGCTATTTTACATGCAAAATGCGTCGTCTGTTTCGTTTTACAAGTATATATGAACTATGTGACATACAGTATATTCTATGTATATGTTGTGATATTTGAATACGTATGAAATTTGGATTTGTGCCTAACATAATTATCTGTCGTGGATATATGCTTGTTATATATGTGACAACTCCTTAGCGAAAGGACTTGCCCTAAATCAGGCCACGACCAATATACGTTATATATGTTAAAGTGTGTAGCACAAGTGTTTGTGGAAATGATTAAATGAATATGGAACCCGGATTCATGCAGGCCATGATTATCTACCATGGGTATATGCGTGTGGTATACGGGGCAACTCCCTAGTGAAAGGATTTAGCTTAATACATGTGTGATCAACATACATCATGTATGAAGATGTATGTTGACTAAGTGTCTGTAGAAATGTCTGAATGAGCTAGTTGTTACTAAGGAGTACTTTGTTTAAGGGTTGAGATATGAATCTCAGCTACCTTAATTATGTGTACGATTTTCTCCATGTATGTTATACTATGATGTTTGTTTCATTATGGAATGAATGTGTGTAAACTCATGTTTACGTTGCTTTTCACTACATGCTCATACGATAGTAGAAATTGAATTATTATCCGTTATTGCTTTGACGGTCTCATATGATTACTTGGGAAAACTGAATGAGGTTGGGACTATGATATAGTCCAGGCAATCGGTAATAGGCCCTGATTTGGTGGTTGAGGTTGTTTTTGCCACATTGGACTTGTTAGGTGAACCCAAGTCGTGCTTTAGTCGTCGGCAGTGGTTAGGCCACACGAAGTACTTGCGCACTTCATGTCGATTGATTCGATGTGCGCTCGTACTAGTTGAGCTCGTCAAGTAACCCGATTGGCCCTATTGTATGTTCACATGTATGGACGCTACTATTTGAACCTAAGGTACCAAACTTACCAGTGAAACCCCGTTAACCTTGGTACCTCGATCCGCTAAGACTCATGAGCCGGACACGGTGGTATGGGACACCGTGGTTGAGCTGTCGGCTTACGTTGGGACGACAAGCCTCCACGTAGTGTCCATTAAGCAATATAAACTCGTGAGTCGAATACGGTGGTATGAGAAGTGTATTCGAGCTGTCAGCCTACACTGGTAGGTGACGAGCCCTTTGTAGTGACCTTGAGCATACTCTGAACTAGCGGTGAGGCGGCGAGCCTTTCCGTAGTAATCAGAGTATACCTAAGCCCGCACTAATCTGGTGACGAGCCCTTTGCAGTGACCTAGAACCGCAACATCGTATGAGATTAACTAGGACTGACGACCTTAGAATGGATCCTTGTTTGGGAATGATACAAGGGAGGTACCTTAGATTTCCAATCCTGCTGTATGAAAGGGACTAATAATAACTCGGTAATCACGTTCATTCTATCACACTGCATGTGCCCCGAGTTGAAGAGCACAAAGGGAAGAAAGCATGTCGCGACCGTAAGATGGTGTCGCACGAGGGAGTGTAGGCGAGGGCATGCATCATGCTTACATTTCACCCTTGCATTAATAAGAGTATCTAGGAATGTCTGATATGTCTACTTTATCATTACTGCTTAATTGAATTGATAACATGTTAACCTTTGCTCTATGATTCCACTGAGTTGATCACTCACTCCCAGTTCTGGGATGGTGTTCTGAACACCTACCAGACTCTGTCTTAATTGCAGATGACGATGCGAATCAGGTGGCGGAGCCCGATTACTATGACGATCAAGATGAGTTCTCATATATGCAATTCTCCGGTGGTTTCGCTTAGGCCATCCGGATCGACGGGGCTACAGGGTTTATTATTGTAGTTGAACTATTTTGAACTATTACATGTATATAGTGACTCAGTGATGTATTCATACTCTGGAGACCGATCGTAATCCTTTTGGCTCATACATGTTTATATGCATTTTTCTAGTCTTCCGCTTGCGTTATATGAATTGATCCGGAGCAAGAATTACTGTTTTGGAATAATCTCGCTCATGATTATTGCGCTAACACAAACAACATCTAATCATCAGTATCTATGTTGCATAAGTGATGCGTTGGAACTCGTGGGTTGAGTTTATGCTCGACCCCCAAGCCGAGTCAAATGGCCGAGTCGAATGGGCCGAGTCAAATAGGCCGAGTTGAATACACCATACATCCATTGTTAGATAACACTGAAGAGCATAAAAATGAATCATGTCCAAAGGATCAATTGGACCATACCACAAATGGCAATGGTGATAATGATTTCCACAGTTTAATTTCTAGTGGGCCCACCATAGTATTTATTTATTTTTTTCATCCATATTGTTTATAAGGTCACAAGGACCTGAACAGGAAAAACAAATATCATATAGGATCAAAACTTCTGTAACCCAAAGGGGTTTCAAGGGTGGGCGTCAACACCACTGTTTTCTGTAAGGTGCTCCACTTGATATAGATCTATCTTGTTTTCAGTCTCAAGCCTTGAGACGAATCTGCCAAATAGATGGATGGTTTAGATATAACACATACACTAGCAGGCCCCACAGAATTATTGGTATCATGGGGCCCATTGCTAGGTGGTATAGATGCAACACATGCATCAATCAGTTGAACTGTGTAGATACAGTACATACATCATGGTGGGGCCATACCTGGCACCGTCCAAACGGACGCAGATGAAACACATATATGCAGGTGGGGTCCATGAGCGTGGCCAGTGGCCAACATGATAGATGGATGGACAGTTGGATGTACTGCATCCAATAGGGTGAGGTCCACAGAATTGGTGACGTCACTGCCCTCAGTGGCAGCTGACATTAGTATAGCTGCTATGTAGCTACTGTAGGTATGGTGGGTCCCACGTGGGAGTGACCCACCATATCATTTATTATTTTAATATAATATATATATATATACATTAATATTTGTCCCTATTAAAATGTCCACCGTCCAGACCATCTAGATGTTCTAGACAGTAAGGATGTAAGGCTTATATCATGGTGGGACCACACGTGTGGCTCACCGTAAAGCACTACGACTATATATATACACATTATTTAAATATTATTATCTCTCTCTCTCTTCTTTTTTTTAAAAAAAATGCTAGCGGTGTAGTACACTCCACCGGCAGTTCACTCTATACTGTTAGCCACACCTCATTGCTGGCCACGTCCAGTGTCCCTGGACGCTGGACAGTTGGATACAACACAGGCACCATGGTAGGTCCCACATGGACGTGGCCCACCATGCATGTATATATATATATATAATATTAACATAATATAAATATATTATATTATATATCATTCAGTCTGGCATGTGGGACTTCCCACCGTCCCTAGAGTGGACAGTATGATCTCCCTAAAATGTGATGAGCCACACTATTTGATGGATAGAGTAGATTTAACATATCGGTGGAGCCCACTTCATTCTAAGGGGGGGGGAGAGAGAGAGAGAGAGAGAGAGAGAGAGAGAGAGAGAGAGAGAGATACGCGTGAAGGGGAGGGACCCCGCCACTATTGGGCCCTCCCAAATACAATGCCTACATCAAGTGGGTCCCACAATAAGTGGGCCCTTAGAAATAAAAATCAATGGTGGATCACCCACCTATTGCACTCCTCCTTGATCCCTTAAGACTCCTAAGCTCCTTACCTTCACTTTTGATGGAGGTTGATGGTGATTGGAAGGTTGAGATTGGAGATGAGAAGGTGGGCCACACTTAGTATTTGGGAGAGAGCTTGGATGTTGGAGCTCTCATGGAATTAGAGAGTAAAGATAGAAATGAGAGAGAGAGATAGAAATAATTGATGAAAGGGATGGATGGAGTGGTCGTTGTAAGGAAAGGAGATGAAGAGGAAAGGTTTAGTTTGAAATTTGGAAAAAGAGGGATGGGTAGGGGAAGAGAGTGTTGACTTGTGAAAAAAGAAGGGATGGGTGTTGGTACTTAAGGTATGGAGTGTACTTGACTTGATTGATTGATTGATTGATGGGACATATTGTAGAGATTCCCTTGAAATTCACAACGCGCAGCGTTTTCCTCGAAATGAACGCGGGCCCACAACTCCTAGCCTAGGTATCGGATCGGTGTGCGAGTCACGGTGTTGGAACCATGGCGATGGCACGGTCGCTAAGATACAAGTTTCAGGTTGAGCCGACATCGGTATGCAGGACTCGGCTTAGGATCGCGCACAAATGTCGGATATAGGTCGAGGGTTACCGAAATTCAACCAGGAGGACCGCGGAAGCCTACGGAATGGTACGGTCTATGATATAGGCCTTACACATCTGGTGGGCCCCACCTCTTCACACATGCAACACGTGTGGGGTGGGTCCCATATCAGAGAAAATAGGTGGACGATGTGGCTGTAAAGCACATGCATCACGGTGGCGTCCCACAGCACCATCCCAATCAAATGGATGGTGCAAATATAGAATACGTACATAAAGGTGGGTTCATCCCACACGTGAGCACGTGTGGGGTGGGCCCCACACACTGCCAATGGATGGATGGTATGGACATAACACATATCTCATAATCAGCCCATAGAACTTGCTGACATCAACTGCAGCAGCAAGCTGCTGGCCATCCAACAGATGGATGGCCCAGATATAGAATACATGCATGAGGTGGGTTGTAACGTCTCAGAAAAATCTGTACATAGGCCCGAGTACCACCTCAGGTAGAAATCCCTAAGGACCGTATTCTGTAGAAAATAAACAAAAACTAATTAAGTACTAAACTGAATTAATCGGTGGATTAGCTTGAACTACTATCTATAGAAATGGTAAGACCCAAACCCGTCAAAATCACTAACTTAACACTACTTAAAAACCTAGGAGAAATTCCAAAAGCCAGTTGCTCTCGGGAGCACATTGAAACCCTGTATCGAACCTGGACCGCACGTTGAAAGTCTGATAACCACGAAACTATAGGGTTATAACCATCTTATTGGGCTTGACAACCATGGCGGGAATAGAGCCCAGATAATATCCAGAAATACACAACTTGAGCCCTGAGCAAAGTTTGTGAGAAACGCAATTATCTTTAGAAAATGAACCAGAACTTAAGTAAATTGGGTCAATGGCTTGCGAGCAAAATTGAAGATTTTAGACTGTTAGTTTCTGACCAAACTTCACCCATGGATCAAGGAAATTTTCCTGCACATATCTGTATATTTGTGGCCCTTATCGAGAGACAACGACCATTAATCTGACACGGGTCCTCCACGGTCGATCCACTAACCCGATCGTACCGAAATCATAACCTGGCTTAGATCCATGGTCAGAGAACTTGCTCCATGCCATACATGAGTAATGGACCTCCAGATGTGTCCCGTTTACCCAAAACAGGCACCCTTTAACTATAACCTAATTATACTATGGCCTTGGTGCCATTTACACCAGTTCTGGGCCTAATGCCCTTAAACCACCCCATTTCCATTCCATACAAATTTCTCTAACCCTAAGAGAGAGGAGAGAAAAGAAGAGAAAAGAGTGAGGAAAAGAGAAAGAGTTCGGGAGATCGTTGCCGAGATTCACTCCCACTACTCCACGAGCTGAATCACCTCTCCCGTTTCGCTACACCATCGTTTTCAACTATGATTTGGGTAAGAAATCCTAACCCTAATCTTGATTTAGGAATTCAAATAGAGTAATCGACAAAATAGCTAACTTATTTAAATGTTTAGGTAACCGTTGTTCTGTATATGGGAGCATAGGATTCGAACCGAGTTCGAAACGAGCAATCCAATGAAAGGTGCAGACTATAAATGTTTAGGTTATGGTTTTCAAGGTTTTCAATGTCAGTAATGATTTATGTCTAACTTGATTGTTGCCATATGATCTTAGTTACAATGTTTTCGATATACTCTACATGTGTGAAATTGTTGAATATAAGGCGCATTACATGTGTTTGTTGAAATGTTTGGTTGAATGTGAAATTGTGATTCATGCTTGCCATGATTTCTAAACTAAGTTTAATGTTTGTCGTATGCTTTATAACCTAATTTGTGTAAGTTTTGTTATAGTTCTTGTCGTAACTAATCTAATCTATGTATTTAGTAATGTGTAGTTCAAGTGTTTGATAAAATGTTTGAATGAGAAATTATTAATAAATTGTGTTTAATAAGGGTATTGAGATAGGATTCTCAATTACCTTATCTATATGTATAGTTTCCTTCATGTAATCTTAATTTCGATTACACAATTTATGGATGAAATGCGAACAGTCGGTAACATGTTCAATGCGTTTGATGAAATGCTTAAATGAGGAATTGATTGGAATTGTTTGTCAAATGTTGATATGATTAACACATGTATTTACATGCTACATTTGTGTAAGTTTGGGACTACAACGTGGTCCAGGCAATCGGTAATAGTTCCGTTTGAATGGTCGAATTAGTCTTGCCATATTTGATACGTTTAGTGAATTCGGGTCGTATGATGATTGTCGACAGTAGTTAGACCATGTGGAGTGCTTATGCACTTCATGTCGATTAATTCAGCGTGCGCTCGTACCAACTGAACTTTTCTAATAAATCGATTGGCCTATTATGTGTTTACCATGCATGGACGCTACTGCTTGAATCTAAGGTACCACTTACTATGTAAAAGCCCATTTCAACCATGGTACCACGATCCGCTAAGACTCATGAGCCGAACATGGTGGTATAGGACACCATGGTCGAGCTGTCGGCCTACGCTGGGGTGACGAGCCTCTCCTTAGTGACTAGTGAGCAACCCAAACTCGTGAGCCAAAGATGGTGGTATAGGACATTGTATTCCAGTTGTCGGCCTACGTTCAGGTGACGAGCCTCTCGTAGTGACCTTGAGTATAAACACTTGAATTTGCCTATCCACTACTTGCATTAAGGGTGAGGCCCTACAACTTGCCTATCATATGTGACTAACTAGGATTGACGACCCTAGATGGATCCCCGTTTGGGTTAATGATGTAAAGGGAGGCACCTTAGCTTTCCAAATCTGTTGTATGAATAAGCCTAATTAAGTACTTGCCTAACACGACCATGCACCACATTGCATGTGCTTTGGCAAGGAATCATACATTTAGGGAGTTTGCCATGCTCGAATGGTTGATGAAGTCGCTTGAGGGAGCTTTGTATGAGGGCATGCATCATTACTGCACTCCATTCCTGCATTAATAAGAGTAGTTAGGAAATGTTTGTTGTATTGCTTTATCATTACTGTTTGACTGAATTGATAACATGTTAACCTTTGCCTTATAGTACCACTAAGTTGATCACTCACTCCCACTCTGGGATGGTGTTTTAAAACACCAAACAGACCTTTTTGTAAATGTAGGTGATGATGGAGTCTATGCAGCTAAAATGGACTTCATGGATGAGGAGGATGAATTCTCCTACGTTCAGCTATCAGGCAGGTCTTCGTAGGCCTTGTCCTGATTCGACGGGATTATAGGGTTACATGGATTACTTGGATACTTACATTTTGACATTTTATATATTTTGAGACAAAACATGTATATATTCAGCTCGGTAATATACTCATACTCTGGAGGATGTAAAACACGTATATACTTCATATATCTATCTTAGTCTTCCGCTTGTTTAATTACATTAACTATGGAGTATGATATGCTGATTTAGTATAATCCCTCTCGTGTTTAATGTACTAATATGGATAACATTTAAACATCATTATCTATGTTGCATAAGTGATGTGTTGGATCTCAGGAGTTGAGCTTTGCTCGACCCTCGAAATCCGGGGCGTTACAAGTTAGTATTAAAGCATGATTTGGATTAAACAGGACCTATGTTATAGGTAACACGGACCTGTCTAGTAATGGACAACAAGGTGGGCTCCACCAACTGGATGCCCAGAAAAAACTTGGACAGCCTGGATTTTGCTGAACACATTAGGTGGGCCACATACCCCATCATCACCATAAAAATGAAAGAGAGAGAGAGAGGGAGAAATGTAATTGAGGGGAGGGACCTCACTACGATGGGCCCTCCTTTTCTTACAATGCATACATCAAATGGGTCTCATCGAATGTGGGCCCTCAAATCCTCAAGTCCATGGTAGAAATCCTATATCACCCACTGATTACACTTCTTCTTGGTTCCTTAGGATGCTAAGCTCCTTGGCTTCAACTTTGATGGAGGATGATGAAGATTGAAGGGCTAAGATGAGAGATGAGGGAGTGTAGGAAGTGGGCCACAGTTGGCTCTCTTGGAAATCTTAGATGTCCACTCCTTTAATGCTTGGAAGATGGTGGAGAAGAGAGAGAGAGAGAGAGAGAGAGAGAGAGAGAGAGGAGATGTAAGGAGAGAGGGATGGGTTATTGTAAGAAAGTGATGGGTTCTTGTAAGAAAGGGATGGGTAGAGAGAGAGTTGACTTTGGGGATGGTTTGTGTAAGAGAGGGATGGGTGGAGTGATGGGTTGTACTTGACCAGTACATGATTGATTGATGTGATGTTTGGGCAGACATTCTCTCGGGATTCACAATGCACGACATTTCCTCAAAATACACGCGGGCCCACAACTCTTAGTCTGGGTATCGTATTGGAGTGTGAGACGCGGCGTTAAAACCGCGACGACGGCACGGTCGCTAGGGTACAAGTTTCGAGTCGAGTCGACTAAGATCTACGGGATGCAACTTAGGGTAGCGCACAAATGCTATCTACAGGTCATGAGTTGCCAGAATTTAACGGGGAGGATTGCGGGGGGTCTATGGAATGGTATAGACTAGGATATGGGCCTTACAATTTCAATTTGAGAGTAGCCCTGCGCAACTAGCCTAGCCTTGTTCCTAACAACATTACCAGATTCATCGGATTTGTTCTTGTAAATCCACTTGGTTTTGATGATATCGGTATTTTGTGGGCTAGGAATTAATTATCTGTAATGACCCATATTTTAAATTAGGGGAATAACTTGTTGGTATGGCCCACCAAAGAATCGTGTCCACCCTATACTCTAGGATGGGTTCTAAAAAGGACTGACAAAACAAATGGACAGAGTAGATTTCTCAAAACACCCCTGTGGGCCCATGTTCCAGCTGCGTGTGCACAAGGGGCATATATGCCCCAGCACACCACACTGCCCAACACGGTCAAACCATGTCTGACCCGCAGACTTCTGAAAAAGGAGAATTCCTCCTAGATTTCTCATCGTTCGCAGCGTAAACGGACAGCGTCCTTTTGAAGGCGTTGTGGCCTACCATCGCGATCATCCTGGATGATCTGAACTATCCATTGTGGCCATAGGGAAAAACCGACCAGACCCTAGCCTTTCCACATGATTTCAAATGGTCGAACATACACAATTTTGAACAAAAATAGTTGGGCTGCGAACAGACAGCTTACAATTGATCCAGATTGGACCACCGCTTCAATCCATTTGGATGATCTGAACCATCCATTGAGCCTAGCACACGATTTTGACCAAGACCTCAAGATCCATAAGGACCCATGCATTCAGTGTGTGTATAACAGTGAGCACAAGAAGAAAATTAGTTTTTCCTTTAAAGCGTTAATTCGAGAAAAATGCCCACTCTAGATCCCATTTACGCAAACCACCAACATATACTAGCCGTCCAAACTCCTCCAAGAATATTTCTGAATTTTTCCATGTATACAGGAAAGAAAACAAGAGAGCAGAATGTTTCGATGTCCACCGCTTTCCACAGACAAGAACCGCAACCTGCGGAAGCCAAAGTCCGAGAAACTAACGGACACGAGTCATTAATTTGGTGGGCCAATCAACCTCAGCAGGCCAATCTAGATCCGAATGACCACAGAGGAAGGAAAAGGAATCTGGGAGGGTGACCGCTGGCTGCAGACCACAATCATACCATTCTGATCTAGTTTGTGCAAACGCAAGGTGCATAAGAAATTCCCCTATTTTCTTTAGTTACGCAAAATAAGAACTGCGTAAGAGATCGTAAGAAAAGTCTAGAAGACTCATACCCCTATAAAAACCACCCTCGTTCGACGATTGGAGGAGATACACACAGCAAGCAAGAGGAGAGAGCGAGAGAGAGAAACAAGAAAGAGAGAAAGAAAGAAGGAAAACAGAGGAAGAGAGAGTCCAACAAGAAAAGCAGGAAGAAAGATAGCAAGAGAGAGAAACAAAGAGAGACACTAGTGGGAGAGAGAAGAAGAAAGCATGAAGGCCGGCACTTCAGTTCAGCTCCAACAAAGAAGAGGAGATCATGTGTAAGACCTGTATCCTAGTCCTTACTGTTCCGTCAACTCCCATGATCCTTCCCGATGAATTTTGGCAACCCGCGACCTATGATTGACGTTTGCGCGTAACCCTAAGTCATATCCTATAGATCTGAGTCGGCTTAATTCGAGACGTGTACCATTGCGACCGCGTCGTCGTCGCAGTTCTAACATTGCGACTCGTGCACCGACCCGATACCTAGGCCAAGAGATGTGGGCCTGCGTTCAATTCGAGGAAAACGCCGCGCATTTGTAATTCCAAGAGAATCTCTACCCGATGTCACATCAATCAATCAATCAAGAGTCAAACACAAATCACTTCACAGCCCATCCCCAAGGAACCCCAAAGTCAAAGCTACCCATCCCTTACATGTCAAGTACACATCACTTACCCATCACTCATCACTCACAATCCCTCTCTCCCATCACTTCTCTTACATCACACCCTCTCTCATCTCTCTTATCTCCCTCATTTTCTCTATTTTTCCAAAAAAAACTCCAAGCAACCCAACATCCAAAAATCTTTCATGGTAGAGGAGAGCTAGTGTGGCCCACCTTCCTGCCTCTCATCTCTACCATCCACGTTTCATCTCAACCGTTGAAATTATTCCTATGAAGCCGTATCATGCATTGGCGAAAGAAGGAAGAAGAGATCAAAGGTGGGTGCTTTCTGGGCTAGATTTTCATGTTTTGATGATGGGCCAAGTGAGGCCTATCGATCGATGGTATGGATCTCATCTTGGACCCTAGGTATGGCCGATGACCTACCTTGATTCTCATGATCATTCCATGATGGGGCCATTCTCCATGGACCCCCATCATGATGTTTATTTTCTTTGCATGGCTAGAGGTCATCTAGACCTTCCATTTTGGTGGAGAAGGAATCTCCACCGTTGATCTTTGATTTGATGGGCCCATGTTTATGGGACCCACTTGATGTATGAATAGTTGCAAAGGAGGGCCTATAGTGTCAGGGTCTCTCCATCACATGTGCCTCTCTCTCTTTCCTTCTCTTTTTCATATTTTTTTATGTGTTATGATGTGGCCGTGTGGCCCACTTGGATGGAACCCACCATGAGGCATGTATCTTATCCAAGTTATCTATTGGTGGGGCCCACTTTATATGTGTTGTATCCACACCATCCATCATTTGGTGGCCCACATGACCAGGGCCTACCTTATATACGTGTGAGCCCAAACCGTCCAGCGTCCAGGGACGCTAGACGTTAACTGGAAAAAAAATCAAATATTAGCTTTAGTTCAAAGCTATTAAGAAAGGCTATCCATGTAGGCCCCACCTTGATGTATGCACCCAATCCACGTCGTCCATTTCATTCCCCAGCCCATTTTAGGCGTTGAGCTGAAATGTGAAGCCAATTCGATTCCTAGGTGGGCCATATGACAAATGCTAAGGGTTTGGGCTACCCACATCATTTCTTACTTTTTGCATGGGAGGTTTGGAGTGAGTTTTCACTCATGGGACCCATATTGATGCATTTCTTAGATCCACACCATACGTCCATTTTTTAGCACATTTTAGCCGTGGAGCCCAGAAATCTACTCGATCCAACCATCAGGTGGACCACACCATAACCAATGGTGGTAGTGGGAGCACCCCTCACGTCAACCATGCATACGTGGGGTGGGGGCGTCCCAACCATGGACCCCACCTTGATGTATTTGTTTAATCCATGTTGTTCACCACCTTCCCCATGTAGTTTTAGGCTATGAGCTGAAAAATGAGACAAATCTTAGTTCTTAGTGGACCGCATCGAGGGAAACAAAGTTCCACTACTGGAATCTTATAATACCTATTGTTATGTGTATAAGTGGTGGACTTATCCATCATTAGACTCCTTTGGTCCATAAAGAGGTGGTCGATATAATAGACAGAATGGATTATCCACTAGTGGACCCCATATAGTAGAATAACATAAAAATAAAGGAAGAAAGAGAAGAAAAAGAAAGAGTAAGTCCCTGGATGTTTTTGTCCAGTGACGGTGAGGGTGGAAGCATTACTGGGCTGCCACCACACGTGGACCCCACCACGATGAAATTGTTTAATCCACACCATCCACCATCTTCTCCTTATAATTTTAGGCCATGTGCCAAATTTTGAGGCAAATATGAGTCTCGAATGGGCCGTACTAGGGTATTGATGCCCATCTGTTGAAACACTCTAGGGCCCTCTTTGGAGTCCCTTGTCATCCAAACCAGTCCTAGTCAGAGTCTATTTGACCTCATTCGAGGTGGCCAAGACGATGAACGGATTAGATTATTCACTTGGGGCGTCCCACCATGGATTGTATTGCGAGGCCCAAGATGGTGTATGTATTGTATATTCACGCTGCCTAGCCTCGTCGGACACCATGGTATATGTATCTTATCCCTACTGTCCACCCTTCTTGCAGACGTGTGGGGGCCCACCCCACACGTGTTGCACGTGTGGGATGGACCCACCTTGATGTATGTAATCTATATGCACATTGTCCATTTGCCCCTGGATGGTGGAATTGTGTATGTGTTTTATACACGCCGTCCGTCAGCATGTGGGGCACACCATGATGAATTTGTTTCATCCACGCTGTCCATTCATTTTCTAGGATGAGGCCCACCTTTGATGTGTTTATGGCCCATCCATGAGGCCCACCTTGATGTATTTTGTGGCCATCTGTGAGGCCCAACTTGATGTACTTTGTGGCCCATCCATCAGGCCTACTTTGATGTATTTTGTGGCCCATTCGGGAGGCCCACTTTGATACACATGTGGCTCATCATGATGTATCTTTGACCCATGAGTAGGGCCCACCTGTTACGTGTTTTGAGTCCCAGGTGTAGGGCCCACCTGTTGCGTATTTGAAGCCCGTGGGTTGAGGCCCATTTTGATGTATTCAAGGCCCATGGGATTGAGGCCCATTGTAATGTATTACGGCTTGTGGGTTGAGGCCCATTGTGATGTATTTGGAGCTCATGGGTAGAGGCCCATTGTGATATATTTGAGGCTCATGGATGTGGCCCATTGTAATATATTCCTGGTCCATATGATGAGGTCTATTGTGATATATTTCTCACCCATTTGGCAAGACTCATTGTTATGTATTTAAGGCCCATTGTTGAGGCCCAGTGCGATGTATGTATGACCCGTTAAGTTGTGTATGAATCCCTTATATGGGCCACTCCTTGGGAGCAATGTTGGTTAAATGGCCACATTGTTGGGCAATGATGGTTTAATGTCCACATTGTGACCTTCCCTTAGGCCTTGTTCAGCCGATTCCGATTGTCGAGGTCGATATCAGTGCCGGTCGTTGATACCAATTATGAGTATGTGACAGTATAACATCATGATACATGCCCATACGCATCATCTGCATGTTTGTTATAAGATGTGATTGACCATTGCATATGTCATTGGGCAGAATGATATGAGACTCCTTGATAGGTGGAGGTTGTCTCACATGAGTGCACGGCATGCATAAGATTAATGCATGACTGGATTGTATAACTCATGCATCTTGTATTGTGTTGTGATTACTGTACGCCCTAGTGACATCAAGGTCGTAGCCTCCACAGGCATATCATGGATGGCCAGATGGGACACCGAAAATGTTTGGTTCGAGTATCGGGCTACCATAGATGGCCCTGAGTGAAAATCTCTAAAACCTTCTTGGTACCAGAGGACTCCCCAACTCGAAACCGAGTGGATACATGAGCACCCGAGTGCCGAATACCAGGAGGTCGCGTCTCTCATTATGTCATGGTCAGTTGGGAGGGGGTGTGGCCTTACCCACCCGAGCGTAGGGGGCATTGCTAGGCTGAGTTTAATCAGCTCGTGAATGGGTTTGCTATCGACGTGTCGGATAGGTATTGGCAGACTATTGGCCAGGCGGATAGTGAGGTTTCTTACACTCACTTGGACTGTGTGGCTGGGAGAGCGGCAGTGCCATTTGGAGTATACTAAACCCCGGTGATGATCCCAGAGAAGAACCGTACTGATATGTGGACTTATTGAGCAGGAGTTGCATATTCATTCATTCACTATCCACTCGGGCTGGTGGTGCACAACTATTTGTTACGTGTACCTTCACATGGCCAGGATTTCGGTTGGGGCACACAACTAACCTAAGATCAGGAGTTCACCACATTGAGTTTGACTATCCAAATTTAGGTATGGGACTGGTTTGGATAGAAGTCCTTTGTGATGGACCCCATAGCCTACGATACTACGTACTATCATCCCGACTTCACTCCAGCTTGGTCATTTCATTTGCACCGCATATTACATTACATCCACAATACTTAGCATTTTGGGTTGTCATGTTTCTGTATTGGTATGGCTATTAGTACTCATGCCTTACATCGCATAGCCTTGGTACGGCTGATGGCACTTATAGACTTATCAGTATATTTGCTTATTTCGATATTATATGATTTATGGCATTGTATCCTCGGCATCTAATATTTGGTTTGCTTTGACTCCTCATTTACATAACTGATTTGCATTGTGTACCCTGATATTGTATGACTCATGGACTTGTCAGTACTTCCGCTTACTCTGATATTGCTTACTTGGCACTTACCTTGTGCATACACTTTCACCACTCACTAAGCTTTCTGTAAGCTTATGCACGATAGATGCGTGCAGGTGGCGTCAGGTTGCGGCAGCATTGAGCTTGGAGCATGCAACGGACTTATGGAGCTTTGATTTTTGGCATATGTATTTCCCTTTCAGAACTGTATTCAACTGTTTATATTAGTGGATATGTGATGATGATGTTTCCTTTGTAACTTGGGTAAACTTGTGATTATGCTTATTATGAGTTAAATGTATATTGTAAAATCCTCCTTGTAGGATCCCAGGATCGGAATCTGACGTATGGACACTGGGAGCTGAAAATGGGGTGCTACGGAGGCTATTGACATTGGATTCTGCAATCGAGAATTTTGTGAGCCCAGTTTCCGAGTTTAGGGCGTGACATTGTGTATAGCTACACACCAGCCCGGTTCAAAATCTAACTTTCTTTTTCTCTTTTCCTCCCTCCTCTTTTCAAATTCAATCTATCTCTTAACAATAGAATTCCATTTACATCAAACCAAGTCAATTCAGTGATAGGGTGGGCCTAAACATGATAAGTTAGAAGCTTATCAACATAGGTAACATGTAATTCATCTAAGGTATAGATTAAGTTAAGTTTTCCTCAACTCTAATCTGACATCTAACTTAATCATTTCAAATCAGGCAGATTATAGTAGAATTTGATCTTAAAGTAGGCCTCCGAGCATTTAACTTAGTAAGAGACAACACCACAACCCGAGGTGAGGGAATACTTTAAGCTTAACTTAATTTAAGTTTATATGAATTATCTTGCCTTTTACCTATTCTCATGTTACTATGATTCTCTCTCTACAATTGTTTAATTTACCATCAACAATTATTTATCCTTTAGAAATTACGATATGATATTTGTTTACAAGTGATCTTCATTATTTTTATGTGGGGTGATGGATACAAGCCTTACCCTTGCCTTTACCATTTTTTTTTTGAGTTTGCCCTTACTACTCTTCCCTTTGTTGAGTTAGCCATTGTCACTTTCTTCTTTGTTGAGTTAGCCATTGCCACTCTCCTCTCTGTTGAGTTAGCCATTACTACTCTTCTCTTTATTTTGTTAGCCTTGCACTATCTACCTTTATGACTTGGGCATGTGCCTTGGAATTCCAAAGCCCCCATGATTCAATTTAATTCCTCTTTGGTACAAGTGATGTGTTAAAAGTATCACAACTAGTGATTCAAATATTTAATCATGGACGTAATACGCTCTCGGTAGAGACCATCTTGGTCAACACATAATTCCATGGGTTTTAGGTAGTGGTGCACAATTCGATGTAAGTAATTCACAATACGTGTTACATCACTTCCGGGATTGGATGTCACAAATAGTCAGTCCATGAACAATCGTGTCAAGTAATTCATCCAATTCATGTGTTGTGACACCTCAAGGTATTCACATAAATCCACGGTATCATTGAACATGTCGGCGAATCTCTATAGTGTGAGAATGTGGGGCTAGTCAGGTTTTCTATGAATTATATTTCACATTGTGATGATCACTACGTATGACGAGCCGCACACGCTTTACTAGGCATGCATTCATATATACTTTGGTTGTGCATACTAATAACTAGTGTTTGAATTATCTCCGATATTATTGAAATATCTCTGATATTATCTTTATCTCCAGCTCAGCGATAACAATAACAAAGGTAGTGATACCGATAACACTGGTAGTATCAGAAATTTTAGGTATTAGCAATGTATAGTTAAGTATCGCCAACGTATTAATATCACTAATGTAATCGCCAATATTTTCAACTATGTAAATTCTAGGTGTCGCTTGTATTGTCAATGCATCAATATTACCAATGTATACCAATATTTTCAACTATGTAAATTCTAGGTAATGCTCGTATCATAAGTGTATCGACGATATTTCAATAATATTGCCAACGTATTGATATCATCAAAAAAAATTTTATTAGAAAAAAATTTGATTTAATTTTTTTTCATGGGCACATGGTTGTATGTAGTGTTCAATTTATCATTGATAATATTGATAATATCTCAATATTATTAATATTGCAACATGTGCGATATTGAGACCACAATCTTTTGTTTCCTTGCCAATTATTGATGAATTCTTATTGAAATATCATGTGTTGTTGATATTTTGCAATATCAATGGATGTTTAGATGGAAGGTTAGATGGTTAAATAGGCAGGATGGAATGGTTGGACTGATTTCTTACAACAGAACATGCTTTTAAAGCCCCATTAAATGAGAACTTGTTATATATGCATTCTTTTTGCAATTCTTTTATTTCTAAATATGCAAATATGTGCATTTTAACATTTCCTGAAGTTTCATTGAAAATTTCACTGTTTTTCCCATGTTTCCCCACATTTCTAGTTGTCAGCGATATTATCGACGATATCGATATTATTTCTGTATCCCTGACCAACGAAACTTATTGCGATACCGATACTTCGAACACTGTTGATGACCCCCATAGTAGTGGAGTACGAGACATATCAAAACCCTTACATTACTCTTATAAATCTCTTAAATCATTGTCAATCTTAAAGGGTAACCATCACTATAAGTAGGGTATTGACCTTCTCTAACCGTAGAGATGATGCAGGTGACATACAGGTTGAGAATTCAGAAGACCACCTCCCGATGGAAGATTTTGTTGAATAGATAGGAAAATAGTTTATGATTTATTTTATTTTTACTTCCACTATGCTACTCTGATATTGTAATAAGCTCCCATTGAGCGGGCATTTAACAAATTTATTTAATTATCTTATTATGGATTAATAAACACAGTTGATTTTACTCTTATGAATGATTACCTTTATGAATATAACTGGATGTGATCTAGATGGAAAAAAAATCAAGGTGAGACTTTGAGACATCTAAAATTTTACATTATTAACACCCAGTTTCCTCGGGCACGAGTATAAACTCTGGCCATGAGAATTTGGGATGTTACATTGTCACACCCCATTCCTTTCAAATTATTGTAGCTCTTCTTACATCGCCTGTATATAATATCTTGTAGAGCTTTTATAACATTCTTTGGTTCAATTTTATATAGCCCGTATACAGTGTTTATGGTCTTAAGTTGTCTTCTGGTTTTCACATTGGTATTAGGATCTCTAATTATTTTAATTGAGAGGATGATCCGTGATAACCGGAAGGTCAAACATAAGTTGAGACACTCTTGGAGAAATGGGTTTCTCATTTAGATTAAACTATTTTGCTTGGACCCACATCTTCATCCACATCAATCTCAGGACCAGAGTTGCTAATGGGCTGGTTAACAATAACCACATTGATTAATTCTTATATTTTTAGGGACCAAAGTTGTAAACCATATATGCTCGACTATTTAAGGAGTATCCTAAAAATATCTCATCGTCGCTCTTAGAGTCAAACTTACTCAAGTTTTCATAGTCAATAAGAATGTAGCATTTACTACCAAAGACCTTTAAATACTTAACATTAGGTGGTGAAAGGAGAGTTAATGATATCCTAGAGGAGGGGTGAATAGGACAATGACAAATAATTAAAATAAAAGCAGAATATATAAAGAATGTAAAATCTCAATCACTTAA
This sequence comes from Magnolia sinica, assembly GCF_029962835.1. Classification (NCBI taxonomy): domain Eukaryota; kingdom Viridiplantae; phylum Streptophyta; class Magnoliopsida; order Magnoliales; family Magnoliaceae; genus Magnolia; species Magnolia sinica. Next base: position 27,680,678 of record NC_080588.1, read on the forward strand.
GTATTGAAACCTTGATTCCAAATAATTCGTCGGATAACCTTCACCTAAAATATTAGGCAGGACAACCTTATTTCAAGAATATCTTTAAAATCAATCATTCAAACTAGTAAGAGAAGATAAAATAATTACAGCATTCACCACAAGAATTAAATAATATCCACCACCAAAGGAAATAAACATTCACCACAGATGCAAAAGGAGTTATAGTGGTTTGATGCTAAAAACAACCACACCTACTCAACTCCCAAAATTACTGCCCTTGTAATTTTGGATTTCACTATAACAAGGTTTTCACAGGTTTACCTTAACAACCTAATACAATTCCTTGTGATTTTCATGGGCTCACCACAATAAAACCCCTTTTGTGATTTTGACGGGCTATCACAAATAAAAACCTACTTTGTGATTTTCACGTGCTATCACAAATCAACCTACTGAGATTTTCATAGGCTATCTAGACAAACTTGAAATAAAGTAAATAGTGTACTTATCTTCAAACATAGATTTGAAGATGCAGTAGAAGCTTATAGCAAAGGAACTTCTTTCTTGAATGTAGAGGAGGTAATATTCACTCAAAAGAAAGAGTATAGGGTTCTAAAGATTTCTAGAAATGAAAAGCACAAATGCTACTTGATTCAATTCTCTTATATTTCAAAAGGAGTATAGAATACTCTTTAGAATAAGATTAAAATGATCTTTACGAAAGGGAATTGAATCAGTTAAAAATAAATTATAAATACCACACTATTAGCTTGTCGAGGACTTGAGCTTCTCTTTCACTTGCAAAAAGTTTAGAGTAATTTTTCATTGTAATTTAGAATGAGATAAGGTCTCTATTTATAGTCAAAGATATTGGAAATTCGTTTAGCATAAGAATAGCTTTGGCTGGACAGATTCCACTGGATATGTTCTAATGTGCATCAGATTGCACAGGATAAGTTTTATCCAAAATTCAGCTAGCCCGAGGTGAAATTTAGCTAGCCAAATTCCCGCGAATTCCACAAAAAATTCATTGCTGGAATTTAACCTGAACTCACTCGGGCTAGCTGAATTTTAAGTTTAGGCTAGTCAAACCAAAACATAAGTTGGCCAAATTTTCAACAAAATTTATTATTTTGCCTGAACTTGAAGTTAGGTTAGATGAGGAAGTTAGGCTAGCCGAACTCCAAAGTCTAAACACTATTAAAACTCAAAATAAATGAATTTTTGAAAGAGCCTAACCTAAGGACTTTCTACGATTATACCACCTATGTTTTAACAAATACATTGAACAACTTATCTTGAACTTTGACTTGATCTTGTCTTGAAATCGGGCAATGACTACTTGAGACAATATTCTGATCTTGAGCCGATAATAAGCCGATCTCAAACTTGTGCTGATCATAAGCCGATCTTGAACTTGTGCTTATCATAAGCCGATTTCGATCTTGAGTTGATCTTCAGGCATGTAGAGTAGTTATGACTCCATGCTTGAAACACTTAGTTGTGATTCTGACTTAAAAACACTTTTGTCTTACGAAATTTGATAATCCATTTGTGCTAAACATATAAGCACGTACAATATCCCCCTTTGTCAATTTCATGACAAAGCACACAACATACACAATACATCCATTAACATTCATGATTACAATCATTCACAAGATTAACAATATTGAAGCTGCCTTATGTGGATTTAATAATCATCCTTATAATCGTCGTAACCAACTGTGCTCAACTAATGCTTACATCAATCAGTAGCATGTAGCTCCTCCAAAGAAATACACTATATCAATTAGTAGCATGTAGCTCCCCCTGAGAAATACACATATACTATGCATATAAAAAAATGTAACACAATAATTCTATAATCAAGCATGTACTAATTTCTCCCCCTTTTTGTCACAAGTTGACAAAAGAATAACAAATCATACGATATAGCAATAAGCATAATTGTTAAATATAAAATCTCAAGAATATCATGAAAGATATAGCATCAAAATAAAGAACACTGTATAGGACAGTGTAAATAAAATATCCATACATCCACAATCTAGCACAAATATAAATCATCCAAACATCTACAATATCCAAGAAAACCATCCAAATATTATTTAGTATAGATCCAAGCAAAGAAAATAAGCAAATCTAGCTCACTCCGACCCTGATGAGGATGGTGCAAGTATCATAGGATCATTAATCTGCAAACTCCGATTGATTCGATAAAAGTACTTTTTAATGTACTTCATATTAGATTTTTGTGTTTGGACTAATAATGCCTGGGATACTTGCAGAGCATCAACTTTCTCCTTTCATGCGGAGAACCTTTCATCAAATTGAGAGGGATGATAGTCAAAGTCAGTTGGATCTTCTGAATCTTCTTAGTCATTAAAGATATTATTGATGGTGGTGTCAGCCTGTTGAGGTTCTTCTTGATCTTCTCTTTGTTCCAGGAATGGAGTGATGTTCATCATATTCAAATTTGAATTATTGAAGGGGAGTTCAGATTCCGAAGCTTTGAACAAAGGGATTTACACATTATAGTGAAATGCAAGGCAAGACATAAGATGTCCAAATGGAATCGACCTATGCTTAGGATGTAAACGAAATTAAATAATGACATAACAGATCAAGGTAAACAAATACATATACCCGTGACAATGGCATGGAAGACATGAAGCATAAAGAGAGTAAGATCAGTCTTATTCCCAGCTCTAGGATACACATTTGATGTAAAGATGTGATGTAGGATGCGGTATTTGGAAAATAATTTGTTGGAGGGTAAGGCGTTATCAGACCATCATTCCACATTGAAACCACACAATGCCCTTGTAATCTACAGTTTTTTAGAGTTAGTCATTTTCTCTAAAAGTGTTACGATAGGTATTCCATCATCTGCTATGTCAATATCCATTAAAGAAGAAATAGTGGAAGGCGTAATGATGATTGTATCCTCTAAAAATTTAATTGGGAAAGTTAATTCTTCAAGAGAGACATCACAAATTGAGGCAAACATGCCATGCACAAATGACTTAGAAGCCATCCCACCGCCAATGCTAAAAAATTCCCCATCTAACCTTAGAAAGGATTTCTAAAAGACAAAAACAAGCAATATGGTCTACATTCACCGATCTTTGTATGATAATACTTCTTTTGCGAAAATCCTGAACATTTTCTGGGTCATCCTTTGGTGAACATAATGACCATAAACCAAGATGGGTCGATCGGGAAGATGAATGAGCTCGTGCCTTACATACAGTTCTTTTAACTCTTGGTTTCATTAAAGAACATAAGAAAAATGCAAGTAAAAATGTAGATCATATTTTGAAGAAAACCCAACAAAAAAAAGGGTTTCAAGATGAAGAAAAACTACACAAACTAGAAAATAGGAAAGGGAAACCTAAATCTTGAAGGAAAATGAAATAAAACCACTTACAAGTGAGTTAGGATGATGGGTTAGCCGAATGAAGCATCGGCGAGCCGAAGAAGAAGTGGAGAATGAAATATTTGGAAATTTCTCCCCTTTCTATTCAATCCACACGCAATTCGGCTAGCCCAAGCACATGCTCGGCTAGTCGAATTTTTCGGTCAGCTACGAGCTGGCCAAAAAATCCCCAAAATTTTTAATTTTTAATTTATTTATTTTTTTTCATTTTTCTTTCCATGCATCTCTTAATTATAAATAAACAAAAAATAAATGCAAAGAAAAAAATAATTATTTAACGATACACAGTCCAATATCATGCTTCAAATTAGAAATTTTGATACTATCAAGCGGATTAGTCAGTATATCTGCAAGCTGCTTCTCAGTTTGAATGTATTCTGGCATGAAAGTATTATCTTCAAATAATTCTTAAATGTAGTGATATGTCAATATTCTTTGAACGAGAATGTTGAATTGCATTTTGAGAGATATTTATTGCACTCGAGTTATCACCATATAAGGTCATCGTATCTTGCATAATTTCATAATCAGCTAGCATTCTTTTTATCCACATTAGTTGAATGCAATCATTCCCTGCAGCAATATATTCGGCCTATATAGTGGAAAGGGATACAGAATTTTATTTCTTACTAAGCCACAATACTAAGCAATTTTCAACATAAAAACATCCACCACTAGTAGATTTTCTATCATCCACATTACCTGCCTAGTCTGCATTACTATAACCTATGATTTGTATAGACGTATCGTGTGGATACCATAAGCTTAAGTTCGTAAAACTTGCAACACATCTGATTATCCGTTTGACATCGGATAAGTGAGATTCTTTAGAGTCTGATTGATATCTAGCACAAATGCAAACATTGAATGAAATATCAGGTCTACTACTAGCTAAATAAAGAAGATTACCAATTATACTGCAATATAGTCGAGAGTCAACACTTTTGCCTGATTTATCTTTCGAGAGTTTACGAATCGTACTCATAGGAGTGTTAAAATTCTTACCATTTTCAAAACCAAATCTCTTTACAAGGTTCAATGCATATTTAGTCTAAAAGATGAATATGACATCTTCAAGCTGTTTGACTTGTAATCTAAGAAAATAGTTTAGATCGCCGACCATACTCATTTCAAACTTCAATTTTATAAGATTTACAAACTCAGTAAATAGATTAGCACAAGTAGATCCAAAGATAATATCGTCAACATACATTTGAATAATCAAGATATTACCATTATATTTCTTGACAAATAGGGTTTTGTCAACACTACCCATAACAAATTTATGACTAAGTAAGAATTTAGTCAACTTTTCATACCATACTCTAGGGGCTTGTTTTAAACCATAAAGAGCCTATTTAAGACAGTAAACATGATCGAGAAGTTTGGGATCTTCAAAACTCTTTGTTCGTTCAACGTAAACTTCTTCATTTAGATCACCGTTTAGAAAAGTACTTTTTACATCCGGTTGATATATTTTAAATTTTTTATAACATGCAATGAAAATAAATAATCTGATCAATTCAAGACGCATAACTGGTGCAAAGGTTTCATCGTAATCAATACCTTCAATCTGAGTATAACATTGTACAACTAGTCGTGCCTTATTTCTTATAATAATTGTTCACAACCCCAAGTGTATGGTCGCAATGTAGTAATAATCTCGGTGAGATCAAGGTCGAATCCACAAGGACTAAACTTGTGTGTCTTACGAATTTAACTAGAACTGGAGCTAGATGAAGAACTAAAGCATAAATCTGAATTTAAAGGAGTAATTATGATTAAGGTTTAAATTATCAATTAAAAGGAACTAAGGTGTCAAGGATCCACTTGTAGCTTCTTAGGATGCTACCTTGCTTGTTTTAGGAAATTCAACTGGAATTGGAGTCCTATCCTATCCAATTGGAAAAGAGAGAGAATTGAATCTTTGAACTTCTCATAAACCTAGTCTCAATGGATGAGAGTTGTGGGCATTGAAAGTGATTCCATCATCCAACCATGCCCATGGGATGATAGCGAACAACAGGATATACCAACCCTACAACCAATCATAGGAGAACTGTGAAGATTAGGAAGGATTCCATCACCCTACCATGCCCAAAGGATGATGGTGAGCAACGGGACTTACTAATTTCACAATCTCAATTCAGAAAAAGAAGATATTCAAAACAATTATAGATCTATTGTAATTTGTCACAACAAACCACTAAAAACTTTTTTTAAAAAAAAATCCTTAATAAAGAAATATAATCCATAAGAGTTCCACAAAACATCAATCAAGGTAAAAGCAAACATCTCAATCACGCTACAAGCTTCACCTCTTAACCCTAACTAAGAGGTTTAGCCAACCATAGACATGATTGAACTAAGAACTCTTAAAAAAACATAAATACCAACTAAGGAAGAAGAAGAAAGCTCTTGGATGGTGGTTTCACCCTTTTGCCTAACTCCTTGAAACCTAGAAGATGCCTAAGAGCGTCCTGAGGACTCCTATTTATAGTTGTGAATCCCCATCTTATGCATTGACTTGAAATTTTCACAAACCACCTCAAATTACGCAATCCACGTCGGCCCTGCATTACAATTCTGTGTGATTTCAGTGGCACCGAAGTTGGTTCGGTGGCATAGAAATCATATATGAAATTTTATCGCATCTGAAATTGTATGTGTAGAGTACTGAGGTGGCACCAAAATTGGCTTAGGTGGCACTAAAGATGGCTTCGGTGGCACTGAATTAAACTTAGGTGGCACTGAATTAAGCTGTTTTCTTGCTGGACTGTTTTGTGCACTTTTAGTGGCACCGAAATTGGCTTTGGTGGTATCGAACTGTCCTATTTTTCTGTTATTTAACTTGTGCTTTTACCAATATTTTCTTCATTCTTAGTACTTGGTTTCTTAAGATCTTTGGCATGAGAATTCTTCATTCTCGGTCTCCTAAGATCCATCCTTTGCTTTTGTGATTCTTGAGCATTAAATCCATGCTTTTAGCATTCTTTTCAATCCAAGCTCTCAGATTCACCTTGCAACATAAACATACATAAAATACAATATTAAGTAGTATCATGTTCGTAAAACCAAGATATAAATGGGGGAAAATATGCAATATTTGAGTCTCAACAATAATCCTCATTTCATCAGTTTTATTTTAGAAAATCCACTTGGTTTGGAAACCAGATACTATACATCATTTCTAACAAATTGATTTAATTCATCTTGCATTGCCATTATCCAACTTTCAATAGTAAGTGCCTTATTTACACTACCCGGTTCAATTTGAGAAGTAAAGCAAACATAATTAAATATATTTTTAAATTGTCTCCAAGTTTAAATACCAGTGTGAGGGTTACCAAGTATTTGATTAGTCGGATGGTCTTTGACTAACCTTAACTCAGTATTATCAGATTTAGATGAGGATTCAAGTTGATTAACCAAATTGATATCATCATCATCTTGATTAAGAGTGGGTGTGATCGGTTGATAATCTATTACAACATTTATCGATTCTTGTATAACTCCAGTTCTTCTGTTAAGTACTCGGTATATCTGACAATTTAGAGAATAACTTAGAAATATTCCCTCATCGTTTTTGGCTTCAAATTTTTCCAAAATTTCACGGTCACGTAAAATAAAACATTTTCTTCCAAAAGTTTCAAAATATTTAACAGTGGACTTTTTGTTAAACTATAGTTTATAAGTTATTTTATTTTTAACTATTCTAATGTAAACACGATTAATTATATAATACGCAGTACTAACAGCTTCAGCCCATAAGTATTTAAGTAAATTCAAGCTATTTAGCATTACACTAGCCATTTCATGCAAAATTCTATTTTTCTTTCAGCAACCCTATTTTGCTAAGGTGTTTTTGGAGTAAAAAATTCATGCAGTATTCCATGGTCATTGTAGTATTTCTCATAATTTCTTTTTTTGAATTCAGTTCCATGATCACTTCTAATTTTGACCATAGATAACTCTTTTTCAGTCTAAATATGTTTTATAAGTTTTCTGACTTCATCAAGAGCATCTGACTTTTCTCTTAGAAAGGCTACCCAAGAATATTTAGTGTAGTCCTCAATTAGAACCAAAAAATATTTCTTTTTACCTCTTCTCTCTGTTCTAGTTGGTCCGACTAAATCCATATGGAGAAGTTCAAGAGGTCTTGTCGTGGCTAAGAAGTTCACTTTCTTATGACTACTTCTAATTTGCTTGCCTATTTGACAAGTGTCATATACTTTTTCTATCTTTTTCAGTTTAGGTAGGCCATGTAAGTGATTTCTTTTGCTCAATTTATATAGATCTCTATTATTTACATGTCCATGACATTGTTGCCAAAGTTCAGTCTCGTCTGTTTGGACCATGTAACATGAATGGTTTGTTAAGTAAGAGTTATCAATTATATAGCAATTTTTAGAAGTTTCGCGACCATTTTATATTACATGTCCTTTCTCATTAACTATCTTACATCCGTAATGTAAAAATTTTACGTTATATTTATTATCACAGATCTAAGATATGCTCAAAAGATTATGTTTAAGCCTTTCAACATATAGAACATTTTCAAAGAGAGGTAGGTTGGGAAGTTGGACATTACCTTGGCCAATAATCTTACAGTTGGTTCCATCTCCAATTATAACTAAGCCGTTATTTATTTGGTTGATGTTTGAGATTATAGCTTTATCACCTGTTATGTGTCTCGAACATCCACTATCTAGGTACCATCATGAATGACTACTTGCTTTGAAAGTTGTGTGGTTACAAGACAATTAACCTTTGAAACTCATTTCATTATGATTATAGGTTTAGGAGAATCTCTTTCTTTATGTTGTGTTTGGGAGTTAGGATTTCTCTTTTTTCTATATGCTCCAGTCTAGCTAGAGTTGGATTTCAAAAGCTCTTTAAGAAAGTCCATAATTTTATCATCTAAAGAAGGATTTCTATTATTATTCCTTTGATATTATTCCCTTAAGAAAGTACACAATTGTAAGCATCTCTTGTGGACACTATTTTTTTATATTAAAGGCTTGAAAAGGTTTTGAATTTTTGAAGTCATTCCTTCTATAGTTTGATTCTTTTAGAGTATTTATTTTATAGTTCGAGGATTCTCTTTTTACAAAGATAGGAGCACAATCCTTAGATTTCAAAGAGCTATTTTTAATATAACCCAGTCCAGATTAGTCATCACACAGTCGAGATGAGGTTAACAGTTTTTCAAGATTCTGGTCACCATGGGTATATTTCTAAATGTCCTTTGAGAACTCTGAAGGGAGGAAACTTCAAGTTTCAATTTCTCATTTTCAGATTTAAGTTTTTGCAATTCAAATTTTTTTTAAATCAAATGCAATTTCATTTTTTCAAAATAATTGAAAAAATGAGATTTTTCTAAAACAACTTTTTCAAGTTCTAATTGTAGTTTAGCATAATTTTCTTTTTGAATTTTCCATTTAGCCACAATCTTACAACTTTCTCTATATAGGGCATCATATGCATCTTGAAGATCATCTTCATTTTTAGAGTCACTTCTTCAAGTTTCATAATTAGACATATCACAGTCATCTGAAGAAGTGATTCTGGCTATACTCATAAAGGCTTTCAATTCATTTGCATTTTCCTGGTTTAATTTGTCAGTTTCTAAATTAGTTTCAGACTCTGATGATTCATCCTTGTAGCTGTCATGCATTTTCTTCTAGATATATCCTTTTTAGGACATTTAAAAGCTAGATGCCCATATTCAAAATAGTTGAAACATTAGGTGTCTTTTTTAGATCTCTAAAAGTTTGAATTTCCTTTTCTTTTAGATTTTTAAAAGTTTGAATTTCCTTTTCTTTTGTCAAAGAGTTTTTAAAAATATTTTCTTTTCTTATTTTAAAAAATTATATAAAATTTCTTTGCCAACATAGTCATATCAACTTTGTTCACAACCCCAATTGTAGGGTCACGATGTAGCAATAATCTCGGTGAGACCGAGGTCGAATCCACAATGACTAAACTCGTGCGCATTCTGAAAGAAACTAGAATTAGAACTAGAAGAAGAACTAAATTAGAAATCTGGAATAATTGGAGCAATTGTGATATTGTGGATTGAAACCTTTGAATTTAAAGGTGGGAACTAAGATGCCAACGATCCACTTATAGCTATTAAGATGCTACCTTACTTGATTCGAGATGCACAACTAGAATCAAAGTCCTATCTTATCCAGTTGGAAGAAGAGATGATCAAATCTCTAAACTTTTCATTGAACTAGCCTCAATGAATGAGAATTGTGAAGATTTGGAAGGGATTCCATCACCCTACCATGCCCAAAAGACGGTGGTGGACAACAGGATTACCAATCCCACAATCTCAAATAGGAAAAGAAGATATTCAAAGTTATTGCAGTGTCTATTGTAATTTGAGTCACAACAAACCATAGAAAACTGAAAATATTCCTTAAAATCAACTAGAAATCAATGAAGTTCAATTAAAACAAGAATCAAAGCAAAATAAATATCCTAATCACGCTATAAGCTTCACCTCTTAGCCCTAGGTAAGAGGTTTAGTTAACCATAGACATGATCAAAACAAAATCTCTTAAAGAAAGCATAAAAATAACTAAGGAAGAAGAAGAAAAACTCTTAACGATGTCTCTCCACCCTTAAACCCAAGAAGATGCCCAGGAACGTCATATGGACTCCTATTTATAATTGTGAAGCCCCATCTTATGTAACTTCTTGGAATTTTTGGAAACCATCTTGAATTTACACACTCTGCATAAGTCCCGTGTTACACTTTGGTCGGACCAAATTAAGGTTGAAAATTGCAATTTCTTGCCGGACAATTCTGCGCGATTTCGGTCGAACCGAAGTTGACTTCGGTCGAATCGAAGTTGATGCTGAAAATCTTGTACAGAAAATCTGGTAAATTTAGGCCGGATCGACTCCAACCAAAGTACTTCAGTTTGGCCGAAGTTGGTTCAGGTCAGACCGAATTATCCTGTTTTCTTGCTGAATTGTTTTCTGCGATTTCGGTCAGACCAAAGTTGGCTTAGTTCGGACCGAAATGTCCTGTTTTCTACTACGAATTCTGCATTCTTTCTAGTCATTTCTTCATCTTTATATTTGGTTTCCTTAGATCTTTGGCATGTGAATTCTTCATTCTTAGTATCCTAAGATCCATCTTTTACCTCAGTAATTCTTGAGCATTAAATCCATGCTTTTAACATTCTTTTCAATCTAATCTCTCAGATTCACCTTGCAACACAAACATGTATAAAATATACCATTAAGCCTTATCATATTCATAAAACCAAGATATAAATAGGGAAAAATATGCAATATTTGACACTCAACAATCTTCATTTTCATCAATATCAGAATTTACATTAGAATCCTTTGAATTAGATTTAAAAGATTTAAGAGTAATGGACATGGTCTTAGGAGCTTTAAAATTCAACTCGTAAGTTTGAAGAGAACTAACTAGCTCCTCAATCTTCATAATATCGATATCCCTAAATTCCTATATAGCTATAACTTTTGAATTAAACCTATCAGGAAGTGATTGCAATATTTTTGCACAAACCTTGCTTTCAGGGATTCTATCTCCAAGACCCTACATGAAATTTACTATATTATTTAGTTTCGTATAGAAGTTCATAAAAGACTCATTTTCTTCCATACAAATTTCCTCAAAATTTAGTTGTGAGGATTTGGATCTTAGATTTTTTGACAATATTAGTTCTTTCATGTGTCATTTCAAAAATATCACATACTTGTTCAGCTGTATCACATGAAATGATTCTTTTGAATTCATTTGGCGATAGAGCACAAGTTTTTGCATTTAAGGCTTTTGCATTTGCACTGCTTTCACTTTTTTGAATAGTAGTCCAAAAAATATATGCAGTTTCTTTCATGAATGTGATTCCATCTTCTGTTATTACTTCCATCATAGGAGGGATCCATTTAGTCATAGTGGCTTGCCACACACTTTCATCAATGAATTTGAGGAAGATCCTCATCCATGTGTTTTAGGAGATTCCGGGATTACCACCGCGTCGGTATATTAAGTTCTAGATCGATCTTGTACCCGATACCGCGCCTATATCGAAGGCCCCGTACCATATGGCACTGATGGAGTTGCGTGAGCTGCAGTGATCGTTGGACGAGTTACATAAGATGGGATTCATTTGTAAGAATAGTTCTCCATGGGGAGCGCCAGTACTCTTCGTCAGGAAGAATGATAGCTCGTTGAGGCTCTGTGTGGATTACCACGAGCTCAACCGAGTCACGATTAAGAACAAGTACCCGCTCTCAAGGATAAATGATTTGTTTGATTAGCTGCAGGGTGCATAGTTCTTTTTGAAGATTGACCTGTGTTCCGGTTATCATCATATTCAAGTCTGAGAGGAGGATATCCCGAAGACGGCTTTCAGGACGCATTATAGTCATTTTAAGTTTCAGGTCATGTCCTTCAGACTGACCAATGCACCAGCAGTCTTTATGCAGTTAATGAATGAGGTCTTTCATCCATATCTCGAACAGTTTATTGTGGTCTTCATCGACGATATTCTGATATATTCGAGGACCCGTAAGGAACATATACAGCATTTGGAGATTTCTTTGCAGACCCTCCGTGCCCACCAGCTGTATGCGACGCTGGAGAAGTGTGAGTTTTGGCAGGAGGAGATGAAATTCCTTGGTCACGTGGTGACGAGGGAGGGTGTCGTAGTGGACCCCTCGAAGGTTGAGGCAATGCGTCAGTGGGGTCAGCCCATGACTGCATCCGAGATCCGCAGTTTCCTTGGTTTAGCGGGATACTATCGGTGTTTCATTAAGGGTTTCTCCCGTATTGCAGCCCCATTGACCGGGTTGACTTGGAAGGGCGTAGACTTTATTTGGACTGAAGGACCATCTGACGTCCTTCAGACAGGGCGTATCGCAACCCCATTGACCATGTGAGCGGGCATTCATGGAGCTGAAGGACCGTCTGATATCCGCTCTTGTCCTCACTCTTCCCTCTGGGAGTGATGGTTTGTTGTATTTACCGATGCCTCACGTATTGGTTTAGGCACTATCTTGATGCAGCATGGTAGACCTGTAGCTTTTGCGTCCTGTCAGCTCAAGGTCCATGAGCTGAACTACCTCACACATGACTTAGAGCTGGCAGCAGTCGTCTTCGCACTGAAGGTGTGGAGACACTATCTCTCTGGGGTCAGGTTTAAGCTCTTCTCTGACCACAAGAGCTTGAGGTATCTATTCTCTCAGTCTGAGCTAAACATGAGGCAGAGACACTGGATGGAGCTTCTAAAGGACTATAATTTTGACCTCCAATACCACCCAAGCAAGGCAAATGTGATGGCGGATGCCCTCAGCCGTCAGCCACCAGGCCTGGCGGCACATATGATGACTTAAGAGTGGAGGATGCTCGAGGATATAACAAAGTATGACTTCGACTTTGGTTTGCAGTCTTCTATCATTTAGCTATCGAGCTTGTCGATTCAACCCTCTCTTGTCGTAAGGGTGATTAAGGCTCAGCAGGCGGATGAGTCGTTATAGGATTACCAAGCAAAGGTAACATCTGAGAGTCAGACAAATTGGCAAATTGGTTCTGATGGTGGACTTCGCTTTAGAGGTAGATTATGTGTCCCGGATATTCCTAAGTTATGCAGAAATCTTATGACCGAGGCATATCGATCGAGATTTTCTATCCACCCTGGCTCAATGAAGATGTATCATGATATGAGGAGACAGTATTTTTAGGCAGGGATGAAGCACCAGATCGCTAGTTTTGTGGCCGAGTGTGACACGTGCCAGCATGTCAAGGCTGATCATCAGAGACCACTAGTCTATTACAGCCGTTGAGTGTCCTGACGTGGAAGTGAGAGCACGTATCTACCGATTTTATCATGAGTTTGCCAAGGACTCGGCACGATCATGACGCCATTTGGGTTATTGTGGACCGTCTGACAAAGTCGGTATATTTCCTTACGGTTCGTACGACTTGACCTTTGAACCGGCTTGAGAGGTTATTCATTGAGGAGATTGTGAGACTGCACGGTGTTCCGGTCTTGATCATTTCTGACCGAGACTCGAGGTTCGCGTCTCAGTTTTGGAGGAGCTTTCAGAGAGCGATGGGCACTTATTTACAACTCAGCACCGCGTATCACCAACAAACTGATGGCCAGACCGAGAGGGTCAATCAAATCCTTGAGGACATGCTTCAAGCCTACGTGATTGACTTCGGAGATATCTAGGATGAGCATCTGCAATTAGCTGAGTTCGCATACAACAATAGCTATCAGGTGATCATTAGCATGACTCCTTTTGAGGCATTATATGGCAGACCGTGTAGATCTCCGAGTTGTTGGACCGAGGTTGGAGAGCGGCGTCTCCTAGGTCCCGAGCTTGTGCAGCAGACGTCAGAGGTTATCGATATCATCAGGCAGAGGATGCGCACAGCTCAGAGCCGGCAAAAGATTTTTGCTGATCGCCAACGTCGTCCCTTGGAGTTTGATGTAGGGGACCACGTGTATCTCAAGGTCTTGCCCATGAAGGGCGTAGTTCGATTTGGAGCCAAGGGCAAGCTTGCCCCGAGATTCATAGGACCTTTCAAGATCACTGAGCGTATTGGTGCCGTAGCCTACCGACTTGCCTTACCATCTTAGTTGTCTGGGGTCCACAACATTTTTCATGTCTTTATGTTGAGGAAGTGTGGGTCAAACATAGTTCCTGTTATTGATTGGCAGCCGTTAGACGTTCGTGACGACGATTCTTACATTGAGAAAACAGTTCGTATCCTTGATCAGAAGGAGCAGGTCCTCCGGACTAAGTTCATCCCCTTAGTGAAAGTTCAGTGAGGTCACCATTCTATTGATGAGATATCTTGCGAGCACGAGGCCAAGATCCGAGAGCGCTATCCCCATCTCTTTGATGATTGATCATATGATGTATCTTGTATGTTACCTCCAATTTTATATGACGATGCCTTGTCTCCTCTTCTATTATGAGTTATGATTACTTGCAATGATTGTAAATTTTGAGGATGAAATTTTTAATTGGAGGGGAGAGTTGTAAGACCTGTATCCTAGTCTGTATCGTTCCGTAGGCTTCCGCGGTCCTTCCGGTCGAATTCAGGCAATCCTCGACCCGTATCCGATATTTGCGCACGATCCTAAGCTAAGTCCTGCATACCCAAGCCAGCTTGAATCAAAACCTGTACCTTGGCGAACGCGCCGTCGTCGCAGTTCCAACGCCGCAACTCCCGCACTGATTTAACACCCAGGTCAGAGGATGTGGGCCCGCGTTCAATTCGAAGAAAATGTCGCGCGTTACGAATTTTGAGGGAATCTTTACAACATGTCCCATCAATCAATCAATCACTCATGTCAAGTACAATCAAGTACAAGCCATACCCAAGTACAAACAACCCATCTCTCTCATTCCCAAAGTCAACTCTCTCTCTCTCTCCACCCATCCCTTTCTTACAACACATCACTCCACCCATCCCTTTCTTATAACCCATCACTCAACCCATCACCCATCCTTATCATTCCATCACTTCTCTCTCTCCCTCATTTCTCAAAAAAAAAATCTCCCAAACATCCCACGTCCATCCTCTCTTCTCTCCCAAATAACAACAACAAGTGTGGCCCACCCTCTCATCTCTCATCCCCACCATCAAAACCCCATCAACCACCATCAAAAGTGTAGGCAAGGAGCTAAGGAGGCTAACGGACCAAGGAGAAGGCGTGGAGGTGGGTGATCCACCGTAAATTCTTATTTTAGGGCCCACTTGTTGGTGGGACCCATTTTGATGTATGAGTGTATCATGTGGGGCCCATAGTGGCGGGGCCCCTCCATCACCGTCCTTCTTGTCTCTCTCTCTCTCTCTTTGTTTTCTTTGATGATGCGGCCATGTGGTCCACTTAGGTAGACCCCCATCATGAAGTATGTGATCTATCCACACCATCCACCCTCGTGGGACCCATTTGATGGGTGTGTTGATCTACACCATCTAGCTCATTGGTGGGCCCGGATAGAAGGAAAAACACAAACATCAGGTGATCCAAACAGGTGAGCCACATTCAGGGGTGGCTAACGTGGAGTGCGTGTACTGACATGGGCGTGTACTAACAATTAACAAAAAAAAATAGCCTTTTCAAAAGTTTTGGGTGGGCTGCTCATGTAGGCCCCACCTTGATGTATGAACTCAATCCATGTCGTCCATCCAGTTCCCCAGATCATTTTAGGCGTAGGGCCAAATTATGAACCCAATCCAACTTTCTGGCAGGCCACAGTGTGGAGAATAGTATATTCACTGTTGAAATACACCCTGACGTTGTGGTACACTAAAACCCATCGAATATTGGACTTGATGGGTTTGTATAGAGCCATAGAGACCAATGGGTGGGGTGGATTTCCTAGATGCGGGCCCCACATATGAAAAACCTCTAAAATACATGCTTTTCAAAAAAAACAATAGCAGCATTATTACTGCTGCTGACAAAGGACGTCGGCAGCGTCCTGCGTTGCCACGTAGGCAGACGACCAGGGACATGGGTCCCAGCCGTGGGCCCCACCACGATGTGTGATGAGCATCCACTCTATCCATTTGATAGGCCCCCCTCAGGGCTGTGGGCCGCCCAAAAATCAGCCATATGTGGTGCTCAAGTGGCCCACATCACAGGAGACCCCAGGTCCACGTGACCTTGTGAACAGTTTGGATGAAAAATAAACATTACGGTGAGCCCCAGGTTGGGTGAAAAATAAACATTACGGTGGCCCTAGGTTGGGTGAAAAAAAAAAACATTATGGTGGATCCTACTTGGGACCCACTTATGTATGTATTGTGTCCATGCCTTTCATCAGTGTGGACTTCCACCATGAAGTATGTGATTTATCTATGCCTTACATCCCTATGGGACCTACCATGATGCATATGTTTCATCTAAACCGTCCAACCATTTTGGAGATTATTCTAAGACCTGTGATGGATATATATATATATATATATATATATATATAAGATAAATCAAGGATCAGGTGGACCACATTATAAAAAACAGTGGGTTTGAATGTCCACCATTAGACCCTTGGGATTTCTAATGGTGGAAATCCTTATCACTACTTATATTTGAGTGTGGCCCATGTGGTGTGGCCCACTTACCATATTTATGGCCCATTGTTGAGGCCCACCTTGATCTGTATGAGGCCTGTTGTTGAGGCCGCCTTAATAGATATGAGGCTTATTGTGACGTATGTAAGGCTCATGTGATTAGGCCCAACTTGATGTATTTGTGGCCCACCCACTGAGGCCCACTTTGATATATATGAGACCCATGGTATGAGGCCCATTTGACATATTGGAGGCCTATAGGTCGAGGTCTAATAGGATGAACATAAGGCCCATTGTAGTGTGATTCCACCATGATATGTGTTGACAATTATAGCGGGCTATGCCTTGGGAGCAATGATGGTTTGATGTCCACATTGTAAAAATAATGTTGGTTAAATGTCTATATTATGACTCTCCCTAGGGCCCATTGATAGGCCTATACTTGTAATGTGTAGGCCGTCTAAGCCCATCTTCGTTATGAACAGAGCCCAACACTACATAACTTGTTTAGTATAGATCCATGATTCATGCTCATACGCATCATATGTATGCTTGATATGAGGAGTAACTGGTCATAGCATATGCCTTCAGGTAGATTATTTATGGGCTCCCTGATAGGCAGAGTTGCCCTTCATGAGCGCGCGGTACACGCGGGACTGTTACATGACTGGTAGTGTGATTCATGCACTTCACATTTATATGACATGATTACTATATTCCCTAGTGACATCAGGGTTATGACCTCCACAGACACATCGTGGATGGCAGGATCAGATACCGAAAATAATGTTACAAAGCATCGGGGCGCCATAGATGTCGCTAGGTGAAAATTCTTAAACCTGATAGTACCAGAGGATGACTCCAATGTCGAGACCGAGTGGATAAATGAGAGCACGAGATCCAAATACTAGGAGGCCACGTCTCCCACTGTGTCGTGGTCGATTAGAAAGGGGTGTGGCCTTACTCACCCGAGAGTAGGGGGCAATACTAGGCTGAGTTTGACCAGCTCATGAATGGGTCCGCTATCGACGTTCCAGATAGGTATTGGTAGACTATTGGCCAGGCGGATAGTGAGGTTTCTTACGCTCACTTGGACTGTGTAGCTAAGAGAGCGGTAGTGCCATTTGGAGTGTACTAAACCCTAGTGATTATTCAGAATGAGAACTGTACTGATATATGAGGAGGATTGGCATGCTTGAACTGTATCTCGCATCGCACGGTCTTGACATGGCCGATAGCATTCATATCTTGCACCGCATAGCCTTGGTACGACTGATTACATTCATGTACTCATCAGCATGATACCTCATTTCTCTGACCTTGCATTCTGAGCACGCTTATATTGCGCACATACTTACACCACCCTCTAAGCTTTCTATAACCTTATGCACAATTGATGCGTGCAGATGACGCCAGGATGCAACCGTAGCCTTGTCGCAGTTAGAGTGTGCAGCCGAGCTTTTGAAGTTTTTATTATTATCATTATCTTGTATTTCCCTTCATACGCATTATATTCAAAGTTTTTTATTATAGTGAATTTTATGATGGTGTTCTTGTGGTTATTGTTCGTGGGTTATGCTTATGGTTATGCTCATTACGAATCAAATCATGATTAGAAATCCTCCTTGTAGCATCCCAGGACCGGAACCTGGTGTATGGGACCGGGAGCCGAGAATGGGGTACTACGGAGACTGTCGGCATAGGATTCAGCGATCGGGAATTTTGCGAGCCCGGTTTCTGAGTTCGAGGCATGACAAAGATCGTATTCACTTCATAGATACTCTTCATCTACTCCCTTTTATTTTCATTACTCTCAATTTTGCTCTTATTGCATATGTTTATACATTGAAGACAGTGTAGATTTTAGGTTGGGGGTAGGTTTCCCTTGAAAATTCTTTAGATTTGAGCAAAATTGTTAAACTTTTGAGTGATAATTTTTTCAAATTTCTTAAATTTTTTGTAAATTTAAGTAATTTTGAAATTAATTCATAGATTAGAATTATAAAATACTTAATGTTTATGATTTATGACTCTTAGATTTTAGTTATTTGATAGATTTCAAAACTAAGTTGAGCTATTAATTCTTAATTAAAAGTTTTAAAAATTGATTGAGTCATGATTTCACATGTCACATCTAGCTTACATATTAAAGTTTTAGTTTGATATTGAATTATTAACTTGAAGGTTAGTAAGAATGATAGGAATTAAAACCTGGGAAATTTGTCGATCATGTTCAATGAAAAGAAAAGAAGAAAAAGAAAATACCCAACCAAAAAAAAAAATAGTTGTCATCGAAAAGGGCTACCTATATGAGTTCATTAAGGACTATTGAAAAGAAGAAAAAAGTGAAATAGTGTGAAAGTTATCGATGGAAAAATCAAAAGCTGGAATAATAGAGTGTTGAACTGTAAGACAAGTTTTGGTTTAGGTTTTGGTTATCTGGAACTCTTTTTATTATTAATGTTATCATGAAAATAGAGAATTAAACCTTTAGTTATGATAAGTCTAAACTTCACTATGCACCCATGGAACTCAATGTTTAGAATTGTTTTAATTAGAGGAATAAAACTTTGAACTTGATTAGAAAATTTATAAAGTATTAGAGTTTAGGAGAAAGTGGTGGTCAACATTAATGTATTTTAGATTTCTTTAATCTGGATTGTTTTTATAATCGCTTGAGCTTATGAAAATTATACATTGGTTTTCGAAATATCTTTTACATGTTTTGCTTAGGACTGGTAAAATGCCGGTTGGGGGTGTGTTGAGACTTAAATATCTCATATTTAACCCTTCAATTACATTAGTTTTTCTGAAATTTAATTGATAATTGATTTAATTATATACATTTTTATCATACGAGGTGATTCGGAAGCATATGATGAATATGTGCTTAAAAGAATAGATTTAGAGCTTAAAAGAATATAATGAAGAATCGGAGATTTGAAAGTCATTAATGAAGAATTCACATGTTAAAGATCCAAGGAAACCAAGTGAGGAATGAAGAGAATTGAAGGTTTGAAGTGAAGAAAATGAATCTTGAAAATTAGCCAGAAGAATGATATTCTGAAACTTCGAGTCTAAAAGAGAAATTTCTGAAATAATTCCTGAAATAAACTTCGATGGCATCAATAATTTATGAATTTCGAGCTCAACTCGTTGGACAGTTTTGGACAAATTTTGATGGAATCGAAGATAGTTCTATGCTATCGAAGGTACAATCGAAGACTGTTCGATGGCATCAAAGTTTGTCGTCGAAGATGCGTAGAGTGCGTAAATTTAAGGAGGTTTGCGTACTTTTTCGAGGCGGTGCCAAAGTTTGAGTTGCAAAACTATTTAAAGGAGTCCCCAATATATTCGAAATCATATTATAAGGTTTGGAAAGGGAGAGAAGACCTAGGTGGAGCGTTGACAACGTTCTTTTACTACGATTTCTTCACGGGTTCTACTTAATCTTCTTGTTTTTCTTCTAGGATGTTAATCTTGTTAGGCTAATCTCTTAGCTAAGGCTAAGGGATGAAACCTATAGTTTATTTTGATTTTTATCTTACTTTGATTCGAGTTTATGTTGAACTTCATTGATTTCTAGTTTGATTTAAGGAATATTTTCAGTTTTCTATGGTTTATTATTACTGTAATTACAGTAAATGCTGTGAGAACTTTGAATATCTTCTTACTTATTTTAAATTGTGTGATATATATAAGTCGTTGTTCACCATCGTCTCTTGGGTATGATGGATGATTGAATACCCTGCCATCATTACAATTAGATAGATATTTGAGAACTAATCCAATGAAAGTTCAGATTCTATTTTAATCGCTCCATCATCCAATTGGATAGGATAGGACTTTGATTCCAATCGAGTTATCGTTGAATCAAGTAGATTAAATATTGACATTTCTATAGGTAGATTTCTAGATCCTTAGTCTTTTATCTTTATTATTCAAAACTCTTTTTATCTCACTAGATTAAAAACCCAGACAACTAAGTTAGATTTAGATTAGTTTTAAACCGTGTTCCCCATTCCTTATGGATTCGACCTCATTCTCATCGGGTTATTACTACATCATGACCCTGCACTTGGGGTTGTGAACAGTAACCATACCCTCTACAATTGTAGTATTGGGGATCTTTTGACCGTTTGGGAGATTTACTTGTTTGGCGTTTTGGGTCATACTTCTTCCTCTTTTTGTAGAAGGTTATTCCTTGGTTCTTGTTGAAGAATTGTTGAACCTTTTGACCAACGAAGCCATTTCTTCATCGTCTTCATCGTTATCATTGTCTTCCTCAGATTCATGTCTCTTTTGTGAGGCTTTTAGAATAATATTTTTTTGGATTTTATGGGAGTTTTGAAATGTAGTTCATATATTTGTAAGGAACCTAATAGTTATTCTACTTTCATATCGTCAATGTTCCTAGATTCCTTTATGGTTGTGACTTTGGAGGAAAATTACTCCAGTAGTAATCTCTGGATTTTCCTACAAATACGTGGTACCGGGACTTTTTCTCTTAACACCCACAAGGATTTACATATGTCACTTAGTTCGGTGTAAAACTCCATATATGTCTCGTGCTCCTCCACCTTTATATTTTCAAACTGAGTTGTACGAAGCTGGAGTTTGCAATGCTTGACTGATCTTGTCCATTCATGGGTGGTTTCTAACAAATCACATGCTTGTTTAGAAGTTTCACACATGTAGATTCATTTAAATTCTTCTTGGAAGATAGAGCAGTAAATTGCATTTAGCACTTTTGCATCATAACTGGACCTGGTTTTATCATAATCGGTCTAAACCATTTAAGGTTTGGGTCTTGAACTAGTGGCACCATCGTCAGATACTATTTGTACCATTCATGTTAATGAATTGATTAATAGAAAGTTTAAACATCAATTGAGCCTAGTTCACAATTCATGTCTAAATCATATTCTGTGAAGTTAACTTGAAATCCTAGTTTTATCCTGATGATTACTTAAAAGTGATAGGAACCAAGTCTGAATATCCTTATCTACCTTCGTATAAAAAGAAGAAAATGAATAGCAAAAAAGTATTTAAATTCAAAAATGGATACCTATTATGTATGCATAAATAAGAAAACAATATAAAACAAGAAAAATTCAAAAATGGATACCTATTGTACGTGCATAAATAAGAAAACAATATAAAACAAGAAAGAAAGAAAAGACGATAGTGTAAAAGTCATCGAAGTAAATTAAATAAATAAAAACTGAAAAAATAAGTGAAAAGGAGAAAGGTTTGGAATTAGTAAGTTGTGTTGATTTGTCCACTTTGAGTTAATGATTATAGTAGGCATTATGGAGAGAAGGCTTACTTTTATGGATTATAAGTTAAAATTCACTGAGTAACTAGGAACTTGATGTTTGGATGCAATCTATTAATTAATTGGTGAAGGAGAACTTAGTTTAAACGTTTACTAGTGATATTAGGTTCTAGATTGATGATATTTCATTCTTACATCTTTGAATTTTACTCATATGTATAAGATTGCACAAAATGTTGTTTTTTGAGAAATGTTTGAAATTTGGACTTTCAGAAGTTAGTTTTTTTTTTACATCTTTTACTTAGGACTAACAAAATGCTGGTTGGGGGTGTGTTGAGTGAGAAATATTGTATATTTTTCCCTTTTTATAAATTGATTTTATGAACATAGATGCGATTAATCGATATAATTACGTATGTTTTCCTTTGTGAGGTGATTTGGAGAGATAAGGTGAAAAGAACGTTTAAAGATATGATTTAATGTTCATAAGAATGACCAATCGAAGGATTGGATCTATGGAGGTCAATATTAAAGAATTTAAGAGCCAAAGATCCAATGAAACCAAGTGAGGAAGGATGAAATTCAAAGATTCAAACTGAAGAAATTAGGAATTGCGAAAAATGACCCTTCGATGTCATTGAAGCTAATTTCGATTCCATCAAGCTATCTTCAACCCTATTAAGAAAATCATGAATTCTCTAATGTATTTGTTGGACACATTCTTTGATGCTATCGAAGGAGCTTCGATGCCACTGAGAAAATCCCCAAATTTAAAAGTTAGTTACTGGACAGTTTTCACATTTCTACTTGATCCCATCGACAGATGTTCGATGCCGTCGCCAGAGGTTCGATGGGAGTTCGATGCCATCGAAGTGTCATCGAAGGTGTGCGTGATTGCATAAATTCATAATCGATTTGAAGTTGGTGTGAATTAAGTCATATAAATGGATGTTTTAGATTCTCTTAGGTGCGAATTAGGGTAGAAGTAGTAGAGTAAAGAGTTGTAGAGCTTCAAGGAGTCCTCTCTTCTACAATCCTTCGATTTTAGTTAGTTTTTATATTTTGCTTTTGGAGTTTTTGTTTAATCATGTCTTTGATTAGCTAATCTCTTAGCTAGGGCTAAGAGGTGAAGCTTATAGTTCTTCCCAATTTTAGTTTACTTTTATTTATGTTTTTTATTTGAATGTCAAATAATTCATTAATAATTAATTTGAATGAAGATATATCTTTAGTTTACTTTAATCCATTATCGACTCTGGGCACATTGGCTACTTAAGAAAGCTAAGAATAGTTTCTTATCTATTTTGCAAAGGATTAATCTATAAAATCCATTGATTTATCGTTAAGTACGGGCATGATAGATGCTTTAAATTCCCTGCGTTTAATACTTTGGTGCATGATGTGTGAACCAATTCAATTGAAGTTTAAATTTGTTTTGAAGTTTATGAATGATGATTTAACTATTCTATTATCTGACTGGATAGAGTAGGACTTCAATTCCAGTTGAGTAATCCTATTGAATCAAATAAATTAATATGGTGGGAAACGCATAGTCATGATAGGCAAATGATTGGGTAAATTTTGATGGTAGATTGATGGTGGGAAATCCCTAAATATAAAATTTCACCTGTTGTGTCAAAAGGCAAAGATTAGCTTTAGAATGATCATTATTTGACAATGTAAGATTACAAATCGGGGTCCAAATTTTGTATAATCTCATAGTCACGTGAGGCCAAGGTGTGGTCATAATTTAAGTCGCAAAGGCGAAGATTTAGAAAACTTAATATTTCCAGTTGGAGCTCAAGAAAAATAATTATCAAGGTGAGACACTCATATCTCACATTTATTCCACATGATGGGTGATCCAAGTCATTGACATGAAGGAATATATTTGATTACGATTACCCATTGACTTTTCTCACTTGATGGACGTTAAAATCAAGGGTTAAGGGGTTGATTTGAAAATTAGGTCACTTCTATTATGATCTCTAAGGACTGAAAATTGACATATATGGCTCATTTATGATAAATAGGCATAGGATAAAATCTCAAATCGAATGGATCATGAAGACAATGTGATCTATAAATCAATAGTATAGGTTAATGGCATTTTCGTAATTATTTTTGATTTGAGAGTTTTGAAAAATTTAACGGTTCTAAGTATGTTTCTAACAAATATTATAAAAGAATCTTCATCTAAATCATTACGGAAAAAGAGTTATTCATAAACCAAGTTAGAATTCAATGCTACTAAGGGAAAATGCACATAATAAGCAACATACCAAACTTAAGCTAAAATGGTAACATCCGAGATGTTACATTGGTTCCTACCAAGATCATAAATAGGTTGTTACCTCACTGGCCATCTCGCCACAAAGCCCAGTTTCGATCGAGCAATGAATAGATTGTTGAAAATCTTCCCTCCATTAGTCGTCTCGCCACAAGGCCTAGTTTTCAATTGAGCAATGAACAGACGACCGTCCCACACGTCATGATCATCCCGCTACAAAGCTAGTCCCAATTGGGCAATGAATGGATTGTCGTCCATCAAGCTAATCGTGAGATTATTAATAGAAGAACAATTTCAGCTTATATCTTCTTTCTTGTTCTTTTCTTTTCTTTTCTTTTTTTACCGTTGAACTATGGTAGCAAATCACACTGAAAGAAAAGGTCCTTATGTCCATGGACTCACATCTCTTGTCCTAAGGCAAAAAAAACTCATTAAGAAAGATAACCCCTAACCTTTTACAAATCGCTTGAACAGAGCACAGACTGGTGGTTGAGAGTATAACTAGATCATGTGTCTAGTCAACAATATGTCCATCTCGACGTGGGAGAACACCAGTGATTCAATCAAACCTTTGAGTCGAGTAGACTCTGGCATGCTTGCGTATCATAATCTAAATATAGGCCCTTGTTCACATGTGTGGCCTCATATTTGATTGAATTGACACAACATATTGAATGCCCTCATTAAAAACTCCCCAGAGCCGGCTGTAATGTTTATTTTCCATCCAAATTGTTGATTAAGTTACAAAAACCTAGATAAAGTTAGGTGGCAGCCCTTATGTACATCAACACATATAGAGTGATTAAAGATGGATGATAGAACATTTGACACATTGGCGCATGTGGGGCACAGGAGTAGATAAATGGCAGTACATGTGGCACATTAAGACATGTGGGGTACAAGAGAAGATGATTGATAGCATATGTAGTACATTAGCACATGTGGGCCGCTTTTCACATGTGAGGTGCAACAAAAGATAATGATGACACATGTAGCACATTGAAGCATGTACATGTGGCATGATAACACATGTGGGGTGCAAGAAAAGATAAATGATGACACATGTAGCACATTAGTGCATGTACATGTGGCATGGTAGCACATGTGGGGCATAATCCAATATCTACAATGGCTCATTTGACACTTTGGCATATGTGGTACATGTGAGGGCATTGGAGATTGATGGGGACACATTTGGGTTTAACACTTGAGAAATCTATTTTCTTTAAGAGTAGGAAAATGCTTTTTTAAGAAATAGAGAGGTGAAAAATAAATTTACTTATTTTACAACAAATATAGAAATTGAAGAATAATGTTTTCTACAAATTCCTACAAATAAAAACTTGATAAATCTGGTAATTGTATATTGGGGATAGCATGGTGGGAGCCTACTGCACTTGTTGATCTCACTAATGAGCACCAACTATCTCAAAGAGAGTAACCTAATATGTGCTTTAACCTGGAAAAGAATTTTGAGTAGTTGTCCCTATCTTTATCAATCTTTATATCATGTGAGACGTTTCATACAATCACTGATTTATTATTCTTTTTTTTTCTTCTTCGTATTATTAGTTTCAACAATAAAGATATGATCAGTCATGCTCCATTCATAATGTTTGCCTTTGAATCTCGGATTCAAATATGAGTCATTAAAATATTATATTTTTCAATGTTAATATTTATATTCGTTCTTTGTAAATAATCATTCATTTAACAAATGTTCCTCACGACAACTCCTGTAGCACAGAATCTAGATGATAAGCGGCATATGTCATCATGTAAAATTCAATTCAGGGCGGAAACCATGGTTTTAAGACTCAAACGAGTATTAGCCGATCGATCCGGTTTGATAGCTCAGGTCACTCTCAGTCAACTCCAACTCAGATCAGTCGGCGCGATTCAGCCCTGACCTGGGGCTGAGTCCAACTCGACCCAGGAACCAAGGGATCCAGTCAAATCAAACTTGTAGTACCCTACCTACAGTGATGGCTATAAGAGTAAGGCAATCAATCAGGTCCTTCAATCGAGTTAGTGTACGCTCTGCAAGGAATCCCATGGGATGCTCTTTTTCTCAACGGTGGTGATCATCCTCCTTACAAGTGGAACACTTACCGGTAGTAGGAAACACCAGAATCATTGGCCCTGTGTGGATAGAAGCAATCTTAACCATCTAATTTCGACCATTGAATTTGGAATGCTGTCTACATGATGGATGGTTATGATCATACGGTCACTGTTTCATTAGCTATGATCCACTGGCAGTTGGCGCAACGTTTTGAATGGTCTGGATTTACGTTCATGTGCAGCGCTTATAAGATGGATGATTCAACAGCATCTATAAGATGTTTTGACGATGAATAACTTTCACCGAAACTCGTCCATCAATCAGGGCACCTTACAGAGAAAAAAAAAAAAAAAACATAAAAAATCATATAATCATGCGTGAACGTTTCCTCTACAAACGGATGGGGTTTGGCTAGTGTAGCTGCCATAGCCCGGTGGCTAGTGGTCAATGCTCTGTGGGCCCCGCTATAAAGTATGTGTTTTATCCATGCCATCCAGCCATTTTTACAGATCATTTTAGGGCTTGATAAAAAAAATAGGGGGTTATAAATTTAGATGGACCACACTGCAGTATTGATTGAATACCCACCGTTAAAATCCTCCTAAGGCCTACTGTCCTGTTTCTTTGACATCCAATATGTTGATTATGTCATGCAGACCTAGATGAAGGGGAAAAAACAAAGATCAGCTTATCCAAAACTTTTATGGCCCCCAAAAGTTTTTAATGATGGACGTTCAATCAACACTTTCTTGTGATGTGATCCACTTGAGATTGGGATATATCTCATTTTTTATATCACATCATAAAAATATCTAGAAAAATAGATGAACAGCATGGATGAAACACATACATCATGGTGTGGCTCACAGAGCACCGACCACTAGCCATTGGCTAGTGGCAGGGTCACTAGCCAATCCGCTCTCTCTACAAACGTTGTTGTAGATGAGAATTCTGCCCAACTAGGTGCGATTGGGGTCCGCCATGGTGTGTTAGTTTCATCCAAGCTGTCCGGAAGGGTCACCTTTCCATGTAACACTCCAATCCAATCATATACGGTGGGACACACAATGAAAGACAATGGACAACCAAAGAAAAAAAAAACAAAACCTCCAAACTCACCTGGTGGGCCACCTAGTGATAGGATTGGCTTCTTTTTTTTTTTTGGAGTCCTTTCTCGGGGTAGCTGGATTGACCCTGCTGGATGGGTTCGATGCCCCACAGACAGACCAAGGTGAGCTCCACATGCAGCTAGTTGCACAAAATTCTCAATACAAGTTTGTAATTTGGGATTAATAGCCACGTCACCGAATCAACACGAGAGGTATGAAGAGTTGAACCGGGTCGAGTGGCTCGGCCACTAGCTAACCCCAGCTCAAACTTGGCTTGGCTCGGACATCAAGCCTAACCATCGATACTTTGTTGAGTTATTTCATTAAACACTTGGTGGGCAACATCAATATCAAAGTGACCAAGTCACCGAACTGGTACGATTCGAGCTAGGGTTCAATTCGAGTTGAGTCAAGCTTGCCTAAGCTCGAACTCCGTTTGAAAGTGTTTTGAGCTCAAAAAATCAACTCAACTTGGCTCGAAATCAATTTCAAACCGAGTTGAATGGAGCTTTTTCAAGTCCAGCCAAGCAAGCTAATTGAGCTAACTTAGTTCATGTATAGCCCTAATAAACATGAGGTAGACACTTAAACCCCCCTATTTTATGTTATAACCGACCTTGATATGGAATAGAATATTCCAAAATGCAAAAAAGGATGGGTGCGTTTGAAAACTAATTAATTGAAAACTGCAGTTGAGAAGTTCATCACGTCTTTCTGATTACGTCTCTATCCCATCTGGTGACTTGAGCAGAGTATTCAATCCGTGCAAAAGGCGTACAGCAAATAAATATCATTTTCGGTAAAAACCAAGATGATCTTCTTTAGAGAGTCTGACTCACGGAATGAGTGTGGTTGTGATCTGATTTTGGGTCAATGTCCTTTGTGTTGTGGCTCTGATGTCTTACAAAAGTATAAAATTCTCTTTCCTTTTCAATTAAATGTCTACTGATCACGATTCAGAGCATTGGATAGGGTGTCCCACGGTTTGAACGGTTTAATTTGATTGAGAACTCATCACCTAACGGTCATGTAACCACAGCTTGTGGCACCTTACCTTTTTTCCTGCTAACAGGGATACTTACTAAATATGATATCCACAACACTACCACAACATTATAATTAATGGACGACCGACAGCCTGACTAATATGATATAACCCACTTAAGTGAGCTCATCCGTAATATTTTCTAGAAGGAGAATCTTCATGGTGAGCCAAGTTCATGCAAAGCGTTAGTCCTTACAGGACAGGGTCACCTCAGCTACGCCATTGCTACCTGTGGCCCGAAAGACGGTACGGTATTACAAGTTGTGGCAGGCCGTTGTTGAATTTGCAGGTAGGATGCGTGGGACGTGGATTGCATGTGGACACTGCCAGTAGAGTGCTATGTGGGCGCCACCATGATGTATGTGTTTTATCCGTACCATTTATTGATTTTTTCAGCTCATTTTAGGGCATGAGGCCAAAAATGAGACCAATCCAAATGTAAGTTTGACCACGTTACAACAAAATGTCGGTAGTTGAGTGTGTATCATTAAAAGCTTCTTAAGGCTCAGTGTAATATTTATTTTCTATCCAACCTATTGATTAGGTCACAAAAGCTTAGGGCCTGTTTAGCCGTGCGAATTAAGATATTAGGAGAGATGGGATGGTTTTTAAGGTAATGATGGTGGTGTCAGTGGATTGATTTAAAATCCATGGGATCGGTATACTTGGGGACAAGTTCACCAACTCTGTTTGGCACGACTGACATACTCCGGGATTTCACCTTCCACGCCCCTTATGATCCATTCAACCAAACACAACCTCAAGTATGACTGAAGGATGGGATCAATTTTAAGGTAGTGATGGTGATGTCAGTGGATTAGCTTAAGATTTATGGATTTGCTATATCCTGGGACAAGATTATTGGTCTGTTTGGCTAGTTTGGCATATCTCTGAATTTTACATCTTATCCTTCTTATCCCAAGGTAAAACACAAATATTAACTTGATTCAAACCTTTTTGTGTTGATTGAGAAATTTTTAACAGTGAGCGTCCAATCACCGCTGTTTATTTTTGGGACCATGCTATAAAGAGATAGAAAAATGGATTGACGAAGTGGATAGAACACATTCATCATGCTAGGGCCCAGAAAGCACCGTCCACTGAGTGTCAGCATGCAATCCGCTTCCGGACGCATGCATGAACCTTGAATCTCTGCTGGAGTACCAAATAATTTTCTACCACCTTAGAAGCGTTTTCGTTTACACGTTCTCCTAAGTGTACGTTCGTCCTTGCGATCGCGACACACCTCTCCATATGCAACATGACACGTCACTTATGACACCGCACCTGAGCTAACCTCCATGTCAGTTCACCACCGTTTTGGAAATGATGATGACTCATCCAACGTTGATGTATAGCCATCCATGCCATCAAAGCTGTTGACTCTCCTGTCCGCTGAGCACATCTCTAAAGCCACACTGCTCTGGGAATCCTAACCATCCAATTAATTTATACCAAATGAACGGTAAAAAGTACAGCTGTGACGTACTGTTATGCACCATCCAAAGCTGACTCAGCCCAAGTACCAACTGGATTGCAGCGCAACTATGCTACTTATGCGGTTGAAGAGTCACCACCATCTCTAAATCGTGCGCGAAAAATGAAGACTGGGGTTGCGCTCACTTCCAATCTCTCTCTCATGCCTACCACACTCTTCTCTTCTCTTCTCTCTTAAATTCGGTCCTCACCTCTCCTCATTTTCATTCTCTCCCTCTCTCTCTCCGAATAGCTATTTTATCTCAATTTCCCATGATTCCCTTTTGCCCAAAATGCCCTCACTCCCCAAGTTCTCCCTCCACTTCCTCTCAAGGTTAATCCCAATTCCCAAAAGGGCAAAATAGTCATAAATATCAAAATTTCTTTAGCATTTTTGTTCAATTTCCTTATTTTAATTGCTTTTATTTGCAGGTGCTTCGGAATATTCCGGCACTGGAGGATCCTCTCCGATAGGGATGCCCACAACGACGATGAGACTCCCGCAATCGAGTGCTACGCATGCACTCAAGCAGGCGTACCCGCCTTCCACTCGACGAGCTGCGACCGATCACACTCGCCGGAATGGGAGGCGGACGCAGGATCTTCGTTGATCCCGATTCAGGGCCGTCGTGGTAGTGGTCAGGGGGCCCACCGGGCCACCAACACTACCGGCCCATTTTCATCATGGTGGATCTTCGGCCGGGTGCTGGATCCACGCAGCATGCCCGTCCAGAGGTGGAACCGCGCGTTGCTGCTCGCGCGTGGCGTGTCGCTGGCCATTGATCCGTTGTTCTTCTACTCGCTCTCGATCGGACTGGGCGGGGCGCCTTGCCTCTACATGGACGGTGGACTGGCTGCGATCGTCACTGCTCTACGCACGCTGACAGATGCCGTGCACCTGTTCCATGTGTGGCTCCAGTTCCGGCTGGCGTACGTATCGAGGGAGTCGCTCGTGGTGGGGTGTGGGAAGCTCGTGTGGGATGCGCAGGAGATCGCCTTGCACTACGTACGGTCCATCAAGGGCTTTTGGTTCGACGCCTTCGTCATTCTACCCGTACCTCAGGTTAGCAAATTATATATTGAAAAATCATTGCATGTGCAAGCTTGGCTCACGTGGGAGAGATCCTGGCCAGTTGTTAGGTGGGTCCGGACAAATATATCAGGACAGTAAACGGGCGGCTAGAGTGAATATCATAAAGGCTCAGTATTCAATGTATATGCCTTACCCACCGTCCCGGATTTTGGGATGAAGCGTGTTCACTTAGAGCACCATCTGATACATGGTCCAGATCTCGTGCATGTGTGGCAAGTTGGCACTTGTGACGTGAGTAGTCTGTTCAGTCTCTTCCCGGTGAGAACCGAAAATCACTCGTGCATTGATCGACTTTCAGTCCATACGTCGGCTAGTTGATTTACAGACCTGACGTACACTGTTGTTGTACGGTCGGTGGAAAATGGCCGTCCATCTGCTAGAGATGGTCCAATGATAACTGGATCTTCTAAGACCAGCATCAGCAAGAAACTTTCATTTGAGCCCAATTATCGATGTCCATACCTGAAACAGCAACAAACTTTCCTTTGAGCCTGACCATCATTGTCCATGCCTGAAACTGACCACTGAAAATTTCAAACACCACAAATCAATGGACTTAAATAATGAGAAAGGTAACTGGGCCATGCCATATTCATTAGTTTTAGAAATTGGAGTTGATTGCTGGATGAGACACCGGGAATTTGAGTGGACCATATGCCATTTTAAAAGATAAAGAAGTCCACTCTTTTTGCATTTTTTTTTTCACAGAAGTTAATTCCAGGATATTAGTGTTGAAAAGAATGGCTACTTTGATTAAACGCTTGCTACTGTCAGAAATGACTCAAAGAGTACGGTTGAAAGCTCTTTGGTCCTGCGGTGGCAATGGCTTGTGGTTGATATCCCATCAAATCCTGCATCATGAGGGACAATCCTGCCACATAAGGGCCTGTTTGGCCGGGTAAATCCCATAGTATTACCAGAAATGGGATTGCAATATCCCACCCGTCCATCCCCCGCGTCCTTGTTTGGGTTGGGCTATATCCCCCGGTACGGTGCAATCCCACGGAATCAACCGAGGGAGAGTCTTCGGGGGAGGGATTCTAATCCATGCCAATGCATTCTAGCACGCTTACGTGTCAGGGTTTCTATTCCACGTGCGCGTGGGGAACCAACCATCAACACATAGCATACGTGAGAATACGTGAGAGATATGGGAACGTGTAAGAGATCTGAGTTTTCCATTTGATAGTCTATAATACTTGGATCTTCTGGCCTGAAAATAAGGCCATTTCATAGGTCAGGTGGGCCACAGCATATAAAGCAATTGGATAGTCTTAAGAAAAGGTAGAACCGTCAGTTTAGTTGTAATACAATCTGAACCGCATGATGAGTTCCCAACCAGATGGAAAGACATCTTCTATAATAACACATGCATATTCGTATAGATGGGAATCCACACGCGTGTTTAATAAGCAGACTATCATTCGCGTGAGTCATCCCAATCTGGACCATGTGCTGCCCCTTATAACTCGTTGCATCACCGCCTACATCCCACGGACCCCAAACACACCGTCCGTTACGGTCCGGGATTAGTCCATCCCATGATATTCCCAACAATCCACTGACACCCACCTGATACCATGGGATTTGCCCGGCCAAACAGACCCTAAGGGATTTGATGGGACGTGGGAGCTAGGTCAGACAGGCCAGCACTCAACCAAGTCCATCTAATAGGCTGACAACGTTCAAACCTACCTTGCATAGCTGCCATCTTTGTGTTACGTAGCCCAATAAAAAAATCCCCGCCTCCAACACCACTGAGCTACATGGTGCTGGGCCACCTTGCAGTCCACATCAAATCATGCCCAAACTCGAAAGCATGCCATCGGGTACAGCATCCATTCTTCTGGCTCGGGAGTTATCTGATACTTGACTGTCTAACACGTTTCATACGAGTGCTTAGATATGGTACGTGTGTCAAACATTAAAACAAACTAAACCGATTAAATTGAAGAATTCATTGTTGCTGAGTTATCATCTAAAATTAGACTTCTTAAACAATCCTTCTGGCATGTCGCTGGCTTGTGGCTCATTTACCTTTGTTTACAAGCTCTCAAATCGTTACATCCGTAACGAGTGTACAGATTTGATATTTAACAATATAATTATAATAAACTCATTGAAATATATACTTTTGCTAAAAATGAAGAAGTTTCACATCTCACATGGACCTAAATATAAGGATTACAAATAAGCAATTTGTCAACAATTTTTAACCATACGCTTGGATGGCTAACCTTTATATGGTTTGAATAATTCTATTAGTGTGATAGATCTTACGTTAGACCCCAACTTGAAGATTCTCTAGCATTAGGACACAATTGCCAGGTTGTCATATGTGGTCCACGTTAAAGCTGCGTGTGTGGCTAGTAAACCTCTGTGAGGACTGGAGTATTCCGCACTGGCTGCAACTTGGGTTGGGTCTATCCGACCCTGACTGACCCAACCCGAGTTGGGCGGGCCCCGATTGCTTCCCTCCCCCCTAGCCCCAAACGGGCAGTTCTGTGGGCAGGCCCACTGTGATGTATCGGTTTATCCACGCCGTCCATCCATCCTCTTGTATTTTTATAAGATACGTGCACAAAAATGATTCAAATATAACGTTCAAGTGGACCACACCAAATAATAAGTTTGGGTTGCATGAAATGACAAAGCATTAAATGCAAGATTAATCTATGGTGTGGCCAGTTGAGCATTGGAACTGTCTCATTTTTGAGCCTTTACCTTAAAATGATCCGAGAGGAGGAATGGACGGCGTGGATAAACCGATAAATCACAGTGGGCCCGCCCATAGAACTGCCTGTTCGTGGCTAAAGACGGCCGGGGTTAGGACGCAATCCGCATCCGAGTTGGGTGAGGTCAGGCTGTCAAGGTCCTCAGGTTGCCAGATTGAAAAAAGCCAAAAATTTTCTCAGATTGAAAAACGCCAAAAAAAATGCCAAACCCGACGAATTCAAATTGGGAATTATCTGGTGTATTTGAGTC
The DNA here is from genome assembly GCF_029962835.1 of Magnolia sinica. Classification (NCBI taxonomy): domain Eukaryota; kingdom Viridiplantae; phylum Streptophyta; class Magnoliopsida; order Magnoliales; family Magnoliaceae; genus Magnolia; species Magnolia sinica. The sequence goes on from NC_080588.1 coordinate 27,714,530, forward strand.
AGGTCGGGCTGGAGGGTTGGGTTTATATGACTTGGGGTTAGGAGCTGTCGGGTTGCTATTTGGGTTGGCCTGGGCTGGTGGTTGGGTCTTCTTGAAGTTGGGTTGGGTTCAGATTGACCCTCAACCAACTGACCCAACTGGCCGGAGTTGCACCCCTGTCTGCACCACCTGTTGTGGGCAACAAGTACAACGCTCAGATGTGTGGGATCCATTGAACAGTGTTGTAAAGTCCAATCCGTCCATCACCTGCACCCCTATGTTTACCCAAAACATAATTTGGTGGGCCACACCATTCTGAGCTGCTTGAAATTACTCCAATTATCTCTCATGCGAGCGTGCTGTGCCACTTGGGTAGTACGTCAGTATCATGAAAACGTTGCGCCCAGACCCAAATGAAGACCTGGCACGAAAATTATGCTGTTCCACTCATCATGTTGGCTATGTAGAGTACAATTAACGGTCTTGGTTTAAGATATAGGTTCGGCCCACCTATGCAATTGATCGACCTTATTTTTTTAGAACGGGACTTATCTTTGGACGCGGATTTCCTGCCAAAGCCTTTCGCAGGAAGTTCCTGTGCTGGAATGCTAGGTGGGCTCCACCGTGATTTTTACGAGAAATCCACACTGTCCATCCGTTTTGAGAGCTCATTTTAAGTCACGTGAGCAAAGAGGCATGTCGACGGGGGAAAGATCGTACGGCACCACAGATTGTGGTACCTAGTCCGCCAGGTAACCGGTTGTATCTATAACAGTCTTACACGGTATCTAGCTCTCTACCTACCATGAAATCCAGTCCGTCTACCAAGTTATAATCTTTTTGCTCACCATCCGTATAAAATTTCGGCCCATAAAAATCTCATATGGGATTATACCAATGGGAAAAATGTAAATTTATATGCGTGGTGCTGCAGCTAAGTTTTAGATCAGGCTAGTTTATGTATTGTTCCCTTCATTCTGATGAGTCCCACCTGCTGAATGGCTTTGATGAAATATACGCACCATGGTAGCCTCACTGACAAACCTATGATTGGCATCCGGCCCACCTGATGTGTCTATTTTACTGATTTTTGGCCCTAAGTCATATTATGAAAAATCACAGCTGGTGGACCGATCAGATTTCACATATACAACTTGGTGGGCCCCAAAGATCTTTTTTCGCGGATAAATGATGGAAGCGGATTGGCTGGTGTACCGCACACCAGCTATATAGCTGCTGTAGGTACGTGTCGTGCGAGGACGACCACTGACGCTCCTCGAGCTCCGAGTTGTACGAACGGTTCAAAGGAGATCAAAGTTACGTGGCCTCCACAGTGATGTATTTATTATATCCACACCGTTCATCTATTTTTAGAGATCATTTTAGAGAATTATACAAAAAATTTGAATCATATCTAAAGATTATCTGGACCACACCACAAATAGAAGCAGACCACCGTAACGTTTATTTTCCATCCAATATGGTCGTAAGGTCACAACGACCTATATGAAGAGATAAAACAAATTTCCGTGACCAAAAAAGATTTCAATGGTAGACATTTGTGGTTAACTTGATAGTTATATCTGTCCTATTTTTCGTCTCAAGCATTAAGACGAGATGGTCGGTTTGGAATCCTTACTCTTCCTCGGGTCCTAGACTCATAGGAGTTTTAACACCCACTAAAGGGTTCGAGTATCCATAGGTGGTGAAATTCCACTAGCGTGAGCGTGTGGGGGCACGTGTGCGTGTGTAAAATAAAAATAAAAAAAGAAAAAGATGGACGGTTGGATATAACACATACCTCATGATCAGACTCACATAACTGACGTCAGTACGTATAGCTGATGTTAGGTACACCAGCCAATCCGCGTCCAAAGATGATCATGTGCCGCCGTCAGCATGAAAGCTTACCGGACGCTGATTGCGTCCTACCCCTGCCTGGACAAATATCCGTCCTGGCAGGGCTCTGTGGGGTCCATCTTGATGTAGGTGTTTTATCTACGCCGTTAACCATTTTTCTCAGATAATTTTAAGATATTATCCTAAAAATAAGGTAGGTACAAGTCTTAAGAGGACCACAAAGTGGGGATTGAACGTACATCATTAAAAACTTCTTGGGAGCTTGAGAACTTTCGGATCAGGCTGATATTTGTGTTTTCACTTCATCCACGTCTACATGACCTTATAAGTAGGTTGGATGGTAAAAAAAACATCACGGCGGCCCTTAGAAAGTTTTCAATTGGTGGTGTCATTATCACTGCAGCTTTCTTTGGTGCGGTCCACTGGAATTATGGACCTACTTCATTTTTTAGATAATACTTAAAATGATATGAGAAAAGCGAGGAAGGGCGTGGATAAGCCACATCACGGTGGGCCCCACAGAGCCCTGCCCGAACGGATATTTGTCCGGGCGGGGGTAGGACGCAATCCGCGTCCAGAAAATGAGGTATATCGAAGTGTAAAATAGCTACGTGATGGCCCAAGATGTTTCAACTATGGGCATTCAAGACGAGCGCTGACGCTCCTCGAGCTAAGTTGTACGAACGGTTTAAAGGAGATCAAAGTTATATGGCCCCGAAATGATGTATTTATCATATCTACCCTGTTCATCCACTTGGAAAGATCTTTTAATATATTGATCCCAAAAATGAGTAATTTCCAAGGATCATGTGGACCACACTACAAATAGCAGTGGGGACCATGATTCTCACCGTTAAAACATTAGTAGGGCCCACCGTAACGTTTATTTTCCATCCAATCTATTCATAAGATCACACAGACCTTGATGAAGATAAGAAAAACAAATATCATATCATATTGATCCAAAATTTCCGTGACCACCAAAAGGGTTTCAATGGGAGGCGTTCAATCCTCCACTATTTTTTAATGTGTGGTCCACTTGATTTTTGGATATGTCTTATTTTTCGGATCAAGCATTAATACAATCTCACCAAGTGGACGGACGGTTTGGATATAACTCATACCTCATGATGGGACCCACAGAACTTGGTGACGTCAACACAGCAGCCACATCGGTGGTGTGCGGTAGACCAGCCAATCCGCTTCCGCTTCCCATTCTTTCTTTCCGGCGTGCAGTTTGCTTGGCAAACCTTGGAAAACTTCATCCCCATGATTAAGATCCCCTGGCCTGATAATCAGATTTGTCCACTTCTTAGGTGGGCCAACCTAAAGACTGGGACATATTGTCCGTCATTCATTGATTTTGATGGAAAGGATCACATGATGATTTTACTGCTCCGATTTTCTTGCAACGTAACTTTCATGAAGAGAAAGACAACCGTGTGGCTCAGATTTCCTGTACGTGTGACAAGTTGGCAGGAACAAAGGCTAACAACAGCACCCTATGTTTCCTCTCGTTCACGTGTACCAATGCGACTGTAACAATGGAGAGAGGGTGACGGCCTCCAATCTCAGCAGATACCCGTTATGTCACTGTTTTGGGGCCACATTTGATCAACCGTTACGGTGGTAGATTGAACATTGATACCAAAATAACCATGATTTGGATGATCACAGCCACACAAGAAAAGGGGACGAGTGAAAATGATTATCCGATTTCGGGCCTTCGTTTTGAATGGTTAAGATCATAAATCAGGGTACTTGGGAATGTGCAATCCCTGGTGGATTCCTTTTATCCAATGGCCCACTTTGATTATTGGTGGGGCCATTTGGCCACAGCATTGATAGTTGGACAATGTGGCCCACCCAATTACTGGATCGCCATGATTTTCAGGGAAGCTGATCTTCATAGTGTGGGCCATGTTTTGTACGACTTGGATGTCCCGTCCACCTGTTGAAGAGGTTGGATGTCGTGCACATGCAAACCCAACCTCTACCTTGATCAGATCATCAGCCATCCCTTGATTTCTACGGCAAACTTTTTTTTTTTTTTTTTTCTTAACACACGCACCCATGTACACATGACATAGTGGGATTTCACAACCTATGGGTTTTCCAACCCCAGACCTCGTATTGAAAATCACTCCACAAAGTCTATGAACGAGGCAAGGATAAGAACCCTCTGACATTTTCAGGAAAATTCCCACCAAAATAAAAATATTCATTGTGAATTTTTAAATAAATTTAAAATTTAAATGTACATTTATATAACAACGTCCTTAGTGGTTATACTATTTCAAGTTAATATAGCAATAAGCAATATTTTAAAATTTTCGGAGATTTTTAAAAGACCTAACTATAATTATCACACTGCTTGAAACTGCGGCCTTTTTCCTTTTATTATTATTATTATTATTTTTTGAACACGCTCACACCCGGCCCCTGCTGAAGATAACCTGACTCATCAATCAATCCACTGGTCTGGCGGGCCATCAAGTACAGAAACAATGAATGAACGGTTTAAATCAGTCCTGACAATGTTTTCTCCCATTTCATGAATGGACTGCCTATTTTTCATTTACTAGATGATCACATCATGGTGGGGGGCCCACCTCTGGAACGGTTGGGGTGCCAAAGTAACATGACCCATTTGGCCCATGGGATGTCTCATGTATGTTAAGCTAACCTGCAACTTTAGTTTGGTGAATGGATTTTGATTTCTTCGTGTTGTATTTCTTTTGAGGTGCAGGTGGTTTTCTGGTTGATCGTGCCAAAATTGATTAGGCAAGAGGAGATTAAGCTGATAATGACTATTCTTCTACTAATCTTCTTGTTCCAATTCCTGCCCAAAGTCTACCACAGCATTTGCCTGATGAAGCAGATGCAGAAGGTTACAGGTTACATTTTCGGGACCATCTGGTGGGGTTTTGCCCTTAATCTCATCGCCTATTTCATCGCATCACATGTAAGTACATCTCAAATTCCATTTTAACGTAGATTAGTGGGTGATGATCACTTACCACTGATAGCAACCTATCTCAAATGCGAAAGTTGGGCCCTACTAGCTGGAAAAAAAAAATGTGGCCAACCACTCATCAGGTGGCCGCATGGGTATCTTGAATAAGATATTGGCTTTTGGTGGAATTGAGATGTCTCTTGTTTGCCCATGAGGTTGCCCATGTGATGAGTGGAGTGGCCTTGTGCCAGGCGATCTACGGATTGGAATCCAACTATCACACCCGTTAGTATTGTGCGCACATGACATATTGGCACATTGGTGGATGATCATCTGCTTTCAAAATACAATGCAAGATATCTGGCTGGAAGTGCGACCAACACCCGAATTCTATAGAGCCCAAAATGATGTGTGTAACATCCTCTCCGCCCATCAATTGAAACACCTCATGTTCATTGTACATTAGAAAAACAAGCTTCCATACCTCTTTGTGGTCCACCTGAGTTTTAAATAAATCGGGGTGATATTTAGATGTTTCTTCATCTTCGTGAGGCTCACATCATGAACATGTTGGATGGCATATAAAAACATGATGGCCTCAACATGGTTTCTATGGTAGATGTCCCCAAGTCCCCATCCGACAATTCCCTGTGGTGCAGCCCACCAGAGTCTTTTGTCTCATGTCCTAATGCGATGTGTTGCAACTAATGTACTGAGTGGATGCCATACACATATTATATCATGTTGGGCCTATGGAACTACAGTTGTCACATGCTATTCCTGACGCAGGGAAGGACGTGAGGTCGAGCACCGTCTTCCTCAAGAGGATAGCTATTCCAAATCCACGAAACTTCTCTGGACTCCTCAGAGACTTCTCGAATCCACGAGGGAAGAAAGCAGAAAATAGAAATAAATTCTAATAAATTCGAAATTAATTAATGAATGAATAAAAACGAGTTCACAACCCTTTAAATAGGGGTACCAAGCAATGGGAAAGAAATCAGAATCAAACTACAACTATAACTACTAGAATTCACGACTTACTATTTATAGACGGCCATGATGTCTACTAGTGCGCAAGGTTTTTGGCCAAAAATAGTAAGTGTCCTATTTGGCTTCACCAAACCGTTCTCCTAATTATTCTAAGCTCTTTTCACGTTGGACGCAACTCCTAAAGCCAGACGGATGAAGAGTTATAATCAAACTAAAACTTACTATTTATAGTAAAAACGAAATTAAAACAGGGAAACGACCATCGATCTAGGGGTATTTCGCAAATCCGGCTTGTACAACCCGGCGTAGCGGGGTTGGTTGGCTAAAGTAGCTCGTTCTACCCCAAAATCATATATTTTACGCCCGATAACTCATTCCGGATTGTGAGATACGCCCGATCTAAGGTCCAACGGTCCGGATCACTTCCGTCGTCGACCGAGCCTTTTCTGATCCATCTTGGCTATGAAACTATTCGCGACCCGCTCTACATCAGTCCCCTCCACTTCAAAAGAACTCATCCTCAAGTTCTCGTCCTGCTCTGGTTCATGATATTCGGTTAGGTCCGCGACGTTGAAAGTCTGTGAGATCGCCATGTCATCTGGAAGATCAACAATATAAGCGTTGTCATTGATCTTTCGAATGATTGGGACGGGTCCAATCTTCTTATTTTTCAACTTGTTGTACGTCCCGGTCGGAAATCTCTTTTTGCTCAGATGGACCATAACGCGATCGCCCACCTCGAACACTTTTTGTCGCCAGTGCTTGTCCGCTTGTTCCTTGTACTTCTCGTTCGAGGCATGTAGCTTGGTCTACACTTTCGCATGGATGCCCATGATCTTGTCTGCCATATGTTCTGCTGCAATGCTCGTACTTAGGTGCTTGGGAAGAGGGACCAAGTCAAGTGTGTGACGAGGCACTCGTCCGTAGATAATCCGAAACGGTGATTTCCCTGTCGAGCGGTTCACCATATTGTTGAATGCAAACTCTGCTTGAGACAAGGTCAAATCTCACTACTTCGGTTTTTCTCCTGAAATACAGCGAAGGAGGTTTCCCAATGTGCAATTCACAACTTCGGTCTGCCCATCAGTCTGTGGGTGGTAAGCACTGCTGAATTGAAGTCGTGTATCGAATCAAGTCCACAAAGTCCGCCAAAAGTGGCTAATGAACTTCGCGTCACAATCAGAAGTAATGGTCTTGGGGACCCCATGAGCCGTACGACCTCCCTGAAGAATAGATTCGCCACGTGTATCGCATCGAGGGTCTTCTTGCATGGGATAAAGTGCGTCATCTTGGAGAAACAATCTACCACCACGAATACCGAATCCATGCCGCATTGTGTTCGTAGGAGACCAAGCATGAAGTCCATTGATAAATCCTCCCAAGGATCGTCAAGTATAGGTAACAGGGTGTGGAGGCCCGTATTCTGAGATTGCCCCTTGGAGGTCTGACAAACATGATAACGTTGTACGGCTTTTCCCACATTACGTACTAATTGCGGCCAGTAATACTGCTCTTCCACAAGAGTTCGCGTCTTGTCTCGCCCAAGGTGTCCACCGAGGCCACCTCCATGTAGCTCCTGAATAATCTGCTCCCTTAGAGAACTTTGGGCAATGCACAATCGATTCCCTTTGAAGAGAAAATCGTCCTGTATATGAAGGTCACTGGAGTGACCTTCTTAGCATTTCATCAAAGAATCTTTGAAGTCCTCATCCTCGGCATACAGCTCCTTGAGACAGTCGAAGCCGACCACCTCATTACTCATCGTAACAAGTAGTGATGCACGACGGCTAAGTACATTAGCCACCTTGTTCTGCTGCACTGACTTGTGCTTCAGAACGAACATGAATTTTTGTAAAAATATAGCCCATCTAGCATGCACGCGATTCACGTTAGTCTGACTATTAATAAATTTTAATGCTTGATGATCAGTGTACAGAACAAACTCTCTTTGAATCAGATAATGCCGCCAATGTCGCAGCGCCTGAACAACTGTGTACAATTCAAGCTCATAAGTCGACCACTTCTTTCGGGCTTCGCTGAGCTTCTCACTTTAGAAGGCTACCGGCCTGCCTTCCTGTGATAATACTCCAATTCCGACGTATGAAGCGTCACACTCAACCTCAAACAATTTGTCGAAATTAGGAAGCACTAAGACTGGTGTTGTAGACAAACGATACTTGATCTCATGAAATTGTTAGCTTTATCGGTCCACTGGAACGGTCCTTTTTTCATGCAATCTGTTATAGGCGCGACTATGGTGCTAAAATATCGCACAAATCGAAGATAGAAAATCGCCAACCCGTGAAAACTCCTCACCTCATGAATGTTTATCGGGATTGGCCGTTCCGTAATAGCTCGCACCTTTTCATCGTCCACATGGATGCCTGTAGACATCACAACAAATCATAGAAACAACAGGTTGTCAGTTAAAAAACTGCACTTCTTCAAGTTGAAGTACAACTTGTTAATTTGTAGGACCTGCAGCACCTGCCTGAGATGTTTCCTGTGCTCTACCTCATCCTGACTTTATATCAAATACTACCACAAATCGGCCAGTGAACGGTTTTAGAACTTGATTTATCAAACGCATAAAAGTACTTAGTGCATTCGATAAGCCGAAGGGCATGACCAGCTACTCATACAACCCTTGGTTTTGAATGCTGTTTTCCACTCATCACCGGGTCGGATACGAATCTGATGGTACCCGCTCCTTAGATCTAGTTTAGAGAACACCTTAGCCCCTTCTAACATATCAAGTATGTCGTCCAACCGTGGTATTGGGAACCGATATTTGATGGTAATTTTGTTAATAATGTTGATACGTCACATGGGCTCATGCTCTCTCTCAAGAGACCCTTACGGATCAATTCTTCCACTTGCCCCTGAAGTATCTCACACTCCTTCGGACTCATCTGATAATGAGGGCGGTTGGGCAGGTTAGCCCCAGGGACAAGGACTATATGATGTTGGATATCCCTCATGGTGGGCAATCTATCAGGTAAATCCTCAAGCCAGACTCCTTTGAATTCATTTAGCAACAGTCTTAAACTTGGAGGGATGTTTGAGGGGTCCTCTTCCTCGCCCTTCACCATTACGGCGTATACCTAGCCGATTTCCTTGGATTCCTCCATGAAATCCCAAATGGTCAAAAGGGAACTCCTCTCCACTTTAGAGGCTTCAGGGTAGTTCTCTGGTACCATAGGGGCAAGGATTATTTTTCGACTATCCTTGACGAATATGTAGACATTGTTTCGTCCTCGATGGGTCGCATCACGGTCCGACTGCCAGGGTCGACCAAGTAGCATATAGCAAGCTTCCATGTCAACCATGTCACAAAGTATTTGATCCTTATAATTTTTGTCAATTGAAAATGAGATAGTGCATTGAGACCATGCATTGTTCAGTTACCTTGGTCTCATTCACCTTTTTTATCCAGTTAATTGAGTATGAGGAAGGATGTTTCGTCGTTGGTAGCTGCAACTTGTCCACCATCACTCTTGAGACAATGTTCTCGCTACTACCACTGTCTATGATCACATCACAGACCTTTCCGTTGATAGTGCACCGAGTATGAAATATATTGTGTCGCTGTGGATATAATTCCTTTCGTGGGGCATATAGTAATCGCCTCACAACTAGAAATTCGCTATGATCCTCGCTCGTCACTTCATTGCCACTTACTATTTCTTCAGTGGTTTATTCATGTTCATTAAAGCCATGGTCTTCTTCTACAGTCTCATCTTCAATGTCCCCTTTGTTTATAGTCAAGTGTGTTGTGGGACGTTGAGGACAAGTGTTTGATAAGTGGCCTGGTTGGCCACAGTGGTAACAATTGTTCAACCTTGGCCGAGCATAAGGATTTGGAATCTTAATCGGGCCCGCTGTTGTGGTTGCTACACGTTGAGGTCTGCTCCCTATATCACGGTTTGCAGTTGTAGGAGGTTGAAGACGTTCTCCTACTGGATCTTTTCCTCGTGCCAGCACTGGATCCTGCGTGGGACCTGTCAGGAGGGGTCAAGTTGGAGGATAGGGATGAGCAGGAGCTCTTGCAAGTTGTGTTTCTGCTCTACCTGCCAATTGAATTGCTTCATCCACGGTCCCCACTGGGTATATCTGAACTCAGTCCTGAATTGTCGGTCGCAACTCACCTATAAATCGTGCCACCTTCTGTGACTCAGATTCTGACAGATCGTTTCGTGTAGCCAACCGCTGGAATTCTTCAGTGTAATCTGTGACGGTTCGATTTCCTTATTGGCAATTTTGATATTGCTGGAATAATATCTGTTCATAATCACTGGGGAGAAATCGTGATCGAAGAAGACGTCTCATCCGTGGCCATGATGAGATGGGCGCCTTGTTCTGACAGGCTCGTGAGAGTTGTAATTGTTCCCACCATGCAGAAGCACCAGATTTTAATTTAAACGCTACCAATTTTACCCTTTTATGATCTGGCACGTCCATATAATCAAAATATCTCTCTACTTCGGCTAGCCAATCGAGAAAATCTTCTATACGTAATAAACCATTAAAACTAGGAAGTTCAACCTTACCTCGATAGTCTCTTTCAGCACGATCTAGATGATCGCCTCCATGGATTGGTCGTCGGGCAAAACCTTCATTAAGGTCCTCGTCATTAGAACTTGAATCATCTGGTGTAGCCCTACGGTTTGCCACTGGTAGTGCTCTACGAAAATCGGGGTTGTGTCGTACAGCAACCACGGGTGGTGGAGCAACCATAGGTGGTGGAGCACCGCCTAGGGCTCGGGGCGGAAGTAGCGCATTCGCAAGATGGTCGAGGGTTACCTGCAGCCCTTGCATAGTCAACTGACTCTCCCAGTAGAAAGCTTCCATTCTTTTCGAAAGATAACGAATCCTTGGATCACCGTCCACAAGATTTTGATTCATACCTTCATTGTTTGCCATTGGCCCGAGGGGAATCCTCGCTTTGATACCAAATTGATGCAGGGAAGGACGTGAGGTCGAGCACTGTCTTCCTCAAGAGGATAACTATTCCGAATCCACGGAACTTCTCTGGACTCCTCACAGAGACTTCTCGAATCCACAAGGAAAGGAAGCAGAAAATAGAAATAAATTCTAATAAATTCAAAATTGATTAATGAATTAATAAAAACGAGCTCACAACCCTTTAAATAGGGGTACCAAGCAATGGGAAAGAAATCAGAATCAAACTACAACTAAAACTCCTAGAATTCGCAACTTACTATAAATAGTAAACTTACTATTTATAGACGGTCATGATGTCTACTAGTGCGCAAGGTTTTCGGCCAAAAATAGTAAGTGTCCTATTTGGCTTCACCAAACCGTTCTCCTAATTATTCTAAGCTCTTTTCACGTTGGACGCAACTCCTAAAGCCCGACGGATGAAGAGTTATAATCAAACTAAAACTTACTATTTATAGTAAAAACGAAATTAAAACAGGGAAACGACCGTCGATCTAGGGGTATTTCGCAAATCCGGCTTGCGCAACTGGGCATAGTGGGGTTGGTTGGCTAAAGTAGCTAGTTCTACCCCAAAATCATATATTTTACGCCGGATAACTCATTCCGGATTGTGAGATACTCCCGATCTAAGGTCCGACGGTCCAGATCACTTCTATCGTCGACCGGGCCTTTTCTAATCCATCTTGGCCATGAAATTGTCCGTGAACCGCTCTACATCAATTCCTGAAACAGGTTGTAGAGGATTCAGGTCCTAATGTATCCATTCATCTTAAGGTTGTGCAAACCCTAGGGTAATGAGATTGGACCAGCTGCAACCGGCTGTAAATTAACCCATAACCCCAGCAAAGTTGGAAACCATTGTTCTAAAGGCATAATAGAATTGTTGCAGGTCCAACCGGTTGTAGGTGATTGTTCATCTAATGTAATAGGGCATGGGTTCATCTCGTCTTACTCATGAACATTGTGACGTACGGTTCACAACCTCTTATGGTGCCATCTTCTGTGGGTTGAACCTTTTTGTCTTTTCCATCAAAAGGTACTTGATCTCTATAGAGAATGGTTTATAGTACTGTAACTGGCACATATGGCACCATATACATTCTGGTATAGCCCATGAAAGATACAGGTGTATTGGCTCTGTATGGGCTGAAACAACCCAATTTGGGGCAATACAGGGCGATACGTAATGGTTTCGATGGTGAGCTAGGCAAGGTAGCATGGTTATATGACTCAGTAACTCAGATGGATTGGTTTGTTTTGAGTTGAGTCGACTCGCCTGAGTAGGGGTGACTCAGGGTTTTTGTGGCCGGCCAAGTCTGAGTAGACTCGGACAAGTTGCATGTTGTGTCTCCATGTCGTTGCGGCACACCACCTTGGATACATGAGGTAGATCTGAACCGTTCATTCAGGTAGGTCCAGCAGTGAATGAACCATAGACCAAAAACCAAGCTGTCTGAATGATCTTGACCCTTTAATCGTCAGTCTGGATCATTCGAAAAGCTTTGGCAATGGGTCAGCACAGCCTGTTGGGTCTTTGGTCTGTCCCTTCACAGGCCAGGCTTGTCCTTCAACTCGTGGGCCCATAATGTTGGGTTTAAAAGCTCAGGCCCAATTAATTTTCAGGAGCGGCTCATGTCATCATAGATCATAATGTTGGGTCCCTTACTCATGCCTCAGTGGTAGACTTACACGAGTTTCAACATGAGGTCATGGGTTCAAGTACCCATTGTGGTGAAAAACCACTGTAGTGTGAGTGCGTTGGCGTGTGAGTGCGTGTTACAAAAAAGTCATAGATCATAATGTGCAGCAGTAGGATATTTATGCATGGGAAATGATCCTACGGTCTCTATGTACCCAGTTTTCCAGCTTTTACTAGTAGGGCCGATTATTGAGTTCCTCAAATTGGAGTGGATGGACAATGTCCCAAAAGTTTCCTTGATTGAAAAATCGTGACCTTCAATTTTCATGGACCAGAAATGGACTCCAAAAGAGAAATACATGGAGGTCTTGGTGCCAGCCTCACACCATGATGTCGGGCCCAAACCCATCTTGGGGCTACTATCCTGGCCCGAGCCCTAACCCAAGTGCCATTAGAACTAATAGACCTGAACCTATTTCCCATTAATATGGAGAAATGATTTTTTTTTTTTGTCAGAAATTTCTTAGGAGTTCTGATTTTACCTGAAATGCCTCAGCTATTTTAGAGTACATTATTGTGATTTTTATGTGTTCAATGACTAAAATGCCCTCATCTTTTTTTCCTTTTTTCTTTTCCTAAAAAAAAGGTAAGTTGAGAGGGCTGTCAATTGGCCGGGCCTGGGGTTGGTTTTGGCTTGGATTTTGAATTGTTCACCTTATTTAAAAATTTAATTTTTCCATGCCCAAGCCTGGCCCATTGACAGCCCTAGTTGAGGCATCGTGGTGCCCATGTGATATGTGTATGACATCCAACCGTCCAACAGTGCATCCCACCATGCTGGTAATATAAACCATAGATAAAGCCAATCCTACCATCAAGTGGGTCATATCATAAAAATAATATACACCACCCAAAATCTTTACTTGTGGGCTATTTGATGATTAGATTGGCCTGATTCCATGCTTGTATGGTCATCATAGTGGGTTGCACCTATTGGATGGTTGGATGTCATAAACACTCTGTGTTGACTTTATAGCTTTGGACTCTTAACAAGCTTATTTAGAACCTATAATAGATGAGGTTATTTTAGTCATTCTCACTAAAAAGCACATATTAGTGCTTTAGAAAAGTTGAGGTAGAGTAATTCAATGGTAAAAATCCCAATTTTCTTAATTATGGCTTATGTTCAGCAATTTCACTGTAAAAATCCTGATCTTCTTCACTATAGCTTATGTTCAGGTTTCAGCTTTTTCATATTCTAAGAATATAATGGCCATCTTGACAAGCCTTAACCCAAACTCGGTCCAATGAAGCTACATACCAATAAGGCGTGGACGGGCCTCTTATCACTCAGCTAGCACTGAGCCCCACTAATAAACAGGCTTGAAAATTGGAGCTAAAGCCTGAGCCCATCGCTTGCTGGACTGAGTCCGAAAGCCCAATGGGCTGGTCTGGCCCACTTACAAACCTCATGTACCATCACCTGGTAAAAATTTTGGACCATGTCAATATGTGCTGCGCCATCCCAAGTTCATCCAGCGATTCGATGAATCAGAAGGTGATGAGAGTTTCTTCTCCATCATTCATCATTTTTTCTTATTTTTTGTAACAATGATATGATGAGTGCCTTGTAGAACTAATCTTATATGCGGAATTAGCCCATGGACCTAACTGTGCATAGAGCATGGAGATCATAATGTGAAGAGAACATACCTATCTGAGAAGCCATAGTTGAGAATAATAAGATATTAGGATCTTCCTCTCCTTACACCTGAATGCAGAAAATTAGATGGGACTTTCATTTCTGACTTGTGTGTAGAATCGAGGACCTAGCACTTGTTATATAGTTGTTGTGGTGAAGAGAGTTTGGAACCCATCACAACTCTCTTCACATGGCTCTACACTTTCAGAATCCTAGTAGAACATAAATTGTTGTGTGCGTAACCACAGCTATAACATTCCAACCCCTTACGCAGACTAACGCAGGTATTCTGGAAGAATCACATGGAAGTGGGGCCCACTGGTATACTCGTTTACATCATCCAGCCTTTAGGTTAATTTGGTCCATTGATCGATGAGGCCCACCTCATAGAGATCTTACATTCTCCCACTTGGGCCACATTGATCAATGTCAATGATTAATCCTTTGAAAATACTTTTGAAAGAATTTGTTTTGATTTTGAAAAAACATCCAAATGGTTAACCAATATAATTATAGGATGATACGGGTAATGCTATTCAATTTGGTCCATTAAGATTATCAACATCGGATCGTAGTAGTCATCGCAACATTTAATCTAGGTGAAGTGAGGCTAAGCACGGTCATGAATGCATTCAACCTTAATGACATAGATCAGAAACTAGGAAGTGTGGTATAAGGATTACACACGTAGTGTGATGATGTGTGTCTATCCTTAAGAAGTCTTGAAGCTTTAAAATGTCTCTAACGAGACATGACTAAAGTTCTACTTACTCAAATTAGATTGCGCATACCAAGTGAGAAGCAGAAACAAAACTTTATATCAAAATCATCAAAACTGTATAAAATGAGATCTCTTGAATGTTTGTGAAAATCAAAATACGCGTAACTCCCACTAACTGAAAACATTTGTGGGATCAATGACTCCCATGGATGTCACATGTTCCTGAAATGGCGTGATAGGGAGCCCTTTAGTGAGTGGATCTGTAATCATCTACTTAGTGCCGATGAACTCTACGGACACTTGATGATTTTAAACTCTTTCCTTTACAACAAGATATTTGATGTCGATATGCCTCGACCTTAATGAATACTTGTTGTCACTAGAAAAGGAAATTGTAGCTGAATTGTTGTAAAATATTCTCAATGGTTTCGGGATATGCTCCAGTACCCGCAAACTTGAGAAGAAACTCTGTAAGCATAATGCCTGATTAGATGCCTCGTGACAGGTAATGAATTCAACTTCCATGGTGGATGAGGCTGTGGTAGACTGTTTCACACTTTTCCAAGACACGGCTCCTCCAACCATCATGAAGATGTATCCTAAGGTGGACTTCTTAGTGTCAATGTAGCTTGTAAAATCTGCATCTGAATATCTATTCAACTCCAATTGATCAGCTCTTCTGTATGTGAGTCTGAAGTCTTTTGTTCTCTATAGATACCGCAACACTTCCTTTACAGCTATCTAATGTTGCATTCCTGGATTAGATAGGTATCTGCCCAACATTCCAACAACAAAGGCAATATCCGGTTGCGTCCAAACTTGAGCATACATGATGCTCCCTACTACTGATGTGTACGAAAATTCCTTCATTTGATTCTTTTCCAAATCATTCTTTGGACACTGAAATAGGCCAAATTTGTCGCCCTTCATAATGGGTGACTATCCGGAAGCACAATTTTGCATGTCATATCTTTCGAGTACCCTAGTAATATAGGCCTTCTGTGACAAGCTAAACAGTCCATGTAATCTGTCACGGTAAATCTCAATGCCGATGACATAAGAGGCGTCACCAAGATCCTTCATTTTGAATCTTTGAGATACGAATTTCTTGGTGTCGCTCAACATCCTAATATCACTGCTAGCCAACAGAATATCATTAACATACAAAATCATCATAACGAACTTACTCACACTGATTTTAATGTAGATACATTCATCTGCAGTGTTTTCTATAAAACCATATGAGGAAATTACTTCATGAAACTTTAGGTACCACTGTCGCGATGCCTGTTTCAACCCATAGATGGATTTCTTTAGTTTGCAAACCAAATGTTCTGAGCCGTTAGTTACAAAACCTTCTGGTTATAACATGTATACATTCTCATTCAGATCCCCATTGAGAAATGTTGTCTTTACATCCATCTGATGTAACTCTAAGTCCATATGAGCTACAAGAGCTATTATAATCCTGAATGAGTATTTCTTAGATACTGGTGAGAAAGTCTCTTTAAAGTCAATGCCCTCACGCTGGTTAAAACTCTTGGCGACAAGTTCAGCTTTATATCTTTTGACATTACCCTTGGAGTCCCGCTTAGTTTTAAATATCCATTTACAACCAATCGGCCTCATTCTAGTGGGTAACTCAACAAGATCCTATACTTTATTGTCCCTCATGGATTTTAATTCATCTTTCATGGCATCAAACTAACGAGAAGGATCAACACTTTGTTTAATTTGTGTAAAGGATTCAGGATCCTTTTCCACCCCTATGTCAAAATCGTGCTCCTGTAAGTATATGATGTAATTGTCTCGATTGACAAGTCTTCTCTCTCTTTCGGATCTTCTTAATGGTTCAGCCTCTAGGGTGTAATTTTTATTTTCCTCACAAATGGGTTGTATTCGAGGCTCATCGTGGTGTTCTACAGTGATTGCGGGGTCGGCTGCAACATTTATATCCACATAATCTTGAGTGATTATGACTGGAGTCACAGTCCTTTCTTTCTCAAATACAAAGTTTCTAATGTTCGTGCTTCCATTGTTTTCAGTGTCCTCAATGAATCTGGCATTCTCAGTCTCAATAGTCCTGATAGCGTGTGAAGGATAGTAGAATCAAAAACCTTTTGACTTTTCTGGATATCCAATAAAGAAATAGCTTATGGTTCTAAGATTGAGCTTCCTTTCATGCGGGTTGTAAATTTTGGCCTCAACAGGACATCCCCAAACGTGTAAATATCGGAGACTTGGTTTTCTCTCATTCCATAGCTCAAAAGGAGTTTTGCTTACTGCCTTGCTAGAGATCTTGTTGAGAATATGAACTGCGGTTTTGATTGCATCACCCCATAAAGATTCTGACAATGTCAAATTGCTAACCATACTTCGCACCATATCCATGAGGGTGTGATTGCGCCTTTCAGCCACACCATTCTGCTCTAGAGTACCGGGCATAATGTACTGGGTGACAATGCCACAATCTTATAGGTATCTAGTGAATGACCCTGGATTGCGTCCTGATTCGTCATATCTGCCATAGTATTCACCACCACAGTCAGATATGACAACTTTAATCATTTTATCTAGTTGATTTTCAACTTCGGCCTTATAGATTTTAAAAGCATTCAGGGCATTTGATTTCTCACTGATAAGGTAGAGGTACCCGAAACGAGAGTAGTCATCTATAAAGGTAATAAAATATTTGTGTTCACTCTAGGAAGTTATAGGGAATGGTCCACAAATGTTCGTATGTATCACCTCTAAGAGTCCTACACTCCTTGTTGCACATTTCTTTCTAGTTTCAGTTTGTTTTCCGTTTATGCAATCAATGCACACTTTATAATCGAAGAAGTCTAGAGAATGGAGAATTCCTTCTCGCATAAGCCTGTCTAATCTCTCAGGAGATATATGACATAGTCGCCTGTGCCACAATATGGAGGAACTCTCATAGTTTAGCCTTCGCTTAGATCCTACTATATTTTCATGCAAGACATTAACATTATAGATGTGTGAGGCAATCAAGTCTAACTGGTATAAGTTGTTCACCATAGAGTCGGTGCCAACTTTAATCGAATTAAAGTAAATACTTAATCCTTTATTCTCAAATTGAAATGAATATCCCAATTTATTCAAACGAGAAATAGAAACTAAATTACACCTTATAGATGGCACAAAATGTATCTGCTAAATCCAAAAAATAACCAAACTCTAACTTAAGCCTATAGACTCCAATTACCTCCACTCGATCTTGACACCATTGCCTACATATACTGAGCGCTCTGCATCACTTGGTGGCCTGACCTGTAGTAATTCCTGCATGGAAGTGTATATGTGAATAGTAGTTTCCGAATCTATCCACCAGGAATCTACCGACACATCTGTCAGATTAGATTCAAAATAGACAAGAACAGAGTTATTACCTTTTTTTATGAGTCATTTCTTATACTTTTCGCAGTCTTTCTTTAGATGGCCTGCTTTTTTGCAAAAGAAACAATTATTGCCTTTAGCCCGTTTACAGTTCGATCCATTTTCTGATTGATTCTCATGGTTTCCTGATGGATGACTAGAGGATCCATTATTAGAACCTTGGTTCTTTTTCCTTTACCCTTTATGCCCATGCCCATGCCCATGTCCATGTCCCGAGGTCACCATATTAACATTTTGTACTTTGCCCAACTGTCTAATCCTATCTTCTTCTTGAACACACTAAGAGATCAGTTCGTCCAATGTCCACATGTCCTTTAGAGTGTTATAGTTCACCAGGAACGTACTGTATTGAGGAGGTAGGTTATTCATGATCAAGTGAATTAGTTGTTCATCAGTTAGTATGAGGCCTAGAGAGCGGATCTTAGATACAACTTCAATCTGCTCTATAATGTATTCACGGATATTTCCTTTTCCGTCGTAGGATGAGCGAGTTAATTTATTCAAAAGAAAACCCACTTCAGCTTCATCTGATTTCTTGAATCGGTTTCCCATTTCGGTCAGGAAAACTTTAGCCTTATCTACTTTAGGCATGACATTTCTCATAGACTCAGAAATCGAATGCTTTCTGACTTTTAGGTACGTATCATTCTATCTAAACCATGCCTCGTAACGATTAATCTCTGCTTCGGGGCATCATCAGATGGTTTTGGCGGTTCTGGTTTTATCAGGGTAAGGTCTAATTGCAGACAACCCAAGACAACTTCAATGGATTCCTTCCAATGAGCATAATTAGATCCATTTAGGGCAGGGACGTGGTGCGTATTAGTTGGAATTGAGACTGAAATGGAAGAGATATATGTACTCACATTAGTTTATTATTTCATAAAACAATTCATGAATATAAGCAAATATCAGGCAAAACTTATCAATTCAGTTGCTAAGGGAGGCATCAACTGAATTATCCAGGATGAAGATGGGCCCAACAATCACATCCTAGTGAGGATCTGTTACATCATCATCATTCCTCCTGTGGGAGGTAATGATAATATGTTAGTGATCCTCCTGAACATGAAGCTAAGCGATGTCAATAATGTAAATCTGAGACACTCAATACCTGTGGGTAAGATGAGTCTTTCAGTTTTACATTACCAACACCATTTACTTCAACCGTTCATGTTCCTACCAAACGGTAATCGCACGTGTTTTCGTTACCGTATGCATGAAATGTGAACACAACTGTATGTAATCCTCTAACTGAAATCCTAATGTCACAAGTCTGTGCTTGTAAAAATTTTCACCGATTGAGGTCACTATGGTGTTTAACACAATCGAATGCAATTCTACGAATACAGACTTGGGATTGCGATTATAATCCTGCCTTCATTGGATTATATCTAAAATAAGTCTAATACGGTTCATAAGTTGGCTGGCATTGACCTTTTAAAAGTGAAGAACTTTAAAGAATAACAGACGGTTATGTTTCACTTTCCCTCACTCTAAAAGATCTATATCAACTCCTGAAATATGGTTAATGGGCCTATAATAAAACCGAATCAAGACTCTTTGTTTTCATGGTATCAGAGCCATACCGATCTCCAACAATCCAACCCTGCTCCACCATCTTCAGCTTCACATCCTGATCCGGCTCCTCCTTTGTCATTGGCACCACCTCCTAACAGATCTGGCCCTTGCCGCGTCCCCCAGCCCCATTCAACCACCCCCGCTGCGTCACCCAACCCCGTTCAACCACCCCCGCTGCGTCCCCCAGCCCCGTCTGACCACCCCCAGCCCAGCCGACCACTCTTGTGACCACTCCCAGCCCATCCGCACACCCATCCGACCATTCCCAGCCCATCCGACCACCCCTCGGACCACCCCTGCTGCCTCCGACCACCCCATCTCTGTCAGCACACCCGTCCGCACGGCTGTCCGACCACCTCGCTTCGTCTGCACACCCTAACCCCAAGTCCCAACCCCTTTCCCCCTTACTGTTGTTGTTGCTGTTGTTGCGACCAGATCTTCTCCCAGCCCTTGTCGCTGCGACCAGCTCTTCTCCTGCAAGGTACCTTCTTCCTTGGCGTGGTTTAAATCACTTTAGATCTATGGACAAAGACTCCCATACAGAGGCCCTACGATGTGGTTTTGATGGTACCAAGTACAATATATGGGTCATCCACTTTCAAAGTTTCCTCAAGGGTCGTGGATTGTGGGGACTAATTGATGGATCTATTACTGTCCCTACTTCTACAGATGCCGACAAAATGGCTGAGTGGGAAATAAAAAATGGACGGATTATTCCTTGATTCTCGATTTGGTCGATCGGTCAATTGCTGTTGGCCTCACGCCACATCACACTGCTAAGGCAATGTGGGAGCATCTCCAGACAATTTATCAATAGAGCAATGAGGCTCGGTTATACTGCCTGGAACAAGATCTGGTTCACCTTACTCAGGGTGACAAAAGTATTCAAACATTCTACTCTACAATTGTTACAATTTGGACAGAGATGGCTATGATGGATCCAGAAATTCCTCATGACTTTAAGATATTCCAAACAATGCGTAATAGTACGCAAGTTCGACAGTTTTTTATGAAGCTCCGTCCGGAATTTAAGCATTATAGGGCTGCTCTCCTGAACTGTAGCCCAACTCCTTCATTGAATTCGGTTATTAATGATTTATTAGCTGAGGAACAACGACCGAAAGTTCTCCCACGTCCCCAACTCAGGGACCATCTGATCTGGTACTCGCTTTATCCACCTCTGCACCAAACTGTGGTTCCACTTCTTTAATTTGTCGCGGCTGCAACAAAGTAGGACATGTCGTTGCTCAGTGCAAAGATTGGTGCGCTTATTGTCGACGGACTGGTCATGGTATTCAGGATTGTCATTCATGTGCCTATGCATTCTCTTTCGGCCGTGGACGTGGTGGTCGAGGTCGTGGCCGTGGTCATGCTCTTTCTGCTACTTCCGCGACTATTTCTTCTGAGCCTTCTGTTAGTGATACTACATCTACTATTTCTGCTGAAGGACTTTCCTCACCTTTGACTCCTGCGATCTCCAGCAGATCGTGCAAGCCCTTTTTACGGCCGGTATGTTAGGTATATTCTCGTCTTCTACATGGTTCTTCGTTCGGGTGCTTTCAATCATATGACTGGTGATGTATCACATCTTCGCGACATTCTCTCTATATTAGAAATCAGGCTATTTCGACTGCAGATGACACTAGACTACCCATTCAGTCCATTGGTTCATTGACTTTCTCTCCTTCTGCCCATCGCCAGTTCACCCTTTGTGATGTGTTTCATGTCCCTAACATTTCCTCAAATTTAATTTCTGTTGGTGAACTTACATCCGATAACTACTTAGTCATATTCCTTCCAAACTATTGTTTTGTGCAGGATTTGGCAACAGGGAAAATACTTGGGAAGGGTAGGCGGCATGGTCGTCTGTACGTGCTGGACTTTGACCCATCTGTCACTTTGGCTCGTTGTTTCTTTTCTCTATTTTCATCAGATATTTGTTCGGCAAATAAAATGTGGAAACTCTAGCACTTTTGCCTGGGTCATCCACATTCAGATCGATTCATTTAGTTATTTTCATTTGGCATGTTAGGAAATATTTCTCTTAATAAAAGTATTTTGGATTATTCTTGTTCTTCTTGTTGTTTTTCAAAAAGTAAGTGTATTCCCTCTCCTCTAAGTACTACAAAATCATCATCTATGTTTGAACTAGTGCATGCGGATGTCTGGGGTCCTTCACCAAATATGTCTCTCTCTGGATTACGATACCATGTTATATTCATTGATGATATCATACGTTACACCTGGATTTACTTTCTGCACTCTAAGTCACAAGTTTTTGAAACATTCAAGATATTTCACTTTATGGTGGACACTCAATTTCGGGTAAAAATTCAAACTCTATGCTCTGACTCGGGGGGAGAATATTTCTTAACAAATTTTCGTACATATCTTTAGAGTCATGGGATTATTCATCAAACTACTTATTCTGATACTCCACAATAGAACGGGGTGGCTGAACAAAAAGATCGTCATATTGTTGAAACTGCCAACACCTTGATGATAGCTATGAGTGTTCCTCGTTCTTTCTGGGCGGAAGCTATGTTGCATTCAGTCTACTTGATTAACCGGATGCCAACCAAAGTTCTGAACAGTAAATCTCTCTACTGTGTTCGCACCGGCTTACTTCCTACATATTCCACATTTGGTGTTTTTGGTTGTGTATGTTATGTTCACCTGGCATCACGTGAATGTAACAAACTCTCCCCAAAATTAGTCAATGTATGTACTTAAGATTTGGAGAAACTCATAAGGGTTTTCGATGTTATGATCCGGTCTCTCGTCGTGTTCGGGTATCGCGACATGTTGTTTTTCTTGAGCATATTGCCTTTTATTTATCTGTTCCTGTTCCGCACGCACCAAACTGTCTTGGTCTTACCACTTTTCTTGACATTCCTTTTGCCTCGAGTACTCTCTCTCGTTCGTTGCAGGTTTACTCACGACAACCACATACAGATCCACCACCTATTACTCTCCTTACTGTACCTGTTGCCGATCCAAAACCCACCTTGATATGTCATTTCGCTCGTGTATATCGACAACCTGATCGCTTGATGTACTTTATGTCTGCCATGAATGCTACTTTGGATACTGTATCTATTCCTACTTCGTACCCTCAGGCAGCCACTTATGATTGTTGGAAGAAAGCTATGGCAGAAGAACTTGAAGCATTGGATGATAATCATACATGGGACATTTTCACTCGACCCACTGACCAACAATTAATTCGTAGTAAATGGATTTATTCTGTAAAGCTCAAGTTTAATGGATCATTGGATCGATACAAGGCTTGGCTTGTTGCTCAGGGATATAAATAAGAACACGGAATTTATTATGATGAGACATTTACTCCTATGGCCAAGATGAAAACTGTTCATACTCTTCTGCAAATATCACCCGTTCGTTCTTGGCCATTCGCTCAGATGGATGTGAAAAATGCTTTTTTTTCATGCAGACATCCAAGAAACAGTATATTTGAAACCTCCTCATGGCTCTTTAATCCCTGTCAATAAGGTATGTCACCTAAAGAAAGCTTTGTACGACCTCAAATAGGCACCTCGGGCATAGTTCCAACGCTTTCACGATGTTGTTATGAGTGTTGGCTTTACTCAAAGTGGTCATGACCCATCCTTATTTTTGCGCACCACTGATCGCGGAATTGTCATTGTTCTCGTATATGTTGATGATCTACTCCCGACTGGTAGCGATGCTACTGGCATCTCGGCATTAAAGGAAGTTTTGAAATCATCCTTCAAGATGAAGGACCTCGACCATTTAACATACTTTCTTGAGCTTGAATTTTCATGTTCTAAACATGGGATCCTGGTCAGCCAACATAAATATACCAAGGATCTTCTCGCCTTGGCCTCATTGATGGATCAGAAGACAGTTCAGACTCCTTTAGAACTTAACGTTCAATATGGTCGTGACGATGGTGACTCCTTGCGCAACCCACATTATACCGTTGTTTGGTTGGGAGTCTGGTTTACTTAATAATGACTCGCCTCGATATTGCCTACGCTGTCCAAGTAGTCAGTCATTTTGTTTCTGCTCCTCGGACTCTTCATATGACTGCGGTGTTGTGTTTCCTCCTGTACCTACGTGGAACTCTAGATCGATCAATGTTCTTCTCCTCCACGGCAACTCTGGACCTTCGTGCTTATTTGGATGCTGACTGGGCCAGTTGCACTCTAACACAAAGATCTACCACTGGTTACAGTGTTTTTCTCAGCACTTCTCTCATCTCTTGGAAGTGTAAGAAGCAGGCCACTATTTTCAAATCAAGCACGGAAGCCGAGTATCGAGCTATGTCAGCTGCTTGTAATGAGCTTGTCTGGTTACGTGGACTTCTTTCCAACTTGGGCATTCATCTACAGAATCCTACTCTACTCCATATAAATAATCTAAGTGCTATTCACATTGCCTCTAACCTTGTTTTCCATGAACAGATAAAGCATATTGAAGTTGACTGTCACTTCATCCGAGAGAAGTTTCAGTCTGGGCTCATTTCTCTTCCACATGTCGCATCCCATGATCAGATTACAGACATTCTCACGAAGTCCCTCACTTCTGCACGTCACTCATTTCTAGTTGGCAAACTATTACTTGTCGATGACCAACATTAGTTTGAGGGGGAATGTTAGACAGGCCACATGCCTTGTATAGCTACTTTCCATAGATAGATGTTGTATAGCTAATTTCCATAGATAGATGATGTATATCTAATTTCCATAGATAGATGATTCTGTTTTTATCATTTACCTTGTATAGATGACTGTAGATCTCTATATATTCAACCCTTTAGGGTTGTCTCTAATACAAGAAACCAAAGGAGGATTGTCTTCTCTTTGTTTACATATTATCTTCTTGTTGTTTTCAGATATATCCTTACGTTAGTGCCCATAATGTAGACAAATTATATCTAATCTTAATATTCACTAGATGAAGGATCATTATTTTTACCGTCTATCTATTGAATGAGCTAGATTACATGCTCATTGTGAGCTCAACATGTGGCCCAGATCTCAAGCGGTAAAAGGATCATGTATTATCAATGACTTCAACTGTTGTCTGCACTCATGGTCTATGAACTTGGCCCACTAAAAGGGATGAGGAACAATCCCAATTAGCCCAAACTCATTTGTAGTGGGCCTCACCTATTGGACAGATCCAATATTATAAGTATATAAAATATGGGTCCAGGTCCTGACGCGTGTCCAGAGGTGGACCCAAATCGGGTCTGTCGACCTGATTTAGACTCTCTTCAGTACACACTGTCGACTTCAGATAGAGAGAGAGAGAGAGAGAGAGAGAGAGAGAGAGGGATCTCCTCTCTGTCCGCCCGGCTAGCGAAGGAGATGCCGAGTCCACTATCACGTCTGGTTCTCCGCCATGTCTAATGGCATAGGATCGCTCTTAGATGCCAGCGACATAATCAGAAAAAGAACGATAAAGACACGGTGCCAGCAATAATGGTGTCCTAGGAATGGGGTTTCTTCATCGCCTAAAGCCAATAGATGAACACGCTATCATCCCAACATGAATGGGCTGCAATCCGACTACTAATGGTAAGATTCAAAGAAAAAACTTGAAGTTCCAATCTTAGGATTTGGAAATCCGAATACTGAAATCCCTGATCGAGGATTTTAGAAATTTCAATTCTCTAATCCTTATTTATGGGTGTAAATCCCTAATATAGGGATTCGAAAAATCCCTCAATTACAGATATGGGATTCGAATCCGAAATCCCCAATTTATATTTCTAAATTTGGGGTTATGGATCTGGAATTCATAATATGGGATTTGGGATTTAAAACTGAAATTCCAATGTATGATTTGGGAATCGACTCTCCTAATACCCAATTTTTTGGGATTCAAATCCCTAACTGTTAAGATTTCGGAATCAAAACCCTAATTGGACTTGATTTGGGGATTTAAATCCCTAATTACTTGTCTGGATTTGGGGTTATCTGGAATCCCCAATTGTTGGGATTAGGGCTTCGAAATCCTAAATCAGAATCTGAAATTGGAGATTGGGATATGAAATTCCCAACTCTGAGATCCAAGATTCGAAATCTCAATCGATGAATTCATCATCCATATCTATGCACAGTTGCTTTGATACCAACTGTAGAACTAATATTATTTGCGGAATTAGCCCATGGACCTAACTGTGCATAGAACATGGAAATCATAATATGAAAAGAACATACCTGTCTGAGAAGCCATAGCTGAGAATAATAAGATATCAGGATCTTCCTCTCCTTACACCTGAATGCAGAAAATTAGATGGGACTTTCGTTTCTGACTTGTGTGCAGGATCGGGGACCTAGCACTTGTTATATAGTTGCTGTGGTGAAGAAAGTTTGAAACCCATCACAACTCTCTTCACACGGCTCCACACTTTCAGAATCCTAGTAGAACATAAATTGTTGTGTGCGTAACCACAGCTATAGCATTCCAACCCCTTGCACAGACTAACGCAGGTATTCTGGAAGAATCACATGGAAGTGGGGCCCACTGGTATACCCGTTTACATCATCCAACCTTTAGGTTAATCTGGACCATTGATCGATGAGGCCCGCCTCATAGAGATCTTACATGCCTTGCTTACTACATTTAGGATTTCATCGCGGTAGTCATCATCGAATCATGATCAAATAGTGATGGATCGCATGTCCTATGCCTCATCACGTGCTAAGATTTCTTTAGCAAGTGATAGTATATGTCAGGTCCCACTGCCATCACAGACCCATGTTGATAATGGCAATGGGATCCTCCCATACCTACAATTTCAAGAAATCGAAAACTCAACTCAACTCTATATGTGACCAGGTTAGGTTGACTAGAAGACTCAACTCAGATTGACTCAAAGCCTCGACTAGATTCGACTCAATATTTAATAATTAAGTTGAGAAATTATTAAAATAATAATAGAGGTTTCAAATTATATAGGTAAAAAATGGTCAAACTACTCAAAGGAACAACACATGGTGAGCTGATAACAATGTTTTACCTCAGGTTCAGCCAGTGAATTTCATATTGGCTTGGCTCGAAATCTTTTTGACTTGAGTAAAATCAGCCGAGTTCCGAGTCGAGTCACCAAGATTTCAAACTATGATTTCACGTACCATGCGAATAGCATATTGTTGCTATTTCAGTGTTCACATTATACAAACAGGTGCATTTTTTTTTCCCGTTTTTTCTTTTTCAGGTTGCTGGGGGTTGCTGGTATGTTCTCGCAATACAACGTGTGGAGTCATGCATTCAGCAACAATGCGAGAAAGATGGAAGTTGTAGTCTCATGTCTTTGTCGTGCTCGAAGGAAGTCTGTTATCGGCTCCCATTACCATCATACATGATTGAATATTCTTGTGGGAATAACCTGACGACGACCGAGAAAATCCCACTATGTTTGAATGGCAACGGGCCATATCACTACGGTATCTACAAGTGGGCGCTCCCTGTTGTTTCAAGCAACTCGCTCATTGTCAAGATCCTTTATCCGATCTTTTGGGGCTTAATGACACTCAGGTAACTAAGAAATGAATTTCAAGGAAAAAAACATTATTTGATGATAACACATTTTTGTTCAAATGCAACGCTAGATCTCTCATGCATTTTCAGATCATGTCCACTACATTAGCACGACAAGTATTGAAAAAATAATTCTTGTGTTTTGAAGTAATTTTAGTTTAAACAGTGAAATGGGTGTTATGTAAGCCTGGCAATGGACTGGGCCTGGATTTGGAACCAGCTAGGCCAAGCTTCCCTATTGAAAATTTTTATTTTGCTAAGCCCAGGCCTGGCAATGTTTTACACTCAAATGACAGCTGAAAGTAGAAGCAGGCAATGGTGACAAGTGCAACTTTTATGTCTCATGATTTATCGTGAAATCACCCCATCTTTTTAACAAAAAAACATTTAGAACTTAAAATAATTCATTTTATAACTATATATGTATATTTTTATATTTATTTATTAATTTATAATAAATATTTTTGATATTTTATCGTAAATGAGATTTTCTCAATAATATCATGAGAAAAGCATCAAAATATGAAATTCTCCCAAGAACTTGCCAGGCCAAGAATTGCTGAGGACGACATTTGTTACTATGGTTGCAAGTAGTATTGGGCAATGCATTTTTGTTCTGAATTTCATATTTTATGGTACCAAGCACTAAGCTGACATGCTGAGGTGGTCTGATGATTTGAACCAGCCATATTCTGGAGGCTATTCTATATGGGGCGGCCATTAAAAAAGAAAGTATGATCCTGACAAAACATTGAAAAGAAAATCTTTAGTGGCTCACATCCTAATCCAAAAATTGATGGCCACAATTTTCCTTTAAATGTGGTAATAGGACCATTGCTCATTTATAGTAACACCCGAGAAGATGGCAGTTCCAATTATTGGACAATTGACACATGCTTGCAGTCAAAACAATCTCATAAAAAGATTAGTTTTCGAATTTCATTTTCCAAACTTTTTTTTAAAGATGAATTTTAAATTATTAATGGGATGCCTTCATAATTGAAGATCTAGAACCCGAATAACGCATTATTTTGTTTTCGTTTTAGCACTTTCGGCAACGATCTCGAACCCACGAGTCACTGGCTAGAAGTGATATTCAGTATAATTATTGTCCTCAGTGGGCTACTTCTCTTCACTTTGTTGATTGGAAATATTCAGGTAATTTCTCACTTACCATCTTTTCATTTATTTTTGAATCTCAATAAGCGGAATGTCGAGTCGTAACTAACCACCAGGGCTCGATTTTGTTTATAGGTATTTTTGAGCGCGGTCATGGCAAAGAAGAGGAAGATGCAGTTGAGGTGTCGAGACATGGAGTGGTGGATGAAGCGAAGACAATTGCCGTCACGCCTGAGACAGAGAGTCCGCCGCTACGAGCGCCATAGATGGGCTGCATTGGGAGGCGAGGATGAGATGGATATGATTAAAGATCTGCCGCAAGGACTTAGACGCGGCATCAAGCGTTATCTCTGTCTGGATCTCATCAAGCAGGTGGACATACTGATGAGCATTATTGCCGACTTTACATTGATCTTAAGCTTAGAAACTAATCTGAAACTCTATGCTACTTCTCTTGGGTCGTTTGGCTACTGGGAATCCAGCCCATGGGTCATGTATTTCATTAGTAGCAAGATGAATTTGTGTTTGGGTCCTCAAAAGGGTAGAAACTGAATTCCCATGGGAATCAAATTCCTAAAAATTTTCCATTTTATAATTCCTATCTTTAAGATGGGTTGCAAAATTTTGGGAAATGGATTCCCATCCAATGTCGATATTTTTGAAAAAGGATAAGAAGCCTCTCCTCTCCTTTCCTCTGCATTCCCATTATCAAGACAAAAAAATAATAATAAATAAATACATAAAAAATAAAAAATAAAAAATCCTGAGAGTAGCTTTCCCAATGCCTAATCACCACAGACGGAACTTCTTTCACTGGGAATCTGTTTCCTGAAAACAGATTTTCATGCCACTTACAATTCCAGGGAGCCAAACGACCCCTAATTTTCATGAAAGGGAAGCATTTGATACTCAAGAGTCTGATGGTTCAAATGCATGCACTAAAAAGTTGTCCATGTGCCATACCAATTAGTCGAATAAATTGTACAAATCGCAGGACCCACCATAAAATCAGATAGATTTGATGATCCTAATCTTTGATTAATGGACATTTTTTTGTCGAATTCAAGGTGGTGACTATTTTGCGTTTTAACCTTCCATTAGATGTCAGCCAGCCGGCCAGTTAGGACAAAGGTTCAATGTAATCGTTGGTTTACAACTCATCTTAAGTAGGACTGACCGTCTGGGTGTTCTAATATGAGTTGAAGAATGCAACATGTACAATTCCTGGGTGCGGGCACATGAGCTGTCATCCTCTATCACAACATCGAAGTTTTTCTCCCTCGCTGAAAGTAGTGAACCATCAATTGCATTAATTGAATTAACATTGGAAAATGTAAGTATGGTTTTAAATTTCATAGTAAGAACAAACCAGTAAGAATTCTACTGATGGAAGTTAGCAAAAAAATCATGTTAATGAGTTACTGATTGATCACCTTACGAACGACCCACCACATGCTAATTTTTGTTACCACTTTTCTCTTGAAAATTCCTAATATTTTCATGGGCACAATGCTTGAAAAAATGGGTTCATAGATTAATCAACAATTGGTTTTTCCATGTTAATAGGGCCTTTTAATTTTAAGTGATTGTTTCATGACACAAGATTTAATAATCATTAAAAATTATAGATTATGTAAACTAACGAACATCACCTTCATCCACTGTGGAAATAGAAGGTCGCATACAATATACCATGCTTAATTGCTTTTTACGCATTTCAGATCCTTCATCAATATCAGTACCATGACTATAATCCTATTATATGCCTCTTTTTGTTGTTTTAATTGGTTATTCATTTTATGATTGGGCTTCTTAACAACCATGCATTCCATTTATTTTGTACAAATTACATCAAATTGAGCTAATTGGTTTTTTGTTTGGGTTTTAGGTGCCTTTATTCCACAACTTGGATGATCTGATCCTAGATAATATATGTGACAGGGTTAAACCCCTTGTTTTCTCCAAGGACGAAAAGGTAAGCAGGAAAGGAATATGGAAGTACTTGATCGCTTAAGGGCATGTTTGGATTGCACATGGAAATGGGAAAGAAATGAAAATTAAATAAATTACGAAATGATTATTTCGAGGAGCACTATGCAATCATGGATTCCATTTTTAGGAGTTTTGTTTGGGTGGCAAGTGGAAATCTCATATTCTTCTCACAATGGTCTCCTTGCATTCTGTAAATGAGAATTTGACCATGGACAGTAATATTGTTACAGGGAATCCACTATTTCCATTTTCTATCCCAACAATACAAAAAGTCCAAACAAATGGAAAACCCTTTCCATCATTGAATAATTATTATGCATTTCCTTTCTTTTCTTACAATCCAAACATGCACTACATGAAAAGTCCTATGAATTATTCCATTGTTGTCATCTCTTGAAAATGACAAGCCTTGATTCCACTTAGGTGGATGTTTGGTGGCTGTCAGTTGTAAATTTTTTGCCAATCTACCATTTAAAAGCCAATTCCAAATTACTAGGAGAATGTCAATGGTGATGAGAAAGGCCAAATGGTCAAGAAAAAACCAACATCTTTGGCATAACTAAAATGTGCTTCAAAATCCCCCTTTCCACCTTCAACAAATCTAGCAAACTTGATGCAGTGGAAAATGACCAACATTGGCTTTTTTTCCCTGGAAGGTATGCCCTAATATTTCTCTCCTTCTCTTTACTTGCATGCAGATAATTAGAGAAGGAGACCCCGTGCAACGAATGGTGTTCATCGTTCGGGGGCACATAGAGAGTAGCCAAAGCCTTAGCAAAGGCATGATCGCAACCTGCATGTTGGGCCCTGGGAACTTTCTAGGGGATGAGCTTTTCTCTTGGTGCCTTCGTCGGCCATTCCTCGACCGCCTTCCAGCCTCCTCTGCTACCTTTGTTTGTATAGAAGCCACAGAGGCCTTCGGCCTTGATGCGCAGCACCTCCGGTATATCACTGACCACTTCCGGTACAAATTTGCAAATGAAAGGCTGAAGAGAACGGCAAGATATTATTCATCACATTGGCGGACATGGGCAGCTGTGAACATACAGTTAGCTTGGCGTCGTTACAAAATGGGAACAAACAGTCATATGATTCAAGCATTGGGAAATGGCGACAGTGACCGTCGCCTTCGATTATATGCCGCCATGTTCATGTCATTCCGGCCGCAAGACCACCTAGATTGATGTTAGGGACGATGGTTGCTTATGATTTGCTTGAATTCAAACAAAAATATGTTTTCTACTAGTGGCAGAATTCAGAAGCCATGGAGATGTTTTCCCGCAGTGTGGGATGAGAGACTTGAAAATTGGAATAAATCATTTTTTCCATTCGAGAATAATATCTTTCTAATTCAATTTTTTCAACGATTGATAAAATATCTACAGCACATAAATGTTGCTGGTTGTACTCATAGTTCAATAACTACAAAACTCTTAACTCAACTTGATGTCTGGCCCCGTCAGGTTGACTCGAACACTGACAAGTCTTTACTTGTCCCTCCTCAATATTAATAATTAGATTAATATTATTTGTAAATTCTTAAAATATTCATGTATAGCTAAATTATAAAAATAATGGAAAATTATACGTAATAGATCATAACCTTTGGATGTCCCATGAAGTACAATCAAAATAATTTAATAGTTAAAATCAAAAGATCAACATTTTAAAATCCATTGATTAATCATCTAAAACATTTAAAATGTATTAGCCATCATAAAAACTACTTGATGGATGGTCTAAAAATTAAAATCAGTCCACTTTATTTTTCGTGTAACCAAATAAATCTCCTGTCGAGCATGTGGACTTCTTCTATTGCATCCTAGCTTGTACTGCATCCTAGCGCAATAAATCTTCTGTCAAGCATGTGTACTTCTAGTGCATTCTAGTGCACTGCCCAACTGCAACCGCATTGTAGTCGCTGTGTGACCCCACAGGGAAAGTCAAAGCCCAAGACACGAGGATCATGAAGTCACAACATGACCTTGAAATTGTGTCGGTTGTCTGACACAAAAACCACACTACATGGAAGTTTGTGGGTAATCATTAGTAATGCTTTCTGGCCATCTCCTTAGATTATTAGTCCGCTTGTATGTAATTGAGAATGCCAATATCCCAATTTCGAAAGCCTACTTAGCGGTAGGAAGTTTACTGAGAGTCATTATCCTGCATTATACGTCTGACTTACTTCTCACGGATGTAGCCAAGACCATAAGTGATCGGTTGTGCTCTTTCTCGTATAGCATCAAATCGTCATCAGAAAATGTAATAACGGACAAACAGTCGGCCACCTCTATCTTTTCAGATATGCCATTCCAACTTGTGCTGTCATCTTTTCCTGCTTCCGTGCTTTCCATCTCGGCGATCGAGTAATGCCTCTCTCACTCCATCATCTGTGAATGCATTAATTAAGGTTTGTCGGAAGCCCTTGGATAAGCCTAAAGCGTCATATATGCTTAACTGAGTAGGGATCCTTTTCAGGTGACTGGCAATATTATAAGTTACTCATAAAGCTAATGATATGTTGTTATATAATATTTCATCTTTCTGATTTCCTTCACCATACAAAGGTTCATTTTCTTGGGAGCTTTCCGAAGCTCCTCCTCATGATGTTGTAGGACCATGCTTTCTTTGAGGACTTGCTATCTTCTTTCCCGAGCATAACAGTTTTATAAGGTCATATTAAAATCTTCAAGGAATTGGCTGATCAACACCTTTATCAACTTCTAAAATGTCTCTGGCAACTCCACACCCCTTGGGAAAAACTCATGTTTGAGGATGATTGCTCGGATACATTCTTTTACCATAATTTCTTCTAATATGAGCAGCGAAAGGTAACAAGAATGTTTATTCTACCATTGTCAAATAAAATCTAGCACATTTTCTTTGGGATAGTAGACAATTTGTGATGTAGAGTGGGTCACGGACACTTTCATGACCAAGATGGACCAAAGAAGGCCCGATCAAAGGAGGAAGTTATCAAGACCATCAGAACCTTAAAACAAGCATATCTCGTAAATCAGAATGAGTTACTCGACTTACCATATATGATTTTGGGGTAGAACGAGCTACTTTAGCCAACCAACCCAGCTATGCTGGATTTCCCATGCTGAATTTGCGAGATTCCATCATATCGACGGTCAAATTCTATGTTTATTTCCGTCTGTACTATTTTTAGTAAGTTTTAGTTTGATTATAACTCTTCTTCTGCTGAGCTTTAGGAGTTGTGTCCAACATGAAAAGTGCTTAGAATAATTAGGAGAATAACATGGTTAAGCCACATTACAAATTTTAGGGACTTTTAGTTATAGTTTAATTCCTAAACATCTTCTAAGTCTTGGTATCCCTATTTAAAGGGTTGTAGACTCATTTATCAATCAATCACAAGTTTCTTTCATATATCTTAAAATTATTTCTATTTCTTTTCCTCGTGGATTCGAGAAGTCTCAGTGAGGAGTCCAAAGAAGCTCCATGGATTTAGAGTAGTTATCCATGAGGAAGACAGTGATCGACCTCACCACGTCCATCCCTATGTCAATTGGTATCAAAGCGAGGACTCTCCTCGGGCCGATGGCAAACAACAAAGGTATGAACCAAAATCTTATGGACGATAATACAGGGATTCGTTATATTTTGAAAAGAATTGAAGCTTTCCACTGAGAGAGTCAACTGACTATGCAAGGGCTACAGGCAACCCTCAACCGTCTTGTGGATGCGCTAATTCCGCCCCGAGCCCAAGGCGGTGCTCAACCGCCCGTAGTTGTTGTACGGCATAAACACGATTTTCGTAGAGCACTACTGGTGGTGAATCGTAGGAGTACACCAGATAATTCGAGTTTTAGTGACGATGACCTTAATGAAGGCTTTCCCTGACGACCATTCCATGGGAGCGATCGTTTAAATCGTGCTGAAAGAGACTATCGAGGTAAAGCCGAACTTCCTAGTTTTAACAGTTTATTATGAAGGTGCCCTGGTTTGTCAATTACCATGAGTGTTAAGTCAGCAAGACAAGTTAGCCCCATAGGAAGATTGTTCAAGTGTCTGCCTCAACAGGATGTGTGCCTGAACTCGTCAAAGGTAAACTTAGCCTCACATCCCATGTCTCAAAACACCAAGTATATAAGACCCTTAAAAGTGGATAGAACATCTTAGGGTTTAAGGTGAGAAAACTACTTTGCAAAATTAGAAAAATCTCTAAGTTTTCTGCCTTTATCGATTAATCGATAACATTTTCGATGAAATCGAACTCTACTATCAATGTCCTCGAAACAAGAAAGGGTTTTTCACTCCTTTACTATGCTGCCTAAGACATGACGAGGCTAACTATGTACTAGGGAATTCACGAAGGGATTTGCGAAAATCACTAGGGAGGACGATCGCTTGCGCACAAGGTCTTATGGTAAGGGTATTGCTGGCCGACCATTCAGCATAACGCTCGCAAGCTTGTCCAAAGTTGCAACAAATTTCAACAATTCACGGTCATTCCAAGACAGACACCCGAGGAACTAGCCCCTATGGCCGGTCGCGCAGTGGATGATGGACATCATTGGACCATTCCCTTTGGGGAAAGGCCAGACCAAGTTTGTCCTTATCGCGGTGGATTACTTCACCAAGTGGGCCGAAGTCGAACCATTGGTCAGGATAACCGAGCAAAAGATCACAGATTTTGTTTAGAAAAATATCATCTGCCGATTCGGGATACCTCGGATCATTGTTACTGACAACGGGAAGCAGTTCAACAACAAATAATACCGAGGGATGTGCGACAATCTCGGAATAAGGAATGTCTACTCGTCTCCCCATCATCCTCAGACAAATGGACAGGTCGAGGCAGTCAATAAGATCATTAAACAGCATCTCCGAACCAAACTTAACTAAGTTAAAGATGCGTGGGTTGAAGAACTTCCTAAAATATTATGGACTTACCGAACTACCACTCGAACAACCATGGGAGAGACTCCTTTCTCTCTTGCGTATAGATCAGAAGCCATCACTTCGGTCGAGATCGGAATGCCTTCTGCTCGAGTCAGTTCGTTTAACGAATGAGACAACGAAGAACTGTTGGCTCTCGGACTCGACCTCTTGGAAGAACAAAGGGAAAGAGCTCGGCTACGAATGGCAGCTCGGCAACAACAAGTATCTCGGTTCTACAATGCCCGAGTCAAGGTTAGACGATTCTGAGTTAGGGACATGGTCCTCCAAAAAATATTCCTAAACACAAAGGAAGTCGGTGTGGGCACACTAGGACCCAATTGGGAAGGACCCTACGTTGTCTCGAGCATCATCTGACATGGAACATATCAGTTAAAAGATCTAACTGGGCAATTACTCCCCCACCCATGGAATGCCGAGCACCTAAAAATCTACTATCCCTAGGTCAGCCGTCGAGCGATTGGTTAAATTCTATTATCAGACGAGTAAAGAATGGAAAGCATGTAAATTGAGTCAAATGAATGTAAAAATCAAATATATTCATTCATTAGTATGAGTTTTACATCAGATTACATTAGTTCCTACTTTGGAATTACATTGACAAAGTGACAAGGAAAAATGTAGAAAAGAGTCGGCTAAGATAAGAAACGTCCTCCCCGGTTGCTGATGCTCTCGAGCCCGACTCGAAGCCTGGTGTGTTTGAAGTACTTGAAGCTTTACGATCCAAAAACTTCAAGATTCACCAGGAGCTAACTCAGGAGGTAGCTTGGATTCAGTTGTTGCCGCCACTCGGAGCAACCACTGGCGCCGCCTCATGAGCAGCCTCGGAAGTAATCTCAAGATCAGCCGCTGCCGTACCAGAAGACCCAGTTGCCCCGGCATCTGGACCATCAGTCCCAGAGCCACTCTCGTCGAATCCTGAGAAATCAAGTTCAG
This sequence comes from Magnolia sinica, assembly GCF_029962835.1. Lineage (NCBI taxonomy): Eukaryota > Viridiplantae > Streptophyta > Magnoliopsida > Magnoliales > Magnoliaceae > Magnolia > Magnolia sinica. The sequence continues at coordinate 27,750,855 of NC_080588.1, forward strand.
AGAAGGATAGCTTCATCAGGTCCATGCACTTGGCATAGCCATCCTGATACAAGTGGTCCCGCTCGTCCAAATACTCAAGGGATTCAAGATAGGCCTCTATGACCTGGACCTTGGCATGGGCAAGGGCAGCCATAGTCTTGGTCCTAAGCTGAGCCAACTTCTCTTCAGAGGAGACATAGGCCTGGTGATTCTTCTGACTTTCCTCATAGGGCTCTTTCAATTGCGAGGCCAAATGAGCACTCTCGATGGTGGCCCTCTTAAGGGCCTACCTGGCAACCCCTAAGTTGTCGGTCATTATGTTGAGCCGAGTCACAGTAGCAGGCAGTTGTGCTTCCACCTCCTCAGCCTGTTTCTGGGCATCGGCCAGATCCAAGCAAGCCTTGAGCACACAAGGGGCAAACTGCAAAAGGAAAACAAAAGATCAGCCATGCTTGAGAAAACCGACAAAGCAAGCGCAAAGTTCAGTTCCTACCTTGAGAAGCATCTTCGCCATATGGGAGAGAGTCGGCCTTTAGGGAGCTTCGAAGAGGGCAGCGAAGTCCTTTTCGCTCCCATGGGAGATCGCCTAGGGGAACATGTCCTTAACAGCCCATTGGAAGATCGACGTCTCCTGTTGAGTCATCTCCCCTCCTAAGGGCTCCTCCCTACTCCGCTCCTCCCTCTGTTTCGGAATCGGCTCCACAACAGGTCCCGGCTCGCCCCTTGAGACTTAGGAGCCACCGCGTCTGCCGCTCCCGCCCCTTTACCCGAGTCAGGAACAATCACGGTCCGGACGGCTAGGGCAGTTTGCCCCTTAGTCTTTGAAACCGTCTTTGGCCTCTTCGAAGGTCGAGGCTCTGACCTTAGATTGACCTTCATTTTAGAAGACGGACGGAGGAAGGGACGAGCCTCAGCCATCTCTGTATCAACCACAAGACAAGTCAAATAAGAATTGAAGGGAATAAAGAAGGGCGGCCAGAAAGTACCTGTTAAGGCCGAGTCCAAACCCAATTAAAAAAGATGCTCTGGTTGAAGAAGCCTCTTCCAAGACCTTCACTCCGGACTCAGCACCTTTAGATCTTTGATCCGAGGTAGAGCGCCAACTCCAAGACTGGGCCTTCGCCCGGGAATATCTGCGAAACATACACAGTCAAACTTAAAGACTTAGAAATATGGGGAGGTGAAGAAAAGCGCGCTCGCAAAGTCACTTGCTTGGGAGAAAACCCGAGGAACGTGAGAGTCGATGGGCCCAGTCTCGACAGTCTCCCAACGACCACACGCCCAAAACCACTTATCTCTCCAATGCTTGTTGGAAGTAGGAGGGTCGGTTATCAAAGACCCACCCTTATTTTGCCAAGCACATAAAAAAAATTAGTTGGGTTGCTGCAGGTTCGGCCGTACTTGGTACAGATAGAGAAACTCATCGACGGTCAGTGAGGGCTACTCCATCTCAGCCCATAACACTGCGCATCTAAACTAGTCCCTCCACCCATTCGGAACCATCTACCCAGGCGCTATTCGAAGTCAGGAAAGAAAATATCGAGCTATCCCCTGAAGAGGCAGACGCAAGCCGCACTACAAAGCGACCTGAAAAATCACAACCATCCCGGCAGGACGACCGTCCGGTAGTTCATTAGGGAGAGGGAGGCGAAGAATGACCAAGTCCGGAACACGGTACCTGGCCCTGATCTTGTCCAATTCTGCCTCGGTTAGAACCGAGGGAACGAGACCCTTCTGCTCATCCTTAGCCTCTATTCCCTTGGCTGTTGATTCAGCAACACTTTTCGATTTTCAGGCAGCGACTGACTCACTAACTCTAGTCGTCTCACCCTCTTCCTCCTATGCTTCCTCCTCAGGAGGATTGGGCCTTCCAAAGGCAGTCAATAACACCCCTCTGTGAGATGAACCTGCTGGAACTGGGCGCTCCGCTGAAGATCCTGCCATCCTTTTGGAGTGCTGGAAAGTAATATTGGCATCCACAACCATCTCCGCCAACAACGAAGGAGATTCCGAAACGTCCCAAAGACGTCTCACTTCACCTTTGTCACCGGAAGCTCCCTCCTGGGAGCTCAAAGGTCCTTGCATTATCACTACAACTAAAAATAAAAGGGAGGGAGAGAGTTAAAAAACTCACCGGAGACAGCAGGAGTGGCTGAAGAAAAGACGGAATGTGGGAGCAGGAGTCAGAAACTATAAGTGCTATGGTTTTATGCTCGTTTATTGTCAAATTTTATGGTGCCAAAACATTAATCTATGTCTTATATAGCTCATTGGTATATATGATCAAGACATTGCATCACCTTTCTAAACACTTTGCTTCAAGTCAAGAATGAAAAACTACTTCAAACATTTCAAGAACTGCAACTACAAGTTACAACGAAAGAAGTGATCTTCTTTAAAGACTCAAGTTAGTGTACAACGTAAGATGAAGTGTAATTCAAGCTCTAGAAGATCTCAAGCTCAATGTTACATCAAGTAGAGAGATCTCAAGCTTTACAATCTTCAAAGGTCAACTATCATCTGAAGAAATGAAGTCTCAATGTTCATACCTCACTTTCAAAGTATGATTGACCTTAGATTGACCTTAGGGTAGGTCATTTTATATACATAATTTAAATTGAAATACTTTACATGTATTTGGACTGTTTTAAGATTGTCCTGAACTCTGTTCGACTAGTTCTAGCTCTGGCTCGACCAGTCCAAGAAATTCCTAGACCAGTCATAAGTTGTTGCAATTTTTCAAAATTTTTTGGTTAAGCTATGACCAGTCCTGGAGACTGCTCGACCGGTCGTAGGAACAGTGACAACTCGTTTCAGAACTAGTCGTGCACCTTCGACTCAAACTCCAGCGACTAAATCTAGTGCCTCACAACTAATCGTAGGATGCTCACGACCAGCCGTGGAGGGCTCACGACCGGTTGTGGACACCCTACGACCAGTCGTGAAACGGTTTTATCCGATCGCGCTTAAAATTTTAAAAATCTGTTCAGTCTACGACCAGTCATAGATGTGATTTCTACAACTATAAATAGGACACAAATTTCAGAGTTTCATATCGAATTTCAAGTAAAATTAAGGCATCACTCTGAGATAAGTTTGTGTTCATTTTTAAGCTACATTGTGCATATTTAATATTATCTTTTGTTAACTTTATTAATTTGATTTTGTTTCTATATTCCAATCTGAATTGAAAAGAGGAAGTGTTATATTCCTTCTTCTTGGAATAAATCAAATATAGCTAGCCCAACTGGTTTAATTTAAAATCAATTAGAACTTAGAACCATTTCAAAGTGAGTATTGGACATTGAACTTCCACATTCGAACTTCTACTCTGATTGGTTCTTCCGGGCTGCTACAAAAGGAGAAATTCAGGTATTTTACTGTATTGTAAATTTTCTTTATTTTGGTTTTTGTTTGAGATTAAGCTAGAAAAATCTCAATCTATTGGTTATCTGAGGAGAGCCAGGAAAACTCAGAAGTAGAGTTTTTGAATTGTGTGAGCCCATTGAAAGACACAATTGTGAAGGTTTTAGGTGAACCTATGAAACCTATTTTCATAGTGAACGCTGATATCTCCTGTGTGAGGATATTAGGAGTGGAGTAACAATCTGTGTGGCTGTTGTTTAACAGTTGGTGAACACATAGGCGAACCACTATAATTCTTTGTGTATTGTGATTTGAATGTTTTCTTAATTTCTATATCATTTATCATTTAAAATTGTGGGATGTATGTGTGGATGTGAATGTTGTAATATTTACGTTTCAAGCACTGTGGGGAATGTTGTAATAGTTTAGATTTCAATTCTTGCTATTTCCTTTCTGTTCCTTTATAGTTTTAGCTTTTAATTCTCTAATTGTTCTAGTAAGGTTGTCTTGCCATAAACCCTTGGTTTTTATGGTGAAAGGTTGTCCTTAGAACAACTACATTTTGTGATTGCTTTACATTCTGTATTGTAAATTATTATCTTTCCTTTTATTGGCTATCTTATTGTTTTATTCCGCTATTATTATTTTAAATTTGGCATAGTCCTATTCACCCCCCGTTTAGGACATATAGCTAGGCCTTTTCAAGTGATATCAAAGCCTAATAGCTCGTTCTAATTCTTTATATTTGGATTTATTTCCTAAGTTAATCGATCTAAGTTATTGATAAGATGTCAAATTTTGATAGCCTCTCAGTCACTAGGCCTCCACCATTTAATGACTCCAATTATGCTTATTGGAAAGCCAGGATGAGGATTTTCCTTAAATCTATGGATGAGAGCATGTGGCAAGCCACAGTGACTGAATGGGACCCCCTACCACTGAAGTAACTGGTATTGATGGTTCAAAATCAATAAAAGTTTCACCATATTTCACTTGGACCACAGTTCAAAAAAGTGAGAGTAGTGCCAATGCAAAAGCACTAAATGCAATCACTTGCGCACTATCACCGGATGAATTCAAAAAAATTATATCCTTTGATATTGCAAAGCAAGCTTGAGATATTTTAGAAATGACACACGAGGGTACTTCAATTGTCAAGAAATCTAAAGTCCAACTCCTCACAACCAAATTTGAGGAAATTCATATGGAAGAAAATGAAATGTTTATGGACTTTTAAACAAGATTAAATGACATTATAAACTCTATGTGGTGTCTTGGCGATAAAATCCTAGAAAGTAATGTATGTGCAAAAATACTACGCTCACTTCCTGAACGGTTCAATTCTAAGGTAACCGCGTTCCAGGAACTTCATGATACGGACAATATGAGGGTAGAAGAACTAGTTGGTTCTTTACAAACATATGAGTTAAACTTTAAAGCTCGTAAAGGTAAATCTATCACTCTTAAATCTTCTAAATGTATTTCTCAAGAAAATTCTGAAGACGATATGGCTCTTTTAGCGAAAAAGTTTTACAAGATTTTCAAGAGTAAAAAAGAGGGTTGACTTTCAAAAATTAAATGATAAGAAAAGATCTAAAACCAGAACTTGAAAATCTTTAAAAGATAGTCAATGTTACAACTGCCAAGAATATGGGCATTTAACAAACAAGTGTCCTAAAAAGGACAAACCCAAAAAGAAGAGTATGTTGGCTACTTGGGATGAATCCTCTGATTCTAAAGCCTCTTTCAAATCAGAAGATTTTGAAACCAAGTCGGGCAGTGAAGTTAAAGCCCTTATGACTCTAGTCAAATTCACTTTTTCAGATAATGATGATTTAACAAGTGAAGAAAATCTGAACAGTGATTGTGAAAATGAAGAAGATCTTCAAGATGCTTACAATGCCCTATACAAGGAAAGTTGTAAAATTGCTATAAAACTAAAACTTCAAAAAGAAAAGTTTTTAAAACTTAAAGAAAATTTTGAATCACTTGTTTTAGAAAAATCCCACATTTCAGATTGTTTTGAAAAATCAAAATGTGATTTAGAGTTCAAAACTTCCCTGATTGAAAACCTAAAATCTGAAAATGAAAAACTTAAACTTAAAGTCTCTTCACTTTTGAGTTTAAAGGATACATGGAGATATGCCCAAGGTGATCCAAAGTTAGAAAAACTTTTGTCTGGATCAAGAAAATGTGGCGACCGATCTGGTTTGGGCTACGATAAAAGTGTTCCTCCTAAACAGAATAATACTTTTCCTAAGTTTGTGAAAGGAGAATCTTCAAACTCAAAAGGAAATAGTTCAAATCAAAGGTTTTTTAAAAATGTTAAAACTTTTCAATCTTTCATACCTAAAAGTAATTATATCAACTATAAAAATCAGAATCAAAACCCTTTGGCTAAAAAGATAGTTGATTTGCTTAAAGAGCTCTTAAAATCTAACTCAGTGGAACATTTCTACAATAATTACAAATACAAGAAGACCAACTATACTCCTAAACCCAAAATAGTTATGAAATGGGTTCCTAAGGTTACTTGCTTGGTTGTTCACATGACTTTCCAAACTTCAAGCCATTCAAAGTGGTACTTAGACAGTGATGTGTAAGGCATATGACTGGTGATAAAGGTCTATTCACCAATCTCAAAGACATGGCTGATGGTTCAGTCACATTCGGTGATGGCAACAACTGCAGGATTATTGGCCAAGGTACGGTTCAACTTTCTAACCTCCCCTTATTTGGGAATGTTTTGTACGTTGAAGGGTTAAAACATAACTTGTTAAGCATTTCTCAATTATTTGATAAAAATCATAGTGTTAAATTTTCTAACCTAGGGTGTAAAATTTTAAACAAAAATGATTCAGTAATATTAACTGGTCGTAGAACGTCTGAAAACTGCTTCATCGTAAGTGATTCTAGCTCATCTAATCAATTGTGTTACATGATCCATACCGATGAGACTGAATTATGGCATAAACGCCTTGGGCATGTACACTACCGTAATCTATATAGATTGAGCAAAACAGAACTAATAAGAAGTCTACCTAAAATACAGAAAGTAGAGAAAATATGTGGAAAATGCCAGATTGGCAAACAAACTAGGAGTGCTCACAAAAAGGTGAACTCCAATGTCACATCAAAACCACTCGAGCTTCTCCATATGGATCTAATAGGACTAACCAGGACGGAGAGTTGAGGTGGCAAAAAATATATACTGGTAATCGTAGATGATTATACCAGATTCACTTGGGTAGCTTTCTTAAGGGATAAATCAGAAACCCTTGATGAAGTAAAAATGATTCTCAAACGGATCCAAACTGAAAAAGGTTCTCATGCTAATAAGATCCGTAGTGATCATGAGTCAGAATTTAAAAATAGCAGTTTTGAGAAGTTCTGTAATGATCAGGGGATATTACATGAATTCTCTGCACCTAAAACTCCACAACAAAATGGAATTGTAAAAAGAAAAAATAGAGTGCTTCAAGAAATGGCTAATGTAATGTTAAATAGTATGAAGCTATCTAAAAATTTTTAGGCTGAAGTCATAAATACTACCTGCTATATAATCAACCGGGTTTATACTAGTAAATCTAATAATAAAACGGCTTATGAAATGTGGTTCGATAAGAAGCCTACTGTCAAATACTTTCGAGTTTTTGGCAGTAAGTGTTATATTTTACGTGACCGTGAAAATCTAGGAAAGTTTGACACTAAAAGTGATGAAGGAATCTTTTTAGGATATTCTTTAAACAGTCACGCATATCGTGTACTGAATAAAAGGACCGGTGTTATTCAAGAATCTATTAATGTAGTCATAGACGATCACTTGAATACACCTGCCCCAAGTTCAGATAATGATGAAGTTCTTTTAATTGACAAACCAGATATTTCATCAAATCAAACTGACTCTGAACTAAGGACTGTTAAAGATCATCCAACCACTCAGATTCTTGGAAACTCTCTCACTGGTGTACGCACTCATAGACAACTAGAAGATATATGCAATTACATATGTTTTACATCCTAGATTGAACCAGCAAACGTAAAAGAAGTTCTTACTGACGAAAACTGGATTGTTGCGATGCAAGAAGAGCTTATCCAATTTGTGAGAAATGATGTTTGGTATGTTGTTCCTAGGCCTAAAGATAAACATATTATTGGAACAAAGTGGATTTTCAAAAATAAGTCTGATGAACTTGGTAATATAATTCGCAACAACGCTAGAGTGGTTGTACAAGGGTACACTTAAATTGAGGGTATTGATTATGATGAAACATTTGCCCCAGTAGCTCGTCTTGAGTCAATCAGACTATTTATATCCATTGCTTGCTTTAAAAATTTTAAAATTTATCAAATGGATGTGAAGAGTGCCTTCTTAAATGGTGATCTGCATGAAGAAATATATGTTGAACAACCAATGAGTTTTGAAGACCCTAAGGACACTGATCATGTCTATCGCCTTAAAAAGGCTCTCTACGGCTTAAAACAAGCTCCCAGAGCATGGTACGAGAAATTGACTAAGTTTTTACTAAGTCATGATTTTCAAATGGGAAGTGTAGATAAGACTCTCTTTGTTAAGAAACTTAATGATCACATCATAATAGTGCAGATCTACGTTGATAATATTATTTATGGATCTACTTGTTCTAACATGACTGTTGAGTTTGCAAATTTAATGAAATCTAAGTTTGAAATGAGCATGGTTGGGGAATTGAATTATTTCCTACGATTGCAAGTGAAACAACAATCTGATGGCATTTTTATTTCTCAAACCAAATATACTCTGAACTTAATCAAAAAGTTTGGATTTGAGAACGGTAAGAATTTTGATACTCCTATGAGTACAACTCTAAGACTCTCAAAGGACTCTATAGGTAATAATGTGGATCCTAAATTATATCGTAGTATGATTGGTAGTTTACTTTATTTAACTGCTAGTAGACTTGATATTGCTTTAAGTGTTGGTATTTACGCTAGATATCAGTCTGATCCTAAAGAGTTACATTTAACAGCTGTTAAGAGAATTATGCGATATGTCGCAAGTACTGCTAAATTGAGTCTCTAGTATCCATATGATACTAGTGTTCAATTGGCTAGGGACTCAGATGCTGATTGGGCTGGTAATGTTGATGACAGAAAATCAACCAGTGGTGGTTGTTTCTATATTAGAAATTGTTTGGTTTCTTGGTTTAGCAAGAAACAAAGTTCTATATCACTTTCAACTACTGAGGCTGAAATACATCGCAGCAGGAAATGCATATACTCAACTTATTTGGATGAATCGTATGTTAAGCGATTTTGGAATTGCACAAGAATCAATGATATTATATTGTGATAATTCCAGTGCTATAAATATTTCAAAAAACCCAATCTAGCATTCACGTACCAAGCACATTGACATTAGGTATCATTACATTCGTGAATTAGTGGAAGAAAAGCTGATATCTTTGGAATACATTCCTACCGAGACTCAACTTGCTGACATTTTCACTAAACCGCTCGACAAAAGGAGGTTTAATAAATTAAAACTTGATCTTGGTATGTGCAATCTAAATTGAATATTCATGCTTATTTGTATCATAATGTACATATATTTGATAATTTATTAATTTAAATTTCAAATTTTTATGAAAATTGCATGTTTATGTTGATACACAACCAGTCGAGGGTGTGCTCGACCAGTCGTGATACGACCAGTCCAGGACGGTCCAAGACCGGTCGTGGAGCGCGCTGATCTCTTTAATTTGGGGAAAACCATCATCTTCATCATTTCTTCTTTTCTCTCCAACAAGCCGTGGCACGACTAGTCGAACCCTACTGTTTGATTCGTCAAGGTTAATGCATTTTTTCAGTCAATCTTGTAGATTCATGTTCTATTCTCTTAATTTTTGTCATTGGAGTACTTGATTTCAAGCTTTGTTAAGATTTTGGAGTTTTTCTTCTCCATTTGCTGATCTAGAAAAACTCATCTCTACTTCCTTTGTGATTTCTTGTTGCTTTGAGTAAATGGATGCTAGAGGGAAAAAGAAAACATCCTGTGGTCCATCTTCTTCTCAATCAACTCTTATTACTCAGCGCTATCTTCGGTCACTCGAAGATGATCCCTCATATGTGCGAGATTTGCGATTGCGCAATGTTATTATTAAACGACCTGTTGATCTTGACCACATTTCTCCTTTTAGTATTCTTCCTCTTCTCCAAGCTGCAGAATGGGTTAACATCTTACATTGGGGTGGACCTGCATACCAATCTATTGCACAGGATATGTTTACATGTATCTCTGAATTTTCATCTAAGAATTTAACATTTAAAATTGATGTTAGAGAAGGTCTATTTGATGTAGACCGCCATCTGATTTCGGGTCTTATGGACATACCTGTCAACGATGAGGATATTCCTATCATACTTTAGCTGAAAAATCCTCAGAATCGGAAAAACGCATGCTCATTAGAGATCTATGTAATATGAATGTACAATTGACTCATAAAGGGAATGCGCTCCCCTCAAAGTATTTGTTACCCAGATACAAAGTTCTCCACAAAATCTTTATTTCAAATCTGTATCCTCGTTCAAGTAATAAAACTGAACTGACTTCGTTTATGGTTCGGGTTTTACATTCTGTTATCTCTGATACTAAAGTTTGTCTTTCTTCATTGATATGTCATTCCGTCATTCAGTTTCGTCTCCATTTAAGTCATAGTGATATTCCATTTGCCTATCTTATGACTGTGTTAGCTAATCACATGTTAGTTGTTATGCCAGTTGAAGAGGCTCCTATCCATCATCTTATTTTTAACAATTCGAATATTAACAAGATGGAGTTGGAATTGGCTCTTGGACAAGTGGATGTTGATGTTGGAGGAGCTGAAGCAGGGAATGAAGATGAAGCTGGTGATCCTCCTGATGATATTAATATGGATGATATCTTTGATGAACTTAAATCTGATTCTACTAATGATCCTGACTATGAGTTATCTGATTTTGATGCTCGTCTTCGTGCTCTTAAGGAGAAGGTTAAGAATATGAATGTGGCTCATGATCTTCGGTTTAAATATATGCGCAAGTATCTTAAGTGCTTAAACAAGGGCCTTCATCAACTTGATCCTACCATACCTGCTCCTTCATCTGGATCTAATTAAGTATTCTATCCTTCGGTCTGTATTAACTCTAATACTATTTTACCTTTGTTGGTGTGTGAACTTTGTTTTTACTTAAGTTTGGTTTACTGACCTATGTTTCTGGAATTTGAACTGGTTAATGGTTTGTGGACTTTAATTTGTTAAATCTTGACTAGTTAATCCTTTTCTTACTCCTGTTTATTATCCTTTTTCATTTCTTTTTTTGCTTCCTTTGTCATATTGTGACCAAAAGGGGGAGAAGATTTCAAGTAGTTTGGATTGATTAGAATAGATATGGTGGATTAATTGGAATGGATATGGATTGAAGGGTAGTAACATTAATTTTTACGATATATATGTGTGTGCTACTCAGGGGGAGTAAATAAGTAAGGAAGAATTTGTGCTAGTTAATGACAACTGATATATGATTCTCTAACCAGGCTGTAACTGGTTCTCTTATATATGTTTTTTCTTTTATAACTTGTGCATTTTTTTTATATATTCATATTGGTTATATTATTATTGAGTGTATTTTGTCACAAATTTGACAAAGGGAGAGATTGTAAGTACTATAGTTTTATGCTCCTTTGGTTGTCAAATTTTGTGGTGCCAAAACATCAATCTATATCTTTTGTAGCTATATATGATCAAGATATTGCATCACCACTCTAAACACTTTGCTTCAAGTCAAGAACGAAGAACTACTTCAAACCATTTCAAGAAATGTAAGTACAAGCTACAACAAAAGAAGTGATTTTGTTCAAAGACTCAAGTTAGTGTACAACGCAAGATGAAGTGTAATTCAAGCTCTAGAAGATCTCAAGCTCAATGTTACATCAAGTAGAGAGATCTCAAGCTTCACAATCTTCAAAGGTCAACTATCATTTGAAGAAATGAAGTCTCAGTGTTCATATCTCACTTTCAAGGTATGATTGACCTTAGATTGACCTTAGGGTAAGTCATTTTGTATACATAATTCAAATTGAATTACTTTACATGTATTTGGACAGTTCTAAGACTAGTCCTGAACTCTGTTCAACTGGTCCTAGCTCTATCTCGACCAGTCCAAGAAATTCCTAGACCAGTCCTAAGTTGTTGCAAATTTTTAAAATGTTTTGGTTGAGGTACGACCAGTCCGGGAGACTGCTCGACCGGTCGTAGGAACAGTAACGACTCCAACCTAGACCAGTCATGGAGATACAACTCAAACTACAACAACCAAATCAAATTTCACTGAAATTGTTGATCAATATTGTATGCCCAATATCTTTCTCATATGTAGTGTAAGCCCCGTATCCTAGACTGTACCGTTCCATAGACGTCCACGGTCTTCCCGGTCGAATTTCGGCAACCTTCGACCCTTATCCGATGTTTGCGCGTGACCCTGAGATGCACACCGTTAACCCTAGTTGACTCAACCTAAGATGTGTACCCTAGCAACCGCGCCATCGCCGCGGTTCCAATACCACGACTCCCGCGCTGATTCGATACTCTGGCCAGGAGATGCGGGCCAGCGATCGGTGCAAGGAAAACGCCGCGCGTGCAAATTACGAGAGAATCTCTACGAGATGTCACATCAATCCATCAATCTCATCATGTCAAGTACACATCACCTTTCACCCATTCCCAAGCAACCACAAAAGTCAAAAAGTTCTTACAAAGCCCATACTTTTCTTACACCATTTGCCACAAAAGTCAAAAAGTCCCTTACACCCATCACTCACCACATCCATCACTCCATCACCCATCACTCTCTCTCTCCCTTTACAATTCTCTCTCCCCTTCATTTTTTCAATTCACTTTCCCAAGCAAGAGAGCACCATACATATGAGCCTCTTCAAGCTTTCCCAAGCAACAAAGGTGGCCCACTTTCCTACCCCTTCATCTCCCATCTCAACCATCTAAACCTCATCTCCTCCGTTGGAATCGAAGCTAAGGAGCTAAGGAAGCCAAGGGAGCAAGAAGATCAAGCGGTGGGTGCTTTGATAGAGTAGTTTTAATGTTTTTAAGATGGGCCAAGTGAGGCCAACCGACCAATGGTTTGGATCTCACTTGGGACCCTAAGATGTGGCCGATGGCCCACTTTGATCATCATGATTATTCTATGATGGGGCCATTTTCCATGGACCCTATTATGATGTTTATTTTTCTTGTATACCTAGGGTCATCTAGACCATCTATTTTAGTAGAGAAGGGATCTCCACTGTTAGATTTTGATTTAATAGGCCCATGTGTAATGAGACCCACTTGATGTATGATTGGTTGCAAGGGAGGGCCCATAGTGTCGGGGTCCCTCCATCACGCGTGTCCCACTCTCTATCCCTCTCTCTCCCTCTCTATTTCATTTTCTTTTATAAGATCATGATATGGTTGTGTGGCCCACTTGAATGGACCCCACCATGAGGCATGTATTCTATCCAAACCATCTACAAGTGGGGCCCACTTTGTGTGTGTTGTATCTACACCATCCTCCATGAGGTGGCCCACCTAAGCAAGGCCCACCTCTAACATATTTGTTACGTGCCATGTCCAGGGCCCAGGGACGCTGGACGTGGTTTGGAAAACACAAATATCAGCTTGTTTCCAAGCTTATGGGTGGCCCACTCATGTAGGCCCCACCTTGATGCATGTGTTCAATCCATGCTGTCCATCCTCTTCCTCAGACTATTTTAGGCGTTGAGCCGAAAAATGAGGTTGATCCGAGTATCTGGTGGCATAGCATTAAAAACGGTGATTTTCACCTTTCAAATTTGCTTAAAATTTCTTACGCGCCAAGACATGTCCAATATTGGGCTCGATGGACTTGTCATAGTCTGTAGAGACTAATGGCTGGGGTGAATTTACTTAACGTGGGGCCCACATATGAAATACCGTGAAAAATAAAAAAAATAAAAAAATAAAATAGATGCAGCCGCAGCTGCGCTGCCTGCGCACAACGAACGGGCGGACAGGCAGCAGCCCACGGGCCCAGTTGTGGGCCCCACCATGATGTATATCTGTCATCTAACCCGTTCATTGGGTGGGCCACTCCCAGCAGTGGGCCCCCTCCAAATTTCAGCCACATCCGAATCTCAGGTGGCCCACACGATAAGAAACAATGGGATTGAGTGGCTGCCATTGAAACTCTTCTGGGTCCTCCCTCTCAGCGGATTGGATGAAAATTTAACATTTCGGTGGGCCCCACATGGGGCTACACTTGATTGATAATTTTATTATATTTTATTATATATATATATGGTATATATTATATATAGTATATATTATATTATATATATTATATATGGTATATATCACTGTCCAGGCTGTCTAGGGTGGGCTTTTATGGGACCCACCATGATGCATGTGTTTCATCCAAACCGTCCAATCATTTTGGAAATTATTTTAAGGCCATGTGTTGGAGCCCATCTTGGTGTATTTGTGGGCTGTCCATTGAGGCCCACCTTGATATGTATATTCGAGGCCCATATTATGAGGCCCATTGTGATGTATTTTAAGGCCCATGGGCTATGGCCCATTGCAATGTACGTAAGGCTCGTTGGTGAGGCCCATTAATGCGGTCCATTTGACGAATGTAAGGCCCACGTGATACGGCCCATTTGATATATTGAAGGCCCAATGGGATGTACCTAAGGTCCATTGCAATGTGTGATCCCAACATGGTTTATGTAATGATGTTTACGATGGGGTATGCCTTGGGAGTAATGTTGGTTTGACGTCCACATTGCAAGTATAGTGTTGGTTAAATGACCACATTATGACTCTCCCTAGGGCCCATTGATAGGCCCGTACATGTAATGTGTATGCCGTCTAAACCCATCTTCGTTATGAACTGCATCCATTACCATATAACATGTTTAGTATAGTTCCATGATTCATGATCATACGCATCATATGTATGCTTGATATGAGAAGTGACTGATCATAGCATATGCCTTTGGGTAGATTGTTTATGGGCTCCCGAATGAGCGGTGTTGCCCTACATGAGTGCATGATACGCGTAAGATTGCTGCATGACTAGATAGTGTGATTCATGTATTCGCATTGTGTGATATGGTACTGTACGCCCTAGCGACATCAAGGTCGTAGCCTCCACATGTGTATCGTGGTTGGTAGGATAGGATACCAAAAATCTTATTCTATATGGGGTGCTATAGATATCCCTGGGTGAAAGTCCCTAAACCCTTATGGTACCAAGAGGTTGCTCCAACGTCTAAACCGAGTGGGTGCATGAGTGCCGAGTGCCGATTATCAAACGGTCGCGCTTCCCATTGTATCGTGGTTGGTTGGAAGGGGGTGCGGCCTTACCTACCCGAGAAGAGGGGGCAAAGCTAGGCTGAGTCTGACCAGCTCGAGGAATGGGTCTGCTATTGACAAGCCGAGCCCGATATTGACAGGCGGATAGTGAGGTCTCTTCCACTCACCTTATTGCACGTGACGGGACGGCAATCTGGTTGGAGTGTACTAGAGCCCAGTAATATTTCAGAGTTGAGCTGTATTGATATATGGACTTAGATGAGGATTTGCATACTTAAGTTACATTTCGCACCGCATGACCTTGTTATGGCCGGCATCATTCATGCCTTACATCGCATAGCCTTGGTACGGCTAACGGCATTCATGGATTCATCAGCATATTCCACATCATTCTGATACTGCATAATTGTAATACTATCTTACGCACACACTTACACCACCCTCTAAGCTTTCCATAAGCTTATGCATGACTGTTGCGTGCAGGTGACGTTGGAGCGCAGCAGCGCTGAGGCAGGAGTGCTTTGCAGATCATCTTGGAGCTTTTTGTTTATTATCATTGTATTTCCCTTTATACTCATTGTACTTTTAAAGTTTTTGATCATAATATAAATGTGATGGAGTTTTTGGTTGTTGTTTGTAGGTTATGCCTTTGGTTATGCTTATTACGAATCAAACTGGTGTTGAAAATTCTCCTCGTAGCATCCCAAGATCGGAACCTGGCGAATGGGCACTAGGAGGCGAGAATGGGGTTCTACGGAGGCTGTCGGCGCCGAATTCGGCGATCGGGAATTTTGTGAGCCCGGTTTCTGAGTTTGGGGCGTGACAGTGGAGGGCTCACGACTGGTTGTGGACACCCTATGACTAGTCGTGAAACGGTTTTATCCGATTGCGCTTAAAATTTCAAAAATCTGTTTGGTCAGACCAGTCGTAGTGTGTCCTTAGGACCAGTAGTAAATGCGATTTCTGCAACTATAAATAGAACACGAATTTCAGAGTTTCATATCGAATTTCAAGTAAAATCAAGGCATCACTCTGAGATAAGTTTGCATTCATTTTTAAGCTACATTATGCATATTTAATATTCTCTTTTGTTAGCTTTATTAATTTGATTTTGTTTCTATATTCCAATCTGAATTGAAAAGAGGAATTGTTATATTCCGTCTTCTTGGAATCAAAATCAAATATAGCTAGCCCAACTGGTTTAATTTAAAATCAATTAAAGCCTAGAATCATTTCAAAGTGAGTATTAGAGATTGAACTTCCACATTCAAACTTCTACTCTGATTAGTTCTTCTGGGCTGCTACAAAAGGAGAAATTCAGGTATTTTACTGTATTGTAAATTTCCTTCATTTTGGTTTTCGTTTGAGATTAAGCCAGAAAAATCTCAATCTATTGGTTATCTGAGGAAAGCCAAGAAAACTCAGAAGTGGGGTTTTTGAATTGTGTAAGCCCATTGAAAGACACAATTGTGAAGGTTTTAGGTGAACCTGTGAAACCTATTTTCATAGTGAACACTGATATCCCCTGTGTGAGGATATTAAAAGTACAGTAGCAATCTGTGTGACTATTGTTTAACAGTTGGTGAGCACACAGGCGAACCACTATAATTCTTTGTGTATTGTGGTTTGAATGTTTGCTTAATATCTATATCATTTATCATTCAAAATTGTGGGATGTATGTGTGGATGTGAATGTTGTAATATTTACGTTTCAAGCACTGTGGGGAATGTTGTAATAGTTTAGATTTCAATTCTTGTTATTTCCTTTCTGTTCTTTTACAGTTTTAGCTTTCAATTCTCTAATTGTTCTAGTAATGTTGTCCTGCCATAAACCCTTGGTTTTTATGGTGAAAGGTTGTCCTTAGAACAACTAGATTTTGTGATTGCTTTACATTCTGTATTGTGAATTATTATCTTTTCTTTTCTTGACTATCTTATTGTTTTATTCCGTTGTTATTATTTTAAACTTGGCATAGTCCTATTGATCCCCCCTCTAGGACATATAGCTAGGCCTTTTAAGAAACGGAGGGACAAAAATGAAGGAGACAATGGAAAACAGTGGAAAACGCACAAAAATGAGAACCCAGCGTCCCGCTCCCCCTTTTATAGCCTTGCCACGTAGTAAGGGCATTTAAGGAGGAGTCAAATCGACGTCTGCTTCGACTCCCCCGCTCGTGCGACGTTTCGGGCGACTTGAGTACTTTTTCTCCATGTGTTTGGCTCTCATAAGACGAAAAGACGTATTGGCGGCTTCCCGCTCATGCTGCCTCGATTAACGAATTGGCACATGTTCTGGACAATATAAGACGCCTCGACATCTACACTAGCCGCCAAGCTAACAATAAATGCTCCATCATAAAGTCAGTCCCAGCTCAAGCTGACTCAACAACTCTCTACTCCTTTACATCAACTAACTTGATGCAAGGAGTAAGGGGGGCTTACTATTGAGGAAAATAGTACAAGTTTAGAGACTCGGCTATGAAATGGACCAACTCTACTGACACGGCCCGGGCATCCGAGGCAATAAGTCTGACCGAGGCACGCATGCCCAGAGTTTAAAGGAGAGACTTAGCTCAGATTTCAAGGAACCAATCCGAACTGAGGCTTACAAAGTCCTAAGCCATAAGGCAAGGAATCTTTGAGGTACACGAAGTTGGCTTGACAAACGAGGCAGCAACATCCAAATAGGCCAACTAAGGCCCAATGCTTGGAAGCCACAAGACTGGTCATAAAACCGACCCATCTTTAGGTTGGTTACAGAGTCAGCTATTAGACTAGGAAGACGCGCTGATTATGGATTGGTCTCATATCATCCGACAGAAGGCAGGTAGCTCAACCTTCTATAGCCAGCCAAGACTTACTTATCAATAGAGTCGGCCAAGCCCGATTCAATCGATAAAATCTACCGAGAAAGGGAGAAACGGTGTAAAGTGAAACACCTTCCCGAAAATCTAAGAAGAAGATCTCCAATCTCGAGGATCTCGGGATCGGCCAGAGTCCTAAATTGGATTGATATTGAATCCTGGCATGATGGGATCCTCTCCCTCCTATAAATATAAGAGACTTCAAAGGTGAAAGGTATGCAAAAACTCTCTCTCTCAAACTCTTCAATACGATCTTAGTCCTGACTTTGGCATCGGAGGGTCCCCGGCTCTAGCCAGGGTCTTCATTATCTTCTTTGTGTGTAGGTAAAGGGTCCAAGAAGAGCGTACCAGACTTTTGCATCAACATGGCCCACCAAAATCACGCAGGCCCAAATTTTCATATATATGCTTAACATGGAATTGCACGTGTGTCCAAGGGTCAGAACGGATTTCACATATACATCCCCTTGTGCCATTCAAAAATAAGGGTAGCTTGCCTCTCACAACTGTTTTCAAGAATCGCATTTAAAAATTTAAAAAAAATAAATGCTCGTGAGGCTAACCTATCATGCCAAAAGCTATATGGTACACCTATGGTATAACATCGGATGTATCAAGTTGGTGTAAAATCCAGCCCTTCAAACAAGTTAGTCCCACTAAAAGAATTGCCTAATGCAATGGCTATTCCCGTCTACACTTCAAATGTGCCACATCATACAAAACAAAGTCTAAACAATTGTAAATAGTGAAACACGAGTGTAGTCCATTCAATGAGTGGTTGCTACGGGATTTTTTTAAAAGGCAATAATCGTGATGGGATCATCCTATTAAATGGATTGGATGTCGTATACATTTGAAAGGTTGAAAGTTATCCCTATTGGACCTTAACATATAGTCCAGTTTGTTAGACTTAGAAAAAAGAAAGAGAAAAAGAAGAAGAAGAAGAAGAGTTTCACATCCTCAACCATCTTTAATTTTTGACATAGCTCACCATGATGTATATGTGAGATCCACTCTGACTAGTAGATGGGTAATACCATGTTGAGGTTAGAGCTAAAACAGAATCAAGTTGACCAGTGATTGGGTGGGCCACACAGAAAGAGAAATAGTTGGGAGAGAAACATCTATTTTTGATTTATACAAGGCCTACTATGATGATTTTATTGAATGCACTCCTGCAATCAGTTGCCACACTAAAGCTTAGGCTTGGGGCTAAAAACTCAGGCCTATTGGTAATTTAGATAGGCCACACCAAGGGAAAAATTTTGGATGATGAGGTTTGTCCTGTACACTGTTCCAATCGTGTGGTCGACCTGAATCACAGATGGAGCTTATTTTTTGGCCCGAACCTAAAACAAGGTGACACGCCTAAAGATCCGGATAGCTTTCACATCAATGCCATGGCGGTACCCACCCAAGCTGCCACCCTATTCCACAGTCAACTCCTCTTGAGTACATTAATTAATATTAACCCCTAATTTCTAAGCTGGTTGGACGGATTGAACTTAATAGTTGCTCCTTTGAAATGTTAAAAATATTTATTAATTTATAATAAATATTTTTTTACTGGACTTTCAAGGTGCATCATAAACCAAAATTTACATTTATTTGCTTACCTAAACATTTGATTGGTGCATGTACATGTACTCAACAGTTAAAAGCAAAAAAAAAAAAGCATAAAAACCAATGGCCGTGTTTCAGCAAACAGAAGCCCACAATTCAAATGTTGTTATCCCACTATGAAATGAGATGACCGAAGATTTAGGTTGATTTAACACACTATAAAAACAAATGAGCAACGGTCCAAAAAACTCCACCCTCATATAGGATGCGTG
Organism: Magnolia sinica; assembly: GCF_029962835.1. Classification (NCBI taxonomy): domain Eukaryota; kingdom Viridiplantae; phylum Streptophyta; class Magnoliopsida; order Magnoliales; family Magnoliaceae; genus Magnolia; species Magnolia sinica. The sequence goes on from NC_080588.1 coordinate 27,770,268, forward strand.
AGTATGTGGGATGCCATACAAACACCATGATGATCCAACTAGCCAATTAGTTGGGTGTACAATTAGTTGCTCGTGATAAGTTGGTTTAATTTGGGTCAATAAGGGAATGGATTACTCATGGGTTAGTGGCAGACTCACAAGAATTTCAATACCAAGGTCATGTGTTAAGAACTCAAACCCACATATGTGCGTGGGTGCGAGGGTGTGTAAAATAAATAAATAAATAAATAAATAAAACAGATAGAGAGAGAGAGAGAGAGAGAGAGAGAGAGAGAGAGAGAGTTTCATCACTGTAAAATTCACCTTTAACTTACTAGCATTTTCAAATGACCCAAACTTTACTTTCCAAAACTATACTGGTACCATAAGAATTGACATATTTAAACGAAAATACCCTTGTTTTTTGTGTTATATTCCTTTCATTCATTTATACCCAAACAAGCTAAAAACCTTTCTTCTTTTTTTCGTTTTTCTTCCTAAAATTTCTAGTTGAATCTCTTCTTATTATCATTTTACATATACAATCATTCTTTTTAAGGATTCTCTTAATTGCTTCAAACCGGTCGCATCGATAAACTCTGAATTTTTTGGGTTTTGTCCATAAGGATTTTCTGCAATCTTTTAAAAAATTCATCTTCTTTTCTTCATTTTTCTTCCTGAAATCTCATTCTTTTCATCATTTTTTCCTGAAATCTCTAGTTAAATCTTCAATTATTATCATTTTACATATGCAATATTTCAAAGGGTTTTAAATCTTATTTCACTTCAACACATTTTTCTTCTTCTTGAACTCGGGTTTCACTGGTACAACGGTTGTGGGAGGTAAGGATGAAGAATGAATGTATTTTTTCGCAGTTAACGAAGATTCACCAAGTACATGTGCAAATTCAAAATCACCTAGTAATCGGTCAAATTTACCTACTACTAGGTGAAAATTAACCAAGAACTCGGTGAAATTTACCGAGAACTCAGTCAATTTCAGTGACTTATCGGTCAATTTACTCGAGTTCTCAGTCAATTTTTTCAAGTTCTCAGTCAATTTTAGCAAGTTCTCGGTCAATTTCGGCAACTTCTCAGTCAATTTGTCCAAGTTCTCTGTCAATTTTACCAAGTTCTCTGTCAATTTTAATGAGTTCTCTCTACTTTTCAGTCAATTTCACCAACTTCTCGGTCAATTTGTCCAAGTTCTCAGCGAATTTCAACGAGTACTCAATGAATTTCAATGATTTTGCGGTCAATTATCCTGAGTTCTCGATGAAATTTAGCAACTTCTCGGTCAATTTCATCGAGTTCTCGGTCAATTTCAACAAGTTCTCGATGAATTTTAGCAAGTTCTCGATCAATTTTCCTAAGTTCTCGGTCAATTTGCTTGAGTTCTCTCTACTTCTTGGTCAATTTCACCGACTTATCGGTCAATTTCATCGAGTTCTCAATCAATTTGCATGAGTCCTCAGTCAATTTTAGCTAGTTCTCAATCAATTTTCCTGAGTTCTCGATCAATTTCAGGGAATTTTCAGTCAATTTGCCTGAGTTCTCGTACGTATCAAACTTCTTCAAATAGCAACAGTGGTCAGCATGACATCTCCTAAAACTGTTTCCCAACATGAAACTGTCAAACTTATTGTACTACTGCATCGGGGCCTGCTTCAGGCCATATAGACTTTTGTTTAGTCTACACACTTTGTTCTTGTTCACTCCCCAAGTATAGGGTTGTGATGTAGTAATAAACTCGGTAAGACCGAGGTCGAATCCCAAGGGACTGAAACCTGTACGTAATCTGAAACTAAATAGAACTAGAATTAATCTAAGATGAAATCTAAATCAGGTGAATATGAGTGAATAATGGTGAAATATTAATCTAAAACTTAAAGAATTCAGAGATAAGAAACTAGGGATTCAGAGGATCCACTTGTAGAGATCAGGGAGATCAACGCTTGATTTATGAACTCAACTGGACTTTGAGTCCCATCTTCATCCAGTTGGAAGGATATCACTAAAGCACAATCTGAACTTCCTTTGATCTAGTTTTCAAAGAGATGAAAGGTATAATAATTAGATATGATTTCATCACAAATCCATGCCCATCAGACAAGGCAAACAATAGAACTAAACCAATCCACAACCAATCAGAAGATATATGAATGTTATGAAGGATTCTATCATCCAACCATGTCCAAGGGGCAATGGTGAACAACATGGCTTCCTAACTGCATAATCACAATAAGGGAATGGACATACTCAAAGCCATCGCAGATATATTGTAGTTTATGTCACAATACATCATTAGAAACTGAAAGCATTCCATGAAATCAACTAGCATCAAAATCAGTTCAACATGAATCAAAGCCATAGGAGTACTCCCATCACGCCACAAGCTTCACCTCTTAGCCCTAGCTAAGAGGGTTAGCCTAGAAAAGACATGATTAGGCTAATCTCTCAAAAATAAAAAAAATAAAAACATAATAAAGAATTTCTAAATAAACACTTCTCTGTTTCTCTTCCTCTCCCCCCCTGACGTGGATCCCGACTAATTGAATGCTTCACGTCTCTCTCTCTCCTCTCCTTTTATAACAGTAGCAGGAGTCGGTGGAGAGGCTGGATTCGAAATGCGTGAAAAGCTTCTGCAGCAACAGCCGCGTGCGCAAGAAAACTGCAAGAAGCCTTGCATTGGACCCACGTTTTGGAGTTGTTGACCATCCATCGATGCGGTCCGACTTCTTGGGTGTGGTTTAGACCCCCTTTTTCATCATGTGAACGGTTTGGATCATGAATCCGACCGTTATTATGATCACGGAATGGCCCACAGTGGCATGTTGCGTCCGGTTTTTCTGGATTGCGAAATAGAGCCAGCGCTTCTTGCGTTGGCTGTCGGTGGGGCCCACTCCTTTATGTTTCTGAGAAATCCACTCCGTCCATTAATCTTGTTACGACATCTTAGCTTAGAAGGATAAATTCTGGGAGAATCTTTGCAGTAGATGCAGAGTTCTTGAGGTTTTCTTCAACTGCAAACGTGTTGTTCTCCCTTCATCCGTGTACGTCCACGTGTAAATAAATCTGTGGAGATTTCATGGTACTCGTCAGACCATTGCTCCAGTTCGAATGGACGGTGTGGATCAGCCATCAGGATGCATCTTGGTGGCCTACTGAGATCATCCGGATCTCCCTGCTGCGAAAAGCGAATATGGCTATTTCCGTTTTTTAAGGAGATCGGGTCAAAGTTGGTTTGACCCAATCTGTAGTCCAGTGCATGTATGGTGTGCTCTTGTGCACCATGCACTCTCAACACAAGTGGGATCCATGGTGATGATTCTTAAAGATCTACTCTAACCATCTACTTTGTCACCTCATAAAATGGGGTGAGACCAACTTTGAAGTGTATACAGATCTCAGGTGGGCCCCAAACACAGATTCATAGGCTGTTCTGTCCGTCGGGCCACTTCCACAGGGATCCGAGTGATGAAAATCGACGTGTACAGTTAATTCATGATCATCAGGCCATAAATAAAGTTTGGAACCAATCAGATGGTTGGAACCCTGTGATCTTGCATTTTAGACGTCTTTCAGGCTTGTTTAAAGTGAGTGGCTGGAATTTCTCTGATCTCCGGCATGTAAATCCTCTATCTTGGTCCCAATAGAGTCTCGTCCAATGCCTTGGTGATGCTTGAGCGTTAAATCCATGCCTTTAGCATCCTTTTCAATCCATGCTCGTCAATTCTCCTTGCATCACAAACACGATTAAAATAGCCCATTAAAACAGTATCATGTTCATAATTCAGGTAATAACTAGGGTCTAATATTCAATATTTAACCCTCAACACTGCCCGTCAGTGATTCCTTGATCAATTTGCTCGAGTTCTCGGTCAATTTCACCGAGCTGTCGATCACGGGTATTGTGACGATTTTCAACCATCGCAAATTAACTGAGTACTTGAAAATTGATAAAGAAGTGCCAAATGCCTGAACATTTCAGCATCTGTTAGTTCTAATATCTTCCATAATGCTTACAACTATTTCGTTACTCCAGTTGGCTATTCCATGATGCAAGTAGAGATTGTTCGAAAAGTTGAGATATTTTTAGAATGAATTGGATAGCGAGATTTCTCGTGCTTGATGATCAAGGTTTGGATTAATTAAGTTCATAGCTCGGCTTATTCATAATTAGCATAAACGATAATTTAGCTCTAATCATCCTAATCAAGAACTCTAATTTAATTATGCTAGAACTACCAAAATTAGTAAAATATAATAAAAACAGAAATTTCTAATTTAATTATATAAGATGATTCCTAGCATAATTAGAAGCAATTCCTAAGAAAACACCGAATACAAAAACTCTACGATGAAAAAGATATGTGCAGTCCATCAACAGCATGAAGTTGCATAAATTTTCAGTTTCAATAGGTTTATTACTTGTAATATTTTTAGTACCTTTAGTTACCATCCATATATATATATATATATATATATATATATATATATATATATATATATATATATATATATATATATATATATATATATGATAGTTTATAATCAAGTTCTATAAAAATTCTAAAAATTTCAAAAGTACCAGCTGCCTGAAACAAATGATTTTCGGTATAGTTTCTAAAACGTCCTAAATTTTAACATTCCTTGAGTATTTTTTATTTTTGGTTTATTTTTCTATAAAACTAGACTCATTAGACTTCAATTTGGCTTTAAAATCACCTAAATCAGAGTCGTAAAACAATAGATATAAAATTTTGAAATCAACACACTGAAACTGTCCATTGTTAAACATTGTTGTTCAATACTATCCAGCGGTCCGGGTTGTGACCCGGTCCGCTGGGTCACCCCATCCATTGTTAAACATTATTGTTTAATACTATCCAGCAGTTCGAGGTCGACTGGGTTGTGACCCGGTCAACCGGGTCACCCTGTCCAGTAACTCGAGGTTGACCGAGTCCCTCGTTCCAGTGACCTAGGGTCAACCAGGTCATGACGGAGCCAGCCGGGTCCCCTTTTTCAGAGACTAAGGGTCAATCGGCCCCCCTTTTTCTTCTTTTTGAGAAACATGGGGTTGATCAAAGGCGGGTTGTGGACACTTTCATGGAAAAGATGGACCAGAGAAGGCCTGATCGAAGGCGGAAGTGATCAGGACCATTAGAACATTAAAACAGTCATGTCTCACAAACCAAAATGAGTTTTTTGACATATCATATATGCTTTTGGGTAGAAGCTACTTTAGCCAACCAACCTTCTACGTTAGGTTTCCCATGCCGGATTTATGATATTCCATCAGACTAACGGTCGAAAGTCCATTTTATTTTCATTTTTATTATAAATAGTAAGTTTTAGTTCGATTAAAACTTTTGATCCTTTGAGTTGTAAGAATCATGCCCAACATGAAAAGGGCTTAGAAAAATTAGAAGAATAACGTGGTTAGGACAAATTGGACACGTATTATTTTTTGCTGAAAACCATGAAGTCCAGTAGGAATCATGACCGTCTATACATAGTAAGTTTACTATTTATAGTAAGTAGCGTTTTTAGGGAGTTTGAGTTTAAAACTTCGTCCTCAGTCAATTTCACCGAGTTCTCGGTCAATTTGCTCGAGTTCTCTAAGAAATTGAGGTGAAATTCAACGAGAACTCGGTGAAATTAATGGAAAACTTGCTGAAATTGAATGAGAACATGGTGAAATTGACCTAGAACTTTATGAAATTAACCGAGAACTTAATGAAATTGACCGAGAACTCAGGAAATTTGACCGAGAACTCACTGAAATTGTCTGAGAACTCAGAGAAATTGACCAAGAACTTCGTGAAATTGACCGAGAACTTGAGAAAATTGACCGAGAACAAGGTGAAATTGACCGACAACTTCCATGAAATTGACCGAGAACTTGATAAAATTGACCGAAGACTCTGTGAAATTAACCGAGAACTCATGCAAATGACCAAGAAGTCGCTGAAATTGACCGAGAACTTGGTGAAATTAATCGAGAACTCCTGCAATCAGCGAGTTCTTGGTCAATTTCACTAAGTTCTCCTTCAATTTGGAGGATTTCTCAGTCAATTTCACCTAGTTCTCAGTCAATTTCAGTCACTTCTCAATCATTTGCATGAGTTCTTGGTAAATTTCATCGAGTCCTTGATCAATTTTAACGAGTTATTGGTTAATTTTTAACAATTTCTCGGTCAATTTCACCAAGTCCTTGGTTAATTTCACCGATAACACTTGAGCAATTTCATCGAGAACTCGGTGAAATTGACCGAGAACACTCAGCCAAACTAACCAAGAACTCGGTGCAATTGACCAAGAACTCATGCAAGTGCAAAATTTTGGATATTTTTGCCTATGCGGATGGAGTTCAAAACTCCTGAAAGGAAGATTTTGAATAAAGCTTTGTAGGATAAGTTTATTTTAAAGAAACTGGGAGGAGTCCTTTATGATGTGCTTATGACATTCAAAGTTCTCCTTGGAACCCAAAAGTTAGGCCAATCCAAAACTTAGGTAGGCCACCGTAAGGAGCAGCAGGAACGGGGATGTCTACTATTGAAAACCTTCCGGATTGTTTGGGGCATTTGAAATTTTAGGTGGTGGGCCAAAAAATTATTTGCATTCCAAAATTTAGGTAGTGGGCCAAAAAATGATTTTTAGATGTTACAGGCATGATATCAGATGGCATGGTGTGGCCTGCCTGACTTTTTGGATCAGCCTGATTTTTAGGGTCCTTATCCTATAGAACCTTTTGTAGAGCTGACTGTGATGTGCCCTTCTCCCTCTCTAGAAAGGACACCTTAACCCGTACAAAGAGAAATTTCTAGTAAACAACTGGAATTCCAGAGAAGTGGCATTATTTTCGCATGGCCGTGTGGTATTCATTTTCTACTTCTCTTCTGTCGAGAGAGAGAGAGAGAGCATTTTGTATATCATAGCAAATATTATCTGAATTTTCTTTTTAATTAGAAGTGAACTAATTTTGCTACGTGGCAACTTGGGATCAGCAACATGTCTCAATCACCAACACATGTAAGGGTGGATTTGATGATTTGAACTATCCATCTTCCCAGTAGCATTCCAATCATAGCACTTCATTGATAATCCTATCCCTCCATATTTATAATTGAATTTGAGATATCTAACTTTTTTTTTTTTCTTTTAATGTTATAAATTTATATAAAAGCAGTGATGTGAGATACTCGCAAGGCTGAGGAGTACCTCAGCACGGCAAAATGATACGAGTGTCATGTCACGGTAACATCAATGACTACAGTCAATTTCAACGGTGTGTTTGGAGAACTCGAGCAACGCTGGACTGATGCCCATCAAGGACTTGGGCAAATTAATCGAGAAGGTGGTGGAATTGACGGAGAACTCAGGTAATTTGTCCAATAAGTCACTGAAATTGACCAAAAAGTTAGTGAAATTGACCGAGAACTCGCTTAAATTGACCGAAAACTATATGAAATTGACCAAAAACTCCTTGAAATTGGCTGAAAACTCAATAACATTGACCGAGAACTCGCTGAAATTGACTGAGAACTTAATAAAATTGACCGATAACTCGATGGAATTGACTAAGAACTTACGAAAATTAACCGAGAACTTCGTGAAATTGACGGAGAATTTAATGACTTGACCGAAAACTCAATGAAATTGACTGAAAACTTTGTGAAATTGACTAAGAAGTTGCTGAAATTGACTAATAACTTCATAAAATTGTCCAAGAACTCAATGAAATTGACTAAGAATACCAGACCCGTTCCCTAGTGTCCATTCCGTTCCATAAAATCTCACGGTCCTCCCAGTCGAATTCTGACAACCCGCGACCCATAGATTGCATTTGCGCACGACCCTAAGTCGCACCCTATCAACCCAAGTTTGCTTGACCCGTAACCTATATCATTGCGACAGCGCCGTCGACGCGGTTCCAATGTCGCATCTCGTGCGCCAATCCGACGTCTAGATCATTAGATGTGGCCCACGCATTATTCCAGCTATTGATCGCCTGATTGTGAGACCTACCTAACCCATGATACATTTCCCTAGGCTATTATGAGGATGACCTCACCCTACCCTAGCCACCCTAGCCCCTAGCCCATGATCCCTTTCTTTCCCATGAGAGCATGCTTCTTACACAAGTCATAATGACCCTAGCCACACCTCTTCCCCAAGCCACTCATTGCCTACCTAAGCTACTCCCTCTCTCTCTTATATCTCTCTCTCTCTCTCTCTCTCTCTCTCTCTCTCTCTCTCTCTCATTTATTTCCCATTTCCTCTATTGCTAGCAAGAGAGAAGCCATGGACTCCCAAAAAAATCTAGCCACTTCCTCTCCCTAATCTTCCAATCCAACCATCAAGAATCAATCCTAACCATTGAATCTCACCCTTTGGAGCATTGGAAGCCATTGGTGGAAGAAGAAGTTCAAGATCTTAAGTAGGTGCATGTTAGGTGTAGTTTCTTTCATTTTCTTCATGGATCTTCATTCTATTCTTACTTGAGGGCATGTAGGACCCACCGATCAATGGTGGAGATCTTATTTTACCCCCTAGGTGTGGCCAATAGCCCACCTTGGTTGCATGCACAAGCCATGATGGGTTCATCCTCCATGGACCCCATCATGATGTATTATTTGATCTAGTCCATTGATGGGTCATCTAGACCCTTGAATTGCATGGTGGGGATGGCATCCCCACCTCAGATTTTCTATTATAGGGCCCATGCATGCATGGGAACCTTATGATAATCATGATGTATGGTTTGGATCTTTTGAGAGGCCCATAGCGGCAAGGTCCCCTCCCTTTGACCGGTCTTTCTTCTTCTTCTTCTTCTTCTTCTTCTTCTCTCTCTCTCTCTCTCTCTCTCTCTCTCTCTCTTCTTCTTCTTCTTCTTATGGTGATGATAATGATATATGTGTGTGGCCCACCTAATGTGATAAAAAAAATCCAGACTATTCAGATTTTCTGGACGTCCAACAAATGAGGTCCACTTGCTGCCCGTTTTCGGGCCAGCCCGGATGTAGAAGATCACAAATATCAGTTTGATCCAAACTTTAGAGGCCCACATGTGCGCAGACCCACCTTGATATACACATCCTCTATCCAGCCGTCCGTCCATTTTTAGGACGGTGGGTCATGGCTGATTGACGTCAGCAAGTTCGGTGGGCCAGCATGATATATGTATTTTATACAAATCGTCCACCCATTTGGAGGCGTGGGCCCACGCCACATGTGTGACATGTGTGGGGGTGGGACCCACTGTAATGACCCGAAAAATTTCGTGCCAAGACCCGAGTGCTACCTCTATTTTTTCTTAGAAGCTATTTGTGGGTAATTAGCGCTAAACTCCATTGCTTGTGAAATTAGCATCAATCACTTTAAATTGGATCTGCATGACTCAAAACCTATAGAATCATTAACGCTATGTTACTCTAAAATCTGGGATTCATCGCTAAATCCAGTTGCTCTTAGGAATTTTCGGAAGTTCTGGATTGGACCTGGACCGCGCATCGAAAGTCCGATAATGATGATCTTAGGCAGTTATGGTCACCATATTGGACTTGGCCATCACCTCAAAAATTAAGTCTAGATGATGTTCTGGGTCGATTTGATTGAGTCCGGAGTGAAGATTGTGAGAACGGTGAGAAATTAAATATGATTTTATGAAATCTGAGTCGTGTCGCTTGCACGATGATTTTAAGCAATCTGACCATTGGATTCTGACCCAATTTCACCCTCTGATCAGGGAAGATGGCCCAGGCATGTCATAGTGCTTGTGGACCTGATCGAAATTCGGTGACCATTGAATTGAGTGTGGTCCGCCAGAAGTGTTCCGTTGGATCGAGAGAAGCCTGTTTTGGTTATAACCTAAGTATACCTTGGCCTTGGGGTTATTTTCATCAATGTTAGGCCTATATATAGACCTTAAAACCCTAACTCTCTTTTCCATACGAATTTCCTAACCCTAGCTAAGAAAGAGAGAGGAAAAGAGAGAGTAAGTGAGAGAGAAGTTGGTGAATCATCTTAGATTCTTTCCTGTTACTCTACATCCTTAAACTATCGCTTTTGAATCGTTCTTCCGGCGATTCTAAGTTCATCCTTGGGTAAGTTAACCTAACCCTAATCTATTTTAGAGCTTAGAGTGGTTTAAGTGTGTTGTATCTCATTTCTATTCTTGCCTTAGGTTGTCTAGTTGCCGTTGACGAAGACATATCGTTTGAATCAGTTCGGTGCTCTATTTCTAGTTTAAGGTGCGGACTTTAATCGTATAGGTTATGGTTTTCAAGACTTTCAATGCCAGTGAATGGTTTATTCTTGTTATGGATGAGATTTCACATGTTAAATGCTATGATTATTTTGCGTTCCTGATATGCATGTGTTATATTGAGATTTGTGTATTCTATGTGTATGTAGGAAGTACCGTATATGTATAAAATATGAACATGTACTTGCCATGATTATCTGTCGTGTAACTATGCTAATTGTATGTGCGACAACTTCTTGGTAAAAGGAATTGTCCAAATGCGTGTATTTCAACATACGTCATGTATGTTGCACTATGTATTCTAAGTGTTTGTAGAAATGTCTAAATAGTTTAAAGTGCAACATATTAACTTAATTACGGGCGTTGAGAAGCGATTCTCAACACTCCTAGTGATGTGTACGATTTACCACATGCAAGTCATATTCCTTGTTGTTTAAGTTCAAGTATTACTTATGTGAGACTCCATGTTAAGTTGATACTCTTCAAATGCTTACATACCACATGATTTGAGTTGTTGTTCCATTACTATTCTAAATTGTTGATATCAATATCTGTTGTAGTGGAATGTGTTTGGGACTACGGAATAGTCCAGGAAATCGATAATCGGCCTTGAGTTCGTGGCTGAGGTTGCTTTCGCCACGTAGGACGTGATTTGACGAACCTGAGTCGTATTAGAGTTGTCAGCAGTGGTTTGGCCACACGGAGTGTTTGCGCACTCTATGTCGTTCAACCCAACGTGCGCTCATGCTAGTCGAGTTCGTCAAGTAACCCGATTATCCGATGTATGTTCACCATGTATGGATGCTATTGCTTGAATCTAGGGTACCAAACTTACCAATGAAATCCTGTTAACCATGGTACCTTGATCCGCTAAGACTCATGAGCCGGACATGGTGGTATGGGACACCGTGGTCGAGCTGTCGGCCTATGCTGGGGTGACGAGCCTCCCCGTAGTGACCAGTGAGTAACCAAACTCGTGAACCGATTATGGTGGTATGGGAGACTATATTCGTGTTGTCGGCCTACATTGATTGGTGACGAGTCCTTTGTAGTGACCTCGAGCATACCTGGATACCGCATTGAGGTGACGAGCCTTAGTGTAGTAACAAAGGTATGATAGGCGTGCATTGATTGATGACGAGCCCTTTGGAACAACCTAAAACCATATAATCGTATGAGATGTCTGGGACTCACGACCCTAGAATGGATCACTATTTGGAAATTGATATGAGGAAGGTACCCTAGCTTCCCAATCCTGCTGTATGAAAAGGACTAATAACAACTTGATAATCATGTTCATACACCGCATTGCATGTGCCTGGAAGAGGTGGAGCACTTGAGGTGATGTCATGCATAACGTAAGATGAAGATGCTGAGGGTGTACCGGCGAGGGCACGCATCATTCTACATACATCCTTGCATTAACAAGAGTAATTAGGACAGGTTTGATTGCTCTGCTTTATCATTGCTGCTTGATTGAATTGATAACATATTAACCTTTATTTTATTATTCCACTGAGTTGATCACTCACTCCCATGTTCTGGGGCGGTGTTAAACACCCACCAGACTCTGTCTTAGATGTAGATATTGATGCGACCCCTAAGGCAGAGCAGGAGTTTGAGGATGATGAGGCTGAATTTTTTTTCATGCAGTTTTCAAGCGGGTTCCTGTGAGCCATGTCCTGATGCGCGGGAATTCTGGGTTTCTTTTAGGAATAGATATGTCATTTAATGCTTGTAATTTTGGATAGCAACACTTGTAATATGACCTGGTATGTATATGTATTTCAGGGACTTGCACATGTACACATATGTTCTTTTAAGTCTTCCGCTTGCGTCTTTCACTTATCCCTGAATTATGTTTGCAGTTTGGCTTAATCTATTCCATGGTTTATGTACTCATACAGACAATATACATCCATCATTAAATATGTTGCATAAGTGATGTTTTGAAACTCGGGAGCTGAGTTATGCTCGACCCCCGAATTTCAGGGCGTTACACCCACCTTGGTGTATGTGTTTTAAATCCACACCGTCCATCTGGACGGGTGGTGTGAGAACCCACTGAGATGTATTGTTTCATCCAGCCATCCATTAGCCAGGATGGTGGAACCAACTTTTTATGTATTTTTTATGTCCAACACCGTCCATCTGTTTGGACATGGGGCTCACCCCACACGTGTGGCACGTGTGGGGGTGGGACCCACCTTAATGTAAGTGTTTTATATCCACACCGTCCATACTTAGACGGTGGTAGGTGTCGCCCACCATGATATATGTATCTTATCCCTGTCATCTGTCCATTCCTGGATGTGTGGGGCCCACCCCACACGTGTGACACATGTGGGGTAGGACCCACCTTGATGCATGTATTCTGTATCCCCACTGTCCAGAGATGTCTGGACGGTGCTGAGGGACTCCACTTTGATGTATGGATTTTATCCACACCGTCCATCTTGACAGTATGCCGCTTGGAGCCCAACCATGATGTATGTATTTCTCCACGCTGTCCAACCACATGGGATGTGGGCCCCACGTAATGTACATGTTTAATCCAAATCGTCCATCTGATGGGGCCCATTTGGAATGTGCAGGGCCCACCTCGATGTGTTGTATATACGACCAATTTGATGAGGCCCAATGTGACGTTTGAGGCCCAGGTGTGAGGCCTAGGTGTGATGTATTTGAGGCCCAGATATCAAGCCCAATGTGATGTATATATGACTCATATGATGAGGCCCATTATGATGTATATGTGGCCCATGAGTGAGGCCTAATGTGATGCTTATGTGGCCCATGAGTGAGGCTCATCGTGATGTGCATTAGACCCTTTGTGTGAGGCCCATTATGATGTATGTGAGGCCCTCTATATGTTTAGCTCTATGTGGGCCACTCCTTAGGAGAAATGTTGGTTAAATGTCCACATTGATGGGCAATAATGGTTAAATGTCCACATTGTAACCTTCTCTTAGGCCTTGTTAGGCCCATTCTTATCATTCTCTAAGTGGGTTAATCCAAATCATTGGGCCTCATTGATGTTGCATGGTCCATCATTGCCGTAGAAGGATAGTTCCATGCTACCGAATTTGGCATATCCATGGCCGAGGGCCGATCCTTATATTATGGTTTAGATCGGCTATTCATTTATATACCTAACCTTGTATATAGGTCGATTATCGATGCCGGTTATCGATACCGATTATGAGTATGTGACACATAGCATCATGATACATGCCCATACTCATCATCTACTGTTTGTTATGAGATGTGGTTGACCATTGCATATGTTATAGGGTAGGTTGTTTATGGGACTCCCTAATAGGCAAAGTCGTCCCACATGAGCGCACGATATGTACAGGATTGATGCATGATTGGATTGTATGACTCATGCATCTTGCATTGTATGTTGTGATTGTTGCACGCCCTAGCGACATCAGGGCCATAGCCTCCACAGGCATATCGTGGATGACAAGTTTAAACACCGAAAATCTTCTCTTTACATAAGGTGCGAAGGATGTCCCTGGGTGAAAGTCCCTAAACCTGACAGACCAGAAGACGCTCCAACGTCGAGACTGAGTGGATACATGAGCACACGAGAGCTGAATACCAGGAGGCCGAGTCTCACACTGTGGCTTTACCCGCTCGAGGGGAGGGGGCATTTGAAAAGGCCGAGCTAAAAGTCCTAGAGGGGGTGAATAAGACTATGCCAAATTAAAAAAATTAAATGTGAAAATAAACAAATGTAAATAAAGATAGTACTTAAACAATCCCACAAAGCATAAATGAATAACAACCTTAAATGCACAAGTATTGAGAGGTTGATACAGATGTTGTTATAAGGACAACCTTACACCAAAAACTAATGGCTTATGGTACGACAACCTGATTCCTAGAACGTTCTGTGTATCAACATCTCAAACTGATACAGAAGAATAAAGAATAAAATAACAAAGAAAATAACTAAGCTATTACAGTATTCCCAGACTTGCATAAAAGAGATTACAACATTCTCCACAAATGCTTAAAAAGGAAATTACAACATTCACACAATACCACAATCAATCATCCACCACAAGACCAGAAATTATAGTGGTTCGCTTGTGTGTACACCAATTGTTTAAAAAAAATCACCACACAACTACTCCACTCCCAATATCCTCATTCAGTGGATATTGGCATTTACTATGCAATAGGTTTTTCAAGGTTTACCTAAAACCCTCACAATTGTGTCTTTCAAGTGGGCTTACACAAATCAAAAACCCCATACTCTAAGTTTTCTGGATCACCTCAAAGAAACCAAAATAACGAGAGATTTTTCCTGGCACAATCTCAAAAAAAACCAAAAACAGATTTACAAAATGTAAAATACTTATCTGGATATTCTCCTTTGATGAAGCCTGGTAGAACCAATTCGGAGTAGATGTTCAATGTAGATGTTCATTGTCCACACTCACTTATGAAATGGTTCTAAGTTCTAAATGATTTTTAGATTAAATCACTTTGGGCTTGTTTGATTTGATTTTGATTCCAAGAAAGGGGAAAAGTTAAATCTCTTCTTCAAATAAGATTGGAATGTAGAAATTTAAAATCAAATGCAAAACACTAAATTAAAGAGAATATTAAATGATCACTAAATAGCTTAAGAATATAAAAAACTTATCTCTCAGAGTAGTGTCTTAATTTTGCTTCAATTGAATGAAAAACTCTGAAAATTGTGCTCTATTTATAAGTGTAGAAACTGCTCACTCGACTGGCCCAGAGGTCAGCTCGACTAGTCGAAGGACCAACAAACTTTTGAAATTTCAAGAGTGATAAGATAAGATCATTCCATAACTAGTCGAGTGGCTTGTACGACCAGTCGAGCCCTGCTCTCAACTGGTCGTGTGGGACCCAATTTGGTTGTTGGACTTTGAGTCAAGCCTGCTCGACTGGTCGAGCAGTCTCCAGGACTGGTTGAGGGTCTAACAAAAAATTTCAAAAATTAGTAACAAACCTTGGACTGGTCGAGCCAGTACTAGGACTAGTCAAACATAGGTTAAGACTAGTCATGAAACATCCTATACACTTATATAGTGACCCAATTAAAGTATGCAATCAATATGACCTAACCTATGGTCAATCTAGGATCATTCATACCTTATAAGTGATTGAATCATCATTCGCTTCGGTCGATAGTTGATCTTAAAGTACACGAAGCTTGATATCTTGATGTACTTTAAATCTTGAACTTGAAGTACTTTGAAGCTTGAACTTGATGTACTTTGTAAGTTGTATTTCACCTTGAGCATTCCAAAGTAAAGCACATTGTCTTAACATAAATGAAGCTTTGAAAGCTTAAACTATCAGTTGATGTTGTTCTTGAACTTGCATATCTCTTATACTTATGATGCTTGAATCTTGAACTTGTACTTGAATTGCATGATCTTAACTAAAAAGATGAACTAAACAAGATACAGATTCTAAGAGGTTTTGGCACTACAAAATTTGACAATTATAGGAGCTAGAAAACATAGCACTTACAGCATTTGCTAAGCTGAGTATGACAACCTCGTAAATGGGTCCGCTATCAATGTGCCAGATAGATATTGGCTGACTATTGGCCAGGCAGATAGTGAGGTCTCTTCCGCTTGCATGGTTATGCATCCAGTGTAGGGCGGCAATGTAGTGCATAGTGTATTATACCTTGGTGATTATCTAGAGAGAACTGTATTGATATATGATGTTTCAGAGATGAGCTGGATTGATATGTGGATTGGTATGCTTGAGCTGCATCTTGCACATGACATTGGCTATGTAGGCCTTGCATCGTATGGCCTTGGTGCGGCTGATAACATTCATGCTTTGCATCGCATGCATGATAGAGTCCCAAAGAGACAATTTCAATGGTTGAGATGAGCTTAGGATGGTGGGGTTGGGTTGTAGAAAGGTGGGCCACACTACTCTCTCCCATGGAGCCATGGACGTGAGTTGCTCCCATGGAGCTTGGGAGAAATGAGAGAGAGAGAGATGGTGAGTGATGTAAGAGAGAGGGAGAGATAGGTGTGATGGGTGAAAAGGTGAGTGATAGGTGTACTTTGTGTAAGAGAGTGTTGACTTTAGGAGTTGCTTGGGGATGGGGTGATGTGTACCTGACATGAGGTGTGATTGATGGGATTGATGGGACATGATTTGAAATCTTTCTTGGGTTTGCAAATGCGCGGCGTTTTCTCGAACTGAACGCGGGCCCACATCTCCTGGCCAAAGTATCGCCTCGGCGCGCGAAACACGGCATCGGAATCGCGGCGACGGCGCGGTCGCAAGGATACAAGTCTCGGTTCGAGTTGACTCAGATATAAGGGACACGTCTCAGGACCGCGCGCAAATGCCGATAACAGGTCAAGGGTTGCCGGAATTCGACCGAGAGTACCGTGGAAGCCTATGGAACGGTACGGTATAGACATATGTGGGGTGGGACCCACCTTGGTTTATGTGTTTTAAATCCACACCATCCATCTGGACGGGTTGTGTGAGAACCCACTGAGATGTATTGTTTCATCCAATCGTCCATTAGCCAGGACGGTGGAACCAACTTTTATGTATTTGTTATGTCCAACACCGTCCATCTGTTTGGACATGGGGCCCACCCCACACATGTGGCACATGTGGGGGTGGGACCCACCTTGTTGTAAGTGTTTTATATCCACACCGTCCATACTTGGATGGTGGAGGTGTAGCCCATCATGATATATGTAGCTTATCCCTGCCGTCCGTCCATTCCTGGACATGTGGGGCCCACCCCACATGTGTGGCACATGTGAAGGTGGGACCCACCTTGATGCATGTATTCGATCTAAACCGTCCATCAATGTCAGCAGGTTTTGAGGGACTCCACTGTGATGTATGGATTTAATCCACACTGTCCATCTTGACAATGTGCTGCTTGGAGCCCAACCATGATGTATGTATTTCTCCACGCTGTCCGACCACATGGGACGTGGGCCCCACATAATGTACGTGTTTGATCCAAATCATCCATCTGATGGGGTCCATTTGGAATGTGCAGGGCCCACCTCGATGTGTTGTATATACAACCCAGTTGATGAGGCCCAATGTGACGTTTGAGGCCCAGATGTGAGGCCTAAGTGTGATGTATTTGAGGCCTAGATATCAGGCCCAATGTGATGTATATATAGCTCATATGATGAGGCCCATTATGATGTATATGTGGCCCATGAGTGAGGCCTAATGTGATACTTATGTGGCCCATGAGTGAGGCTCATCGTGATGTGCATTAGACCCTTTGTGTGAGGCCCATTATGATGTATGTGAGGCCCTTGCATGAGGCCATGGGCCCACTATAGGTTTGGCTCTATGTGGGCCACTCCTTAGGAGCAATGTTGGTTAAATGTCCACATTGATGGGCATTAATGGTTAAATGTCCACATTGTAACCTTCTCTTAGGCCTTGTTAGGCCCATTCTTATCATTCTCTAAGTGGGTTAATCCAAATCATTGGGCCTCATTGATGTTGCATGGTCCATCATTGCCGTAGAAGGATGGTTCCGTGCTACCGAATTTGGCATATCCACGGCCGAGGGCCGATCCTTATATTATTGTTTAGATCGGCTATTCATTTATAGACCTAACCTTGTATATAGGTTGATTATCAATGCCGGTTATCGATACCGATTATGAGTATGTGACACATAGCATCATGATACATGCCCATACTCATCATCTGCATGTTTGTTATGAGATGTGGTTGACCATTCAATATGTTATAGGGTAAGTTATTTATGGGACTCCCTAATAGGCGGAGTCATCCCACATGAGTGCATGGTATGCATAGGATTGATGCATGATTGGACTGTGTGACTTATGCATCTTGCATTGTATGTTGTGATTGTTGTACACCCTAGCGACATTAGCCTCCACTGGTATATCGTGGATGGTAGGTTTAGACACCGAAAATCTTCTCTTTACATAAGGCGCGAAGGATGTCCCTAGGTGAAAGTCCCTAAACCTGACAGACCAGAAGATGCTCCAACGTCGAGACCGAGTGGATACCAAATTAAAAAAATTAAATGTGAAAATAAACAAATGTAAATAAAGATAGCACTTAAATAATCCCACAAAGCATAAATGAATAACAACCTTAAATGCACAAGTATTGAGAGGTTGATACAGATGTTGTTCTAAGGACAACCTTACACCAAAAACCAATGGCTTATGGTACGACAACCTGATTCCTAGAATGTTCTATGTATCAAAATCTCAAACCGATACAGAGGAATAAAGAATAAAATAGTTAAAGAAAATAACTAAGCTATTACAGTATTCCCACACTTGCATAAAAGAGATTACAACATTCTCCACAAATGCTTAAAAAGGAAATTACAACATTCACACAATACCACAATCAATTATCCACTACAAGACCAGAAATTATGGTGGTTCGCTTGTGTGTACACCAATTGTTTAAAAAAAATCGCCACACAACTACTCCACTCCCAATATCCTCATTCAGTGGATATTGGCGTTCACTATACAATAGGTTTTTCAAGGTTTACCTAAAACCCTCACAATTGTGTCTTTCAAGTGGGCTTACACAATTCAAAAACCTCATAGTCTGAGTTTTCTGGATCACCTCAAACAAACCAAAATAAAGAGAGATTTTTCCTGGCACAATCTCAAAAAAAACCAAAAACAGATTTACAAAAATGTAAAATACTTATCTGGATATTCTCCTTTGATGAAGCCCTGTAGAACCAATTCGGAGTAGATGTTCAATGTAGATGTTCATTGTCCACACTCACTTATGAAATAGTTCTAAGTTCTAAATGATTTTTAGATTAAATCACTTTGGGCTTGTTTGATTTGATTTTGATTCCAAGAAAGGAGAAAAGTTAAATCTCTTCTTCAAATAAGATTGGAATGTAGAAACTTAAAATCAAATGCAAAACACTAAATTAAAGAGAATATTAAATGATCACTTAATAGCTTAAGAATATCAAAAACTTATCTCTCAGAGTAGTGTCTTGATTTTGCTTCAATTGAATGAAAAACTCTGAAAATCGTGCTCTATTTATAAGTGTAGAAACTGCTCACTCGACTGGCCCAGAGGTCAGCTCGACTAGTCGAAGGACCAACAAACTTTTGAAATTTCGAGAGTGATAAGATAAGATCATTCTATGACTGGTCGAGTGGCCTGTATGACCGGTCGAGCCCTGCTCTCGACTGGTCGTGTGGGACCCAATTTGGTTGCTGGACTTTGAGTCAAGCCTGCTCGATTGGTTGAGCAATCTCCAGGACTGGTTGAGGGTCTAACAAAAAATTTCAAAAATTAGTAACAAAACTTGGACTGGTTGAGGAAATTCTTGGACTGGTCGAGCTAGTACTAGGACTAGTCGAACATAGGCTAAGACTAGTCAAGAAACATCCTATACAATTATATAGTGACCCAATTAAAATATGCAATCAATATGACCTAACCTATGGTCAATCTAGGGTCAGTCATACCTTATAAGTGATTGAATCATTATTCGCTTCGGTTGATAGTTGATCTTGAAGTACACGAAGCTTGATATCTTGACGTACTTTAAATCTTGGACTTGAAGTACTTTGAAGCTTGAACTTGATGTACTTTGTAAGTTGTATTTCACCTTGAGCATTCCAAAGAAAAGCACATTGTCTTGACATGGATGAAGCTTTGAAAGCTTAAACTATCAGTTGATGTTGTTCTTGAACTTGTATTTCTCTTATACTTGTGATGCTTGAATCTTGAATTGGAACATCTTGAACTTGTACTTGAATTGCATGATCTTAACTAAAAAGATGAACTAAACAAGATACAAATTCTAAGAGGTTTTGACACTACAAAATTTGACAATTATAGGAGCTAGAAAAATAGCACTTACAGCATTTGCTAGGCTGAGTATGACAACCTCGTAAATGGGTCCGCTATCAACGTGCCAGATAGATATTGGCTGACTATTGGCCAACGGATAGTGAGGTCTCTTCCGCTTGCACGGTTATGCATCCAGTGTAGGGCGGCAATGTGGTGCATAGTGTATTATACCTTGGTGATTATCTAGAGAGAACTGTATTGATATATGATGTTTCAGAGATGAGCTGGATAGATATGTGGATTGGTATGCTTGAGCTGCATCTTGTACATGACATTGGCTATGTAGGCTTTGCATCGTATGACCTTGGTGCGGCCGATAACATTCATGCTTTGCATCGCATGGCCTTAGTGTGGCCGATAGCATTCATGCCTTGCATCGCATAGCCTTGGTACAACTGTTTGCATTCATGGTCTTACCAGTATATTTCGCATTACTCTGATATTGCATTCTGAGCATGCTTATATTGCGCACATACTTTCACCACCCTCTAAGCTTTTTATAAGCTTATACACGATTGATGCATGCAGGTGACGCTGGACCGTAGTTGAGCAAGAGCAAGACCATGCCGCAAAGCTTCTGGAGTTTTGTTATTATTATCATTGCATTTCCCTTTCTGACCATTGTATCTTACAGGTTTTCGATCATAGTGAATTTTGTGATAGAGTTCTGATTATTGTTCGTGGGTTATGCCTTTAGTTATGCTTATTACGAAATGAATTCATGATTAAAATCCTCCTTGTAGGATCCCATGATCGGAACCTGGTATATGGGTGCCAGGAGCCGAGAATGTGGTACTGCGAAGGTTGTGGGCACTAGATTTGGCGATCGAAAATTTTATGAGCCCGATTTTCGAGTTTGAAGCGTGACAGAGAACTCAATAGAATTGACAGATAACTTGAGAAAATTGACTAAGAACTTTGTAAAAATAACCGAGACTTAGGAAAATTGACCGAGAAGTCGTTGAAATTGACCAAGAATTTCATGAAATTAACCGAGACCTCGTTGAAATTGACGGAGAACTCGTGAAAATTGACCGAGAACTCGATGAAATTGACTGAGAACTTCATGAAAATGACTGAGAACACGGTAAAATTGACCAAGAATTCGATGGAATTGACAGATAACTTGCAAAAATTAATCAAAAATTTCATAAAATTGACCAAGAACTTCATGAAATTGATCGAGAACTTGCTGAAATTGACTAAGAACTTGCAAAAATTGATTGAGAACTTTGTTAAATTGACCAAGAACTTAATGAAATTGACTAAGAACTTGGGAAAATTGATCGAGAACTTCATAAAATTGTCTGAAAACTCGATGAAATTGACCAAGAATTGATGAAATAGACCGAGAACTTGGAAAAATTGACCGAGAACTTCGTGAAAATGACCAAGAATTCGAGAAAATTGACCGAAAGTCACTGAAATTAATTGAGAGGTTTGGAAAATTGATCGTTAACTTCATGAAACTGACTGAGAACTTCACGAAATTAACCAAGAACTCAATAAAACTGACTGAAAACTTTGTGAAATTGATCGAGAACTCGCTAAAATTGACCAAGAAATTGAGAAAATTGATCGAGAACTTTGTGAAATTGACTGATAACTTGATGAAATTGACCGAGAACTTGGAAAAATTGCTAATCACCATAATTTAATTTACAAATCACAACTAAATTAATTCATAATTCACCAACAAATCTTCTTCCACCATGAATTTTATACAAGATATGATTCACCATCTTCATTGATGGATGCACCATTTTCGTCCTTCATTGACAAAAGAAAATGAAAAAAAACAAGTAACTGTTTGTACTAACAAATGTATTCTCGTCCGAAAAAAAGATGTAAACTTTAGAAATGGAAATGATAAATTTCATAAAGAAATAGGAAAAAATGAGAAGATTTCAAGAAGATGCGTTTTTGGTAGAGGGGTATTCTCATAGGAAGGGAGGAGAAGATTTTAGAAAATGAGTTGAAGATTTTAGAAAATGAGTTTTTATTATAAGGGTATTCTCATAGGAAGAGGAGAAGATTTCAATAAATGAGTTTTTGGTAGTAAGGTATCCTCATATAAAGAGGAGAGAAGATTTCAAAAAATTTGTATTGTAGGAGTATTCTCGTCAGAAAAAAATGCATTGGTTTAGAATCCAAAAGTAAAGTTTCGGTCATTCAAAAAATTTGGTGGGTAACAGTTGAAGTTTACAATGAGAAAAAAACTTTTTTTAAAAAAAGAGAGATTTTTCCCACTAAAAACCTCACCTTTTACCCGCTGGCTTTTTTAAATCACCCAAACTTTACTTTCCTGACTAAAACACTTCTGTATGGACATACTATTTGCAGACGAAAATTATAACATCTCGAAAAAATCTGTACGAAGACCTGAGTACCACCTCAGGCAGAAATCCCTAAGGATCGTATTCTGTAGAAATTAGACGATAATTAATTAAGTACTAAACTGAAAAAAATTGATGGATTTAGCTTGAACCACTATTTATACAAATGACAAGACCCAAAACTATTAAAAGCACTGACTCAACGCTACTTAAAAACCTAGGAGAAATTCCGAAAGCCAGTTGCTCTCGAGAGCACATTAAAACTCCATATCGGGTCTGGACCGCACGTCGAAAATTCGATGACCGTGAAACTATAGGGTTATGACCGTCTTATTGGGCTTGACGACCATCGCGGGAATCGAGCCCAAATAGTATCTAGAACCACACAACTTGAGCCCTAAGCGACGTGTGTGAGAAACGCGAATATCTTTAGAAAACGTAACAGAACTTAAGTAAATTGGGCCTTTCACCTGTGGGTGAAATTGAAGATTTCGGACCGTCAGTTTCTGACCGAACTTCACCCATGGATTAGGAAAACTTTCCTACACATATCTGTAACTTATGGCCCTGATCGAGTGACAACGACCGTTGATCTGATACAGGTCCTTCACGGTCGATCGACTTATCTAATCGTGCCAAAATCATAACCTGGCTTAGATCCATGGTCAAGGAACTTACCCTATGATGTAGGTGAGTAATGGACCTTCCTAAGGGCCCTGTTTGTCAAAAACAGACACCCTTTGGTTATAACCTAAGTATACCATGGCCCTAGGGCCATTGACACCAGTTTTGGGCCTATTTAGAGGCCTTAACCACTCCACCCCTCTCTCATACGAATTTGCTCCAAACCCTAAGAGAGAGAGAGAGAGAAAAGAGGAAGGAAGGAAGAGAGATTCTTGGAGATCTTTGCTTGGATTCTTTCCCACAACTCCACGCACTGATTCACCTCTCTATTGCGCTACACGACTCATTTCAACTATGATTTGGGTAAGAAATTCAAACCTTAATGTCGTAGTAAGGTTTAGAATAGCTGTTTTTCAACCTAGCTAATGGATTTCATGATTTAGGTACCCGTTATTCCATTTTCAGGAACGTAAGATTCGAACCACGTCCAAATCGAGTAATCCGACGAAAGGTGCGAACTATAAATGTCTAGGTTAAGGTTTTCAAGGCTTTCAATGTCAGTAATAATTTATGGCTAACTTAATTATTGTCATATGATCTTAGTTACGACGTTTTCGATAAATCATACATGTGTGAACTATGTTGAATATAAGATGCATTCTATGTGTTTATTGAAATGCTTGAATGAATATGAAATTGTGATTTATGCTTAACATGACTATAAATCTAGGATTCATATTTGTCATGTGTACCACGATCTATTTGTGTAATAAATTGTGATAGTTCATGTCGTAACTAATCTAGTCTATGTATTTAGTAATGTGTAGTCTAAGTGTTTGATAAAATGTCTGAATGAGAAATTGTAGATGAATTGTATTTAATAAGGGTATTGAGATAGGATTCTCAATTACCTTATCTATATGTAGAGTTTCCTTCATGCAATCTTAATTTCGACTACGTAATTTATGGATGAAATGCAATATTTGGTAACATGTTCAACGTGTTCAATGAAATGCTCAAATGAGAATCTTTATTGGAATGTTTGTTAAACGCTGATATGCTTATCACATGTATCTATCTATGGCATCTGAGTAAGACTAGGACTACCATGTGGTCCAGGCAATCGGTAACAGTTCCCATTTGAATGAATGAATTAGTCTCACCACATTTGATGAGTTCGGTGAATCCGGGTTGCACAATGATTGTCGACAGTGGTTAGGCCACATGGGATGCTTATGCGCTCCATGTCGATTAACTCAGCATGCGCTCGTACCAATTGAACTTGTCTAATAAATCGATTGGCCTAATATGTGTTTACAATGTATGGACATCACTGCTTAAATCTAAGGTACCACTTACCAATGTACAGACCCACTTCAACCATGGTACCACGATCTACTAAGACTTAAGAGCCGAGCATGGTGGTATGGGACACTGTGGTAGAGCTATCGGCCTACGCTGGGGTGACGAGCCTCCCTATAGTGACCAGTGAGCAACCCAAACTTGTGAGCCGAATATGGTGGTATGGGACACTGTATTCGAGTTATCGGCCTACATTGAGGTGACGAGCCTCCCCATAGTGACCTCGAGTATAAACTCTTGAATTTGCCTATCCACTGCTTTTCATTAGGGGTGATGCCCTACAACTTGCCTATCGTATGTGGTTAACTAGGATTGACGACCCTAGATGGATCCTTCAGTTTGGGTAAATGATATAAAGGGAGGTACCTTAGCTTCCCAAATCTGCTGTATGAATAAGCCTAATTAAGTACTTGGCTAACACGACCATGCACCGCATTGCATGTGCTTTGGTGAGAAAGTGCACGTTCAGGGAGTTTGCCATGCACGAATGGTTGATGGAGTCACTTTTGAGGGAGCTTTGTGCGAGGGCATGCATCATTACTGCATATCACCCCTGCATTAATAAGAGTAGTTAGGAAATGCTTGTTGTATTGCTTTATCATTACTGCTTGATTGAATTGATAACATGTTAACCTTTGCCTTATAGTACCACTGAGTTGATCACTCACTCCCACTCTGGGATGGTGATTTAAAACACTAACCAGACTTGTTATAGATACAAGTGATGATGATGTATATGCAGTGGATTTGGACTTCGTAGATGAGAAGGAAGAGTTCTCTTATGTTCAGCTCTCTGGCAGGTCTACGTAGACCTTGTACTGATTCGACGGGATCAAAGGTTTATATGAATTAGTCGAACATTTACATTTTAACATTTTGTATATTTTGAGACAAAATATGTATATATTAAGCCCGGTAATATACTCATACTCTGAAGGTTGTGAAACACGTACATACTTTATATATTTATCTCAGTCTTCCACTTGCTAACTATATTAACTCTAGAGTATGATATGCTGATTTGGTATAATCCCTTTTATGTTTAATGCACTAATATGGACAACATTTAAACATCATTATCTATGTTGCATAAGTGATGCATTGGATCTCGGGAGATGAGCTTTGCTCGACCCTCGAAATCCGGGGCGTTACAAAAATACCCTTGCTTTATAGGTTATATTCATTTCACTCCCTTATAACCCAAAACGTATGAACGCGCCTTCTTTTCATCATTTTTCTTCATAAAATCTCCACTGAATCTCTAGATATTATCATTCTACATCTGCCCTCTGCCATCTTGTTCAGGATTATGTTCATTCCTTCAAACTGGTTGCATTGATACACTTCAAATATTTTGGATTTTTTGTAATCTTTCAAAGGGTTATAAATCTTGTTTCAATCTAAAGCACCCTTCTTATACTTCTTCAACTTGCTTTCACTGGTACGGTGGCTGTGGGGGGTAAGGATGTTTAAAAAAGATAGTGGATTAAAGGTCAAGTTTATAGTGAGAAAACTCTCATGAATGTATTTTTGTTGCAGTCAATGACAATTCACCAACTACATGTATAAATTCAACTAGTAATTCACCGAGAGTACTCAGTCAAATTTAACCAGTGCTCGCTGGAAATTTATGAAGAACTCATGAAAATTTACCTAGAATTCGCTGAAATACACCAAAAAGTCAATGAAAATTGACGGAGTACTTCATGAAATTGACTGAGTAATTCATTACATTGGCTTAGTACTCGTTTAATTTCATGTGATGCTCGGTTTATTTCATGTTATGCTCAATCATTTTCATGTGAAGCTCAATCAATTTCATTTTATGCTCAGTCAATTTCATGTGATGCTTGGTCAATTTCATGTTATGCTCAATCAATTTCATGTGATGCTTGGTCAATTTAATGTGAAGCTCGATCAATTTCATGTGATGCTCGGTCAATTTCATGTAAAGCTTGATTAATTTCATGTGCTTCTCAATCAATTTCATCCGAAGCTTATGAGTATTATCAATTGCTTTGGTATACATTGGTTCCCATCTTTCAAGGTCGCTTTCCTTGCCTCTTTGGAATTCCAAAGCTGTGGTGCGACATATCGTCCATTAGGATTTTATTCATTCATATCCATCTAAGATCTAGTTGTAGATTTGAAGACTTTAACGCCCCACTTATTCTTTAGTTCGTTTAGCTTTACATCATCCTCATCTATTATTTTAGTGTGTCAACCGAGTTATATCTTATGGTATGCTTCTATTGTTTAACGATTTGTTGAGAATATATCATTGTGTTTGTTTTCAGATAATGTTTACGAGAATCATCTTATGTTCTTATGGTGGGGAGTTAGTATGTGAAAACAATCGATACATGTACAATGGTGGAAAGTTGAAAAGTATTGTCGTTGGTGTCGAGACTACATATGAGGAGTTTGTATCTAAAATATACAAGATTATTAAGAGTACACCAATGGATTATGATATTAGGATGAAAGTATTGTACCCTTGCTCAAACCAATCAATCCCTCCAACTGAAATCGAAGACGACGAAGATGTGAGAGTGTTCTTAGCAGCACAGTTGGAGCATTCAAATAAATTCATCCCTTTAATCATCGGGACATTGCAACGCATTAATACACGAAGACTCTGTGGGTGAGGAACATGGCGTGAAATTGGAATATATAGCATCACCTTTACAAGTAGGACTAAGCAACACTCCACTGCTCGAGCTACTTCAAACATCAAACTTTGTGACAAGTCAAGTGAGATGGGCAGGTGACCTTAACCTTAAATATGAATACATGACACCACCTTTATCTAGAAGAGTAGATTTGCCTTCATCATACACCACTAAATCTGTACAGGTAAGTGACATTCCATTGCCCGAGCTTGTTGGAACATCAAACTTCATCACCAATTAAGTTAACGTGCCTTTCGAAGATACTGCATTCACTAATGCAGATCTGTTGGAATATTCGTATTCATTAGATGAGCTGATTGATATAGCCGTTGGCCAAACGTTTAAGGATAAGAGTTAGTGCCAGTATGTTTTGAGCCAATTTGCAGTTCATAAAAACTTCCAATACATGGACTTGTACTCATCATCTAATAGATTCACCATAGTGTGTTTTGAAAATAAATGCGAATGGTGGGTTCATGCATCTAGTGTGAATGATGCGGGGATATTCAAGATAAGGACTTATACGTATCTAAACATACATGTGGCATGTCATGGATGAAGAGAGATCACCGCCAAACAAGTAGTAAGTTAGCATGTGAGCTGGCTGTTAGCTGTATTGAGTAGCTCCTAGGTGTTGAGTGTCAAATATTGCATATTTTCCCCCATTTATATCTTGGTTTTACAGACATGATAAGGCTCAAGGTGAGTTTAGAGCTTGGATTGAAAAGAATGTTAAAAAGCATGGATTTAAGGCTCAAGAATTTCCGAGGCAAAGATTGGATCTTTAAATACCAAGATTGAAGATTTCAAGACTCCAAGATCCAAGGAAACCAAGTGGAGAAGGAAGGAAGTTGAAAGAACAAGCGCAAAAATCACAAAGACTATGTCATCGAGAACCGTTCGATGACATCGAATATCTGTTCGATGACATCGAACATTGGTCGATGACATCAAATTTATGAGGGAAAATCAAGTTGGTTGCTAGACATATCACATACCTTGTCTCAAAACACTACATGATTAAAACCCTTAAAATAAATTAGAACATCATAGGGTTTTGAGTTAGAAAACATTTTCAAAATTCAAAAAATCTCTAAGTTTTCTAGCTTTGTCGATTTTATCAATATACTGATTAATATTATTGACATGTGCTATCAATGTCCTCGATGACTAAACGATATCATCGAAATGAGGATAAAATCTGTCCAGCAACCACATACTCATTTGGACGGAATTATCGATGTATCGATATACCTATCGATATTCAAATCTCGAGTCTATCGAAGTTGACTCGATAAAATCGATAGCAGAGCATATGAGTCCCTATTTTTTCTAAGAAAAATCATAAGATCATCGATATATCGAAGTACTCCTTGATATCATCGGAATTCAAATCTCAATGATATCGGAAGGCCTTCGATGATATCGGTCTTGGACTCACAGATATCCAGCAAATATTTCAGGCTAATTTATCTTTGATCGAGGGTCACTTGATAGAATCGATATTCAAATATTGATGATATCGAGGCCGAGTCGATTGCATCGAGAATGGGCATAAACTGTCCAGCAAGCTTGACTGGAAATCCTTTGGATTTATCGATGCATCGACCCGACTACTGATATCATCGACATTCAAATTCCAATGATATCGAGTGTACCTCAATCATATCTGTTGACCTCAAATATTTCAAAGCAAGTCTCTCTCATTTTTAAATATCGAGAAATAGAACCTCGTATCGATACTATCAGAGTTCAAAATCTGATGATATCAACACCTATCTCGATTTCCTCGACCAACTGGTAAAAGGTTTCAAAAGCGTATGACATTGAGTTTATGTCATCGAGCAGCTAGTCGATGCAATCGAGAGTATAAGCTCGATGATATAGACCCTGCTCAATGATATCGAACTCTATCATAAATGTGACCGTTTTATATCCGTTGGAACTTTTTACCTATATATAGAGAGCTTGTCTTTAGTTGTTGTAGAGAAAGAAGAGAGTGTTTTTGAGTGTTTTACCTTAGATCAATTACCCAAAGCCCTTTCTCTTAAGGGAGTTCATCCTCCAATCCACCCTCATAATTGATATTCAATAGAGTGGATTAGGGAATAAACTTCCACATTCAAGGATCCTCCAACTACCACCTTAATGGCAAATCATTAAGCTGGGATGCCTTGAATGCATAGATGATTAGAATCGCTCTATCTTCTTTATGAGAAAATATTTAGAAGAGTAGGATTCCATTATAGCCTTGACCCAACCCGTCGTCATGCATTGGTACAGCTTCTGAGTTGTTGTTCAAAAAAGTAAAAGACTCTTCAACAACAAAGGAGGAGATCTTCGACAACGAGTTAAAAGGGACTCATCCGCTTATCTGTAAGTTATTAGAGTCCAGAGGACCCTTGTGATCATTCCTTTATAGGATTGGGTCTAAGGTGTTTCTCACCCCTTGCAAGTCCTCTAGGAGGCCTCCGGTGAGAGTGTATGTGGTGGGTGCGTTGTGTTGACCCTTGCTCTGTGGAGAGCATAAAAGTTAGGGTCTTATAGAAGATCCTTGGCCAGTGAGCCTAAAAGTGGGTGCTGTGTTGACCCTTACTCGTGAGAGCATAAACAGTCAACCTAGGTGCAGGTTGTAAAGGTTAAAGGTGAACCTGATTTAAAATCTTAGGTTTGGGATGAACCGTGTGAAACCTCCTTAGTGAAATCCAGTACACTCAAGGGTTGAGTGCGGTTACTGGGAGTAGAGTAGACAAGTAGTCGAACCACTATAAAAATGACTGTGTTTAAGATTGTCATTGTCTTTCATTTACTCATGTGATTTCCTTAAATACTTTCATATCTGATTATCTGAGATCACACCTGACACACACGCATGGTCATATCCATTATAAACTAGCTTGTATATTGTTCATCTCTCAAATAGTTTGTGATTGGATCCTCTACCAAGCTTGGAAGCCAGTAGAGTTGCTTTTGAGTAATCCTAATATATGCTTGTTATATGGATTAGAGTGATAGGATTTTAAATTGTTATAAAATTATTAAAAAGTCCTATTCACTCCCCTCTAGGACATATTGGCATATTCCTACTTCAACTAAAGCGGTCTTTACCACAATTTCAATTGGTATCAGAGTGGGTCTCTCTTTAAGGGCTTCATCGCCTAGAGTGTGATCTTGACTGAAGTTGGGAAAATGGTTAAAGGAGAGGGCTCATCAGTCACTAGGCCTCCAGTATTTGATGGCTCAAATTACGCTTACTAGAAGGCTAGAATGCATTACTTTCTGAGATCTTTGGATCATGATGTTTGGGACATAGTTGAAAGTGGATATGTGCCACCATTTGAACAAATTGTACTGGATAATGGCACAACCATCACAAAACCCAAACCCAAAGAAAAGTGGACGGCGTTCGATAAAGAAAAACAGACTGCTGAAGCTAAAGCTATGAACGCCATCTACTGTGCCATGTCCCAAGATATTTATAATCAAATAAGTATGTGTAGGATATCCAAAGAAGCATGGGATCTATTAGAAACAACCCATGAAGGCACAAGTACTATGAAGAGATCTAAACTACAACTACTAACCTCACAGTTTGAAACTCTCAGAACCTTCATGAAGTTCTTCACAAAATTGAATATCATTTGCGACTCCATGAGTGGATTAGATGAGATAGTTTCGGTCCCAAAAATTTGTAGAAAAGATCACTGCCGGAACGATTCAACCCTAAAGTAACAACCATTGAAGAATGTAGGAATATAGACGAAATGAAAGTAGAAGAACTGGTAGGTTCCCTACAAACATTTGAACTACACTTCAAACATACTCCTAAATCCAAAACTATTGTCCTCAAAACTTCAAAGAAAATAACAAATGAGGACATTGAAAGTGAAAGAGAAGATGAAGATGAGGAAGTGGCTCTGTTGGCTCAACGATTCAAAAAGTTCTTTTAGAAAAATCATGGCCGTCCACTTAAAGGAAGAAGGATAGATAACAGACAGTCTATAGGCAAATTTGGTAAAAAGACTAAAGAACTACAACGTTATGCCTATCAGAAGTTTGGACACCTGTCTACTGAATGCCCAAACAAAAAAACTAAGGCCAAGGTAATGGCTGCCACATGGGATGATACAGAAGAGTCAAACTCAGAATCTAGCGACTCTGAGAGCGATGGAGACTAGAAATCTTTAAAAATTCTTATGGTCTCCACAGCCTCAATTATTCCCACTGAAACTGAGAACGAATCTGAACCGCAAGCCACTGAATCATTTCCATCAGACAATGAAGAAATTGAAAAGGAAGACGAAGAACAACAAAATAAACTACAAGATGCTTAAAAACAACTTTACATCCATAGCATCAACATTGTTAGAAGACTTGGAATACTGAAAACAAAAGAGAATTGCTGCAAAAAGATTTGGATAAAACTCTAGAAATTAATACACATTTAATCAATGATCTGCAACAATATCATTTAGATAATGATAGACTTGAAAGAATTAATACCTTCCTTAAATCCGAGTCTGAAAAACTAAACAAACAGGTTGAGTAATTAAAAGATAAAAATATGTTCCTTCAAAATGAAAATCACACACTCCTGTTTGATTTAGAAGAATCTAGGAAAATCACCATAATAAACTATAAGTTTTCCCAAAGTGGTGAGACATTAGAGAAACTCTCAGGAATGGGAAGACCCGATAAGGACAAGTGTGGCTTACGATATGAAAAATCAAAATCAAAACTGAAAAAGCAGCACAAATGACTATAAGATCTACCACTTCGGGAAGTAACATAAGAACTACTCCAGTTTGTCATTTATGTGGTGATTCGGGTCATTATAAGTTTGAATGCTCATCACCTAGGAAGACTCAACGTAACTCTGATCATGGAAAATTCAAACCAATCAGAGAAAATGTCTGGAGTCAACCTAGGAATATGGATAAAAGAGATTCACATCAATCACCACCTAAAATGACTAACGAGTTAATGAATCAAGTGGTCGAGTCAAACAAGAAAACAAAAGCTACCATAGTTAAAAATCCTGTCACAAAATAGGTAATAAAAGAAAAGAGAAATTGTCTAGTTACTCACTCAAACCATATACCAGAAAATGAAACTAAATGGTACCTAGATAGCGGATGCTCAAGACATGTAACAGGTGACAAATCTCTCCTTACAAATTATTCAGAGCTTAAGAATGGAATTGTCACCTATGAAGACGGAAGCACTGCTAAGGTAATTGGACAGGGGATTATTAAAGGAATAAACTTGCTTTGAAATGAGAATGCTTGTTGCATAAAAGGATTAACTCACAATCTTCTAAGCATTTCTCAAATATGTGATAATGAGCATGTGGTTACATTTAACAAAGAACAATGCGAAATCCTAGACCTCTCAAGAAAATCAATAATGAAGGATTCTCACACAAATAACCACTGTTATGTCATTAAAGGTAAAGGAAAGAATATTCCCTATGCCTAGATATATTGAGCATAAAGAAACAAGTCCAGATCTTGCATCGAGATCTGGACATTTACAGAAATGTTGCGATTTTTGCTAAGCTACTAATAATACATCTGAGGTCCCTCACCTCAATCTTTTTTTTTTTTTTTGCATATAAACATTCTAATGTTTATAATTTTGCTTTGTACAATGCTATACAAAATTTTGTAGTGTATACTGTTGATTCAAAGATATTCTATTCTATACATGAGAATTTGGAAGTGCAGTAAAATGAAAATTATTCATCCTTGATATATCTATCGATAAGTCATTCTCAATTAATCGATAAAGGGTCGATATCATCGACGCCTCCTTGGAATGTGAAAAGTCTTATGATCGAGAATGATATCGAAGACAGCTTCGATAACATCATGTGGGGTAACTCAATATCATCGAAACTCTGGTCGATGATATCGAAGATTGCCGCCCGATAAAAGGCGAACGAGCGGGAAAAATTACTTGCGACTATTCCTATTCTTTTCCCTGCTCATTTTTCTTGGTCCACCTGCTCGAAACCTTGTCGGGAAGATATCAAACACTGTCTGTGGTGTACCAAATGAGTAAGGAAAAAGGGAAGTCTTTAGCCATTGGAGAATCATCTCGGCCTAATAGAAAGAAGATCGTGGCTTCAAAAGGAAAGGGTAGGACGCAGTCTCAACATAAAGAAAATCTGGCTGCAGCTATTGTAAATCCTCCTCCACACATTCTTGAAAAATATTCTGGGAGGCATCTTGTGTGTGAGTGTAGGGTTGACAGGAACTATATAAAAACCTACAACATAGAAGCTCGATTAGAGGCAATCGACTGGCTTCCTCTTCTTGATTTTGGGGGGAGCATGCCACAATGAGCGGACTTATCGGTTCTTTGCATATTGTCACTCTCCAACACTAGAACCACCATCATTTACTATCACAGTTGGAGATGATAGTGTTGAGATTACTGTAGAATCTATTGCCTACATTCTCGACTTAACCTTGCCCCCAATCGGATTGTTTGACCTTGATCTCGAAAATCTTATTACTCGGTCTTCAATTACTAAATTCCTGTGCCAAGGTCGAGATATCTCATGGTATCATGGAAATGCCCTAAAAGTAAAATATTTGCACCCTCGATACCGCGTCTTGCATAAGATATTTTGTTCAAATGCTTATCCTCGTGGACCAAATCACTCAGATCTTACCGGATTCATGACCATGATCATATACTGTGTCGCCATTGGGGTCAAACTTTGTCTACCTACCTTGATACTCCACCAAATAGCTAGCATCATTCATCAATTCAGAGCAGTATACTTACCCTTTCCTCACATCATCCATGAAATCTGTGATAAAATTGGTATCCCTCAAACAAGTGATCCCATACGTCCTCTTCAGCACTTTAACAAGGTCAATATATGAAAATCAGACCTTAAGTTTCACGAGTATAAGGATGAGGATTCTGAGGAGGCTATTCATGAAGATGAAGAAATGGGGGAAGGCACTGCTCCAACTGGTGTAGATCCGGTAAAGCCACAGTATGCTCCTGAACCAAGTGGTTCGGCTCCAACTCAGCGTGTCAAGTTCCACCAAGATAAAGTTGGTGCGATGCAGTGTGGTTTAGCTCGGATAGAAGACAAGTTAGGGGGACATGATGCGAGATTTTCTGCACCTGAAAAGCTGATGTCTAGCGTCCAACAATTGATCGACTTGTTTACCTATTGTAGAGATGATGCAGCACCATCATCATCAGCCCCATAGTATCAATGGTCTTCATGCCATCTCAACACTTTGATTTTTAGCACAACGTTGGGCATGGATATCTTTTTAATTGCCTTGCATTTTTACGTGTGTATGAGATGGCTATTCAACTGACAAATCTGACTGTTGTTTTTGTTGTTACCATGATGGGGACTTGTTCTCTTTTTAATTTTAATGTTATACTACTACCAACCTTGGGCAGTATATGTTTTTTTTTTTTTGATATTGTGGGCCATGGCTAATTATAATTCTCACATCTTGATTGCCCTGTTTTATCTCATGATCTTGCAAATGGTATGTGACGCATTTGATGTTGTGTTTATCTCACTACCTTACTTGGTCTGCTCTGCATACATTGGATCCAAATATGAGATGTCTAAATTCACTTTTTCATCATTATGCATCTATCTTCTCTATATGTATGATTTCCGAATGATGGTTCTCTCACATGTCTTTAACTTCAGTCAATATCTACTATCTTGCTATTCTTTGTCAATGACTAACAAAAAGGGGGAGAATGACTTAAACAACCCGACAGGAAATGTATATCTACTTGAGTATGGTGATGCAGGTGTTAGGGGGAGCAGCTGCACCAAGTTAGGGGGAGTTTGAAGTTAAGGGGAGCAGCTTCTGAATCCTTCCGAATGATTGTGTGTGTGCCCACTAGATGAAATTGTAAAATTGTGTAAAGTGTATGTACACACAATTTAGGATGTTTGTCTAGATGCTGTTCTAGGGTGTTTTGGTATTTTTTCACGTAATTGACAAAGGGGGAGATTGAAAGTGCCCTGGTTTGTCAACTAGCGTGAGTGTTGAGTCGACTAGATAGATAAGCTCCATAAGAAGATTAATCAACCGTTTGCCTCAACCAAATGTGAGCCCGAACTCGCCACAGGTAAATCTAAGCCTCACATCCCATGTCCCAAAACACCAGGTAAATAAAACCCTTAAAACAAATTACAACATCATAGGGTTTTGAGTTAGAAAACATTTTCAAAATTCAGAAAATCTCTAAGTTTTCTAGCTCTATCAATTTTATCGATATACTGATCGATATTATCAACATGCTTTGTCGATGTCCTCAATGACTAAACGATATCATCGAAATGAGGACAAAATATGTCCAGCAACCACATACTCATCTGGACGGAATTATTGATGTATCAATATACCTATCGATATCATCGATATTCGAATCTCGAGTCTATCGAAGTTGACTCGATAAAATCGACAACAGAGCATATGATTCCCTGTTTTTCTAAGAAAAATCATAAGATCATCGATATATCGAAGTACTCCTCGATATCATCGGAATTCAAATCTCAATGATATCGGTCTTGGACTCACAAATATCCAGCAAATATTTCAGGCTAATTTATCTTTGATCGAGGATCACTCGATAGAATCGATATTCAAATATCGATGATATCGAGGCCGAGTCGATTGCATCGAGAATGGACATAAACCG
Organism: Magnolia sinica; assembly: GCF_029962835.1. Classification (NCBI taxonomy): domain Eukaryota; kingdom Viridiplantae; phylum Streptophyta; class Magnoliopsida; order Magnoliales; family Magnoliaceae; genus Magnolia; species Magnolia sinica. The sequence goes on from NC_080588.1 coordinate 27,806,099, forward strand.
TCTAGCAAGCTTGACTGAAAATCATTTGGATTTATCGATGCATCAACCTGACTATCGATATCATTGACATTCAAATTTCGATGATATTGAGTGTACCTCGATCATATCTGTTGACCTGAAATATTTCAAAGCAAGTCTCTCTTATTTTTGAATATCGAGGAATCGAACCTCGCATCGATACTATTGGAGTTCAAAATCCGATGATATCGACACCTGTCTCGATTTCCTCGACCAGCTGGCAAAAAGTTTCAAAAGCATATGACATTAAGTTCGTGGATCGAGCGGCCAGTCGATGCAATCGAGAGTATACACTCGATGATATTGACCCTGCTCGATAATATCGAACTCTGTCATAAATGTGACCATTTTATATCCATTGGAACTTTTTTCCCATATATAGAGAGCCTGTCTTTAGTTGTTGTAGAGAAAGAAGAGAGTGCTTTTAAGTGTTTTACCTTAAATCATTTACCCAAAGCCCTTTCTCTCAAGGGAGTTCATCCTCCAATCCACCCTCATCATTGATATTCAATATAGTGGATTGGGGAATGAACTTCCGCATTCAAGGATCCTCCAGCTACCACCTTAATGGAAAATCATTAAGCTGGGATGCCTTGAATGCATAGATGATTGGAATCGATCTATCTTCCTTATAGGAAAACATTTGGAAGAGTATGATCCATCATAGCCTTGACCCAACCCGTCGCCATACATTAGTACATCTTCTGAGTTGCGGTTCAAGGAAACAGAAGAATCTTCATCAACAAAGAAGGAAATCTTCGACAACGAGCTAAAAGGGACTTATCCGTTTATCTGTAAGTTATTAGAGTCCAGAGGACCCTTGTGATCATTCCTTTATAGGATTGGGTCTAAGGTATTTCTCACCCCTTGTAAGTCCTCTAGGAGGCCTCCAGCAGGAATGTACGTGGTGGGTGCATTATGTTGACCCTTGCTCTATGGAGAGCATAAACAGTTAGGGTCATGTGGAAGATCCTTGACCAGTGAGCCTAAAAGTGGGTGTTATGTGTTGACCCTTGCTCGTGAGAGCATAAACAGTCAGCCTAGGTGTAGGTTATAAAGGTTAAAGGTGAACCTGATTTAAAACCTTGGTTTTGGGGTGAACCATGTGAAACCTCCTTAGTGAAATCCAGTACACTCAAGGGTTGAGTGTGGTTACTGAGAGTAGAGTAGATAAGTAGTCAAACCACTATAAAAATGACTGTGTTTGAGATAGTCATTATCTTCCATTTGCTCATGTGATTTCCTTAAATACTTTCATATCTGATTATCTGAGATCACACTTCACACACACGCACAGTCATATCCATCATAAACTAGCTTGCATATTGCTCATCTCTTAAATAGTTTGTGATTGGATCCTCTACCAGGCTTGGAAGCCAGTAGAGTTGCTTTTGAGTAATCTTAATATATGCTTGTTATATGGATTAGAGTGATAGGACTTTAAATTATTATAAAATTATTAAAAAGTCCTATTCACCCCCCTCTAGGACATATTGGCATATTCCTACTTCAACTAAAGTGGTCTTTACCATAATTTCAACGCCGACTGCGTAAATTTGATGCGGTTTTGCAATCTTGTGCAAACAAGGTTATAAATATGGGTTTCCTAGGCACTTTTTAAGATATCTAGGGTTTCAAGGAGCTGAGCCGAAGGGTGGAGGAGCCTCCCAAGAGTTTTTCTTCTTTCCTAGTTTATTTTTAATGCTTTCTTTTCAGGTTTTAATTCCAATCATGTCTATGGTTGGCTAAACTCATTAAATAGAGTTAAGGGGTGAAGCTTGTAATGTGTTGGGATATTTTTATTGCTTTGATTCTTGTTCTTGTTGAACCTCATTGACTTCTAGTTATTTATTAATTAATTTTTTCAGTTTTTAATGGTTTGTTGTGACTCAAATTACAATAGATCTATGATTGCTTTGAATATCTTCTTTTCATGTTTTGAGAATGTGAGATTGGTACATCTTGTTGTCCACCATCATCTCCTGGGCATGGTTGGGTGATGAAATCCCTTCCAATCATCACAGTCCTCTCTTATGCATGGCTAGATCTATGAAAAGTTCAGAGATTTGATTATCTCATCTTCCAAATGGATAGGGTAGGACTCCAATTCCAATTGTGATTCTTGAATCAAGCAAGGTAGCATCTCGATTGCTACAAGTGGATCCTTGGCACCCTAGTTCCTACTTTTAATTGATAGGATAAACAATATTCACAATTATTACTTTTATTCCAGATTTTTAATTAGATCTTCTTCTAGTTCTACTCCCAATTATCTTCAAAATACGCACAAGATTAGTCCAAGTGGATTCAACCTCGGTCTCACTGAGATTATTACTACAACGCGACCTTACACTTGGGGTTGTGAACAAGTTTTTGGCGCTGTTGCCGGGGATTAATAGCTGTGTTTTTTTGAATTTAATTAGTATTAGAATTAGTTTAAGATTAGGGTTTATTTTCTATTTTATTTATAAGTTAGGAATTTTTCTGCGTTGTTTTTAGAAACTAATTATTTTTCTATTTTGTAGGATCCTAACATAGAGATCTCCTATCTGGTAACCTCTGTCTAATTCTCTCTCTTTCTTTTCTAAATTTCTTATTGTTTTTGTTTTCTTTCTTCTTAAAGGTAGGTTAGATTCTGAACTTGAGGGGTGAGAGTGTTTCATGCCTAGGTGGGTCTGTGACAACACTCTACGTCTCTTGAGTGAAGGAGGATTAGTCGAAGGGTTGCCTATCCATCACAAGATTAGACACCACTTGAGATCCTTTGAGTCAGTGGAAGTTATGGTTGTTAATCAACCTTAACCTCCAGTTGAGGAAGCTCAGGGTGAGAATGAGGTGCATCATGCATCCCCACCTCATACTCTACTAGACTATTTACAAACGGCGAGGGTGAGCACACCTTCATGCATGATTTTTTCAGAAAATACAGGAAATACAAATATCAAGCCAAGGGTGATCCAACTCCTTCCAAAATTCCATGGACTTGAATCTGAAAATCCATATTTACACTTAAAATAGTTTGATAAGATCATAGCCACTTTATACTTTCCTACTGTGTCTGAAGACACAGTCAGGCTGAAACTCTTTCCCTTCTCCTCAAAAGAAAAGGCTAAGACGTGGTTATACTCACTACGTCCACAATCGATTGGCAGATGGAATGACATGACAAGGGAGTTCATTAAGAAATTTTTTCTATATCATAAAATAAACACCCTCAGAAAGTCAATCATGAACTTCGCCCAAAAGGAAGACGAAACATTCTTCCAATGTTGGGAGCGGTTCAAGGATCTTGTCAGTTCATGCCCACAACATGGTTTTGAAATATGGCACATAACAAGTTTCTTCTACGATGGGCTGACATCTTTCATGTGCCAAATGGTCAAGACAATGTGCAATGGGAAATTCATGAACAAAGATGTCGATGATGTGTGGGATTATTTGGACAAGCTTGCTGAAAACACACAATCATAGGACATCTCCCCAAAACTTAGCACCACTTCTAAGCCTACTCAATCAAAGGAGAAGGGCGGAATATATCTTTTAAAAGAGGAAGACGATATAAATGCTAAAGTGGCCAGTCTCAAAAGGAAACTCGAGGTGTAATGACCCGAAAAATTTTGTGCCAAGACCCGAGTACTACCTCTATTTTCCTTAGAAGTATATTGTGGGTTACTTAGTGCTAAACTCGATTACTTGTGAAATTTGCATCAATCACTTTAAATTGGATCTGCATGACTCAAAACCTGTAGTATCATTAGCGCTAGGTTACTCTGAAATCTGGGATTCATCGCTAAATCCAGATGCTCTTGGGAATTTTTGGAAGTTCTAGATCGGACCTAGACCGCGCGTCGAAAGTCCGATAGCGATGATCTTAGGTAGTATTGGTCACCATGTTGGACTTGGCCATCACCTCAAAAATCAAGTCCAGATGATGTTCTGGGTCGATTTGTTTGAGTCCGGAGTGAAGAGTGTGAGAACGGTGAGATATTAAATGTGATTTTATGAAATTTGAGTCGTGTCGCTTGCGCGATGATTTTAAGCAATCTGACCGTTGGATTCTGACCCAATTTCACCCTTGGATCAGGGAAGATGGCCCAGGCATGTCCTAGTGCTTGTGGTCCTGATCGAGATTCGGTGACTGTTGAATTGAGTGTGGTCCGCCACGGCTGATCTGAAGATCCGATCGGTACGAAAAATTAGTCTGACCTAGATCCATGGTCAGTGAGCTTAAGTCTAACCTCTCGTGGAAAAAGGCCCACCGGAAGTGCTCCATTGGATTGAGAGAAGCCTGTTTTGGTTATAACCTAAGTATACCTTGGCCCTGGGGTTATTTTCATCAATGTTAGGCCTATATATAGACCTTAAAACCCTAACTCTCTTTTCAATACGAATTTCCTAACCCTAGCTAAGAAAGAGAGAGGAAAAGAGAGAGAAAGTGAGAGAGAAGTTGGTGAATCATCTTAGATTCTTTCCTGTTCTTCTTCATCCTTAAACCTCCACTTTAGAATCGTTATTCCGGCGATTCTAAGTTCCTTCTTGGGTAAGTTAACCTAACCATAATCTGTGTTAGAGCTTAGAATAGTCTTTGTGTTGTTGTAGCTCATTTCTATTCTTGCTTTAGGTTGTCCTGTCGCCGTTGACGAAGACATATCGTCTGAATCAGTTCGGTGTTCTATTTCTGGTTTAAGGTGCGGACTTTAATCGTATAGGTTATGGTTTTCAAGGCTTTCAATGCCAGTGAATGGTTTATTCTTGCTATGGATGAAATTTCACATGCCAAATGCTATGATTATTTTGCGTTCCTGATATACATGTGTTATATTGAGATTTGTGTATTCTATGTGTATGTAGGAAGTACCGTATACGTATAAAATATGCACATGTGTTTGCCATGATTATTTGTCGTGTATGTATGCTAGATGTATATGTGTCAACTCCTTGGCAAAAGAAATTGTCCAAATGCGTGTATTTCAACATACGTCATGTATGTTGAGCTATGTATTCTAAGTGTTTGTAGAAATGTCTGAATGATCTAAAGTGTAATATATTAACCTAATTCCGGGTGTTGAGAAGTGATTCTCAACACTCCTATTGATGTGAATGATTTACCACATGCAAGTCATATTCCTTGTTGTTTAAGTTCAAGTGTTACTTATGCGAGAATCCATGTTAAGCTGATATTCTTCAAATGCTTACTTACCACATGATTTAAGTTGTTGTTCCATTACTATTCTAGATTGTTGATATGAATATTTGTTGTAGTGGAATGTGTTTGGGACTATGAATTATCCAGGAGATCGGTAATCGGCCTTGAGTTCATGGCTGAGGTTGCTTTCACCACATAGGACGTGATTAGACGAACCCGAGTCGTATTAGAGTTGTCGGCAGTAGTTTGGTCACGCGGAGTGTTTGCGCACTCTATGTCGTTCAGCCCAACGTGCGCTCGTGCTAGTCGAGTTCGTCAAGTAACCCGATCGTCCGATGTATGTTCACCATGTATGGACGCTATTGTTTGAATCTAGGGTACCGAACTTACCAATGAAATCCTATTAACCATAGTACCTTGATCCGCTAAGACTCATGAGCCGGACATAGTGGTATGGGACACCGTGGTCGAGCTATCGGCCTACGCTGGGGTGACGAGCCTCCCCGTGTGACCAGTGAGTAACCAAACTCGTGAGCCGATTATGGTGGTATGGGACACTATATTCGTGCTGTCGGCCTACATTGATTGGTGACGAGCCCTTTGTAGTGACCTCGAGCATGCCTGGATACCGCATTGAGGTGACGAGCCTTAGTGTAGTAATGAAGGTATGATGAGCATGCATTGATTGGTGACGAGCCCTTTACAACGACCTAAAACCATATGATCGTATGAGATGATCTAGGATTGACGACCCTAGAATGGATCACTGTTTAGATGGTGATATGAGAAAGGTACCTTAGCTTCCCAATCCTGCTGTATGAAAAGGACTAATAACAACTTGATAATCATGTTCATGCACCGCATTTGCATGTGCTTTGAAGACGTGGCGCACTTTAAGGCGATGTCATGCGTAACGTAAGATGAAGACGCTGAGGGTGTACGCGTGAGGGCACACATCATTCTACATACATCCTTGCATTAACAAGAGTACTTAGGACATGTTTGATTGTTCTAGTTTATCATTACTGCTTGATTGAATTGATAACATGTTAACCTGTGCTTTATTGTTCCACTGAGTTGATCACTCACTCCCACGTTCTGGGGCGGTGTTTAAACACCCACCAGACTCTGTCTTAGTTGCTAATGTTGCAGATGTTGATGCAACCTCTGAGGCAGAGCAGGAGATCGAGGATGATGAGGCTGCATTTTCTTTCATGCAGTTTTCAGGTGGGTTCTAGTGAGCCTTGTTCTGATGCGTGGGACTCTGGGATTTCTTTTTAGGAATAGATGATGTAATTTGATACTTGTAATATTTTGATAGCAACACTTGTAAAACGACCTGGTATGTATATATTTTTCAGGGATTTGCACATGTACACATATGATTCTATAAGTCTTCCGCTTGCGTTCTTCACTTATCCCTGAATTATATTTGCAGTTTGGCTTAATCTATTCCATGTTTTATGCACTTATACAGACAACATACATCCACCATTAAATATGTTGCATAAGTAATGTTTTAAAACTCGGGAGTTGAGTTATGCTCGACCCCCGAATTTCAGAGCATTACACGAGGTCATGGAACTTAAGAAGGATAAGGCTAAGGAAGTTGTCTATAGTATTTGTGCTTGTAACTTCATACAACTGAGAATTGTCCAACAATACCTGCTTTTCAAGAAATATTGAACTAGCAATTGAATGTCGTAAACAACTACCAAAGGCCTTTCAAAGGACTCATTTCAAATACATACAATTCACATTAGAGAAACCATCCAAACTTTAGTTGGAGGAATGGACAAACTACTACTCCTCAAGGAATCCCTAACCAATTTTTGAATCAAGGGAAACCTCAAGAGGAATTGGTTCAAAATCTCATACAAACTCAAGAGCTTATTTAGCAAAGTGCTCTCCAAGCCTTACAATAACTTATTAAGGCTATACAAAAAATAGACTCTCGTATTACAAATGTGGAGAAATGGATCCTTCCAGCTCAACCTATCCCCAATCCTAAACTGTAATACGGAATTAGTGAACCAAGCTCTTCAAATCCAATGGAGCAAGTCAAGTCTATCACCACTCTTAGGAGTAGAAAAACAATTGACAAATATATTCCGGCAAGGGCTGAAAAGTCTAAGGACCCAGAAGAAGAAACAAATGATAGACTTAGCATTACTCCACATGGATTGGAACTAGAACCTCTGAGTAAGCCAATTGCTTCGCTCCCCAAACGGTTGATTACACCAAAACCTCCTGCCAATTCTTAGGATATTCTAGAGGTGTTGAAACAAGTGAAGGTCAACATCCCTTTGCTAAATATAGTGAAAAAAATTTCCCCCTATGCCAAATTTTTAAAAGACCTATGCACAACCAAGAGGTGGCAAAGTATCAAAAAGAAAATTTTTTTGACAGAAAAAGTAAGTGCCATCCTCAAGCAAAGTGTGCCACAAAAATATAAAGATCCTGGTAGCCCAACTATCACTTATATAATTGAAAATCACCAAATTGAGAACGCACTTCTTGACTTGGGGCAAGCGTAAATCTGATCCCATACTTAGTCTACGAACAACTGGGTCTAGGTGATTTAAAACCCACCTGGACCACATTATAACTTGTTGATCGCTTAATTCGTGTACCGAGGGGGATGATCGAGAATGTGTTGGTCAAAGTTGATAAATTCTACTATCCAGTAGATTTTATCGTCCTGGATACTCAGCTTATTATAGATATGAGAAATCAAATTACTATCATACTTGGCCGTCCGTTCCTTGCTACATCAAACACGATCATCAATTGTACGAATGGGGTTATGAATTTGTCTTTTGGAAATATGATGTTGGAGCTCAATATCTTTTTCAATATGAGCAAATAGGCAAAGGATGAGGACGAGGCCCACAACATTAACATGATAGACTCTTTCGTGGAAGATATAGATCTAATGACCTTATCGTATGATCCTCTAGAGACGTGCTTGGCACACTCCCCCAATTTGGATGATGATATGATTAGGGAGGTGGATTCCTTGCTTGATGTTTTGCCAGTACTTGAAGTTAACCGGTGGAGGCCATAATTTGAGAAATTACCTCAAACCGACGTATTGCCTCTACCGTCTAACCTCAAAGCACCGAAGCTTGACCTAAAACCAATACCTGCTGATCTTAAATATGTCTATTTAGGTTAAGATGAGACATATCCGATGGTGATTTCTTCCCCCCTTGAGCAAGAATAGGAAAGTATGCTTATCTCTACTCTTATTGAGCATAAAGGAGCCCTTGGATGGTCGATTACGGACCTCAAGGGAATTGACCCTTTGATTTGTACTCACCGCATTCATCTTGAGGATAATGCGAAGATATCCCAACAACCACAATGGAGATTAAATCCAAACGTGAAGGAACTAGTTAAGGCCGAGGTACTTAAGCTATTAGATGTGGGTATTATATTCCCCATATCTAATAGCTAATGGGTGAGTCCAACTCAGGTAGTTTTTAAGAAGTCCGGAATCACCATCGTAGCCAATGTCAAACTCGTGCTAATTAGAGTTACTACTGGTTGGAGAATGTGCATTAACTACAGGAAGTTGAATACCGTCACGAGAAAGGACCACTTTCTTTTACCCTTCATTGATCAAATTTTGGAAAGGCTAGCTGCTCACTCTTACTACTGTTTCCTTGACAGGTATTTGGGCTACAATCAGATAGAGATAGCCCTTGAAGATCAGGAAAAGACAACGTTCACATGTCCTTATAGCACCTTTGCTTATAGAAGGATGATAATCCGACTGTGTAATGCCCCTGCCACCTTTCAGTGATACATGTTGAGTATTTTCTCTGACATGGTAGGACAATATTTAGAGGTCTTCATGAACGACTTCTCTGTTTTTGGCCCAACATTCAGCAAATGTTTGAAAAATCTGAAAAATGTATTGAAGCGATGTGAAGAAAAGAATTTAGTACTAAATTGGGAGAAGTGTCATTTCATGGTTCGTTAGGGAATTGTTCTTGGACATATCATCTCGTCCAAGGGAATTGAGGTAGATAAGGCTAATATTGACCTTATCTTTAACCTACCTCCACCCAAGAGCATACGAGATGTACGATCCTTCTTAGGACACCTCAGATTTTACAAATGATTTTATAAAGGACTTTAGTTACCTCTCTCGTCCTTTATGCAATCTACTTCAAAAGGATGTACCATACGAGTTGACTCAGCAATGTCATAAAAATTTTTCTAAGCTCAAAGGCATGTTGACCACCGCACCTATCATGCAGCCACCCTACTAGAGCATTCCTTTTAAAATTATGTGTGATTCGTCTGACTATGCTATTAGGGCGATGTTAGTCCAGAGAAAAGAAGCCTTATGTTATTCACTATGCAAGTAGAATTTTAAATCCTGCCCAAGTGAATTACTCCACTACAAAGAAAGAACTCTTGGCCATAGTATTCACTTTGGATAAATTTAGGTCCTACTTGATCGGATCTAAGATCATCATCTACACCGATCATGTGGCGCTTAAGTACCTTCTTTCTAAGAATAATGCTAAGCCCCGACTGATAAGATGAATCCTCTTACTCTAGAAATTTGATTTAGAAATACGAGACAAAAATGGATTAGAAAACGTAATGGCTGACCATCTTTCGAGACTTGATATCCTTGATTCCCTTCAGACGACACCTATAAATGACATGTTCTCTTATGAACAATAGTTTAAACTCTCCTACCTACCTTGGTTTGCTGACATTGCAAATTATCTTGCTACAGGTTTCACGCCAACACATTAAACTGCACAAGTGAAGAAAAAATTCTTCACCGAGCTACGCAAATTTTTCTAGGATGACCCGTACTTATTTAAATATTGCCTAGACCAAATTCTAAGGAGATGTGTGTCAGCCAATGAACACCAAAGTGTCATCTCCTTCTGTCATTCTCAGGCCCGTGGTGGTCACTTTTCTGCTAAAAAGACCACAGCCAAAATTCTTCAATGTGGCTTTTATTGGCCCACTATGTTCAAGGACACTCATGAGTTTTTGCAAAGCTTATGGGCGTTGTTAAAAATTGGAAGCATCGTCCCGTCGAAATATGATGCCTCCGAACCTTATTTTGATCATTGAAGCATTTGACTTCTGGGGCATTGATTTCATGGAACCATTCCCCCAATTCTTTGAGAATTTATATATTTTACTAGTTATAGACTATGTCACAAAGTGGGTTGAAGCGATCCCGTGCCGAAATAATGACCATCAAACGGTCATTAAATTTCTAAAAGAAAACATCCTTTCTCGATTCGGAACACCTCGGGCTATCATTAGTGATAGAGGCTCACATTTCTGTAATACGCCATTTACAAACTTAATGAAGAAATATGACATTTCTCATAAGGTGAGCACTCCATACCATCCATAGATAAGTGGGAAAGCTGAGATTTCCAATAGCGAAATTAAACACATTCTGGAGAAAATGATTAACCCTGACCGTAAGGATTGGTCAATTCGATTAACCAATGCTTTATAGGCTTACTGTACAGCCTCTAAGACCCCCATTAGAATGTCTCCCTTTAGACTCGTATATGGGAAAGCTTGTCACTTGCCTATGGAACTGGAACATATAGCCTACTGGGCTGTCAAAAATCTGAACTTTAACCTGGACAACACTAGCTCGTTGCGCAAACTACAATTAAACGAACTCGACAAAATCCAGAACGATGCTTACGAAAACTCGAGAATTTACAAGGACAAGATGAAGGTAATCCATGACAAGAACATCCTTCAGAAATCATTCTTAACCAATCAAAAAGTCCTCTTGTACAATTTTTTATTACACCTTTTTCCAGGTAAACTCAGATCTCGTTGGACCAACCCTTTCACTGTTATTAATGTTTATCCTCATGGGGCCATTGATATAAAGAATCTGAATAATGACAATACTTTCAAAGTAAATGGACATCATTTAAAGCCATCTGTTGAGAAATTTGAGTTAGAGGACATGTCCATGCCTCTGACTGATCCTATGTACCAGGACTGATCTCCTAGTTTGATGGAGGTATAGTTAGAATTTATTGCTTTCACATGACCAGGATAGTTTACTTTCAGTATGTTTAGTTGTTGTGTTAATCCATTTCATGCTGAGATTCGTGGAAAAGCTTCAAGTTTCCTTCCTTCAGGTACTATCTTTCCATCACTACTCCCTTTCTTTTCATTGCCTCACATGCATTACATGCTTACTTCTTTTACATTGAGGACAACGTAGATTTTAGGTTGGGGGTGTGGATTAGGTAAACTACTAATCAGTATTTTCTTAGTTTTAAGCAAAAAGGTGTGGAATTTTTGAATTTTTCAAACTAAAAACCTGTTTGGAAAGCAATAGTTTGTGCACTTAAGGATGCTTTAAGTATGATGATGGAACAGAAATTGAACTTTGAATTGTTGGAGTTTGATCAACTAAGTAATCTATCTTCTAATTTCTTGCACTCAATGGATTCAGAGGAAGTTTGGATATCATATTGATTCAAATCATAAAGACACGTTCAATTTGCTTTCTGTGAGTTGTGCTAGAATTTTCAATTGTTAGTATGTAAATCATTGAAAGATGTTGGGAATTGAGTCTGAAGAATTTTATCCACCTTAAAGATGAAAAACCAGTTAAAAAATAGGATATCGATAAAAAGGTTAAAAATGAAAAGAATGAAGAATGACAACATCTTTGAAGGGAATGAAAAAGGTCTCTGAAAAGAATGTAAAAATCTAAAAAAGAATAAATAAGAGTGGCCATCGATATAAAATCAGAAACTGGAAAAAGAAGGAAATGCTCAAAATCAGTACGTGATTTTTTAGCTAATCTTGATATAATAAACATGGCTAACATTATGAAATGATAGTATGTTTATGGGAAGTAAGTTGATATTCACTGAGCACATTAGAAAAACTTGATATATTAACTTATGCTTTGAGCTAATTGATAAAGAACCTATTTGAGTGGTTGTTTATGTGATTTGGCTCTAGGTTTTCAAAATCTCACCTTCTTTTCTTGATTCTACCCATTCATACTTGATTGCACAAAAGATTGTTTTCTGAAGAAGGTTTTGACCCTTAAAGATGGAAGATTATTTCACACATGTTTTGATCGGGACTAGCAAAATGCTGGTTGGGGAGTGTGTTGAGTGTCAAATATTACATATTTTTCCCTATTTATATCTTGGTTTTACAGACTTGATAAGGCTTAATGGTATATTTTATACACGTTTGTGTTGCAAAGTGAGTTTAAGAGCTTGGATTGAAAAGAATGCTAAAAGCATGGATTTAAGACTCGAGAATTGCCAAGGCAAAGAATGAATCTTTGGAAATCAAGATTGAAGATTTCAAGACCCCGAGATCTAAGGAAGCCAAGTGGAGAAGGAAGGAAGTTCACAGTGGAGAAGGAACGAAGCCAAGTGGAGAAGGAAGGAAGCCTGAGATCCTGGGGCCGATATTATCATCGCCTAGATGTCCGTTTGGTTCCATGCATGTGTACGAACGTTGACCGCTGAAAAAACGCAAAACGGACGGTGAGTTCAAAACTCCGTGGGCCACCACAACTCTAACTCGAAATTGGGCATTCCCACCATTGCCACGGAAGTGGTTTCGCGTCCGCGTAACTAACGACCACTGGCCGTTTTTGCGAATGATTGTGGGCCCCGTACGTCACCCGTACGGCCGATCCGAGCCGTCCATCTTGTAGAGTGCTTCGACAACTACAAAACCATGTTTTCATCTTGTGTCCATGCATGCACACGTGTGAGCTACAGAGGTCACAAAAGGGCTACCCGGCGACGTTCAAAACTGATCTTTTTGTAATTTCTTCTCTGGGCCGCACTAAGGGACCTTCAAAACCACCTATTCTTGACTGAAATTTCGTCCTGAATCCAATGGACGGGGTAGATTTTCCAGAAAATGCCTCTGTGGAGCCCACCGATCACGGCTGCGAAAAATTGCACTTCGAGTCCTTCTACGACTCTGCCACCGACCCCAGCCATCCAGCAGCTATAGAAGGGGAGTTTTGGACGTGGGAAAGTCATTCAGAACCAGGGGATTCCAGATCTGGAGCAAGGAAGAGAAGAAAGAGAAGAAAGAGAAGGAAGAGAAGAAAGAAAAGAGAGATCGATTGGTTTGGTGTTTAATTTTTATGAATTTTATTTAATATTTTTCATGAATTTTATGGGTCACTAATCTCTCAGCTAGGGCTGAGATGAAGCCCCTAATTTGATTAGCTCTTGTATTGGTTGATTTACTTTGAATTTCAATTAATTTGTTTCTTTCTTTAAGTGGGCTTTATGGGTTTAAATTCTATACTTCTCCATCTATGAACTTGATTAAAGTATATATATGAATGTTGTTTGGATGCTTATCATAGGTACTTGTGTCTGATCAAGAACAAGTTTCCTATAGAGGAAGAAACAGGGTGCTTTAATGAATGTACATTCCATGTACCCGACCAAGGATATGGGATATGTCATTCATGGCATTGCTTAAAGGAATTAGACAGTTTGTATGCCCGATTAAGGACACAGATTGTGCTTTCTCTATTTGAGTGGTATCAATCTAGATCAAGGTGAATCAATAGACAAAACAAGGGTTAGGATAATTAGGGGTGGATTCGAAAGTCCTAGTGCCCTCTCTCTGATTGAATTTTCTTCCCTGTTCTTAATTAATTATTTTTCATAAAATTGTGCTTAGTAATTCATTCCATTATTTGTTGGATTAGTTAAGGAGAATCATAGATTTGAATTTTGACGACCAGTCCTATTTTGATAATTATTTCAATAATCCACTCCATCCATTGCATGGAGGATGAAAAAACGGCTAGGAATGCCCAATTTCGAGTTAGAGTTGTGGTGGCCCACGGAGTTTTGAACTCACCGTCCGTTTTGCGTTTTTTCAGCGGTCAACGTTCGTACACATGCATGGAACCAAACGGACATCTAGGCGATGATAATATCGGCCCCAGGAAGCGGATGGACGGTTTGGATTGTCCATTTGGACACTAGGTGGGCCCCACAACCGACGACCGCGGTTCGGTTCGCGGAGCACTGGAAACGGAAATTTTCCATTTTTACGAAAGAGTTCGGGTCAGCGTTGCTGACCCGACGCAGGTCGTTCGGTATACGGGCGGTGCACATGTGCACTATGTACACATGCTATACATATGGGGTCCACTGTGATGGTTTCGAGAAATCCAATCCATCCATCCTGTTTCTCAACTTATTTAAACCATCAAAGCAAAGGTTGAGGCAGTTCCAAATATCAGGTGGGCCCCAATTTAGAGATTAATAGGCTGATCTGTCCGTTGGACCACTTCCCGAGATCTTCTATGGCTGAAATTTAATATGTACGGTTAATTTACGGCCCTCATCCCATGTATGAAGTTTCGAACTGATTGGATAGCGGGAACCATGTGATCTTGCATTCTGGACCCTTTTCGGGCCCCTTTGGCTTGCTTTCCTCAGATCTCAGGCGTGTAAAATCTTCATTCTTGGTTCTCTGGAGTCTATCCCGTGCTCTGGAGACTTTGGATCATGAAATCCATGCCTTTAACATCAATTTTCAATTAGCGCTCCTGACTTCATCCTGTAACAAAAATACAATTAAAATACTCCATTAAGCATTATCATATACGTAAAATCTGGTAATTACTGGGGTCTGATATGCAATATTTGACCCTAATCATTCACAGTGCAAAGTGCGGAATCCACAAAATTTGTGTCAATGACCACCTGTCAATGACATTGAAGCCATTGTTCGATGACATTGACCACAGTTCGAAGACAGCAAAAAATTATGAAAAAATTGAGTTTGGTCGATAGACGAGTTGAATGCATTTCTTGATGGATCGAAGACTTGTTCGATGACTCGATGACTGGCTTGATGACATCGAAGACTGTTCGATGACATCGATCTTTTCACAGAATTTTGAAGAAACTCGCTGGACTATTCTGGACACATTCTCGATGAATCGACCACCCTTTGATGCAATCGAAGGTATGCTCGATGACATCGAAGGAAGGTTCGATGGCACAATAACTTACGCAATGCGAAAGGAGTTACGCAGTGCGTAAAGATACGACTCCCGGAAGTTAACTCATGCTCGATGACATCGAAGGTTGTTCGATGTCATCAAACGTGTTCGCAGAGTTATGCGAACTGTGTAACTTTGAGGTGGTTTTGCAATCTTGCACGAACAACGCTATAAATTTGGGTTTCCTAGACACTTTTTTAAGATATCTAGGGTTTCAAGGAGCAAAGCCAAAGGGTGGAGGAGCTTGCCAAGAGTTGTTCTTCTTTCCTAGTTTATTTTTAATGCTTTCTTTTAGGGTTTTGATTCCAATCATGTCTATGGTTGGCTAAACTCCTTAACTAGGGTTAAGGGGTGAAACTTGTACTGTATTGGAATATTTTTCTTTCTTTGATTCTTGTTCTTGTTGAACGTCATTGACTTCTAGTTATTTATTAAGGATTTTTTTAGTTTTTAGTGGTTTGTTGTGACTCAAATTGCAATAGATCTGCAATAGCTTTAAATATCTATTTTTTCCTGTTTTGAGAATGTGATATTGGCACATCTTATTTTCCACCATCTTATTTTCCAATCATCACAATCCTCTCTTATGCATGGCTAGATATATGAAAAGTTCAGAGATTTGATTATCTCATCTTCCAATTGGATAGGATGGGACTCCAATTTCAATTGTGATTCTTGAATCAAGCAAGGTAGCATCTCAATTGCTACAAGTGGATCCTTGACACCTTAGTTCCTATTTTTCATTGATAGTTTAAACAATATTCATAATTATTCATTTTATTCCAGATTTCTAATTAGATCTTATTCTAGTTCTACTCCTAATTATCTCCTAAATACATACAAGATTAGTCCTTATGGATTCAACCTCGGTCTCACCGAGATTATTACTACATCATGACCCTACACTTGGGGTTATGAACATTAGGGTTAAGGTCGAATGATATTATCTTAGCCATGCAAGAGAAATATAATATTCTTATTAGTTACAAGAAGACATAGCATGCAAAGGAGCTCGCAATCAATCGCGTAAAAAGGTACTATTAAGACTCTTACAATGAACTCCTTGTAAGACCTGTATCCTAGCTCGTACCGTTCCGTAGGCTTCCATAGTCCTCCCGGTCAAATTCCGGCAACCCTCGACCTGTATCCGACGTTTGCACGCAAACCTGAGTCGTGTCTCATATATCAAAGTCGACTCGACTCGAAACTTGTATCCTTGAGACCGCGCCTTCGCCGCGGTTCCAACGCCGAGTCTCGTGCACCGATGCAATACCCGGGCTTGAACATATGGACACGCGTTCATTTTGAGAAAAACGCCGCACATTGCAAATTTCGAGAGAATCTCTACAACCCGTCACATCAATTAATCAAGTACACATCAATCACAAGTCAAGTACACCACCCATACCCCATGCCGCCTCACCCCTCATAAGTCAACTCTCTCTCTCTCTCTCTCCACCCATCTCTCTTTCACCCAAATTTCAACCAAGCCCATACCCAAACCATTCCTTCCTTACAACATCTATTCCACCCATCCCTTATCATCCCATCACTTCTCTCTCTCCCTCATTTCTTAAATAATTTCTCAAGCAACCAAGAGATCCAACGTCCAAGCTAGCTCCATGAGAGAGCTTTGTGTGGCCCACTCCCTACCACCCTATCTCCCATCTCCACCCTTGGATCGTTATCTCCACCATTGAAGGAGCACTTTTGGTGCATTGGAAGGCTAGAGAGGAAGAAGAAGGATAGGTGGGTGATTTTTTTATGTGATTTTGATGATTAGAGGGCCCACTTATGGTGGGACCCATCTTGATGTATGCATTGTAATGAGGGACCCATAGTGGCGGGGTCCCTCCGCTACTCCGATCTCCATCTCTCTCTCTCTCCCTCTCTCCCTTTTGGATATGTGGCCCACCATGATCTTATCCACGCTGTCCCATTTGTGAGGCCCACCTTACCGATGTCCAGCGGCATGCCACCTGCGTGTCCACTTGGACAGACCTGGATAGAAAAGAAAATACAAATGTTAGCTTGACATAGCTGGTGGGCCACACTGTGACCCACCAGATGCATGTGTTTCATCCAGCCGTACAATCCATGGGGACGCTGTTGGAAGGTCCAACAACTGTGGGACCCACTTTATGTATGGATTGTATATCCAATTCGTCCATCAAAGAACGTCCAGAGCCTGGACGATTTTTTATTTTTTTTTAAAGGAAATGTATATTATTATATAATATAATAAGTATTATATTACATATATAATGTGATATGTACTATATTACATAATATATATATATATATCATGGGTGGGCCACACCACGTGGACCTACATGCGTTTCATCTCTACGGTCCGTCCGTCTGGACTGTGGACCACACCCTGATTTATGCATTTTATCTGTACCGTCCAGCCTACTGGACGGTGAGATCCACCCGATTGCATGTGTTCTATCAACGCTGTCCATCTATTTTATCAGACTGTCCAGCGGCCTGGACGTGATCATGGCCCACTGGCATGAATTGATGGACAGTGGGGACCACAACTATAAAGTTGTGGTATTGACGTCAGCAAAATTCTATGGGGCCCGCACGTGATATATCTATGCTGCCTAGCAGCGTGGCCCCACATACACATGTGGGATCCACCATGATGTAAGTGTTTTATCAAAACTATCCATCCATTCACTGGGGAGCCCACCTCGCTGTGGTTTTGATAACAACAAGTCGTGTGGGTTTGATCCACACCATCCATCCAATTGGCAAGCTTGTCTTAGACCTGAGACTAAAATGAGGCAGATCTATCAAGTGGACCACACTATAAAAATCAGTGGGGATTGAACGCCCACTATTGAAGCTGTTTGGTGGTCACAGAAGTTCTAGATCAAAATGATATTTGTTTCTCCTCTTAAACTAAGTCTTTGTGACCTTATGAATAGACTAGATGGAAAATAAACGTGATGGTGGGCCCTGTGTAGTTTCAACAGTGGAAATCATTATCTCCACAGTTATTTGTGGTATGGTCCAGATGATCTTTCCATATGATTCGTTTTTGAGAATTGCTCTAAAATGATCTCTAGAATAGATGTATGGCGTAGATGGTGCGGCCCATGTGATGCGGCCCACTTGTTGTATATGAGGCCTATTGGTGCAACTGTCATGCCCCGAACTCGGAAACTAGGCTCACAAAATTCTTGATCGCTGAATCCGGCGGCGACAGCCTCCGTAGTACCCCATTCTCGGCTCCCGGCACCCATACTCCATGTTCCAATCCTAAGATTCTGCAAGGAGGATTTCTAATATGATTCTGATTCTTAATGAGCATAACCATAAGCATAACCCACAACAATAACCACAAGAACACCATCACAAAATCCACTATGATCAAAAACTTTGAGTACAATGCATATGAAAGGGAAATACAAGATAATGAAAATAACAGAAACTCCAGAAGCTCGACTGCATACTCCAACTGTGGCGAGGCTATGGCTGTGTCTTGGCGTCACCTGCACGCATCAATCGTGTATAAGCTTTTAAAAAGCTTAAAGGGCGGTGTAAGTGTGTGCGTAGTATGAACATGCTCAGAATACAATGCCAGAGTAATGCAGAATCATGCTGATGAGTATATGAATGCAATCAGCCGTACCAAGGCTATGCAGTGCTAGATATGAATGTTATCGGCCATATCGAGACCATGCGATGCAAGATGCAACTCAAGCATGCCAATCCTCATCTAAATCCTCATACAGCTCATCAAAAATCAGTAAAGTTCTCATTCTGGATAATCACCGGGGTCTAATACACTCTACGCCAGCATGTTGCCTCTATCCGAACGCACAATTGGGAGAGTGGAAGAGACCTCACTATCCTCCTGCCAATATCGGGCCCAGCTCGTCGATAGCAGACTCATTCCTTAAGCTAGTCAAACTCAACCTAGAAATTGCCCCCTCACTCAAGTGAGTAAGGTCACACCCCTTTCCAACCGACTACGACACAGTGGGAGATGCGGCCTACTGGTATATAGCCCTCGCACACTCATGTATCCACTCAGTCTCAACGTTGGAGTTATCCTCTAGTACCATCGAGTTTAGAAATTTTCACCTAGGGACATCTATGGCACCCCGATGCTAGAAACAGTATTTTCGGTATCCAATCCAGCCACCCACGATGTGTCTGTGGAGGCTACAGCCCTGATGTTGCTAAGGCGTATAGTAATCATAATCACACAAATGCAAAGTGCATGAGTCACGCAGTCCAATCATGCATCAATCCTACACATATCGTATGCTCATGTGAGATAATTTCACCTATCAGGGAGTCCTACAAACCACCTGCACTATGGCATATGCAATGGCCAATCACGTCTCATAACAATCATGCAGATGGTGCGTATGGGCATGTATCATGATGTTATGCTGTCACAAACTCATAATCGGCAACGGTAGATGGTATCGGCAATCGGCACCAATAATCGGCATCGATAATCAACCTCGGTACGAGGCGGGGTCCATAGATAGATGAATGATGATGGACCAATTAAAATCAATAGGGCCCAAGTGTTTAGGTTAACCCACTAGAGAATGATGAGCATGGGCTTAAAAGGCCTAAGGGAAGGTCACAATATAGACGTTCAATCATCATTGCTCATCAATGTGGTCATTTAACCAATATTGCTCCCATGGAATGACGCTCATAGGGCCAATCGGATAGAGGCCCACGAACTAGCACAAAGGCCTAATATACATCATCATGGGCCTCAGTTACATCAAATGGGTTGAATCAATCAAATGGGCTGAATCAAGTGGGCCGATCAAATGGGCCGATACAGATGGACTGAATCAACTGGGCTAATACAAATGGGCCGATACAAATGGGTAAATCAAATGGGCCGATACAAATAGGCTGTGTCAATTGGGCTAATCAAATGGGTCGAATCAAATGGGCTGAGTCAATTAGGCCGAATCAAATGAGCCGAGTTGAATGAGCCGATCAAATGGGCCAATTCCAATAGACCATTCATCCATTGTAAAGATCGTTATAGAGCACATATATATAAAAAGAAATAAAATGAATTATATCCAAAGGATCATCTGGACCATACCACAAATGGTAGTGGTGGTGATGATTTCCACTATTGAACTCCAGTGGGCCCCACCATAGTACTTATCTTCCATCCAATCTATTCATAGGGTCATAAAGACCTAAACAGGGAGAAAAATGAATATTATATTGATTTAAAACCTCTGTAACTCAAAGGTATTTTAATGGTAGGCGTTCACACCCACTGCTGCTGTGGTGTGGCCCACTTGATAACTGGATCAGACTTATTTTTAGTCTCAAACCAGAGACGAGCTAGCCCAAATGGATGAACGGCTGGTTATAACACATGCATCATGGTGGGAATCCACTGTCCCTACATGGGATGGTGTGAATGAAACCATACATCACGGTAGGGACCACAGTACCTGGTGACATCACTGTGTCCCAAGTGGGTTCCCACCGTCCAGATGGACAGTAGGGATACAACACATGCATCAAGGTGGGAATACATGTATGTGGCCCACCACTAGTGTGAACCTGATTTAT
Source organism: Magnolia sinica (assembly GCF_029962835.1). Taxonomy (NCBI): domain Eukaryota; kingdom Viridiplantae; phylum Streptophyta; class Magnoliopsida; order Magnoliales; family Magnoliaceae; genus Magnolia; species Magnolia sinica. Next base: position 27,826,891 of record NC_080588.1, read on the forward strand.
TACTTGCCTCAAGGTTGAGACAAGCTCGTCAAATGGATAGACGGATGGGATATAATGCCAGCACTTGAAAGGTGGGTTACATGTCCCACGTGTGAAGGACCCACACGCCCCACAGATGGCCCCACCGTATTGCCTTGGACGGTGGGGATGATTGCCACATCAACTGGGTCCCACAAACCCTGTTGACGTCAACACATCAGCAATACAGCTTGCTATATGACGTTCAAACAGGGTGGATTTTATGATGGTGGGTCCCATGTATAATAGTATTTAATAATAATAATAATAATAATAAAGGAAGGAGGGAGGTGTTTCTCTTCCAGGCTTCATAGGTGCATTCGGTCCAGCAGCTCCTGCTGGGCGATCATCAAAGTGGGGTCCACATACATGTGGCCCATGATCTATATATGTCAAGGTGGCCCCATATCAAGGTACTAAATGACGGGGATTCACACATGTACCATGGGGACCCACGGATGGTCTAGATCAAATGTATGAACCATACATCACAATGGGGGCCACAAAACTTGGAAAGGGGAGAGAGAGAGAGAGATCATGATGAAGAGGAGGGACCCCACCACTATGGGCCCTCCATTTCTTACATTGCATACACCAAACGGGTCCCACAACATGTGGTCCCAAAAAATGAAATTTAATGGTGGATCACCCACCTATTGGCCTCCTTCTTGCTCCCTTAGCCTCCTTAGCTCTTATGCTCAACTTTTGATGATGGATGATGGAGTTTTGATGGTGGGGATGAGAGATGAGAGGGTGGGAAAAGTGGGTCACACTTGTTGTTTTGAAAGAGAGCTTGGGAGGCTTGGACGTGGGATGATTTGTTGCTTGGGAATGAAGAGAGGGAAGAGAGAGAGAGGGAAGTGATGGGTGAAAAGGGATGGGATGATGTGTGATGGGTGATGGGTGGAGTGATGGGGTTGTAAGAAAGGGATGGGTGGAGAGAGAGAGAGAGAGAGTTGACTTTAGGAATGGGAAGGGATGGGTTGTTGTACTTGGGGTATGGCTTGTACTTGACATTGATTGATTGATTAATTGATTGATAGGATAGGATGTAGAGATTCTCTCGAAATTCATAACACGCATCATTTCCTCAAAATGAACGCGGGCCTACATCTTTTAACTTGGGTATCGGATCGGTGCGCGAGTCACGACGTTGGAACCGCGGTGATGGTGCGGTCGTTAAAGTACAAGTTTTGAGTCGTGTCGACCTGATATGCAGGACTCGGCTTAGGATCGCGCACAAATGTCAGATACAGGTCGAGGGTTGTTGGAATTCAACCAGAAGGACCGCGGAAACCTACGGAACAGTACGGTCTATGATACGGGCCTTATAGTGGCCCTTTAATGCGACCTACCTGATGTTTATAAGGGCCATTAGTGCGGCCCTTTGATGCGGCCCACTTGATGTTTTTGAGGGCCATTGGTGCGGCCCTTTGATGCGGCCCACTTGATGTTTATGGGGGCCATTGGTGAGACCCATTAGTGCGGCCCTTTGATGCGGCCCACTTGATGTTTATGAGGGCCATTGGTGCGGCCCATTGATGCGACCCACTTGATGTATATGCAGCCCCTTTGGGTGAGGCCCAATGCAATGTTTATGTGGCCCTTGTGTGAGGCCATGGGCCCACGATATGCTTGGCTCTATGAGAACCACTCCTTGGGAACAATGTTGGTTAAATGTCCACATTTATGGGCAATGATGGTTAAATGTCCACATTATAACATTCCCTTAGGCTTTGTTAGGCCATTCTCATCGATTCCGATTGTCAAGGTCGAGTGTTTATCGAGGTTGATTCCATTTATCGAGGCCGATTTCGATTGTCAAGGCCGATTCTGATTATCGAGGCTGATTTTGATTGTCGAGGCCGATTCCGATTATCGAGGCCGATTCTAATTGTTAAGGTCGATTCCGATTGTCGAGGCCGATTGTTTATCGAGGCCGATTCTGTTTATCGAGGCTAATTCTGTTTATCGAGGCCAATTTCATTTGTCAAGGCTGATTGTTGAAGCTGATTCCAATTATCAAGGCCGATTATCGAGGCTAGTTCCGATTGTCGAGGCCGATTCCGATTATCGAGGCTGATTTTAATTATTAAGGTCGATTGTATCAGTCAATTATCGAGGCTGATTTCAATTATCAAGGCCGATTCTGATTATCAAGGCCGATCATCAAGGCCGATTATGATTGTCAAGGCCGATTTCAAATGTTGAGGCCGATTCCGACTGTCGAAGCCAACCACTGAGGCCGATTCTAATTACCGAGGTCGATTAATGAGACCTAATGTGATGTATATGCAGCCCAAATTTGAGGCTCATTGTGATGAGTATTCAGCCCGTGTTAAAGGCCCATTACGATGCATTTGAGGGCCAGGCGATGGAGTCTATTGTGATGCATATTAAGCCCATGTGAGAGGCGATCGTGATGTTTATTAAGACCATGAGTGGGGCCTATGGTGTTGTATATTAGGCCCTTTGTGAGGCCATGGGTCCACTATACGTTAGGCTCTATATGGGACACTTCTTGGGGGCAATGTTGGTTAAATGTCCACATTATCGAGGCCGATTGTTGATGCCAATTATCGAGCCCAGTTATTGATACCGATTATGAGTATGTGACAACGAGTATCATGATACATGCCCATACGCATCATCTGCATGTTTGTTATGAGATGTGATTGACCATTGTATATACCATAGTGCAGGTGGTTTATGGGACTCCTTGATAGGCGGAGTTATCCCACATGAGTGCACGGTATGCCCAGGATTGATGTATGATTAGACTGCGTGACTCATGCATCTCACATTGTGTGATGGTGATTACTGTACGCCTTAGCGACATCAGGGCCGTAGCCTCCACAGTTATGTCATAGATGGCCAGATGGGACACCGAAAATTTGTTACTAGCATCGGGCCGCCATAGATGGCCCTGAGTAAAAATTCTTAAACCCTCTTAGTACCAGAAGACGCCCCAACGTCGAGACCGAATGGATATATATGAGCGCATGAGGGTCGTATGCCAGTAGGCCGCGTCTCCCACTATGTTGTGGTCGGTTGGGAGGGGGTGTGGCCTTACCCGCCTAAGGGAGTAGGCATAGCTAGGCTGAGTCTGACCAGCTCCTAAATGGGTCCGCTATTGATAAGCCGGCCGATAATGGTAGGCAAGTAGTGAGGTCTCTTTCACTTACCCAGTTGTATTGTGCGTTTGATGGGGCGGCAAGTTAGTGTAGAGTGTACTAGACCCCAGTGATGATCCCAGAAATGTACAGTACTGATATGTGGATTTATTGAGTAGGAGTTGCATACTCATTCATTCATTCACTATCCACTCAAGCTGGTGGTGCAGAACTATTTGTTTCGTGTACCTTCGCAATAGCCAAGATTTCAGTTGGGGTGCGCAACTAACCTGAGATCAGGAGTTTACCACATTGAGTCTGACTATCCAAATTTAGGTATGTGACTAGTTTGGATAGAAGTCCCTTGTGGAGGACCCCGTAGCCTGCGATACTACGTACTATCATCCCAACTTCATACTCCAGCATGGTCATTTCATTCGCATCACATATTACATTACATCCGTAGGCATATGGCATTTTGAGTTGCTATGTTTCTACACTTATATGGCCTAGACAGACTTAATAGGATTTACATATTGCATTGTATCCTCGACATCTGATATTTGGCTCTCTATGACTTCTCATTTGCATAGCTGATCTATATTGTGTACTCTAATATTGTATGATTTATATTTCCGCTTACTCTAATATCGTATGATTCATGATCTTGCTAGTAATTTCGATATTGTATGATTAAGGCATTATATTGAATACTTGGCACTTATCTTGTGCACACACTTACACCACCCTCTAAGCTTTCTATAAGCTTATGCACGATAGATGTGTGGTTGCAGCAGTGTCGAGCTAGAGCGTCCAGCTGACTTCTGGAGCTTTGATTTTCGATATATGTATTTTCCTTTCAGCATTATATTCAATTGTTTATATTAGTGGATATCTGATGATGATGTTGCCTTTGTAATTTAGGTAAACTTGTGGTTATGCTTCTTATAAGACAAATGTACGTTGGAAAATCCTCCTTATAGGATCCCAGGATCGGAATCTAGCGTATATGCACTGAGAGCCGAGAATGGGGTACTATGGAAGCTGTCGGCACTAGATTCGGCAATCGGGAATTTTGTGAGCCCAGTTTTCGAGTTTGGGGCATGACACTTCTAATGTATTTGCATGAGTTGAGGAGGGCTAACTCGGGGACGATGACTGTCGTGCTTATTAACACATAGATGAGCAGGTTCGAGAGATGTTTTGTTAAGCTTGGATAATGTGTCCGAAGTTTTCAAAATTCCATGTGAGGGGTCTTAGCCATCAACGGGACGCACTTAAAATGTAAACACAATGGTTTTTTATTCGTTGTTACGACGTTAAATGGTGACAATCATATTTTCCTAAATGCTTTTGGCATCGGGGAATTGGAGAATAACAACAATTAGAATTGGTTCCTTACCCACCCCAACTGTACATTAGGGACTCTTCCAGGTCTTGTGATTATATCAGACTAATATAAAGGTTTAATGAAAGAAGTTCCCCAAGTCTTCCAACATGCAATCTGTCATGCCCCAAACTGGGAAATTGGGCTCACAAAATTTTCAATCACCTAATCCGGCACCAACAGCCTCCATAGTACCCCATTCTTGACTCCCGGCACCCATACACCAGGTTCCGATCTTAGGATCCTATAAGGAAGATTTCAAACATACTTTGGTTCAATATAAGCATAACCCACGAACAATAACCACAAGAACATTATCACACAATCCACTATGATAAAAAACTTTAAGGTACAATGTGAATAAAGAAAAATACAAGATAATAATAACAGAAACTCCTGAAGCTCGACTGCACGCTCTTACTACGGTGAAGCTACGGTTGCGTCCTGGCATCACCTGCACGAATCAATCATGCATAAGCTTATAGAAAGCTTAGAGGGTGGTGTAAGTGTGTGCATAATATAAACATGCTCAGAATGTAATGACAGAGTAATGCGGAATCATGCTGATGAGTACATGGATGCAATTAGTCGTACCAAGGCTACGCGGTACAAGATATGAATGCTATCGGCCATATCAAGACCATGAGATGCGAGATGCAACTCAAACATGTCAATCCTCATCCAAATCTACATATCAATGTAGCTCATCACTAGAGCATCAAATATCAGTACAGTTCTCATTCTGGATAATTACCGGGGTCTAATACACTCCAAATGGCACTGCCCATTTCCCAGGTGGGCAGTCTAAGTGAGCGTAAGAAACCTCACTATCCACTTAGCCAATAGTCTGTCAATACCTATCCGGCACGTCGATAGCGGACCTATTCACGAGCTGGTCAAACTCAGCCTAGTAATACCCCCTACTCTCGAGCGGGTAAGGCCACACCACTTTCCAACCGACCACGACACAGTGAGAGACGCGTCCTCCTGGTATTCGACCCTTGTGCGCTCATGTATCAACTCAGTCTCAACGTTGGAGTCATCCTCTAGTACCATTGGGTTTAGAGATTTTTACCCAGGGACATCTATGGCGCCCCGATGCTAAAAACAGTATTTTCGGTAACCAATCCGGCCACCCACGATGTGTCTGTGGAGGCTACAGCCCTAATGTCGCTAGGGCACACAGTAATCGCAATCAAACAAATGCAAATGTGCATGAGTCACACAATCCAATCATGCATCAATCATGCACATACTGTGCGCTCATGTGGGATAACTCCACCTATCAGGGAACCCCATAAACCACCTGCACTATGGCATATGCAGTGGTTAGTCACATCTCATAACAAACATACAGATGATGCGTGTGGGCATGTATTATGATGCTATGTTGTCGCAAACTCATAATCGGCAATGGTAGTCGGTATCGGCAATCGGCATCGATAATCGACATCGATAATCAACCCTGACGCAAGGTAGGGTCCATAGATGGACGGCCGATGATGGACTAACTAAAATCAATGGGGCTCAAGCGTTTGGGCTAACCCATTAGAGAATGATGAGGAAGGGCCTAACAAGGCCTAAGGGAAGGTCACAATGTGGACCTTTAACCAACATTGCTCCCAAGGAATAACACTCATAAGGCCAATCGTATAATGGGCTCACGGCCTCATACAAGGACCTAATATACATCATCATGGGCCTCGCTAAAGGGGCATATACGCATCACATTAGGCTTCACTCATGGGCCAATATATACATAACATCAGGCCGTATCAAATGGGCCGAATCAAATGGGCCGAAACAATGGGCCAAATCACATGGGCCAATTCAAATGGGTCAAGTCAAGGGCCGATTCAAATGGGCCAAATCAATGGGCTGAATCAAATGGGCTGAATCAATGGGCTGGGTCAAATAGGTAGAGTCAAATGGGCTAATTTGAATGGGCTGATTCGAATGGGCCAAATCAATGTGCTAAGTCAAATGGGTTGAGTTGCCCGAACTCAAAAATCGGGCTAACAAAATTCCCGATCGCCTCACCGGCCCATCCTCCATAGAACCCCATTCTCGGCTCCCGGCACCCATTTACCAAGTTCCGATCCTAGGATACTACAAGGAGGATTTATAATCATCAGTCTGATTCATAATGAGCATAACCAAAAGCATAACCCATAAACAATAACCACAAGAACACCACCACAAAATCCACTATGATAAAAACTTTTGAGTACAATGCGTCAGAAAGGAAAAATACAACGTAACGAAAGAAACAAAACTCTAGAAGCTCGGCTGCACGCTCCAACTGCAAGACTATGCTATGGCTACGTCCTGGCGTCACCTGCACGCATCAATCGTGCATAAGCTTATAGGAAGCTTAGAGGGTGGTGTAAGTGTGTGCGCATAGTAAGTGTCTCAAAATGTAAGGTCGAGTAATGCGGAATCATGGTGATGAGTACATGAATGCAATCACCTGTAACAAGGCTATGTGGTGCAAGATATGAATGTCATCGGTCATAACACGGCCATGCGGCGAGATGCAACTCAAGCATGCCAATCCTCATCATATATCGATACAATTCTCATTATCACGGGGTTTAGTACACTCTAAAAGGCACCGTCTCTCTCCAAGCCGCATAGTCCAAATGAGCGTAAGAAACCTCACTATCTCCCTGGCCAATATTCTGCCAATACCTATTTGACACGTCGATAGCGGACCCATTCACGAGCTGGTCAAACTCAGCCTAGTATTGCCCCTACCCTCGGGCGAGTAAGGTCACACCCCTTTCCAACCGACCACGACACAATGGGAGGCGTGGTCTACTGGTATACGACCCTCGCACGTTCATGTATCCACTCGGTCTCGACGTTGGAGTCATCCTCTGGTACCATCGGGTTTAAAGATTTTCACCCAAGGATATCTATGGCGCGTATGCTAGAACCAAATATTTTCGGTATCAATCCGGCCATCCACGATGTTTGTGGAGGCCACGGCCCGATGTCGCTAGGGCATACAAGAACTACAATCACACAAATGCAAGTGCATGAGTCACACTATCACCATGCAACAATCCTGCGTGTACCATGCATGTATATGGGGTAGACAATCTGCCCGAAAGCATATGCTATGATCGGTCACTCCTCATATCAGGCACACATATGATGCGTATGATCATGAATTATGGATCTATACTAAACATGTATAAAGAGATGAGCTCTGTGTATAACGAAGATGGGCCTAGACGGCCTACTTACCACAAGTATGGGCCTATCAGTGGGCCTTAGGGAGAGTTATAATGCGGACATTTAACCAACATTATCCATTCAATGTGGACGTCAAACCACCATTGCTCCCAAGGCGTAGCCCGTTATGAATGTCAATACATATGCTATGGTGGAGTCACACTACAAGGGACATTATGTATATCCTATTGGGCCTCGACCCATGGGCCTCTAATACATCAAATGGCCTCATACATGGGTCTCACATATACATATCAAGGTGGGCCTCAATGACGGGCCACAAATACATCAACATGGGCCTAGTCACATGGGCCTTGCATACATCATAGTAGGCCTCATAATATGGGCCCTATACAAATTAAGGTGGGCCTCAACAAGGACCACCAATACATCAAGATGGGCCTCAACAATGGGCCTTAAATTATCTCCAAAATGGTTGGACAGTTGGATGAAACACATGCATCATGATGGAGCCCACTCTAATGGAGGGTATGGTTTACAATACATACATAAGTGGGTCCCATGTGGGGTCTACCATAATGTTTATTTCCCATCCAACCCATTGATAAGGTCATTCAGATATAGATGACATCATAATGTTTATTTTCTAACCAACTGTTCATAAAGTCACATGGTCCAGGGTAGGTACCCACCGCAATATTTATTTATCATCCAATCTATTCATAAGGTCGCATGGACGTGAATGAAGACTGGACTGGGCCCACTACATGTTTATTTGCCATCCAATGTTCATAAGGTCACGTGGACCAAGGTAGGGCCCACCGTGATATTTTTCTGACATCCAACTGTTGCAAGGTCCCGTGGACCGGGGCCCACGGTAATATCCATTTGCCATTCAAACTGCTGTGCACACTCCTCATACACAGGACCCACCGTGATGTGGTCTACAGATCCAGCCCACCCATTATGCGAGTCCCACTTGACTGACCGTTCAGACCAAGTTTCAGCTGCATCTAAATTTCAGGTAGGCCCCACCAACTGATTTTATATGTTTCAGCATGTCTTCACATGATTTTAAATGGTATGGCCACCTGAGTTCCGTATATGGCTGATTTTTGGGATGGACGGCTGGTCCGTGGGGTCCCATCAAATGCACGGTGCTGATGGGCGAAACGCATCAAGGTGGGGCCCACAGTTGGGCTGTGAGACCCAGCTCGATTGCCCGTCCGGCAATGCTCAGGCGTTGCCTGCGGCGCCCTGATAGCGGCGTCAACGCTGCTTCCTTCTTCCCCTTTTTTTTTAAAAAATCTGATTTTTCTATATATTATCATAGGTGGGGCCCGCATTGGGCAGATCCACTCCAGCCATTGGATTCCATGGTCCAAGACCGTCAAACAGGGTCCAATATCCATTATGATTTAGCGAGTAAAACATCAATGTGGGTTTTGGACGGTAATAATACTTTTCCTATGGTATGGCCCACCCGAGAGTCAGATTGGTTCTAAAATTTGGCTCAACGCCTAAAATGAGCTGGGGAGAAGGATGGACGGCTTGGATTGAGTACATACATCAAGATGGGGCCTACATAGGTGGCCCACCCCAAAAAGGCAACTTCTTCTTTTTTATTTTTAGTACACACCATGCCAGTACATACACCCCATATTAGCTGCCCTCTGCCTCACGTCCAACGTCCAGGGACGCTGGATGGCATGGACACTCACAACATCATGGTGGGCCCCACATACACGTGGCCTACATCTTAGTCAAGGTGGGTCCCACATAAACGTGGCCCACCTGATATGGATCAATCTAATACTTGTGTTTTTCCTCCATCTTGGCCCGTTAATGGGTTGGATGGCGTAGATCCAACACATTCATCCAATGGGTCCCACATGAACTATATGATTCATGGTGGGCCACACTTACCCCTTCATCATCACTACCATCCAAAGAGAGAGAGAGAGATAGAGAGAGAGACGAGGATGGAGGGGAGGGACCCCGCCGTTAAATCAAATACAACAAAATGGGTCCCACGAACAAGTGGGCCCTAAAGATAAGATTTCAACGGTGGATTACCCACCTCTGAGCCTCCTCCTTGCTCCCTTGGCCTCAAATGCTCCTTGCCTTTGCCTTGGACGGTGGATGATGGGAGATTAATGGTGTGGATGAGAGATGAGAGGGTGTAGATGGAAGATGAGAAGGTGGACCGCACTTGTGGTTTGGAAGAGAAGGGTTGGACGTGTGAATTTTGCTTGTAAGAAATGAGGGAGAGAGAGAAGTGATGGGTGATATGAGGTGATGGAGTGATGGATGATGTAAGGAAAGGTATGGGTTGGGTTGAAATTTTGGGAAAAGAGGAATGGGTGAAGAGAGAGAGAGTTGACTTTGTGGAGAAAGAGGGATGGGTTGTTGTACTTGGGTAAGGTGTGACTTGACTTGTACTTGACATTGATTGATTGATTGATTGATTGGACATATCGTAGAGATTCCCTCGATATTTGCAACGCGTGGCGTTTCTTCGAAACAAACGCTAGCCTACATCTCCTAGCCTGGGTATAGGTTGTGTCATATTCATTGCATAGTTTATGTGGGTCATTTCATAAGATTGCAGGTCATTTTTCGACTAGTCTTAGTCCTAGTTCGACTAGTCGAAGTACTCACCGAATACGGTGCGAAGGTTGCGGAATTTGACCGGAAGGACCGCGGAAGCCAACGGAATGGTAAGGACTAGGACACTAAGTCGAATGGGCCCAAACCAACCACACCATTCATCTATAGATAGATATCATTTTAGAGCATTATCACAAAATGAATCATATCATTGGATCATCTGGACCATACCACAAATGGCAGTGGTGATAATGATTTCCACTATTGAATTCCAGTGGGCCCCACCATAGTATTTATTTTCCATCCAATCTATTCATAAGGTCACAAAGAACTGAATAGGGAGGAAAAACAAAAATTATATTGATTCAAAACTTCTATTACCCAAAGAGGTTTTAATGGTAAATGTTCAACTCCACTATTTTCTGTAGTGTGGTCTACTTGATACTAGATCTGTCTTATTTTTAGTCTCAAGCCTTGAGATAAGTTCGCCAGTTAGATGGATGGTTTAGATGTAACACATACCTCAATGGTGGGGTCCACGTACCTGGGCAGTGGACGATGTAGACATAACACATATGAGGTGGGTCCCACCCGTCCAGAATTTTGGACGGTGTGGATAAGAACCATACATCATGTGGGGCCCATCCAGCACCATCCAAAAGTGGACGGTGCGAATATAACACATACGTCAGCGGTGGGTCCCACATAGGTGGGCCGCCCCATATCCCCCTCTCTATATGTATTATATTATAATATATTATATTGATTATTATATTTTATATATTTTTATTTTTATTTTATTATTATATTTTTTTGTACGCTAGCCATCCAGCGTCCTGGATGAACGGCTGGATGAAGGACCAGGGCATTAGGGGCCCACTGTCCTTATCATATGGATGGTGAGAGAAAATCACATGCATCATGGTGGTGCCACGTGGGTGGGCCACCATGATTTGAATCAAGATGATATTCGTGTTTTCCCTCCGTCTAGACCAGTGTCTGGATAGCCAGGATGACAAAAACATCACATGGGCCCCACATTTTCTTCAGTCTGATATTTGAGTTTTCTTTTCAACTAGGCCCGTCCAGATCCATCTAGACGGTGCCGATTTACATGGGTCCCACATGGAATGGCCCACCATAATGTATTTTATATAATATATTGTATAATATTATATATCAACTAAATATATATACGTGTGTGTGTGTGTGAGAGAGTGAGGGCTCCAACGTCCAGCCATCGTCCAACAAGCTGGACGGTGCTGGATGATGTACATACATCATGGTGGTCCCACGTTGTGAGCCACTAGATTTGGATCGAGTTGATATTTATTTTTCCCTTACATCCGAGCCTGGGTGACCGTCCAATCATGCGGGCCGCAAATTGGGATCAAGGTGGCCCACTTGTTGGACAACATGGATAAAATACACACATCATAGGTGGGCCATTGATCATAGAGAGAGAGAGAAAGAGAGATGGAGAGAGATCGGTGATTATGGAGGGGCCCCGCCACTATGGGCCCCTCTTGGATACAAGCATACATCAAGGTGGGTCCTATCATATGTGGGCCCTTGATTCACAAAATATAATAAAAATGTGGGTCCAAGATCACCCACCGTCCACTTCTTCTTGGCTCCTTGGAAAGGTAGTCGCCTTTACTTCGATCTCAACGGAAGATGATGAAGTTTTGATGGTTGAGATAGGAGGTGAGAGAGTGGAAAAATGGACCACACTTGTTTTTGGGAGAGAGAGCTTGGATGTTGGAAGCTCTCATGGGAGTTGGGAGATTGCTTAAAGAATGAGAGAGAAAGAGAGGTGATGGATTGATATGGGATTGGTGGAATGGGTGTTGTAAGGAAGGGGATGGAGAGGTACGAGTTTGTTTAAAATTTTGGTAAAAGAGGAATGGGTAGGGAGAGAGAGAGAGTTTACTTGTGGAAAAGAGGGAGTGGGTGTTTGTACTTGAGATAGGGGGAGGTGGCATGGGGTATGGGTGGTGTACTTGACTTGATTTGATGTGACGAGTCGTAGAGATTTTCTCAGAATTCGCAACGCATGACATTTTTCTCGAGATAAACACGGGCCCACATCTCCTGGCCTGAGTATCGGATTGGTGCACGAGTCACGGCGTTGGAACCACGACGATAATGCGGTCGCTAGGGTACAAGTTTCGGGTCGAGCCGACTTCAGTATGCAGGACTCGGCTTAAGATCGTGCGTAAACATCGAATATAGGTAGAGGGTTGACGAAATTCGACTGGGAGGACTACGGAAGCCTATAGAATGGTACGAACTAGGATATGGGTCTTACACAATCTATGGTTATTATGCCTATCATATATACAAAAACTTGGTGGACACATTTAAAGACAAGTCTTTAGAAATGTACTATTAGTGGGCTATGAAGACCTACAGGAAGGCTGCATTCAAAAAGTTAATGCATAATATCGAAATGGCCAACCCCCCAGTACATGCATGGTTGAGAGATATAGGGTATAAAAGATAGGCATCTTCACACTTTGCAGGAAAAATATTCAACTTGGTCACTACAAACATATTTGAGTTCGTTAATGCTCTCTTCAAAGAAGTACAAGAATACCCCGTGACTATATTGATAGAGGCGATAAGATTTAAGATTCAAGATATGCTTTGTAAGAGAAGAGAATCTGAATCATCATTTGTTGGTTGGGCCATTGACACCATGGGCCGAGGAACAGTTAAAGGATCTTATATCGAAGGCGCGAGATATCCGTTATCATGCAATTTCTCACGATGAGTACTATTTGTGAGAGATTACAATGATGCAGTTAAGCTCAGTGAGCTTTCATGTTCATATCGCGAGTTTGACATAAAGGTATTCCTTTGTTCGCATGTCCTTTTAGTATGTATAAACTATAATCTTCCTCATTACTCATACTACTCCCCATTCTACACAGCACAAAATTACCAGATCATGTATAACGAATCCGTGTACCTAATACGTGACAAGAGCCAATGGAAAATATCACACGAATTCAAAGAGTATTGTACGAGAATTAAACCCCAACGACAAAAGAGGCCAGCTGGAAGACCAAAAAAGATAAGAATTCTTTCGCGTGGAGAAGAACAGAAAATAGTAAAGTGCAGAAGATGCAAACAAACGGGGCATAATCGCCGAAAGTGCAAGTTTTCAATACCTGAGAAATAATGTAATTTGTAATTTATTTTATGTTTAAATGATTTATGTTGTAATGCATTTTATATTTTGATGTAATATGATGGTGAATGATTTAATCCGAAAATGTCTGTATATTTTGTTTAAATTGCGGAGTTACTACTACAATTGAGACTTTGAAAGATTGAATGAGAATATTGACCCTGAAGATTAAATTCCCTCTTTCAAGAAGCCACGTATGGCAATTTCTTGATTAATTTTAACGAGTCCTTAGTCAATTTCATCATATTGATGGTCATTTGCAATGAGGCGTCAAATCTACCCTAGTGTTGTTGCTGACCATTCACTCATACCTGAGTAACTTGTTCATTTGCAATGAGGCACCGACTCTACCATAGGGTTATTACTGATTATTTACTCACACCGAGCAACTTGTTCATCTGCAATGAGGCGCTAACTCTACCCTAGGGTTGTTGCTGACCATTCACTCATACCGAGAAACTTGTTCATCTCATTTGCATACAAGCTAATTTTCATCCCATAAAACTGCTCATGAGTTATTACAAAAGTGCAAATATACGTCTTGATCTCATAATTCATGTACAAAAATAGTAAAGTGCTTCATTAACATCAAAGAATGATTCGATTACACTATTTTCTTAGAAAAAAAAATCAGAAGTAACACTTAAGCTATGATATGAAAATACATGAAAGTAAATGAAATGTTAAATTAGTGACTAACATCTACCATCTAAGACCTACTAATTGACCGAGTCAGGAGAGGGTGGGGGCGCTCCCTTTGCACGTAGCACAACACCATTTTTAATGTACAATACATCTTGCGTACTTTACGCTTCAGGTACTATTGATCCTCTTTAATCTCTTCCACCCTGACCTCGAGAGCGGCTAAACAATCCTCGATGCCTCAGGTCGCTAATGACTCCTCCTGAGCATCCTCCACGACTACTCCTCCTTCTTCACCCTCTTCCTCTTCTCCCTCCTCCTCTGCTTCCTTGAATTCATCCCACACCTCATCTCCTCAGGCCTTCTGACTGAGTTTCATATGAATAATGGTGTATTTACTTATATTCTTCATGGTCTCGGGGATGTCAGTCAGTCCTTTAAGGCCGTAATGCTGGTCTAGCTTGCAAATGAACCACCCGAATAAAAGGCCCACTTTTCATGTGTGAGAGACTGACTTCACTATATGGTAGAGTACCATCGAAGGGAGGCAAACATCCTCCCCCCTCTCTATTTGTTAGAGAAGCTTTACCGTGTAGGCCGAGAGTTCGATCATGTTTCTAGCCCTCGGGTACACATTGAATGTGAAGATTTGGTGGAGAATCCTGTAATCCGCTATCATTTTTTAAGCCAATAGGCCTCCAATCGACTAACGTCCCGCACAAGTATTGAGTTCGCTGTTGTCGATTCTGGAACACTTTCACATTATCTTCATTTATCTACACCATACCTCGTGGTATTTGGAGAACCTCCGAGACTACATCAAAGTTGATGTGGATGACGCTTGTGCCCAATGAAATATCGAATCCAAGGGGGTCTACGTGGGGGTTGCGGATGTTCGCGTTGATCGCCCTAACCTGCCCTTGATAAGCCGGTGTGTTACCCTCGAAGATAGGGTCCCATTCGCAGTGTGAAAGCCGATCTAACAAATTGTAGTTGTCGAACAAATCATGATTGATATACATCTCAAAAATCACTTCCCACCCCGCAAATCTACCTTCTCAGATAGCCGTTAGGTTATCAGACGGGTCGGCTTCACTTGTGGATGCTCCCCTATCATGCTTCTTCTTTGTACGGTGCTCCTGTTGCAGGTTATCCTCCTTTCGACTCACTCTCTTCTTCCCTATGAGGGAAAGAAGCAAAGGGATGAAGAAAAATGAGCCAACAGTTGAAAGGAAAGCCATTGCTATGAGTTTTTGGAGTTGGAAGGGGTTTATAGGAAGTTGAGAGGGACTTTGGGTGGCTAGGGTTTAGGGTTTTAGGATTTAAAATATTAGAAGTCGGGCTTAAATGAGCCCCACATCTATTTATATTTTCAAATTTGGGCATTTGACGGTGGCACCAAGGGACTCTGTCTTTCCCACAGTGGCATCGTGGGATTTTCACAAAACAGTGCCACCATGGCGCTTTGTCTTATGAATGGTGCCACCATGGGATCTAAAATTGATCGACCACTTCATAAGAAAGTTGTTTCCTTCACTGGGCCCACATTGGGGTTTTTTTAATCATCTAACCCATTCATAGGGTCACACAGACATGGATAAGGGGAAAACACAAATATTAGCTTGCTCTAAAACTTTTAATGGCCCTAAGCAGTTTTTAATGGTAGGCATTCAATTCCCGATGTTTTCCTTTGGTGTGGTCCACTTGAGCTTTGGATCCACCTCATGTTTTTGCTAATGCCTTGAACTCAACTAAGATAACAAATGAACGATGTGAATAAGTCACATACATCACGATGGATGCATTAGATAAAGATGACCTCTCTTAGGGCAAGCATGATAGATAAAGTGGCACTATAAATAGCTTTCAAATTTCAGCCCCTTTCTCTTGATCCAAATTTGCAACTCTAG
Organism: Magnolia sinica; assembly: GCF_029962835.1. NCBI lineage: Eukaryota > Viridiplantae > Streptophyta > Magnoliopsida > Magnoliales > Magnoliaceae > Magnolia > Magnolia sinica. The sequence goes on from NC_080588.1 coordinate 27,842,968, forward strand.
ACTTGGAAGAGAAGGAGAGAAAGGAGACAAATGAGGAGCAAGAATGAGGGTGTGGCTGCTTGCAAGAGGTTGCCCCTCTCCCCCTCGACCTGTAAATTTCACCCCATTTCTCCCATATAAATTTGCAACCCTATACTTGGGAGAAAGGGGAGAAAGAAGAGAAAGGAGGAGCAAGAGTGAGGGAGTAGTTTCTCAGAGAAGGTTGCCCCTCTCCCCCTTGACCCGTAAACTAGCTATTGCCATTTTTAGGTTACCACTTATCAAACCTTATGCTTCAGTTAATGATTTGTACTTATTGATTTAAAAATTACATGATAAATGTTCACAACCCTACGTGTAGGGTCACGATGTACTAATAACTCGATAAGACCGAGGTCGAATCCACAGAGACTAAACTTGTACGTATTCTGAAAATAACTAAAACTAGAACTAGAAAAAGATCTAAATTGAAATCTGAATAATTGAGAGTAATGGTGAATAATGTTGATTAAAACTTATAAATTTAAAGGTGGGAACTAGGGTGCCAAGGATCCACTTGTAGCTATCAAGATGCTACCTTACTTGATTTAAGAAACACAACTGGAATTGGATTCGTATCATATCCAATTGGAAGATAAAGTAATTTAAATCAAATCTGAACTTTTCATTGACATAACTCTCAATGGAGGAGAATTGTGATGATTGAAAAGGATTCCATCACCCTACCATGCCCAGGAGATGATGGTGAACAATGGGATTTACTAATCTCACTATCTCAAAACAGGAAAAGAAGATATCCAAAGCTATCACAGTATTTATTGTAATTTGAGTTACAATAAATCATAGAAAACTGAAAATATTGCTTTAATATCAAACTAAAAATTAATGAAGTTCAATAAGAATAAGAATTAAAGCAAAATAAACATCCAAACATGCTACAAGCTTCACCTCTTAGCCATATCTAAGAGGTTTAGCTAACCATAAATATGATTGAAACCAAATCCCTTAAACAAAGCATGAAAAATTAGAGTTAAGAGTGCTTTATCTTCCATGAAAGAATCGATCATGTTAATGTCGTGGGTATCGTCATCATCCTCTTGCTGTTTGTTCATGTTGAAAAAGATGTTGAGCTCCAATGTCATATTTTCGAAAGATAAATTCATAATTCCATTCCTACAATTAATGATAGCATTTGATGTAGCAAGGAATGGGCGAATAAGAATGACGGGTATTTGAGTGCTCACATCTATGATGGGTTGAGTATTCAGGACAATAAAATCTACTGGATAGTAGAATTCATCAACTTGGACCAACACATCCTCAATCATCCCTCTCGGTACACGAACTAAGCGATCGGTAACTTGTGATGTAGTTCGGATGGGTTTTAATTCACCTACATCCAATTGTTCATAAATCGAGTAAGGGATCAGATTTACACTCGCCCCCAAGTCAAGAAGTGTGTGCTCAATCTGGTGGTTCCCAATTACACAAGTGATGGTTGGGCTACCGGGATCTTTGTATTTTTGTGGCACATCTTGCTTAAGGATGACACTCACTTTTTCTATTAAAAAAATTTTCTTTTGTATGTTTTGCTGTCTTTTGGTCGTACATAAATCTTTCATAAATTTGACATATGAAGGGATTTGTTTAACGGCATCTAGTAGAGGGATATTGACCTTCACTTGCTTAAGCACCTCTAGAATATCTAAGAGTTAGAAAGAAGTTTTGGTGCAATCAACCATTGAGGCAATAGTGCAATCGGCTTACTTTGAGATTCTGGTTCTAACCCATGTGAAGCATTGCTAGGTCTATCATTCTCATCTATTTTCAAGCCCTTAGGCTTTTCAGCACTTACCGGAATAGATTTGTCAATTGTCTTCTCACTCATAAGAGTGGTGATAGACTTAACCTGCTCTATCTGTTTTGAAAAGCTTGGGTCACTGATTTCATATTGCTGTTTTAGGTTGGGGAGAGGCTGAGCCGGAAGGATCCCTCTCTCCCCGATCAAATTTTTTGTTTCAAGCCCTTGTATGGCCTTTGCAAGGTCTTAAAAGGCTTGCAGCATACCCTGATTAAAAAGCTCTTGGTTTTGTATATGTTTTAAGACCGGATCCTCTTAAGGTTTCCTTTAATTCAGAAATTGGTTAAGGATCCCTTGAGGAGTAGCCATTTGTTTGTTCCTCCAACTGAAGTTTGGATGGTTCCTCCAACTTGTTATATGTATTTGAGGAGGGTCCACTAAAAGGTTTTTGGTAATTGTTTACGGCATTTGATTGTTCATTCAATATCTCTTGGAAAGTAGGAATTGTTAGGCAATTCTCAGTTGTATGTATGTTACAAGCACAAATACCACAAAAAACTTCTGTAGTCTTTTCGAGTTCTACCTTCTTAAGTTCCATGGCTTTTACTTTTCTTGTGAGTTTGGCCACTCTTACATTTATATCATCTTCCTCTTTTAGAACATAAATTCCTCCCATTTCCTTTGATTGAGTAGTCTTAGAAGTGGTAATTCTTGAAGAGGTATCCCATGATTCTACATTTTCAACAAGTTTATCAAAATAATCTCATGCATCATCGGCTTCCTTGTTCATGAATTCCCCATTGCACATCATCTTTACAAATTGGCGCATAGGTGAGGTCAATCTCTCGTAGAAAAAACTTGTTATACGCCATGTTTTGTAGCCATGTTGTGGACATGAATTTATGAGATCCTTAAATCGCTCCCAACATTGGAAGATCGTCACATCCTCTTTTTGTACAAGATTCATGTTTGCTTTCCTTAAGGTATTTGTTTTATGATATGGGAATAACTTCTTAAGGAACTCCCTTGTCATCTCAGCCCACGTGCCAATGGACCTTGGTCTTAAGGAATGTAACTACAACTTAGCCTTTTCTTTCAAAGAGAAAGGAAACAATTTCAGTCTTATCGTGTCCTCAGACATTTTTGGGAAGTGCAATGTAAATATGATCTCATCAAACTCTTTCATATGCAAGTATGGACTTTTAGATTTTAGTCCATGAAACTTAGGGAGGAGTTGAATTACCTCTGGCGTAATATCCACAATTCTGGCATTCAAGGGGAATATCATGCAGGAATGAGTACTCACCCCCACCGGTTGTAAATAATCTCGTAGAGTACGAGGCGACGGTGCATTAAGCACCTTATTCTTATCCTGAACTTTCCCAACTGGAGGTTGAGGTTAATTTACAGCTATAACTTCGATTAATTCAGAGGATCTTAAGTGGTGTCTAATCCAGTGATGGATAGGTAACCCTTCGACTAATCCTCATTTACTCAAGAGACAGCAGGTGTTGTCACGAACCCACTTGGGCATAAAATACTTTCATCCCTCAAGTAATTAAACAACTAACCTAAAAAGAAAACTCAATAAAATAAAACAAATAAGAGATCAAGAAAAGATAAGAGAGATTGGAGAGAAGTTACTCAATTAGGGTTACTATGTTAGGATCCTACAAAACAGAAAACAATGTTAGTTTCTAAAAGCAATTTCAGAAAAAAAAAATCCTAACCTAAAAATATAGCAGAAAAATAAACTCTAATCTTAACCTAATTCTAATACCAATTAATCTTAGAAAAACGCAGCCATAGTCCCCGGCAACGGCGCAAAAAACTTGTTCACAACCCCAAGTGTAGGGTCACAATGTAGTAATAACTCGATAAGACCGAGGTTGAATCCATAAGGACTAAACTTGTATATATTTTAAAAATAACTAAAATTAGAAGTAGAAAAAGATCTAAATTGAAATCTGAATAATTGAGAGTAATGGTGAATAGTGTTGATTAAAACTTATGAATTTAAAGGTGGGAACTAGGGTGCCAAGGATTCACTTGTAGTTATCAAGATGCTACATTACTTGATTTAAGGAACACAATTAGAATTGGAGTCTTATCTTATCCAATTGGAAGATAAAGTAATTTAAATCAAATTTGAACTTTTCACTGACATAATTCTCAATAGAGTAGAATTGTGATGATTGGAAGGGATTCCATCACTGTACCATGCCCAAGAGACGATGGTGAACAACAAAATTTACCAATCTCACTATCTCAAAACAGGAAAAGAAGATATCCAAAACTATCATAGCATCTATTATAATTTGAGTCACAATAAATCATATAAAACTAAAAATAATCCCTTAATATCAAACTAGAAATTAATGAAGTTTAATAAGAACAAGAATCAAAGAAAAATAAACATCCAAACATGCTACAAGCTTCACCCATTAGCCCTAGATAAGAGGTTTAGCCAACCATAGACATGATTGAAACTAAATCTCTTAAATAAAGTATGAAAAATAAACTAGGAAAGAAGAAAAACTCTTTGTCGGCTGCTTCACCCTTGTGTATGCTCCTTAAAACCTTTCCAAACCCTAGAAGATACTTTGGAGCATCCTAGGGAGTCCTATTTATAGTTGTGTAACTCCAACTTTCACACTAATTTATGTTTTTTAAAGATAATTTCAGGATTCCTTTTCTTCACTTCAAATCTTTGATTCTCTTCATTCATTACTTGGTTTTCTTAGATTTTGGCATGTGAATTCTTCATTAATGACTTCTAAATCTCCAAATCTTTATTTAGTAATCTTTTGAGCATAAATCTTCCTTTTGGCATCAATTTACCTTAAACTCTCGAAATCACTTCGCACATGAAAACATGTATAATTAAATCGATTAAGCACTATCATGTTTATAAAAGCAAAGTATAAATAGAGGGAAATATGCAATATTTCACACTCAACAATAAATTATATGTGTTACAATTTTCGTCCATAAATTACAAATATTAGCTTACTTATGCATGCATGTTCGATGAAATACTTGAATGAGTATATTACTAGATTTGATGTTCGTGCTTTAATCTCACGATCCTTACTGAGAAGATCTACTAATAACTGTTAGTGATACGATCCTCAAGTTTTGTTAGCCTGACAGGTGGTAAGGGACATCGTGTCCGTGTTGTCTGCCTATGTTGGAGTGACGAGCATCCTCGTAGTGACTGTGAGCACTCAAAAATGTTTGTCTATATTTTCCACGTGACACCTCGGAAATGTATCCGTCTATATTTTTCGCGTGACTTGAAAATGTATCCGGACTTGACATGTCCATCAAGATAAGGCCGTGGCACGGAGATGGGTGGATCCCTACCTTGATTTATGTGCCTTACATCCACGCCCTTGTTCATTTTCACATTTCATTTTAGGGCTTAATTTTAAAAAAAGGAAATATAAATTTCAACTAGACCACACCTCAGAGAATAATGGTGATTGACCATTAAAAACTTATTATGGTATGAAAGTTTTGGATCAATCTGATATATGTGTGGTCTCTTCATTACAGTGGGCCTCAAGAAGTTTTTAATGGGGAGTATTCAATCAACACTTTCTATGGTGCGGTATACATGAGATTTGAATCACCTTCATTTTTCTATGAAACGGATGACGTGGATGTAAGGCAAATGCATGCATTAGTGATTCAGATAAGACCAATGACTACAATGAAGGTACTCTAGCTTCATTAAATTGACTGAGCTTCACATGAAATTGACCGAGCATCACATGAAATTGACCAAGGCTAACATGAAATTGATTGAGCTTCGCATGAAATTGACCGAGCATAACATGAAATTGACTGAGCCTCACATGAAATTGAACGAGTACTTCTTGAAATTGACCGAGTACTTCATGAAATTAAACGAGCACTTCATGAAATTGAACCAGTACTTCTTGAAATTGACTGAGCACTTCATGAATTTAATCGAGCTTTACATGAAATTGACCGAGCACTACATAAAAGTCTTCACGGTTAGTATCTCAATTCAATCTTTCAAAGTCCACAATTTAAACAAAATAGACAGAATTTTCAAAATATAAATTTTCATTCACTATAAATTTTATACAAAATATTAATCACAAAACAGAATACAACATTTCATAAAATTTCCCTCTTCCTCCCATGCCTAAGACAAATACCATTTATAGTTAACACTCAAACAATCATATGTTATTGAATTCCTCAAAATTGGAGTACAATTTCACATCCCTGTTCCTACCAAAATGTGAGCACTACATAATGTGTCGATAAATTTCATTACAAATACTCCGCAGCCATAACCATTGGTTTGCTTCGGTACTAAACTCTCTTCTCTGGCTATCCAAACCTTCCCATCAAGAGTAGACGTGTCTGCTGTGGCATGGAAGATAATGGGGAGCCCCTCAATCATCATCTTAATCACTTACTTGTACTTCATGAGCGCATTCGATAAAAACTACTGAGAAAAATCATCTCTCATTTTTTGTGGATAGATGACCATAAAAAACCAATGACTATTACCGTGGTTCATGGGTACATATACCTGTCCATGTTTGACAAAATAAATATCAGTAAAGCCATGATAGAAAATGGCACAACAAGCGTCGATAAGTTGTAACGAAAATATTACCCATTCATAGCGCCACATAGCCTTGGCTCCTTCTTGTGGCCTAACAATTCCATAGACAATGACCTTCTCGATTTGTATTTTGTTCGCTCCGAGTTGCTTCCTTTATCCCGATATGTTTTCAAACTTGACATACTTAATTTCAGACATTGCTATTACAAACAAATTTAAAGATTACTACAAATAATATAAAAATAAAAAATAGGTTAATAATAATTCGACGTAAACATTTACCATAAAATAAGTGGGATAAAACTAGCAATCATGAGGATATATTATTGAAAGTTCAGATTGCCTTTTCTCCAAAAAATCGATGTACTTATCAATAGCTTAATCCATAGAATAGTATGATTCAGCTATAATCAAATATAAGAGATAAATATATGTAAATCAATGTATATATATTAAGAATACTTACAACGCTATCAACCCATTTATCTTTCACATATATAGATTTGAACAAACTAGCTAAAATCATCTGTTTGTTTGCTTCATACCAGCTCTCCAGTTCTTACAATTCCTCCATCGATATCATTCTAAACGGGTCCATTTGAGTCAGGAAGGGTATCAGAGAACTAGGCAAGTATTTGGATTTCTCGGATCCGACGATCATGCTAGGAGTTGTATCAATTGCAGACATGGACAAAAATGGAGAAACCTTATAGTAAGACTATTTCAGAGTCCTTTTAGGTCTCTTTTGATAAACAAGAGTAGACATGAGTGCTTTCTGTACTACAATCGTACCCTTTGCCATAGTATATGGTTGAATCTCCAGCTCTCCATTCCCCTGTTCCTTCTCTTCCATACCCTCTACTTTCATTTTCTTCTTCAACTCCTCCTCATTCTCCTTGAAAAATTGCTCCCTCTATGTCAAAAACACTTCCTTCTCCTTCTTCAACTCCTCTTGATTCTTTAAATCTTCCCACTCCTTCAAAAAATCACACTTCTACTTCTTCAACTCCTCTTCCTCCTTATTCAAGTCTTCCATTTTTTTCAAAAACAATTCTCTTTCCATCTTCAATTGCGCTTTCTTATTCGTCTCTTCTCTCTCCATTCTCAACACTTTCTTCTCTTTTAACAACTCTCCCCTCTCCTTCATATTCTCTTCCTTCTGCCTTAACTCTTCCATCTCTTTATTCAAACATTCTCTCTCGTTCTTTAACTCATGTCTCAACTCTTCCCCCCTCTCTATTCAGACATTCCCTCTCATTCTTTAACTCCTGCCTTGACTCTTCCCCCTCTTGATTCAACCATTCCCTCTCCTTCTTCAACTTTAACCTCTCCTTCTTCAGCTCTTCCCTCTCCTCCCTCAGTTCTTCCATCAAATCATATGCCTCCATAATCTCCTCTCCCTCCCCCTTTCCCTTTCCGTCATCTTCGTCATTATTCTCTTCCCTATCCTCCTCTTCCTCATTATATATTCTCTTTCATTTTCTCATCTTCCTAAGCTTAACCTACAAAATGTAACAATGAATATATAAGAACCGAGATACTTTTTTTGAGGCATTGGTATTATGGACCAAACGAATGAAAATAGTAATATGCAATAGAAAAAAAAAAGACTTTCATAACATCTCACTTGAAACTTATCATGGACCAAGTGAATGACATCCATTTCCAGTTCTTCAGTGGTGGGTTCCAAGGTAATAATTATTTTAGTCCGTAAAAGAACTTGTTTCATATTAATGAAAGAACGTATATGTTAAAATAATTGACCAAATAGCTTGAAATACATTGGCTTACATATTTACTCTTAAAATTTTCATATATTTTGTGTTACCTGTAACCCTTCCAACCTCGATATTGAATGAAGCGTGGAATTTTAGAAGGAACATATGAAATTACACACTCTTTAAAGGCTGGTACATTCTTTACGGCCATATCTGTTATAATGAAATTGCACGAGGTTAATAAACTATACTTTAATATAAACTCTAATTATGTGGAATAAGGAAAGAATCCTTACTTGTAGATGAAAATGCAACGATATACATTATAACAATTCTCACCTGATGCCATCATGTTACCTTTGACCCCTTCAGACATTGTGTAGAAGGCCAAACTACCCCAGTGATAGCTATAAAAGTATTTTAAAGAGTAGACTAGGTCAATATACTTAATGCTGTACAATTTTGGTGTCGATTCCCCTAACAAACCACTTTACACACATAATTAGGGCAACCTTCACGACATCCTTGTATTTATTGGTGTCAACTATTTTTCAAATACCTCTCCTAGATATTTCTTTAAGATTAGATATCCTTTGAAGTATTTCTCTCTTACTGTCATCGAAGGCGCGGGATGAATTCTCGATATAAAAAGTCTCCAGTCTTAAGCCCTGTTATAAAGGCGAAGTCCATCTCCGTAAATTTCAAAGGTGTCTTCCGTATCTTAAATAAAATATTACTTCTATATCTTTCAAAAAGCAGGTGAAATATAGTTCCTATAAATCTAAATGATGGAATGTGTAGCAAAATATATGTGTGTGTGTGTGTGTGTGTGTGGACTGCCTAAAAAAATTTAACCAGCTCTTGTTCTTCTCCAACCCAGGTTTTACGATATCAAATCATCATGTTAGTGAATACTTGGATGATAGATTTAGGACTCTAACTGGAGACTTGTTATCTAAAAGAATGAATTGTAAAATATATCAAAAATAAAGTTCAATAGTTAGTAAAGCATAGTACGAAAATTCAGAAATAATTTAAATCAATTGAGTATTTTATGAAATTAATAGAGTACTTCATAAAAATGACCGAGCTTCACATAAAATTGATTGAGGTTCACATAAAATTAACCGAGCCTCACATGAAATTGACCGAGCATCACATGAAATTGACCGAGCTCCACATAAAAATGGTCGAGCATCACATGAAAATGACCGAGCTTTACATGAAATTGACCTAGCATCACATAAAATTAACCGAGCTTTATATGAAAATGACTGAGCAACACATGAAATTGATTAAGCACAAGAGCATTATATGAAATTGACCGAGCATGAAATGATCGGTGAATTTCAAGTAGTATAGTGGTTTAAAGTTTAAGATTTAGGGCAATTTGTTCAAATATACCTTCAATGCGTCATTTCTTCGATGGATTCACCATTTTCGTTATTTGTTGACAAAATAAAATAAAGAAAAAAAAAGTAACGGTTTAGTGGAATGATATTCTTGTATGAAGAAGAGAAAAGATTTCAAAAAATGAGCTTTAGGTGAAAGGATATTGCAGTTTGAAGAGGAGAAGATTTTAAAAAATAGGTTTTCGCTAGTAGGGTATTCTGGCGCGAAGATGAGAGGATTCCAGAAAATGAGTTTTTAATGGCAGGGTATTATGTTGTGAAGAAGAGAGGAGAGAAATTTTCAAAAATTGGATTTGTATTGCAAGTATATTATCGTCTAACAATTGATATTGGTTTAGTTTGGGAAGGTAAAATTTGGATGGCTCATAAAAGCAGCAGGTAAAAATGACATTTGCGTGGAAAAAAAAAAAGGTGTGTCGTGCCTCACCCAACACTTTGGGCCATGACTGCAGGGCTGATCTTGACGTATGTCTTATGTATATCCATGCTGTTTTTAGGCGTTCGTCAATCACCTTTATGTCGGAAACGGATTGGCTACTCCCCCTGCCACTGGCCAATGGCTGGTGGTCGGTTCTCTGTGGGCCCCACCATGATGTAAGTGTTTCATCCATGGCGTCCAACTATTTTTATAGATCATTTTAGGGTATGCTACAAAAAATTAAGTATATCCCAATCTCAAGTGGACCACATTATAAGAAACAGTGTTGAATGAGCATCGACCATTAAAATTTTTTTGGGGCCCATAAAGGTTTTTGATCAAGCTGATATTTGTTTTTTACCCTTCATCTAGGTCTTTATGACCCAATCAACATATTGGATGTCAAATAAACAGTACGGCGAGCCTTAGGAGGATTGTAATGGTGGATATCCAATCACTATTGTTTTCCTGTGGTGTGGTCCACCTGAAATTTATACACTTCTCATTTTTGGGATCAACCCTAAAATGTTCTTTAAAAATGGACGAACGGCATGGATGAAACACATACATCATGGTGGGGCCCACAGAGCGCCGACCACTAGCCACCAGGCTAGTGGCAGGAGTAGCAGCCAATCCGTTTCCCTTTGTTTCATATGGCGTAGTCCCCTGACCTTTTGATCTACTTCATTTTTATGGGCTCATGCACCGGGAAAACGGATGGACGGCGTGTATATACAATACATACATGAAGGTGGGCCTCACGGTCAGGGCCGCACCTAATTCGGCTCCGGTCAATTCGTGCCACGTGTTCAAATTTTGAGTGGCTGCGTATCCATAGTCACACGCTGCCAGAGCATCTAACAAATCAGGCTATAAAAAGAGTCGACGGGATCATCGAGATTCATTTCTCTTTTCCGGCTTCCTTAGAACTGTTGATCCAGAGGGAGAGAGAGGGAGGGAAGAGAGCTTGAAAGGGAAATGGAGGGTTCTTTCCATTCCATCTCTCCTCGATTCTTCTTCTCCTCCTTCCAAGAATCCCAAATCCACGACAGATAAACCGGTAAGATCTCGTTACAATCACCAGGATCGCAATCTTTACGGATCAAAATCTGGTATTCTTCTTGGATTTTTGTGATTCTCCTGTAATTTCGTGGAAATTCTAATATTTTCCTTAAATTCTATGTTTTCTGAGCTTGAACCCATCTCACACGGTATTCTTGGTGAAGCTTAAGGTTTTTAATCAATATCCGTTGTTATTGTGGCTTTCTAGGAACTGGATGTGATCAACTGTTTTGAATTGGATTTTTAGGGTTTTTATTGGATGCTGAACTTAGATTCTTCTACTTTTTACATGAATGGGAATTTCATATTGAGTAGTGGAGGAAGAATGAAGGAATTGAAGTGTAGAGAATTCAGGTGCTTGTGTTAGATTAGAATCTTTTGTATATGTTCATTTCCATTTGTATTGTCTTAAATTCATTACCAGATTTGCAATCCTTGTTCATGTTTGGCAACTTAAAATGGCCACGTAAGGATGGGTGTTAGAGTGATGCAGTGTGATGCAAAAATTGAGCCCATATTGAAAGTAGTGAAATTCATATTTTATGTACTAGATTTTGAACCCCAGTTTGATCTTTAATGCAGAAATTTACTTGTAGGTATTAAAAGGAGAGGTTGTGGGAGAAGATTTATGCAAAGGATAGATCTAGTACATCACGCCATTAGCTTATGAAGGATCAGACCTCACAGTTTACCCATCACAAGCTTTGAAAGGGAGTCTTTGATCATGAAAAATAACCACAACAAACCATAGGCTTGACCTTAACATGCATCTTCTTCACAGTTAAGTCATAACACCACTTGCGGCTTGGGAAGTTAAAAGAACTAATAACACCCATGCATGTGGATAGTGCTCAGATGAGCAATGCACATTTGCAAAATGTGGACAGTAATGAATGGTGTGCAGATGAGCAATTCTCACGTGTGAATGTTCCTCACTTGCGCTGTCTGCAATTTGAATGGACCACCTATCGTGCCACCAATATGACTGATCACCTGTGGAGCTACCAAATATATCTGCTTGTGGGGCCAGTAATCTGATTTGTTTCGGCACATTGGTGTAACCCGGTTATCGAGTCAATTAGATCTCAACACCTGAATTGCAAAGAATGGACCAGAGTACACCCACAAGAATATTAGCGTAGAGAGGGAGGAATTATTTTATTGATATCAAGCTTCTTACAAAACTTAAGAAATCTCACATTTGGAAAATTTTGGCATGCCTACCTCCTACACCATCCCTCCTTTTCTAGACCCTAAGTGTATCTTCAATGAGAATCTCCCTTACTTAAAGATTGATTTGAAATCAATCTAATCAACCCAAGATGGTAAAAGCATAATAATAGTAACAGAAAATCTAGGAAATAATCCTCCAAATCTTCAATCACATTTTCAAATTAGCCATATATCTTCAATCACATCTCCCCATATCTTCAGATAACAAATTACAAGCCTCAAAGCTATAAATAAACAATCCAAATCAGCACATGTTAGGCCTTGCAGTCGGCCTTGGGCTTGCATCAATTCTCTCCGGCTTTGAAAGAGCTCGTCCTCAAGTTGGAAAGTAATCTCAACCTATGAACTCGTACCACCTCTATAACGAATCTTCTTTTTCTTCGTTGGAAGATGGTGGTGCAACCTTAATTGTCAGCTCGCCACAACCTTTGTTGGAGTCCATTGTAGATGGAGTTTTTTTTTTTTTTTCTATTTATTCTTTTATCGGTGCCAACTTGTTTGTTGTAACTTTAAAATCTAACATTAATGCATCGATCACTTCATATGTCAACTTTTCCTTAGGTTTTGTGGATCTTTTCATCGTTTCTGAAAATTTTACTTCAATTTTGGGTTCTCTATCATGTTCCAACAATCGAAGGATTCAATCATTGGTTTCTTCATCAATTAAGGCTGCTCAATGTTGGTTAGGACTTTGGTGAGGATTTTTCCCTATGTGTCCATGACTCCATGTGCTCCAACTTCGGTCTCTGGATTCTCTCCATGCCGGAGCTCACTCAATTTATTAGTAAGATTGCCTACCACATGCGTGAGTTGATCTACTCACTCTGTAAGTGCATGGATCAATTGAATTACTTGCACAGTTTATTCTTGTTTCACCTAAATGCGGATTGCTTGTGATAGGGTGTCGCAGCAAGTTCCTGCACTTGGAAGCTAGGTGGGGCCCACCATGATGTTTGTGAGAAATCTCCATCCATTTTTCCAACTCATTTTAGAACGAGACAAAAAAAAATGGGGTGGATCCAAAACTCAATGTGCCACACAAGAGGAAAGAATGGGGATTGCACAGCTACCATTGAAATATTCGTAGGGCCATAGAAGTTTTGTATCAGGCTAAGTTTTTTGTGTTTTCAGTTCATCCCAATGGGAATGACCTTATGAATGGTTTGGATGGCATAGAAACATCATGGTGGATAATCTTCGGAAAAATAATGGGGTGTTTCAATGTGATGTCTAGGCTAAAAATTAACGTTGCGAAAAGTGAGATGCTTAGGATAGGTTTGTCTAACGAAGAATTATCTACCCTTGCCAATGTTTTTGGATGTGGAAGGGATCTTTTCCATCAACGTACTTGGGACTTCCATTATGCATAGGCAAACCCCTGAAGCATTTGTGGAATTAGGTTATAGAGAAATTTCAATGGAAATTATCCAAATGGAAAAGCAGGCACTTATCCTTGGTGGGGCCGAATTACTCTAATCAAGGTAGCATTATTGAATCTACCCATCTATTACATGTCCTTATACAAATGCTCGAAGTCAGTTTTGGAAAAATTAGAAAAATTACGGAGGGATTTCTTATGGTAAGGGGCAGAAGACAAATTCAAGTTCCACTTGCTCAAGTGGGAAGAAGTGTGCAAACCTCTAGTTGAGGGAGGAGTAGGCATAAGAGATCTAAAGATTATGAACAAGGCCCTCCTGGGAAAGTGGATTTGGAGGTTTGGAATTGAAGAAGGGAAACTATGGAGGGAAGTTATTGCCAGTGTTCTAAATATCGACGATATCAGCCGATATATCTTGTATCCCACCTGTGCGATACAAAACGAACAGGTAGTGCCAATACATCCCACCTATTTGATCCAGTGAGCATTTTCTATTTTCAATCTATGTTTTTGTTGTAAATCACGTTAAACCAATGTCAAATGGTTACAACTATATGATTCTTCATATTTTCCATGAAAAATCATGGATTTGGGACTTCGATTTTGAGATTTAGGGGAGATGGGTCAAGTTGTGGAAAATTGAGAAAAATCAAAATTTCTCAATTTCTCGTAAATCAGTTACAATCTTTGTATCTAAACACAAAATTAAACATGTATGTAACCTGAGTTAGTGATTCTTCTTTTGCTTTTGAATGTATTGCTTGTGTTTCCATACTTGTCTTCTTACGTTTATAAATTATATGAATAGACTTTGAATATATTTGCATCAGTTTAGTTGGAAAGCGCATATATTAGGACCCTCTACAAAGGAAACCCTTATTATGTGCACTTTTTTTTGTAGTGTTTTGATTTTTTAGTGTGTATTGATGTCTTTTTCAACAATCCCTGAAGTTTCGTTGAAAAATTTGACAAATTTCCCAATGTTCCCATGTTTTCCAACAACGACGATTCATTACGCGATACAACCGATATATCCCATGCGATAATTGATATGTATCCGTATCCCAAGGGTGCGATACATTACATGATAACGATATTTAAAACATTGGTTATTGCCTCTAAGTTGGGAAACCAAGAAGTCATCTCTCTACAGGTCATCTAGAATTTGGAAGTCTATATCCACAGTTGCTCCTTTGGTGATAGGAGGAACGAATTTCTCCCATGGAAATAGTATCAGGATCTGCTTTTGGGAAGACACTTGGTGCAGTGACAATTCCCTAGCAGTGGAATTCCTATTTCTAGTTCGTCTAGCGCCAAAAATCAATGTGGATGTGGCCTCGGATTTCTCACATGATGGCGGAAGATGTGCATGGTGCCCTCCATGCCGAAGGGCCTTAACGTATGAGGAGACACTTGAGCTTGCAAGACTTCTAGAGAGACACCTTTTCCACCCTTCTCCAAATTTGTCGGACAACTTGATTTGGAAAGCTACACCATCTGTAATTTTCTCGATTAAATTTTTGTATTCTACACTTTGGGGGGGTAGCAAATTCAAGAGATAACGATTTTTCCTCTGCTTTTTGGGCGTATGGGGCTCCCCCAAAAGTGGCTTCCTTTGCTTGGTTGGTGGAAAGACGTCGAATTCTCACAGTTTACAATCTCCAAAAGCGAGCCATGATACTCCCAATTTTTGTCTTCTTTGTATGGCTAATGCAAAATCAATCAACAACATTTTTTTGCATTGTCCTTTTGCTTTCCAGGTGTGGTCTCATCTTTCTCAAAATGTTTGAAGTTAATTGGGTTATGCCTCATTCTATTGGGTCCTTATTCTGGTAGTGGCACGGGGCCAATCCCCCCAGTGGAAAGCGAGCCGCCTAGCGCTTAGCTCTTCTAGTTGTTCTAAGGAATATTTGGGGAGAACGAAATGCCCGTTGCTTTCACAACAAATCAGTTCCTTGGGAACAGGTCATTTGGAAAATCAAAAGGGATGTAATGGAATGGGCAACTGGATCTAACAATGTGAATCAGTTTTCTCTTTTTGGGTCCAATATATATAGTAGACCCTACTTTTATTGTTGTATTTGTTGTTGTTTTAGCATTTGCCTTTTAGCTAAATTAATAAAAGTTAATCATCATCCTTTTAAAAAAAGGTGGACCCGAAGGTTTCAACAGTAGCCATTTCTTTCACCACTTTCTCTAGTGTGGTCCACTTGAGTTTTGGATCTGCCCTATTTTTTTATTTTTTTTTTTCTTATGTCCTAAAATGATTAGAATAAACGAATGGACAGGGTGGATTTCTTACAAACATCACGGTGTGCTCCACCTGGCTTCCAAGTGCAGGAACTTCTTGCAACACCCTGTCGCAGGCAATCCGCAACCATGTCACCCCCTTCGAAGCCATTTGGAGATGATGTAGAGTTGGTAGTCCCCCGACAATTAGCTGCTTTGATACCAAAATGGTGCAACTCGATTATCGAGTCAATAAGATCTTAAGTCCCGAATCGCAAAGAAATTGACTAGAGTACACATATAAGAATATTTGAGTAGAGGGAGTAATTCTTCTAAAACTGAAGAAAACTCACACTTAGAAAATTTTGGAATGCCTTCCTCTTTACACCATCCTCCCTCCTTTTATGGACTAAATGAATTTTCAATGAGAATCCCCTTCAACTGAGAGATTAATTTCAAATCAATCTAATCAACTTAAAATGGTAAAAGCAAATTTAGGAAATAATCCTCTAAATCTTTAATCATATTTTCAAATTAGCCCCCTAGGTATTTAAAAAACAGTTACATAATGTTAATGGTACGAGCTGTTATGTGATATGAGAGTATACCGGTCACCCTAAAAAAAGGTCGTGTAATAGTCCGGAGACTGTAAAGACTTTTTTTTTTTCCTATAAAAAGCCTACTCCTCTTTGTTTTTTTTTTTTTTTAAATAAATAAATAAATTCCTAGACTAATTTTAAGCTAAATCTGATTATTTTTGTGCTATCTTTGAGGATTAAAACTTCAAATCGAGAAAGATTTGATGGATTGAAGCTTAAGTAGGTCATTTTGGGCATTTCTTTAAAACGAGGTTAGTACCTTTTTTTTTTTCTTGTTGAAGATGATGAAATCAAGGGAGAAACACCAAATCGACATTATCTTGCTGAAATTTCTCTCGATTTGGTGTTCCTTTTTTATTTTTCATTATTTTCAAAAATAGGCTGTTTTATGAAAGAATATAGAAGTTTGTTTTTTCTTTCAATTTCAATGCTTGATAGTTGTTATGCATGTAGATTCGTAGAATGCTTGAATGTGGAATAACTTGCAATAGATCATATTTGGTTATGAATTTTCCTTCCTTTTTTTTTTTTCCATTTTTACAACTATTTTTTGTGATTTTTTTTTTTTTATAGAAATGTAGAAAATTAGAAAAGTGGTTTTTTTTTTTTTCCAATTTCGATGCTTGATGGTTGCAATGCATGTAGAATATTTGAATGTGGAGTAACAATAACATGCAATAGATTTTATTTGATTTCCTTTTAAAATTTTTCACACTTATGTTTGTGAATTTTGAAAAGTGCAAGAAGAAAAAAAAGAAAGTTGATTTTATTTTTATTTTTTCCGATTTCGATGCTTGATGGTTGCAATGTATGCTGAATACTTGAATGTGGAATAACATGCAATGCAATAGATCGAATTTGGTTATGAAATATAGGAGTTTTGCAACAATCCAAGCATATCAGGTTCATAAAATCAGCAGAAAGGCTGAGATAGCATTCTTACCAAAGAGTGAACTATTATGCCATCATAAACATGTTGAAAACCCAAAAGAAATATATATTTGAAATTCTCTAATTAAATGGGATTTTCCAAAAATTTCTGGCCAAAAGACAAAAGACAATTATAATAATAATAATAATAAAATAATCCAAACTTTACCAAGGGCGTAACGGTTGTTACCCATTGCAGTAACGGCATTGACTGTTACAGGTTCCGTTGCCATTACAGTATACCTTGTTAGCCCCCATATCTTCGATCACATCTTTAAATCAGCTCCCATATTTTTCACAAATGGTAAATTGCAAATCTCGATATTGAGGCCCCAAATCTATAAATAAACAGTCCAAAATTAGCACATGTTGGGCCCTGTGGTGGGTTGTGAGCATAACACACCAGTCTAATCATACATGGCAGATTGTTGCAATCCATGGCTTAGCCACCTCAATCCCCCCAGCTTGGAAATAACTCACCCTCAGGTACAGTTGAGTGCATTACTGGTTTGGAATTAGGGACAGATGGATCGGGAGATTGGGTGGATAAGAACTAGAATGGTGGCCTCATGGGCTGAATATGGATTGACAGGAAGGTAACTGGACAAAAAGGCAAACGTAAAAAATGGAAACTCCATTTGAAACATTGAATGGTGTGGACTAGACAATTTCAGCGGGGAAAAAAAAAAAAAAACTAATGGATCAAGTTACAGGCAATGATTAACAAAATCAGGTTGTAAAGGACTGATTATTCAGGAAGGTTGGTCTATAAAGTTGTTTTGCAACTTTCTTTTAATCATAACTTTTTTGTCATATCAAAATTCAGAAGCTAGATTCTAGAAACCATGAATAAATAGGTCCTAAACAATTATATGCTCTACCTAAAATTGTTGCTGTACAAGCATGAAGACAAAGACGAACATATAGTTTAGGTTGATGCTTAATCAACTGTCGTAAAGTATTATTTGATCAATCCTCACAGAGCTTCCTCGAATCCATAAGGGAAAAATAAGAAAATATAGCAAAGCTCTTTGAGAAAAAGAAGAAGAAGAAGCATTCCTGGCTAGTTTTTAGATAATGTGTAGTTTTTATAACCTAAAAATAAAATAAATATCAATTCATCTTGCTGAACCGGTATCCAACCTCTGTCTGAGGGATAAAATTTATATAATCTATTTATGTAATAAAGTTTTAAAAAGATGAAGGATCTAACATCTATCCAAACAAATAATAAATTGTTCCTGTCTTTGTAACTATATACTCTGGGCGTTGTTGGAAGCTTTTGATGTAGGCCCACTAGTCAAATTCCGAGACAGTTGTTGGACTTCACATCTGTGCACAATGCCACCTTTTTTGTCTTTTTGTGGATTGGATTCAATTGGGTCATCCCATCTCACCTTGAATATTCCCCCCAATCCTTTAAATGATCCATCAGCTGGTCCCTTCCATAATCCATCATCTTCATCATCTCGTCCATTGATTTTGTTTGTGATATCATTGCAACTTTTCTTAATGGTTCTTGGATATTCTTAGATTCTCCATAGAAGTCGAGGCATGAGAAGATCTCTGCTTTAAAGAAAACTGCTTTTCTTGGTTTAATCACTCCAAAAACCATAAGGCATCTAAAAACTACCTTTCTCGGCCTTTTTGCTAAGATCAAGTGTAAAAACATTGTATATAGAAAGAAAAGCCTAACCAACATTTATTCCCAACCACTAAACATTGCAAAATCCAAGTCTTTGATCTTCCTTAAAAATAAAAGTAACTGTAGGAAAATCATAGGGGTGATTTAGGGAAACCGTAGTGCATACTTTAGCGAGCATCGTAGTGTTACTGTAGCATGACCCTTCCATAGAATAAACTATTTAAATTACCAAAACCATAAAAACTATAAATACTTAACTATCACCTCTAACTTTATAAATAGAGACCCCCTCCAGCAAGGGAAGTATCTTCTTGATCTTGAATTCCAATCTAAGTGCATTTGGTTGCAAAGAAATTTCTTGATTACATGATCATTTATTCTAATTTGGCGCAAAATATCTTGAAATACCGTGATATTTGGTGCAACCAAATGCCAATGTTGTCATAATCACTATTGTGTCACAAATCGTAATAGGGTTGAATTGAATAATATTGTAAATTATAAGTTATTTTTTTATTATAAATTTATTAAAAAATCTGAGAAAAACATAAATACAATGGAAAAATGAGAAAACATATCAACTATCCATCTTCCATCAATATGCATTGAGAACCCGTTTAATGGGTGTGTACCTGTCATGATCACTCATAATCAGTGTTTAAATTGTTGGCGATATTATCGAAATATCGCCGATAATATCGGTGTCGCTGCACTGGCAACACCGAAACCCCAAAGTTTCGTTTCTCTACGAAATATCAGCGAAATTTTCGTTATTGTTGATAATTTGGATTCTCGTTGAAAATATCGACTGTATTCTTGCGTAAATACGTAAAAATTAGAAAAAAGTTAACAAAATAAAAAAATAAAAAAATCCTTGATTTCAGTAATACCTGGTTATCGGAACTCGGAAGAAGAGATTCTAACATCAATTGATAGCTCCCTGTTTGATAGAGGTAAGAAAAATCTCAAAATTTCCCTTTTCTTCTTTCAATTGGAAGACTTTCACAAGATGGATGATTTCAATAAAAAATCCGGGATTTTGGGGATTTCTTCCTGATTTGGGTTGGATTTAGGGTTTTGAATCCCTCAGTCGAAAATTCCCCTTTCTGAGATGGGAGAGTTTTCAGTGTAAATGAAACCCCCCTTTTGAAAACCCCCCTTCTTCGGCAAAATTCCCTCCCCTGCAGATGATTTTTTTAAGCTTCGAAGGGTGGAAGCCGATTGCGTACTGACTCTCTTGGGCCCACCTTGAATGTATGCAGTTTGTCCAAGCCGTCCATCCTTTTTTCCAACTCATTTTAGGGCCTAAACCCAAAATTGAAGCATATCCAAAGCTCCAGTGGACCACACCACAAGAAACAATGAGAATAATGATTTCCATCGTTTAAACCTTCCTAGGGCCCACAATGATGTTTATTTGTCATCAAACCTTTTCGTAAGGATACAAAGGCAAGGATGAACGGATAACACAAATATCAGCTTGATTCAAAATTTTTGTGGCCCCGAAGAAGTTTCAATGGTAGGTGTTCAATTCACATTGTTTCCTGTGGTGTGGTCCACCTAGGGTTTTGATATGTTTAATTCTTGGCATGTTTCCATAAAATTTCCTTCAAAAAAGGATGGACGGTTTGGATAAGACATCCAAATCATGT
Source organism: Magnolia sinica (assembly GCF_029962835.1). Taxonomy (NCBI): domain Eukaryota; kingdom Viridiplantae; phylum Streptophyta; class Magnoliopsida; order Magnoliales; family Magnoliaceae; genus Magnolia; species Magnolia sinica. The sequence goes on from NC_080588.1 coordinate 27,863,633, forward strand.
TGGGCCCCACAGAATTTACAATATCATATGCCCAGTACGCAATCCATTTATTAAGGGAAGTGGATTAGGTGTTATGCTGGTAATACTTTAGTAGGTGTTACCCTTAATGTGCGGGGCCCACCTTGATGCATTTTTTGTATATCCACACTCTACATCAGTTTTTACCAAACATTTTATGAACTGATGCAAAATATTAAGTAGATCCAAATTTGAAAGCCCCTAAGAAGTTTTCAATGGTAGACGTTCAGTCCTCACTACTTTTTGTGGTATGGTCCACTTGAGATTCTAATTTGACTCATTTTTTTGCCAATGCCCTAAAATGATCTTGTGAAATGACGGTGTGGATATAACACATGCATCATGGTGGGGCCAACAGAACTTGGTTACATCAACACACCAAAGAGCTCGGTGGTGTGGCACACATGCAATCCACCTCTGATTTTGGAGCGAGACTTGGGTGAGACCCGGAACCAACGATGTGGGTGGGACCCTCATCGTAGGGCTCACATCTATGCATTCATTGTATATCCATGCTGTCCATCTGTTTTTTCAGATTAAATTAGGGCATGGTCCAAAAAATGAAGCAGATATAATTTTCATGTAGACCACACCATAGGAAACAATGATTATTCGCTATTAAAAACATTATGTGGCCCACAAAAGTTTTAGATCAAATGGATATTTGTTTTTCTTTCATCCAGGTTTGTTTTTCCTTATTAATAGGTTGGATAATCAACAAACCGTTTAGTGTGGTATGGTCCACCTGAAATTGCTTCTTCATTTATTGGACCACACTCTAGGTTAGGCTGGAAAAACAGATGAACGGCATGGATATACAATGCATGCATTAAGGTGGGCCCTACGGTCAGCGTCCCACTCACATTGATGTTCTGGGGTCGCACCCAAGCCGGGCACAGCTTTAATGGGTATGTATCCATTGAGGTGGGTGGAATCCCTAACCGTGGGGCCCACTGTGATGCATGTGCCTTATATCCACTTTATCTATTTGTTTTGAAAACTCATTTTAGGGCATGCTCCAAAAAAACAAGTAAATCTTAATAGTAGGTGGACCATAATATGGGAAACAGTGGTAATCGACCAATAAAATTTCTCATGGGCCATGAAAGTTTTGGATTATGCTGATATTTGTGTGGTCTCTTCATCCATGTCTTTGTGACCATATCAATAGATTGGATGGCAAATAAATATTTCGGTGGACCCCATGAAGTTTTCAGTGGTGGTGATTTAATCACAATGGCTTGTTTCATGTGGTATGGTCCACTTAAGATTTGGATCTTGTTCATTTTTCTGATCATGCCTTAAAAGGAGCTGTCATATTTGATGGACGGCATGGATTTAAGGCACATACGTAATAGTGGGCCCTATAGTTATGTAATGCAATTTTTTTGTGTATATATATATAATTTCTAAATATGCAAATATGTGTATTCAGGCTTGTCATGAAGTCTCACTGAAAAATTCCACCGTTTTCCTCATGTTATTCCCTTTTTTCCCGAATTTCCGGTTATCGGCGATATTATCGGTGATAACGATGTTATATCTTTATCTCTAGCCAGCGAAACTTGTAGCGACACTGACAACTCGAACACTGCTCATAATAAGATTTATCTCGTTCCAAAAAAGTATTGCCACCAACCCGATGGACTTTAAAATACTGTTGTTCTCCTTACAACATAAATGCTATTATGTTTTGAAGTCAAAAGCCATAATGTGCAAGTTCCTAATGTTTCCTTCAGAAACAAATCTTTTAATAAGTTTCTCAGTATGGTATAAAGATTAAATAAACCTTTGAGGGAGGGAGGGAGTAAAATAAATAAAAAGTGAAGATTATCAATCATTTAAGTTCTTATAAAGAAAAATAACAATAAAAAATTGACCTTCTATAAAAGATTGAATAAGCATAGTTTGAATCATAAATTGGGAATCAAAACATAAATTGTAGGATTCATATTGTAGAATTGTTTGATTCATCAAAAAGGGAACAAAGATGGATTCGAATTTTTTTAATTTTATTTTTTTGATAGATAACTAAATTGTATTAAAAGAAGAGAGAAAACAAAAGATAGGAGACTGGACGGCTAAGATGGTCGACCAGCTAGTCTCCTAAAAAGAGAAAATTACATTCCTGCATCTTAGTTGAAAAAGAAGCCCATTCAATTAAGAGATGGGTCGCCCTAAAAAAAGTAGCCTCGGCTGCTTTAGAGAAATCGTTAAAGCATCTTTCATTCCTTTCTTCCCAAACGACCCACCAAACCGCCAGGAGAGACATTCTCCAAAGCTTAGATCCTTGTTTCCCACATCTAACTCCATGCCAGGCTTGAAGAAGATCGTGAGCAGACTTCGGAAAGGTCCAATGAACCTTAAAACGAGCTAGAAGGGTTGACCAAATCTAATATGTAAATTGACAGTGAATAAAGAGGTGGTCCGCCGATTCTTCTTGCGCCATACAACATAAGCAAATATTTGTGATGGTCATTCCCCCCTTTCTCAAATTATCAACTATGAGCACCTTATCCTTACCAACCAACCAACCAAAAACTGCAATTTTGGGGGGGACTTGATACTTCCAACCATGATAAAGAGGATACTCTACACTTGGAGGAGGGTTGCTCACAAGAAGACTATAAAGGGATTTCACGGAGAATTTGCCATTTTTTGTCCAGGCGCCAATCTAATCTGTCAGTCGCATGCTGATTCGAGCTGATGCTATATATCCAGCTGAGAAGGGCAACATAGTCTTCTATTTCACTATCTCTGAGAAATCTTCTACACTATATTCCACACCACTGCTCCTCTAATCGAGTAAGAGGCTTCCATTGTGATATTCTGATTCTTCATAATACGGAAAATACGTGGAAAAGCGACACACAGAGCTTCCTCCCCAATTCAAATGTCTATCCAAAACTGAGTACGTTTCCCATTGCCGATGACAACGCTAACCCATTTGGACACCTCTGCCTTAGTGGAGAGAACTCCTTTCCAAAGAGTGGAAGCTCTATAATTGGAAGAGTTCCTAGTCCACCAACCCCCATCTGATCGACCATATTTACTTTTGATTAAATCATTCCAAAGGGTCCCGTCCCCTGACCCGAGTTTCCAAATCCATTTGCCTAAAAGAGCTCGATTCATTTGTTTAAGATCTTTAATGCCCGCTCCTCCTTGAATACTCCTACGTATTTCCTTTCAACTAACCAAATGAAACTTTTTTTTATTCTGCTTGTCATGCCATAGGAAATCCCGTCTAAGCCTTTCCAGACTTTTCAAAATCGAACCCAAGCATTTAAATAGAGACATAAAATAGAGGGGAAGGTTAGACAAAGCTGTCTTAATAAGAGTAAGACGACCACCTAAAGAGATATCTGCTTTTCCATCTAGTGAGGTATGAACCGAATCTGTCAATGACCTTGTCCCATAAGGATTTCGGGGGATTACCAATGCACAATGGAAGACCCACAAAAGTAGAAGGGAAGCGACCCACCGAACAACGAAAGAGGGCACCATAGGATTTAAGCTCGTCATCCTCCATGTTTACCCCAAACATTTTGGATTTAACCATATTCACCCGAAGGCCCGAAACCGCTTCGAAACATCTTATAATAGTGTGCAAGTTGTTGATTTTAACCTAATCTACTTCGCTGAATAGTAGTGTATCGTCCGCAAACTGGATATGAGAAATCGGAGAAGACATACCTTTCACCTTGAATCCGCTTGTGATACCTTCAGCCTGCCCTTTGGAGAGCAGCCTAGAAAAGGCCTCCCCCACTACAAGGAATAAGAATGGGGACAGAGGGTCTCCTTGACGCAGGCCCCTAGAACTACGAAAGAAGCCTTTAGGAGAACCATTAATTAAGACCGAAAAGAACGCCGAGCCCACACATTCCTTAATCCATCTTCTCCATTTCTCACCGAAGCCCATCCGAGATAACATATATTGAAGGAATTCCCACTCCACATGATCATACGCCTTTTGGAGATCCAATTTGCATAGGCGCCCCTTAGATTTGAATTTATATTGCGAATCCAAATATTCATAAGCAATGAGAGCACTGTCCACAATCTGACAATCTGGAATGAAAGCACTTTGATTATGGGAGATGATTGATCCTATCACTCGTATTAAACGAGAAGCCAAAACCTTTGCCAAGATCTTGTACGGCCCCCCAAGAAGACTAATCGGTCTGAAGTCATTAAAGGATTCGGTCCCCTCTATCTTGGGAATCAACGCAATAAATGAGGCCCTAATATCTTTGGACAGCCTGCCTCTCTCATGAAATTCGGACATAAAATCCATCACGTCTCCTTGAAGCATTTCCCAAAAGCTTTGGAAAAAGGCGATCGGAAAACCGTCTGGACCAAGAGCCTTGTCTCCACCCAAATGGTCGATAGCGCTTTTCACCTCAAGGATCGAGAAAGGGGATTCCAGTGCATAGGCCTCCTTGGATATACGATAAAAAATAAGATGATCTAATTTAGGCCTTAACCAGCCCTCTCCACTAAGGAGGTTGCTGAAAAAGCGAGTAGCCTCATCGGCTATATCTTCCTTTTCTTCAATGCGGACCCCATCCACCACAATGCTCCTGATCTTGTTCACTCTAGCATGTATACTAGCCATGTAGTGGAAAAATTTAGTGTTTTTATCTCATGGCTAAATTTAGTGTTTTTATCTCTTTCTCTAATCCACTTACATCTTGATTTCTACCTCCAAGAAATTTTGTCTTCCTTCATACGATCTGAGTAAGCTTGAATTAATTGAATTCTTTTAACATGAATCTGAGAGGAATTCTGACCCTGTTCCACTGATTGATCAATCGATTGCAGCTCAGCCAAAATTGCATTAGATTCAAGGTCTCTTTTGTGAAGCTCTTCCTTTCTCCATATCTTAATCTTACCTTTCAAGAGTCTCAACTTACTACACAATTTGAAACCTGCGTACCCTTCCACATTAAAACCTGCCCACCAATCAATGATCTGCTGATGGAAACCTTCAATCTTCAACCAAGAAATATCAAATCTGAATGGCTTAGGATCCCAATTATGCTCATCAACTGCCAGAAGAATGGGAATGTGATCAAACATGGGTCTGGGAAGAGCTGATTGAGAGATTAAAGGAAACAATTCTAGCCAATCTGGAGACACCAAGAATTTGTCCAATATGCAAAGAATAGGATTGGCTCTCCCATTCGACCAAGTAAATCTAGCTCCAAGAAGAGGAAGATCCACAAGTTCTTGGTCCTCTATCCATTGAGAGAAGCGACGCATACCCGCAGAAACTCTTCCTCCCTAAGAATGATCCGCAACATGACGCGCAATGTTAAAATCACCACAGATACACTAAGGACCGGGAAATTTCTCCATGGATTTGTTTAGCTCTTCCCAAAATTCGGCTCTTCTATCTTCCTGATTTGGACCATACACTGACGTGATAAGGCACATGAGATCAGAAGAACTATCTTTCCGAATGACAGAAAGGGAGAAGACACCGCTCCATCTGTCGATCAGGACCCATAAGGAAGATTTCCACGCCACCAAGATACCTCCTGCGCTGCCGATTGCATCCAGCACCACCCATTTTACATCTGGTTCTTTCCAGAGAGAGCCCAAAAGTTTATCGTTGAAATTCTGAACCTTGGTCTCCTAAAGACAAATCACCTCCGCTTTACTTCTGTCACAGATACCTTTAAGGAGTCTTCTCTTCTACTTTGACACCGCCCCTCTGAGATTCCAAGATAAAACTTTCATTTGGGAACAGAGCTTCCCCGAACAGCTAGGACCTGGACTGCGGAATTCGATCGGTTAGAGGGTGTTGGACTGAGAACGAGACTCTAGAGTTCTCTGTTGCTATGAGATTTGTGTGGCGTTTTCTTGGGAGTTGTTGATTAAGTTAAAGGGCGATCGCGCTCCTTTATGCAATGAAACAGAGCTATGAAATCTTTCGGGTGGTCTCCAAATGACACTCCGATGGTCTTGTCTACGTGCCCCATCGCATCCTTGATCCATTTCTTCTTTTGGATGGTTTTGATGAGCTCTGTCCTTTGGTCTTCTGAGTCCCTATGATCCCGCAGATCACAAATCGTAGTCGGTTGCAGACTTTCGGTCGTGATCTGCAGGGGCTTCGCCTCGATAATTTCTTCTCTGATATCTTCCCGAATCATCTCTGATATAGCATGATCCGATATAAAGTCTGTAGGGGACGAAGAATAGGACAATAAAGAATTCTCCTCGCCAGAAGACCAAGATGATATGTCTTGATTTGGGCCTTCGATATCGTCCTCCCATGTGAGAAGAGCAAAAGAAGTGTCTATTCCATTAAGGGAACAGGGATACGAGGGTTCTGGGAATATCGTCCCCATGGGACTTGGGGGAAGTGCACATGCGTGTGGAGATATGGTCTATGTCGAAGATCGACCCCCTACACGTGTCTTGATGGCCCCATGTTGTGACCGCTGATGGTCTGGACTCGACACCGTTGAAATCTGGATTAATCGACGATCGGCTGGAGGGTCAAGAGCGAATGAAGGCTTCAGATGAGAAGCGGGGAGGTTCGGCACACGTGTCCCAGGCGCAGTAGGTTCGAAGTCAGGCTCCGAGTCTAGATGTACAACCCGATCCTCCTGATCGGGTCTACAAGAAATTCTGAGGCTGCCATCTGTAGCAGGATTAACCACGAGCTGACACGTCTTCTGCAGGAAGTCAGAAGAATGATGGCACTGCTTCAAATTCTCGGGCTGAGAGATATTGGAGTCAATAGAATTAGGACACGTGTTACAGTCCGCCGCCTGCTAAAGACGTATCCCATACTCTATCCCAGGACTGTCAATCGCGCTACTGCCAGCAACCGACGGGCGACACGTACAAAAAAACGATACAGTAGTCCTCGAGAGGCTGAACGTGGTGCTCCTTCATCCGTGGCTTCTGTGCATAGACCCCTCCTTCCCTGAGTCCTACCCGACGATATCTCCTTCTGACTCCAGATATTGCCCCAACGCTGGATGCAAACTTCCTTAGATTCCCTTTGAACTGGCAGGAAGAGTTTCCTGTCATTGATCATAACCTGAATATGATTTGGAAAGGCATCTCCCTTTTTCCTACTCACTCTAACCCTGATCACCCCCATTTCCTCCCCTGTGTTCGTTTTTGGATCGATTTCGATTACTTGCCCTACTTGCGCAGCTGTTGTGTTGAAGAAATCTTCGTTCTAGAGTTCCAACAGAACCGACCAGATCAAGATCCAAATTTCTTCCGTGCCAAACATAGAAAATTCATCCCACCTCTGAATCTTAAGAATCGGGCTATCCTTGTGAATTGCGCCCGCCATAATCAGCAGATCGGGATTAACCTCCGGACTCGCTGCAATCCACAGGACGTCGATTCCAATGGGTTTAATATTGTATACCTCTTGAGGAAATCTACAACATTCGTCTAACCATTTTCTAACATGGGCGATCATCGCACCTTCATTGGTAGTCGCCACTACCGATGATTGAAGATTTTTCCTAGATTGGTCTAACGATGCTTTGCTTATGTAAACCCCCGAGACGTCCCTATCTTGTTTCCCCTCCTCTTCATTTACTGTCTTCTTTGTCGTTACTACGCCTGCGCTGTTTGCCTGATCTTCCGCTCTAGAGTTCTGTCCTTTCGCGTTGAGAAGAATCTCCTTAAAGGAAGTGTTACCGGTATAGATTGAGGAACTCTTCTCCCCACGCCTGTTTGGTCTAGCCCTATTATTGTTCTGCAAATCGATCGCCTTCTTATCTTTACTCGCTCCACCTTTACTAAGATTTCTAAGTTCGGGTCCAAATTTCGCTCTTTGCACAAACAGCTTTAGCCCTCCAAAACCTTCACAATGCAGCATCTCTACCACTCTCCTCGGCTCTTCTTCAAAGCTCCTTCTGACTAGAGCGAATCCTCTGAAGGATCCGTCGACTCTATTTCTTGGCAACACCACATCCATCACTACTCCAGCCTGTTCGAAGACTCTCTCAAAGTTGATTGGCATCCAACCTTCGGGAAATCCCTTAACGAATAGAGTGGGGTAAGACGAAGTGTTTTTGCGATTACATTTTCCCAGGTCTTTAACCCTCCGGGTCTTGGATAGTTTTTTACCAAACATCTCGATCTGCTCCCTCTTCTGCTTCATTGTGATACCGCTCTACCACCTCTTTGCTATGTTTGTCTCCATCGATAGTTCCCAATGCTTTCTCTTTTCTTTCCATCGCATTTGTCCTCTCCGTCGTCATCGGCATCTCAGATCGTCATCGTCGGCATCTCAGATTTAAATATTTGTAGCTGTTACCAATTGAACTTTGCTAAGTCCAAGAGTAGAAGTCTCCTATTGAGAGACGGTCTCTCTCTCTCCCTCTCTCAAATTGTTTTGCCTAAGTTTGACTTAAATCGAAAACAGTAGAATTTTGACAACTATGCCAGATGCACTCTTAGCTATAGAATTTCATCTCTAGGAGTTCAGTAAAATACAGGGAAATGGGGTAAAAAGATAGGAACTAAGTTCCTATTATGGAAGATGATGGAAATTTCTTCCATGGAAGATATACAATGAGTATGAATCAGCTATGGGCTGAAAGCACCATCTTTGGAGTTCTTTGGAAAGGGAAATTTTGTGTAACCCCCGTTCTATGTTAGACTTCTCTTAAAACCTCGTCAATCTGGGAGATCCAAAGCCGTGGGAGGAGAAATCTTTGATAACCTAATTTTTATTGAAGATTTCAACATCCTAAAGGATGATAAAGAGTGGAAAGGGGGCCTATCCTTTAACGCCCTTCCATCTATCCCCGTGCCTTATCAACCTCAAACTTTCCTATCAAATTTTTACCTGGTGGCATTTGAAAATTGGGCCCAGCAGCAGCTCCGGGAATTCAAAGATCAAATGCCCAAGGGGGACTTCATTCCAAGACTTGTGTCCTTTTCCCTCTACCAAGCTTCCTTTAAGGATTTTCTCTGTATCTAGCTTCCAATTCATTTTCCATTATAGGTTCCAATGTACCATTACCAATATAACCAAATAGTACACGCTTAGTTGTTCTTTTGTTTGGGTTCTAATATTTTAACAGAACACGTGATATTTATAAGAACTTTTATTTCCTAAGTTGATTATCTGTGATTTTTTTATGTTTTGTTAATTAAGTGCTTGTTAGTTTAAGCTACTAGTGATATGTTCCTAGCAGAACTACGTGAATATTCTTTCTAGTTTCCTTTGTATTTAATGTTTCCATTGTTGTATTTAAATTTATTTTTTTATTTGTGTTCTTATTTATTTCTGCACGGAAGTGTCCCTGTGCCTAGATTTTTTAAGTTAGCCGTGCTGGACACTTTGTCACTTGGCACCCGTGCCACATGTTTATGTAACACTGCAATGGTTATGTAAGTCCATGGTACCGAAGGTGCCCTCAATCACCTATTCTTAAGAAGCAGAGCGAAGCTTCTTGGAAATTCCCCCCACCCCACCCCGATGTGCACACATTATTTTTTTAATCATTAGATCTGGATCTGATACCTGTTCCCTTGTGTACTTGTTATCTTCTATTGCACTTCCACAGTCAATTTTTGGCATTTAGTTTAGTAAGAGAGAGGAAACTTCATCATGGAATTCCCTCATAATTGATAAGGCCAGATAAATGTATTTAGTTTTGCTGGATATTAAAGAGTTAAGAAGCGATTAGAACTGTATCAATATGTTGAAGAAGATTGATGTGTTTGTATCTTTGTTTCTTTTGATTCTGATGGTCCATCAACTTGTGTGCATGAACTTGGGTTGTTGTCCTTTTGAGTGGTAGAGAGATCATGTCAGATAATTTCTTCATTTATAAAGTGTTTCCAGCCAAATTGCTGCCCTAAGTGCCCTAATCATTTCTACAACACCTTATTACATGATTTAGTGGTTTTAGTCTGCAACGAAATGAATCTCCAGACTGAACAGGAGTGAAACGACTGAGACAGACTGAGTTGGGGTGAATTTTACAGGTTTTGGTCCCTAATGGGAGTTGTAGAACACTGAAACCACTATTCAAATCCATGTCTGAGTATACATGCAAATACTGTGCAGCTACTGAAACATTATGTGTATGACATGATAACTATTTAACCATATCTTACTAATTCTATGCCAATATCCAACTAGTGTTCAAAGTATCGGTATTGCTACAACTTTCGCTAGCCAGGGATACAGAAACAATGTCGATATCGCTGATAATATTGTCAATGAGCAGAAATGCAGGGAAACATGGGGAAAGCAGTGGATTTTTTCAGTGAAACTTCAAGAGATGCTAAAATTCACATATTTGCATATTTAGGAATAATTTTTTTTGAAAAAGAATGCATACATAATGAGTTTATATTTAATAGGGGCCTAAAAGCATGTGTTGCTGTAAGAAACCAGTCCAACCATCCCATCCATCGCATCTATCCATCTAACCATCCCATCTATCCATCCAACCTTCCATCCAAATATCTATCGATATTTCAAAATATCAACAATACATGATATTTAACTGAGAAATCCTCGATAACTGGAAAGGAAACGAAAGAATGGTTTCAATATTGCCCATGTTGCGACTTGTGATAACGATCATATTGTGATATGGTCAATATTATCATCAACAATTTGAACACAACATATAACTCCATGCACACATAAAAAAATTGAATGGAAAGTTTTTTAATAAACAGATTTTTTGCAATATTATCGAAATATCGCCGATGCATTGGTGATGCCAGCGACACCTAGAATTTACACAATCGAAAATATTGGCGATACAAGCAACATCTGGAATTTACACAGTCGAAAATATTGGCAATATCGATATATTGGTGGTACTTAGCGATACATCGCCGATGCCTGGAATTTCTGAGACTACCGGGGTTATCGGTATCACCAATCTGGAGATAGGGATAATATCGGGAATTCACCGAACAATGTATCCAACTACCCTTATGGTCTTAGAATCCCCATATGGCTCTGTAAATATAGGTTGTATCAGATATAAGTATCCTCACCCATATTTTTGGAAAGTGCCAAGTTGTATTTGTAATGATAAACATTCTGTATCTTGGCACAGTAGATGCGATCTTGTTTTCCGTTGTTTAGCAAGCATGTTCGTGATGGATGTTGTTCCGAAATGCCAGGATTGAAATCATTCTCTTCCTTACAAAATATCATTGCTTTTTAGGTTGGCTTCAAGGAACTATTCCTGTGGTGGGGAACCTGACTAGCTTCTATGGTTGTGTTTGTGGCTGAGGGTATCCTTACCATGGTTCTTGCTCTACAAATCTAGTCAGGCTCTTTTTGCCATCACCATGTGGAGTTTTGCTTCCAATGCTATAGCTGGAAGCATAGGCCCAAAGAACAACTCTGCAAAGCCAAATCAAGCTTGTTCTGAATGCTCAGATGATGATGTTTCGTCAAGCACTAGCAGAGAAGAAGGCCTGGAATGCCCGATATGTATGGAATCCTTCAATATTGTTGAGAATGTACCCTACGTGTTATGGTGCGGTCACACCCTCTGCAAGAACTGTGTCCTGGGACTCCAATGGGCCATTGTGAAATTCCCCTCTCCGATCCAGCTACCACTCTTCATCTCTTGCCCATGGTGTCACTTATTATCATTTCGGCTGGTGTACAAAGGGCATCTTATGTTTCCACGAAAGAACTTTTTCCTACTCTGGATGGTTGAGAGCATGAATGGCGACAGGGTGAAGTCTGATTCTGCTTTTTGTGGAGACCATCAAGGGGGTTGGTCTTCAAGCAATGGGCCATCCATCAGGAATCAAGCTAGTGACAGTAACTTCAGAAGGGCTTCATATGAGCATCCCGAGCGGTCGGGGGACCCGAATCATGCTAGCCTTGTTGCAGATTACTTTAATGTAGGAAGGCTCCACGATTCTCTGCGTAAGTCGCTGGTTTTCTTTGTTAACTTGACAACGAAGTTCCCTTTGGTCATCATATTCCTCCTGATCGTCTTGTATGCAATACCTGCCAGTGCTGCCATCATGGCTCTGTACATCCTTGTTACTGTTCTGTTTGCCTTGCCATCCTTTCTGATGCTGTACTTTGCGTACCCTAGTCTGGACTGGCTGGTGAGAGAAATCATCACTTGAAATGCCCCCTGTGAATAGAAAAGTTGGCTACTCCAATTCCCCTCAACCCATTGATTCTCTTCATTTCTCTATCAGCAAAGGTGTAATTCGACGAAATCCCCAATTTCGAGGCTAATCCCACTGTTCTGTGGGCAGCTGAAAATTCTTAATTTTGCTGGCATTTGCATCTTATCATTGCCCTCTGTGCTGATAATCAGCTCAGGTATGGTGGAATTTGGCTTCTACGTTGATGGTGATGAAGGATCTAAGAGTCAGTGAATCCTACAAGTTCGTTATCGAGATTGGCTGTTGTGGTTGCAGCAAGGTCCGAAGGGTTGAGTCTTATATTGCTTTACCAAGTGGTTTACTGTGCATAAGCAAAGTGCTTGCTTCTGAGTATCTTAGTCTGTCATTTCTAGTAAGGCTTTCATGGATTTATGATTTTAATCTTTAGCAAGTGGGTATATATGTTCTTTTTTCCATTTTATTTTGTTTCTCAGGACTACATCACATCTGATTTTATTGTAGTGGATGTTTTAATCTCTTCTTTCAGGTCTTGGGTAGACACACACACACACACACACACAGGTCTCGAGTCCAACTGGTTGGACCACAGTTTTCGGTCATGGATAACTTCTAAACTGTTTAATTCTTGGGACATCCAATCCTCCTAATAGCGGACATCCAATCTGCTGAGTGGACCATTACTTGTGGTCCAACCAGTTGGACTTGAGACCCCCCACACACACACATGGAGAAGGTTTCCATTGATGTGACATGGGAATGTTGGGATAACAAAGAAACTATACTACCATTGTCTAAAAAATATGAGATTTTCAATTATCATTCAAAAATAACGATGGAATTAAAGGGAAAAGTAAGTACTCGAGGATTTATTTATTTATTTTTAATGTTAGTAATCCTTTTTTCCTTTCCATATTTTCAGCTTATCAACTCTCTCATTTATTAAAAGAGGCAATTTTGTTTCTGTGCATTATCAACTTCTAATTGTACACTCCCACGGAAATTTGGTTTGGTGTATCAGTCCAGTCATCTCCAACATTCATTTGACAGAATATGTGGTGGATGGGTCAGGGTCCAAAACTCAATTGCTGGGGTGGGGTGGTGGCTGTTGATAGCCTGCATGCAATACAGTAAAATGACCATCGGCCTCGTTTTAACAAGAGAAGTCTCACCTCCAGATTCCAATGCTTGTGGGGATTCACTGTGATGTAGTTTAGTGCATATGGTACATCAAATACATAACCTCTTACAAAGAAGGTTGCTAGCTCAACTCCCACCTCTACACATGGATAAGCATTCAGATGTGTATGCATCGGGTGGGACTGACAAAATCTCTAGACGGTCGTACATGTATAGAAATAATGGAAAATCTATTAGTTGCAAAAAAATTTTAACCATCCATTGTTGCCACTCTTCCATAATTGTGCCACAATGGTCGGTCTAAAAGTTGTAATACTTTTAACCATCCATTTTGCCAATGCCATACTTGTGTGGCCTTCCTGATAGTTGACCGGCCTGAGTTTTTCCTTCAATCTTATCACTGCCCAGGTGTTCTGCAGACGGCCAGTTTGGCGTGTGTGCTTGCATCACTAAATATGAACAAGTACACAGCGTCTGCGGAAACAAACATAAAGAAACTGTGCATACAAGGAAGATATAAACTAGTTTTATTAGCAGGAAATATAGATCACTAATTAGCTCATAAACCACTAAGTATAATAACATCAAAGTGGATAAGAAAATAATGGGTGTTTGATCGACTGCACAAAATCCAACATAACCTCCACTGCTCACGCACAAATATCTGTCAAATGGAAAGATCCAACCTATATGCATTTTCAGCCTTTTCGGCTGATTGTGAACCATTGGTTTATTTTCTATACTAAAAATCTATTTGTTGAACTTCCCACTTAAGGGTTAGGAATTTTCAAATTAGAATTTTTTTTTAAAAATTTTATTTTTCATGTTTTTGGTATTTCGACAAGATTGGATCGAACCATTTTCAACCCGACCACTCAACAAAGACAAACATTGGTTCATACATGTACTGAAAATTTGTAAACGCTGAATATATGAAACTCAAATAAACTCATCGAAACCAATTTGTAGAAAAACATCCGAGATCTCAAAATAAGATCGAGAGGTCTACATTGCCGTACCAACATCCAATCTCTCAAATTGAGATCCAATGGTCCAAATTGCTCAATATGAAATTAGAAGGTATGAAAACAATCAGCTGAACCAAGATAAATGTTGGATGTCAATGATCATCTATCATCGACCAGTCCATGGATCCATCAACAACAGACATGTTAGAGATGAATGGTGAGAATGGTGGGTCAATGAGCACTGATCGGGTTTAATTTTGGTTTCTTTTTCTTGAAGCATCCGTTGGCAAATTTGCCCAGCCTGGTCTAGATTCAAAATTTTGAATAACCCAGCCCAATCAGTTCTCCATCTCGGCCTAAATGAATCTAGGTCATGCCCATTGACAATGCTATTGAAGTCCACCAGAGCTGGAGTTCAAGCCCATTCACAATTTTGAGTTGCTGGAATTGGGTCCGAATTTCAGTCTATAAGAGGGCCTTGTACTTAATTTCAGGCCTTCAGAATAAGTGGGCCATGCTCATGCTTCTGATAGCTTTAGATGGGTTCAAGCCTTTCACAAAAGCACCCACGCCCAAGAGATTTAGAGCCCGACCCATCCTATTTGTGGTCAGTTCAACAAAGGGTCAGTCTTTGTTGGATTGGACCAAGAATTGTCTGATGGGTGTAATTTCAAACGTTAACCCCATCAGTGGTTGGCCCACTAGCTGGAAGGTCCCAAATATAGGGTTAACAAACGGAGGAGCTTATGCCCGTTAGATCTACCAAAGCGTGGCCCACAGCCGCATAGTAAAACCTAGGCCTTAGTCCACTGTTTGCCTGTGATGGAGCCACACAAACAGGCCCAAGCCTGACATATGGTGATTATTCACAGCCTGAGCCTGATCACCCACCCTCTTTTATGCAAGATCTGAGCTGTTTGTTATGTGCCCGAGCATGCATGATATATGGAAAAAGAAAAAGCCCTTGAAACCCTAAACCAGACAAGCTGAGCTGATGAGCTCTTAAACACTGGCAGCCCTAGTTGGGCGTATAATGAACCGTAATTTTAGGCCTGGGCCCAGACCTCATTCCAACTTCTCTAGCCCAACCCTGACCTGAGCCGGACTAGCCAGCCATGTCCAGTGACAGCCCTAAGGGAATCCAATCAAACCGTCCACTTAGACATTCTCAAGTAGCAGAAGATGTTGAAAGAGAGCAGATATAAATAATCCACCAACGGGTATCAAAGTAACTCTGCAACAAATAGATTCTGCCTCCTGCACCACGCTCTTTAGATAAGGGGAATCTTGCTTGGGTTCGGGGTCAAGCATCTCAATTGCTTGAGCCAACTAGAGAATTGAGTCCAATCGTCAGACTTATTGAGAAAGATGCTGGGACAGAGACATGGGGGGCATTTGAATGCCTTTTAAGTTATTAAATATGTAACTGACTTACATATGGTGTTT
Organism: Magnolia sinica; assembly: GCF_029962835.1. Classification (NCBI taxonomy): domain Eukaryota; kingdom Viridiplantae; phylum Streptophyta; class Magnoliopsida; order Magnoliales; family Magnoliaceae; genus Magnolia; species Magnolia sinica. The sequence continues at coordinate 27,879,319 of NC_080588.1, forward strand.
AGGAAAGGAGATGCAGCTGTGACTTACTACTTATAAGTCACTTATAAGTAAATCTTCCATGCATATCACATCTCTCTCTCTCTCATTCACAGCGAGCTCCAGCAACAGCGGTAGTTTTGGGGATGCTTGATCTACGAAGACGTTACTGTGAGGCCCACCTTAATGTTCGTGTTGTATATCCACGTCATCCATCCGTTTTGCCAGCTCATTTTTAGGCATGGGACATAAGTATTTTATCCAAGCGGTTAATCGCTTCTCTGGGATATGAGACAAAAAATGAAGCTAATCACAGCTCAGGGAACACATCAAAGGAAGCTGTAGTGATAATGACACCTACCGTTGAAACCTTTCTAAGGGCCACCGTGATGTTTTTTTTACCAGCTAACCTATTAATAAGGTCATGTGGACGTGGATGAAGTGAAAACACAAATATCAGCTTAATCCGAAACTTATCCATCTCGCAAGAAGTTTTTAATGGTGGAAGTTCAATCCCTACTTTGTGGTCCACTTAAACTATGGACCTAGCTCAGTTTTTGGCTCATACCTTAAAGTAATCTGAAAAAAAACGATGAACGGCGTAGATAAAACACTCACATCATCGTGGGCCCCACAGAGCCCTGTCCTAACGGATTACCATCCTGGCGGGGGTAGGACGCAATCCACGTCCATGAAGCTGATCCAAATCTTAGGTGGACCACACCACAGGAAATAGTTGTGACTAAATGCCCGATGTTGTGGGTAAAATTGGACTGAGTAAGGTTGGATTGATCAAGAGTTCAGCTCGGATGAGAAGGCCGGGAGGAGATCGGCTCAAGATACTAACCTCAACCCTTATGAACAACCCAAGCGCAAGGAACGGTATCCTTGGTCGCCTGATCAATCTATTCCCTATTGCAACCAAGGGAACGTAGTCGTCGACCGAACTCAACCTCGACTTTTGCTATCGGCCAAGCGACGACCACAAGCACTCACCTTGGCTGCCGAGCTAAAGCCTCTCATCGACCCTGGACGACGACTTCGCCTCCCAATGTCGATCATCCATTACAGAGTTATTAGCCTTCAGCCGATAACTTAAAGGTTGGCCTCAGCTATCAAACATGACCTCTGCAAATACCAACCACCAGAGGTTGCTTCGCGTTCGAAAAGGATATCCTCCCCGAGATCATCGTCAAGAATCACGCCGAGGAAAGAACCCTTGCACAATACACATCTATATGGTAGATTTATTACCATGTACGGAAGAGGCCTTAAGAGAGTATAAATAAGAACATTACCTATAGGTAAAGGTATGCACATTTACCCTAACCCGACTGGACCCATTAAGCCTTAAACCTAACATAGGCACGGAGGGTCCCCGGCTACAACTAGGGCCCCCATTGTCGTTTGATTTTTGGAGGTACACAACAGTCCAGCAAGGGGACGACCAAATTTCAACATCAACAGTTTGACGCCGTCTGTCAGAATGACAGTAAAGCCATTACGAAGCCATTTCAGATAACTCCATTCATCAACTTAGCAATGGTGAAAGGAAGAAAGACGGCCTTGGCTACTATCATTGCATCAGCTCCCGCACTGCCTAAAGATCTCCAAGATCCGCCCTCACAACATCAGGCTAGTTCCACCCCTGTGGTGCCAGCACAGTTGTAACGCCCTGAAAATCGGGGGTCGAGCATAGACTCAACTCCCGAGTTTCAACGCATCACTTATGCAACATAGATAATAATGATTAAATGTTGTCCGTATTAATGCCTTAAACATGAATGAGATTATACCAAAACAGCATATCATACTTCAGAGGCAATTAAAGTATGATAGTGGAAGACTGTGATATGTATATAAATTGTGCAAAAGTAATAGCAAGCCCTCAGAGTATGAATGTCACTAGGTTAAATAATTAGAAGTTTAATTCAAAATATACAAAATCAGAATGTGTAATGTTCTCTATCCAAAACCCTGTAGCCCAGTCAGCGCAACTCCAAGTCTACATAGACCCGCCAGAGAGTTGCATATAGGAGAACTCCTCATCATCGTAATAGTCTGGCTCTACCTCATAAGCATCGTCATCACCTGCAGCTAAGATAGAGTTTAGTTGGTGTTGAAAACACTGTCCCAGAATGTGGGAGTGAGTGATCAACTCAGTAGAGCTATAAGGAAAAGGTTAACATGTTATCAATTCAATCAAGCAGTAATAATAAAGCAATACAATCAAGCATCCCTAAGTACTCTAGTTAATGCAAACATAATATGTATTAATGATGCACGCCCTCGCCTACACTTCCTCTGCGATCTTCCTCTTATGGTCGCGGCATGCACCCCTTCCTCTGTGCACTTCCTCGCCAAAGCACTGTGCAATGAGATGCATGGTCATGTTAGCCAAGTTATAAATTATACATATTCATACAGCAGGATTGGGAAGCTAAGGCACTTCCCTTTACATCATAACTCAAACATTGATCCATCTAGGGTCCACAATCCTAGTAGTCACATATGATAGATGGTTTTCAGGTCGTTACGGAGAGGCTCGTCACAGTCAACATAGGCCTGGTTTATACTCTAGTTTACTACGGAAAGGTTCGCCACCTCAACGTAGTTTCTAGTGTATGCTCAAGGTCAATACGGGCTCGTCACCTGATCGTAAGCCGACAGCTTGAATACAGTGTCCCATACACCACCATATTCGGCTCATGAGTTTGGGTTGCTCACTGGTCACTACGAGGAGACTCGTCACCCCAACGTAGGCCAACAGCTCGACCACGATGTCTCATACACCACCATATCCGACTCATGAGTTTTAGCGGATCGAGGTACCAAAGTTAAACGGGTTTGGCACTGGTAAGTTGGTACCTTAGATTCAAACAGTAGGGTCCATACATGGTGAACATATATCGGGCCAATCGGGTTACTTAACAAGCTCAACTAGTACGAGCGTACATTAACTTAATCGACATGAAATGCATAAGCATTCCGCGTGGCCTAACCACTGCCGTCAAACGACGTACGATTCGGATTCATCGAACGTATCCGTCGTGGTTAAATCAATTCAGTCGCCGATTGTAAACCGTTACCGATTGCTTGGGCTACATTGTAGCCCCGATCGCACTTCAAACATTAACATTCACGTGTAACAACCAAAGCCAGCATGTGACAACCAAATCTAAATATAAATTTTATCTGAGCATTTCAACGTAACACGTACTACACATGTTACAATACATAGGCAGTTTATCCATCAATCACATAGTAGTAAGGTAGGTTACATAAAGAAACTGTAACCATAGATAAGGGGATTGAGAATCCTATCTCAACACCCTCATTACATATATTTAAACCAGCATTTTCTCATTCAGGCATTTTATCGAACACTTAGTCTACACATATTACATATATATAATAAATCAGTTAAAACACATGTTATAGCAAATCCTCCTACATAGGAGTTTCCACACACACAACGATTAGGTATTAGCAATCAATAATCATAGCAAGTACAAAACATAATTTCATATTCATTCAAACATTTTAACAAACACTTAGAATGCATTCGAAATAGCCTAACCTACATATATATGTAATATATTGAAACATCTTAACTATGCATATGTGATAGCACTCAAGTCAGTCATAAATCATTAAATGATATTGAAAGCTTTGAAAATCATAACCTAAACGTTTATAGTCCGCACCTTTGACCGGTAGACTCGTAACGAACTCAATTTAAACACTAAGTCATCGCCTATGGCACAACGACAACCTATATCATGGAATATGTTAACTACTTCAGCATTCTCTCTACTTGTATCCTTAAAACAGATTAGGGTTAGGATTTCTTACCTATGAACAGAGTCAGAATCGCCGGAATAGCGATACAGACAAGGTGGTAAAGCATGTGGAGCGACGGGATTGAATCCCAGGAACAAATGCCAATTCTCTCTCACTTTCTCTTTCTTTCCTTCTCTTTTCTCTCTTCTCTCTCCTAGGGTTGCAAATTCGTATGTAAAGGGAGAGAGAGGGTTTAAGGCCCTTATATAGGCCCAGAACTGATGGGAATGGCCCCAGGGCCATGGTATACTTGGGTTATAGCCAAATAGTGGTCGTTTGGTCCAACGGAGCTGTTCTGGAGGCCCCTTTTCTGCATGCGGTCGAACTTAAGCTCCCTGACAATGGATCTAGGCCAGGCTAAGTTTTCGGTCCGATCGGATTTGTAGATCGATAATGGCGGACCAATTTCAGTTCAACGGTCACCGGTACTCGATCAGGGTCACAAGTGCACTGACATGTGTTGAAAATTTTTCCTGATCCGAGGGTGTATTTGGGTCAGAATCCGACGGTCTGAATCCTTAGATTCGGCCTGCAAGCGAACGGCTCAATTCACTTAAGTTTCAGTTTATTTTCCAAAGATATTCACGTTTCTCACACACTTCGCTTCAGGCTCAAGTTATGCGCTCTGGATACCTCTAGGACTTGATTTATGAGATGGTTGTCAAGTCTAGTAATGCGGTCATTTTTGGGGCAATCGGACTTTCGACGTGCGGTCCAGTTCTGATACGAAGTTTCATGATGCTCCTGAGAGCAACTGGGTTTTGAGATAGATCCTAAGTTTTTAGGCAATGTAGCGTTAGCAATCCTGCAGATTTTGGGTCATACAGATCGAATTTAAAGTAATTAGTGTTAATTTCATAGATAACCTAGTTTAGCTAGCGCTAGTTAATTCTCGCTTAATTTCTAAAGGATTTGGTCCTTAGTGATTTCTGTCTGAGGTGGTGCTCGGGTCTTTGTACGGATTTTTTCGAGACGTTACAACTGTGGTCTCGCAACCAGGGAGGTCAACTCGTCTCCTTGGAAAACCAAGTCGAGGCCTTGACAGGTAATATAAATCTCATAATGCAAATATTAGAGAGGCAGAACCCACCTCCCGACCAGGGAGCGAGAGCAGACGCGGTAACTGAGCTATCTTGACCTCCTCAAGTACCCAACGCCTCGCATGTGATCAAGCAACCACCAGGGCAACATAGCAACATGCTCACGTATACCACAGGAACCACTGCGCACGTTGACTCTGACCTACGCCATACCTTGGAGAAGAGGAGGCATGGGAAAGCTCCGAGGTGATAGCAGAGAACAAGGTCCAGTCGGAGGCCGAACTCAGGGAGATCTGAGGACAACTTGGCAACATTCAACAAGCATACCACGCTCAGATTTTAACCTTAATTGATGCCATGTTGGAGGAAATGAAACTGTCGTTTACTGATGACATCATGAGATCTCAACTTCCGCCGAGATTCCGGATGCCTCAGATCACTCCATACTTTAGAGCCGGAGATCCAACGGAACACCTCGAATCCTTTCGAGCATGGATGGAGCTGCGCAGCGCTTCAAGCTCAGTAATGTGTCGAGCTTTCTCCCTAACCTTATCAGGAGAGGCACTAAAATGGTATAGGCAGCTGAAGCCAAAGTCCATTGGCTCCTTCACACAGCTCAGTAAAACCTTCATCATGCAGTTTATTGGAGAAAAAGATAAAAGGAAGCCAACAACCCATCTCCTCACTGTTACCCAAAAGGAGGATGAGCTACTGAAAAACTACATTATCCGCTTCAATGAGGAGACAGTGCAAGTGAACAACTACTCTGACCAAATAGCTTTGGCCCCCATGATATTAAGCCTACAGGAGGGAAAGTTCCTCTTCTCAATTGGCAAGAACCCTCCGACCATCCTAGGTGATCTCCTTAACCAAGCGCAAAAGTACTCTAACGCTAAGGAACTCTTTAGCTTGCGGAATGCTACTCGGAGTGTCAGAAACTTGGCTAAGGACAGGAAGCGCAAGGAGGAAAGCCACCCACTGTCAGCAGCAAGAAGAGAAGGGATGACGACCCGAACAAAGGCTCACGCCCTAATCGACAACCGAAGAGCAGATTCCGCTCCTATACCCTGCTAAACACTACTCCTGAACAAGTTCTTATGAAAGTTCACGACAAAAAATCCTGAAGTAGCCAAGTAGGATGAGGGCCGATGCGAATAAGAGAGATAAAAGAAAGTATTGCCACTTCCACTACGATCATAAACACACTACTGCCGACTGCTTTGATCTCAAGGAAGATATCAAGTCCCTCATTTGGGGCAAACATCTGTAGGAGTACGTCCACAGGAGAAGGGATGAGCAACCAAAAAAGATGGATGAGCAACAAGGCAACAGAAATGACAACGAAGCGACATGTGAGATACGCACAATCTTCGAAGGACCCTCGGGGGGCAAGGACTCAAATAGAGCACGCAGGGCTCATGCTCGGAGCATCAATAGCAACAGCACAAATCATCACATTCATCTAACAAGTAAGGCAATAAAGGAGTAGAAGTTGGTTCCTTGTAGCTTGACCTTTACCAAGGAGGATGTCCGAAGAATCCACCACCCGCACGACGATGCCTTGGTGGTAACCATAACAGTGGCCAACCACTAGGTGCACCGTATATTGGTGGACACCGGCAATTCATCTGACATCCTCTTAGCTACTGCTTTCAACAAGATGGGGATCGGGAGATCCTGACTATGTCCCATCCGAACGCCCTTGCTCGGGTTTGCAGGAGAGCAAATCACCTCCAAAGGAAGTATATTGCTTCCCATCACTGCGGGAGAGGGTCACAACCAAACTATCCTGATAATCGACTTCCTCGTAGTCGACTGTCTATTCATCTACAATATCATTTTGGGACAACCATCCCTCAACGCTATGAGAGCAGCAATGTATACCTATCACCTTGCGATGAAATTCCCAACCGACCATGGGGTCGGTCAAGTTAAAGGCAATCAGCACTAAGGGCAAAAGCATGATAACATACGATGGCTGTCACCTCCCTCGACCCTCAAGAAGAATCGGCTAAAAGAGAGTCTCTTATGGAAAACCTTATGGCGGTGTCCCTTTGCGAGACCGACCCGACCCGCACAATTTAGGTCGATTTATTGTTAGCCCCAGGTCAACGAGAAGAGATCATCAAACTACTGAAGCGACATGCCGACTTCTTCGCATAGTCCCACAAGGACATGCCCAGCATCGAACCAGAGGTAATGGTTCACAGATTGAACGTTGATCCCAACCAACGACCAGTGAGGCAGAAGCGACGAGCATTCGAACCAAAATGTTACACCATCATTGGAAAGGAGGTCGAAAAGCTCTTAGAGGTTGGATTCATTGAAGAAATCTACTACCCTGACTGGATAGCGAATGTCGTGCTGGTAAAAAAAATAAATGAAAATTAATGGGTATGTGTTGACTACATGGACTTGAATAAGGCGTGCCCTAAAGACAATTTCCCTCTCCCAAGGATCACGGTAGGGCACGAACTCATCAGCTTCTTAGACACCTACTCAAGTTCCAATCAGATCGTCATGCATGTGCATGACAAGCAGAAGATGACCTTAATCATCGACAAAGGGCTCTACTACTATAAGGTCATGTCTTTCGGGTTAAAGAACGCCAGAGCGATGTATTAATGTCTCGTCAACAAGATATTCGCTAAGCAGAACGGACACTCTATGGAAGTCTGTGTTAATGACATGCTGGTCAGGAGCATTAGGGCAACAAACCACATGACTGACCTCGAAGAGATGTTCACCATCCTAAGGAATTACCAAATGAAGCTAAACTCGAACAAGTGTGCCTTTGGGGTAAGTTCAGGAAAGTCCTCGGCTTCTTGGTCAACCAAAGGGTAATTGAAGCAAATCCCAACAAGATCCAGGCACTGCTGAATATGAGCTCACCCAAAACTACAAAGAAAATTCAATGCCTCACAGGCAGAGTTGCGAGCCTCAATAGGTTCATCTTCAGAGCAATATACAAGTGCTTGTTGTTCTTCCGATAGCTGAAGGGCAAGACGAAGCTGACATGGGATGACGACTATGAACAAGCCTTCCAACAGCTCAAGTAGTACCTGAGGTCACCCCCACTACTCTACAAGCCCGAAAAGGGGAGTCATTGCTGCTTTACTTGGTTGTCTCAACCACAGCGATCAGCTAAGCCTTGGTATGAGAGGTTGAAAGCAAGCAATTTCCTGTGTATTATGTCAGCAAGGCACTGGTCCCAGCTGAGACTAGATACCCTGATATCGAAAAGGTCGCGCTGGCCTTAATTGTGTCGTCATGACGCCTTTGCCCATACTTCCAAACCCACACCATTGCGGTCCCGTGTTGAGGGTCAAATATTGCATATTAGACCCCAGTTATTACTTGGTTTGATGCACATGATAATGTTTAATGTTCTATTTTAATCATGTTTGTGTTGCAAGGTTATTTCAAGAGCTTGGATTGAAAAGGATGCTAAGAGCATGGATTTAACGCTCAAGAATCATCAAAGCCATTAATCACTGATTTGGGGGCCATCTGATATCTGGATATGCTTCAATTTTGGTCTTCAACCCCTCAAATTAGGCGAAGAAACAAATGAGCTGTGTAGATTTCTCGCAGGCATCACAAATGGACCCCACTTGCAGTGCACTCACACCAGCAACCAGGGACCAGCAGTGCACCAGACGTGGAGACGAGTCAAACGTCGTTTGACCCGACTTCTATTCAAATTAAGAGAGAAATCTCTCTCCGTTTCGCAGCTGCGCACAGCCGACAAACAACGTCCGTTTGAAGGACGTTGTGGGTCACCATCATCAGCCGATAGGATGATCCACACCGTTAATCAAGATCATGAGCCACGTCCGACCAGACCCTAGGTGCGCTCACATGGGACGCTACATGTAGGTGCACGCGTTTCTCAGCAGAAAGATCTTTGTATTGATGGACAGAGTACGTTTGCAAGCTGCTGGGACCCACCGATGATTCGGGATGGATGATTCAGACTGTCCGTCAGGCTGTAGGATCCACAGGGAGTGGGCCACGCATGGAGAAAGATTGGAAAAAACTAGAAAGTCTGGTTTGAATGGGAATCCCGAAATCAGTGGGATTTCCCACCGCGCACGCGAACGAACAACTCCTCTGTTGCGAGTTGTTCTGGTCCACCCCTGTGATCGAACAGGATAATCCAATCCGTCTATCACGTTCAGAGGACAAGTTTGGTCCAACCTAGCTTGTTTCACACCCAGGAAACACCTCACGCGCCCCGTAAATTAGTCCGCAACCGAACCAGTTCTAAGGCCTTTTACGCACCCCCTGTTTACGCGCTCCCATTCCCGCGCCCACGCATGCAGACCGATCACATTCAGGGGCTTAGTGGGGCCACTACTGAGGGAATGGAGAGAATCTAAACTGTTCATTGGATACAATGGCTAAAACCGGACCACTGTAGAAGAAATCTCGCCAGAAGATATCTATTGCACCACTCGCAGATTCTCTGCATTTGGTCACCACGCGCACGACATTGCGAAGCAAAGTTGGCAGCGTAAAACGTCAACCGACCTGCTGGCCGTACACCTATAAAAGAGGAGGGAGAGCCGGGGAGAAAAACGTGTGGAAGCAAGAGAGAGAGAGAGAGAGCAATCGGCTGGTCTAAGAGTTCCTTCTTTCCTTAGCTGTTTTTCTTAATGCTTTTCTTAAAAAATTCTAGTTCAATCATGTCTATGGTTGGCTAAACCTCTTAGCTGGGGCTAAGAAGTGAAGCTTGTAGTGTGATGGGATTGCTTGATTCATGTTTATATTAAATCCTCTTTGATTTTAGTTTGATTATAAGAATACTTGCACTTTTGAATGGTTTGTTGTGACTTGAATTACAATGAATCTGCAATAGCTTTGAGTATGTTCTCTTCGTTATTGAGATTGTGAATTTAGAAGATCTGTTGTTCATCGTCATCCCTGGGACACGGTTGGATGATGGAATCCTCTCTAACTCTCACAATTCTTTCAGATTGGTTGTGGATTGGTAAATTTGTTGTTTGCTTTATCTCATGAGCATGGTTTTGTGATGGAATCACTTCTAGTTCTCATACCTCTCCTCCATTAAGAACTAGATCAAAGGAAGTTCAGATTTGATGAGTTCTCGTCCAATTGTATAAGATGGGACTCTGATTCCAGTTGAGTTCGTGAATCAAGCATAGATCTCCTTGATCTCTACAGGTGGATACTTGTAAACCCTAGTTTTCCACCTTTGAATTTACAAGTTTTAGTTAAATAATTCACAATTACTCTTTAAATTTTTCAGATTTAGATTTTCATCCTCTTCTAGTTCTAGTTCTAGTTGCTCTGAGAAAACACACAAGTTCAGTCCTTGTGGATTCGACCTCGGTCTTACCAAGATTATTACTACATCACGACCCTACACTTGGGTTGTGAACATCCCGACCAATTGGTCCCTTCGTTAAGTGCTCCAAAAACCCGAGGTATCATGGAGACAAATAAAGTGGGCGATCGAGCTTGGAGAATTCGACATTGAGTACTAACCCTGAACTTCTATCAAGGGTCAGGCAATAGCTAACTTCATTGCTGAGTTCACTGATATCGAGCCTACTGAAGAAATCAAAGACAATGAGAAAGCTGTCATGCAAGAGTGGACCCTTAACATTGATGGGCCCTCCAATTCAAAAGGCAGTGGAGCTGGAATAATCCTTGTCACACCCGACCAGACCTGCACACAATATGCCCTAAGATTTGGGTTTCCAACGTCTAACAATGCGGCAGAGTATGAAGCACTCCTCGCCTAGTGAAAGCTATGGGAGCCCGAGCCATAAAAGTCCACAGCAATTCCCAACTCATCATCAACCAAGTCGCTGACAAGTACCGAGTAAAGGGAGAGAAAATGATCGCTTAGCTCCAGAAGGCGAGGGAACTTATCATCGAATTCAGTAAGTGTGAAGTCGCCTTGGTGCCTTGAGCAGAAAATTCCCGAGCGAATGCTTGGCAAAACTAGCTGCAGCAGCCAACGACGACATCACCAAATCAATCTCGCTTGAGTTCTTGCCCGAGCCCAACATCCGCCAACCTAAACCGGAGGGAGCATTTCCTGTCATCTCGATGCCGACCTGGATGAACCTGATCACAACCTATCTCCAGTAGAACAAGCTACCTGATGACAAGCTCGAAGCATACAAAATTCGAAGCAGAGAACTCGGTAGGCTATGATAGGGGACGTCCTCTACAAAAGAGGATTTTTCTTACCATACCCCGGGCAGGTAAGGTCAAACCCCCTTCCAATTAGCCCTGACATAGTGGGAGACGTGGCCTACCAATCTATCCATCGTGTGCTCTTGAATCCACTTGGTCTAGACATTGGAGCATCCTACTGGTACACAAGGTTTAAGGACTTTCACACAGGGATGCTTATGACACCCTATAACCTCAATAGTTTTCTATGTCCATACTCATATACGCCAGCCATATCCCGACTGTGGGTACATCCCCGGTGTCACTAAGGAGTACATGCAACATGTCATACATAATGCGTCATGCATGAATCACACTATTCAAGTCATGCATCAAGTCATATGATGATCATGTGAGCGACCATGTCTCATATGGGTCCCTTAAGTATATCAAGTCAAAAGGCGTATGCTATGATCATTCGAAATACATAACAGACATATAGATTATGCGTGTGGGTATATGAATGGCATGGGCTTCATTATACTACGCATATTATCAATGTTGACCTTATCAGGGCTAGGTATATTAGAATGTTACCAAACATACATAAATATTCTCATTCATGTATAAAATGTAGGGTGCACAATATATGTGATAATCCACCTTAAATAGTTCAATATAAAGAGAGTGACAGGACCTGAATGATGGGCCCTATTAGAAGTTTAAACGTCCATGTAGCATGGTCCACCTGAGAATTACATCAGTCCACACTTAGGCTTGTGCATATAAAATAGGCCGATAGCACAAATGTATGGTACAGATAAGACATATACATCAAGGTAGTTTCACAGTCTAAAATGATTCGTAAAAACAGACAGACAGCTTGAATACAACACGTACATTTGAGTGGCCCCTGTTTTGAAATAATCTATCAAGATAGATGAACCACGTTCATACATCATTGTGGAATCAATCCCTGGATGAACGGAGTTAATAAACCCATACATCAGGTGGGATATCATAGTGTGCCTTAGGAAGTTTTTAATGGTAAGCATTCAATCACCAATACTTTCTTGGTGGGGTCCACCTCTGATCAGGCCACACTTCCACCCTCAGGTAGGGGTCAAGTTTCCCACACACCCAACCAACTAGGACCCCAAAATGGCCCCCACAAGTGCACTAAACAGGCAGGTCAATACTATTGTCCAACAAGTGCCAAGTAGGGTACTATTCGTACTAACAATCCAACGACCCACAAGGGCCCATTGCCATTTGTAGCGATTAGATTAGAGGGTTCACCTGGGAGCCTCATCTACACATTGGTGGGTGTCCACCATGGGTCCCACAACCCCTGGAAAGGTCTTCAAACCAGTTCAAACAAAGCCTAACAAGGCTACCCAAAGTGCCCTTCCATCAACAAAACAGGGCATGCCCACTGGCAGGTTGGCCCACCAAGGCTTGTTGGCCTATGTGGCCATCAAAACAGTGGACCCTCTGGGGCATAGTGTGTACATCAAAGTGGATCCCACGAGTGGACCACTTGTTGTTTTGGGATGTCACTGTCAAGCTTGTATCATCTTCTGGAAAAGTCATGTGGCAATAAATGCCATAGTACGTGGTTTTCAATGGTGGACATTTTAGTCTCAATTTTTCCTATAGTGTGGCCCACCTAAGATCTATGTTAGGCCAATTTTTAGGACTAAGGCCTAAAATGGCATGGAAAAATGGATGGACAGTGTGGATCCTCATAAAACGATGGATCAACAAAAGTCGGGTATCAACCAAATATTAGTGTTTTCACTTTATACATGCCTATGTGAACTTACTAATAGATTAGATGGTAATAAATGTCATGATATGGCTCTAGGAAGATTTCAATAGTGGGCGTTAGTGACCACCAGTGTTTCCTGCGGTGTGGCCCATTTATGGTCGGAATCTACCTCATATTTGACCCCTGACCATAAAATGATCTGGCAAAGAGGATGGACAGCATGGATTAACCAAATGACTCAAGGTGGGATCACAAGTGAAAAACCTCACTCACCTTGTTGAGGTAGACAGCCACTCTGCATGCAGTGCCTTTGACACCGACTACCTATTTTGTTTTTATTTTAAACACATAGGTGAGGTCCCACATGGGTGATCGACTCCGTCCATGAGGTTGGCTAGCTCATGATGGGCCTAATGAACTTTGGATATCCATTAAAGCCAAAGAAAAAGAGAAATGGAAAGGAAAGATGATATGGATATCAAAGTATACGTTAAGATGGAGTTCATTTGATGGCCCCGACATCAAGACAATAGGTAATGAAAATCGGGGGTCGAGCATAGGCCCAACTCCCAAGTTCCAACACATCACTTATGTAACATAGATAATAATGATTAAATGTTCTTTGTATTAGTGCATTAAACATGAATGAGATTATACCAAAACAGCATATCATACTCTAGAGACAAGTGAGTTTTGCAAGCGGAAGACTGTAATACATGTATAAGATATATGAACTGTAGTAGGTCTCCGAAGTGTGATCATGTTACCAGGTTAAATATATACATGTATACTCCCAAAATGTACAAAATGAATGTATATGTGTGCTCCAAAATACAGAATAACAGTGTAAGGGCATCTAATCAGTGTCCTTATAGCCCCGGCGATCAGGACACGACTCACATGAACCCGCCCGATAACTGCATGTAAGAGAATGCCTCCTCGTCATCCTCGAAGTTTGGCTCTGCCTCATAGGCATCACCACCACCTGCAGCTAAGACAGAGTCTACTTGGTATCTACAACATCGTCCCAGAACGTGGGAGTGAGTGATCAACTCAGTGGAGCTATAAAGCAAAGGTTAACATGTTATCAATTCCGTCAAGCAGTAATAATAAAGCAATACAACAAGCATTCCTAAGTACTCTGGTTAATACAAGGATATTATGTATTAATAATGTATGCCCTCACCTACACTCCCTCTGCGAACTTCATCTCACGGTCGCGGCATGCATCCATTTCACAGTGCTCAACTCTAACGCCAAAGGCACATGCAATGCAGTGCATGAACATGATTACCGAGTTCTTATTAGACCTTTTCATACAGCAGGATTGGGAAGCTAAGGTACCTCCCTTATATCAATTCCCGAACAATGATCCATTCTAGGGTCATCAATCCTAGTAAATCTCATACGATCTTGCAGTTCTAGGTCACTACAAAGGGCTTGTCACTTGATCAGTGTAGGCCTAGTTTATACTCTAGTTGCTATGGAAAGGCTCGTCGCCTCAACACAGTCTTATAGTATGTTCGAGGTCACTACAAAGGGCTTATCACTTGATCAGTGTAGGCTGACAGCTCGAATACAGTGTCTCATACCACTGTATTCAGCTCACGAGGCGGTGTTGCTCACTGGTCACTATGGGGAGGCTCGTCGCCCCAACGTAGGCCGACAGCTCAACCACGGTGTCCCATACCACCATGTCTGGCTCATGAGTCTTAGCAGATTAAGGTACCAAGGTTAACGAGATTTTCACTGGTGAGTTTGGTACCTTAGGTTCAAGCAGTAGTGTCCATACATAGTGAACATACATCGGGTTAATCGGGTTACTTGACGAGCTCGACTAGTACGAGCATATTTCGAGCCGATCGACATGGAGTGCGTCAGTACTCCGTGTGGCCTAACCACTGTCGACAACCCAAGTACGACTCGGATTCTCGAATAGGTCCGGTGTGGCGAAACAACCTCAACTACCAATCCAGGACCTGTTACCGATTGCCTGGACTATACCATAGTCCCAAACGCACTCCAAATATAATAGGAATACATATGTGCTAGTCCAAAATAGCATGTAGCACCCAACTTAAATATAAGTCTCATTTGAGCATTTCAACAAACACATAGTGTGCATATTAGCGTACATAGGCATTTCAACAATAAAGCATGTAGTAGTGTATAAGATATATAAAGGAAAACTATAACCATGGTTAAGGGAATTGAGAATCCTATCTCAACACCCTCATTACATGTATTTTAACAAGTAGTTCCTCATTGAGGCATTTTATCAAA
Organism: Magnolia sinica; assembly: GCF_029962835.1. Classification (NCBI taxonomy): domain Eukaryota; kingdom Viridiplantae; phylum Streptophyta; class Magnoliopsida; order Magnoliales; family Magnoliaceae; genus Magnolia; species Magnolia sinica. The sequence goes on from NC_080588.1 coordinate 27,894,382, forward strand.
TACTTAGACTACACATATTACATATATGTAATAACTTAGTTAAAACACATGTTATAACAAATCCTTTCACAAGGAAATGCCACGTATACAACGATCATACATTTACAATCAAGAATCATGGCAAGCATGAATCATAATTCCATATTCATTCAAGCATATCAACAAGCACATGAATTTCACTATTTTCAACATAGTTCATATATATGTGTAAAGTGCAGGAAACATCGTATCTAAGCATGTGGTATCATTCAAGTCAGTCATAAATTGTTAACTGGCATTGAAAGCCTTAAAAACCATAACCTAAACATTTATAGTCCGCACCTTTCGCCGGTAGACTCGTAACGAACTCAGTTTAAAAGCTAAGTCTTTATCTACGGCACCACAACAACCTATAACAGGGAATAGGTTAGCTATTCCACCATTTACACTATTGGAAACCCTAAAACAGATTAGGGTTAGGTTTTCTTACCTAAGAACGGAATCAGAATCGCCGGAATAGCGACACGAGAAGGGTGGTTAAGCACGTGGAGCGGTGGAATTGAATCCCCGGAACAAATGTCAACTCTCTCTCTCACTTTCTCCCTCTTTCCTTCTCTTTCTTTTCTCTTCTCTCACCTAGGGTTGGAAATTCGTATGTAAAGGGAGAGAGAGGGTTTAAGACCCTTATATAGGCCTAGGACTGATGGAAATGGCCTCAAGGCCAAGGTATACTTAGGTTATATCCAAAGGGCATCTTTTTTAATCTAATGGAGCTGCTCTGGAGGCTCCTTTTCTGCGTGTGGTCGGACTTAAGCTCCCTGACATTGGATCTATGTCAAGTTGAGTTTTCGGTCCGATCGGATTTACAGATCGATCGTGGCAGACCAGTTTCAGTTCAACGGTCACCGGTACTCGATCAGGGCCACAAGTGTACTGACATGTGTTGAAAATTTTTCCTGATCCGAGGGTGTAATTGGGTTAGATTCCGATGGTCAGAATCCTTAGATTTGGCCTGCAAGTGAACGACTCAATTCACTTAAGTTTCAGTTTATTTTCTAAAAATATTCGCGTTTCTCACACACTTCGCTCCGGGCTCAAGTTATGTGTTTCTAAGTACTGTTAGGACTTGATTTCCGAGATGGTTATCAAGTCCAGTAATGCAGTCATAACCGTCTAGTTTCGTGGTAGTCAGACTTTCGACATACGATCCAAGTCCAATACGGAGTTTCAAAGTGCTCCCAAGAGCAACTGGGTTTTGAGATGGATCCTAAGTTTTAAGGTAATGTAGCATTAACGATTCTACACATTTTGGGTCCTGCAGATCATATTTAAAGTGATTAGTGTTAATTTTACAAGTATTCTAGTATATCACTAGCTAATTCTCGTCTAATTTCTTAAAGGATTTGGTCCTGAGTGATTTCTGCCTGAGGTGATACTCGGGTCTTTGTACAGATTTTTCCGAGGCGTTACAATCTACCTCCCTTAAAGAAAAATTTCTTCCTCAAAATTAGTACCTTCTCGTACTTCTCAAGAATCTGAGGGTAGCTCTTTCGGACCTCGACTTCAGTTTCCCAAGTAGCCTCTTCCTCAGTGTGATGCGTCCATAATACCTTCACCAGCGGAATAACCTTACTGCGCAACACCTACTCCTTCCTGTCTAAGATACGTGTCAGTCGCAGTACATATGTAGCGTCCTCACTCAACTGCACCTGCTCCCACTTGATAATGTGGGAAGGATCAGGAATGTATTTCTTCAGCATAGACACATGAAATACGTTGTGCACACCTACGATTGGTGTGGGCAAAGCAAGGCGGTATGCTACCACCCCCACTCGATCCAGTATCTGGAATGGACCAATGAATCGCAGCGTGAGCTTCCCCTTCTTCCCAAACCGAAGAACTCCCTTCATGGGGGAAACTTTCAAAAATACATGATCCCCGACCTCAAACTCTAATTGTCGCCACCTTGTATCTGCGTAGCTCTTCTGTCTACTCTGTGTTGCCAGGAGTCGACACCTGATAATGTCGATCTTCTCTGAGGTCACCTGAACTAATTCTGGGTCAATCAGGCTCTTCTCGCCAACCTCTGCCCAGCAATACGGCGCTTGACAGGGATGCCCATACAAGGCCTTATGGGGAGTCATGCCAATACTCGCCTGAAAACTATTGTTATACGTGAACTATGCATAAGGAAGACAATCATCCCAACTGTCCTTGAAATCTAGCACGCAAGCTCACAACATGTCCTCTAACACCTGGTTTACCCGTTTCGTCTGCCCTTCAGTCCGTGGGTGGAACGCGGTACTGAATTTTAATTTCACACCCATGGCTTCCTCGATACGAGTCTAGAAGATAGATGTGAATCGTGTGTCTCTGTCCGACATGATCTCCAGAGGAACTCCATGCAGATATAAAATCTCCTTGATGTACAACCTGGCCAACTCGTCTGCTGAGTTCGAAACTCTGAATGGGAGAAAATGAGCAGATTTCATCAACCAGTCCACGATTACCCATATGGAGTCATGCCCCTTCCTCATCTTCGGTAGCCCTGAGATGAAATCCATAGAGATGAAGTCCCATTTCCATTCAGCTATGGGCATGGGTTGAAGCGGTCCAGGAGGTCGGCGATGTTCGGCCTTGACCTGCTGGGACGTGAGACAACGTGATACATACTCTGCTATGTGGGCCTTCATGTTGTCCCACCAGTATGTCCTCTTCATGTCACGGTACATCTTCGTATTGCCAGGATGCATTGCCATCCTCGAATCATGAGCAGCCTCGAGGACTTCCTTTCTCAAGTCAGGAAGATTTGGGATGCATAGGCGGCCACAGTAACGTTAACCCCCATCTGTACCAACTCTCCAATCCGAGTCCTCACTGTCACTGACCTGCTCTCTCATCTTCGTCAATAGCTAGTCGTCTTTCTAAGTTGCAATGATCCTATCATCAATAAGTAGCTGCACACGAACGTGCGTGATGCTCTCGAACGGCACCTCCATAGTGAGCTTCTACTCGAAGTCTCGCACGAACTCTACCATACCCCATTCTGCCACCATCAGCGGAGCTGTAAACTCTATGGTCTTCTTGCAGCTCAGCGCGTCAGCTACAACGTTAGCCTTGCCCGGATGGTAAGAAACCTCAAACTTGAAGTCCTTCAAGGTTTCCATCCATTGTCGCTACCTCATATTCAGGTCCCGCTGAGTAAATATGTATCTGAGGCTCTTGTGGTCGCAAAAGAGCTCGAACTCCTCTTCGTAGAGGTAATGTCTCCAGAGCTTCAGTGCAAAGATGACGGCTACTAACTCTAGGTCATGTGTAGGGTAGTTCTCCTCGTGTTTCCTCAACTGCCTCGAGGTGTAAACAATCACCCTGTCCTTCTGCATAAGGACACAACCCAGACTAACGCGAGACGTGTCAGTGTATATAGTATACTTAACCCATTGCTCTGGCAATACTAGTATAGGGGCGGACGTTAGCTGTCCTTCAGCTCCTGAAAAGCTACTTCCGCCTTCTCATTCCAGGCGAACTTCAGATCCTTCCGAGTCAACTGAGATAGCGGTCTGGCAATCTTGGAGAAGTCCCTAATAAATCGATGGTAGTACCCTGTCAGACCAAGAAAGCTCCTCACCTCAGTAACCGAACCGGCTGCTCCCAGTCCTGGACAGCAGCTACCTTAGCAAGGTCAACTGCTATCCCTTCCTTGGACACCACATGTCCCAGGAACTTGACTTCTTCTTTCCAGAAGTCGCACTTCTTGTATTGTACGAACAACTGGGTCTTCTTCAGAGTACCCAAGACTGCTCGCGGGTGTTCCTCGTGCTCTTCCAGACTCTTAGAGTATATTAGAATGTCATTAATAAATACGATGACGAATCGGAACAGAAATGGCCGAAACACCCCGTCCATCAGATCCATGAACACAGCCGGTGCGTTCGTAAGACCGAATAACATCACGAGAAACTCATAGTGCCCAAAATTGGTTCTGAAAGCCGTCTTCTCCACGTCCTCATCCCTGACGCACAACTGATAATACCCTGACTGTAGATCGATCTTCGAGAAGTATCGTGTCCCCTTCAACTGATCAAACAAATCATCTATCGTAGGCAAAGGATACTTATTCTTCACCATCACCTGGTTCAACCTGCGATAATCAATATATAGTCGCAGTGAACCGTCCTTCTTCTTTACAAACAATACAGGTGCTCCCCAAGGAGATACACTGGGTCGTATGAAGCCCGCATCTAACATATCATCAATCTATTTTCTTAATTCCTCAACACAACATTCACCCACAGCTTAAAGAAACTTCATGCATTTCATTTACCAAAATTATCACAATACATGAGATGCAGTATTACATGAATTATGACAGAAGATGCATGTGAGCTAATTCAAACTAGCTTAAACACTAAAACATACGATTAACCCTACCATAAGACTAAGCCCAACACGGCTAAAAATAGCAACAAGAAAGAAACACACAAAGCAACTAAAAAGACAACTACGTGCAAGACTAGTCATCAGAATCTGGCGATGGTGGAGGTGCACTCTTGTCCTGTACATAGCACAGGATGGACCTCAAGGTGTGAGTCACCTTCTTGAATTTCCGTTTCATGAAGGCCTCGGTCTCGTCATCCTTAGTTTGGATCTGCGCGATCTCCTGTCATAGGGCAACTTGACACTCTTCCAATTGAGCCAAGCAGGCTTCCCTGGCAGCCCGATCACTGTCACACTCTCGCGTAGCAATAGGAGGAGAGCCCTCATCAGTGTCTTGGGCCTCCTTTTCCTCTCCTTCTTGCTCTTCTTCTATCTCATCGCCCTCTTCGTTAGTCTCTTCCTCTTCACTCTCCGCCTCATCTTCACTCTCTTTATGTCAGGCTCGATGCTGTCGTGGCCTAATCTCCATGTTGTGGAGAGTCGTGTCGTTGATGAAGTGGATCGGCACAAGGAGTTCTGCGCCAAGTCTATAGGCGAATTCAGTGCAAGCTTGCATATGAGTCGGCCAAATGGGAGTGAAATGGCCTTCCTAGTAGAGCGTGCGAACAGGACTATCTCTCACAGGATGAAGGTAGGCAGCCACAGGTTGTCTCCCTGCCCCACACGGTTAAGAAGTCCACCATCAAGCGCACACACTCGCTGCAATTGCTCCACCTCGAGTACACACTGTACGTGAAGATGTGGTGGAGCAGGCAGAAGTCGTCGGTCATTTTGGACGCTAGGAGGCTATTTTTTGGATTCTAGTGGACCAGGTGGCCACAAAGGAATCGTGTGCGGCGGTCCCTTTCCCGTGCACTTGAAAGATTCTTCTCCTTAGCATGGACTTCACCAAGCGGCATTCCCATGACTCGGGCTATCAAGGTAACATTGACTATGAGGTCTCGCCTTCCCACAAGAAATTTAAATTGCAAAGGCTCCAGTATCGGCTCCCGGATATGCGCGTAGAAGGCTCAGACAGTGTTTGCATTCGCACGAGACTTGCCCTCAAACACGGGACCCCGCCCGGCCTCGATCAGGTGGTCCATCAACAAATATTCCCCAAAGAGCTTCTCGTCCACATGCGCTTTGAAAAGGACCCTACGGCCCTCAAACCTTCCAATAGACAGCTCCACCAACAGAGCCCTTTAAATGGGAGCCTGGGGATCGAGATCCCGCTTGGTCCTTATCTCTCGATCGACGATCGTATCTGCAGTGGCGCTTCTCGGTCTCCTTGAATGAGTAGGGCGACTAGGCCTGACTTCATCCACGGGAACTCTCTTCTTCCCCATGAGGGAAAGAAGTGTGGAAAGTGAAAATATGGCCACCACAAGCTTAAAGAGAGCCATTTGAGTGAGATAATAATGGGGAATAAGGTGGGTTGTTGGATTTCAATATTTTTGAGGTATAAAGTGGTGTTTGTATGCTCAAAATGAGAGGAAACGAAGGAAGTAGGAGAGGGGTTTTGCTACAAACTGTAGAGGGGCATAAATCTTGAAGGAAAATGAGGAAATGGGAGAATGGAGGGGAGATTTGAGAAGGGAAACAAGGTTTTTGGGGAGAAAGGAGAGCTTGGAGGTGTGTCAAATGAGAGAGGGGAGCAAATGGGAGCAATAAAACAGGTCCCATGTGATTTCATGGGCCCCATAGTGCCCCACCAGCGTCAGCCCGACTGGCTCGTGCCGACTCGACAGGCCCAATGCGCCCGACCGGCGAGGGCTCGCCGATCCAGCGATACTATCGCCGGTCCCTGGACTGACCGGCGATGGCACGCCCCCTGGACGCTGCCACCCCCCCCCCCCCCCCCCGGGTGCCAAAAACATGGGGGTCCACTCTGCGTCCCCCCGATTTGTATGATTTTGGCCCCGGAGTCCGTTCGAGTCATTTCGGGCCCTATCTCTTGCACATTCATGCTTTTCGGGTCGTTTGAGGTTGGCATGGGTTAAATCTTCATATAAACCCGTCGATTGACGGTCTAGAAGTGATCCGGGGTCATTTTACGTGATCATTGAGGCCTACGGGTCCAATTTCGGTGGTCGATTTCGATAAATTTCGCCGATTGGCGAAACTGGGAATCCTATGCCTGTTCCTACATTTTGTCACTCCCTCCTAAGTCAAAGTACATCAGTGTGCATCGTGTGACCATAACCCAGGTCCAATTTAATCCAAATCATGATCTGATACCAACTTGTAATGCCTTGAAAATTGGGGGTCGAGCATAGGCCCAACTCCGAGTTCCAACACATCACTTATGCAACATAGATAATGATGATTAAATGTTGTCCATATTAGTGCATTAAACATGAATGGGATTATACCAAAACAACATATCATACTCTAGAGACAAGTGAGTTTTGCAAGCGGAAGACTGTAATACATGTATAAGATATATGAACTATAGTAGGTCTCCGAAGTGTGATCATGTTACCAGGTTAAATATATACATGTATACTCTCAAAATGTACAAAATGAATATACAAGTGTGCTCCAAAATACAGAATAACAGTGTAAGGGCATCTAATCAGTGTCGTTGTAGCCCCGGCGATCAGGACATGGCTCACATGAACCCGCCCGATAACTGCATGTAGGAGAATGCCTCCTAGTCATCCTCGAAGTCTGACTCTGCCTCGTAGGTATCGCCACCACCTGCAGCTAAGACAGAGTCTGGTTGGTGTGCACAACACCGTCCCAGGACGTGGGAGTGAGTGATCAACTCAGTGGAGCTATAAAGCAAAGGTTAACATGTTATTAATTCCGTCAAGTAGTAATGATAAAGCAATACAACAAGCATTCCTAAGTACTCTGATTAATGCAAGGATGTTATGTATTAATGATGTATGCCCTCGCCTACACTCCCTCTGTGAACTTCATCTCACGGTCGCAGCATGCATCCCTTCCACAGTGCTCAACTCCAACGCCAAAGGCACATGCAATGCGGTGCATAAACATGATTACTGAGTTCTTATTAGACCTTTTCATACAGTAGGATTGGGAAGCTAAGGTACCTCTCTTATATCAATTCCCGAACAATGATCCATTCTAGGGTCTTCAGTCTTAGTAAATCTCATACAATATTGCGGTTTTAGGTCACTATAAAGGGCTTGTCACCTGATCAGTGTAGGCCTAGTTTATACTCTATTTGCTATAAAAAGGCCCGTCGCCTCAACGCAGTCTCAGAGTATGCTCGAGGTCACTACAAAGGGCTCGTCACCTGATCAGTGTAGGCCGACATCTCGAATACAGTATGACATACCACCGTATTTGGCTCACGAGGCAGTGTTGCTCACTGGTCACTACAGGGAGGCTCGTCACCCCAACGTAGGCCGACAACTCGACCACAGTGTCCCATACCACCATGTCTGGCTCATGAGTCTTAGCGGATCAAGGTACCAAGGTTAACGGGATTTTCACTGGTGAGTTTGGTACCTTAGGTTCAAGCAGTAGCGTCCATACATGGTGAACATACATCGGGTCAATCGGGTTACTTGATGAGCTCAACTAGTACGAGCGTACGTCAAGCCGATCGACATGGAGTGCGTAAGCACTCCATGTGGCCTAACCACTGTCGACAACCCAAGTATGACTCGGATTCATCGAACACGTCTGGTGTGGCGAAACAACCTCAACCACCAATTTAGGACCTGTTACCGATTGCCTGGACTATACCATAGTCCCAAACACACTCCAAATACAATAGGAATACATATGTGCTAGTCCAAAACAGCATGTAGCAACCAACTTAAATATAAGTCTCATTTGAGCATTTCAACGAACACATAGTGTGCATATTAGCGTACATAGGCATTTCAACCATAAAGCACGTAGTAGTGTATAGGATACATAAAGGAAAACTATAACCATGGTTAAGGGAATTGAGAATCCTATCTCAACACCCTCATTACATGTATTTTAACAAGTAGTTCCTCATTGAGGCATTTTATCAAACACTTACACTACACATATTACATACATGTAATAACTTAGTTAAAACACATGTTATAGCAAATCATTTCACAAGGAGATGCCACATATACAACGATCATACATTTACAATCAATAATCATGGCAAGCACGAATCATAATTCCATATTCATTTAAGCATATCAACAAACACATGGATTTCACTATTTTCAACATAGTTCATATATATGTGTAAAGTGCGGGAAACATCGCATCTAAGCATGTGGTATCATTCAAGTCAGTCATAAATCATTAACTGACATTGAAAGCCTTGAAAACTATAACCTAAACATTTATTGTCCGCACCTTTCACCGGTAGACTCGTAACGAACTCAATTTAAAAGCTAAGTCTTTGTCTACAGCATCACAACAACCTATAACAGAGAATATGTTAGCTATTCCACCATTTACACTATTGAAAACCCTAAAATAGATTAGGGTTAGGTTTTCTTATGTAAGAACGGAGTCGAAATCGCCGGAATAGCGACACGAGAAGGGTGGTTAAGCACGTGGAGCAGCGGGATTGAATCCCCGGAACAAATGCCAACTCTCTCTCTCACTTTCTCTCTCTTTCCTCCTCTTTCTTTTCTCTTCTCTCACCTAGGGTTAAAAATTCGTATGTAAAGGGAGAGATAGGGTTTAAGACCCTTATATAGGCCCAGGACTGATGGAAATGGCCCCAGGGCCAAGGTATACTTATGTTATATCCAAAGGGCGTCTGTTTTAGTCCAACGGAGCTGCTCTAGAGGCCCCTTTTCTGTGTGTGGTCAGACTTAAGTTCCCTGACATTGGATCTAGGTCAAGCTGAGTTTTCGGTCCGATCAGATGTATAGATCGACTGTGGCAGACCAGTTTCAGTTCAACGGTCACCGGTACTCGATCAGGGCTATAAGTGCACTGACATGTGTTGGAAATTTTTTCTGATCCGAGGGTGTAATTGGGTCAGATTCCGACGGTTAGAATCCTTAGATTTGGCCTGCAAGTGAATGACTCAATTCACTTAAGTTTCAGTTCGTTTTCTAAAAATATTCGCGTTTCTCACACACTTCGCTCTGGGCTCAAGTTGTGCGTTTCTGGGTACTGTTAGGACTTGATTTTCGAGATGGTTGTCAAGTCCAGTAATGCGGTCATAACCGTCTAGTTTCGCGGTAGTCAAACTTTCGACGTGCGGTCCAAGTCCGATACTGAGTTTCAAAGTGCTCTCAAGAGCAACTGGGTTTTGAGATGGATCCTAAGTTTTAAGGTAATGTAGCGTTAATGATTCTACACGTTTTGGGTCCTGCAAATCATATTTAAAGTGATTAGTGCTAATTTTATAGGTACTCTAGTGTAGCACTAGCTAATTCTCGTCTAATTTCTTAAAGGATTTGGTCCTGAATGATTTCTGCCTGAGGTGATACTCGGGTCTTTGTACGGATTTTTCCGAGACGTTACAGGTAAACAACCCATGCACTCACTTCGATGGTTGATTTGGAGATGAGGTGCACACGAACAGTTGAGATCAACTATCCTCCTCCCTAATCTCCTCTAACTCTCACTCAACTCCCTTAATCTATTTTTTCTTTCTTTGTATTCTTTCTTTCCTTTTCATATTGATTTCTTTCATACATGAGTGCAATAAAGTTGGTGAGATGGATGGGAGCAGGTTAAATGGGCAAGGATGGTATGGTCATTGTTGCAAAGAGTGGCAAGAAATGTGGGAGAGGAATGGCTAGATATGGGTTAAGGCGACTTCAGTAAATGTGTTTGATTTTTAGGTTTGAAAGTAATGTTTTAATATTTTAGATATTTTATACTAAGTGGGCCCCACGTTATATGTGTATACATGTACTATGTGTGTCATGCGTTGATTCTTATGGGGCACACATCTTTCGATCCAGCCATTAAAATGGGGAGTGTCGCGCGACATTGGAATCACAATGTCCGCATGGTCACTAAGGTATAGATCTTGGGTCATTACAGTACTAAATATGGGTAACTGATTGGAAATTGCCAATCCAGTCCATTCTGAGGTAGGCCGGCACCGAAAATCAAGCGTACAGGAGGTTAATCAGGGTGTGAGTCTCATAAGGGTTGTATGACAAAGTAGCGTAGTTTCACAAGACAAAGTGATGGGGTTAAACAAGACAAAGTGAGTTCCACTAGAAAAAGTGTTAGGGTTGTAGGACAAAGTGACGAAGTTCCATTGGAGAAAGTGACAGGGTTGGCGGACAAAGTGATGTGATTCTACCAAACAAAGTCATAGGGTTTTACTAGATAAAGTGACAAGGTTGCTAGACAAAGTGATGGGATTCCACTGGACAAAGTGATGGGATTCTACTAGAAAAGTGACAGGGTTGTCATACAAAGTGAGGGAGTTCCACTAGACAAAGTGGCTGGTTGTTGGACAAAGTGGTTACCAGACAAAGTGAATGGATTCCATGGGTTATCAGACAAAGTGACCTTGTTCCATTAGACCAAGTGACGCGGTTGTTGGACAGTGTGATGGGGTTCCATTAGACAAAGTGACTGGGTTCCTATAATAACTCAAAATTTTTCTTGCACGAGTAGGTAAAAGAGTGTTCTCTCACATGTGTGTTTTAACAAGAAGTTTTTTTTTTTTTTTTTTTTTAGAGATGTTGAGGTAAACATGTATGTACACACTCTCAGACTCACATACATATTGTAATGAACTTTAGACCCTCATATATTGTTGATTGTTTATCAAACCAACTGCCCAAATATCTATTCATATCTAGATGAAGATATTTGACCGTCCACCTTGATTCTAGACCACTTGATCAAAGTAAAGCAACTTTGAAATCTTTATATCTACTTTTTACATACATCTAATCATAATTTTGACATGTTCATATTTCTTGTCACCCAAGTATAAGCTTAACCTATAGTTGAGATAATAATCTAAGGATCCGTCTTAGATATACACAGACATTATACATGCTTATACACAACTCGAGCTTATATTTTATAATCTATTCAATTATATATCAATCTAATTGTCAAGATAACTCCTTATAAGTTAATCAAGCTATCTAACCATCGAGATAACTCCTTATAGGTTGGTCAAGCTATCCAACCATTCGATTTAAATTTAGACTCTTTAGATCAGCATTAAATAGTTTATACCTAATCATCAAGAAGTTAAACTCTACATCATGATCTTGATACACTTAAGAGTGTCTTACAATGTTAAAAATTAAATCCTACTAGTTACATTTGAAATTGCGTGGAATAGTCTACCACGACATAAGGAAGCTTGGCGAAGCTTTAAAATGAATTACAAAGTCCTGGGGGGTGATTAGGACCAAATAAAAATTATGCTAATTAAAACATAGTAAGAGTGACCGGCTATCTTCAAGGGCTATCTCTATCTGATTGAAGCCCGAATATCCATCAAGGAAGCAATAGTAAGAGTGACTGGCTAGCCTTTCCAAAATTGAATCAATGAAGGGCAAAGGAAAGTGGTCCTTCCTTGTGATGGTATTCAACTTTCTGTAGTCAATGCACATTCTCCAACCAGTAGTAACTCTAGTTGGCATAAGTTCATTGTCGGCATTGGCTATGATGGTGATTCCGAACTTCTTGGGAACTATCTGAGTTGGACTCACCCATTAACTATCGGATATAGGGTATATGATACCCACATCCAACAATTTAAGTACCTCAGCCTTAACCACTTTCTTCATATTTGGATTTAATATACATTGTGGTTGTCAGGAGGTTTTGCATTATTCTCAAGATGGATGTAGTGAGTACAAATCAAAGGGTCGATTCCCTTGAGGTCCGCAATCGACCATCAAAGAGCTCTTTATGCTCAATGAGAGTGGAAATGAGCACACTCTCTTGTTCTCTCTCAAGGTAGGAAGAGATCACCATCTGGTATGTCTCATCTTGACCTAAATAGACATATTTAAGATCAGCAGGTAAAGATTTTATGTTAAGCTTTGGTGCTTTAAGATTAGACGGTAGAGGCACTACATCGATTTGGGGCAATTTCTCAAATTGTGGCCTCCGCCGATTAACTTCAAGTAATAGCGCAGCATTAAGCAAGGCATCCATCTCCCTAATCATGTCATCATCTAAATCAAGGGAGTAGGCTAAGCACGTCTCTAGAGTATCAGAGTATAGAGTCAAAAGTGTTTTATCTTCCACAAAAGAATCGATCATGTTAATGTCGTGAGTATCATCATCATCCTCTAACTATTTATTCATATTAAAAAAGATGTTGAGCTCCAATGTCATATTTCTGAAAGATAAATTCATAATTTCAATCTTATAATTAATTATAACACTTGATGTAACAAGGAATGGGCGACCAAGAATGATGGGTATTTGAGTGCTCATATCTATGATAGGTTGAGTATCCAGGATAATAAAATCTACTGGATAGTAGAATTTATCAACTTAGAGCAACACATACTCAATTATCCCTCTCGGTACACGAACTGAGCAATCGGCAAGTTGTAATGTGGTTTGGGTGGGTTTTAATTCACCTAGACTCAATTGTTCATAAATCGAGTAAGGAATCAGATTTACGCTCACCCCCAATTCAAGAAGTGCGTGCTCAATCTGGTAGTTCCCAATTACACAAGTGATGGTTAGGCTACTGGGATCTTCATATTTTTGTGGCGCATCTTGCTTGAGGATGACACTCACTTTTTCTGTCAAAAAGATTTTATGTTGTATGTTTTACCATTTTTTGGTCATACATAAATCTTTTAGAAATTTGGCATATGAAGGGATTTGTTTAACGACATCCAGTAAAGGGATATTGACCTTCACTTGCTTAAGCACCTCTAAAATATCCTGAGAGTTAGAGATAGGTTTTGGTGCAATCAACCGTCGAGGGAATGGCACAATCGGCTTACTTTGAGGTTCCGGTTCTAACCCATGTGGAGCATTGCTAGGCCTATCATTCTCGTCTATTTCTGGGTCCTTAGGCTTTTTAGCCTTCACAGGAATAGATTTGTTAATTGTCTTCCCACTCCTAAGAGTGTTGATAGACTTAGCCTACTTCATTTGTTTTAAAGAGCTTAGGTCACTAATTTCATATCGTTTTTTTAGGTTGGGAGAGGCTGAGCCATAAGGATCCCTTTCTCCCTAATCAATTTTTTTGTTTCAAGCCCTTGTATGACCTTTGTAAGGTCTTCAAAGGCTCGCAGCATACCTTGATTAAAAAGCTCTTAGTTTTGTATATCTTTTAAGACCCGATCCTCCTAAGGTTTCCTTTAATTCAAAAATTGGTTACAGGAGTATTCGTTTGTTCGTTCCTCCAACTGAAGTTTGGACGGTTCCTTCAGCTTGAGTTATATGTATTTAAGATGGGTCCACTAAAAGGTTTTTAGTAATTATTTACGGCGTTTGATTGCTCATTCAATATCTCTTGAAAAGCAGGAATTGTTAGGCAATTCTTAGTTGTATGTATGTTACAGCACAAATACCACAAACAACTTCCATAGTTTTTTCGGGTTCTACCTTCTTAAGTTCCATGGCCTCGACTTTTCTTGTGAGTTTAGCCACTCTTGCATTTATATCATCTTCCTCTTTTAGAACATAAATTCCTCCTCTTTCCTTTAACTGAGTAGACTTAAAAGTGGTAATTCTTGAAGAGGTATCCCATAATTGCGCATTTTCAAGAAGTTTATCAAAATAATCCCGCGCATCATCAACTTCCTTATTCATGAATTCCCCATTACACATCATCTCCACAAGTTGGCGCATGGGTAAGGTCAATCCCTCATAGAAAAAGCTTGTTATACGCCATGTTTCCTAGCCATGTTGTGTACATGAATTTATGAGATTCTTAAATCGCTCCCAATATTAAAAGAAGGTCTCATCCTCTTTTTGTGCAAAATTCATGATTGCTTTCCTTAAAGTATTTATTTTATGATAGGGAAAGAACTTTTTAAGGAACTCCCTTGTCATCTCAGTCCACGTGCCAATGTACCTCGGTCTTAAGGAATGTAACCACAACTTAGCCTTTTCTTTCAAAGAGAAAGGAAACAATTTCAATCCAACTGTGTCCTCAGACACGCTTGGGAAGTGTAATGTATATATGATTTTATCGAACTCTTTCATATGCAAGTATGGACTTTCAGATTCTAGTCCATGAAACTTAGGGAGGAGTTGAATTACCCCTGGTTTAATATCCACAATTCCTGCATTCAATGGAAATATCATGCAGGAAGGTGTACTTACCCCCGCCGGTTGTAAATAATCTCGTAGAGTATGAGGTGGGGATGCATTATGCAGCTCATTTTCATCTTGAACTTCCTCAACTAGTGGATGAGGTTGATTTGCAGCCATTACTTTAATTAACTGAGAGGATCTCAAGTGGCGTCTAATCCTTGGATGGATAAGCAACCCTTCGACTAATCCTCATTCACTCAAGAGACGTTGAGTGTTTTCACAAACCCATTTGGGCATGAAACACGCACAGTCCTCAAGCATCAAACAACTAAAACTTAGAAGAAAGAAAACTAAAGTAAATAAGAAATCTAAAAAAGAAAGAGAGAATTGGAAAGAGGTTACCTAATTAGAATTGCAATGTTAAGATCCTACAAAACAGAAAACAATGTTAGTTTCTAAAAACAATTTCAAAAAAATCGTAACCTAAAAAAAAGTAAAAAGTTAACCATAATATTCTTAACCTAATTCTAATACCAATTAATTCCAAAAAAACGTAGTCGTAGTTCTCGTCAATGGCATCAAAAACATATTCACAACCCCAAGTGTAGGGTTGCGATGTAGTAATGACTCGTGAGAACAAGGTCGAATCCACAAAGACTAAACTTGTACATATTCAGAAAAGAACTAGAAGAAGATCTAAATCTGAGTTTTAGAATAAAATAGAGTAATCGTGAATATTGTTTAAACTATCAATTAAAAGTGGGAACTATTGTAACATCTCAAAAAAATTCGTACAAGGACCCAAGTACCACCTCAAGCAGAAATCACCTAGGACCAAAACCTTTAGAAATTAGGTTAATATCAGCAAGTGCTAAATTAGAGTGCTTATGAAATTAACACTAATCACTTTAAATATGATCTGCAAGACCCAAACCGTGCAGTATCATTGACGCTACATTGCCCTAAAATCTAGAATCAATCCCTAAACCTGGTTGCTCTCGGGAGCACACCGAAACTTCGTATCGGACCTGGACCGCACGTTGAAAGTCCGATGACCGCAAAACTATACATTTATGACCGCATTACTGGACTTGACAACCCCCTTGGAAATCAAGTCTTAATTGTGTCTAAAAATGCACAACTTAAGTCCGGAGTGAAGTGTGTGAGAAACGTGAAAATATTTAGAAATAAAATCCGAATTTAAGTAATCTGAGTTGTGTCGCTTGCAGGCCAAATATAAGGATTCAGACCGTCAGAATCTGACCCAAATACACCCTCAGATCAGGAGAAATGTCCCACACATGTCGGTGTACTTGTGACCCTGATCGAGTGACCGTGACCGTTGAACTGAAATGGGTCCACCACGGTCGATCTGCAAACCCGATCTAAACGAAAACTCAGCCTGGCCTAAATCCATGGTCAGGGAGCTTAAGTTCGACCGCATGTGGAAAAGGGGCCACCAGAAGTGCTCCGATGGACTGAAACAGACGCCCTTTAGATATAACCTAAGTATACCTTGCCCTAGGGCCATTCCCAACAAACCTGGGCCTATATAAGGACCTCCCATATTCCATACGAATTTGAGAAACCCTAGGAGAGAGAGGAGAGAAAAGAGAAGGGAAAAGAAAGAAAGTGAGAGTGAGAGTTCGCGATTCTTCCTGGGATTTGATCCCGTACTCCACGCACTCAACTGTCATTCCTGTATCGCTATACAGGTGATTCCGACTCCGTACTTGGGTAAGAAAACCTAACCCTAACTGTCTTAGGATTTTTGACTAGCGTAATAGATGAATTAGCTAACTTATTTCCTGTTATAGGTTATTGTGGTGCCGTAGACAAGACTTAGCTTTTAAAATTGAGTTCGCTACGAGTCTACCAGCGAAAGGTGCGGACTATAAATGTTTAGGTTATGGTTTTTAAGGCTTTCAATGTCAGTTAATGATTTATGACTGACTTGAATTTCTATCACATGCTTAGACACGTTGTTTCCCACACTTTACACATATATATGAACTATGTTGAATATAGTGTATTCTTGTGTTTGTTGAAATGTTTGTATGAGTATGGATTTTGGATATGGTTTTGCCATGATTAACTAGACATATGGTTGAGGTATACGTGACAATTCCTTAGTAAAAGGATTTGCCCTAATACATGCTATCACCAACATACGTCATGTATGTTGGAATATGTAGTCTAAGTGTTCGTAGAAATGTCTGAATGAACAAGTGTGCAATAATTGTACTTTACATGGGTGTTGAGATAAGATTCTTAACTACCTTAATGATGTGTATGATTTCCTTCATGTAACTTATATTATTTGTCTGTTTTACTTAGGGACGGTATATGTGTGAATTCATGTTTAAGTTGAAATCCATCAAATGCTCACATGCTTGTATGATTGGAATTATTGATCCATTAATGTTCTGATTATCTTGTATGATTATCTGTTATAATTGAATGTGTTTGGGACTACGTAATAGTCCAGGCAATCGGTAATATGCACTAAATAGGTGGCAGAGGTTGTTTCGCCACATAGGACATGATCGATGAATCTGAGCTGTACTTGGGATGTTGGCAGTGGTTAGGCCACACGGAGTGCATATGCACTTCATGTTGGTCAACTCAACGTGTGCTTGTTCACTCCCCAAGCATAGGGTTGTGATGTAGTAATAAACTCGGTGAGACCGAGGTCGAATCCCAAGGGACTGAAACCTGTACGTTATCTGAAACTAGATAGAAATAGAAATAGCCAAGATGAAATCGAAATCAAATATAAATTGACGAATACTGGTGAAATATTAATCTAAAACTTAAAAAATTCAGAGGAAGGAAACTAGGGATTCAGAGGATCCACTTGTAAAGATCAGGGAGATCTTATGCCTGCATCAAGAATCATGGAAATTAAACTGAACTTATTTTAATATAGTTTTAAAGAGATGAAAGGTATATGAATTAGAATGGATTCCATCATCAAACCATGCCCAGGAGGCAAAGCAACCAACAAAATTAAACTAATTACCAATCAACCAACAATGCATGAAAGTTAGGAAGGGTACCATCATCCGACCATCCCCAGGAGACGATGATGAACAACAGGGCTTCCTGACGTCATAAACATCAAACGGGAAAAGGAGATATTCAAGGCCATTGCAGATCCATTGTAATTTCAGTCACAACAGACCATTAAAGACAAAAAACATTCCTTTAATAATTAATCAAATTCAGTTCATAAATTTAAATTAAAAGCATACAATAGGGTCTCCCATCTCGCTACAGGCTTCCCCTCTTGGCCCCAGCTAAGAGGTTTAGCTGATCACGGGCATGATTAGGCTAAATCCAAAATGAACAAAAGAAGAAGAAAGGATTAGAAAAACCAGGTCCAACACAGCCCTGTCTCACGTCCAGCCACTCCAACCTCACGTCTAAGCCTCCACCGTCCCTGACTTCTCTCCAAGCTTCCTGTTCCAATCCAAACCGTGCTCACGTCCAGCCAACCTCCCTTCTCTCTCTCTCTATTTTCTTCCTTATATTGGCAGAGGGAGTAGCTGGAGAGGTCGGTTGCAAGGAACCGATCGAGTTGGAGTCAGACGCGGAGTGCGTCATCCCCTTCCACAGCACGCAGTCAGCCGGTGCTATATCTTGGAAACCGACTTGCGTCGGCTCATCTTTTCGGCCAGAAAAAACTAATCTAAGATGTTCAGTCTTCTTGCCACGATTCGGCACTTCCTTGGAGAGGTTTTGAACGGCTAAGATCATCGGACTGATCCTTGCCAAATCTGCAAAACAGTGCAGAATTTTCGAGTTTCCCGGATGCAAAACAGGGTACGTAGCTATTACGCTGTGACGATGGTGGGGTCCACTGTCTGTTTCAAATGAGAGATCCAAGCCGTCCACCGGTTTTCCCTCGAGGAACCAGTCGGGAATGGTCAGTTTTGGACTGATTTCGGTGTGGCCCACAGACTTTTCTCCCTACCGTCCGTCCTGCGTTTGGACGGTTGAAAACTGATCAAGCTGTCCTCTTTAAATTCTCTCTCCTAGGTCCGCATTAGCTGCGCTGTTAGAATCTACTGAACGGTCCAGATCGACCTGAAGACCTCAGATGGTGGCCCACTACAAGATCGCAGCTACCCGTTTTATGAAACAAAGAATTCTCTGTTGCGTGCAGCGAGTTACGGTCAAATGTTGTTTGACCGCTCATGTTAATTCAGTGCACAGCGCGTGCACAGTCGCCCGTGCACTCCTGGCATGCAAAGTGGGTCCCATATTGATGTATATGTGAAATCCGATCCGTCCATCTGTTGTCCCATCTCATTTAATCCGTCAAGACTAACTTTGAAGCATATCCAGATAATAGGTGGGCCCCATATCATTGTTTTGGTGGCTGACCTGTCCATTGGGCCACTTTCACAGTGATCCAGGAGCTAAAAATTGATTTGTACGACTCATTTATGGTCCTCAGGGCACGTATGGAGTTTCAAGCCGATCTAATGGTGGGAACCCTGTGATCTTGCATTCTAGATGTCTTTTAGGCCTGTTTAAGATGAGTGGCTGGAATTTCTCTGATTTCTGGCTTGTAAATTCTTCAAGCTTGGTCCTATGGAGTCCGTCCCTTGCCTTTACTGTCATCAGAACGTTAAATCCATGCTTTGAGCTCCCTTTTCAGTCCATGCTCGTAAATACACTCTGCATCCCAAACATGATTAAAGCGGCCATTAAATGGTATCATATTCGTAAATCCAAGCAATAACTGGGGTCTAATATGCAATATTTGACCCACAACAGTGCTCATACTAGTCAAGCTCGTCAAGTAACCCGATTGACCCAATGTATGTTCACCATGTATGGACGCTATTGCTTGAATCTAAGGTACCAAACTCACCAGTGAAACCCTTTTAACCTTGGTACCTCGATCCGCTAAGACTTATGAGTCGGGCATAGTGGTATGGGACACCATGGTCAAGCTGTCGGCCTACGCTGGGGTGACGAGCCTCCCCGTATTGTCCAGTGAGTAACACAGTCTCGTGAGCCGAATACGGTGGTATGAGACACTGTATTCGAGCTATCGGCATACACTAATAAGGTGACGAGCCCTTTGTAGTGACCTCGAGTGTACCCTAAGACTGCGTAGAGGCGACGAGCCCTTACGTAGCAATAAGAGTACATACTAGGCCTGCATTAATAGGGTGACGAGCCCTTTGCAGCGACCTAGAACCGTAACATCGTATGAGATTTACTAGGATTGACGACCCTAGAATGGATCATTGTTTGGGAATTGATATAAGGGAGGTACCTTAGCTTCCCAATCTAACTATATGAATAAAAGTAAGTAAGCAACCTGATTAATCACATGCATACACCACATTACGTGTGCATTTAGCGTAGCAAGTCAAGTACTGAGGAAGGGTTGCATGCCGCGATCGTGAGATGAAGTTGCTGAGGGAGAGTAGGCGAGGGCATGCATCATTTATACATACCATTCCTGCATTAATTAGAGTACTTAGGGATGTTTGATTGTATTGCTTTATCATTACTGCTTGATTGAATTGATAACACGTTAACCTTTGCTTTATTGTTCCACTGAGTTAATCACTCACTCCCATGTTACGGGACGGTGTTTTAAACACCAACCAGACTCTGTCTTAGTTGCAGATGGAGACCCGACTGATGAGGCAGAGGCGGACTTCACAGATGATGAGGACGCTTTCTCATATATGCAGTATTCAGGCGGGTTTACATAGACCATTTTGATCGGCAGGGCTTCAGGGTTGTACTTGTAGTGAACTATTACATTTTTGACATTTTGTATTTTGAAACAATACATGTAATTATTGACCTGGCAATGCATACATACTTTAGGGACTTATACTGATTTGTAAAGTTATACATATTCGTTTCAGTCTTCCGCTTGTGTATTACAACTGTCCCTCGATTATGTTTTACTGATTTGGCTTAATCTTATTCATGTTTTATACACTAATACAGACAACATTTAATCATCATTAAATATGTTGCATAAGTGATGCGTTGGAACTCGGGAGTTGGACTTCTACTCGACCCCCGATTTTCAGGGCGTTACAACTATGGTGCCAAGGATGCACTTGTAGTTATCAAGATATTACTTTACTTGATTCAAGGAACACAATTGGAATTGGAGTCTTATCTTATCCAATTGGAAGATAAAACAATTTAAATCAAATTTGAACTTTTTATTGACCTAATTCTCAATGGAGGAGAATTTTGATGATTGAAAGGGATTCCATCACCCTACCATGCCCAAGAGATGATGGTGAACAACAAAATTTACCAATCTCACTATCTCAAAACAGGAAAAGAAAATATCCAAAGCTATCACAACATCTACTATAATTTGAGTCATAATAAATAATAGAAAATTGAAAATATTCCCTTAATATCAAACTAGAAATCAATAAAGTTCAATAAGAATAAGAATCAAAGCAAAATAAAGATCCAAATACGCTTCAAGCTTCACCTCTTAGCCCTATCTAAGAGGTTTAGCCAACCATAGACATGATTGAAACCAAATCTCTTAAATAAAGTATGAAAAATAAACTAGGAAAGAAGAAAAACTCTTTCATGGCTTCTCTAACCTTGTGTATGCTTCTTAAGACCTTTCCAAACCTAAAAGATGATTTGGAGCATCGTATGAAGTCCTATTTATAGTTGTGGAACTCCAACTTTCGTACCAATTTGGAAAAATCTAAAAACTGTCTCAAATTTTTTCAAAATATACTTAAAGTTTAAACCACCTCAAATTTACGCACTTTATACAGTTTTCAAAAATAGAATTAGAGTTTTAGAATATACCTTTTCAGGACAATTTTAGGAATATGTTTGTTTTCGGGACAATTTTAGGATTCCTTTTCTTTATTTCAAATTTTTTATTCTCTTCATTTCTCACTTAGTTTTCTTGGATCTCTGGCATGTGAATTATTCATTAATAACTTCCAATTCTCCAAATCTTCATTTAGTAATCTTTTGAGGATAAATCTTCTTTTTATCATCAATTTCACCTTTAAGCTCTCAAAATCACCTCACACATGAAAACATGCATAATAAAATCGATTAACGACTATTATGTTTATAAAACCAATATATAAATAGGAGAAAATATGCAATATTTCACACTCAACATCTCATACTTAAATCCGCTCCTAAATTGCACTCTCAATCGTTGATATCGATGCTTGCCAATGTTTCAGCTCCTATAGTCGTTTATCTTGCATATGATGTGCTAATGAGGTGACCAAGGCAATGAAGGTTAAGTGAATCTCTTACAACTCATGGAAATATTGTAATCCTAGGAGATTCACCTATAAGGGTCTTATAGGGAGTTTAGACAAAGATTTGACTATAGGCATAGTGTCTAATCTCTAGAAAGGTGAGAGTTTATTTGAATAAGAGCATGAAATACTCTTTAAAGTGAAGGATCACAAGAATATTGGCATGAAACTCTTTGGATGGAGGTATAAGATATGGTGTATGAGTGAAAAAATACCTAGCCACTATTTGCACTAAAAACCACTAAAAATACCCAAGAACCGAATGACATATTGTAACGCCCCAAAATTCGAGGATTGAGCAGATGCCCAACTCCCGAGTTCCAACGCATTACTTATGCAACATAGATAATGATGATTAAATGTTGTCAGTATTAGCACATTAAACATGAATGAGATTACGCCAAAACAACATATCATACTCCAGAGATAGTTAAATTATATAGGTGGAAGACTGTGATAAGTATATAGAACATATAAGTGGTAAGTCCCCAGGGTATCAACATGTCACTAGGTTAAGTAAATTATACATAAAATTCTGAAAATTACAAAATGATTAAGTATAATGTCTGCTAATCCATGACCCTCTAGCCCCGGTGACGTAACTCCAGGTCTACATAGACCTGTCAGAGAGTTGCAGGTAGGAGAACGCTTCCTCATCGTCGTAGAAAGCCAGTTCTAGATCGTAAGCTATGTCATCATCTGCAACTACAATAGAGTCTAGTTAGCAATTTAAAACACAGTCCCAGAGTGGGAGTGAGTGATCAACTCAGTGGAGCTATAAGATAAAGGTTAACATGTTATCAATTTAGTCAAGTAGCAATGATAAAGCAATACAGCAATCATGACCTAAGCACTCTTGTTAATGCAAGGATGATATGAGTTAATGATGCATGCCCTCGCCTGCACTCCTTATGCGACATCATCTCACGATCGCGGAATGCACCCCTTTCTCTGTGCTCAACTCCAACGCCAAAGGCAGATGAAAATGCGGTGCATGTATATGATTAGCCAATTTCCTAATTAGGCTTATTCATACAACAGGTTTGGAAAGCTAAGGTACCTCCCTTATATCATTACCCAAACAATGATCCATCTAGGGTCGTCAATCTTAGTCAATTATATACGATGGGCATATTTCAGGTTGCCATAAAGAAGCTCGTCACCATAGCGCAGGCCTAGTTTATACTCAAGGTCACTATAGAAAGGCTCGTCACCTTAACGTAGTCCTAGTGTATACTCAAGGTCATTGCAGGAAAGGCTTATCACCATAGTGTAGGCTGATATCTCGAATACAGTGTCCCATACCACCATATTCAGCTCATGAGTTTGGGTTGCTCACTGGTCACTACGGGGAGGCTCGTCACCCCAGCGTAGGCCGATAGCTCGACCACGGTGTCCCATACCACCATGCCCGGCTCATGAGTCTTAGCGGATCGAGGTACCAAAGCTAAATGGGCTTTTCACTGGTAAGTTGGTACCTTAGATTCAAGCAGTAGCGTTCATACATGATGAACATACGTTACGCCAATCGGGTTGCTTGACGAGCTCAACTTGTACGAGCGTACGTTGAATTGATCGACATGGAGTGCGAAAGCATTCCCCGTGGCCTAAGCGTACAACTCGGATTCATCGAACGTGTCTTATGTGGCATAACGACCTTGGTCACTAATTCAGGAATTCATTACCGATTGCCTAGACTACATCATAGCCCCAATCACACTCCAAACAATAGCATTCGCATATGATAGTCAAACAGCATGTGACAAATAATTCAAATATAAATCTCATTTGAGCATTTTTACAAACACATGGCACATGTTATAATACATAGGCATTTCCCAGAAATAACGTAGTAGTAAGATAGGTTACACGAAGGAAACCGTAGCTATAGATGAGGTGATTGAGAGTCCCACCTCAACACCCTCATTAAATACATTTCAACGAGCATTTTCTCATTCAGGCATTTTACCAAATACTTAGACTACACATATCAACATACATGTAATAATTCAGTTAAAACATATATTATAGCGATTCCTTTCACAAGGAAGTTGCCATACATACAACAATCATATATTCTCAATTAATAAGCATAGAAAGCACAAATCATAATTCCATATTCATTGAAACATTTCTACAAACACATAGAATGCATCATATTCAACATAAGTTATATATATGTATAACATACGGAAACATCGTAACTAAGCACATATGATAGTAATCAAGTCAGTCATAAATCATTAACTGACATTGAAAGCCTTGAAAATCATAACCTAAACGTTTAAAGTCTGCACCTTTCGCTGGTTGACTCGTATCGAACTCAGTTTGAACAATACGTCTTTTTTTATGGCATAACGGCTACCTATAGCATGAAATAGGTTAGATATTTCGCCATATACTCTATTTAGATCCCTAAAATAGATTAGGGTTAGGATTTCTTACCCAAGAATGGAATCGAAATCGCCGGAATAGCGATATGGGTAAGATGATTCGGCACGTGGAGCGGCAGGGATGAATCCCTACTACAATCCCTCACTCTCTCTCTTTCACTTTCTCTCTCTTTCTTCTTTCTTCTCTCTCCTAGGGTTTGAAATTCGTATGGAATGAGAGAGAGAGGTTTTAAGGCCCTTATATAGGCACAGAACTGACCTCAATGGCCCCAGGGCCATGGTATACTTAGGTTATAGCCAAAAGTCGGCTGTTTCGGTCCAACGGAGCATATCTGGAGGGCCCTTTATTGTATACGGTCGGAAAAAAGTTTCCTGACATTGAATCTAGGTCAGGTTAAGTTTTTGGTCTGATCAGATTTATGGATCGACCGCGGAGGACCAGTTTCAGTTCAACGGTCATCGTCACTCAATCAGGGCCATAAGTACACTGACCTGTGTTGGAAAATTTCCCTGATCTGAGGGTGTATTTGGGTCAGATTCTAATAGTCTGAATCTTTAAATTTGGCCCGCAAGTGAACAGCCCAATTCACTTAAATATGAGTTCGTTTTCTAAAGAAATTCACGTTTCTCACAGACTTCACTCCGGGTCCAAGTTATGTGTTTCAGGATATTATCTGGACTTGGTTTTTGAGATGGTTGTCAAGTCTAGCAAGGTGGTCATAACCGTATAGTTTCGCGGTTATCGGACTTTTGACGCACGGTCCAGGTTCGAAACGGAGTTTCAAGCTGCTCCCCAGAGCAACTGGGTTTTGAGATTGATCCTACGTTTTTAGGTATCATAGTGTTAGCGGTTCTACTCGTTTTAGGTCTTATAGCTCATATTTAAAGTGGTTTAAGCTAATCTGCCGATTTAATTCAGTTTAGTTCTTAATTAATTTTCATCTAATTTCTAAAGGATTCGGTCCTTGGTGATTTTTGCCTGAGGTGGTACTCGGGTTTTTGTACAGATTTTTCCATGACGTTACAATCTACCCCCCTTAAAGAAAAATTTCATCCTCTAAATTAGTACCTTTTCGTACTCCTTGAGATTTTAATGGTAGTTCTTACGAACCTCAGCTTTTGTTTCCCAAGTAGCCTCTTCCTCAATATGATGTGTTCATAGTACTTTCACAAGTGGAATCGCTTTACTACACAGCACCTGCTCCTTCTTATCTAGAATACGCGTCAGTCGCAGTACACAAGTAGCATCTTTGCTCAACTGTACCTGCTCCCATTTAATAATGTGGGAAGGGTCGGAAACGTATTTCTTCAACATCGACACATGAAATACGTTGTGCACGACTATGAGTGGTGTGGGCAGAGCAAGGTGGTACGCTACCACACCCACTTGATCTAGTATCTGGAATGGGTTAATGAATCTGGACATGAGCTTCCCTTTCTTTCCAAACCGGAGGACTCCCTTCATTGGGGAAACCTTCAAGAATACATGGTCCCCGACCTCGAACTCTAGCGGTCGCCGCCTCGTATCCGCGTAACTCTTCTGTCTGCTCTGTGATGCAAGGAGTTGACGCCTGATAATGTTGATCTTCTCTGATGTCGCATGTACTAACTCTGGGCCAATCAAACTCTTCTCGCCAACCTCTGCTCAACAATGAGGTGCTTGATAGGGGTGCCCATACAAGGACTCATAGGGAGCCATGCCAATACTCGACTGAAAACTGTTGTTGTAAGCAAACTCTTCATAAGGAAGACAGTCATCCCAACTGTCCTTGAAATCAAGCACGCAAGCTCACAGCATATCTTTCAACACCTAATTTACCCGTTCTGTCTGCCCGTCAGTCTGTGGGTGGAACGCGGTACTGAACTTCAGTTTCACACCCATTGCTTCCTGGATACGAGTCTAGAAGATAGATGTGAATCGTGTATCTCGGTCCGACACGATCTCCATAGGAACTCCATGTAGACGCATAATCTCCTTGATGTTCAACCTGGCCAACTCGCTTGCGGAATTCGAAACTCTGATAGGAAGAAAATGAGCCGATTTTGTCAATCGGTCCACAATCACCCATATGGAGTCATGCCCCTTCTATGTCTTTGGTAGCCCTGAGATAAAATCCATGGAAATGAAATCACATTTCCATTCAGCTATGGGCATGGGCTGAAGTAGTCCAGGAGGTCGGTGATGCTCTGCCTTAACCTGTTGGCACGTGAGACAATAAGACACATAATCTGCTATGTGGGCCTTCATGTTGTCCCACTAGTACGAGCGCTTTATGTCTTGGTACATCTTCGTACTACCAAGATGCATCGCCATCTTCGAATTGTGAGTAGCTTCGAGAACTTCTTTTCTCAAGTCGTGAAGATTTGGGACGCTTAGGCGGCCACGTTAACGTAAACCTCCATCCATACTAACTCTTCATTCCGAGTCTTCATCATCACTAACTCGCTTTCTTAACTCTGTCAACCCTTCATCTTCCTTCTGAGCCACAATTATTCGGTCATCGATAAGTGGCTAAACACGAATATGTGTGATGCTCTCAAACGGCTCCTCTACCATAAGTTTTTGCTCAAAGTCTTGCACAAACTCTATTATATCCCACTCTGCTATCATTAGCAGAGCCACAAATGCTATTGTCTTCTTGCGGCTCAACGCGTCTGCCACAAGGCTGGGCTTGTCAGGATGGTAAGAGACCTCGAACTTGAAGTCTTTCAAGGTTTCCATCCATCTCCGCTGCCTCATATTCAAGTCTCTCTCTGTAAATATGTATCTAAGGCTCTTGTGGTCGCAAAAGAGCTCGAACTCCTCTCTGTATAGGTAATGTCTTCAGAGCTTTAATGCAAAGATGACAGCTATCAACTCTAAGTCGTGCGTAGGGTAGTTCTCCTCGTGTTTCCTCAACTGTCGCGATGCATTGGCAATAACCCTGTCCTTCTGCATCAGAACACAACCCAAACCAACACGAGAGGCGTCGGTATATATTGTATACTTGACCCCTTGCTCTGGCAATACTAGCACAGGGGCGGACGTCAACTTGTCCTTTAGTTCCTGAAAAGCTGCTTCTGCCTTCTCAAGTCACCCTTCCGAGTCAACTGAGACAACGGTCTAGCTATCTTGAAAAAAT
Organism: Magnolia sinica; assembly: GCF_029962835.1. NCBI lineage: Eukaryota > Viridiplantae > Streptophyta > Magnoliopsida > Magnoliales > Magnoliaceae > Magnolia > Magnolia sinica. The sequence continues at coordinate 27,921,742 of NC_080588.1, forward strand.
CCTTAATGAATCGATGGTAGTAGCCTGTCAGGATAAGAAAACTCCTCACTTCGATAACCAACCCAGGCTGCCCCAGTCCTGAACTACGGCCACCTTATCAAGGTCCACAACTATGGCTTCCTTGGACACCACATGTCCCAAGAATTTCACTTCTTCCTTCTAGAAGTCGCACTTCTTGTACTGCGGAAACAACTGGTGCTTTCTAAGCGTATTGAAGACTACTGGCAGGTGCTCCTCGTGATCTTCCCGACTCTTGGAGTATATCAGGATGTCATCTATAAATACGATGACAAATCAGAACAGATATAGCCGAAACACCCAGTTCATCAGGTCCATGAACACGGCCGGTGCGTTTGTGAGTCCAAATGACATCACAAGGAACTCGTAGTGCCCAAAGCTGGTCCTAAACATTATCTTCTGCACGTCCTCATTCCTGACGTGCAACTGGTGATACCCTGACTGTAAATCGATCTTAGTGAAGTATTGTGCCCCTTTTAACTGATCAAACAGATCATCTATCCTGGGCAAAGGATACTTGTTCTTTACTGTCACTTGGTTCAGCTTGCGATAATCAATACACAATCGCAGTGATCCACCCTTCTTCTTCACAAACAACACAGGTTCTCCCCAAGGAGACACACTCGGTCGTATAAAGCCTGCGTCCAACAGATCATCGATCTGCCTCCTTAGTTCCTTCATCTCACTTGGAAGCATGCGATAAGTCGGTAGTGAAATGGGTGTCACACCAGGCACCAAGTCGATAGTAAAATCGATCTTGCATTGAGGAGGTAATCTCGGTATCTTCTTGAACACGTCCGTGAAATCCTGGACTACTGGCGTGCTCCCAAGTGTCGGTCCCTCAACATTCTCTAGTAGGGTAGCATAACAACTAATGCAGTAGTACCAACTGAACTGCACTGGGAATGTAAAGGTCGTGCCCTCTAGTACATGGGTTGTCACCACCCTAGTATCACAATCAATCTCTGCCCTTATCTCGGTGAGCCAATCCATACCAAGGATCACATCGTAATGACATAGTGGGGCAATAATCAGCTCGACGAGTACCATTCTGCTCCCTAAGTCTATCGAACAACTCTTACACATCTTGGTAGTATCTGAGAAGGTCCTTGTGGCGGTAAAGAGTCTCAACCCAACCATAGGGCTAGTTTCCAACCCCAGTCGCTTGACTACTGCGCATGATAATATAGAGATAGTGGACCTGGTGTCCACCAATAAGAAGACTGGTGTACCTTGGATATGCATTGTGACCTCAATGGCTGGTGGTGCTATAACTGCTGTCTCGGATGCCTCAGCTACAGGTGAATGCACCCAAGCCTGTTGAGAATAGTTCGGTTGTGGTGCCATAGCACGCTGAGGCTGCCTAAATTGAGGTGCAGGCGGCCGAAAAGATGGATGTGCTGGTGCTGATGTAGAGGTGGGGCTGAGATGGCTGGTGGTATCTGACGGTTGATCCTTTGAGGCGGTGAGAAGCCATTGTCCCTCATCTTGGTGAAGCAGCATGTGTCAGAATGGCTCGACCTCTTGCAGTAAGTGCACCACAAGTCTGATTGCCTCGTCGAGGTTGGTGGAGCTGTAAATCTGGGAGGCGAGTCTGCACGGGACCTCTTGCCGAGGAACGGCCTGCTCAGCAAATCTGGTCGCGGCGTAAGAACCATAGGCACACGTGTACGAGATAGCTTGTCCCCATCTTTCTCTACTCATAGAGACATACTCACTAGCTCAGCATAGTAGGGTATGCTAGCGCAACACATCTTTGAGTGTATCTCAGGTCACAAACCCCCTAAAAATCACCGCATTTGCATCGGCTCATCAGCTAATATGAACGGAGAGTATCTGGCCAACTCCGTGAACCTGTTCTCGTATTCCGCCACTGTTATCCCTCCCTATCGTAGGTGAAGGAACTCTCCCTCCTCATGACGGTACGTGAGGGGGAAATACTTCTTGTGGAAGCGCGTCTCAAAGGCCTCTCATGTCCATATGTAACCAACAGCAATAGTCCGCAGGACGCTGTCCCACCAAAGGTTGGCCTCATAGGTGACCAACTCCACCTGCTCTACCTCAGTGCAGTGCAGTGGCTTCAGCATCTTAGAGATGCGGTCAAGCCAATACTCTGCCTCCTCGGGTCTGTGAGTACTCGAAAAAGTAGGAGGTTGAAAGTGCTAGAATCGCTCAAATAGGCCACTAGCACCCACGTTTTCAGGAGGGTGTAGAGGAGGTGCAGGTGGAACCACACCCATGCTCTGGGCAAGGGCCCCTGCGATGGTGGCCAAAAACTGTTGTTGCTGCTACTGCATCAAGAGCATTATTTACTCCAACCTATCAGGAGGAGGAGCGGCCTGAGGCATTTGAGGTGTCGAGTTAGACGCACAGTTTTTCTCAGGAACCGATGGTATAACAAGTGGTACCATAGGTGACAACCCAGTGGTGGGGCCAGTGGCCGGCTGAGAATCCGACATGATCTCATGAGTCAGGCCCAAACTGAGGTCCGTATGGCTATCGCTTAGGAGAGGTGCCCGTTAAATGATTCGTCAAGTGAAAGACATACCGTGCTCTGAGTGGCCTTAGGTGGCATTCCTTATATACAACATAGGGTGCAACCCGAGTGAGATTTAGCATACAACACTCAATTCTTTAAGCATTCTACTTATTCCATAACAAAAGGAGCTGCATGCATTCCATTTAACAAAATTTGTCACAATACATGAGATACAGTATTACATGGATTAAGACAGAAGATGCGTGTGAGGTAATTTAAGCAAGGTTCCACACACTAAAACCTACAAACCACTCTACCACATTACTAAGCCTGTCAAGGTTATACATAGAGACAAGAAAACAAGCAACAAAGCAATCCAAAAGATGACTACATGTACCACTAGTCGTCCGAATCTGGCGATGGTGGAGGGGCACCCTTATCCTTTAGGCAACACAGGATAGCCCTCAAGGTGCGAGATACTTTCTTGAATTTTTGTTCATGAAGGCCCGGGTCTCACTAACCTCCTGTCGTAGGGCGACCTGACCCTCCTCAAGTTGCGCCCGCTGATTATGGCGGGGCTTATGTGTAGAAGGTGGAGACCCCTCATTATTGTCTTGGGCCTCCTCTTCTTCCTCTTCCTGCCCTTCCTCTTCTTCACCTTCTTCCTCTTTCTCATCTCTGCCTTCTTCATCACTGTCTTCTTCTTCTTCACTTTCCGTCTCATCCTCACTCTCATCAAGTCGGGCTTAACGTTGTCGTGGCCCCATATTCATGTTGTTGAGAGTAGTGTCGTTGATGAAATGGATCGGTGCAGAAATTTTTGCACCAAGTCTTTAGCCGAATTCGCGAGCAAGCTTACATAAAAGTCGGCCAAATGGGAGAGAAATGCTTGTCCTAGTAAAGCGTGCGGTCAGAACTATATGTTGTAGTACATACATAGGCAGGCACAGCTTGTCTCCCTGCCCAGCTCGGTACAGAAAGTCTACCATCAGATACGTGCACTCGCTGCAATTGTTCCATTTGGGATACACATTATGGGTGAAGATATGGTGGAGCAGGCGAAAGTCAGGAGTCATTCTGGATGCCATGAGACAATTGCCTGGATTCCAGTGGACCAGTCGACCACAAAGAAATCACGTGCGGCGGTCTTTTTCACGCTCACTCATGAGGCTCTTCTCACTAGCGTGAACCTCACCAAGCGGCATCCCCATGACTTGGGCTATCAAACCAACATCAACTGTGGCTACCTGCCTTCCCACTGAAATTTTAAACTGTAAAGGCTCCAGCAATGGCTCTCGTATATGGGCGTAGAAGGCTTGGACAGTGCTCTTATTCGCACGGGACTTGCCTTCAAATATGGGACCCCATTCGGTGTCCAACAAGTGACCCATCATCGGATAAAGCCCAAAGATCTTCTCTTCTACGTGTGCTTCAAAGAGGACCCTACAGCCCCGAAATCTTCCATGCGACAGATCCGCCAACAAAGCTCTTTCGAGGGGAGCTTGGGGATTGAGATCCCACTTCGTCCTTATCTCCCGATCGACGCTTGTACTTGCTGCGGTGCCTTTCTGCCTCCTTGAACGGGTAGGGCGGCTAGGTCCGGCTTCATCAGTGGAAGCCCTCTTCTTCCCCATGAGAGAAAGAAGTGTGGAAATGGAAAAAATTGCCTCCACTAGCTCAAAAAGAGCCATGGAAGTGAAAGAAAATGGAGGGATAGGATGGGTTGGTGGACTTTGAGATTCTTGAAACTCAAATGAGAGCTTGCACACTCAAATGGAAGGAAATGAGGGAGATAGAAGATAGGTTTGAAAGGAATGGTAGGAGGTGCGTATGGAATAAAGGAAATGAAGAAGATATGAGAATGGAGGAAGGATTTGAGAGAGGGAAAATGAAATTTTTGAAGTTGGAAAGCTTGGGGGTGTGTAAGAGAGGAGAAGGGAGCAAAAGGGGAGCCCCACATGATTTTTGTGAGCCCCACACGTGTTGGGAGTTTGGCCCGTGGCAGCTCGACAGGCCCGATCGAAGCCAGGAGCAGTGCACCGCGGTAGGCGTGGTGCCACCGTGGTCCGTTGGACCCAGGCGTGGTGCCGCCATAGTAGGTACGGCACCGCCGCGGTCCTCTGGACCTGGCACGGTGCCACCGTGGTAGGGCGGTGACCACCCCCCTCCTAGGGTGCAGTTGATGTACGTGGGACCCCCTGGGTCCCACCGATTTGAGTGATTCAGGCCCCTCGACCTGAATGTTGTATGCATGGAAGGGATGACCCATAGTGTCAGGGTCCCTCCATTACACTCGTTTTTTTTTTCTCTCTCTTTTTGTGTTTGATCATGGCTCACCTAGTATGTGTTGATTGATGGTGGGGGACCACAACTATATAGCTATGGTATTGACATCAGCAAATTCTGTGGGGCCCACCCATGATATATGTTGTAACGCCCCGAAAATCGGGGGTCGAGTAGATGCCCAACTCCCGAGTTCCAACACATCAGTTATGCAACATTGATAATGATGATTAAATGTTGTTTGTATTAGAACATTAAACATGAATGGGATTATGCTAAAACAACATACCATACTCTAGAGACAGTTAAATTATGCAAGCAGAAGACTGTGATAAGTATATAAAACATATAAGTGGTAAGTCCCCAGGGTATCAACATGTCGCTAGGTTAAGTAAATTACATGTAAAATTCTCAAAATTACAAAATGATTAAGTGTAATGTTTGCTAATCCATAACCTTGTAGCCCTGGTGATGTAACTCCAGGTCTACATAGACCCATCAGAGAGTTGCAGGTAGGAGAACTCCTCATCGTCGTCGTAGAAGGCCGGCTCCAAATCGTAAGCTGCATCATCATCTGCAACTACAACAGAGTCTGGTTGGTGTTTTAAAACACCGTCCCAGAGTGGGAGTGAGTGATCAACTCAGTGGAGCTATAAGGTAAAGGTCAACATGTTACCAATTCAGTCAAGCAGTAATGATAAAGCAATACAACAATCATGTCCTAAGTACTCTTGTTAATGCAAGGATGATATGAGTTAATGATGCATGCCCTCGCCCGCACTCCCTCTGCGACATCATCTCACGATCGCGACATGCACCCCTTCCTCTGTACTCAACTCCAACACCAAAGGCACATGCAAATGTGGTGCATGTACGTGATTAGCCAAGTTCTTAATTAGGCTTATTTATACAACAGGTTTAAAAAGCTAAGGTATCTCCCTTATTTCATTACCCAAATAATTATCCATTTAGGGTCGCCAATCCTAGTCAATCACATAAGATGGGCATGTTCCAGGTCACCACATAGAGGCTCATCACCTCAGCGCAGGCCTAGTTTATACTCAAGGTTACCACGAAAATGCTCGTCACCTTAACGTAGTCCTAGTGTATACTCGAGATCACTATGGGAAAGGCTCGTCACCTTAGCATAGGCCGATAGCTCAAATACAGTGTCTCATACCACAGTATTCGGCTCACGAGTTTGGGTTGCTCACTGGTCACTACGGGGAGGCTCATCACCCCAGCGTAGGCCGACAGCTCGAACACAGTGTCCCATACCACCATGCCCAGCTCATGAGTCTTAGCACATCGAGGTACCAAGGTTAAATAGGCTTTTCACTGGTAAGTTGATACCTTAGATTCAAGCAGTAGCATTCATACATGGTGAACATACATTAGGCTAATCGGGTTGCTTGAAGAGCTCGACTGATACGAACATACGTTGAATTGATCAACATGGAGTGCGTAAGCATTCCACGTGGCCTAACCACTGTCGACAAACGGCATATGACTCAAATTCATCAAACATGTCTTATGTGGCGTAACGACCTCGGCTACTAATTCAAAAATTTATTACCGATTGCCTGGACTACATCGTAGCCCCAATCACACCCCAAACAATAGCATTCGCATATGATAGTCAAACAGCATGTGACAAGCAATCCAAATATAAATCTCATTAGAGCATTTTTACAAACACATAGCACATGTTATAATACATAGGCATTTTATCCATAAATAACGTCGTAGTAAGATAGGTTACACGAAGGAAACCGTAGTTATAGATTAGGTGATTGAGAGTCCCATCTCAACACCCTCATTAAATACATTTCAACGAGTATTTTCTCATTCAAGCATTTTACCAAACACTTAGACTACACATATCAACATATATGTAATAATTCAGTTAAAACGTATATTATAGCGATTCCTTTCACAAGGAAGTTGTCATACATACAACAATCATATATTCTCAATTAATAAGCATGGCAAGCACAAATCATAATTCCATATTCATTCAGACATTTGTACAAACACATGGAATGCATCATATTCAACATAGGTTATATATGTGTAACATACGGAAGCATGGTAACTAAGCACATATGATAGCAATCAAGTTAGTCATAAATCATTAACTAATATTGAAAGCCTTGAAAACCATAACCTAAACGTTTATAGTCCGCACCTATCGCTGGTAGACTCGTATCAAACTCAGTTTCAACAATACGTCTTTATTTACGGCACAACAGCTACCTATAACATGAAATAGGTTAAATATTTCACCATATACTCTATTTGGATCCCTAAAACAGATTAGGGTTAGGATTTCTTACCCAAGAACGGAGTCAAAATCGCCGGAATAGCGATACGGGTAAGATGATTCGGCACGTGGAGCGGCAGGGATGAATCCCTACTACAATCCCTCACTCTCTCTCTCACTTTCTCTCTCTTTCCTTCTCTTTCTCCTTTCTTCTCTCTCCTAGGGTTTGAAATTCGTATGGAATGAGAGAGAGAGGTTTTAAGGCCCTTATATAGGCACAGAACTGACCTCAATAGCCCCAGGGCCATGATATACTTAGGTTATAGCCAAAAGTCAGTTGTTTCGGTCCAACGGAGCACATCTGAAGGCCTCTTTCTTGCATACGGTCGGGAGAAAGTTCCCTGACATTAGATCTAGGTCAGGTTAAGTTTTCGGTCCAATCGGATTTATGGATCGACCATGGAGGAACAGTTTCAATTCAACGGTCATCGTCACTCGATCAAGGCCACAAATACACTGACTTGTGTTGGGAAATTTTCATGATTCGAGGCTGTATTTAGGTCAGATTCTAACGGTCTGAATCCTTAAATTTGGCCTGCAAGTGAACGGTCCAATTCACTTAAATCTAAGTTCATTTTCTAAAGATATTCGCGTTTCTCACACACTTCGCTCTGGGTCCAAGTTATGCATTTTTGGATACTATTTGGACTTAGTTTCCGAGACGGTTTTCAAGTCCAGCAAGGCAGTCATAACCATATAGTTTCGCGCTTATCGGACTTTCGACGCACAGTCCAGGTCCGCAACGGAGTTTCAAGCTGCTCTCGAGAGCAACTGAGTTTTGAGATTGATCCTCCATTTTTAAGTATCGTAGCATTAGCAGTTCTACTCGTTTTGGGTCTTGCAGTTCATATTTAAAGTGTTTTAAGCTAATCTGCCGATTAATTCAGTTTAGTTCTTAATTAATTTCCTTCTAATTTCTAAAGGATTCGGTCCTTAGCGATTCTGCCTGAGGTGGTACTTGGGTCTTTGTATGGATTTTTCCAACACGTTACACATATATAAAGGAACTAAATTTCAATAGTAAAAAATGGCTTTCTCAATCAATCAAACGATGCCCTCAATGGATTGAACCCCCCTTCGATGGATCGAGAAAATCCAACTATTTAGTGATTTTGTTGTTGGACGTTTTTGGTGACCTTCAATCAATCGAACCCGATTGAGGATTCCTTGATGGGATTGAGCTTTGCTCGAAAACTGTTGTGTTTGGGTTGAAATGTTTATAGCAGTTTTGTACCTCTTTTAGCCTTACTTATCATGTTCCAATTGAACTTCTAAGATAAAGGAATGATCACTAATGGTTTACCTATTAAGTTTAGGATCATCTAAACGTATGAGTTGTTTTAGGTCAACGTCAAGATCACCAAGGCACCTCATTTACATGTTATTCACTTCCTTGATGCTCCAGTATTCATGTGTCTTCGGTCTTCAGCTTCTAAGTACTTAACTACCTCCCTAACATACAAAAGCATGTGATTGACAAATAAAGTGCACAAATCACTGCACTAACAACATTCACACAATTGATTGTCTTAAATTTTCCACAATATATATGTGCATGTCCGATATCGAACCTTAAAAAACTTATTTATGGGAACTCAATCATAATAAAATTTCATACAATACATAGTTAATTTAATTGAGTCATACATTATTAATATAGAGACCTATTTCACAAGATCCACCATCCATAAAATATAATAGTATTTTTATTATATGATCCACCCAAAAATCACACAACTACCACCATTATTATCTGTGGACAACCCCCGAGGAATCCACTAGGCTACTTTTCTCATCAAATAATGAATGAAGAGAGTTTCGAAGGCCCAGCCTATTGAAGAAGAATCCTACCATTTCCAAATTGAGCAATGTATGGAGAGAGTTCTGGAGGGCCCAACCTATCCAAGAAGAATGAGTTTTTTCCTACTATACGCCTCACCTTTAAGCCAGCAACCTTATCACGCCCATCCAAACTTACTATACCAAACTATGCCCCTAGTGTACGGGTGACTTTTCACCGGACCAAAATACCCCCCTCCATTCCTTCCGGAAGCTGATTGGCTGGTTTGCGCAGACGAGCACTGACGCTCCTCAAACTCCAAGTTGTACGAACGGTTCAAAAGAGATCAAAGTTTCATGGGCCCCACAAGTATGTATTTATTATATCAACAATGTTCATCCATATTTTGAGATCATTTCAGAGCATTATAATTTTTTTTTTAAAAAGAATTGTATCTAAAGATCAACTGGACCACACCACAAATAGCAGCGAGAAAATTGATTTTCACCGTTAAAAATTTCGTAAGGCCCACCATAACATTTATTTTCCATCCAATCTATTCATAAGGTCACAAAGACCTAGATGAAGAGGAAAAACAAATTTCATATTGATCCAAAACTTCTGTGACCCCTAAAAGGGTTTCAATGGTAGACGTTCAATCCCCCACTGCCTTTTACAGTGTGGTCCACTTGATAGTTAGATCTGTCTTATTTTTCATCTCAAGCCTTAATACGAGCTCGCCAAATAGATGGACGGTTTGGATATAACACATACCTCATGATGGGACCCACAAAAGTAGTGGAGATTGCACTAGGCAAAAAAAAAATTACTACAGTCTACCGCGGCAGTATCGCCGTACCGGCGGTATTGCCCCAGCAGTCTGTGCAATTTTTTATTTTTTTATTTTACAAGAAGAACTTTTTCCCCCTACATTTTTCTCTAATACATGTTTATATAAATATGTATATATAAACATTAAAAAAAAAATTCTCTTTTTATTCATTTCTTTCTTTATTCATTTAACAAGCATATCTCCTAAACCAGAATGAGTTACTTGACGTGTCATATATGATTTTGGAGTAGGAGAAGCTACTTTAGCCAACCAACCTGGTTATTTTCCAAGATTTCATTCACTTCACTGTCGATGGTCAAAAATCCATTCCATTCACTTCGCTGTCGATTTCAATCAGTTCGCGGTTAATTTCATTCACTTCACAGTCAATTTCAATCAGTTCGCGGTGAATTTCATTAACTTCACAGTCAATTTCATTCACTTCGCAGTCAATTTCATTCACTTCACAGTCAATTTCATTCACTTCACAGTCAATTTCAATTAGTTCGTGGTGAATTTCATTAACTTCGCGGTCAATTTCATTCACTTCGTGGTCAATTTCAATCAGTTCGCAGTTAATTTCATTCACTTTGCGATCAATTTCACTCTGCAGTCAATTTTGTTCACTTTGTGGTGAATTCCGTTCACTTCACGGTTAATTTCATTTAATTTGTGGTTAATTTCAATAGTTACGGTCAATTTCATTTACTTCGCGGTTAATTTCATTTACTTTGCGGTCAATTTCAATTAGTTCACGGTGAATTTCATTCACTTCGCAATCAATTTCATTCACTTAGTGGTCAATTTCAATCAGTTCGTGGTGAATTTCATTCACTTCGTGATCAATTTCATTCACTTCATGGTCAATTTCAATCAATTCATGGTGAATTTCATTCACTTTGTGGTCAATTTCATTCACTTCGTGGTAAACTTCACTCTTTTCGCGGTCAATTTCATTCACTTCACGGTCAATTTCAATCAGTTCGCGATCAATTTCACTAACTTCGCAGTCAATTTCATTCACTTCGCGGTCAATTTCATTCACTTCGTAGTCAATTTCACTCACTTCGTGGTCAATTTTATTCAATTCACGGTGACAAGGGAAGCAAAGAGTGGACAAGGGAAGGCCATTAGGCGAATCAACCTAGCTACTAGTAAGCTTCTCAAGGAAGCAAACAAGTGTGTGAACATTGGCAAGCCAATCTTTGGAAGCATGCCCGGGGTCAAAATTGGTGATGAGTTTCATTACAGGGTGGTGCTTTCCATCATTGGCCTTTATCGGCCTTATCAGGGTGGGATAGATTACCCAAAGGTAAGGGGAAAGATTTTGGCTACGAAATATCAACATTCCTCCTAGTTAATCATGTAACTCATTAAAGTCCATCAACATTCCTACAAGTGACTGAAATTTACCATGAAGTGAGTGAACTTCATCGCAAAGTGAATGAAATTCATCATGAAGTGAGTGAACTTCATCGTGAAGTGAATGAAATTCACCGCGAAGTGAATGAAATTCTAAGTGGACCACACCACAAGAAACAATGATCAATGGCCATTAAAACCTTTTATGGGCCACAAAAGTTTTGGGCCAAGCTGATAGTTATGCTTTACCTTCATCCATGTCTATGTGACCTTATCAACATGTTAGATGGCTAATAAACTTTGCGGTCAATTTCATTTACTTCACGGTCAATTTCACTCACTTCGAGGTCAATTCATTCACTTCACGGTAAATTCCATTCACTTCATTTACTTCGCAGTGAATTCCCTTCACTTCACGGAGAATTTCCTTCACTTCGCGGTCAATTACATTCAATTCACGGTGAATTTCCTTCACTTCGCGGTGAATCTCATTCAATTCATCTACTTTGCTGTGAATTTCATTCACTTGGGGGTCAATTCCATTCACTTCGCAGTGAATTTTCTTCACTTCGTGGTCACTTACATTCACTTCATTCAAGTCACGGTGAATTTCCTTCACTTCGTGGTCAATTTCATTTAATTCACAGTGAATTTCCTTCACTTCACGATGATTTCCATTCAATTCATCTACTTCACGGTGAATTTTCTTCACATCGTGGTCAACTACATTCACTTCATTCAATTTGCGGTAAATTTCCTTCACTTCGCGGTGAATTTCACTCATTCGCGGTGATTTCTATTCAATTCATCTACTTCTTGGTGAATTACCTTCACTTTGCGGTCAAATTCCTTCACTTCGCGGTCAATTCCCTTCAATTCGCGGTGAATTTTCTTCACTTCGTCGTGAATTTCATTTAATTCATCTACTTTGCAGTGAATTTCCTTCACTTCGCAGTCAATTTCATTCACTTCATTCATGTCGTGTGAATTTCCTTCACTTCGTGGTGAATTTCCTTCACTTCGTTGTTAATTTCCTTCACTTCGCGGTCAATTTCATTCACTTAGCAGTGAATTTTCTTCACTTCGTGATCAATTCCATTCACATCATTCACTTCGCGGTGAATTTCTTTCACTTTGCGATCAATTCCATTCACGTCGCGGTGAATTTCCTTCACTTCGTGGTGAATTTCCTTCACTTCACGGCCAATTCCATTCACTTCACGTTGAATTTCCTTCACTTCGCGGTCAATTCCATTTACTTCGCGGTCAATTTTAATGGCTGCAGTTATAATCCGTAGCCATAAGGAACCCTAGCTTTCAGAAATCACATTCTGATAAAGCAGGGGCATTTTGGTCCAATAAATGTCCATCCGTATAGTAGGGAAGTATTTTTGGGAGTTAAGTCTGGGAGGGCGTAGTAAGGTGCGTGGCTCATAAGTGAGTCGTACAGCAGGGAAAACCTCAGGAAGAATCCTATAATTACCAAATTCTAAAACGAACCCGTAAACACACATACACCCTACTCCATACATGTTCACGTGTGAGATTACGATCTGGCCGATAATCTGATAGTCTAACCGTACATATATACCTAGAAAGCCTTAAGGAACCCGAGATCTATTGATCAATGATTTAAAGGGAATCTTATAGTTGAAGTTTGAGATCAATTGACTTAATTCAAAGTAAACAACTAAGATTGATTGACAAATATATGAACGGATAGTTGAATGAGTTGCTCGACAATAAGATTGGCGAACATGCTTGACACAGCTGATGGAGCTCTCATGTGTTAACCTGACCTCGGATTGCACAAGCACGTGTGCATGTGCATGCACGTGCAGAATTGGAAACAGAATCCAGTTATGACGTGGAAAGACCGTTTAAACCAAAAACTTTCAATATTTCTCTTTCAGTCAAAGGAAGATCTTTCATGAATCCAAGAGAAGGATTCTCCAGCAATCAAGACCGTCCATCTGAAGAATCATAGCCGTCCGTCGTCACATGGATCGACTTTTAACAACGTAAGAATGCCGCAAAAGCCTCCTCCTCTTTATGAATGATATTAAAGACCACCGTACAAAACAAATCCTGGCCGTTAAATCTACATCAGATGAGTTTCGAAATCCCTGTCATCTTTCAACACAAAGGATCGATCCAAAGAACCGGTTGCAACTCAGATACTTTTCATTTTCTACTCAACCGCGGTAGCAAGCGGTGGCGAGAATTACATCTTTGGCAACAAAGTTTCTCTGATCAAGATCGTCCAACAATGTGGGACCCATTGTCGCTTCCCAAACATTAAACCGACCGAAAGATTCAGATATCAACATCCGAACACCCTTCCGTATTCGTCGAGTTTGTGCGGCAGTCGAATTCTTGTAACCACAATCCCACCAAGCAAATCTTCCTGGAGCTTCGTAAATTCATATCCATAACCTTCATATGAATGATCTGGACCGTTCAGAAGTGACAAAACAGAGAAAGAATCACTGGAGTGAAAAAACGTCGTCAAAACAACCCTTCTTCTCCACCAATAAATGTCCACCGTAGAAGATGGTGTGGCCTTTGATTCGATAAAACCTATTACACTGTGGGCCATCAAATTATCTTCTAATCACTAAATTCTAACTAGGATTAGATGTTAGGGTTGAGGTGGAAAGATAGAAAACTAATCACCTAAAGATAGGCTTAAGGCGCATTATGATGTTGGTATCTTTAATGCGATTGTGGCACCCTACTGGTGATTAAACCAATTTGTACAAGGGTTACAGCAAATTTGCCTCCATGATATAATAAGCCTCTTCTCTGAGATCGAAGAAATGTGGGCTTCAGCTTGCAAAACTGAAAAATCGCACCCCGAACACACTTTTACAACGTACACCCTTGAATTCTGTGTTGTTACAATTTACCCCCTAAAAACTATTTGTAATTTACTGCTTGAAAAACTGTTTACAGTTTAGCACCTGAAAACTGTAACTTTCCAAAAACCATCTAAAAACGAAAATGGAGAATAAGAAGAAAAAGATGGAGAAGAGATTGTTGGAATTGTTATTTTCGGATTGACCCAAAGATGTGTTTATATAGAATCACAAGAGATGTTTTAAGACCATTTTCATGAAAAAACATCTTCTATTGTGTCTTTTTAACAATGGCATCCCTCCACCATTTCAATTTTAAATGATGCTCCCTTTACCAAGAGACATCACCATTCACAAATGAATGGTCACCAACAATCACCAAAAGCCACAACCCTTTCTTTAAACTCTCTTTTATAAATTAAAAGTTCTTTTTCTTCTTATTTTGAAAAAAACCCAACATCAGACCCCACCTATATTTGTAGAAAATAAATCAAAGTAGTGTGGGAAACTCGCTGTTCGAAAACTCGGTGTATAAACCATTCGCACACCAATCTATCTTCGACTCAACTTTCCATAACTTTAAAGAGAATTAAGAAGGGTCTATAAAAGCCTCCTCAATGAGAGATAAAGATCATCACATCCCGTGAACTTTCGAAGAGAGAAAAAAAAAAGAGAGAGAAGAGAGAGAACTCGGTCGACTCATTGAGCCGAACTGAGTTTAGTTCGAGTCCATTGTTTGATTGAGGAGAAGAAAGAAAGAGAAAGAAAGAAAGTGAAGGAGAGAAGGAGAAAGGATAAAGCGAGAGAGAGGGAGAGGAAAAAAAAAGAAGAAGAAGGATGGGGTATGAGTCACTGAGTTGACTTGATGGGTCTCGTTGAGTTGAACCAAGTTGGATTCGGATTAGCTACAGGCTTGTAGAAGGGGTAGCCCAGCTGCGTCATAGCTAGTCATGGGGGCATAAGAATCCAATGAAGAGAGAGAGAGAGAGAGAGAGAGAGAGAGAAATTAGTGTCGAGTTGCACCTAGTCATCTTGTTCAGTTAAGACTGAGCTAGGTCTGAGTTTAGGGCCGAGAGGAGCAGAGGTTAAGTTATATTCAGATCTAGTTGGTATCATTGAACAGGTGAGTGATCCACTTTCAAGCTTGAACTATCTCTTGAATAATATTTCTTGAATTTTCTTGGAATTTCTACTTTCATCATTATGAGTGATTCTCCACGAGTTTCATATTCGTTGAATTCCATCCAAGTTATTGAAATTCCTTTATTTTTGTTAAATTTTCTCCTTTATTGTGTATCTTGTATCTTGTGATCCTAGGCAATGGATTTTCCCTTCTCTTTGAAAATTAACCTGTGGTGTAAATTACCATAGTTGTGCGAGTAGAAGCTTGGCGAAGCTAAGGAATGAAAGCTATGTCCTAGAAGGGGGTGTTTAGGACCAAATAAAATTTTTATCTTTTTAAACCATAATTTCCTACTTAAGCTAATATGCAAATTAAGCTAAATAATGTAATTAACTCTAATGCTTTCAAGCCAATAGAGTGTCCAATCACATAAACTACAAATGATACGCTAATTAAGCTACTAGTCTATAAACATGACAGTGTGCATGTGTGTGTGGGTTGTGCTAACTATCAACTATCACCATTCATTTAATCATACATATATATTGTTAAACATTCAATCACATAAGCACAATTAAACAAGTGCACAAATAACAATCTTAATTACAAACATGTATAATGGTTCAGTTTTCCTACTTCACTCTCGTGCGAATGCACTCAACAAATGAGTGTACCGGATTTCACTATCGGATGTTTTAAATCAGGTTAACCTCTAACCTTTATACAATCCTACACAAGAAAGGGCACCCGCAAGAGACTTTATGTGTTTTTCTATATGCCCGTCATAAGTCTCGATCCTACGCTCTTACCTACTGAGGTACACTCCCGTCGAAGGCTCCCACAAGAGACTTGAATTAGTTTTCCGTAGTGTGACGTTCAAAAAAAATCTGTACAAAGACCCGAGTACCACCTCAGGCAAAAATAACTAAGGACCGAACCCTTTAGAAATTAAACAAAAATTATTAAGTGTTAAACTAGATTACCTATGAAATTAGCACTAATCACTTTAAATATAATCTGTAAGACCCAAAACGAGTAGAACCGTTAACGTTATATCACATAAAAACTTATGATCAATCTCAAAACCCAGTTGCTCTCGGGAGCGCGTTGAAACTCCGTATCGGACCTAGACCGCGCGTCGAAAGTCCGATGACCGCGAAACTATACGGTTATGACTGCCTTACTGGGCTTGACCACCACCTCAGAAATTAAATCCAGATAGTGTCCAGAAATGAACGACTTTAGCCGGAGCGAAGTGTGTGAGAAACGAGAATATCTTTAGGATATTAACTGAAACTTAAGTAAATTGAGCCGTTGATATGAACTGAAACTTAATTTCAAGTGCATGTTTGTGTAGCAAATGTATATGTAGAATATCATGTTATATGTGTTGAATAATATGCTCAAATGACATGTATGTTAGAATTGGTTGTTAAATGTCATATGACTATCATGTATGCTTACTTCTTGCATTTGACTGTGATTGGGACTACGACGTAGTCCAGGCAATCGGTAACAATTCCTTTGAGTGGCCGAGCTAATCTCACTATAATTGATGCGTTCGGGGAATCTGAGTCGTACGATGATTGTCAACAGTGGTTAGCGCTCCATGTCGATTAATTCAGTGTACGCTTGTACCAATCGAACTTGTCAAGTAACCCGATTTCCCCACTGTGTATTTACCATGTATGAACACTACTGCTTGAACCTAAGATACCCTTTACTAATGTAAAGACCCGTCTCAACCATGGTACCACGATCCGCTAAGACTCATGAGTCGGGCATGGCGATATGGGACACCATGGTCGAGCTTCGGCCTATGCTGGGGCGACAAGCCTCCCCGTAGTGACCAGTGAGCAACCCAAACTCGTGAGCCAAATACGATGGTATGAGACACTATATTCGAGCTGTCGGCCTACACTGGCACAGCCTGGCTATGGTCCCCAGTCAGGTTGGTGACGAGCCTTCGAAAATAGACTGCCAGTTAGTAGGGCGTTGGTGGAGTGACCTCGAGTATGAAATAGGCCTACCCCGGCACAGCCTGGCTGTGGTCCCTAGTCGGGTTAGTGACGAACCTTCGAAAATAGACTGTCAGTTGGTCGGGCATTGGTGGTAGTGACCTGAACTTGCCTAATGTATGTGATTAACTAGGATTGACGACCCTAGATGGATCATTGTTTAGGTAAATGATACATGAGAGGTACTTTAGCTTTCCAAATCCACTGTATGAATAAGTCTAATTAAGAACTTGGCTAATCACGTCCATGCATAGCATTTGCATGTGCCTTTGGCGTTGGAATTGAGCACAGAGGAAGGGGTGCATGCCGCAATCGTGAGATGATGTCGAAGAGGGAGTGTAGGCGAGGGCATGCATCATTAACTCATATCATCCTTGCATTAACCAGAGTACCTAGGAATGCTTGTTGTATTGCTTTATCATTACTACTTGACTAAATTGATAACATGTTAACCTTTGCCTTATAGCTCCACTGAGTTGATCACTCACTCCCACGTTCTGGGACAGTGTTTTAAAATACCAACCATACCCTGTTTTAGTTTCAGATGACGGCGATGCTTATGGGGCGGAGCCTGACTTTTATGATGATGACGAGTTCTCCTACATGCAACTCTCTAGTGGGTCTATGTAGACCTAGAGTTGCGCATCGGGGCTACAGGGATATGGATAGATGATGTTACACTTTATCATTTTTTTGTATATTTTAGAATTATACATGTAACTATTTGACCTGGTGACATGTTCATACTCTGGGGACTAATAACTACTTATATGCTTTATATATCTATCATAATCTTCCGCCTGCTTAATCTAACTGTCTCTTAAGTATGATATGCTGATTTGGTATAATCCCACTCATGTTTAATGCACTAATATGGACAACATTTAATCATCTTTATCTATGTTGCATAAGTGATGTGTTGAAACTCGGGAGTTGGGCTCCTGCTCGACCCCCGATTTTCAGGGGGTTACAAGTTGGTATCAGAGCATAATTTGGATTAAACTGGACCTGGGTTATGGTCACACGACGCGCACTAATGTACTTTGACTTAGGAGGGTGCAATGAACGTAGAAACAGCCCCAGGATTTTTTAGGTTTCGCCTGACGGTGAAACTGATCATTCAAAGGTGAAACTGACTGTTGAAATCGGGGCCCGTACGCATCTGTGATCATGCATGGTGACCCCAGATCCTTTCTAGACCATCAATCGATGAGTTTAGATGAAGATTTAACCGGTCTCACACTCACACAACCCAAAACACATGAATATAAGCGAGATGGGACCTGAAATGACTCAAAATGAAGTCAGGGGCAAATCGGTGCAATTTGGGGGGACCCAAAGTGGACCCCGCATGTTTTTGGCACCCCGGGGGGGATGGCATCACCCAGGGGGTGAGCCATCACTGGGGAGTCTGGGGACCAGAGATGACATCGCCGGATCGGCGAGGCCTCGCCAGTCCAGTAGATCGGGCCTGTCGGGCCGAGCGGGCTGACGCCCGGGGACACTATAGGGCCCACAAAATCACGTGGGACCCCCTCTATTTCTTTCATTTGCTCCCCTTTCCCCTTTTACACATGCCCAAGCTCTCCCTTTTCTCTAAAAACCCTTTTCCCCTCTCAAATCTCCCTTCCATTCTCAAAATTTCTCTTTTTCCTTCATTTCAGACACCCCTCCACCGTTTTTATCAAAACCCCTCTTCTATCTCCCTCATTTCCTTTCATTTAAGTGCACAACCCTTCCTTTGTGTCTCAAAAACCTCAAGTCCAACAATCCCTTTATCTCCCCTTTCCATTTCACTCTCATAGCTCTTTTCGAGCTTGTGGCAACGATTTTCTCAATTTCCACACTTCTTTCTCTCATGGGGAAGAAGAGGACTTCCACGAATGAAGCCGGGCCTAGTCGCCCTACTCGTTCAAGAAGACCGAAAAGCACCGTCGTGGGTACAAGCATCAATCGAGAGATAAGGACAAAGAGGGACCTCGATCTCCAGGCTCCCCTCGAGAGAGCTCTACTGGCGGATCTGTCCCATGGAAGATTCGAGGGTTGTAGGGTCCTTTTTGAAGCGCACGTGGACGAGAAGCTCTTTGGAGAATATCTGGCGATAGACCGCCTGGTGGATGCCAGGTGGGGTCCCATATTTGAGGGCAAGTCTCATGCAAATGTGGGCACTGTCCGAGCCTTCTATGCCCATATTCAAGAGCTAACACTGGAGCCCTTGCAATTCAGAATTTCTGTGGGAAGGCGGGAAGCCACAATTGATGTTGGCTTAGTAGCCCGACTCATGGGGATGCCGCTTGGCGAAGTCCATGCTAGTGAGAAGAGTCTTCGGAGTGAAAGGGATCGTCCCACGTGATTTCTTTATGGCTAATTGGCCTACTAGAATCCAAACAATAGCCTCCTAGCATCCAATATGACCAACGACTTCCGCCTGCTCCACCACATCTTTACGTACAACGTGTACCCCAAGTGGAACTATCGCAGCAAGTGCACGCACCTGATGGTAGACTTTCTGTACCGTGCTAGGCAGGGAGAGAAGTTGTGCGTGCCTACGTATGTGCTACGACAAATAGTTCTGATTGCACGCTCTACTAGGACGACCGTTCAACTCCCATTCGGCAGACTCATATGCAAGCTTGAATGTGAATTCGGCTACAGACTTGGCACAAAAGTTCCTGTGCCAATCCATTTCATCAACGACACTACTCTCAACAATATGGAGTTTGGGCCACGACAGCGTCAAGCCCAACTCGACGAGAGTGAGGATGAGACGGAGAGCGAAGAAGAAGAGAGTGATTAAGAAGGAGATGAGATAAGGGAAGAAGGAGAGCAGGAAGAAGAAGAGGAGGCCCAGGACACTGATGAGGGCTCTCCTCCTGCTACGCAGGTGCGTGACAGTGATCGGGCTGCCATGGAAGCCCGCTTGGCTCAACTCGAGGAGGGCCAAGTCACCCTGAGATAGGAGATCTAGGAGACCCGGGCCGAGGTGAAGTAGAAGCTTGAAGAGAACGAGGCCTTCATGAAATGAAAATTCAAGAAGGTGTCTCACACCTTGAGGGCTATCCTGTGTTGTGTGCAGGACAAGGATGCACCTCCACCGTCGCCAAATTCAGACGACTAGCCATACATGCGGTCGTCTTTTAGTTTGCTTTGTTGCCTGTTTGCTTGTTTTCATGTATAGCCTTAATAGGCTTAGTAAGGTGGTAGAGCGGTTTGTAGGTTTTAATGTGAGGAACCTTACTTAGATTAGCTTACATGCATCTCTGTCATGATTCATGTAATGCTATATCTCATGTACTGTAACAATTTTGTTGAATGAAATGCATGGAGTTTCTTTAACCTAAAAGGTGAATGTTATGTAGTTGAGTTTGTCAGTATGCTGAATCTGACCTGGGTTGCACCCTATGTTATATATAGGAAATGCCACCTAAGGCCACACTGAGTACGACACGTCTCACACTTGGCGATTCGATTGATGGGGCACCTCCCCTAAGCGATAGCCAGACGGACCCCATTTCGGGCCCGACTCACGATACTATGCTGGATTTTCAGCCGGCCACTGGCCCCACTAATGGGCCGACACCTGTTGTACCACCAGTTCCTGAGCAGAACTGTGCGTCTACTTCGATGCCGTACGTGCCTCAGTCGGCTCTCCTTACTGATAGGTTGGAGCAGATGATGTTCTTGATGCAACAACAACAACAGCAACAGTAACAGTTTTTTACCACCATCACAGGGGTCTTTGCCCAAAGTATGGGTGTGGTTTCACCTGTACCTCTTGTGTAGCCTTTTGGCAATATGAGCGCTAGCAGCCTATTTGAGCGATTCCAGCGCTTTCAAACTCCTACTTTTACGGGTACTCACAGACCCGAGGATGCCGAGTATTGGCTCTACTGCATCTCTAAGATGCTGAAGCCGCTGCACTGCACTGACGCAAAGTAGGTGGAGTTGGTCACCCACATGTTTGAGAAGGAGGCCAACCTCTGGTGGGATAGCGTTCTTCAGACCATTGCTGTCGGTTACGTGTGGACGTGAGAGAACTTTGAGACACGCTTTCACGAGAAGTATTTCCCCTTCACGTACCGCCATGAGAAAGCGGGAGAGTTTCTTCACCTCCAATAGGAAGGGATGACCATGTCGAAATATGAGAACAAATTCACGGGCTAGCCAGATATGCTCCTTTGATCCTAGCAGCTGAGCCGATGAAAATACGGCGTTTTTCAGATGGTCTACGGCTTGAAATCTGCGCTAAGATGTCTTGCGCTAGCATTTCCAACTATGCTGAGCTACTCAACATATCTTTACAAGCAGAATAAGATGGAGACAGAGATTTTCAGACACATATACCAATGGGCCCGAGACCTCAGCCCGAATTGCAGCATCGGCCAGTCCTAGGTAAGAGGCCACCTGTAGACTCGCCTCCTAGGCTCGTGGCTCCGCCGACCCAGCAAAGGCGAACAAAACACTGGTGTACATATTGCAACAAAGGGGGACACGCTGACCCTTTCTGTTTTACCAAGATGAAAGACAATGGTATCACATCGCCTCAGAAAATCGACCGTCAGCCACCACGTGGTATAACAAATCCACCTCTATGATCTGCACCACCAGCGCAGCCATATTACCGATCGCCATACCTCAGAATAGGCCACCTCAACGACCTATGACAGCGCAACCAAATCATCTTTAATAAGCCTATGTGCATGCACTTGCAACTGAAACACCTGAGTCAGCAATTGCAGCGCCTTTGACCTTTGAGGTCACTGCCCATGGTCAAGGCACACCTGTATCCTATTAGTAGACATTGGGTCAACTATTTTGATAGTGTCATGCTCTATAGTCAAGCGTTTGGGGTTGAACACTACCCCTATGGGTGTGTTGAGAGTCCTTATCATGATAGGGACCTTCTCCAACACTACCAAACCTTGTAAGGATTGCCCGATAGACTTAGGAAACAGAACGATGCACATTGACCTGATTGTCTAACCGCTCATAGGCGCGATGGGAGCTTGGTGGGCTAATAGCCCACTGGCCCATGATCGAAGAAAATTGATCCAGGTTATACTTAAGGTTAGGTTACTAAGCAGGAGCTGGATCTTCCTTAGAATGTCAATAATGAAGTCATCGAAGGAAAGCAATTAGGATCCAAATATTAAACCAATTCATGTGAAAGAATAGGCCTAACAATGGATTACTATAAAAATTATAAAAATAATATGGTAACTAGAGGTGACAAATATGTTATAAATAACATAAGGGTTGAAACGAAAAAAATTCTACAACTTTGAGTTACCAATAGACTGGTTATATCTTTTCATATTAAAGTTTAGTATGTAGTGTCTATTTAGGAATTATTTGTAATCATACTAAAAATCATCCTGTGATTAAATTTGATTACGTAAAGATATATATATTTTTAATTATTTTTGTACAATTAAATTAGGACCCTCGGGTAGGATTGAGTTTCATAGTTTGATACTCCGTAAGCTCATGTTAGAGGAGGACTAAAATAAAATATTATAAGTTTCTTATTCCTTTGTAAAGTCAAGGTTCATACCATGTCAAGGAGATGTCCCTCTTCTTTTCTTTCCCGCGGCCTTATGTTGTTAACACCCCAAACTTCTGAAATATTTTAGAACTCTTAACTCTTCCTTCCCTCCCGAAGTTAATGAAACCGAAGTACAATCTGCCCATAACCCCCTAGCCGTATGATCGAAATGGTGACATACAAATATAATGTTAGGAGATTGAGAACCCTTCTAGTATAGTCTTTTGACTATGAGCACCATGGAAGAACTTATTGTCCACCAAGTTAAACATAGGTTAAACAAGAACTCTCGTTGAACAAGACTTAAAGGACAACCTTATTAACATGAGGCTTGAACCTCCTAATGAATTATAATACTCCTTAAATGCTTAGGATGATTAGATTTCAAAATTTCAAAACCATATCCCTATGGGGCATTCGCAGCTTAAACTCAATTCCCAATCCTGGGTGATTACCAAAGGACTCACAGCTTTGACTGAGTAGAAGACCAGGATCCATCAAGATTAGGAAGGGATACAACGTTGTCTGCCCTAGTCAGGCGGACAATCAACGTATCGAATTTGAGCCTACCACAACTGTCTTTCCGTATTAGCCCAATCATAAAGAGTAGATTATACCACCTTTAGGTAAACTTTATCATCAAACATTTAGCATGATAATGATGATTTGGACATTTGTTTTCAAACCTCAAAGGTAGAAACTCTTTAAGGGAGGTAGACCATTATGAGCTAGGCTAGTGTAGTTATTATATACCCTAACACATATATAAACCTGAAACCAACAGAGCTAAGCAAATGAAATAATAAAACCTTACTTATTACCTTTAGGCAATTTCGGAGATGAAATTTTTCTTTAAGGGGGGTAGATTGTAACGTCCCGGAAAAATCCGTACAAAGACCCGAGTACCACCTCAGGCAGAAATCACTAAGAACTGAACCCTTTAGAAATTAGACAAAAATTATTAAGTGTTAAACTAGATTACCTGTGAAATTAACACTAATCACTTTAAATACGATTTATAAGACCCAAAACGAGTAGAACCGTTAACGCTATATCACGTAAAAACTTAGGATCAATCTCAAAACCCAGTTGCTCTCGGGAGCGCGTTGAAACTCCGTATCGGACCTAGACCGCGCATCGAAAGTCCGATGACCGCGAAACTATACGGTTATGACTGCCTTACTGGGCTTGACCACCACCTCAGAAATCAAATCCAGATAGTCTCCAGAAATGCACAACTTGAGCCCGGAGTGATATGTGTAAGAAACGATAATATCTTTAGGATATGAACTGAAACTTAAGTGAATTGAGCCGTTGGACCGAAACAGCCAGTCTTTGGCTATAACCTAAGTATACCATGGCCCTGGGGCCATTTCCATCAGTTCTAGGCCTATATAAGTACCTTAAACCCTCTCTCTCCCTTCACATACGAATTTACAACCCTAGGAGAGAGAAGAGAGTAAAGGGAGAAGGAAAGAGAGAGAAAGTGAGAGAGAAAGTGGGAGATAGTTCCTGAGATTCGATCCCATTGCTCCACGTGGTTAACCACCCTGTCTGTATCACTATTACGGCGATTCCGACTCTGTTCTTAGGTAAGAAATCCTAACCCTAATCTGTTTTAAAGATTCAAGTAGAGTAAATGGTGAAGTAGTTAACCTATTTCATGCTATAGGTTGTCGTCGTACCGTAGACGGGGACTTAGTGTTTAAATTGAGTTCGTTACAAGTCTACCGGCGAAAGGTACGGACTATAAACATTTAGGTGATGGTTTTCAAGGCTTTCAATGTCAGTAATGGTTTATGATTGACTTGATTGCTATCACATGTGCCTAGATACGATGTTTTCCATAAATTACATATAGATATAAACTATGTTGAGTATAATGCGTTCTATATGTTTGTTGAAATGTCTGAACGACTATGGAAATATGATTTGTGCTTGTTATACTTGTAAATTGAGAATATATGATTATTGTATGAGTGACAGCTCCTTTGTGAAAGGATTTGCCCTAATGTCTATTGGAACTAGTATATTACACGTATGTGTAATATGTAGTCTAAGTGTTTGACAAAATGCCTGTATGAGTAATTGGTTGATGCTTTGTATTTACGAGGGTTGTTGAGATAACATTCTCAACTACCTTAGCTATATTGTACTTTTCTTCATGTAGCTTTAATTTCAAGTGCAAGTTTGTGTAGCAAATGTATATGTAGAAAATCATATTATATGTGTTGAATAATATGCTCAAATGATATGTACGTTGGAATTGGTTGTTAAATGCCGTATGACTATCATGTATGCTTACTTCTTGCATTTAACTGTGATTGAGACTACGACGTAGTCCAGGCAATCAGTAACAATTCCTTTGAGTGGCCGAGCTAGTCTCACCACAATTGATGCGTTCGGGGAATCCGAGTGGTACGATGATTGTCAATAGTGGTTAGCACTCCATGTCGATTAATTCAGCGTACGCTTATACCAATCAAACTTGTCAAGTAACCCGATTTGCCCATTGTGTGTTTACCATGTATGAACACTACTGCTTGAACCTAAGGTACTCCTTACCAATGTAAAGACCCATCTCAACCATGGTACCACGATCCGCTAAGACTCATGAGCTAGGTATGGTGGTATGGGACACCGTGGTCGAGCTGTCGGCCTATGCTGGGGCGAGGAGCCTCCCCGTAGTGACCAGTGAGCAACCCAAACTCGTGAGCTAAATACGGTGGTATGAGATACTGTATTCGAGCTGTCGGCCTACACTGGCGCAGCCTGGTTATGGTCCCCAGTAGGGTTGGTGACGAGCCTTCGAAAATAGACTGTCAGTTGGTAGGGCGTTGGTGGAGTGACCTCGAGTATGAAATAGACCTACCCCGGTGTAGCCTGGCTGTGGTCCTCAGTCGGGTTGGTGACGAGCATTCGAAAATAGACTGACAGTTGGTAGGGCGTTGGTGGTAGTGACCTGAACTTGCCTAACGTATGTGATTAACTAGGATTAACGACTCTAGATGGATCATTGTTTGGGTAAATGATACAAGGGAGGTACCTTAACTTTCCAAATATGCTATATGAATAAGTCTAATTAAGAACTTGACTAATCACGTACATGCACAACATTTGCATGTGCCTTTGGCGTTGGAATTGAGCACAGAGGAAGGGGTGCATGCCACAATCGTGAGATGATGTCGAAGAGGGAGTGTAGGCAATGGTATGCATCATTAACTCATATCATCCTTGCATTAACCAGACTACTTAGGAATGCTTGTTGTATTGCTTTATCATTATTGCTTGACTAAATTGATAACATGTTAACCTTTGCCTTATAGCTCCACTGAGTGGATCACTCACTCCACGCTCTGGGACGGTGTTTTAAAACACTAACCATACCCTATTTTAGTTTTAGATGACGACGGTGCTTATGGGGTGGAGCTTGACTTTTATGATGACGATGAGGAGTTCTCCTACATGCAACTCTTTGGCGGGTTTATGTAGACCTAGAGTTGCACATCGGGGCTATAGGGATATGGATAGACGATGTTACACTTTATCATTTTTTTGTATATTTTAGAATTATACATGTAAATATTTGACCTGGTGACATGTTCATACTCTGGGGACTTACAACTACTTACATGCTTTATATATCTATCACAGTCTTCCGCCTACGTAATCTAACTGTCTCTAGAGTATGATATGCTGATTTGGTATAATCCCACTCATGTTAATAAACTAATACGGACAATATTTAATTATTTTTATCTATGTTGCATAAGTGATGTGTTGGAACTCGGGAGTTAGGCTCCTGCTCGACCCCCGATTTTCAGGGCGTTATACTCAGGCTAACCAACAACCATGGTCCTAGTCCAATGACCTACGTTTACTCCCACCGGAGGCTCCCGCAGAGATTAACATGTATGCACCCATGTCCGGTGGCCTACACAAGAGCTAAGGTACTACAAAAGAACCTAGGTTTTAGGCCTACACAAGAACCTAGTCGAGTTTGGGTCACAAACTCTTACCCTCAATCTTACACAAGGAAAGAGAGTATACAGACTCTTACACTTGATAACTTATCGGTTTGAGCTCCTTTTGTAGCTTTATCTCGGGTTGCTTAATCGATGCTCTCCCGTACTTTTATTAGCTCACATTTTCTCCCTTGATCATGATGTCGATGCTTTGTCAAGGCTCCAGCTCTAAGATTAAACACCTTACATGCAGTGCTCTTTTGAGGTAACCAAGGTGATGGGAGGTTGGTTAAATCTCATACAACTAATAGGGAGTTGTAATTCCTAATAGGTTTACCTAGATGGGTCTTTTAGAGGATTTAGACAATGATATGTCTGTAGAGGTTGAGTATAATTCTAGAAAATTGAGGAGTTTAAGCACATCTTCAAGGTGGAGGTTGAAGTCCTCATTCGAGCGTTAATCTCAAGGAAGTTGACATATAAATCATTAGTTTAGAGGCTTGGGCTAAGGGATATGATCATGGATTCACTTAACCTTATATTGCACCAAAAACCCATATCTATGCCCCAGAACTAAATGCCCTTTATAATAAGTTCAAATTCCAATATCAGAAAACTAGTAGATAGCGGCTCTATCAATACCATCGAGGTGACCTTTGATGTCATTAAAGAGTACCTCGATGTCATCGAGAAAATCAAATAATATAATTTGTTCTTGATGGACATATCTAAGTTACTTGTTTTATGTCATTGAGTGGTCTTTGATGCCATCGAAGTGAACCTTTAATACCATTAAAAGAGACCTCAATGCTATCGAGAAAATCATATAAAATAATTAATTCTTGCTGGACATATCCGACTTTCTATTCGATGCCATCGAGGGGATCTTCGATGCCATCGAAGACCTTTCGAGGTCTACTCAATGGGATCAAGCACCACTCAAAATTTATTGTTTCGAGTGTATGTTTTCACAACAGCTTTGCACCTCTTCCAGTCTTATCATGTTCCATTTAGGTTCATAAGGCTAAGGGATTATCAATAAGGTTTATCTATTAATCCAATATCATTTAGAGGTTTAAGGATTGTTTTGAGTCAAGGGTTAGGATCACCAATGCACCTTATTTATCTGTTCTTTGCTCATTGATGCTCTTGTACTCTTGTGTATCCGGTCTTCAGCTTCCAAAGGTTCAACCCACTACATGACACAAGGACTCACGTGATTGAAAAATAAGATGCACAAATCAGTGCACTGACACTCTTTACTTGTAATAAAATATTATTATTTTAGGTTTAGCCCTCTTGCCTTAATTTTACTCATTGTTGCTTTTCACATGTTCTACTTGATTTGGAATATCCATTTTCTTCCCTTTTGATTTAAAGGATTTTCTCTTGATTTCACATCCTTAAAAATCTAAGGTTTAATATATCTTATGGTTGTAATCCATTTATAATAGGCTTGTTGTCATTTCTCTTGAATCTAGATATATGTTGAGTGGCAAATATTGCATATTTTTCTCCATTATATCCTAGTTTTTATGAACATGATACTGCTTAATGGTATGTTTTATACATGTTTGTGTTGCAAGGTGAGTTTAAGAGTTTGGATTAAAAAAAGAATGTTAAAAGCATGGATTTGATGCTCAAGAATCACCAATGCAAAGAATGAACTTTTAGAGACCAAGATTGAAGATTTCAAGACCGCAAGAGTAAAAAAAATTAGGTGGAAAAGTAAGAAAGTGTAGAAATTAGTGCAAAAATTTACAGGATCTGAGCTTAGATGACATCAAAGCTGTCATCGAAGCCAGTTTTCGATGACATCGAAGGAGTTTAGATGACATCAAAGAATTACAGGAAAATCAAGTTTGGTTATTGGACAAATTGGATGTAGTCTTCAATGACATCGAAGATGTCATCGAAGCCAGTCTTAGATGACATCGAAGGTTGCTCGATGTCATCGAAGGGTTTATGTGGAACCTACACGAAGTGAGAAAATTTGAGGCAGTTTCTGGATTTTCATACCAGTTTGAAGGAGGTAGTTCTCCACTTATAAATAGGGCTTCCCAGGGCATTCATAAGCATCATTCAAGGCATTCCAAAACAAGATATAGAGTTTTTAGAAAATTTTATTTAGAGTTTTTGGAAAGTTTCATAGTTTTAATTTGTTTTTCTTTACAAGCTTTTAGATATTTATTCTTTTTTATTATTTTTCTATTTTGCAATTTAGTTATGCCTTTCTAGTTCCTTCTGGCCCAAGCTAAAAGGGAAGCACATTGGTTTAATGATTTTATAAATTATGATGATTGATTATTTTTAATGATGAGATGAATGGTGTATGCATGTTATCAATTATCTAGGTTTATGTTTTTTATCCTCATGTGAGATTCATATGTTTCCATCATATGAGATCCATATTGATGGATAGGCTTAACTTGGATTAGTTAGATTTCCTATATGGGAAATGTTCTCAACCTGCTATATTTCTTTGATTCATTATCTTATGGATATTGAATGCTTAACATCGCTGGCGCTTGGGAATATAAATTAATGATGTTAATCCATGATTCTCTAATCTTTTATATCATTTATTAAAAATATTTAAACTGTTTTATTTTCAGATTAGTCTGACCATAGTGTTTAGATTCTAATTGTGTTATCAAAGTCATCATGACTTATGGAACATTAACCTATGTGTGGAACTTTGAAGCTTGAGTGTTATTTTCAAATTAATTGAATTCCATACATTCAAAACCTTCAAAATCAAATCATCCGTTTAGTTTTTATTATTTAGTTAGTTTTGCATTTGATTTTTTTCATTCTCGTAAATTATCTTCCTGTGGGATTGACCCTATATTCACAGGATATTACTTACGAACCTCTGCACTTGGAGGCAAGCAATCAATATACGTTATTGAATTTTCTTGAATTTATCTACATAATTGTATTTGGTGTATTCTTGAACTATGAATGTATTCTAACATGTACCATACATTGCATGGTTGATTCTTGTGTTCGCAAGCATCATAATTGTGAGTGTTTAAACCTGTATGCTTAGATTTGTTAGACTGCATTAAAATCATGGAGTGCTTGAGAATTGCATTGCTTGCCCCATCATGGAATGCACTGAATTTATTATAATTTGATTATGGTGGGATTGTCAAGAGAGGGTTCCCTTGACCTATATGGTAATGATGATTACAGTTAGATTATTGAGAGTGGGTTCCCTTGCACACGTGGTTAGAATGATTTCGGTAGGATATTTGAGAGGGGGTTTCATTGACCTATGTAGTAAAGTTGATTTGCTTCTGATGGGATACTCGAGAGGGAGTTCCCTAGTACATGTGGCAAGGATGATTGCGGTGACATATTTAAGAAGGGGTTCCCTAGAGGATCATTTTCAAGATGACTTGTATTGTATGCATTGATGATTCATGCATCATGACATTATACTTATTATGAGAATTTTGAATCATAGCATTGCATCTCTTTATATGATTTATCTTTCTTTATCATGTCTATTTCAAATTCATGATATCCTTGTATCTTCCCTTGATTTGTGGCAAGTTATGCTTTACTTGCCTCCATCACGTCCGTTTTAAACTTGTGGTGGATATGATCTAATTGAGCTTCTAGCTCACCTAAATTAAACATCTTACAGGTTCATGGTAGGAAAGAGGAGTAGAAGAAGAAGGATATGTGGATGGATATTTCTATTAGGATTTAGTTTTACTTATTTTTATTTATTCGACAGGTTTTAATGAACTTATAGTAGATTTTATTTTTATTTTTATTTTTATTTTTATTTTTAAGAAGTGGTTTAAAGTTTTGGATATTATGGTTTGAATGATTCAATTGAGATTTGGTTTGAATGTATGATAATTTGCATGTGAAATGATGAATGAATGTATTAAATATTAGTTTACACCCTAGAATTCAGGATCAAAGTCACCATAATTGGGTTTTGAATTTCAATATGTGACAGTTTTATTAGAAAAAGTGACGGGGTTGCTAATTAAAGTCACGTGCATGGTTCTACTAGACAAGTGACAGGGTTACTGAAAAAAGTGACGGAGTTCTACTAGACAAAGTAATAAGTTGCCGGACGAAGTGATCTAGTTCCACTAGACGAAGTGATGGGGTTGCCAAACAAAGTGATGTGGTTCATTTATATAAAGTGACGGGTTTCTATTAGACAAGTGACAAGATTGTTAAACAAAGTGATGGGATTCCACTGGACAAAGTGATGAGATTCCGCTAGACAAAGTGATGAGGTTGTCAGCTGAAGTGACGGAGTTACATTACACAAAGTGATTGGGTTGCCGAACAAAGTCACTGAGTTTCACTAGACAAAGTGACAGGGTTACCAGAGAAAGTGATAGGGTTCCATTAGACAATGTGACAGGTTGTTGGATAAAGTGACCTTGTTCCAGTAGATAAAGTGATGGGGTTATTGGACAGAGTGGCTGCATTCCAGTAGACAAAATGATTGAGTTGTCGAACAAAGTGACCTGGGTCTACTAGGTAAAGTGACGAGGTTACCTTATATAGTGATGGGGTTCCATGTGACATAGTGATGAAGTTTTACTAGACAAAGTGATGTGGTTACACAAGACAAAAGTGACTAGGTTCCACTTGATAAAGTCACGGGGTTGCTCGACAAAGTAAAGGGATTGTTGGACATTTTGGAGTGAATTTTATATGGACACAGATTGCCTGCGACACCATGTCGTAAGAAGTTCCTCCACTCATAAGCTAGCTTAGGCCCCCGTGGTGTTTGTGAGAAATCCACCCTACCCTATCCATCCATGAACCGGCAAAATAGATGGACAAGGTGAATTTCATAAATCGTTAGGCTTTATTTTACATAAACATTACATGAAGGCCTACTTGAGCCACTAACCCATTTGCTTTGCTCATATCAGCTTGACAAAGGAGACTCGAATTGTATACGGTGCCGCACACCACAAAACATTGTACATTGTGCTATTGGAAAAGCTCTTTGGGCCTTACCATGATGTGTGTGTTTTATCCATGTCATCCATTCAAATTTATGGATCATTTTAGTGCATGAGTACAAAATTAAAGCATATCTAAAAATGAGGTGTACAACATCATAGGAAACAATGGTGATTGGATGCTCACCCTTGACAACCTATCAGGACCATGAAAGTTTTTGATCAACTGATATTTATATTTTCTCTTCATCCATGTCCTTATAACCTTATTCACTAGTCGAATGGAAACTAAACATTACATTAGGCCTCCGGAATATTTTACCCATGGCAGTTCAATCACCACCTTTCCTGTGATGTGGTCCACCAAAGATCTGGATCTACCCCATTTTTTAGATCACGCGGTAATATGAGCGGGCAAACTCCTACCTTAACATGAGCTGGCAAATTGAATGTAGAACGTGGATTGAAGTCATCCGTCATGGTGGGGCCTACGGAGATTTTTAGTAACGTATAATAATGACCGCGATGCTTTGCCGTCCGTTATAAGATTTAGGCCTAGAAAAAGGAGCATGAATTTGTTGCTAATCCACACTTGACCGTAAGGCCACCTTGATGTATATATTGTCCATTTAGTCGGTCTATTTTTTTGACTTCTCATTTTTCAAAATAAAATAAGTAAATAAATCACATCCAAATCTCAGGTTGACCCACCACATAAAACAATAGTAATTGAGCGTTAAAAACTAAATCAGCTGATATTTGTGTTTTCCCATCGTCCAGGTCTGTGTGACCTTATGAACAACGGGTTACAAGGCAAATAAAAATCACGGTGGACAGTTGGAAGTTTTCAATGGCAGCCCTTCAATGACCACTGTTTCCTGAGGTGTGGTCCACCTGACATTTGTATTTGTTTATTTTTGGAACAATATGCTAAAATAATCTGTAAAAACGGTTGGATGGCACAGATATACAACGCATACATGGATACTGGAAAATATGCTAAAATAATCTGTAAAAAAGGTTGGATGGCATGGATATCCAACGCATATACATGGAGACAGATATACAACGCATACAGGGTTAAGTCATCACCGACGTACCTTGATTCTGGGTCGCGGCTAAAACGCGTCATTAATAAGGTACTGGAATGTAACTTTCCTCGCTAATGAGGCAGCAATTTATGAACATTTCTTTATCTTAAATGAATCCGAATACTTGTGAATTGCTGTGCGGTTGTCAGCGGAGAGACGTGACCAATCGCAATCGGAAATCCCTGTTCCCGACGATCCGCACTCTGTCCATTTTCGCGGTGAACTATCACAGCAGTCTTTCCGCTTCCAGTCTATAAATCGCTCTCCCGCTGTCTACGCCTGTAGCTCTTGCATTTGGAGAGAGAAGAA
This sequence comes from Magnolia sinica, assembly GCF_029962835.1. Taxonomy (NCBI): domain Eukaryota; kingdom Viridiplantae; phylum Streptophyta; class Magnoliopsida; order Magnoliales; family Magnoliaceae; genus Magnolia; species Magnolia sinica. Next base: position 27,954,680 of record NC_080588.1, read on the forward strand.
TGGGAGAAAGAAAGGAGGAATTTCTGAAAGAGTTCGGCGAAGATTATGGATATCCTCACGCTTCAAAGAACATCGATGAAATCCGAGCTACCGAATTCAAGAGATTGGACGGTTCGGAATCTCTCCATCAATCCCACACAAACTCAGTTTCATTTCTCATAATTTCTATTATTACTCTTCAGTTTCTTAACAAAAAAAAACAAAAGATTGAATAATTTCTGTTTTTTTTTTTTTTTTTTGGGGAATTTTTAGAACTTGTTTACTTAGATCACGCGGGAGCAACTTTATACTCAGAATCGCAGATGGAGTCCGTCATTAAAGATCTTACGACCAATGTCTATGGAAATCCTCGTATCCAAATACCTCAATTTTTCTCTGATATTGAAGAAATGGGTTTAATTAGCTGAATTGCATTTGGGTTTTAGTCTAGCTGTGTTTGTATCATTAATCAAAGAAAACTGATTACCTACAGGTAGAGGTGGACATGAGTCGATCCGAGTCGAGCTTGGCACAGCTCGACTTGGCTTGGCCACTTTCCGACCCCAGCTCGAACTCGGCTCGGCTCGGTCCTCGAGCCTGACTGGCCAGCTCGGCTCTGTTCGGTCAGTAGCTCGGGCTAGTTCGAGCCAAGATCGAGCCGAGTTTGCCTCTGCAGCATTTTCACAAACAATTCTCACTGTTTGTAAAACAGTGGCAGCGGATTTTACAGGTATTTCATCAAACACCTAGTAGGCAACATGAAAATCAAGAAAAAGGGGTATTTGTTTCACATACATACCTTCCTTGCCATCAGCCGACACTTGGTTGGGTCATTTCATCAAACAGTTGGTTTGGATTTGGGTGAACAGACGCCGAGAGGATTTGGGCAAACGGGTAAGGGTTGGGCGAACGGGTTAGGATTTGGGCGCTGGCCGTTGGGGTTAGGGTTGGGCGAACGGGTAAGAGTTTTTTTTTTTTTTTAAACCTGTATATACTCAACTCAAAAATCGATCCGAGCCTAACCGAGTCGAGTCGAGTCAAGCTAGGTCCAGCTCGGACTCGACTCGAAATGTTTCAAGCTCATTAAAACTGGCTCGAATTGGCTCAAACACAGTTTGGATCCGAGTTGAGTCGATCTGAGCAAGCTAATCAGCTAACTTGACTCGTGTACACCTCTACCTACGGGCAGGTTGCCCTACCACTTTTGCTACCAACATGCCATTCGTGCAGTACATCAGGACCATTAAAAGGGTTAGCCCTTCCTTGAAGATCACCTGGCACAAAATCATGCCGTCCAGATCATCATGTGGGCCACACCTAGTCTGAATCAGCCTGATTTATTTTATAAGGGTCATCTTCACGATGGGAGCTAACATTTTCATGGTGCTGATTTCCTACACAAGTTGCAATTGGCTGGAAAGATAGTAGCATAAATTGTGGCACCAGTGCATGTAGGCGATCAGTTCTTTTAGTTCAATTTGAGCATGAATAAACTACGGATGTGGCCTATTCCAGACTGTATTCATTATTAGGGACTGGCCTTTGAATCACGAATACTTCCCTTTTGTGTCGTACATGAAAATTCATAGAATTGAAGCTGGGGTTTGGTTATCGTTATGAATTATATAACGCTTCTCCTTGTTTATCATTTTCCTGTATTATGTGTTGCATGAGCAGCGGTTGAGTTCAGTTGAGCATCCAAAACATTTTGGAACATTTTGTGGGTGTTGATTTTTGATGGGTTTTTTTTTTTTTCTGTGAGAATTGGCTTTGAGTGATATTTTATTTGATTTTCTTCATGATCTTTTTGCTTGGATTGTGTAATTTTGGAAGATTCAAATAGAAAAGTTTGTTTACTAGATTTAGTTTAGTTTGGGTTTCTCTCATTCCGGGAATTTTTTGATAGATAAAGCTTCTATTATTTTTCTTTAATTTTGGGAGAACACTTTAGATGAAGCTATTTTCGATTTGGGTTTCCTTGGTTTGGGATATATACTTAGAGAAAGTGGTCCTTTTATTTAGGTTTCTTTAATTTCGGGAAATTGTGATAGACAACACTATTGTGATTGGATCTTTTGGGAAAAACAATATTGTGATTGGATTTGCTTAACATTGGGAATTAGATAGCCAAAGTGATTCTAGCGTGGCTACTTCTGACAATGTAAGGATGGCACGTCAACAGGTATTAATTTGTACCTTCTATAGTCATAACCTGAATTGGTTGTTGGTTTTTCCATTTCTTTCTTTCTTCCTTTTTTCATTAATAGATTTGGTTTCTGCATGGAACTGTATTTTACTGTCTGTATATGTATCAAGTTTGTATAGCCTGAGTGAAATTTAGATTCTATTGTATCAGTGTTCGACTAGGTTGATACACACCCCGTTTCCAAACCTTGGTTTGTTCTGACGAGGAGAATTCTTTAAAGTATCAATACTAAAATTCAAATCATTGATTGATATTATTGAATGTCTTAGCCTTCATACCTTCTTTACTCCCAATTTGAAATAATTGTGCATATGAAATTTTACTTGTCTTGATGGAGTTGTAATGCAACTAGAGGTGCAAGGTGAACAAAAAATTGAATGAATAAAGAGGGTGTTAATGACTGTGGATGGTACTGGTGAAGACTTAGAGGAATGATCTTCCATTAATGAAGTTGTGTTTGGCACAATGTGTGGAGTAGTAGAGCCTTCTTCAAATTGCAGTGAATGTCCTCCCTTAGAGAAATATGGAGCATGTTCAAAGAATGTAACTATGGCTGACACAATGTGATGTAAGACAATTAACCACTTGCTCTAAAAGCTCAAACTGATAGAGCATGGCGAATTAATCCCTTTATCTTATAGCCCAGGCCCCACATCCCATGGGTTAGGACCTCGGCCGAATCCTCCTCGTGGGCCCTAAATCACATGGGTACTGCCTCACACGAGTCACCCACCTCACACGGGTGGGGCCCGCCTCACATGAGCCACCTGCCTCACACGGGCTGTCCACCCCGAGTGTGCCCCTGCATCCCACAGGAAACCCCACTTGAGCCCGGTGTGAAAATGCCCCTGCATTACAATGTTCATGAGTAACAGGATTATAACATTTGTATCCTCGTTGGGTATGAAAATACCCAAGAAAAATGTACTTGACAACTTTTAGTTCAATTTTGTTAGGGACACAAACTGCTGTACGAAGCACAAAACCAAATGCATTAGGAGAAATTGAAAATGTTTGACTATGAGGATATAAGTCAGAGAAAGGAGATTTTCAATCTAAGACTAGTGAAGGCATCCGATTTATTAGATTGTATCATTGTATGCAATCGGAATTGCATTACTCCAAAATGTTTTTAGAATCTTCACATTTAACAACTACGCCCTAGTGATCTCAAGTAAATGTCAATTCTTATATACTGCTGCTACATTTTGTTGTGGCATGTGTGCCCATGAACTTTGGTAAATAATACCACGGGATAGGAGACATGAGTCAAACTTGTGAGATATATATATACACACACACACACACACACATATACATATATATATATGTATATGTGTGTGTGTGTGTGTGTGTGTGTGTGTGTGTGTATTGCAAGTATTTTGGATTGAATGTCCTCATTGTGAGGTTCCTCTGTTTATATAGAAACTCTAGGCTAATTACAAGGCTGAATTGCAGTCATTAACATCAATCTAGGCCAACAAACAAGGAAACCATAACTGTATAAGATATATACAATCATGCCATAAATAGATGACCTAATTATGGCTAAATATATGCTGTCCCGATTGACACAATAATGTGATAATTAGATGACCTAATTATGGCTAAATATATGCTGTCCCGGCTAAATATTGTTGTCCCGATTGACATCCCCCTCAAATTGATGCTGGTCGATCAAGAAGCATCAATTTGCCCACAAGGAACTGATGGCGCTATCGTGTCATGGCCTTGGTAAACATGTCAGCTATCTGAAGGTCAGTGGAAACATGAGGAAGAGAAATGATACAAGTGTCTAAGGCGTCCCGAATAGAATGACAGTCCACCTCAATGTGCTTCGTTTGTTCATGGAAAATGGGATTAGCAGCAATCTAAATGGCACTAGTATTATCAGAATGGAGAGGTGTAGGATCAGACTGGGAAAAACCAAGCTTAGCCAGAAGCCCACGAAGCCAGACAATCTCAAAACAAGTAGCAGACATGGCACGGTAGTCGGATTCAGTAGAAGATTTAGAAACGCGAGGTTGTTTCTTACTCTTCCAAGAGATCAAGGAATCACTAAGAAACATACACCAGCCTGTGACATACCGTCGAGTATTAGGACATCCGGCCCAATCCGCATCACTATATGCAACAAGGCGAAGAGGAGAGCCGGTTGGGAAGAACAACCCACGGCTAGGGGACCCTCGAAGGTATCGGATGATTCGACGAACGACAGCCAAATGTAGATGGCGTGGAGTCTACATGAACTCGCTAACCTATTGGACATTGAAGGAAATATCAGGCCGAGTAATAGTCAAATAGTTCAATTTGCCTACCAGCTATCGAAACAGAGTAGGATTAGACAGGAGATCACCTTCCTCACGACGATACTTCGTGTTTACTTCTAGAGGAGTATCCACAGAAGAAGTATCCTAAAGACCAGCTAAAGCAATCAAATCCTGTGTGTACTTATGTTGATTCAGAATGATACCAGAAGGATTCGTGTGAACTTCCAACCCCAAGAAGTATGTAAGAGGACCAAGATCCTTCATATGAAACGAGGCCTGAAGATGCTGCTGTAGACGGGTGATCAAGTCTGAATCCGTCCCGGTGATAACAATATCATTAATGTAAACAAGAAGAAGAACAATACCAACAGAGTTCTTATGAAGAAACAAAGAGGAGTCATATTGACTCTGCTCAAAGGAAAACTGAAGTAAGGTAGACCGGAACTTATCAAACCATGCCCGGGGAGCCTATTTCAACCCATACAGAGATCGCTTCAATTTACATACATTAGAAGAAGAAGAGGTCAAGCTAGGTGGCAGGGCCATGTAAATTTTCTCTTTAAGATCATCATGAAGAAATGCGTTTTTAACGTCCATTTGATGAAGTGGCCAGCCTTGGGACGTTGCAATAGAAATAACCATCCGCACTGTAGTCATCTTGGCGGCTGGAGCAAAGGTCTCCTCATAGTCCACCCCATATTCCTGTCTATTACCAAGTGCAACCAACCGGGCCTTATAGCGATCTAGAGTACCATTAGAACACAGCTTAATCGAGTAAACCCATTTATAACTAATGGCTTTAACATTCGCTGGACAAGGAACAACATCCCATTTGTGATTGTCCTGAAGAGCCCGAAGTTCTTCAGCCGTCACCTCACGCCAACATTCATGCTTAACAGCCTCGGAATAACATGATGGAATTGAAATAGAGGACAAAGTAGCATGAAGAGATGTATGAGAAAAGCCATACTAATCAGGAGGATGAGAGACTCTAGTAGATCGGCGAGGAACAATGTCAGAACCCGGATCAGCCGCAGAAGGAATAGGCTGAACAGGCTCAGATGTCGGGTCAAGCTCAGGAAGGGGCAAAGTCGGTCGTCGGCGTTCATACACAAATCCAGGTTTGAATCGCTCAGGAATAGGAGTTAAGTCATTAAAATAAGGAAGAACATTAATCTCAGGCAAGGATACAACATGAGTAGAAAAGAAAGACTGATTTTCAAAGAAAACAACATGACAAGAAATACGAAATCTGTTAGAGCATGGATCATAACAAACATAACCTTTGTGTGAATTACTATAACCCATAAAAGCGTATTTAACAGATTGGGCAGAAAGTTTGTGTCGTTCACGTGATGGCAAATGAACAAAACAAACACAACCAAAGGTATGCATATCAAGATAGTTGGGATGTTGATGATGAAGACGATAATAGGGAGTTTCAAAATGCAAGACACTTGAAGGCAATCTATTAATTAAATAAATTGCTGTGGATAAGGCTTCCACCCAAAATTTAGGAGGAACTGAAGATTCAAGCAATAACGTTCGAACAACCTCCAACAGGTGGCGATTCTTACATTCAGCAACACCATTCTGCTGAGGTGTATAAGGACAAGAACACTCAGAAACAATTCCTTTTTGCTTGAGAAAGGCATGAAATTCATGAGACATATATTCACCACCCGAATCGGACCTTAACACTTTAATGTCTGAAGAGAATTGAGTTTCAAAATAAGCCACAAATTGTTGAAACACAGAAAATACCTCAAATTTAGAACAAAGAAAATAAATCCAGGTATACCTACTATGATCATCAATGAACGTGACAAAATATTTATAATTCGCATGAGATATAACAGGAGTAATACCCCACACATCACTATGGATCGAATCAAAACAGCTTTCAGCACGACTACCATGAGCAGGAAAGGAAAGAGACTTACTCTTACCTAATTTACATGTTGAGCAATCAAAAGAGAGATGAGAGGAAAATTGATCTTTATTACCCAACAAACTAGAGTTTACTAAATGAGATAGAACAATAGAGTTAGGATGACCCAAATGTTTGTGCCATACTTCACCCTTATTGTTTACAGTAGTACAAGCCAAAGAAATGCAAGAAGGAATGGAAAAATGTAGAGGAAACAATCGTCCAACTTTAGGCCCCTTCGCGAGTATCTTCCCCGACACCTAATCCTGCACAATACACCTATCACGAGAAAACCCAACATTACAGTTGTTATCAACCAATTGTCCGACGGAAATGAGACTAGTAGAAAGCTCAGGAGATACAAAAACTTCTTTAACTAATGAATTAATATCCCTAACAGCATGAATAGGTAACTGACTACCATTAGCAATCTGAATGTACGATGAGTCATGATAATTCCGAACATTGGTAAGAGTGTTGGAGGAACTAGTCATATGATTAGGCGCAGCAGAATCAACGAGCCAAGGTAAAGATAGCAGTCTACTGTTACCTTGAAGCCCTAAGGCTGAAAAGGCTGAAATAATCATCTGCTGAACTATTTCAGGTGTAAGAACAAAGGGATCCCCAGTTGTAGAGGAATTAACAGAAGCAGAAGTACCCACCGCAGCTTGATAGGCATTAGTTTGGCGATTCTGGGGACGAGTCGGACAGTCTTTGATAATATGTCCTGGCTTCTTGCAATAATTGTAAGATTTTTTGGCACAGTGAGCAGCAATATGCCCATATTCCTTGTAGCTGAAGCATTGGACTTTCCGCATATCCCTACCCTTGCCTTTCCCGTGAGCTGCATAAGCGACGTCATTAGAGGTCATGCGGTTCTGCTGAAAAGTAGCCTGTGTTGCAAGACACTACTCTTCACGAAGTAATTCCCTAAAGCACACATCCAAAGAGGGAGGAGGATCACGATTCATCAAATTGGAGCGAGTTGCCTCAAATTCCAGCCGTAACTTCATTAGAAACTGATCTCTCTTGCTCCGTTCATGAACCTCCTCAACAGCAGCGAGAGATGCAACTGGTATCTTAGCATAAATAATGTCAGCAAATTCACCCCACAAGTTCTGAAACCCAGAAAAATAATCTTGTATGGAGAGATCGCCCTGAGTGTAATTGGCGATCTCATATTCCAACTGAAAGTGTCTGGCTGTGTGGTCCTGATTGTAAACCTTCTTTAAATACTCCCACATATCTCTTGCAGTCTTGTACGGCCTCAGATTTAGGACAATCAGAGGATCAACAGATCCTAAAATCCATGTCATGACTCTAGCATCTTTCACTTTCCACTGAGCCATTAGAAAGTTTAGTAGGAGCTGGATCACTTCCATCTATGTGACCCCATTACTCTTTCCCCAGGACAAACAGGAGAAATTGAAATTCGCAGGTAGAATAATTCTTGCCCGTGAAGCGCACACCAAAAGAATCCGAGTCGCTAGTAGACATGGTGCCCGGAACACAGTAATAAAGACGGATAATACTAAATTCACCTCACCCCTAGTCCAAAAATAAGCCTACAACCAGCAAGCCTCAAACAAAAGGAGACCAAAATGAGAGTTTCCAGCAAGAACTGGACACGCCAACAGCCACTAATCACCACAAAATGAGAGTTTCCAGCAAGAAAAACTTCCTACCCTCAACAGAAACTGCTGAACAATAGTTTATAACTCACCAGAATTGTCTACACCTTCCTTTGAAGGTATCGACAGCCAAGGAGACCAATAGATTAGTCCCAACCCAATCCAGAAATCTCAGAACAGGTAATAGAAAGCTTTGATACCATGTAAATATTTTGGATTGAATGTCCTCATTGTGAGGTTCCTTTGTTTATATAGAAACTCTAGGCTAATTACAAGGCTGAATTGCAGCCATTAACATCAATCTAGGCTAACAAACAAGGAAACAATAACTGTACAAGATATATACAATCATGCCATAAATAGATGACCTAATTATGGCTAAATATATGCTGTCCCGATTGACACAATCATGCCATAATTATATGACCTAATTATGGCTAAATATATGCTATCCCGGCTAAATATTGCTGTCCCGATTGACATATATAACTTAGCATTGTCTGAACTTGGAATATGCGCTTTAACATTGAATTGAATTTATACTTGCATATGAAATTCCTTAAAAACAACAAAACACTTCAAAACTATCCTTTATTAAGTATAACCATGTCATTTTAGAGTAATCATCCACAAAGATAACAAAATATTTGAAATCAGATAACTATATCAAATAGTAAGGCTTATCACTTCTTTTATCCACACGAGAAAGAAATGACAATCTATAATGCTTCTTAACTTGCAAGCTCACACTCTAGCTTAGACTCATACGACAATGATGGGATAAGACTCTTTCAACTACTTAAAGACGGATGACCAATCCTGGAATGCCACTTATGAGGAGAGACTTCTATTCGTAATGCGGCTCCGATTATTCATTGTTTAGGTTATATAGTCCATTTACTTCATGCCTTTCACCAACCATCCTTCCCGCCTTTAGATCCTAAAATTCACAATAGGAAGGATTGAATCTGATAGAACAATTTAAGGATTTGGTTAGTTTACTTACTGCCAATAAATTCAAAGGAAATTTAGGAATATAAAGTACTGATATTAATAAAAGAGATGGGTTAGGATGAGCAATGTTCACCCCAGAGACATGGGTTGAAGTATTGTCTACTAATGTTACAGAGGAAATAGACGAAAACTGCACTAGCTGAGACAACATGTGCTTTCTGGTCATATGATCGAAAACTCTGGAGTTGATAACCCAAAGAACACTCTTAGAAGTAAGATAAATTGTACTTGACTGGGCAAGAGTAGTTGAGGAGGTTGAGGCATGAGTAGAGTGATCTTTCAGAAGAGGTATACGCTTGCTTATGTAGTGTAATTGTGTCACCTGAAGTACTTAGCTCAGAATGGGTGGAGGTAGGCTTAAAGACAACTCTCAGAACCATCTTCTAAAGAGCGGAGCTGATATGCAGAAGCTGGTTTACTAATAAGATCGCAACATGTATTAGCTATGCGGTTATTAAGACCACAATAAGTACACTGCTGATTACCACGACCACGACCATGACCGCCACTAAAATCTGTGCCACGACCACCCCATGTACTCATGCCTCCAAAACAACCTCCCTCAGAACCTCTGCCGCCAAACTGTCTGCCACGACCACGACCACAACCACCTTGACTTCCTTTTTCTCCTCTACCAGATAAAGAGAGAAATGCATATTGATCTGATGAGGATGTACTTTGTGCATTTATTGAGCATACACCTAGCGACAACCCATTGGATTCTTTTCAATTGGTAAATTAATCATCTCCCATGTATGATTCCTCTTAAGGGCAGCTATCTCCTTCTCCATAATTTGTCGCCATAAAGGAGAATTAAGAGCCTCTTTAAGATTTTTAAGAATAGTGGAAGAACACTCGAGGATAGAAACAAAAGACCTGTGAACTGAAGATAGAATGATAGGAAACAAAACGTTTAATAGGTTGAGAAGTACATTGTTTTTTTTTTTTTAACAGCAATAGGAAAATCCAAAGATGACTCTAAATATGGATAAATATAAATAGGCAAGCTAGTAGGAACACTATCAGTACATGTTGCCAAAGGACCATGCTTCGTGGTGACATGAGGAAGAACCGGAGTTTGAACATTCCCTTTTTCATACACTTTCATGTCTGGTTTGGTCGATTGTGAATCAGAAACAACCTTATCTTTCACACTATCAGGTTTAAAAGGAACAAAGCCAGTTGGACCAGACCCAAGAACACTAGCAGGAGGAGCCATATAATTTGTGCTCCCGGAGACCTATAGAAAATATGGAGCATTAAACAAAAAAATTTAATACCCATGGAGACATAACTCTTTTTAGCGACCCGTATCAAAACACTTGCAACCTTTTTTGTAAAAATGAATATCCCAAGGAAATACATTTGATGGCCTGATTTGACAATTTATTTCGATGAGGATCAATATTACAGACATAACACACCTAAAGACCCACAATGTGCTTTTAGGGATATGACAGAATGCCAAAAAATATTTAATGGGAAACTAATCAGAAAGAGCCTTAGTAGCAAACAATCAATCAAATAACATGTAGTAAGGATGTCATCTGGCCAAAAAGATTTAGGAATAAACATATCAATGAGAAGAGCACGGGACTTCTAGGAGATGCCTATTCTTTCTTTTAGCAATTCTCTTCTACTGCAGGGTATTACACACAAGTGGTTTGAGAATTAATACAATTCAACTGAAGAAAAGAAATCATAGAATGGGAACGCTATTCCCTTGCACTATATATACGAAGAGTACCAATATTCATATTAAATTGATTTTTAACCCAGCCATGAAGCACTTTGAAAATGGAGTCAACCTCATCTATATTTTTCATCAAAAAAATCCACGTTATATGAGAAGCATCATCAATAAAAGAGACAAAGTACTTGAATCCTTTAGAAGCAATGTGAATTAGACCCCATACCTTACAATGACCAAAGAAAAATTTCTACTAGACTTTCACTCCACAGGAGGATAAATAGTTGATGTTTTGTTAAAATACAAGTCCCACATTATGAATTCTTAAGATCACTAGACTTAACTGACTTGGCAACAAAGATTGTAAAACTAAACTAGAAGGATGCTCAAACCAATAATGTCAAATATAAAGTTTTTTTATTTTTTTATTTTATTTTTTTAATTTAATTTTAATTAATTAATTTATTTTTTTAAAATTTTTTAAAAATTTTTTTTTACAGTAAGACATTTACTAAATTGACTTGAAGAATTCAAATGAAGAATGTATAATCCATCATTTTCACGTCCACCACCAAGCAACTTTTTCATATTTAAATATTGAAAGATACAATAATCAGGAAAAAAATATCACACTACAATTTATATCCTTTTTTAGGCGTAAAAATTTAGGTCCTTTGTAATATGACTAACAGATAACAAATTAGAAGCAACATTAAGAGCTAATAAAATGGAGGACAAGGAGAACAATGGGGAAATAAAATTTGCCCCCCCTTCTCTCAATAGGTGTTAGGGTACCATTTGCTAATTTCTTACGACCTAAATTAGGGTTGGGAGTAAATGAAGAAAAAAATAGATGTATGCTTGTATGATTAGTAGCTCCCGAATGAATTACCAAAGGACTTGATGTAGAAATAGTGTGAAAGACTATAAAAGTATTACCTGCCTGAGCAAAAAAAGTGGATGAAGAGCCTTAATTCTAAGTGACATCCCTTAGTAACGTGTCATACCTACTTTTCAAGTGAGGAACCACATCACCAGCTGATCGAACCACATGTGAATTTGCCAGTGGTACAACGTCCCCGATAATATCTTGAGAATTCTTACTATATGTAGCTTTAGAATTAGCAGCTTGTCCTGGAGGTCAACCGTTAAAGACCAGATAATAATCAACAATATTTCCATATCTACCACAATGAGTGCATAAATGATCCATACCATGACGACGGCCAATACCACAACCACGACCTTGGCTACCATCATGACATTCTCTTCCTATACTTATACTTCGGCCAACAACAACATAATAAAATTTATGAATTTTGTTATTAGGGGAGATTTCTCAACCATAGTTGATCCCATAGTTGTATGATGCTTCTCATCTCATAACAGCAAAGCATATACATTGTTAAGTGAAGGAAAAGTAGGGGAACTAAGAATTCGAGCTCGAACATGTGCAAAATCAGAATTAAGACTTGCTAACAATTCAAATGTCATTTTCTTCTCAACACCTGTTTTATATGCTTCTGCATCTTTAGAACACATGAAAGATAATTCATATCATAAGCCACGCATCTTAGCATAATAATTTGGCACTAATCCCTCCCCGTCTTAAATGACCAATCTCCCCATAAATATTTTAAATTTGGGCATATTATTTTGATCAACATACAATTGATAAACTGTCAACTGAATCTCAGGGTGCAGTGGACAACATTAAAAAAGTCCTTCACTAACCTCTGGTTCAATAGAATTCAGAGCTATGACATAACTAACAAATTGTTTGATTTCCACTCTTGATAAGAAGGATTAGTCATAGGAGGTTCCAATGTACTGTTACACACACAACTTTTGTTTTACTCCAACAAACATCTCAACAACTTTTGGCCATTGAAGATAATTGCTGGATGTAAGTTTATGAGTTGTAATATGCAATCCAGGATTCTTGGAATGAGCAATCAACCTTTCTATCTTGGAGGCGATGGGATTAACCGTCTCAGATATTGATGATGAAGCCATATTTAATCCCAAACAATTAAAACAATACTAAATATCAATACTTCACACTAATCAATAATAATAATAATAAAGCTATAACCAACTATAGCTTGTGGCAGTCTAAAAAGAGACCAAAAAAAATAAATCCAAAAAGGTTTTTATCCTCTTAGCTCCAAATCAAACCACCAAAGAAGAGAAGGAGATCTTATGGCTAAATTCACTAGATATTTACAAATCTTGAGACTGTTCAAAAAGAAAAACAAATCTCAAGTACTTGATTGTTTCCCGCAAAAGAATCGTTGTAAATCAGGACAAAAAGAAAAAAAAATTGTCCAAATGAAAACATCCAGCAAATCTCAGCTGCCACAAACCAGTTTCTGAAAAAATGGAAGAAAAACGCGCCAAAAACCTAATCAAAATTGAATGTCGAGCAACCCTTCAAAGAAAATTAGAAACTACTGCAAGATCACTCCTCATCAAATCACTTTCAATTGCTGATTAGGCTGCAACGAACCCCAAACTAATTGAAAAATCTGAGAAGAAGAAAGAAGAGAAGAGAAGGAAAAAGAGAGGAGAAAGGGACATCAAGAAGGGAGGATGGGGAGAGAACCCTAGGAGCTTTTTTGGCCTTGGTAAGATATGAGGGAGAAAAAAGCCTTTAGGAGAGGAAAAACTCTAACTAGGGGTAGACTTCCAGCCCCTTTCTTATTTATATTAAGTGATGTCCCAAATTACATAAAATATCCTTAGAACCAAGGGCAAAAGAGGAAAAACAAAAGAAAGAAAAATAATAAGAGAATAAGAGATGGCCCATTGTCTAGAGAGAAAAGGCCCACGGCCCATAAATATCTACAATTTTGAAATTCATCTTGTTTCGAAGTAGTTTTAATTTGTTTCATTTCCATGTTCTGATGAGAATGGAATGGTTTGATATGTTAATGTTGGGAATTTTCTTAAATTTTGAATCTTCATGATTGATACGGGTGGAATATTTTATTCTTGTCGCTGAGTTTTGCTAGGTGCATGAAAATGCATTAATTTTTCAGTTGGGTTTTGGTGAAGTTTGAATTTTCTTTTATAATCAGTAGACTAGTGAATGGCAAGTTCCATGCATGAAGTATTTTAAATATCGACGATATTGGCCAATATATCCCACGATATATCTTGTATCTCACCTGTGCGATATGAAATGCACAGGTAGGGCCGATATATCCCACCTATTTGATCCAGTGAGCATTTTCGATTTTCGATCCTTTTTTTTTTTGCTATAAATCACATTAAATCATTGTTAAATGGTTACAAATCTATGATTCTCCATGTTTTCCATGAAAAATCATAGATTTGAAGCTTCGATTTCAAGATTTGGGGGAGATGGGGCAAGTTGCGGAAAATTGAGAAAAATTGAAATTACTCAATTTCTCGCAAATCAGTTGCAATCTTTGTATCCAAACACATAATCAAACATATATGTAACCTGATCTAGTGATTCTTCTTTTGCTTTTGAATGTATTGCTTGTGTTTCCATACATGTCTTCTTAAGTTTATAAATTATATGAATAGACTTTAAATATACTTGTATTAGTTCAGTTGGACAGTGCATGTAATAGGACCCCATATAAAGGAAACCTCTATTATGTGCACTTTTTTCTGTACTTAGGAAAAAAAAAATAATACTAAGTGTGTATTGATGTTTTTTTCAACAATCCTTGAAGTTTCCATGAAACACTTGACCAATTTCCCTATGTTCCCATGTTTCCCAACAACAGCGATACATTACGTGATACAACCGATATATCCCATGCGATAACCGATATGTATCCATGTCCCAAGGGTGCGACACAATATGCAATAACGATATTTAAAACATTGCACGCACATGGGAAATGGCAAAGTAGTTGAGTGGCCTGATTTCTAGGCCAGAGTAAGTTCACTGTGGGTCCCAATTCTTGCGCACATGTTCCATCCTCGCGCATCCGGGAAGCATGTGGTTGGTTGTGAAGTGTGTGTGTGGGGGGGGGGGGGGGGGGGGGGGGAATGGGTTACTGCCTACTTTTTGTGTTTGAGATAGTCCTGTGAAGCATATATCAGTGGGAGGGAGGGGAGGTCGCCACCTACTTTTGGGTGACAATTTTCGGAAAAAAAAGGCAACTCAGGTGCCTGCCGACAAAAATGCAAGAGCATTTTTGAAAAAAAGAAGATGACTCAGGTCTTTTCATTGGATAAAGTCCATATATTGGGATGAGATTAGGTTTTGATCTTATCTGTCAAGGATCTTTTTCTTGCTATGGATTTGTTGAATTTTGCATGGTAAATGCCTGAGGTTTCTATTTCTGTTCTTTCTTATCTTTTGGCTTCGTTGAAACATTTTTTGTGGCTCAGGTTCTTGACTATTTTAATGCATCGCCAGAAGACTACAAATGCATATTCACTTCTGGGGCGACAGCAGCTCTAAAACTGGTTGGAGAGGCCTTCCCTTGGAGCAGAGAAAGCTGTTTCATGTACACAATGGAGAACCATAACAGTGTCCTTGGAATTAGAGAGTATCCTACCCAACATATGCAGCTTCGACTAGCTAACAGATTAACTGCTAATGAGGGCAGTAACTGCTTGACACTATATCATTACTGCTGTGGAGTTGATCAAAGCATGCCTTTTTTTTTTTTCTTTTGAAAATGACAGTATTATTTTACCACTCTCCAGATTTAGGCACTAATCTTGTAGCTTTTAGGGTTGTTACACCATCTCTATTTTTATTTTTTGAGCACAACTGTTACACTATTGCACAAGATCTATCTTTCCATGCAACGGCCGGGTGCCTGGTTATGTTATATGCTCTTTTTTTTTTGGAGCAGTGGTTGTGCAGTTCTTGTCTTCCTTATGAATTTATAGATATGCTCTTAACCAAGGAGCCACGGCTCTTGCTGTAGATATTGAAGATGTTGAGCATCATAGTGGTCCCTCTAAAAGTAAACTATCTTCTTTTAAGGTATCACAGCACCCTGCACAACGGAGAACTGAAGCTACATTGACTGGGACAGTGGTGAATGGTGACACTTTAGGTATATTATTATTACCTAAGTAATTTATGTGGGAAGGCATTATTTTATTGAATCATTTATAGATTGATTTGGAAATGGTTGTTACAATGCTCTGATAAGCATGCTTGCTGTTCCTAAAAAAAGCCCTGATATGCATGTTGGGGAAATGCATGTCTGGATATGGATAGTGCCTCACTTCCTTTTTGATGAATGGATACATGCTCACTTTTCAAAGACAGATGTTATATCGCCACGGTAGTAACATATCCAAATGATGATGCCCAAAATAAACGGTTAGATGTATGCATGCTTGCCATTCACAGAAAAGCCCTGATATGGATGCTGGGGAAGATGCATGTGGATATGGATACGATGCATCACTTTCCAAAGGCACCAATGTGACATCAGCACATTTGTAACATATCCAGATGATGGTTCTGCAAGCAGGTGGGATTTTGTACGATTGGGTTTCTGTTTCTCACAAAAGACTAGTCTATCTGTGTCTACTCAGACCGAGCTATGTTTTGTCTAAATCAAACAGAGATTTTGTTGAGATTATATCTTTTAACTGAATAATCAGTTATGGCCATCACATATATAAGGCATGACTAAAGAAGTCTCCTCACATCATGTATCAAAGCCCACAGCCAATGTATGTATATGGATATTTTCACCACATGCATTGTATGTACATGTATAAATGCATCTTAATCTTATAGAATGGTTGCATACTTTTCGCATTTTGTTGCCTCATGTATATTGCTGATTGTAGGTACTGTTTATAACTTATTTGCCTTTCCATCGGAGTGCAACTTTTCTGGTGTGAGATTCGGCCTCGACTTGGTGAATATTATCAAGGAGGATGCCAAAGTTATTTTGGAGGGCTCACCATATTGTAGGTATATTAGATTCATGTATTTTCTTGTGTGTTTTTTATTTTTATTATTATTATAGTTTTTTCTTGGCAGGAAAGGTCATATTACTGTTTTCTGAAGACTCCACTTACGATTGGAAATGAGATACTTATTTGTACATAACTACCAAGTCCATGTAGTCAAACTTGTACAAATCATTGATTTATTACAACTTTTTTTTTTTTTTTGGTTCCAGCTATATGCAAAACAATATTGTCCTTATGGATAGCTCTTTAAAGTATAGTTTAACAGTGATGGCTTAGGAGCAATAGAATAGGATAATTTAATTCTGAGCTGAGGTTTGTTGACCTTAATTTTTGATGATTTTGCTAGGATGTTGATGTAGCTAACGGATGAAAATCGGCATCCACATGCGGTTGTATCAAACCCTAGCGAAGGCTTGTAGGAAAGATAAGAAAATTGTTCACAACCCCAAGTGTAGGGTCGCGATGTAGTAATAACTTGGGACCGGGGTCGAATCCACAGGGACTAAACTTGTACGTATTTTGAAATAACTAGAACTAGAACTAGAAAAAGATCTAAATCTAAATCCGGAACAAAGGAGAGTAATTGTGAATAAAGTTGATTAAAACTTGTGAATTTAAAGGTGGAAACTGGGGTGGTAAGGATCCACTTGTAGCTATCAAGATACTAGTTTGCTTGATTCAAAGAACACAATTGGAATTGGAGTCCTATCCTATCCAATTGGAAGATAAAACAATTAAATCAAATCTGAACTTTCATTGACCTAATTCTCAATGGAAGAGAATTGTGATGAGTGGAAGGGATTCCATCACCCTACCATGCCCAGGAGACGATGATGAACAATAGAATTTACCAATCTCATAATCTCAGAATGGAAAAGAAGATGCTCAAAGCTATCACAACATCTATTGTAATTTGAGTCACAATAAAGCACAGAAAACTGAAAATATTTCTTAAATTCAAGCTAGAAGTCAATGAAGTTCAACATAAACAAGAATCAAAGCAAGATAAACATCCCAACATGCTACAAGCTTCACCTCTTAGCCCTAGCTAAGAGATTTAGCCAACCAAAGACATGATTGAACTAAAAACTCTTAAACAAAGTATAAAAACTAACTAGAAGAAGAAGATTGAGGAAGAAGGAAGGACTCCTTGAAGTTCTCCAACACTTTGCTCCACTCTTCCAATCCTAATTTGTGTTTAGAAACAATTAAAAGACCCATATTTATAGTATTTGCTTGGACTGACTTTGAAACCGCCTTAATTTTGCATAAAAAGTTACGCTTCAGTTGGACCGAATTAAAGCTGAAAATCACACTTTCTCGCTGGACAAACCTATGCGATTTCGGTCGGACTGAAGTCAGCTTTGGTTAGACTGAATTAAGGCTGAAAATTCTGTTTCTCGTTGGATTGTTTTGTGCGATTTTGGTCGGACCGAAACTACACTTCAGTCAGACCGAAAGTTTGTTTCAGGAAAATTCTGCTTTAGACTCAAAATTCCAGACTACGTTTTTTTAGGGCAATTTTCAGGAATCTTCTTTGTTCAGGACAATTTACAGGATTCCTTTTCTTCACTTCAAATCTTCGATTCTCTTCATCTCTCACTTGGTTTCCTTGGATCTTTGGCATGTGAATTCTTCATTAATGACTTCCAAATCTCCAAATATTCATTTAGTAATCTTTTGAGCATAAATTTTCTTTTTGGCATCAATTTCACCTTAAGCTCTCGAAATCACCTCGCACATGAAAACATGCATAATTAGATCGATTAAGTACTATTATGTTTATAAAACCAAAGTATAAATTGGGGGAAATATGCAATATTTCACACTCAACAAAAATTATCCCAAAAACTACTGGACAAATTTTACTATTGAGTTATATATGAAAGGAACAAAAGAAAAGCCCTATAATTAATTTGGGCCTTACATCAAAGCATAAATATGGGTTGGATGTTATTTTAAAAGAAAAAGATTAAACTACCCCTATTTACTTAAGTAAGGCATTAACAAAGCAAAAATAAATTAAAATTCGTCAAAAAATAAAGTAAAAATCGCAACTTAATAAAAATGCCACCAAAAGACACTTTTGTGGACCTGAATGTGTACCATAATGCATGGTCCATTGATGGGTCTCCGGGTTTGGCCCAATATTAAAGATATTTAGGCCCCTTTCCACGCTCAAATCCATGCCAAAACTCATCGGCAAGTAAATCAGCCCGATCCATCAACATTAGGTCATCCATGTCTTCATCATCCTCCCCATGTTGGAAAAGACTCGACCTCAGGTCTAATCCTCTATCTGCTACCTTATATGGTGTAAGATTAGTAACATTGAACACATTAGAAGTGTTCACTCTAGGCGGTAGCTCAATATGATAGGCGTTGTCATTAATCTGCTTCAAGATCTTGCACGGGCCAATCTTTTTTCCCTTTAACTTGTTGTAAGTGCCTGCTGCAAACCTTTCTTTCCGCATGTAGATCCACACTAAATCTCCCTCTTCGAAAACTACCTTCCGACATCCTCTATCTGCAACTTACTTGTAACTTCTGTTACTTGCTTTATTCTGCTTATGGAATTGTTCATGTACTTGCCAAATTTGTGCCATCATCTCATCAATATCATCAGACACCTTGATCATACTGGTATTGGTATAAGATCAACCATGTTCGAAGGGTTAACGCCCATAGACCACTTCAAAAAAGGGTCTTCTGAGTAGTTCTGTTCTTCGCCTTGTTGTACGCAAACTTTGTGTATGGCAAGGTTATGTCCCACTGCTTCGGCTTGTCCCATACCAATGTGCGCAGTAAGTTTCCCAAACTTTGATTTACTACCTCAGTCTGCCCATCGGTTTGAGGATGATAGGTACTACTGAAGAATAAATGAGTGCCCAACTATCTCCATAATGTTTGCTAAAAATGACTGACAAACTTGCTATCACGGTCCGTAGTAATACTCTTCGGTACGCCTTGCAGCTTCACCACCTCCCGAAAATATAACCTCGCAATGTAAGATTCATTGCTATTCTTCCTGCATGGAACAAAATGAGCCATTCTAGAAAATCGATCCACAATAACAAAAATAGAATCATTACCACGCTGTGTGCACAACAACCCCAATATGAAATCCATGCTCATGTCCACCCATGGTGCCTGTGGAATAGGTAATGGCATATATAATCCTACATTCTCTATGTGGCCCTTAGTTGTTTGGCATATTTGACACCTTTCCACATACCTAGCCACATCTCTTTTTAATCCTGGCCAATCTTTAATCAACGCAAGAGTTCGATCTCGAACTTCATGCCCCGATAACAATCCCGCATGAATCTTTGCTATTAGTTTCTCTTGGAAAGATACAATCAAGGATGCACAATCTCGTGCCTCGAAAGAGAAAACCATCCTGTAAAGTGTATTCTCCTTTTTGTCTGCCCTCCATTCTAGCCTATATATATATATATATATATATATATATATATATATATATATTGAAATCTTGGTCACCAATCTACGTATCCACAAAGCAATCAAAGCCAACCACTTTTGCTTTTAATGTAGTCAATAAGCTCCTCCTGCGACTCAATGCATCCACTACCCGATTGTGTGTGCCTGCTTTATGCTTCAAATTGAAGGTGAATTCCTGCAAGTAAGATACCCATTTCGCATGTCGTCGATTAAATTTTTGCTGCCCATTCAAATATTTCAAAACTTCGTGATTGGAGAAAAATACAAACTCGTGTCGCACCAACTAATGTCTCCAATGATAGAGGGCCTGCACAATTGAATAAAACTCCACATCATATGTAGTGTACCACACTCTTGGACTACTTGGCTTCTCGTCATAAAAAGCTATGGGCCGACCATCTTGGCTGAGTACCACCCCAATGCCAACGTAGGACGCAGCATAATCTACTCGAAACACCTTATCAAAGTCTGGTAAAGCTATAATAGGTGCTTCTGTCAACCTTTTCTTCACCGCTTTGAGACTCTTTTGTGTCGCTGGGACCATCCAAACGGTCCCTTCTTTAAGCAATCTATTAAAGGAGTTGCCAGTGTACTAAAGTTTTAAATGAATCGACGATAGAAAGTAGCCAATCTAAGGAAACTCCACTCATCATGTATTGTCTTCGGTGTAGGGCATTCCTGTACCGCCTGTACCTTCTCTTGATCCACATTAATACCATCAATACTCACCACACAGCCAAGGATACTCACCACACAGCCAAGGAGCACAACTTGATTTGTCCCCAAACTACATTTTTTTGGATTTACTTATAATTGCTCGTCTTAAAGTGTCAAATACACTCTGTAGATGATGCATATGGGTGCGCATATCTAGACTGTAAATTAGGATGTCATCAAAATATGCCATTACAAACATTCCAATGTAGGGGCGTAACACTTGGTTCATCACCCCCATGAATGTGTGATGGGGACATCACGCGCACATGCCTGCCCGCCTACGCACGTACGTAAGGAGGGCCCCACCATCGATCTGGATTGATGACGACATCTAGGGAGGGCCTCCTAGTTAGAGGACTGTGTTTTGGTTTGTTGGAGTGGACCTGATAGTCATGTGAATCCCCACCATGGGTTCTCATGATCGTGGCCCACTATTCTAATTAATTAGTACTTTGGGTTTTGCTTATTATTGTTATTATGAATATCATCGACTGTTTAGATTGCTTTGATTAGTTATTATTTTTGATTACCTCGTCTCCAAGTAATAGGTTGCGCACATGTCGTGAGTTTTGGGGTATATGCTTTTATTATGAATAGGCACCCCTTGTAGTCTTTTTTGTCAATGAAGATTAATAAAATTGCTGCATTTTTCTACTATAAGTTTCTAAGTTGTGGAGATTCAATTGGGTGTGAAACCCTCCCTTCCTCGAAGGGTTGACTACCGTGGTGCGAAGCCACACCTATCCCGATTCGCCCCCACCTTCTTCCATCCATATTTCTCCTCCTACAAGCATTCCATTTGCAAATCCATCAATATTTGCAGGCGTTTCTCCATCTACAATAGATTTCCAAAATTTGGCCTTGTAGGAGGGCTGAAACTTCGGCAGAGCACCATGCACAAACCGTGCATCGGATCGAGCTGATATTTGGGGGTTTTGGAGTCCATCCCTTGTCGACCAGGGCCAAGGTGGCTTTTTTCTGAATAGTGGGCCCCACACACGTGCGGTCGGGATCACACACATGCGTCTGGGCCATTGCTGTTGTCTACACATGCGGTACTTCTTTTGTTTGTCTCTCCTCTCTTTCACTCTTTTACCCAAATCCCTAACCCTAACCCTAAATTATTCAAATCCCCCAATTTTATGCCCTTTCTTCAACCTTAGGGTTCCCCGAATTGAAATTTGTGAATCCCTTGGATTGGGGAATTATTTCTGTGCATGTGTGGATGAATTTACCCTCCTTTGATTCTTGTTTGGTCTATAATTTTGATTGATCCGGCCCCAACATGTGTAGGCTTGGATCTACATTAGATTCCCCTTGATTGAGTGCTTGAACTTTTGTGTGGATGTGGAATTTTGTGTAACCGTTTCTGAATTAGTGTGATCTAAAGCCTGAAAATCTCGCACATCACACTTGAATTTCATGTCCTGCATCAATGTGCTTGGGGCATCAGAGAGACCAAATGGCATCACCAACCATTCGTACAAACCTTCTCGTGTCTTGAACGTGCTTTTCCACTCATCACCTAGGCTGTCACACCTCAAAATTTGGCCCCCAAGTTGGCCAGGCCCGAATTTGAATTCTAGACCCGTGAGCTATATTAAGTCAAAATGCATTGCGATTCACATAATTCCATCCATTTAATACACAACTAGAGCCAACTAAGGGAAGTAAAATATAATTTCTCATCAATAAAAATGTTCACTACACAATTGCTCCTCCTGGATTACATCCTTGCATCGAAATTCAAAATTTAGCTAACAAAGAAAAATCAAACTAGCAACTAATTCTAATAACTTAAATAAAACTAATATGATTGTCCAACGCTCCTACTACAACTCTACACCTGCAAAACAGTCTAAGGGGGTGTGAGTGCAGCGGCTCGTAGGGTCACATCATTCCCAAATTGGAAATTCTACGTCGGCATCAAGTGCAACTCAATAAAATGAATAAAGTCAGCATGATATCATAAGTAGGCATGTTACCAAAAAAATATATAATGAATGGTCTAGTCATAGTGCATAGTATCGAGAGCCATTAGAGGCCTCACACTAAGGGCCACAACCCACGTTAGTCCCATATCTAACGTGCAAAGTGATTCCAGGATGATAGATTCTTGATCCTGAATAGTCCCATACCTTTTGAGGATCGTGGCTCACAAATATGTGCATCTAAACTGTATTTACGCATCCACAATCTCGAATATGGGAGAACTATTGGCATTCCCATAATCAGTGTTTGAAATAATGGTATCGCGTTACATATCGCACCCTTAGGATACAGATACATATTGGTTAATCACACGGGATATATCATTTGTATCGGGTAATTTATCACACTATTTGGGAAGCATGGGGAAACATTGGGAAAATGGTTGAATTTTTCAATGAAAGTTCAAGGATTGTTAAAATGACCTTAATCCATACTTTTAAATCATAACATCTCAAAAAAGAAGTGCACATAATAGGTTTCCTTTGTATAGAGTCCTAAGTCATGCGTTGTCTGACTGAACTAACGCAACCATATGCAAATTGAATGTATGACATTTAAAATGTATGTGATGATCATTTCATTAAACACTCCTAAATACTTGGAAATTATTCTCAATTGACAATTGGTTGAAGGAAAATTTCAAAAATTTTTTAAAATATTTTATTTTCTGAAAATTGACAAGGACTTAACAAATCAGTAGATCAACTGTCATACATGCTTGATTTCATGTTTTGAGTGCAACATTGCAAGCAATTTGGGAGAAATTGGGGAAATTTTAAAATTTCTCCAATTTTCCCCAAATCGGACCACCTAACTCAAATTTCAAACTTGGAGTGTATGTGATGACCATTTCATCAAATACTCCTAAATAGTTCGAAACTAGTCTCAATTGACAACTGGTTGAAGTAAAATTCCCAAAAAAAAAAAAACATGGAGAACATGAAGAACCAATGGATATTAAAATCAAAGCTCCAACTTCATGGCTTTTCATGCAAAACATGAAGAACGAATGAATTTGTAACCATTTGACGCTGCTTTAACATAATTTCAATAAAAAAAGGGATCGGAAATTGAAAATGCTCATCGGATCGAACGTGTGGGATATACCGGCATTACCTATGTGTTTCGTATTGCACGGGTGGGATACAAGATATATCGTGGGATATATCAACTGATATCGTAGATATTTAAAACATTGCCATAATAACAATTGAAATTTCGATAACGAAGTCCAATAAAACAAAATAACTCCTAATCTTTTTTGGACTTTGCTAGGGCAGAGCACCCGTTCACCGTGACCGTTTTGGACCTCCTAGGGCAAGGCACCGTACCGTGCATCCTACATTTTAGGAAGTCTGGGTAGGGCACCTACGTGTACCATTTTATGAAAAACAACCTAGGGCAAAGCATCATGTTTACAACCATTTTGGATCTCCCAGGGCAAGGCATCATGCATCCAACATTTTATGAAAGGGAAGATTGTTTACTGCAACACTGATATGTCGGAAGGCGAGGAGCCATATGAAGCTGGGGCCCGTGGATCTGTTATTATAGCAGAAGATGAAACTGATAATGCGTTCACTTATGTTCTACCAAATCTTGTACTCACCAAGTCTGCAAGAAAAGAGGTTTCTAAGTACCTGAATAAGAGCAGAAATCCAGTGGCTAGGATTCACAAAAGCCAAGCAGTCTTTGATCGAAAGGCTCCCCTAGTCGTATCATTCTCTTCCAGAGGACCCAACTTCATCACGCTAGACGTTCTTAAGCTAGATGTAATTGCTCCGGGGGTCGATATCTTGGCTGCATGGTCACCAAAAGGTTCAATTTCAGGGTACGAGGGTGATAAACAACATTCGAAGTATAATATCGTTTCCGGCACATCCATGTCTTGCCCTTATGCAACCGGTGCAACCGCCTATGTCAAATCAATCACCCGTCATGGTCTCCGGCTGCCATTAAGTCAGCTCTTATGACAACAACTTTTCCAATGGATCACTACGATAGTCTAGATCACGAATTCAGTTACGGTGCGGGCCATATCAAGCCTAAAAGAGCCGTAAATACCAGTCTAGTGTACAAGGCCATTGAAGATGACTACATTCAAATTCTATGCAACCAAGGCTACGATGCAATGCAACTTAAGCTCATAACAGGAGAAAACACCAGCTGCCCTAATGCCACTCTTGGATCTTCCAATTATCTCAACTATCCATCGATGTCTTTCGCGATCTTGGAACCGACAAATTTCACAAGGACATTCCCACGGACGGTCACAAATGATGGCCCACCAAATTCCAAGCATAAGGCAACAATCAATTCTAACCATCGGGTGAACATCATGGTTGAACCCAGCGTTCTACATTTCAAGTCGGTCTATGAGAAGCTCAGCTTTACGGTGACGGTGACGCTCTTAGGTGAGCCATTGGATAATTTTAATATCCTCCCTTCTTTGCTAGTGTGGTCTGATGGCAAACATAGAGTTAGAAGTCCCATAGTTGTGTATTCATATTACAACTCTGATTTGCCATCTAATGGGAAACATACAGTTAAAAGTCCCATGTTTTCAGAGCCGTCTCCTTGAAAATGCTAGATAGTGGTAGTGGTAGAAAGGAAAGAGAATAGCTCATTTGAGTTGTCCAATTTCATAGTTTGATAGTCTTATATTAAATGAGTTTGAGTTTAGTTTTTACGATGAATTGAGTAGCAAAAAGGATTCAATTATATCATTTGAGTTTTCAAAAAAAAAGAAAAAGAAAAACAGAGGCAGAGCACCCGTGTAGATTCACTTAATCTTACATAAAGGAAATACGATTTGCATCCTGAACACGGGCCGTAGATTGAATATTCAAATATGACATACGTCCTGGAACACGGGCCATGGATCAAATGTTCACAAATGCTACGATTCACAAGTGCGGCACAAAATAACCATCCTTTCGGGAATGGCCCTGGGCAGAGCACCCGTAACTTAAATCAATTAACAACTCATAACAATAATCAAATATATTAAACCCACAATTCTTAGCAATTAACCAAATGAAATCAATCTACAAATCATAAAAATAATCGAATAAATCTAATCTACCGTGAACAAATAATCAAAATCTACATAGTAACATAGGGTTTTCAATCGAGAAGATCGCCTACCTCAAGTGAAGGAAAGAAATTTGATGTGTCAGAGTTCTATGATGTTAACCTTGAATCAACTCGCTCTTGCTCGATCCAACTCGATTAAACCTTAGAGCAAGTATGTGTGACTTATTTAAGATCCTAACTAACTCTAGATTTCACTTAGATTGCCTATACATATTAATCATGCATGCTTCAATCTAGGGTTCTAGTCTCTTAGATCTAAGATAAGATAGACCAACAAAATTAACTCGGTGAGTCGACTGAATGAGTTGTGAATGTACAAGTACAACATAGTGATCTATTTGAATTAACATGATGTAAGGAGGGTCTTACCTAATAAACGATGGAGAGGACTTGATCTAGACCTGGGAATGGCCGAATTGATCTTAGCAACTCAACAAGTTGTTTTGGCGAGTCGACTCAAACGAGTCCTTTATCTTCTTCTCTTCTTCTCTTCTTCTTCCTCTGGCTTTCTTTCATCTTCCTCTTCTATTTTTGGTCAGCTAGAATGTCCAACAGAAACTAGACTCAACCGCACAGATAGGCACTGAGATAGGAACTCGATGTGGTCTCTCTTCTCACGCAATCTCTCTCTCTCTCTCTCTCTCTCTCTCTCTCATTGTTTATCTCCCTCGCTCTCACTGTTTCTCTCTGGCTCTCACTGTTCTTCTCATGATTGTATGTTGGAGAAAAATAAGAATCTATACGTACCGTCTCTAGAGTCCATGATGCACAAGGAGACTTCGCGACGAGCTACAACGTGTGGTTTCTTTCCGGCGACTAATGGAGTTTTACTTCCACACGTCGGGTCTAATCTTGATCGAGGTTCGTAGATCATACGAGCCACATGAAGGTTGTTTTTAGATCTGAAGTCAAGTTATTAATCATATGTTTTGTAGTGCAGGTTTAATGAGGAAGATGATCGGCCGTTAATGGCGAATTTTGCTCTAAGATAGATTTCTTTGCATGAAGGTTGTTGGATGGTCTAGATGGGCCTCACAAAGCTTGTGGGACCCACAAAATGAAGATCGGATGGGGTTCCTAGTCCGAAAGTTTTTGGCTAAAACACGATGTTGCAAGAGATGCGGGGAAAAACAGAACTTGCTAATTGACTGTCGATGAAAAACCATGATGGAGCAAGGAGAGACGTTGATTGGAGGTTGTTATGGATACAACTAACAATTGAGATCGAGAGTCACACGGATTCTGGATGCGGAGAGAAATGAGTTCCACTACGGGAGGAAGCTTTGTAACCGCTGTCACATACACGGTTTGATGTGGAGAATGCTGGAAACAGGTGTGGTCCACCGAGATGTATAATGTGGAATCTCCAAGTCGTTCATCAGTTTTGCAGCACCGAGTTGGGTCAAGAGCCTAAGAACAGAAAAGATCGAAGATTTGAGGTGGGCCATGCAGGGAGGTTATGGATTACAAACTTCAGTTGTTGCGGTTTCTCAAAGGTCTTGACCCGATGGACGGTTTGGATCTGACAGAGGTCCCGCTGTGATGAATGGTGCGAAGCACAGATGGGTTCGGTCGGTCTGGTGCGGAAACGGAGGGGAGATGTGAGGGGATATCGGTCGGGCGTGGGTCTTGAGTTGGTTAGTGCGGTCAAACCACGTTGGCAGTTTTTAAACGTCATGTTTTTTTTTTTTTTTTGAAAGGCAGTGGGGCCCATTGAAGATATTGGTGGTCTATTCATTGGTTTCGCAAGATCAATTTAGGGCATAGGTCGAAAACTGAGGTAGATTTGTAAATCAAATGGGCCGCACTACAGAGAAACAACAAGAGTTGAACGTTGGCTGTTGGGCCTTCCAGATTGGTTGATGAATGGCTTGGATTGCTTAGTCGGGTATAAAAAATGATGGGCAGTGAGATGGAGGTGAGAAGGAGAAGAGATTTGGAAGTGTTGGAGTTCAAGTCGTTACATGGACGTGGGTTGCGGGCTGCATATGAGTGTACAACTGGTAGTAGGTGTTGGTGGGTCCATCAGAATGTCTGGGGAAGCAATCTACTTCATCCATCTGATTAGTTAGGTCAAGATAGGGCACATGTTAGAAAATGAAGTGGATCTAAGCCTGAGATGGGCTGTTGGTTCGAAATGTTGAAGATTTGAAGTTTAAGATGATTTGGGAATGTCAAGTTACAATGGTTTAGATTCATCTTGTAAATTTGGGATGATGGGCAGGTTTGAATAAAAATCAAGTGGTTGATATGGTTAATAGGCCTGTGCAGATTGTTTTCAAGGTTTTGGATTGGTATTGGGTTAGGTGGTTAATGATAAGAAAGCTTGAGAAGTAAAGAAGGGTATGAGTCTAATGTTTGGTTGTGGACGAAAATTTAAGTGTCACTCTCTGAAAAATACGGGTTCAAATTTAGGATGTACACATGTTTAGCCACCCTAGTACATACACGAATGAAAGATTTTTGGGGTATTACATGGGCATATCCGAACTTGATGATATCCACTTCGTAGGTCTATTTTAGAAAATTTTTTTTCCCCCAAAAGCATATCCAACATGTCATCTAATCGGGTATTGAAAATCGATATTTTATAATGATTTTGTTAATGGCCCTGCTGTCAATGCACATCCTCCACTTGCCATCCTTTTTAGGAAGTAGTAGAGCTGGCATTGCACATGTGCTCGTACTCTCCCTAATACATCCATTTTCTATTAACTCATTGACTTCTCGTTTCAATTCATCATGCTCTTCGGGCTCATCCTATAGGCAGCTCGATTGGGTAAGCTTGATCACAACACCAAGTCAATACAATGTTAGATATCCCTCATTGGCAGTAATCTCGGAGGTAGCTCATCTAAGAATACATCTTTGTATTCGCCAACTAGGTCTCTCATTAGTGTGCTCATAAAGGTGGCACCATTAGCATTTTTTCCAATCAACATATAAACCACATCATGACCCTCATTTTTCTTTCAGAAACCTTGCAGGAGATGATAGAAGGCTGACATCCCCTGTGGTTGCGGGTTTCACTCGAATCCTCTCTCATGGGTTTCAATACTATTTTCTGATTATCTTTCATGAAGGTATATGTATTTTTTCTACCATCATGAATGGTTTGTCGGTCGCACTGCCATGGTTGGCCCAATAATATATGGCATACGTCCATTCCTTGGACTACGTCGCACCATACATTGTCATGATAGGTTTTACCAATCGTGAAAGAAACCAAATAAGGACAAGAAACCCTCACGTCACTGCCTTTCTTAAACCAAGCAAGTTTTTATGGAACTAGATGCTTCTTGGTTTTCAACTGGAGCTTTTCTACTACCTCTTCAGGGATGACATTTTCACAGCTGCCACTGTTGACGATCACCCCACAGACTTTGCCATTCACCGTGCAGCTAGTGTAGAAGATATTAGTTTGTAACCAATCACCTTAGGTGACTTAGGTGCAAGAAGAGCCTTCCAGATTACCAATGTTTCTGGACCATCCCCACTATCAATATCATAATTTGCATCATGCGTTCCCTCAGTGGTCTCACCTTCATCGTCGACTAATTGTTCTTGCGCAACTACCTTGGAGCTACCAGCCAAATTGATTTGTCGCTGCCTGCATTCGGACAAAATATGCTCAATTCTGTTGCATTT
The DNA here is from genome assembly GCF_029962835.1 of Magnolia sinica. Lineage (NCBI taxonomy): Eukaryota > Viridiplantae > Streptophyta > Magnoliopsida > Magnoliales > Magnoliaceae > Magnolia > Magnolia sinica. The sequence continues at coordinate 27,984,249 of NC_080588.1, forward strand.
GTAGCACCGGACATTTTTTTGACTCGTTTGTCCTGCCGCCCCGTCATTTAGAACTCATGACTTAGACACTAGAGTGACATTGTTGGCCCGAATCGAATCCCATACAAGCTTATTACTGCTACTTTGAACACCAGTGGATTGATTAAAAACTTCCACACAACCATACTTGGCCTGCTTCTCTTTTCAACCAAGGCCACTTGCCTACATGCTTCTGCAACAGTAAACACTGGTGGAATCCCCAACTGATCTACAATAGTGGGCCGCAACCTATCCATGAAACAAGTAACCAGCTGCTCTTCGATCTTAAATAAATTGTTTCGGGCCACCAGATGATGGAACTCTTTGGCGTACTCCTCTACAATCATATCCCCTATTGAATATGTTGTAATCGCTAGAAAAGAGACTGCACATAGTCGATGGGCAAAAGGCCTCCTTCATGAGAGACTTCATTTTCTCCCATGTTTTCACCTAGGACTTTTAGCGCCTTTCTCAGGTGGCCTTAACTTGTTCCCACCATGCTGAAGCTCTGCCTTTCAACTTCATAGTGATTATTTTCACCTTTTTGGCTTCGTCCACATCTTTGTAATCAAAGATCCTCTCCACAACATCAATCCAATCTAGAAAATTGTCCCCACGCATTCTACCATGATATTTAAGAACTTCTACCTTCACCTCCAACTCTTTACTTCGATCATAATAATCCCTCCTTGCTTGTCGTGGCTCAACAAACGGAGCTTCATGATGGAACGGGTTAATGCCACTCCCACTGAACTCATTTTCATCATTTTCTTAAGTCGGTGGTTCATTCCTCGCTAATAGCGTAGCAAGTTGTTGGGAGATGGTATGCATCTGCCTCTCTAACATGGCAAATCTCTCTTCTACTGGATCTGCATCTTCCTCGCCAATTCTTCTTGCACCATGGCCTTTAGCGCTACGTGGCATCATCGTGAGAGAAGAAGCTCACGCAAGAATAAAATAATGGTAGAAATGGAGGCTTTGATACCTAATCTGATGTAGCTAACAGATGAAAATCGGCATTCACATGTAGTTGTATCAAACCCCCTAGCCAAGGCTTGTAGGAAAGATAAGAAAATTATCCCAAAAATTGCTGGACAAATTTTATTATTGAGTTTTATATGAAAGGAACAAAAGAAAAGTCCTAGAACTGATTTGGGCCTTACATCAAAGCATAACTATAGGTTGGATGTTATAACCTCAACCCTAAAGTTTTTATTTTTTTTGAAGGGAAAAGACTAAACTACCCCTATCTACTTAAGTAAGGCATAAGCAAAGCAAAAATAAATTAAAATTCGTCCAAAAATAAAGTAAAAATCGGAACTTCATAAAAAAGGCACCAAAAGACACTTTTGTGGACCTGAAGGTGTACCACGGGTACCGTAATGCATTGTCCGTTGATGGGTCTACGGGTTTGGCCCATTATGGAATATATTTGGGCCCCTTTCCATTGTCAAAGCTATGCCCAAACTCATCGGCAAGTAAATCAGCCCGATCCATCCACATTAGGTTGTCCATGTCCTCATCAGATGTTGATGTTCAATGTTGGTCTTGATTAGATCGTCACTTTTTTTGTGAAGTGGTATGAAGGGGCATCTTAATGATCATTTCTTTATTTTTTATTTTTATTTTTACTTGGATGATGCTAGAGTTTGATGATTAAAAAAAGAAGTTAAATAGTGTCATATTTGCCAATTGATGTAGCAAATTGAACCTAATTGAAGATTGAAGTATACATACCACTTTAAGTTCAATGAGAACAATCTCTCCTCTAATAGTTACAAATTAGACGACCTCTTCACATGCAGTAGAAATAGAATAAAGGTAAAATGATAGAAAAATGGAGTCCCACCACTAACAAACAACCCTAAGGAGTCACTAATGGGATCTAGTAGAGTCTTACCTCTAGGCGAAAATTTCCATCTCAAGAAGAAAAACAAATTTATTTAACATTGTGTATTTCATCCTGTATGGATGGCCTTATATAGCCTTCTTTAGAAACCTACTTAAAAAAACCAATGCTAAATGACTATTGGTCCATAATAAATCCCTATTAGACTTATCTTGATCAACATTCCCAAATTTATCTCAAACTTATCCTAATTAAATAAAAAAAATCCTTTCTTGAAAAAAGTCGTATAAGGAAATTGACCCTTAGAATAATACTCTAAGCACTCCAGCTACTACTGAATTATAAAAATGCTCAATGTTGTTCAACAGTATGGCCTTTATAGGCTGTACAGTTGTATAATATATAAAAAATGGTACAGTTTATATATAAACCCTAGAGGTGTTCATTTGGACTAGTGGCCCCATAGTTGATTCGATAATCAAAGAGGTCATCTAATTGGATCTACGGGACCTGTGGTTTAACCAGACCATTGATCTTGTAAAATAACCATCAAGAACTTTGATATTATCTAAATGATCGACAAGTTAATTTGGTCCATATATGGTCAGGCTTAATGTTCAAAGTGAATGGTCGCATGTGTCCGATCACAAAGACCAATCTTTAAGATTTGTTGCTACAAACCCTTGCAACTTCACTTGTATAAGACCACATTTAATGACATGTGATCCTTTGGTGACCTTCTCTAGTGATGATGTTACCTTGTGGAAAATCTGGATATTCCATTCTCAAAATTCTCAACATATTGCATATGGGAGTATGCGCTAAAGGATTCTCTCTCTTGTTGAAGGGTTGCAACCCCATTGATGTTGAGCGACTGTTACCATTGTTACAACTGTCACAATACTTTTATTTTTCTCTAATTAGACGCAAGCTCCTCCTAAGGCGGATTCCTCCTTTGACTCCTCATCCTATAGTTTTATTTTTCACAACTAGGGATTCACATTGATATTTGGTTTGATGATTTTGATATTTTTACGATATATTGAGTTAACGAGGTATTTATGGATTCCGAGGCATGGTAATAAAAAAATGGTTACAAAATGGCTGTTATAGGAAAAAAATGGCCTGTAAGGCCATTATGGGTCCAATACAGGTTTTTATTTATTTATTTATTTTAAAAGAAGGAAAAAAGGCTGTAGAGGTAATTACGACCTACATCGTAGTGGTAATGATGGTGGTTGTTATTGCTATTGTTATCATTATTGAAGACCTTGTTCCTTGGCGTATGTTGTTTTCAGATGATATGGTTTTTACTAATGAGATGGAGGGGTAACACAGAGTCTTTATTGAACCACAGTGACAAATCTCGTTCTTGGAAATTCTTGGCACATAAAAATCTTGGGAGATTTTCAAAATTTGAGTTTTTTCTCAGGATATTAGGGGAAAATCTAGTCGAAGATAAAATTATTTAAAAATATTGATTTTAAATTAATAAATAATTTTAAAATTAAAAATATACATATATTTATATAAAAATTCGTCAAGGTTTTTATAAATTTTTGAGTTAATATTGTGATAAAAACACAATATTTAATATTTGCCAAGATTTTGAAATCTCGCAATAATACTGCGATATAGTGTATTTTTCGCGATATTATCATGAGATTTTCAAATCTTGGCGATATTTGTCACTAGTTAGAAATATGTAGGGATGCATTAGAATCTAACGGTTTTAAAATTAGTTGGACTAAAATAGATCGTATGAAATGAGATTTTAGTAATAATCGGAGTGGAAACGAGGAAGTAGTTAAGATATTTGACCAAGAAGCAATGTTTAGAATATTGGTATTGTTACATGTATCGATCATCGGGGATATGCAAACATGTATCGGTATTACTGATACTTAGAAAAATGTCGTGTTTGAGGGAAGCATTGGGAAAAAGGTGGAAATTTTCATTGAAACTTCAGGAGATGTTAAAAGACACATATTTACACATGTAGGAATCAAAATATTATAAACTACAATTACATAATAAGTTTTCATTTTATAGGGGTGTCTAACCATGTGTTGTGTCAAAAATCAGTAAAAAATAAATATATAAAATTTGTAGCCAATCAATAAGTTGGCCGACACTCATTAGTATAAAGTTTTCACATCGACTAACCTAGAAATACCCTAAAATAACCATTTTGACATCTTGGGTTGATAACATGCTATTAAAAAATGGTTACTTTACGGCCATCATGTAACGGTAACGGTGGTTGTTGTTACATGATATGGGGCCCTAAAGCCCAGTATGAAAAATGGCCGGTAATGAGGCAATATGGGATTGATATAGGGTTAGCCAATACATTTTTTCTTATAATGCTCTTTTTATTTTATTTATTATTTTTAAAATTTTTTCTAATACTATTACAGGGTTGTTATGGTCCGTATCTTAACGACTATAAGTCTGGCCGTTACGGCCACCGTTATCGTCATTGAATACATTGGTTGATAATTTGGGAGAGCAAAGAGATCGAGAAGGATGTTGTTCATAGCATTTGAGCTGGGTGGATGAGCGGTGATTTGCCTTTGGAGTTTTATGTGATCACTGCATACCAAGAAAATTGAAGGGGAAATTTTATAGGATTGTTGTAAGACCAACTAGCTTTAAGGGAAAGAATGTTGGGCAAGCAAGGAACAACATGTTCATAGGATGAGTTTAGATGAAATGAGGATGTTGAGATGGATGAGTGGCAAGACAAGGAATGATCATCTTGATCATCTAAGCCTTTTCCCAATTTTTGAGATGGATAAGTGGCATGACAAGGAGTGATAGAATTAGAAATGAATGCATTCAAGGGAAGTTAGGGGCATCACTAGTAGGCAATGTTTGAGTTGTCGGTATCGATACAAGTTTCGTTGGCTGGAGACAAAGATATAATATCATTATCATCGAAAACCAGAATGTGGGGAAAAAGGGGGAAACGTGGGGAAAATGATGGAATTTTTCAGTGAAACTTCAGGACATGCCTAATACACATTTTTTGATTTAGGAAAAGAAAAAAATTACAAAAAAGAATGCATTACATAAAGAATTTTCATTGAATGGGCGCAAAAAGCATGCACTACCATAAGAAATCACTCAAATAGTAACCAATCCATGACTTAGGTGGGCCACACCACGGACAAGTCGAGAGTGAATACCCACCCATTGAAACATTCCTGATTGGTTATAAGGCCCACTAAGATGTGGTTCACACATCTTGCCTATTCATTCCATGTGTCCCACTTGGATGAGGGATCACACCAAATTTTAGGCCATTCCAAAACTTAAGTGGGTCCCACCAAGTGCTTTTAGATGCTTTAGGAATGATTTCACATGGTTTCAAATGGTGTTGCCTGCTTAAGTTTTGGATATTGTTGATTTTTGGGATATCCCATAACTTAAAGAGGGGACCACCAAGTAGATGGGCAACGTGGATAAAGCACATATATCATGGTGGGCTCATATAGCACTATACAGTAGCCACCTCGGTACTGGCAGTGTCAGTAGGCAACCGTGCCCACTGTGGCCTAGCTAGAGATAGACGGTCCTGTAAGGGGATTTGCGGGGCCCATTGTGATGTATATGTTTATCGACGCTGTCCATCAATTTCGACATATCATTTTAGGGCATGAACCCAAAATTTTGGTAGATTGAAGGCTCAAGCGGACCACACCACATGAAGCAGTGGGGATTGAAAGCTTATCGTTGAAAACTTTTTGGGTGCCATAGAAGTTTTAGATCAAGCTGGTATTTATGTTTTCCCTTCGTACAGGTCTATGTGACCTTATGAACAAGTTGGATGTCTAATAAACATCCCAGTGGGCCTTAATGAAAGTTTTCAACAGTAGGAATTCAATCCCCATTGCTTCCTGTGATGTGGTACACTTGAGCCTTCAATCTGCCTCCTTTTTGGGCTAATGCCCGAAAATGATTTGTCAAAATGGATGGATGTTGTGGATAAAACATATACATCACAGTGGGCCCCACAAATCCCCTTACATGACCTTTCGTCTCTAGCTAGGTCCTGATGGGGTAGTACCCAATCCACGCTCGTTTGGGTGGATTCTTAATTGTGGGCCTACTGTGATGTATATTCCATACATCCACACCATTCGTCCATTATGAAAGCTCATTTTAGGTCATAATCCCACAAATGAAGCATATCCAAATCTTAGGTGGACCATACCACAAGAAACAGTAGTGATTGAATCCGCAACATTAGAAACTCCATGGGGCCATTGGAATGTTTGTTTGCCATCCAATCCCCATCCAACCCGTTGATAAGTTCAGAAAGACCTGCATAAAGTGACCACCCAAATACCAGCTTGATCCAAAACTTTTGTGGGCCACGAGAAGTTTTAATGGTTGATTACCACTATTTCTTGTATTATGATCCACTTGAGATTTGGATCTGCTTCATTTTTGGGATCATGCCCTAAAATGAGCTTTCAAAATGGATGGGCGGCGTGGATGTAAGGTACATATGTCATAGTGGCCCCACAATTAGGGATCCCACCGGTGGATCCGTTACTGTAGGGGTAGTACGCAATCTGTGCCTGCTATTGTAGGGGTAGTAGGCAATCCCACTATGGGACCCACCTTGATGATTTGTCATATATCCACACCATCCATCAGTTTTGTCAGCCCATTTTAAGACATGGTCCCAAACATTAAGTCAATCCAAATCTTAGATGGACCAGAGTCACTAGACTGTAGGAAAGAGTGGTGATTGAACCCTCATCACTAAGAACTTCCTACGGACCACCGTAGTGTTTATTTGCCATCCAACCCATTAATAAGGTCAACTAGATCTGGATGGAGGGAAACTACAGAGATCGGCTTCATGCAAAACTTTGGTGGCCCACAAAATGTTTTTAATGGTCATTCAACACTGTTTCCAATGGTGTGGTCCACGTCCACCTGAGATTTGGATCTGATTAATATTTCGGTTCACATTATAAAATGAGCTTTAAAAACTGTTGGACAGTGTGGATATACAAAAAATTATCAATGTGGACCCCACACGGTAAAGGTAACAACACCCACTAAGGTGTTAGTCGAGGAACATGGGCGGGACCCCACTACGATTTATTTAGAAACGAACGGTCCTGTTAGGGGCTCCGTGGGGCCCAACATGATGTCTTTGTTTCATCCACACTGCCTATCCATTTTGAAAAATCGTTTTAGGTGATGAGCCCAAAAATTAGGCAAATTGAATGCTCAAGTGGACCACACCATAAGAAATGGTGGAGATTGAATGCCTACCGTTGAAAACCTCCTGGGCGCCACAGAAGTTTTGGATCAAGTTGATATTTATTTTGTCCCTTCATCCTGGTCTATGTGATCTTATGAACAGGTTGGATGGCAAATAAACATCATGGTGGGCCTTAGGAAGGTTTCAATGGTGGGGGACATTGTCACCACTTCATCCAGTGGTGTGGTCCACTCGAGCCTTCGATCTGCCTCCTTTTTGGGCTCATGCCCTAAAATGTTATTTCAAAATGGATGGACGGCTTGGATGAAATAAATATATCATGGTGGGCCCCACAAATCTCCTGACAGGACCAAGGTGTTCTGTAACGGTAACGGCCACCACTGTTACCTTTACAATACGGGGCATAACAGCTGTTACGGCCCCGTAATGGTTGTTACAGTGTCTCTTTTTTATTTTTTTATTTATTGAAAAAACCCCCGAAAAACCTGTATCTGCCCCGTAATGTTGATTAAAAAGTATGAAAAACCTATATATGTCCCGTAATAGACAATTACCGGGCTATTATGGCCTTTATAGGGGATGTAACGTGCCGTTAACGGCAATTACGAGTCATTTTTTTCCATAACGGTTATTATGGCCGTTACAACCCCATAACATGTAATGGTTGCCACTGTTACCTTTACATAACGGCCTTTACGGCACACCATGGATAGGACCAACCTATCCAATCCCCGCCTGAGTAGCGCCTAATCCGCTCCCCTTTACCAAAACCGCAACCCTCCCCTTATAAAAAAAAAAAAAACCTAAAAGCAGGTTCTTACGAAACAACTAAAGGAAACAAAACCCCACTTACTATCGAATAATATGCCCCCCTTGTCGATTTTTCCTCCAAAACCCCCCAATTTCCGTAACTTTGGAGGTTGGTAACTCCACTTCTTTCCAGAGAAGCAATCGTTGGAGGAATTATCATCGAGAATCCGAAGTTTTTAGGGGGTGTTTGGAGCATGGGATTAGATGGGTTTAAGTGGGGATGGAATTACCAAAATGTAATGATTAAACTGTGTCAGGGATTGTCGTCTAATCCCATGGCTTGGAGGCCATCCCACTTCATGTTTGGGAAGCGGATTGGCTACTCATCTTGCCACTACTAGTTGGTGCTCCGTGGGCCCCACCATGATGTATGTGTTTCATCCATGCCGTCCACCCATTCTTCCATGTCATTTTATGGTATGAGCTCAAAAATGAGTTTGATCCAAATCTCAAGTGGACCGCACAGTTGGCCCTAGGAGGTTTTTAATGGTGTAATTCAATCACTACTATTTTCCCATGGTGTGGTCCACCTAAGATTTATATCTACCTCATTTTTGGGATCAAGCCCTAAAATTATATTTCAAAATGGATGGACGGCATGGATAAAACACATACATCATGGAGGGGTCCACATAATACCGACCACTAGCTACACGAAACCCAAAGTAGGATTGCAGAAACCCTTGCCCGGTGCTGATTCCAAGAAGGGGCTTCACAACCCATACCTTATGTGAGTCCCAAACAGACGTTGCAATGATCCATGGGATCTTAAAACCCACTCCCACCAAATCCCATTTAAACCCATGCGCCAAACGCCCCCTTAGGGTTCATGGCATACCTTTTGAGGAAATCTGCAAGATGATCTTCTAGAAGTCCAAAAACCTCTTTCCTTAAATAGATCCGAATGAAAAATACAGGTTTTTTTATTTTTTATTTTTTATTTTTTAATTTTTAATTTTTAAAAATTTTTCTTGTTGGATTTCAAAAATATCGAAAAAAAATAAATCGCCAACATTTCGGTGATATCCAGAAGGGAGACAAAAAAATGGGTTTTCGGTATCGACTAACCAGCCGATAATTTAAACATTGCTAGTAGGTAATAAGATGAGGAAAAATAAACTTAGATGGTTTGGTCATGGGCAACGAAGAAACCAAAAACTGCATCGGTCAGGAGTGAAGTGGTTCAAGGCCCTAAAAGGGCAAGGGAAAGGCTTAAAAGGACATGAGTGGAGGTAGCAAGAGAAGACTTGATGGCATATGGCTTAACTGGAGATATGGTCCTTGATAGAATGAATGGCGGAACAAGATTCATTTAGCTGACCTCAATTAGTTGTGATAAGGCTTAGATGATGATGATTGTGATATTCTTTCGAAAGTGGTAATTACCCATGCATTAGTGCTGTTGTTTCTTACACTCCCGAGGTATTGTTGTTCAGCTGTTATGATATTTCAGCTCTAAATTATATATTTTTTTCTGTTCGATTTACAGCTCAATGAATCTCTAGTGAACCAAAGACTTCTAGACCACAAAGTGTTAGTGACTGGTTTGGCTGTCAATGGGCCAGGCTCAGGTTGCTTTAGGCCAGGATATTTAACTGGTTGCCTGGCCTATTCAAAATCTTGATTTTTATTTTTATTTATATATTTATTTTTATAGGCATGTGCCTATTCAAAAGTTTCGTTTTGTTTGCCAGGGTTTGGAATGTTAGCACTTTTACTGATTGGCGGTTTTTTGCTTGCAAATGTAATCAGTCTTTTTTTTTTTCCTCGGATCTTATACTTGTCCTACTTTATGTTTTGGAGGCAGGGGGCAATGGATGGTTTTGATCGATGCTGCAAAAGGATGTGCAACCCACCCACCGGATCTAACAATGTTTCCTGCTGATTTTGTTGTCATCTCTTTCTATAAGGTATTGGTTATTTTCATTAGTTTTCATAAGCCCACATGCACCTATACGTGCAGCCATACAAGCCAACGTCACAGCTGTGCGGGACGTTCGATCTGGATCTGTTCATCATGTTGGTCCACTATCAGCAATTATTTTGATATATACTGTTTATTGCTTTTGGATACGATGGTACTCATTTACATGGTGGTTCGACTGATGCATAGATAAGTTGTCCCAAACATGTGCCAGGTTGCCATCTTCATCAACGTGTAGAGGTCCACATGGGCTCAACAAAGCTCTTTTTTCCTAGTGGAGATGCAACTGCAGTTTTTTGTTCGTGACCATTTTTCTTTTTCTTGTCATTTTTGTCCAGATATTTGGCTATCCCACTGGGCTCGGTGCTCTTATAGTCCGAACTGGTATGCAACAATCTGATCCATGTTCTATGATATGACATACAACACGGATATTTTATTTTTTATTTTTTGTTCTACTTGGTCCATGTTTACTTATTTAATTGTTTGTTTATTCGGTTTAAACCATAGTCTCTAGACTGAAATGCATGAAATGGATGTGTTGAACCTAGAACTAATATTATAGTAGTTAGCGCGAGTGTGAAAAGGATTCAGGAAAAGGGGAATTCAGGAAAGTTGGCACTTCCAAATGGGAAATGGGTTCACTGGTAAATGGTGTAAACTATATATGAATAGCTTGCACGGTCTTGTGTTGCTTTGATCTTCTGAGTTCCATTCATGAATTGTCAAATTGTTCCTGAATGGTTTACATGAATTTGGTAAGCTCACATCAATCGAGTTATGTTGGGCTATTTTCCAATTGAATTGGCATGCTTATAAACAAAATGTAAAAACTACTCACGAATCATGATGTCAGAGTAGTAAAATTACATGCAACATTCTGTAGGTTTTTTGTTTTTTTCTTCCCTTCACTGTTAATCGTCATATTCTTCAATTTTCCATCTGAAAGGTGAGAGTTATTTTATCTGTACCATCTTTAGAAGATTTCTCTGATGTGCATTTGACTATTTGGTCTTCATGTGACTTTCCTGCTGATATTTTCTCTCTTTTCTTTGAATTATTGGAAGAGGAAACATAAATTATGTCAAGAAGATCTTTCAAAAAAAAAAAAAACAAATGTCAAGAAGAAAAGAAAAAGAAAATCACCAGCACAAAACGAAGTTGCACTTCACCCTGCTAATGCATCATTGCCCCATGGCCTCTCTGCCTATACGGATAAATGGAATGTTTTGCTTAGATTCCAAGTTAAGGATTGGAGTGCCAAGGCAACCTCAGTTGTGGGTTATTCTGGTACATGGTACAGGAATCAGTATGCGGTACACTACTTCCTCAATACATCGTACAGTCTAGGGTTGTGATCATGCCGGTTTCTCCAGCACATACACTGATTCTCTAAGAATATGCAATATGGTTTTATTTATGAATTGACAATGCCATTTATATATGAAACAATGATTGTTATCATTGTAGATCCGCACATAAATCTTAGCAGAAATCCCTAAATACTAAAATATAAATTTACATTACAACTTACTTGACAGTAAGAATATACAGCCAAAATTTTGAGTCGATAAAAATAGCAACCTGGACTGGAAACCAGAATCTCGATCACATGATTCATCACATTAGAGTCATGGATAGCAGCCCAAGAAATGACCTTCACATAATTGCCCTCGACAATCAAATGCCTTAGAAATTTAGTAGGGGATGTTTTTCAAACCTAACACGAGCTCCTTTGCCTTGGACAGAAACTTTACTGGAAGGATAGGAATTGAGATTCTAACCTTTATCATCTCTAACCATTCCACTGACTCAGTCCTTGGTTTCCATGAGATGCCCATTGTTGTCAAAATCCTACTATTTACAATTAACAATTTATGATATGGGTCAAATCTTAGGAAAAGCTATTTGAGTTCCACCTTGAATCCCTTTTTAAACGAATCCTATGGTTCTAGAATTTGAGTCATTCAATTTACGATTTGAATCCTGATTTATGAATTAAGTTGTACTTGTATTCTTCTCTTTTAAACTTGGCTTTCATTTTAAAATGGTCAATTGTTTATTTTGTTCTTCATAACAGAGGAGATTTGTGGATTTTGATATTCGAAATCCCAAAACAAAGAAATAAAAACATTGTTTTCTCTGGTCCACAAAATTTCAATGCCATGTAATTCTACTCTCAAGAAGGGTAAAATTAACGGACACTTTGTATGTTTTTTTTTTTTTTTGAAGCTAAATTTCTTGAAAGATAAATCATGAAGGAAAGATGAGAATCCTTCGATGTTATCATATTGTATACAAGTTATCAATTGCCAATAATCACATGTTACTTTTCTTGGTGAATATTGATGGGAAATGGATAATTGATGATTTTTTAATTTTTTTTTTCCCTGATTGATGCATAATTTTCAGATATTTTTTTCTTTAAAGTAAATAAGAGGAAATCTTATGATCTATGATGTGATTTGCGATTCTATACGATTTACGATTCATTGCTATACGATAATGATTTTGACAACATTGGAGATGCCCGTCAAAATTGAGCTTCCAAACACCACTGGGAAGATGCGTACAATCTTTGCTATTAGTCACTACGCCTAGTGATGAAAGTAAAGATCTGAAACAGGAACCCCTCAAAATCGGGCCCAAGAGGCCCATTTGATGATATGCTACTATTGATTCTTTCCCAATTGTACAAGTAGGTGATTTAATATTTAAAAAATGTGTATTTAGTTCCATCTAGATGTCATAGCAAAGGGCCATAGGGAGTGCCCTAAGTAAAATTCTCCATCTAAGTTTGCAAGGGTCTCTGCCCAACTCCTTATCACTTCCAAAGCGTTTTTTGGAAGTTCCAAGAACCCCAAATTTGCAATTATAGAATCCCCAAATCTCAAGCTTCAACTGTAGTGAACGAAAAGGTGATGAGCATATGGCGCAATTGGCTGATGGGAAGGATCTGCCTAAGCGCAGGCACCTTCAATTTAAACAGGAGAACTCAAACAAATAGAAGAGAACAATTCCAAAAATTTGATTAAATTCAAAGGTCCTTCCTACTACTCATCTCAGGCCCTTATATAGGCTTTTGAAACATACATATAAGGAAAACACAATGTCATTGGCAACCAATGACTTGTTGCAAATATGGAAAAGAGATACAAGAGATATGAATGCATTAAAAATGTTTGACTAATGGATTATTCATAGTAGCTGATTGTTTTTGCTAGCTAATTACCTAAATAATCTAGCTACCCAAATAGGAGGCTTGGGCCTCCTTATTGATGGGCTGGCTGATGGGCTTGGGCTTAATGGGCCTAGGCCTGACCCATGGGTCATGGGCCCAAGTCACCCTGCATTAGTCCTCTCCTTGAAAGAACTCGACTTTAGCGAGTTAATGGCCTAATAATGCTCATAGAGGTTAGGATTCAGATGTTGGAAGTCTGTGGCTGTGATCCATGTAGCATCGAAGAGAGGTCGTCCTTGCCAACAGGTGAGAAACTTCTGATAACCACCATGGCATGTGGAGATGATCTAGTCATCGAGAACATCAACGATCATGTTTGTAGGTGGTAAAACTGTTGGAAGTGTGCTAGCTTGTTCTTCGATACCGTCGTCAATATGGTGCCCATGATTGATTGAAAGATCTTCTACATTAAAGTAGGACTCATAGGTAAATCTGGTGGGAGATCTAAAACATAAGCATTAGTACTAATCTTCTTTATGATTTTGAATGGTCCTGCATTGCGAGGATGGAGTTTCTTCAAGGTATTGGGAGGCAACCGTTTGGGACGAATATGGGCCATAACCATGTCACCTTCCTCAAATTCAACAAATTGACATCTTGTATTTGCATGCTGCTTATAACTTTCATTACTTGTGGTGATATTACGTTGAACTTTGTCATACACTTGTTGCATATGGCGGATGAAGTCATCAATTTATGCACTTGGTCTTGACTCTACGGTTGGAGGGAACCAAATCTACTGGAAGATGCGGTCATATACCAGTTACTACTTCAAAAGGTGACATCCTTGTGGACATGTTGATTGAGTTATTATAAGGAAATTTAACCATGTGTATTACTAGGTCCCATGTAGCTATATGATCGCTGACAAGACATCGTGGTAACTTACCCAAGCTTCGGTTGACCACTTCTGTTTGACCATTGGTTTGAGAGTGGTAGGTACTTAAGAACTGAAACTTGGTTTTCGTTGCTACCCGAAGAGTTTTCCAGAAATAACTCATGAACTTGGTATCACGATTAGACATAATTGTCTTTAGAAGCCCATGAGGACGAACAACCTCTTGAAAGAATAATTAAGAAATCTTGAGTGTCTGCTATATTCGAGCATGTATGAAATGAACCATCTTTGTAAATCGATCAATCACCACAAATACTGAATTAACTTTCCAAGTAGTCTTTGCCAAACCCAGGACAAAGTTCATGTCGAGATCTTCCCACGGAGCATGTGGGGTCGGCAGTGGTAGATACAATCCACAGTTTTTCTTTTGAACCTTATCAAGTTAGCAAACCTTGCATAACTAGAAGATCTTTGCGACATTTGATTTTAGGCGAGGCCAGAAGTATCTATTTCCAATGAGGGCTAGGGTCTTATTGTGGCCCAAGTGACCACTACACCCATCGGCGTATAACTCCCTCACAACATACTCACGGATGGATGTATTTGGTAGACAAAGTTGCATTCCCTGGAACATGTAGCCATTATGAATGCTGAAATGTGGGTGTCTCGCAAGCTATCCAATAAGAACATTTGTATAAATACGTCTAAAATCCTTGTTATCAACATATGTCGTATCTCTTCGAATTCCGGAACAATGGCCGCCATCGATGACAATAGATGCACGTGACGGCTTAATGCATTAGCAACCTAATTGTCCTTGCTAGCTTTGTGACAAATGACAAAAAAAACTCCTGAAGGTAAGCACTCCACTTGGCACGGCGAGCACTCATCTTCTATTGAGAGTTTAGGTGCTTGAGTGCTTCATGATCAGAATATAGGACATACTCCTTGCCAACCAAATAGTGATGCTAATGTCGTAAAGTCTGAACAATGGCAGAAAATTCCAAGACATAAGTGGAGTATTGTTGCTTTGCATCAGAGAGCTTTTCATTGAAGAAAACTATTGGATGACCTTCCTGATTGGGAACTCCAATGTCGATGTTGGAAGCATCAAAACTCATGTGAAATACATTCTTAAAGTCCAGAAGGCACAAAACTGGAGCTTTGGTCATCTTATGTTTGATCCTGTCAAATGCTCTTGTTGCTACATTTGTCCATCGAAACTCTCATTGTATCATGCAATTGGTAATCAGAGCCATCATGCTGCTGAAGTTCCACACAAAACGTCTGTAAAATGTGGCGAGGCCATGGAAATTGCAAACTTTAGAGATGGTGTTAGGTGTCAGCCAATCAACAATGGCTTTCACCTTGATGGGGTCCACCTCCACACCTTGTGACGAGACAATGTACTCTAAGAAGATCACTGATGTACTCATGAGGGTACAGTTTTTAAAGTTGATGTAAAAGCATTTGCGACGAAGGACTCTAAAAATAAGACTTAGGTGATTGAAGTGCTCCTTTCTTGACTTACTGTAGATAAGAATGTTGTCAAAATAGACAACGACAAATTGACCAATAAAAGGGTGCAACAACTGGGTGGTGACACACATGAAAGTGCTAGGAGTGTTTGTGAGACCGAATGGCATAACTAGCTACTCGTAGAGGCCGT
Source organism: Magnolia sinica (assembly GCF_029962835.1). Lineage (NCBI taxonomy): Eukaryota > Viridiplantae > Streptophyta > Magnoliopsida > Magnoliales > Magnoliaceae > Magnolia > Magnolia sinica. The sequence goes on from NC_080588.1 coordinate 27,999,846, forward strand.
CATTTGTCTTAAATGCTGTCTTCCATTCGTCACCAGGTCGGATGCGAATATGGTGGCATCCATTGTGAAGATCAATATTGGAGAAGACGCTACCAACTACCATCAAGCCCAGCATATCATCAAGCCAATGAATGGGGAAATGGTACTTCACTTTGATTTTATTTATCGCTCGGCTGTCTGCACACGCACCAACTTCCATCCTTCTTGGGAGTAAGGAGGGCTGGCACTGCACATGGATAGTCAACACAAATAAATAGCAACCTCAAATGCACTAGTCTTGAGAGGTCGATACAAACTGAGTTCTAAGGACGACCTTTCACCAAAAACCAAGGTTTATGGTAGGACAACCTAATGTCTAGAACGTTTGTAAGTATCAAAAACTCAAATTGAGAATGAGGGAAAGGAAATAAACTAAATTATTACAACATTCATCACCACACATACATCACAATCACCATCCAAACTCCAGGAATTATAGTGGTTCGTGTGTGTACACCAACTGTTCTCAAACAGCACACAACTATTCCGCTCCCAATATCCGCTTTCACTATAAAATAAGTTTTCCAAGGTTCAACTTAAAACCTTCACAATTGTGTTTTTCAAATGGGCTTTACACAATCACAAAAACCACACAATGAGTTTTTCTTGGCTGAATCTCACAAACCAAAAATGTAGAAATTGAAATTGTACTCATCTGAAGATTCTTCTTCTGAAGTAGCCCGGTAGAACTAATTCAATGTAGACGTAAATGTTCAATGTCCAATCTCACAAATGAAAGGGTTCTAGGTCTAAATGATTTTTAAATTAAATTAACCTGGGGCTAGCTTGATTTGATTTTGATCTCAAAAGGGTAAATCACAATTCCCTTTTTTAATACAATAGAGTTGAATAAGGAGATCACAAAATCAAATACAAAAAGCTATAAAAAGAATCTAAAATGAATAAGTAATAGCTTCACAATTGCAAGAACTTATCTCTCAGAGTGATGGCTTGATTAGACTTGGAATGAATGAAAAACTCTGAGATTTGTCCTCTATTTATAGGTAAAGATTCTGTTCCCTCGATTGGTCTAAGGGTCGGTTCAACTGGTCGAAGCACCAACCAATTTTCAAAATTTTTGGCGTGATAAGATAAACCCGTTACTCGACTGGTCGAGTGGCTTTCTCCATTGGTCGAGTGGGACCAGAAAAGCTTGCTGGACTTTGAGTCGAGCCCTGTTCGACTGGTCGAGACTGTTCACTCGATTGGTCGAGCAGTGTGCACGACTGGTCGAGCCATAACCAAAAATTCTCGAAAATTCTCAACAAATCTTGGATTGGTCGAGCAGTGTGCACGACTGGTCGAGCCACAACCAAAAATTCTCGAAAATTCTCAACAAATCTTGGACTAGTCGAGCCAGTGCCTGGACTAGTCGAACAATGACTAGGACTAGTCGAAGAAAAGCCTAAAAACATATATAATGACCCAAATTCAATATGCAATCTATATGACCTAACCTATGGTTAATCTAGGGTCATTCATACCTTAAATGTGAGTTTGAAACATCGTTTGCTTCGGTAGAAAGCACATGAAGCTTGACCTCGAAGTCTTGAACTTGAGTTTGAGCTAGAGCTTGTGTTCATGAGACTTTAAGCTTGAGGTAGTGATCTTGTAATATGAGCTTGAGTACTTAAAACTTGAGCTAGAGGTAATGAACTTGAACTTGAGCTTTGAGCTTGAGATAAGACTTTGTATTCTTGTACTTGAGCTTGTGTTCGATCTTTGGCATTGTTCTTCAACTTGAAAGTGTAGAAGAGTTGACGATGACTTGAAGGTGAACTTTCCATCTTATCATAACAAGATACTGACTCCAAGTGGTTTGGCACAACAAAATTTGACAATACTGGGTGCTAGAATTACAACATAGCACTTACAATCTCCCTTTTTGTCAAATTTGTGACAAAACCGACAAAAGAATCATGCACCAGTTTATACACATCGCAAGGCAATGTTACTACTACTCCCCCTCAATTCAAGCAGGGTGATTTGTATAGTACCTGTATTAACCAAATACATACCACACAAAAAAAATATGCACTTCCATATCCATCTCTCTACAACCACATCCACAACAATCATCATGCAAAGACATATACCAATAAAAACGCAAATTATACCACATTTCTCCCCCTTTTTGTCACAAAATGACAAAGGAAAAATGATATAAATAGATGATTGAGGTATAAAAAATTATGTAAAAGAAGAGTATGAGAAAGAGAGTTAACAAGAAATTGTACTCAAACTTGCACCAAACAGAAGCATAGTAATGCATCCCAAGCCATCCATCAATAAGGAAAGGATCCCAAGATGCACCCCACTTGTTGTTGGTTTAAGATGGAGGTTATAGAAGGATTGGACTGTGGAGCCCAGAAGTCCAATCAAAGGGCCCAGAAACAGTAACCAGTTGGACTATGGGGCCCATGAGTCCAACCTTACAACCCTTTTTATGGTTTTCTTTCTGACCATGGTGAGTGGGACTTTGCAATCCATCTACTGAAAGAATGCTCTTTGAAGATGTATGAAATGGATGAAGGAATCTTTATTTGCCACCTCTTTCTCAGTTTCTAAGCTGTGTATTTCAGAAATTCGAGGTGCATTTATCAAGGTGAACCATTATCACCATTTTGTAAACTTTATAGGCGGAGACTTCTAGCAGATTATTCTCAAGAGAGTATAGGGAGATGTTGCGAGGATTTGAGGTGGGTAACCACAAACAATGCATCTCTTAGCTCCAATGTTGATGTAGGATGATGGAAACTAACATAGGAAGCAAGATGAGATGTCAATTACGCATTAATTTCAGCAATCAACGTGTAAAATCAAACATATCTACATATTAGATTCAGAAAATTCAAATTTTTTAACACAAAGGTCATAGGTTATCACATACGTGGTGCACGAAAATATAAAATAATTCGAGAGTGGCCCACTTGGAAGCAGGGACTTTCAATCTAGCGTGGATAGTGCAACAACCATGTGAATAGACAACGCCTCAAATAAAATTCTAGTTTGAGAAAGGTTTTACAAAAAAAAATCAGATTTCGTTAGGGTTTTAGGTTCACAAATTGAGATTTGGGAACTGATTTATAGGGATTTAAAGGATATAGGGATGAGGTAGGGTTGGAAGGAGATCAAGGAGGGAAAAGATACGAAATGGGGCCCACATGTGAAGGTCCGTACGGACGCACGTGCGTACGGGGCCACACGTAGATGGGTTGGGAGAAAAAAAAAGGAATGGATCGGGTTGGGTTTTGACAGGTTTAGAAAGGTTGTAAGGGAAGGGAAAGAAGGAAGAAAGAGAAGAAGCGAAATACTTTGTTGGAGAAGAGAGAGGAAGAATGCACCTTAGAGGAATTCACCACCAAACCAGCTTCTACCCTTCCACAATTCAATTGGAAGGTAAGGTTTCTCACAAACCCTAAAAAAAGAGAGGAAAATAAATTCACACAAAAAAGTCTTTTTTTTTTCCTTCTCAAACTACTCCACTGGGGTTGGACGTCCACCCCCCTCCCCTTATAATAAAATTTCAAAATAATTACAACTTTGCCACTTAAGTGATATGACCCATCATCCAAAATAAGGAAACTAAAACACTTACCATCAATATCAACCGTCAAATAAATCCTCAAATTAATATTAAAAAAAAACATAAAGGAAGCAAGATCAGGGTTTGAGGGGCCTAGGTTTGGAAGATCTGGTGGCCTGATCGACCAGATCCAACGGTCATATCGACACGAAATAAGAAGCTTATGACTAAAATGGTCGCCTAAGCAGCCCACATGTATCATCCCAAAGTGGAGTCTTCCTGATGCACGCTCAATGCATGTTGGGTCTTCAAAATTGCCTGGCGGGCCGCTTCTGGAACTCGTCTCCCATCCACAAAGAGAGCTGCGTTGATGTGGGTGGTTGCATCCATCTCCGGTATACCCGAGTAGATTCTCTTATGTCACCATCAAATTTGTGGACAATATATTGGTGTTTTGTGAGGCTTCTGAGGAGAGCATTCAAATTCTTAAATGTACTTCCTGACAGTATTCGAAATATTGGTATCGCACAATTTATCGCACCCTTGGGATACAGATACGTATTGGTTATCGCACGGGATACATGGTTTGTATCGTGTAATTTATCGCACTTCTTGGGAAACATGGGGAAACATTCGGAAAATGGTTGAATTTTTCAATGAAACTTCAGGATTGTTAAACAAGCCCTTGATACATACTTTTAAATCATAACATCTCAAAAAAAAGGTGCACATAATAAATTTCTTTTGTATAGGGTCTTAAGCTATGCGATGTTTAACTGAACTAATGCAACTATATTTAAATTGAATGCATGACATTTATAAATGTATCAAAGACATGAAAACACAACCAATTCATTGAAAAGCAAAAGAAGTAAAAATTGATAAATATACATATTTTGGAGATAGGTTTTGATGAAAGGCGTTTTCACCAGTCATGCACGTGCAAGATCCAGTCCACTCATCAGATGACATCCTTGGAAAATGCATCCTGGCCCAAGAATCAGGATGATCAATTCATCAAGTGGGCCACGCATCTTTGAGAGAAGAAATAGATGGATAGAAAAAAAGACGAACGGTTTACACTCAAAGTATAGGCCTTAACAACCTGAATTTTGATCTCCTTTGTTAAAAAAGTGGGCTCCACATGATCAATGCCGTGGATCTGAAACAGGCATGTTGGGAAGATCCGTGTGGCATTCACCTGCTCGATCTTCCACGCGCGTAATAATGCCGCGGATTTTAACAGGCATGTCAGGAAGATTTGTTGACTATGAAATTCCATGAACATGAAGCTCCCTCTGTACACGTCTGCATATATGTACATCAATCTAAACCGTCGAAATCATAGGCCTAGTGTAGATGCACTAAATCATTGGACTGAGATGACAATCATGACTTCCGATTAATTGATAATCGTTTCTTGAATTTGTACCGTTGAAATTCTTGAGGACCACAAAAGTTTTGGATGAAGCTTATATTTATGTTTTCCTTTCATCCTTGTTTCTTTGATCGTATGTATGGGTTGGATGACAGAAAAACATCACTGTGGGGCCTGACAAGGTTTCAACGGTTCAAATCATTATTCCCATTGTTTCATATGGTATGGCCCATTGGAGCTTTGGATATGCTTTAATTTTGGGCTCAACCCATTAAATGAGTTGTAAAAGCAGTTGGACAGCGTGGATAAACCACTTACATTCATGGTGGACCCCATGGAGTTTTCTCATTGAGGCAAATGAGGCCTGTTTCAGACGCGGATTAACCAACAATGCTCAAGTGACGTCACCAAGTTCTGTGGGTCCCACCATGATGTATTTTTTGTATCCACACCGTCTATCCATTTGGAGATATCATTTTAGGGCATGACCCAAAGAATGAATCAGATCCAGAGCTCGAGTGGACCCCACCACAGAAAAAAGTGGAGAGAGTGGAGCCTACCATTAAAAACTTCTAAGGGCCACAAGAGTTTTTGATCAAGATGATATTTGTGTTTTCCCATATTTAAAATATTATTTAACTTGTCAACGGGTTGGATCTCAAAAAAACATCACACAGTGGACCTTAGGAAGGTTTCAACGGTGAACGTCACTCTCTCCACTTTTTTCTGTGGTGGGATCCACTACAGATTTAGATCTGCCTCATTGTTTGTGTCATGCCTTAAAATAATCTTTCCAAATGAATGGACGGTGTGGATATGACACATACATTATTGTGGGACCCACAGAACTTGGTGACGTCACTTCAGTGTGAGTCCGTTACTCAATAGCGAAAGCGGATTGTGTAATGAGTACTCGGCACCATTAGCGTACTGCGTAAACTCTATGGGGCCCACCATCATATATACATTTTATCTACTCCGTCCATCCATTTTACCAGATAATTTTAGGGCTTTATCCCAAAAATGAAGCATATCCAAATCTCAAGTGGAACACACCACCAGAAACAGTGTGAATTGAAATTCTACCGTTGAAAGGTTCTTGGGGCCACAAAAGTTTTAGATCAAGCCGATATTTTTGATTTCCCTTCATCTATGTCTGTGTGATCTTATGAATGTCTTAGATGACAAATAAACATCACTGGGGGCTTTAGAAAGGTATCAACAGTGGACATCAATACTTCCACTCTTTCCTGTGGTATGGTCCACTTGAGGCTTGGATATGCTTCAATTTTGGGATCAACCACTAAAATGTTCTTTAAAAACAAATGGACAGTGTGGATAAACAACATGCATTCAATGTGGGCCTAACAGAGTTGACTTAGTATGAAAACAGCGTACTGAGTAACTCAGTACGCAATCCGATTACTCAATAGCTAATCCGCATCCCTCCATTGCAAACACCAGCCCCTTTCGAAAAGGGAGAGGGCCGTGGGGGTGCCGGAAGAGAGAGGGCCGCGAGGGTTCCCGAAGCGAGGGTTTTGGAAGGAAGAGGGTTCCTTAATCACAATCAATCCGTCCCGATTTCTTGCCAGAATCTCCGAGATATCCCCATATCTTCTTGTTCGAAGAAAATAAAGAAGAAAATTGGCAAAGAAAGGGAAATCGAACTTTCCTTCTTCTTCTTCTTCTTCTTCTTTTCGTAAACACGCAACCCCTTTTATTGTCGTCGTGGCTTGTTGGCTATAGTGGACTCATGAGTCTTCTGCAATCAACCTGTGAGTCTGTCAAATCTGAAAAAAAGTGGGCGTGCACAATGTCGGCCGATATATCGCTCGATTTCTGAATTTGCGGTATTTTTTGAACTTCCGATGGATATCTTGTGGGTTTCGTATCACTGGCAAGCAATAATGATAATATCGGCCGATAGTATCAATATTGCGAACACTACTTCCTGATGCTTTGAGGCAATCTCTGGGTCATGGGTGAATCGTAGTTAAAGAGAAATAGTGGACATTGATATCATGGATGTAATGGTATTGGTGAAAGATGGGCTGCAGAGTTGCTTGTTTCATCATCATCATCATGGCCTTATCTCAACTAATTAGGGTTGGCTACATGAATCCTATTCCACCATTCCACTCTATCAAGGGCTATAACTTCAGTTAGACCATAGGTCATCAAGTCATTCCTTACTACCTCCACCCATGTCTTTTAAGCCTTCCCTTGTGCTGTTAAGGCCTTTAACTTGTCCCAGCTCACTCCTAATCGACGCAGTTCTCGGTCTCCGTTACACGCGATCAAACCATCTAAGTCTACTTTCCCTCGTTTATTACTTAGTAATTCCCTCAAATGCATTCATTTCTTATTCTATCCTTGTCTTGCCACTCATCTATCTCAACATCCTCTTTCTCTGTCTTCAAGATTCTGGAGTTGGTGGAAAAGAAACTCAAGAGATTCAAAATTGATTTCTTGTTGGAAGGTAAGGGGTGACAAGCATAGAAGCTGCTTATCAAATGGGAGGAGGTACAAAAGTCCAAGAAAGAATCAAGGATTTGGGTAGGAAGATTAATAGATCAAAATTACCTCCATCAGTAAATGGTGATGAAGGTTCGTGTATGAACTTCACTCTGGAGAAAGCTCATAATCGGGATGTATGTGAAGAGGTCTTTGAAGGGGATTCTAAAAACTGGTCATGGGGGAAAGTAGTTCGCTTTCTTTCCTTAGTTGGCCCGTAAATCGCTATAAACACCCTATAGAAACTATGAAGATTCAGCTATATTGAAAATTCTCCAACCAGACTGCCATCTACCTGAGCACTGTCAGTATGCCATGTAATCAGAACTGGTAAAGGAATGAAATGAGAAGAATAAACATACTGATTTGATGATTAAAAATTTCAAGATGCCACAAAATTCACTTGTTCCACTTGCAACAGAAAATAGAAAGAAGGATATATATGTGGAGAGGGCGTTTCTAGAGATCTCTAGTAATTGACTATAGGGTTTTAGGGATTTTCCATGTTTTCTTTTCTTTAGCCAACACCAATTTGTTGGGAAAAGGCTTAGATGATGATGATTGTTTTCTTTCCTTGTTCTAATCTATGGGTTTTTTCTAGTTCGATTTGAATATTACCTTAGGGTTTGAGGTTGAAGAACCAGTTTTAGAGGAATCTAGAGTTGAAGCCAACTTTCTCGGTGGTGCTAGGGGATGTTAATTTGATACCATTCTCATTATGTGGCACACCCTAAAGCTCTACTTTGCAATTAAGTTTCTATGAACTTCATTCATGGTTTGAACTTTCTTTTCTAGCTTTAGGATATGTCCAACTGAGAAAATGTGTTCTATGATGCATTACTACAGAAGCTGCCAGGTTACTCAGGAAGACATACTTCAGTGGAGGTTGGTGTATCTGCTTTTGTCGTTATCTGATGAGGAATGCCTATGTGAATGGAACTCACACATGTGAGATGGAGGTCAGCCCTTGGCACATGTGTACCAATGGCGCATGTGTATGAGATTTGGGTCCCTCATCTGGAGGTGCCCACCATGAACACAACCTGACCCAAACGCAGGCCAGTCCACTCACAGTGTAAGATGTGGATGTACATTGAAAATGGACCTTGGCCATTTTTCCTCAACCAGTCCATTTTTCTCATAAAAGAGTGGACCAACTTAGTTTTTGGCAGTGTATGGTCACTGTGGGCCCCACCAGATGAATTGCCAAAATCTCACACATGTGGGCCATGTTAGCACATGTGCTGCGAGGCTCCTTCATCTTGCTCGTGGCAGTTCCATTAGTAGGCTGTATTCTGATACAGTTACCAGCTTGGGTTTACAACTGCAATTTTCCAGGTACGGTAGCTGCATCTATTGCCGACATTGACTTTGTAAGGAGAAGGGGAGGTATTGAGGAATCGTTTGAGGATGGCACTCAATCATTCTTAAGCATAGCTGCCATCTCCCATGGGTTCAAAATAATCAACACGTTAACAATATCTTCAATTGCCCGGTATGTTCGTGAATTGTTTAACTATCATGCATGATTAGGAATATAATAACTCCATTTATTTCATACATCTGCACTAATGGTTTGTGCTCTCTCTCTCTCTCTCTCTATATATATATATATATATATATAAAGGTAATAGCTAATATGAAACTAAAGGAGTAAATTTCTATGATTCTCGACCTCATTTTAAATGTTACTTGCCTGGCTTTGTTGCTATCTATTTGTTCATTTGCAATTTGAGCATGATCCATGTATTTCCATTGGCAATTGTACTCATGAGTGTATGATCTCGAATCCTATTCTCACCATGTGCATGCAAGATCCAGCTGTTCATTAAGTGGGTCCCATCCCATTGTGTATGTTCTATGGATGGAAAAAAAGGTTGGTCCAGTCATTAGGTGGGCCACAAGCAAGACAAGCAATGTTTAAAAGGAACCAACAGTTCACATTTGATATACATGTACAGTCCGCACATACATGTACAGTCTGCATATGCATGTACAGTCCTTACTACACGTATGGTCCACTTTTGACTGATGTGGCCTAGTTTTCAGATGGCACTTACATGGTTGAGCCCCCATGATGAACAAACTGTATCTGCACACACATGCCAATATTCGGAGAGTGGGAACTACCATGCTCAATTCATCCTGGCATCATCAGTAGGGCCCATTTGCTTTTGTTAGTATGGGAATTCCGGTCTTTTGCTACTCTAGTTTCTTTTTAGCATGTTAGGCAATTGCTACGTTTCATACTACTGTACTTTCAGTACGCAATTTGATAAAACCCACTGTCAGCTGAATTAATACTTCCCTATGAAATTCATGTTTATTTGTAACAAGTCAAATGTGCATTACGAATCAAGTTCGTGAAAGGAGAATTTTACAGATATTCCACAATTTGTTGCAGGCTGCAAGATAATGATGATCTACTTCCAGTTCGCTACTTGCTCTAGCCAAAGAATTTAATCATTTCCCCACTATACGACCACTAGGTAGCCTTGGACTTATTCTCAACTTGAAAAGAAAAAGTTCTCTTGAACTTCTTTTATGTAACACGTAAACATGAAGCTAACAGATTGACAGTTCATCAAATTGATTGATCGAAAATGCAGAGGAATACCAAATTCAAGAAAAACAGTTAGCACACTTTTTCTTTTATCACTCTAACTGCAACAGACTTCTTATTTTTCTATTTGTCTAAATTCTAAACCATGCAACGACATCTTAAAAATGTCTCCAGTTATGAATAGTGGACAAACCCTCTTCTTTTCCCTAATCTCACTCAAACTCTCTAATTGGGATGTTAAAAGTAGTCCTAAAATATATTGCTCTTCATTTGGGTTAGGACATGATTTTTTTTTTTTTTTTTTGTAACATCTATCTCTGTTTCATTGGCCATGTTTTCAATCCTTGTTTTAGTTTCCTTCTTGCTCTAAATAAAATCCTGTCTTATTCATAAATAAAAAAATCTGAAATTTCATACTTATGGACTCTTTAAATCCAATTTAATAACAAACTTAGAATCTGAGTCTTATTTCATTAGAAAACAATTCCTACTAAAACTTTGGGGTTTCCAAAATTCAACCTTGTTGATGCATTATGACCACATGTGTGGGCTACCCTGGTCATGTGTGGTCCTACGGTCACTCATGTGATCTTCAAATGTTTGGGTTTATGTTGGGCCTTTGTCGTGTGGTTGGACTGTGTTCGAAGTAATTGTATCACTACAAGTTTCGCTGGTTGGTGCTACGGAAACAATACCTATATCGTTGATAATATTGCCGATAACTGGAAATATAGGGAAACATGGCGAAATTGGTGGAATTTTTCAGTGAAACTTCAGAAGATGCTAAAATAAATATTTTCTTATTTAGGAATAAAAAATTTGCTAGTAAGTTTCCATCTAATGGGGGCCTAAATGCATGTGCTGTTGTAAGAAATCAGTCCAACCATCCAAACATCCATCGATATTTTAGAACATTGTCAACACATGATATATCACCGAGAAATTGTTGATAACTAGAAATGAAATTGGAGATTGTGGTCTCGATATCACCTATGTTGCGATTATAATAATATCGTGATGTTATCGATATAATTATCAACAAACTGAACATTGCATATAACCATGCGCCCATAAAAAAATTGAAATGATTTTTTTTTTTTTTAATAAATAGATTTTTGGTGATATTGATACATTGACGATATTGTCAAATATCACCAATACATTGGCAATTCAAGCGACACCTGTAATTATGCAGTTGAAAATATTGGCGATATCAATATATTGGCAATATAAGCGACACCTAGAATTGACACAGTTGAAAATATTGGCAATATCGATACATTGGCGATACGTAGCGACACGTCGCCAATACTTGGAATTTTTGATACTACAATTGGGGGGGGGGGGGGGGGGTGGGGTTCATGATGGTTGGTTTAGAGGTAGAGACCAAGGAGGAGGTCAGTTTGGAAGTAGCAATACTTGGGGTGGTCATGGCATACATTTTACTAGTGGTGGTGATCAGTGTTTATACTATCGATCGATATTATCGGTATCGTGGTCCGGCGATACGAAACCCTTCGGAAGAAACTAAGAAATTAGAAAATTTTACAGAATACTTTTTATCAATCTATATGTTGCACAATATTGCTAAATATCGTTCGATATCGCTTAATATCGTTCGATATTGATGATACTATCGCTTTTATCGGGATTTGTTTTTTTTTTTTTCGAGAAATTGCGCTATACAACACCTGACCGTTCACGAGGCTACTGTAGCCAACAACCAAATTCGTCGATAAAAGGGTTGGGGATGTCGGGACAACGTAATTATGCGAAAAAATCGAAAAATTTACAAAAAGAGACTTTTAACAAGTGGATTTCGGGACCTGTAGAAGAGATTGCTCTGATTGGAAGCTACATTTTGTGGGCCATTCGAATCAAAGCATGTTCGTAGGTTAGTGCAAACAAAATCTCCGATTCCCTTTTCGATTTCGGTAGATAATCTAAAAAAATCCGTCGAAATCCTGAGAAATTTGAAGATTTGGGTGAAATTCGGAGAAATCTTGGGTGAAATCCGGAGAAGTCCAAAGACTTGGGGAGAGATTTTAGGGTTCCGGAACCCTCTCTGCTTCGAAAAATGGCTTCTGAACCCTTTTTACGGGCGCGGGTTGGGTTAGCTCGAGACGGACGGTCCTGTCAGGGGCTTTGTAGGGCCCACCATGATGTATGAGTTTCATCCACACCGTCCATCCATTTTGATAGGTCATTTTAGGGCATGAGAGCAAAAAGGAGGCGGATGCAAGGCTCAAGTGTACCACATCACAGGAAGATGCAGTGGCAATGATGTCCACCATTGAAGCTTTCTTAGGGCCTAACGTGATGTTTATTTACCATCCAATCTGTTCATAAGGTTTGACAAACCTGGATGAAGGGAAAACATAAATATTAGCTTGATCCACAAATTTTGTAGTCCCCCAAAAAGATTAATGGTGGCCATCCCCCAAAAAGATTAATGGTGTCCATTCAATGACCACTATTTCGTGTGGTGTGGTCCACCTCAGATTTGGATTTGCCTTATTTTTTTGTCCATGCCCTAAAATGATTTGTCAAAAGGAATTGACAGTGTAGATACACCATCTTATGTCGAGGTAGCCCCACGGTCAGGGTCCCACCCAAGTCGCTGGTTGCTTGGATTTGACCAAACGGATTACGTACGTGAATAAACTCTTTAGGGCACACCTCGATGTATGTACTACATATCCACACCGTCCATTTGTTTGGATTGCTTATTTTATGGCATGGTCCCAAAAATGAAACATATACAAATTTCAAGTGGACCACACTATAAGAAACAATGGTCATTGGCCCCCCACCATTGAAAACTTCCTAGGGTCCATTGTGACCATCCAACTTGTTGATAAGTTCACATAGACTTGGACGAAAGGGAAAAAACAAATATCAGCTTGATCCAAAAATTTTGTGGCCCACAAAAGGTTTTTAATGGTCAATAATCGCCATTTTGTGTGGAGTGGTCCACAACTACATGAAATTTGTATTTGCCACATTTTTAGACCAACCCCTAAAATCAGGTTGTAAAACAATGGACAGTGTGGATATACCGTGCATGCATCGAGGTGGGCCCTACTAATAGGTCCCGCCCACATAGCTGGTTTGGAGTTGCACTCGAGTATATCATTTGGATCTACATTGCTTGGGTGGATCCCAGATCCATCCAGGTTTGTGGATCCCTTGCTTTGGGGCCCACTATGATCCATATGCCTTACATCCACACCTTCCATAAATTTTTTTGGATCATTCTAGAGCATGAGTGCAAAATTGAGGCACGTCCAAAGCTCAAGTGGACCACACCACAGAAAGTAATTGGGATTGAACAAACTACCGTTGAAACTTTCTTAGGGCCAATTGTGTGACTTATTTTCCATTTGACCTCTTCATAAGATCACACATACCTGGATGAGGTTAAAATACAAATATCAGCTTGATCAAAGCCTTCTGCGGCCCCAATAAGTTTTTGACGGTAGCATCAATTCATACCGTTTTCACTTGTGTGGTCCACTTTAGATTTGGATCTACATTGCTTTTGAGCTCATATTCTACAAGGATATATATATAAAAAATATAATATGTATTGGACCCCCTGTGCAGTGCATTTTTCATGGCAGGGAAGGATACCTAGAAAAAATATAATATGTATTAGATCCCCTGCACAACACATTGTATCGATCTCATGTTAGAGGCAATCGGGGATAGGTTGTCAGTGAAAACCGTTATTACTGATGCATGACTCATCACGAACTTCATATATAACCATACGTGGTTATTAGTCGCGATGCGTGAGAAGTGTGGTGGGGATATAGTGCGTCTTGGGGTGATGCGGTTCGCCACAAATTATATCACCCTAAATAGCCTCCTCAAACACAAGCAGGGGCTACGAGAGCTTTTTACCTCTCATGACTACACAGTTTGGGATAGGAAGGAGAATAAAGTAACTTGGGGAATCGTAGAGATCGTATTAAGCAACTTGTTTTGGGATCATGTGTGCAATGTAGTCAACATTATGGAGTCCATTTATGCAGTGTTGAGGATGGTGGACAATGAGATGAATCTAGTGATGGGGTTGTTGTATCCCTCTATACAATTGATGAAAGATGCAATCCAGAGTAAAGCCCCTGATGCATATAAGTGGGTGCATACAATAATAGACGACCGTTGGGAGAGGACACTTTCCCACCCACTACATAAGGCTGGTAAGCACTTATGTGATTTTTTAAAAGTCTATATGCTTTAGTACTTTTCTATTAATGGCTAAATATTTGAATCATGTTGGTTTTCAGCTTATTTCCTAAATTGAAAATACCACTATAACAAGAAACTCTACGCTGACAATGAATTGTAAAGGTTTGTACATGAAGTGTACGAACCCTTATTCCCCAACCGTGAGGGGAAAGACACATTCGGTTCTAAGGTAAATACATTCTGCACTTACATTCTCCATATCTACATCTTAATGATTCCATACTTACCCTTGACTACTATATGCCATTAACGGATTGTTAAATTCCGCGATGCACTTGGAATGTTTGGGCACTGGGCTATGGAGATGTTGAGGACCACCATGATTCCATGTGAGTTGCTACATTTAAAGTTGGATTTTATATTATTTTACAAAATTTCAAAGTAATGAAATAACTTATAAAAGGTTTTGGAGTGGTGCAGTTTTGACTACATGTTATCTCATAAACGGGATGACTTCATTAGTCTTAGGGGGTAAACTTCCATTTTTTTTTTTTTTTTGTTAGATATCCCCAACGCCAATGGTTTTTAATTCCTCTTAAAGTTTTTGGGTATATATGCTTTGTACATCAATTTGACCATGTTTTTGATAAACTTGAATCTAAAGGTATAAAGTATGTTTTTCTAGGATACTCTTGTACTCAGCGGGGTTACAAGTGTTATAATCCTGTCACTCGTAAACAATATGTGTTGACTGACGTCACCTTTTTAAAATATCCTCCATATTTTTCTGAGGGAGGAAAATCATTGCAATTTGCTGAAGGTTCCATGACTCTTCCTATGGTGCCAGACTCAACTTCATCTATAGACTATAGAGTGAGGTCCTGTACAATGTTTATATCTCCCACCACTGTTGATCTACTCCAAAAGTTCTAAGAGAGGTGATGAAGTGCATGCCAACATGTACTCTATCAATCCTGCCACCCTATTTGAAGATCATTGAAATGAGCCTTCACCAATACTGTATAATGAAGATGATATGCCCATTGCTCTCCTTATGGGTATACTCTCTTGTACCCACCATCCTATATCTATTTTTTTTTTTTTTTTCTTTTGATGGTTTTCTCCTTCTTTCCGGCAGTTTGCTTTGTCTTTGTTATCTGTGTTTGTTCCACGCTCTTTCTTAGAGGCTCTTAATAGTGATGGGTGGAAGCGAGCTCTGGAAGAAGAGGTGGTTGCACTTCATCAAAATCAAACTTGGATTTTAGATGAGCTACCTGCAAGAAAACATAGTTGGGTGTAGATGGGTATATACTGTTAAGTTCATTCCTGATGGCTCGGTGAATTGTTTAAAGTAGGGTTGTACATCGAGCCGAGTCGAGTCGAGGTGGGCCAAGCTTGGCTTGACTTGTCCATGCTATCCTTGAGCTCAAGCTCGAGCTCGGCCTCGAGCTTACCATTGGAGCTTGGCTTGTTTGCCAAACCTTTCGAGTCGAGCTTGAGGCGAGCTAGTGGATCGAGTCGAGGCGAGCTTACCTTGAGTCGAGTGGAGCCTGCTCCCAACTCGACCCAACCCAACACCCAACCCGCACTCGACTCAACCTAGCCACCCGACCCAACTCCCAAATCAAATATTCAATTAATAATATATATAAAATATTAAATAGAGCCATAAAGGTACCTTATTGTTGGTGGTGAGAGAGAGAGAGAGAGAGAGAGAGAGAGAGAGAGAGAGAGAGAGAGAGCTCGCGCAAGTGGCTGAGTGCAGGCTGTACAGCTGAGACTAGTTGGGCAGACGCTGAGTTGAGCTCGGGCAAGTGGCCGAGTAGGTAGAGGAGAAGGAGAGAGCTCTGGCGCGATGGGTTGGGTAAAGAAGGAAAATGGTAAGAAAGGGACGGATGGGTAGTGTAGGGTTTCAGTTTTAACTTTCTTAATTTTTTTTTAAATTATATATATATATATATATATATATATATAAAAAATATTCGAGTCGAGCTAAGCTCGAGTTTTCGAGCTGTGCCGAGTTTGAGTCAACATCCACTATGATTGAACTTGGCTTGTTTTCAAAACGTGTTGGGTCATATGAAGGTTGGCTCGCCTCGAGTCGTCGTTCAAACTGAGCTAGATCGAGCCAAGCCGAGCGACGTTTTTGAGCTAGCTTGGCTCGTGTACAACCCTAGTTTAAAGGCTCGATTAGTTGAAAAAGGATACATTTAGACTGTAGGGGTTGATTTCTTTGAGACCTCTTCTGTGTCCAAGCTTCATTCCATACGTGTGGTGATCTATATCGCTGAAAATTTAGACTGGCATCTATACCAACTTGACTTGAAGAATGTTTTTCTTCATGGGGATTTGCTTGTAGAGGTGTATATGGAGCAACCGCCTGACTTTATTGCTTGGGAGTCAGTTAAAGTCAGTCGTCTAAAGAAATCAATTTATGGATTAAAACATATTCCACATGCTTGGTTCGACAAATTTAATAAGGTGGTGCTTCAGTGTGGGTTGAAACATAGTTGGGCAAATCATTCGGTGTTTTCTCGATAAAGCAAGAAAGGTACTATCGTGTGGCGGTGATAGTACATGTATTTATGCATTAAAGTTCTTGCAGCAACACTTTCTTGTACAAAGGATTTTAGGTTGCCTTTGATACGTTCTTGGTATTAAGGTAGCTAGGTTGAAGGTGGGAATGAACTTGTCGTAGTGGAGGTATGTGATGATTTATTAGAAGAGATACATTTGCTGGGGGCCAAGCCAGTTGAAACTTTCATGGATACTAATTCAATGTTGAGTATAGATGAAAGGGAACTATTTGATGATCCAGGGAGATAACACAAGCTAGTTGGCTGATTGATCTATTTAACGATTATGCGACCGGACATTTCTTATCCAGTCAGTATAGTTAATTTATGCAAGCTCCTCGTATGTCTCAAAAGGAGGCCATGCTTTGCATACGTAGATATTTAAAGCGAGCTTTTAGCCATGGAATTCTCTACCAGCAAAAATTGACATCTTAGAGTAGAAGGGTTTTCTGATGCAGTCTAGGTTGACTCTCCTTGGTGGTCGACCATAAGTTATTGTTTGTTTGTAGGAGGAAAGGAAATCCAGAGACATGGAAAAGCAAAAGTAAAATGTTGTCGCTCGGTCAAGTGCAGAAATAGAGTATGGAGCTATGGTCCACACAACATGCAAACTTATTTGGCTGAAGACATTAATGTGCGAGCTCGGGTTCATGGTGGGTGCTCCTATGCAATTGTACTGTGTTAATCAAGCAGCATCTCACATTGCCAACAATCTAGTCTATCACGAAAGAACCAAGCACATTGAAGTCAACTGTCACTTCATTAGGAAGAATGTTGCTAACAAGGAAATATGGTCCTCATATGTTGGGTTTATGTTGGCCCTTTGTCATTTGGTTGGGCTATAATCTTTAGGCCTAAAAGTCATTAGTTTATTTTATCTTTTAGTCAGAGGGGTATAACCGTAATTGTCTTGTATTAAGCAGTTCCCCTAATTGTAATAAAAGAGATGCGGGTTTGTGAAGCATTCTAAGCTCTCTCGTCTCCTTCTCTCACTTTTCTTTTTCTCTTTTGTTCTCTTTTCTTCATCATTCACTACAAACCTAAAATGACTGACCCCCTTGATTTTCTTTCCTAGAAAACATGGATCACCCTTCACTATTAAAACCAACACGAAATCACAATGACATCATCATCTTGGGGCCTATGTAACCCTTTTTCTTGAGAATTCTTGTTCAATCTAGTAGGCTCCACACAATGGATACATGGGTGTACTTTGGCTGCATCATTTAAACTGTCGATTTGTGGTCTGAACGCTTGGTACTTGCTGAAATGTGATAGGAGTTACTTGTTGAAGTGTTTCTGCATTGTTGCATCATATGACATTTATTTTCATTAGTATATTCTTTACATGCTTGAAAACTTGAGTGTTGATGTTTTGTTAACAAAAAACGGAAGTTCTGAACATGATCTATTCTGTTTCCTTGAAGGCACACTGCTTCTCTAGCTGTTTATGTGAGGAGTACGCTTTTGGCGTTGAGGCATGGTAATGGAGCTAGTGTTTGCGTCCTGTATGGAACAAATGCTGCCAAGGTTGTTTTCTACTTAACCAAGAAATGGGGATTTATATATTTTGAGTTGAATTATATGTATGCGAAATAACATAAGATCAAGTATTTACTCTATTTAATATATCATTGTCTGGTGTCGATGGAAACTCATGTAATGTAATTGCATAGTCCACAGGAAGGACTTTTTATGTTTGATACTCAATTTTTGTTGGAGACTGATGAAATGGTTGGATCTCTTTCACACAAAACATGTTGAAAGAGGGAACGAATTCTTATTTGTTTAAAGATAAAACTACAAGATGGCCAAGTATTATATTAGCATATAAAACAATTTAAGGTATAAAAGTAGGAAAATATCCACTGAAAATTCCATATACTTCAAGTTAGTAAATGAGATTGGACAAATCTCAACTTCCTTTAAAGCTAACAAATCCTCTCTTTTTTTTTTTCAAAGATTCTGTGAACCCATCAACCACTTGGTATTTGGACAGTATACTTGTAATCCAAATGTCTTTGAGAGCTATCTTCTCATGAATGGGGCAGTAATCAAAATTTATATGCTTTGTGTATGCACGCACCACTAGATTTGCAACAATGTTTACATTGTCATAGTGAAGAAGGGTGGGCTCATACAAATAAATATAAATCATGAAACAAAGGTCTGGGTGAGGTAATTAGTCACACGAAGCTTGAAATTTCTAGTGCGGCAATGATAAAATCTGATCTTTGTTTATTCTTCTTTCTTCCTATTCATTATAACTAATCCATATCATCATTGCATCATCATCTAAGACTTATCCCAATCAATTGGGGTCGCCTACATGGATCCTAGTATTACATTCCATTCTATCAAGGGCCAGACCTTTAGTTCAACAATAGGTCTTTTCTTTCAACCTCCATCCATGCCCTTTTGGCCTTCCCCTTGCCCTTTTATTGCCTTCAACTTGTACCAACTCACTCCTAATCAGTGCAGTTCTTGGTCTTTGCTATACACGACCAAAGCATCTAAATCTACTTCCCCTCTTCTTTTTACCTATTGGTGCTACTCCTAAGTTCCCTCGAATGCATTTATTTCTAATCATATCCTTCCTCGTCTTGCTACTTATCCATCCTAACATCCTCATTTCAGCTACACCCATTCTATGAATATGTTGTTCCTTAATTGCCAAACATTCTGCCCATAAAGCATGGCTGGTCTTAAAGCTATCTTATAAAATTTCCCCTTTAGTTTGAGTGGTACCTGATGATCACGTAAAACTCCAGAGGCACATCTCTATTTCTTCACCTAGCTTGAATTATGTGGGCGACATCCTTCTCAATATGTAAGTTTAAAACTTTGGAACTGGTACATTTGAACTTTAAAGAAAACATAATTCATCCATATTGCTAAATATATGTAAAAATATCATAAGATAACAGAGCATCACCTTCATATTTGGAGGGTTAGATGCTTCTATCTAACTAATGCCATCATCAATATCTTTAGGTTTAGACTTGCCTCCATCTCCCTCTCCGTGTTTTCAGTATCGGTATTGATGCATTGATAGTATCCTTGGTATACAAAAACATATCCATCTCACATATCGAGGAATGTATCACTGTCCGAGGGAAACATTGGGAAAATGATGGATATGTTAAAAGAGACATGATTACGCTAGAACTTAAAATATTACAAAAACAAAGAATGCATAATAAGTTTCCTTTGGATGAGGTCATAAACTATGTGATGTATGACAGAAGTCAGATAATTAGATCAAAGAGTTCATGTAATTCATAAATTATACAATACAAGTACCAAACACATATGATATATCCAAAGACCAAAAAAAGGGAAAAAAGAAGCAAAAATACATGTGCCCAATGATTCCCACCAAAAGATTCCCTAAAAAATCCTCAGACTATGAATTTTTTTCATCTCCCATGCTCTAGTGTTGGCTTGATATCGTTGATTCATATCACATGTATTGACCTTATTGGGGAACTTTATAAAGGAATCATGATGATATCTTGTGGTATTTCAAAATATTGCATGATATGGTCATTCGAGAATGCAAGATCGAAGGTGAACATGGAGTTGAGGGCGAGAATGGATGAGGTAGATCTCATTAGAGGACACAAGGGATTCAACGGAGGATCTTCTTGGAGCCTTCCAAGGTGGGCATGCGGAGTAGAAGGTTCGAGGGAGAGCAACGGGACGTGGTGTTTGGAGATAGAGGGGAAGCGAGAGTTTCTCGGGGGGTGGAAAGAGAGGCACAGGGGAATGGAATTTCTTAGGGAAGGGAGGTGGAGGGGGAGTATGGGGGGAGAAGGGAGGTTTTAAAGGGATGGAATGGGGGTGATGGGAATAGGGGATAAAGAACAAACAAGGGTAAGGGAAAGATGGTCCTTGAAGCAAATGGGAATGTAGACGAAGAGCCAAGGACTCGGAAAGGTGATTTAAGGTCAATAGGAAGTAATGCTCAAATTATCTAGAGGGAAGGATCTCATGTTTAGGTCCTTGTAGGAGTTTCCAACGTTGTTCGTGGAGAACTTCCTGGAGGGTTGGACTAAGCATAATTTCTCTAGGGTTTTCGGAAATAACATAAGACCATAGAGGCGGTGATACCACGGAGTAAGGGGGGTCAGCCATCAAGGATTTGCTTTTGTAAGAATGAAAAGGACGAAGAGGTGAATCGAGCCATTGCATTGTTGAATGACAAAAGATTTGATGGGAAAAAGCTCTTGGTGTAGTGGACATGTATGGACTGGAGGTCGTGAAAGGGGTTGCCCTCAACAAAGGGGTGAGAATGATGGAGAAGGGCAGCTCGGTAGGTTAGGTAGTTGGGGAGATGAAGTCTTGAAGGGGAGCTGTAGGGGTCAGGAATCGAGGGGACCTCACACTTCCCGTGATGTTGTGGTAGGGGTTCGTTAATGTGAGAAGAGGAGAAGGGAATTGAGGCCATGAGAGAGGTGGTGGAAGCATCAAAGGAGGGCAAGTGGGTGTGGGTGGAGAAAAGGGAGGGCCCAGAGGTGCATATTCATCCTTGGGTGATGCAGGATGGATAGTCTAACTTTGAATGATGCAATGTAATTAATCAATGGATTAATTAGAGAAATCAAAACACAAAATAAAGCTAATCCATCACAAGGTTAAAGAGTTCAAGACTACCGACAATTTTGCAGTATATGTCTTAGAGGATATTGGTTAATTAGGACATGGAAGGTGGAACTTCCATCTAGCATAGGGATAAATCTTAATTCAAAGGAAATCACTTGGTTTTATTAGGGTTTGGGTAAGTTAGGGGTAGGGTTTTAGGATTTGGGAATTGGGAATTGGGGTTTGAGAATTACGTTTTCGAGAATTAGGGTTTTTGAAAATTAGATTTTTTTTTTTTTTTTTTGGTTGGTTTGTTTAATAATAGGGTTTGGGAATCTAGGGAATTAGGGTGTGAAGATGGGAAACGAAGATGCAAGACGGGGGAGAGGGGGGTAGGGCTATCCGTACGATCGTATGACCTAGGTTGTCCGTACGGTTGGGTGGGGTGACAGCTTAGGAGTGGTCCAGATGGCTAGGGTGATGGTTTGGGTTAGGTTCGGAAGGGCTAGGGTGATGGTGGCGATGGTTTTTGGTTAGAAACAAAAGAAAATGGAAAAAAAGATAGAAGATAAGAAAGCAAAAATAAGATTATCTGGAGAGAGAATAAAAGAAAGAAGATAATTGGAATCATTCCATTGCTTCACACCAAACTCCAATCACAGGAGGAATTTTGCTCCAAAATAAAGCAAGAAGAAAATTTCATTAAATGGCCAATAACCTAGGCTTCACACGTCCACGCCTTATATCCTCTATCTGGGGTGTTTTTACAAAAAGCACCCTTAATACTATAAAATGTCCAAAACACCCATAATATCAACTAAATCATAAAATAAATCAAAATAATCAAACTAACCAAACAAAATAGGTAAAACTAGTGTCCAATATGAGTCCACGATCAAGATGACCCAACCATTAAAATGGTCTAACGATCACGATGGCCCATTGTGCGAAATCTAACGGTCCGATAGATGTATCCAATCGATTCAATGGTCCAATACTCTCAACTAAGCAACCCACATGCATCTTCGTAGTGTGAGATCTTCAAAGATGCACAATCATGTGTGTGGGGTCTTCAACGTGGCTAGTAACTCGAATTGGGCCCACTGCGCTCCATGTAATGATCACCTAGCCATAAAGAAGCTGGGGCAACTTTCTTACTCCTCCGATAAACTCTAAAAGGTGCTCGATGTCAACTCCCCTTAGCTGAGAAGAGTTGGCCTCTAGCGAAATAAAACTGCAATAACGCTTTAGAAGATTCGAGTCTAGTCTTTGTTGCTTGGTCTCTGTAATCCATGTACTGTCTGACTCTGGCCTATTCTTTCACTTGACAAGATATTTCTGGAAACCTCCTTGTCTGGTAGAAACCACTTGTTCATCCAAGATACCTTCTATCTCTTCTCTTTTGGTAGGTATGGATGGTAAAAGAGGTAAATGCTGAGAAGGCTGGTCTGGCAAGAGCCATGGGTCATGGGACAAGTCGGAAACACCACCACCTGGGCCAACGTGAGGGTCGGGAGAAAGGCTATCGGGTGGACTTGCCAGACCTTCAAAAGACACAAGATCTTCCACATCGAATGTAGAACTAAATTCCCATGTTAGGTGGAAGATCTACAATATACGCATTGCAACCTAATCTTTTCAATATTTTTTTAGGTCCTGCACTACATGCTTCTAATTTCTTCACGGCCCCTTGGGGATACCATTCCGGCCTTATCCGAATCATCACATAATCATCTACTTGAAATTCTTTAAACCTGCAATGAGTGTTAACAAATATTTTGTACTTTTCATTGCTCACATTAATCCATTTCTTAATTTCAGCACGCAAGTCATGAATATGTTGTGCAGATGCATCTACGGACTTTGAAGGTCTATGGAAGACTGACATGGGAGGCTTGTAACCATGCACTACCTCAAAAGGACTCATGCCTATCGACCTATTGACTGAACTATTATATGCAACTGGTAAAACTAAATCCCAAGTCCTAATATGGTCACTCGCAAGACATCGTAACAAATTTCCTAATCTTTGATCAACCACTTTCGTTTGATCATCAGTTTGGGGATGGTATGCTAACGAGAACTGGAGTCTTGTAACCATCATATGCCAAAGTGTCTTCCAGAAATAACTCATGAATCTCATATACCTATCAAACACAATGGTCTATGGAAAACCATGGAAGCGAGTCTATGGCAAACCATGTAAGCGAACCACTTCTCCAAAGAAAAGCTTGGCAATGTTAGTGGCATCAGATGTTTTGGAACATGGTAGAAAATGGTCCATTTTCGAGAAACGGTCCACCACCACAAAGATGGAATCATGCTTTTTGATCGTCTTGGGTAGCCCAAGCATGAAATCCATACTAATATCTTGCCACGAAGCGTGTGGCACTGGCAAGGGTGTATATAATCCAATGTTTTTTGCCTTTTTTGCCTTACCAATTGACAAGTCCTACATTGCTCGATGATTTTGGCCACTTCTCGCTTGAGCCTAGGCTAATAAAACCTCTATCATTGGCAACGTCAATAGTCTTGTCTCTACCGAAATGACTGGCTACTACGACATGATGCTTCCAAACTAGAAAATCCCGAAGTGAGGTACGGGGAATGCACAGTCTTGTTGCTTTTAAATAAAAACTCATCAATAAGGATGAACCCACTATCACTCCTCAACTGGTCATCTAAAAGTGGCATGTATACTTCCTTAAAATTTGGGCACACTGAATACTCTCCTTTCAATTGTTCGAAACCAGTGACTTCCACGCTCATGGATTGGAGTAACGCCACTCTACGACTAAGGGCATCGATAGGTTTACTCTCGACCCCGACCTTGTGTTTCAAAACAAAGGTATATTCATGGAGAAGCTTAACTCACTTGGCATGCTTTGGGTTTAATTTCTTTTGGAAGTTGAGGTATCGCAAGGCCTCGTGGTCAGAAAACAAGACGAACTCTTGCGTTAGTAGATAATGTCGCCAATGTCATAGATTGCACTACCGTGTAGAATTCCTTTTCATAGGCAATGTTTTAAATATCGATGATATCAGCTGGTATATCCTATGATATATCTTATATCCCACCTGCGTGATATGAAATTCATAGGTAGAGCCGATATATCCCACATGTTTGATTTGGTGAACATTTTCAATTTTTGATTTTTTTTTTTTTTTTGAAGTTATGTTAAATTAGTGTCAAATGGTTATAAATCTATTGGTTCTTCATGTTTTGCATGAAAAATCATAGAGTTGGAGCTTTGATTTCAATATCCATTAGTTCTTCATATTCTCCATTTTTTTTTTTTTTTTTTTTTTTTTTTTAAATTTTTTTCTTTCAACCAGCTATCAATTGAGACTAATTAAATGGTAATCACATACACTTTAATTTCAAACTTTTGAGTGTAGGTGATCCAAGTTGTGGAAAATTCGAAAATTTCCCAATTTCTCCTAAATTGCTTGCAATGTTGCACTTCAAACATGAAATCAATCATGTATGAGGGTTGATCTACTGATTTGTTAAGTCCTTGTCGATGTTCAAAAAATAAAAATCATTTTTAATAAAAAATAAAAAAATAAAAAAATTTATAAAAATATTATTTTTTTTCCTTCGAAATTTCCCTTCAACCAGCTGTCAATTAAGACTAATTCTAAAGTATTTAGGAGTGTTTGATGAAATGATAATCACATACACTCCAAATGTTATGCATGTAATTTGAATATAGTTGCATTAGTTTAGTTAGACAACACATAGCTTAGGACCCTATACAAAGGAAACCTATTATATGCACTTCTTTTTTGAGATGTTATGATTTAAAAGTGTGCATTAAGATCTTTTTTCTTTACTTTTTTTTTTTTTTTAATAATCTTTGAAGTTTCATTGAAAAATTCAACCATTTCCTATGTTTCCCCATGTTTCCCAAAAAGTGCGATAAATTACTTGATACAAATGATATATCTCGTGCGATCACCGATATGTATCTGTATCCCAAGGATGCGATACGTAACTCGATATCGATATTTCGAACACTGGTCATAGGTAGAATATCGTTGCTTTGCCTTATTCAACTTTTCACTAAAATAGGCGATAAGGTGCCCTTCCTGGTTAAGTACTACACCTATACATACACCAGATGCGTCACACACAACCTTGAAGATTTTAGAAAAGTCAATAAGGCACATGGCAGGAGCCTCAATCATTTTGTCCTTAATCTCCTTGAACACCTTAAAGGTAGCATTAGTCCATTTGAACTCTCCTTTTTTAAATGCAGTTTGTAATGGGAGCCATAGTGGAAGTAAATCCTTGAACGAACTGCCTATAAAAAGTGGCTAAATTGTGGAAGCTACGCACCTCATGAATGTTTTGCAGTTCAGGCCAACTTAATATAGCATTGATTTTCTTGGGATTTGCAGACATGCCCTCAGATGAAACAATGAACCCTAAGAAGATAACTTTGTCAGACATGAAATAACACTTCTTCAGGTTGGCATATAATTTCTCTATCCTAAGGACCCAAGAAACTTGCCTCAAATGGTGGAGGTGTTGTTCCTTGGAGGTACCATAAATGAGGATGTCGTCAAAATATACCACCAGGAACTTACCCATAAAGGGCCTCAACATTTGGGTCATCACTCTCATGAATGTACTCGGAGCGTTGGTCAAGCCAAAAAGCACGACTTACCACTCGCATAGCCCATCATTCGTCTTGAACGTTGTCTTCCATTCATCTCTTGGGCGAATACCTATTTGATGATACCCGCTTTTGAGGTCAATATTGGAAAAGATCGTGGCATCGACCATCATATCCAATATGTTGTTAAGACGCGGTATGGGAAACTGTTACTTGACCATGATCTTTTTGATGGTCCGACTGTCCACGCACATACGCCAAGTGCCATCTTTCTTAGGCGTGAGGAGGGTTGGCACGACACATGGACTCAAACTCTCCTGAATGAACCCTTTTTTTAAGAAGCTTATCAACTTGCTTCTTCAACTCTGCATGCTCCGTGGGGTTCATTCGGTAATGAGGAAGGTTTGGTAGAGTTGACCCGTGGACAAGATCTATGGCATGCTGAATGTCCCCAATTGTGTGGAAGCTCATCCAGTAGGTCCTCAAGGAAAACATCGCTAAACTCCTCTAATATTGGAATCACTTCAGGTGGCAACTCTACACTAACCTTGGATGTGACCTCTCTTGCTACGAGAGCATACACCATTGAATTAGCCTTAGTCTCTGTTTCATACTCTTTGGCATTTATTATGTGGAGAGACTTAGGTTGGGACTTCCTCACATCTTTTGGGTCACCCTTTTTGATGTCTTCCTTCTTCGTGGTGCTTTTGGTCGGAAGAGGATTTAGCTTTATCGTCTTACCTTCATGTATAAATGAACTTGTATTTGAATAGCCGAATAGTATCACATCACGACCATATAGCCAAGGTCTGCCCAAAATTAGGGCTAAAAGTCGAGCGGGTTGGGTTGGGTTGGCCGGGTTGGTCGGGTAAATATATGCTAATATTTTCATTATTACATTAGTCTATTATATTTTCAATACAAGTTTTCTTTTCTTTTCCTATAATTTTATTAATTATATATGTAGTTATTTATCATAAAGAACATTTTTTTGAAAAAACAAACAAGCAAAATTATAGGACCACTACTCCTTTAAAAGTTGTATTGTGTATCAAGCAATCTATTTGGGAGGGAGAAATCTGGTGTATCTTGTTAGCTTGAGTCATCGGAAATGATGTGGACCAATGAAACCCGATGGCATTGGAATTTCCTGTGCCTTCAACATAGATGATCTTAGAAGGAACTTATATATTGATCGGGTTGGGGTTGGGTCGGGCAACCTAAGACCTCAACCTGAGTCCAACCCAAGTTTTATTGGGTTGGCGTTTGTATGGCCTAGGCCCGAGAGCAAACTCGATACATCCTGCCCAAGCCCAACCCAATGTCGGGTCAGTCAGGTTGAACCCGCCCACCTTACAGCCCTACCCAAAATGATGTGGTCTATGTCCATAAGCGAAACATCACACCACGTGTCTTTGTAGGAAGCAAACTGAATAGGACTAAGACATCGTTGAGAAACTGGTGTCGAGGACGCATCAACCCATAAAACTCGATAGGGCTGAGGGTGAGGGACGAGTTTCAAACCCAACGAGATACAGTGTTAGCGGAGGCAACTGCCACTATCAATTTTTACCACGGTTAACACCTCGGCCACGGTCTCTTCCACGTCCTCCAACTTGATCACCCGCTTGAGATTGGTCATCTTCCCCATCGTTGAGGTTCGCCTGGAGGGAAGTTTCCAACTGGGTTACGTGAGTGTTGGTCTTCACTAGTTAGTTGTTGGTGGCTCTACTTTGGGCATCAAGAGTCGCAAAACAGTTACTTATGTCATTGATAGCCTTGGTAAGCTATTCTAAACTCATTTTGAGGTGTAGACCAAAACCATGCCCAATCGGTGTTTTCAGTAGCGCTGCCGTAGCTCTACGTAGCGTGCCAAATGTCCTAGCGTGTAGCGAACTACAGGGGTCGTAGCGTGTAGCGCAGGTAGCGTGCACTATGTTGCATTTTTTTTTTTTTTTTGTTATAAAGAGTGGTGAACTCCCACCATAACTACTCAAGTTAATAAAAAAAATAGAAGCAGTCGAATAGGGTATTCGAAACCCTTTGGAAACATATGCCGAACGCAACTTCCTCTCCTCTTCAATCTTGCAATCTAAAAGCCCATCGAAGGGGCTTCTTTGGCCGATTGTTGGAGACTACAAGGAGGTTCCGGTCGGCTATGGAGCTTCAAATTTTAGAGTTTTCATTAATTGAATCTCATCTTGAGACAACAATAGGGACGCTTATTCCCCTCAGTGAGTTTCTTTCGATGTATAGTGAAAATAACTTGTTATTTTAAGTTTTTTTCTCTCTCATTTTTTCCTTTTTAAAATGCTGGTTACTGTCCGTTTTTTGTTCTTTATCATTTTTTTCATTTCTTTTTCAGTATCTCTGTGGCTATGCATTGTTTTCTATGGTATGGCTCACGTGGGGCCCACTGAGGTGTGTGAATGGGTGCAAACACATTGTTTTCTATAGCATGGCCCACGTGGGGCCCACTGAGGTGTGTGAATGGGTGAATTTATGAGGAATGTGACATATATATATATATATATATGCTTTTTTCTTACTATTTATCATATTTATCTTTAAAATAATAATAATAATAAAAATAAATAAAAAATAGAAGTATATACGCTATTTCGCTACATGCTATGGAGGGTTGAATGCTACGCTATTTCGCTACGTGCTATGGAGGGTTGAATGCTACGCAACACGCTACCGCTATTTAAAACACTGCTCCCAATACATGTGGGCATAAACTGGGTATCTAATGGGAAACCTAAGAACTAAGGACTCTAGATGTAATGTGATGAGAATGGGAAGACTGCTAATCCTGGACACAGTAATATGAAAACCCTACTCCAAATGCAACATGAAAGTCCCATTCTAATTTGAGGACCATACTAAACCCTATGTTAAACCTATGCTCTTATACCAAAATTTGTTGTAGGACGGATAGTCTAAGCTAGAATTATGCTCTTATATCCGTACAGTCATATGGACTGGTTTGTTTGTACGGTTGGGTGGGGTGATGACTTGGGAGTGGTCCGGACGACTAGGGTGATGGTGGTCATAGTCTTTGGTTAGAAACAAAAGAAAGTGCAAAAAAATATGAGAAGAGAAGAAAACAAAAATAAGATTACTTGGAAAGAGAATAAAAGAAAAAACATAAGTGGAATCACTTCACGACTTCACACCAAACTCCAATCCAAGGAGGAATTTTGCTCTAAAACAAAGCAAGAAGAAATTTCATTTAATAGCCAATAATGTCCTAGGTGTCACACGTCCAAGCCTTATATACTCTATTTGGGGTGGTTTTACAAAAAAACACCCTTAAGATGCGAAATCCACGATCAAGACGACCCTACCATCAAATGGTCCGATGTTCGAGATGGCCATCTTACGAAATCCAAAGGTTCGATTCGAAATCCAATGGTCCGATAAATGGATCCAACGGTCCAATACTCTCAACTAAGCAACCCACATGCATCTTCCTGGTGTGGGGTCTTCAAAGATGCACAATCATGCATGTGCGGTCTTCAACGTGGCTAGGAACTCGAATTGGGCCCAATGGGCTCTTATGTAATGATCACCTAGCCTTTAAGAAATTAGGGCAACTCTCCTCCTCTGATAAACTCTAAAAGGTGCTTGGATGTCTTCATCAGTGTGTTGGTGGTTGAGGTGAGTGTTTGACTAGCTTCTTTTGCAGCGTGGAGAATAATGACTGTATCTTAAAGCATCTAAATTGATACAAGACAATTAACCACTTGCTCTAAAAGCTCGAACTGATAGAGCATGGTGAATTAATTCCTTTTTCTTATCGCCCAGGCCCCACATCCATGGGTTAGGTCCTCGGCCAAACACTCCTTGTGGGCCTCAAATCCATGGGCTTTGCCCCTTCGTGGGCTCCAAATCACATGGGTTCGGCCTCATACAAGCCACATGCCTCACACAGGCCCCCTGCCCACCTTGAGTGTGCTCTTGCATCCCATAGGCCACCCCACTCGAGCTTAGTTTAAAAATGCCCCTGCATTATAAATGATCATGAAGTGTAGATCTATTTGAGACCATCAGTGAGTTTGGACAGAATCCTCCCTGTTAGAGTTGTGCTCAACAATGGTTTGATGGAAGCTTTGTGCAAGTGGTCTGAAAGGTCAGTGTTCAAAATGGTGGATATCTAAATCCTAATTAGGGCTTTGCCTCTTGATCTGTAGTTCTTTGATGTGTTTGCTGCATAGGGTCTTACATCGAGAAGGTTCTGCTTATTGACCTTATGATGAAAGCTTGTGTTGAAGTGAGGATGGTGAGAATCTTAGTGAGGAAGGAGAAGAGGGAAACCATTCTGGATAGTGTCCATTCTAGTTGGGGAGGCAAAATTGTTGGTAAGGATTGAGTAGGTAAGGAAAGGGGAAGAGAAGGATCAGTGCTTGTTGAAGGTGTGGCGAAGATGAAGGAAAGAAAGTGGGTGCAAAGAAGTGTGAGAGGGAGGTGAAGGAGCACAATTTGGCTACTTCGACGTAGCACCAAACCAAGGTGTCCCTACGTGGTAACAAATGAGAGGCGTTTCGGTGGTTGGTGAAGTTGAAGCGTTTATTAGGTCAACACGTAACAACATGTCAGTGGAAAAACAAGAGATGACGGTGTTTGTCTCGTCGGTCGGATGAGATGTGGGGCTACCTGGTGGGGTGTAGGACACGTATCGCTTGTGCGATCAAAGCGCTGAGGCATTGCTTTAGGTCACTAGCACGTTTGATTACAAGGAAGGTGTAGGAGATAGGTGGGGGAAGAGGGCGGGCTTAGGTGATAGGTTCATGGGATGGTGTTAGGCTTGGAGTCCATGCAATTGGGGCTACATTTTGGATCGATGTTGGTTTGGATTGGGTCTATGTTATGTCTATGTTGGAATCTCCACTACGTGTCCTAGATGGGGAGGAGGTTGCTTTCTTGATGCATGTGCTTCTTCCCATGCATGTGGAACTTTTAAATTTGGAGACACGTGAGACAATCTTTAACCCTCCTTGCTCATGTGAAGTGATTTTGGGTTTATATCAAGTGCCTCTCGACCTTTTGACCTCTTCTCTGTGTGAGAGGAGACGAGAGGCTTGGTCTTCCATCATTGACAATGGATCCTTCCTCTGACAGTAGGGTTCTCTCTTCTCCTTCAACGGAGATGATTCCGCTTCCCATTATTACTGTTGAAGATGCGTTGGAGGAACAAGCCTTGGTGTTGGTGTTGCATGAAGAAGAGTCTCCAGGAAGCTGAATCTCCAAAGCTATAAGGTTAGGGATTCGATGGTGTTGCTGATCCATTTTTTACACTGGACATTCCCTCAATTCAAGAAGTTAGAAGCAAGGGGGTGGTTTTGTGCAGTAGTTAGGACTTGTTGGTGACGAGCATCGATTCCTTGATCGAGAGCAAGGGAGCGCATGTCCCATTGGTGAATGGGAGGAAGTGGATAAAGGAGGCGATTGACTAGGTGGGGAGGATGATTGGTGTGTCGTTCGATGACTCTGATGACGATTATAAAACCCTATTCTAGTTTGTGGAGGAATGAGGTCGTCGGGGGAGTTAGATAGGCTCAAATCTTCTATTAATTAGGGTTTAGTTGCTTCCTCCAGAAATGGGGAAAAGGGCAAAGGTGTTCGATTGGTGCTTTAATGAAGCTGCTTAGTTGGACTGTCAAGGGTTTGTGTAGCTAGGAGAAACAAGTTCAGATCAATTATCTATGTTGAAGAGCTAAAGCTTAGCTAGTGAAGTTATAGGAGACAAAGTTGTAATAAGTGGAGAACCAACTTGTCAATTTTGTTTGGGGAGTGAAGGAGAAATGGGATGGGGGACTTTCGTTTATGGGCCGAATTTGGTTGCTCTTGGGTCGGCATTTTGGGAGGAGCTTGGCTTGGTACGAATAGGTTGTAGGTTCTGTGGGTAGTGGGGGGATATTTCAACATAGTCAAATTCACATTGAAAAATCAAATGGTGGTTGAATAACTACAAGTGTGCAGGATTTTTCGAATTGGGTGGAGAGGAATGAGATAATGAACTTACCAATGAGAGATGTTAAGTATACTTGGAGCAATGCGAAAGAAAGGGTTGCATTGTTGAAGCTCAATTTGTTTTTGGTTTCATCGAATTGGGTCGATAGTCACCTTCTCGTGCGGCAAAGAGGACTCCCAAAACCTGTCTCCGACCATTGTCTAATTCTCTTGGAAGTGGACGAGGAGAATTGGGGGCGTAAGCCTTTCAGGTTTGAGTCGATGTCGCTCAAGGTCGAAGGCTTTTTGAATTTGGTGAAATAATAGTGGAATTCATTGCACGTTGAAGGTTTCATAAGTTTTAAATTACATATGAAATTAAAACTTCTAAAAGGAAAGATAAATGATTGGAAAAGGAAGGTTTTGGGGGAAAAGGGAAGTAGAAGTTGAGGCCATTTTGCGGAATATTCAAGCTATAGATGTGATGGAGGGTAGTGAGTTGTCGGCTGAAGAGGGGATGTGTGGATCAAGCTCTCCCATGACTACATGAGCTACTACTAGAAAAGATCAAATGGAGGTGAAGGTCGCGCACAATGTGACTATAAGAAGGGGACACAAATACGAAGTTCTTCCACACCATCGCAAGTGCCTGTGTTAGGAAAAATGGGATTCATAGCGTCATGTTGAAAGGAAGGAGGATAGAGGATAAACATCAAATTTGCAATACCATCATGTAATTATATGAAAAGTTGGACAATCTATCTTTTTAATCAGATGTCTACGTTGGACGTGTGTGGCCTTGAGAAACCTTTTCTAGCGGAAGATGTTAAAGCGGCAGAGTATTCTTTGGGTGAGATAAAGCTTCGGGCTTAGATGGCTTTGTTTTGGCATTCTTCTAGACCTTTTGGGATCTAGTGAAGGATGATTTGTTTAGGTTTCTAGTCGTATTTTGGGAGGGTTCGTCTTTCGCGGGAGTTGGGGGCTTCGTTCATAGCTATCATTCTGAAAATTGATGAGGGGAATATTTGTGTGATTTTTGTCCTATTAGTTTGATTGGAGGCCCATATAAAAATCTCATAAAAATCTTAGCTACAAGATCTAGAGAGGGTTTAGACAAGATATTATCGAATCCCAAGGCACGCTTGTGCGGCGAAGGCAAATTTTAGACAACGCACTTATGACCCATGAGTGTTTGGATTTGAGGTACAGGGGAAGGAAGAAGGGGATTGTTTGCAAACTGGACATTGAAAGGCGTACGACCATATAGATTGGGGTTTCCTTAACTATATGTTGGCGAGATTTGGTTGCAGTCAAAGATGGATGAAGGAGTGTCTTAGTTCGGCGAGGTTCTTGGTGCTAGTAAACGATTCACTAAAGGTTTCTTCCTGGCGTCGAGAGGCCTAAGTGAATGGGACTAGCTCTCTCCTTTCCTTTCCGTAGTTGTATCTGAATCGCTAAGCAAGATGTTAGACAACGGCTGATATATTGGATTGATTAGAGGTTTTCGCATGCGCGTGCGGGGGGTGGGAGTGGGGTGTATCGTCTCTAATATTCCTTTTTCAGTTCACTGATGGTACCATCCTTTTATATGATGTAAAGGTTGAGATGGTGGATAACCTAAGAAAGTTGGTGAGATGTTTTGAAGTGTTATTGCGTCTAAATGTCGACATCTTGAAGTGCGAAATGTTTGATGTCTACTTTACTGGCAAAGAGCCACATTTTGGCAAAGGTTTTTGGGTGCAATATAGGATCGCCTTTGTTGAAGTATCTTGGGCTCCCCTTCTGTATTGGCAAGCCTGCCAAACATCTATGAGGCAAGGTCATCGAAAAGGTTGAAAGGAAGTTGTCAAGGTGTAGGGGTAGGCATCTACTATTTGGGGTAGGTTGACATCGATCAAGGCTGCCTTGTTAAATCTTCCAATATATTTGATTCCCCTTTTCAAGTGCCTGACTTTGATCTTCGAAAGGTTGGACAGGTTAAGAAGACATTTCTTGTGGCAAGGCACTCAGATAAAGCATGAATACCATCATTTGAAATGGGAGGAGGTGTGCAAACCATACAGGGAGGGGAGAACTGTAGTGAAGAATATGGAGCAAATGAATCAAGCTTTGCTAGGAAAGTGGTTGTGGAGGTTTGGGGGTGGAGGAAGGAAGGTTGTTTAGAGAGTTTATTGTTTGTAAATATGGAGTTCAGTGTGGGTGATGGTAGGTGAAGGAATCATTTCTTCATAAGGAGTTGGGGTTGTAGAGGGGGGTCATGTGTTTAGTGAACAAGTTAAAGGAGGGGATCCACTTCTCCTGGAGTGATGGGAAAATGATTCATTTCTCAAAGGGTCTGTGTATTGGGGAGCAGTGTTCGAAATATCGTTATCATGTTACGTATCGCACCTTTGGGATACAGATACGTATCGGTTATCGCATGGGATATATCGGTTGTATCGCGTAATGTATCATTGTTGTTGGAAACAAGGGGAAATTGGTTGATTTTTTTAATGAAACTTCAGTGATTGTTAAAAAACACATCAACACACTTATAAATCAAAACATTACAAAAAATAAGTGCACATAATAGGTTTTCTTTCTATGGGGTCCTAATCTATGTCTTGTCTAACTGAATTGATGCAAGTATATTCAAAGTTCATTCATATAATTTTATAAATATAAGAAGACGTGTGGAAATACAAGCAATACATTTAAAAGAAAAACAAGAATCACTAGATTATGTTACATATTTGATTTCATGTTTGGACACAAGGATTGCAACTGATTTGCAAGCAAGTGGGAAATTTTGATTTTTTCAACTTTCGGCAACTCAGCCCATCTCCTCCAAATCTCAAAATTGAAGCTCCCAATCCATGCTTTTTCATGCAAAACATGAAAAACCATGTATTTGTAACAATTTGATGCTGATTTAACATGATTTACAAAAAAAAAAAAAGGGATCGAAAATTGAAAATGCTCACCAAATCGAACACGTGAGATATATCGCACTACTTGCGAGTTTCGTATCGCACATGTGGGATACAAGATATATTGTGGGATATATCGGCCAATATCTTCAATATTTAAAACACTGTTGGGAAGACCTTGCTCCTCTCTACATTTTTGAGGCTAGCCAAGGTTTCAGTGGATTTGGAGGTGATCATTGATCTTTGCACCTCGCTCATGGGTGATGTCGTGGTTTGGTCTCCCCTCTATCAAAGAAATTTATCGGAAGAAGTGGAGGACTTTGTTCGGCTTCCAAAACATCTTCATTGTCTTAAATCGCCTGATGGTGAGAAAAACTATATGGTGTGGGCCTTGGATAAATTAGGGTGGTTCTTTGTCCACTTTCTATAAGTTGTTGAGATCCTCCCCTATGGAAGAAAGTAGTGGTCGATTATACTTGATTTGGTCAGTTGATGCTTCTAATGTGTCGGCATTTTCATGATTGGTGGATAGAAATAGAATCCTCACAATTGATAACCTTCAGAAACAATCACTTGCAACCCAATTGTTGTGTGATATGTTTAAGGGGAGTGAAGATAGTGGATCACTTGTTCATCAATTGCCTATTTGTTTGAAAGGTGTGGGAGAAATTCATTGCAATCCTTGGAACCTATTTAATGAAAGATAGACTTGCTTTGTTTTCTATTTTTAAGACTTTCCACGTGGAAGTGCAAAATCAGTTTAATTTAAAAGTGTTTGTGTTTTGGTCTAATAATGCCAATGATTATGTCATAAGCTTTTAGACAGTTTTTTCTCTGAAATAGGAATCCTAAATCAGACATCATGCTCATCACCAGATTGTAAGTGAGCAAGGAGATGCAGTGGGGGATCCGAGGAGTTACAAAAAATTGGTTGAAAAACCTACTTAACTATTACTCGATTAGACATATCTTATGCAGGGAGCATGGTAAGCCAATTCATGAGTTATCCAAAAGTACCTCACATGGAAGCAGTTATTCAAATTTTGTGTTACCTCAAAGGAGCAACAGTTCAATAAACAAAATTGTCATCCTCGGATCATAGGATATTAAGATGTTGATTGGGCAGGTTCCTTAGTAGGTAGACGATCCATTACTGAATATTGTACATTTGTGGGAGGAAATCTAGTCACATGAAGGAGCAAGAAATAGTGTGATAGCCTGATCGAGTGCTAAAGCATAATACAAAGTAATGATTAATGCGTCCCGTGAGTTGATCTGGATCAAGAAATTTTGTTGTAAGAAATGGGATTTATAGTGTACCTACCTATGCGGTTATTTTCTGACTATCAAGCTGCTTCACATATAGAAAACAATCCAGTCTATCATAAAAGAACTAAACACATCGAAGTCAACTGTCACTTCATACTTGAGAAAGTTTTCAGTGGCGAAATCTCTACTCCATATGTTGGATATCAAGATCAACTTGCTGATGTGTTCACCAAGGTTCTTCACTCCACTTAGGCTACACATATTTCAAGCATGGCATAGATAGTATCTATGCTCGAGCTTGAGGGGGAGTGTTAACGAATGTTATATGGGCTTGTATAGGCCCACTTAGATGGGTTGTTTTGGTGTAGGTATTGTGTAGACCATCCCTGATATTATCCTTATCTCCAAGCTTGGTGATATTGATAATACTGGTAGTATAAGAAATTCCAGGTATCGGCAATATATCGCTAAGTATCGTTGATGTATTGTTATCGCCAATATTTTCAACTGTGTAAATTCTAGGTGTCGCTTGTATAGCCAATGTATCGATATCACCAATGTATCGCCAATATTCTCAACTATGTAAATTTCGAGTGTCATTTGTATCGCTAGTGTATCAGTGATATTTTGATAATATTGCTAATGTATTCAGCTCAACAAAAATCTGTTATTAAAATGAAATTTCCATTTCAATTATTTATTTATTTGTTATTATTATTATTTTTTTATGGGCACATGGTTGTATGATGAAATGCATGTTTGTATGTGTGTATATGTATGGATGCATGGATGGATGGTTGGATGAATGGGATGATTGGATAAATGGGATGGTTGGATGGATGGCTAGATAGGTATGTTTCTTTAGTTCATTTACTTTTATATGTCTTAGTTATTGTATGATACATGTATTTGTATTATGCAAACTCATTTTGGTTATTACCGAACTAATTTCTTACGACAACATATGCTTTTAGGCACCCATTAAATGGAAACTTATTATGTATGCATTCTTTTTGCAAGTGTTTTTTTTTCCTAAATATACAAATGTGTATTTTAGCATCTCCTGAAGTTTCACTCTAAAAGCCCACTGTTTTCTACATGTTTCCCCAATTTTCTTGGTATTGGTGATATGCAGATATCGATATTGTGAACCCTAACTTCAGCCCTTTCTCCTCTCTCTGCATTCTCCTCCTCCCTTTTTCTTCTTCTCTGTTCCATCTTTCTTTCCACTAATTTACACAAACATTTAATAATCCTTTGAACAACTTGCTAATTTTCCGCGCCTAGGTTGTTGGCATATCTGCTCTCTAAACCAACAACATAGGCTATGCTGGGCTGAATAGAAGCCACTGTGTACATGTGGCTTGCTATGCATTTGCCTAAGGTACATCTTGCATTTTTCTTTTGTGAGATTTTGTGTTGGACAAAGCTCTAATTGTAGTAACAACTAGGGTGCAATACTTGCCATTGAGTCTCAACTAACTTTCAGTGCGGTTGGGACAGGCAATGATTTTGTTCAAATGTAGCCGACCATATTCTACCTAACTGTACAACTTGCTTGTCCTTTGTGCTTGATGTAAAAACTCTTTCACAACTAGTTCTTCACTTCATCCATGAGTCTAAAATGTAATTTCTAGCTAATAAGATATCACTACAAATACAGGGATGACACCAATATAAACCTCCCCAAGACTTGTAAAGATTCATTGATATTTGAGAATTGTAGTAAACCAAATGCTCTATAAGCTGGTTTTGAACTGTTCGCATCACAATTCACACATGTAGTTCCTGCTTCAGCACACATAAAGACTTAAGAAATACACACTGTTTTCTTATCCTTCAACAATGTGGCCTTTAGGTTGTTTCATAAATTTCTTCATGGAGATTGCTGTTGAGAAACATGGTCTTCACATACGGTGCAATTCAAAATCCAGATTTGCAGTCAAGATATCCACAATTGAATGGATTTGATTCAACCCACGGGTGCAAAGGCTTCAAAGTAGCCAATGGTTTCTTTTTTAGCATAGCCTTTTGCAACAAGTTTGACTTTATACTTGTTAGTTGATCCATCTTGGTTAGCTTTTCCTTAGAAAACTTCGCCTCTCATAACTAGATCCCAAATTTTTTGTCCATAAAACAAATCATCTTTCTTTGAGCCATCTGTGAAACCCAAGTGGCGAACATCTACTTCCTAGAGCCATTTTATGTGCATTTATGTGGGTGTGCATGTATTTAAGGATTTTTGTTAAGCCATGCGCACCTCTCTGCTTGCACCTCTACATTTAACCACTTGTGCCAACCTGGCATGTGTAGGACATCTTGTTATGCATTGGATGGCTCATTCCTTTAGATGATTGACAACAAGTTAGGCTGGTCGACTCACTAAGCGGGTCACACATGTATGTTGGATGTGGATTGGAAGTTCTTTTCAGACAGTTCGTCATTATCTTTGTCAATTGGTTTGAATTTCGAGCTAGGTCCATGATTGGTCCACCTGATGCATGTCTTGGATACTTGATGAGGACATCACCCTTACGTACATATCAGAGGAGGAAGCGGGCCGTGCCGATTTCCCTGTGGCTAGACGAGTACCCATGATCGTGCTGAAGACCCTATGTGCATGTGCAAGCATATGGGAGACCCCACACTGGGAAGATGCACATGGGCTACTTTATGGATTGATACAAACGGTTAGATCGGAGGGACGCGACGATCGGGCCTTTGGATCACATGGATCACATGATCGGGCCATCGATCGTTGATCGTCCACGTCAGTTTTAGACTTTATCATATTTTAGGATTTAGTTTTTGATTATTTTATATTTGGACGCATCATGAGTGTTTTAGTTGATTTTATTTAGACTATGACTATTTTCATTAAAGTTCACAAGACTGGGATTTTTGTAATTTTTGAAACTTCTTGGATCTATAAAAGAGGAGGGCGTGTGACCTCTCCCTCATTGAATTTCGTGATAAAAAAAGAGAAAAGCTCTTGCTTTCTTTTCCCATCTTCATGCGATTTGAAGATACTTCCATGCGATTTGGAAGGAAGATTGGTGCGAGGCTAATCTTCATTAACGGAGGTTTGAGGTTTCCATTTATCCCCACACTATCTTCTCTTTTCTTCCCTTCCACGTATTTTCTTCAGATTCTTAATTCTCCCATCCTAAATCTTCATTTTCTCCCAAACCCAACTTTTCCATACCCATCCCCAATTCAAACCCTAACCGACCTAAACTCATCCTCCCACGTCACACGTGTGTCCATACGGCCACACGTGTGAAACCCACCTGCCCTTTTTGGTTTCCCACCATCATTATATCAAAACCTCTTTCTTCCATCCCTGAAACCCTAACCCTAAACCTAAATTTCCTAAATTTCCTACTTTATCAAATTGCCAAAATCCTAATTTTCACCATAGGTCATATTAGGTTTCCTATTTTGAAATAGATTATATCCTATGCTAATTAGATGTCCCTACATCCATTAGATCCTAGTTTCTTTTTATTTTAATGATCTTGAGTTACGGTGTTGGTAGCTTAGGCTAGGATTATGCATGGTTTTCTTTTGATTTTCATGATATTTGTGATGATTATAGCGATGTTTGTGTTTTTTATTAAATATATTAATTCGGCTATTTGATCTCACATGTTACTCAGTTCATGCATTGATCCTGCATCAATGCTCCACACATGCCAGGTCGCTTGAATGACCGCTTGCAAAGCTGTATTTGGGCTAACTAAATCTTGTATAAGTTTTTTATACATTCCATATTTCAGAATGGGAGATTTATCCAGACAGTGACATTATAAAGGTTGGCTAGGTAGCTGACCTTGTTAGTCCTTTTATTTTTTGCAAGAGTAGGAGCATATCAATCTTTATCAAAGAAAGATAGGTTGAACTGAGGCAATTGAAATAGTCACTGGCCGACTAAATGTTATTCCCATGGCAATTTTAGTAGTGGATTTTGAGTTCAAAGGAGGTAGCATGATAATCCATAGTAAGCGAGAAGATCTTCCATTTGATTGAGCATGGTACTAATAGATCTTGACCTATTATTATGATGTGTGCTTCCAGAGGAGCATGCATGCAAGAAATTTGAGCTTGATGCAAATGGCTAAAATATCTTGTGCATATGCTTCTATATATCTTTTATTTATTCTATGCTTTTGTTGTAGTTTGTCAGTTTCTTCTATACTCTTTGCCCAATGATAAATTTGTGATGTGTTGAAAATTTTCTCCTTAAAGGTATTATCTCGTGACATCGGTCCTACAATTGCATTCAATTTGAAAAGATCGGATGGCTCTTGGTTTGGCTATCGCGAGGTGGAAAAATTAGCTTCTTTATCGGGGATACAGCTACGGGTAATTATTAGGAAATGCTAGTTCCTCCTGTTTAAGTTTTGTTTTTTATTTATTTTTGTTTTTTAATTATTTTTTTAATTTTATTTTAATTGGTACTTCATTTGAAGGTCATTTTAGCCAATCATTAATTGCTTTATAATATCTACTTTTATGTTTTAAATAAGCAAGAATGACTCAGATCTTGATGCCTTGTTGGTCATAGCATAATATTGAGGTTTGACTGGTTCCCTTTCATGATTGATTAGGGTGATACCTTTCCTCTAGCAGTATTCTTTATGTGAAGCATGGTCAATCCATGAACTACCATTATGTTCGATCTAGGTTAGATCTTGGTGCTGATGTTGGGGATTATAAGGGTTGACTGGTGATTAACCTTCATGTGACACAAAGATGGGTCAACATGTTTTTTCTTTTTGAAAGATAATGGAAACTTTATTAAAAACCAAAAGGGAAATGCATCATCAGAGTGGAAACAAGGAGCCAGTTTATGTAATCGGGTGGAGTGCATGCTTAAAGGATTTTGGTCCAAATGATGGGTCGATTCTAGGTGGGATTTAAATTTTCTGTAAATAAGGTCTTTTGTGTTCATTATTATCAATAAAAGACTGGTCAATTTAAGAAAAAAAAAAACTGGTAGCCAGTTTTG
Source organism: Magnolia sinica (assembly GCF_029962835.1). Taxonomy (NCBI): domain Eukaryota; kingdom Viridiplantae; phylum Streptophyta; class Magnoliopsida; order Magnoliales; family Magnoliaceae; genus Magnolia; species Magnolia sinica. The sequence continues at coordinate 28,040,989 of NC_080588.1, forward strand.
GGTGACCCTCTCATAACTGTCTTTAGCAACAGAATCGGATAACACATTTGCCGTCCTAGGGATGCAAGAAGAAAACAATCCTATCCTCCAAGATGGATCTAAATTTGGATATAATACGATGGTACTTCCAGTGACTGTCTCCTTGCTGGAAGTCCGCAAAATTGCATTATAATGGGTAGCATGCTTCCTGGGACATTCCAATTGATGAGGATGGTACCTTAGGACTTCGTTGTAGTTTTGTAGGAACCTTCTACCTGCCTAAGAGGCCACCTCTGCTGCTCCTCCCAATTCAGAATCTCACTGCTGCTGCTTGGGTATCTCTGAGTCTCTGACTCCACCCTGCTCCCAAACCTGAATGCACTCCTGTTTACATGCTCTGCGAAAACAATTGACAACAAAATCTTAGATTTGGATGTTAACCTAGTTTCGTCACATGTAGTGTGCAATACAGCTGACAATGTAATGGCAACTTCATCTTCTCTTATGTTTTCTTCTCGTTGTATTCTAGGCTGTTTGATTAACCTCACAACAATTTACTTTGGACTGGGTAATTAAAATTGTTAGTTATGTTTAAACCCATGATTTTCCATTATTTAGTGAATGCGGCTCATTAAGGGGAACATGTTTAGGAGGAGAGTGGAAAGGTTATGGATGAGCTAAGGCATTGAAGGGTGCACAACTAGAGAAACATATTATCATTGATGTCACCATGGTAATCTTGACTTAAATCTTTCATCTCACAGGAAAGTACCTGTGTCAAAATTTCAGTAAACTTTGGAAGTAGAAGGGAAACTAGGGACACAAATTATTATTTTGGTATCTGGAGCTTACTTCACTCACCCATGGAGATAGAAACTTGCTTGAGTTTATTGGTAAACTATTGAGGCTTTACTATGATCAACATCTTCTGACAGTTTACAGTTATGTGATAAAGTTGCTGGTCCCTGTTCTTGCTATGGTTGTTAGTGGATCCAAGTATCCAAGCTCAGGGGTTCCATTTTATTGAGGTATCAACATACCTCAACACCTAGGTATAACAACTATGTTTAAAAACTCAAGTTAGCACTACTTAATTAAAGCTTTTAGAATTTGCTAAACTCTCCTCACCATGTTCATGGCAAAAGATAAAAACACATTTCAGAGCGGAAAAAGAATAGAAAAATCTCTCATGCGAATCTTCTCGTCTATTAGAAAACAAATAATATATTAATAATTGAGTGGATAAGTTTCAGAGTATCTCAGGCTTCATGGGATTTCTTTACCCTCAACCTTTTGTCATGTTTCTCTCTGTTTATTATTATTATTATTTTTAAATACTTGAATGTTAACCAGCATTATTCCAAATTATTAGCAACTATATTTCGAAAGCAGAAATTCGTGTTACGGATTCTTGCCAAAAAATTGGATGGGACGCATTGGAAAACCAACATGCATATTGGGCAGAAATTATCTCTGAGAGATACAGGTATTTAAAACATGTACCATGTCATATATATGGAGTTGCTCAATATCCCCCCCCACCCTATACATATTATGATTATTCATAACTTTTTTTTATAATTAAGATTTGTTTACTCTTTAGTAACATACACTTAAAATGTTTCCATACCTATTGTTCCAATTCCTGGCTTGTATTCATATTAAAAAAGGACTTGAATGAATGAGGATAGAAGAAAAAAGAGAATTCGATGGAAAAGGCAGCAAATATAATATAATGACATTGTGCTTTCTAATTCTTCAATGATTTTTCTATAGACAGGATGCTTTTGCAACCCGGGTGCATGCTCAAAATATCTCGGTTTATCTCACTCCGATCTTCTTTTGAACGTCGAGGTACCTCCTGCTCTTCCATGATGTTTTGCATAGTGTCACATTCCAAACATATTCTCATGACGACATACTGATTGGTATTAATCTTTTTCTTAATATCACTTCAACTATATGCTTATGAATTGCACTCTTTCTGAAGTCAGGCTGGTCATGTTTGCTGGGATGATAATGACATATTACATGGGAAACCAACAGGAGCTGTTAGGATATCCTTTGGTTATATGTCAACGTTTGAAGATGCCAAGGTTGCCTGTCTATCTTGTCATCTTTTTATATTCAGATTCTTTTTCCATGTTATCAACTCTTATATATTCATGCAAAATTCTTTGCCATAGTTTTTAGCCTTGCTACAGTACAAAACTTTTTAAAGTTGTCGTGTTCTTAGTTTATGGAAAGTATGGAGCCTAATTTCCAATGCCCTTCTCTGGAGGAAGCATCAATGCATTTTGTTTTATACTTTTAATCAATTACAAGCTAAATTTTACAAATACCTGAAATTTACAGAGTACACCTTCAGAATACAAAAGGTAAAGGCTATGCATTTCCAAGTTCTACAGAAAGTGTTAATCAACAATGGTTATGAATGCCCAAAAAAACCACTTGAAGTAGTGATTATTATTGAATTTCGAGACGAAAGAACTCCCCTTGGATCAATCAGTTATTTTGAAATGTCTCACTGGCTACCCACAGCCCAGGAATAGCCAGTTTGTTATCTGTCAAACTTTCTTCCTTTACATAGGAATTACATGGGTCCTGAACCTTAACAAATGCAATTTGTTGATGCCCCTGTTCTGTACACGTGTATCCACAGTTTCATTATACAGACTGTTGATTTTATGAGCCACACCAAGGGTGGAGGCACCCCATATCTTCGCTACTGATCCGACAATTGGATCAGTTGACTGCATAGAATGTTATGAAATTTTTTTTTTTACTGCAAGGCTCCAATTTAATGGAAGAAAGGTTACTGATCAAAGGGTTAGGATGCTCCTCTCTGGTCGAATTTTGGGTCCAATCAGATCAGCAGTATGGATGAGCGAACAATGGGTGTAAATTTGAAGAATCTTGCGCATCAGCAAACTGTACATGCACTGGTGCTCAAAACCCGATAAATTCGCCCCTTCAGATATGAGAAATGCATCTGTGGTACTGTTCATGGCACTGTTTATAGCTTTGTTCAAGACACATTGTTCAGAATACATTCATGGGCTTTGGGATTCTAATGATGGTGATGGAGATTTGATGCCATGAGATTGGATTGGTTGGGGTTTCAACAATGCGTGTTGAGGATGGTGTGTCGTGATGACCATTTCAGGGCAGTATCAGCCATTGTGTAACGGTAATGGCGTGTTATGAGGTTGTAACGGCTGTTATGGAAAAATAACCTGTATTAGCCCCGTAACGGCTGTTAAAGGGCCGATGCAGTTTTTATTTTTTATTTTTAAGTGACAGTAACAGCCGTTATGGCCTGTATTGTAACAGTAATGGTGGTGTTTGTTACGGCCCCCATTACCATTATGACACACCTTGGTTTTGAGTGGAGCAATGAATTTGTAGTGAGGTGTGGTAGTGACTCATGAGATAAGATCTACAACTAAAGAAAGTGAATTGGATCTACAAGAATGACAATGATGCAAAGGGTAACAAAAACCTTGTGTTATGAGATCACTTGGGGAATTGAGGGAAGATTAACAAAAATCGTGTGGTATGTGTGTGTGCATGCTAATGCCTATGGCAATTCAAATTTGTTTTATTGAAAACCAGTGTTCGAAATATCGGTATCGCGCAATGTATTGCACCCTTGGGATACAGATCAGGGTGTCCCAAAACGGTTACATATCGGCCGTAACAGCCGATACATAACGGTGACGGTGGTACCCGTTACGCGATACGGGGCCGTATCGGCCGAGTCCCGTTTTTGTACACGTAACGGCCGTTACTGACCCGTAACGGCTGTTACGGGCCTTGGAAAAAAAATAAAATAAAATAAAATAAAAAACCTTACCTTTTTCCTTTCTTTTCCTCTTCTTCTTCTCTTTCTTCTTCTTCTTCTTCCTCTTCTTCTTCCTCTTCTTCTACTTGGCTGCAGATACGGCCCTGCTGCGGGCCTCCTCTTCCTTCTTCTTCTTCTTCTCTCTCTCTCTCTCTCTCTCTCTCTCTCTCTCTCTCTCTCTGTTCTTTCCCTCTTTCCCTCATTTTTCTTCTCTTCTTTCCCTCTTTTTTCTTTTCGGTTTCCCTCTCTCTCCTTTTTTGTTTTGCAGGCGTAAGCTGTAGGTACGTGTCACGCTGAGACGAGCGCTGACACTCCTCTAGCTCCGAGTTGTACGAACGGTTCAAAGGAGATCAAAGTTTTATGGGCTCCGCAGTGATGTATTTATTATATCTACACCGTTCATCTATTTTTAAATATTATTTTAGAGCATTACCTAAAAAATGAATCGTATCCAAAGATCGTCTGGACCACACCAAAAATAGCAGCGGAGATGATGATTTTCACCGTTAAACAATTCGTAGGCCCACCGTAACATTTATTTTCCATCCAATCTATTCATAAGGTCAAAAAGACCTGAATGAAGAGGAAAAACAAATTTCATATTGATCTAAAAGTTCTGTGATCCCAAAAAAGTTTTCAATGGTAGACGTTCAATCCCCCACTGCTTTTTGCAGTGTGGTCCACTTGATAATTAGATCTGTATTATTTTTCGTGTCAAGCCTTAGGACGATCTCCTCAAATGAATGGACGGTTTAGATATAACACATTCATCATGGGTGGGGCCCAAAAAACTTTGACATGTGTGCTACACTTCACAATCCGAGTCCCGCCTAATTTGGGCCCTTAAAAAATTGTATGAAAGACATATATTAACTTAAAATTTACCAATTAAATTATAAATTTCAATTGCTAACTCACAATGCCAAAATCAAATTATTTGAATAGTTTTAATTGTTATTTTGTGTATCTTATTTTTTAAAATAGGGCCTTTTGATTTTTTTCATGATTCACTATCCAATAAATGTCCACTAATACATAAGTGGGATAATGACAATAAATTGCATGAATTTGAGGTTAATTTGGGGCATAGATTGGTCCTCCAAGTCAGCCCGAAATTGGCAACGCCGTCTACCTGAATTTAATTTCATTTTTTTAAAGAACTATCGGGAAAAAGATATTAAATTGTTAAGTATATAAATTAGATATTTAGAAAATTAATTATATACATTTTGTAGTCAAATTCAGGTTACTTGGTTCAAAAATTAATCAGACAGTCCGATACAGCTTCTCACCAAAGAGTGGACCGTTACACCACCATAAACATGTTCCAATTTATAAATGAATGCATATTTGGAATGCTTAGAATATTCCGGATTTAATACATATTTTTTTATATTTTTTTGGCAAAATTTTTTTTTTACGCCGTTACGGGCCGTTATGCCCCCGTATCGCCGTTACAACCCCGTATCCGTATCGGTTTTGGAGGTCACCGTTACGCCAACCGATACCGATACGGGACACCTTGATACAGATACATATCGGTTATCACACGGGATATATCATTTGTATCGCATAATTTATCATACTTTTTGGGAAACATAGAGAAACATTGGGAAAATGGTTGAAATTTTCAATGAAACTTCAGGGATGGTTAAAAAAGACTTTAATACACACTTTTAAATCATAACATCTCAAAAAAAGAAAAAAGAAAAAAAGAAGTAAAGACAATAGGTTTCCTTTGTATAGGGTCATAAGCCATACGCTGTTTGATTGAACTAAGTCAACTATATTCAAATATAATGTATAACATTTATAAATGTATCAAAACATGTATGAAAACAGAACTAAGTGGACCCCACCATAGAAAAAAAAAAGAAAAAAACAGTGGGGATAGTGACACCCACCGTTGAAACCTTCCTGCTTCGAAACCAACATGTGTGTGGGACCCTCAGTGTGGCCCTTGCCATTATGTATGTGTTGTATCCACACCGTCCATCCATTTGGAGAGATCATTTTAGGTCCCAAGCGAAAAAATTAGGCCGATCCAAAGCTCAAGTGGACCCTACCATAGATAACAATGGGAGTAATGACACCCACCATTGAAACTTGAAACCACTTTTATGGGGTCCACCATAATGTTTATTTTAGATCCAACCTGTTCACAACTTCATACAAATATTTGCCAAGGTAATACACAAATATCAGCTTGATCGAAAACTTTTGTGGCCCTCACAAAGTTTTTAATGGTAGGAGTTCAATCCCCATTGTTTTGTGTGGTGGGGTCCACTTGAGCTTTGGATTTGATCCATTATTTGTCTTATGACCTAAACTAATCTCTCCAAATGGATGGACAATGGATATACAATACATACATTTATGTGGGCCCCATCGTTTTTAGTGTAGCAAGTCGCACCGAATCCACTTTCCCTTAAGGGGCCTGGATTAGGTGTTACACAGGTAACTGCATAGCCGGTGTTACTTTTACTGTAGGGCCCACCTTTGATGATATGTTATATATCCACTACGTCCATTCATTTTTACAGATCCTTTTAGAACATCTTCCCAAACATTAAGTACATCCAAATCTCAGGTGGACCACACCACACAAAACAGTGATTATTGAACGTTCACCATTAAAAATATATCAATGCCTACTTTAAGTAGATCCTTAATGTTTATTTGTCATCCAAATCGTTGATAAGGTCAATCAAAACTGAATGAAGGAAATATACAAAGATTAGTGTAAACCAAAACTTTTGTGGTCTATAAAATACTTTTAATGATCATTCACTAGTTTTTCTGGTGTGGTCCACCTGAGATATTGATCTGCTTAATTTTTCGTATAACGTCCTTATATGAAAAGACAGATGGACGGCCTAGATAAAAAATATACATCAATATGGACCCCACAGAGCCCATTACAGACCGTCTGTTTGACTCTGCGCATCCATTAAAAAAGGTACCCTAATTGCATCCTACCACAGCCCGTCTCTAGCTGAGAACGGGCAGCAGCTTTGATTGGCCATCGTGATGTATGGTTCTTATCCACATCGTCCATCCATTTTTTTTTTTTTTTTGTATCATTTTAGGTTATAAGCCCAAAAATGAGGAAGATCCAAGACCCAAGTGGACCATACCACAGGAAGCAGCGGTGATAATGATTCTCATCGTTAAAACTTTTCTAGGGCCCACCGTGATGTTTATTTTCCATCCAACCTATTTATAAAGTTACGTAGACTTGGATGAAGAGAAAACACAAATATCAGCTCCATCCAAAACTTCTGTGGCCCCCAAGAAGTTTTCAATGGTAAGAGTTTAATCCCCATTGTGTAGTCCACTTAAGCCTTGGATCTACCTATTTTTGGGTTTATACCCTAAAATGATACGAAAAAAAGGATGGACGGTGTGGATAAGACCCATACATCACGCGGCCACTCATGGAAGCAGATTAGCTGGTGTACCACACACTAGCTATATAGCTGTTGTGGGTACGTGTCGTGCGAAGACAAGCGCTAACACTCCTCGAGCTTCGAATTGTACAACTGATTCAAAGGAGATCAAAATTACATGGGCCCACATGATGTATTTATTATATCCACACCGTTAATCCATTTGGCGAGATCATTTTAGAGGATGAGCTAAAAAATGAATCATATCCAAATCTCAAATGGACCACACCACATATAGCAGCCGTGATAATGATTTTCACCGTTAAAACATTTGTAGGGCCCATCGTAATGTTTATTTTCCATCCAATATGTTCATAAGGTCATAAAGACCTGGATTAAGAGGGAAAACAAATATCATATTGATCCAAAACTTCTGTGACCCCCAAAAGGTTTTCAATGGTAAACGTTCAATCTCCCACTGCTTTTTTCAGTGTGGTCAGCCTGTTCTTTATATCTGTCTTATTTTTCGGCTCAAGACTTACGATTAGCTCGTCAAATAGACGGACGGTTTAGATACAACCTATACCTCATAATGGGACCCACAGAACTTGCTGATGTCAATACAACAGCTATATAGCTGGTGTGTGGTACACCAGCTAATCCGCTTCCGCCACTCAAAGCTGCTTCTCATTCCCAGCTTCCGAAGAAGATGGCATCCTCAAAAAAGGCTTCTGAAGCCATTCTCGCAATAGGGATAGGGTTTCGGTCATCTCGGAACCCTAAAATCAGTGTTATGAATAGTGTTGTAGTGTAGCGGGTAGCGTACACTACGTGGTGTAGTGTGTAGCGTACACTAGGTAGCGTAGTGTTCCAAAAACGCTATGTAGCACATTGAAATAGCGTACGCTACACATGTAGCGCGTAGCGTGAATAGCGTACACCTTAGGAGAGTGCTCCATTTTCGTTAAAATAAAAGATGTATTTTGTTATATTAGTTTGTAAAGTGTTTTAAAATGGTGGTGACTCATATTTCTCACACGTGGCAGCATTTAGATCTATCCAAACCATCCTTCACACACGCGGCAGTGCGTAGATTTTAAATATGCGCTCATTTAACCTTTTCTACATTCTAAACCATTAAAAAACGGGCCTCCAAATGTATGGATGAGACTTTTTTCCTCTTAGTAGATGGTGGGAGACTCATATTTTAATAAAAACCTTTTAACTTATAAGGTTTTGAAGGGTTTCTTTTGAAAGCCCTATCTTAATGCTGCACTTGCCGCAACAAGCTTTCTTGGAGAACTTCGATTCTCTCGATCCAAAGCCCCTTGAAGATGAAATTTTAGGCATTGAATCGGCCCCATAGGAGCATCTAATTGTTGTATTTTCATGAGCATTGAAGCCCAAACAACGAAGAAATCATCTTTCCCCCTTTTCGCAGCCGCACGGATACATAGCTGAAAAAAAGCAATTTCTGGTTGATTAAATCTCTATTCAAGGTATGTTTTGGCCCTTTAATCTTTCTTAATGAGTTTTCTTTTCTATTTCTGCTGAAAATCTGTGATTATTTTTTTAATTTTATTTTTTCTTTTTTTGGAGGCCGATTCTTATGGATATTTATTTTTTAAAAAACAAAGATGTGTGGGGCCTACTGTGGTGTGTATGGCATGTATTTAAGTCATCCAACCATCACATGGGCCACATGCATGGGGTCCACCGTGGTGTTCTGTGCCATGGCCCACGTGCAAGGGGTCCTCTGTGGTGTTTTATGCCATGGCCTACATGTGTGGGGTCCACTGTAGTGTGTGTATGGCATGTGAAATTTGAGAATTGAGAGTTCAAGCAATGTGAAATTTGTTTTGTACTTAAACCTCTAAACATATGTGATTTTATATAGTTTATGCTTGTGAGTTGTGACTTGTGGTTTTAAACTTTTTTACTTTAAAATTAGACATCATTAATTAAAGTAGTTTGCTTAGAAAGTTGTTGATGTGATACTGATTTGATTTAGTTTAAATATGTGAATTAGCTTGCTTTTACTTGAAAAATGAAGCATTTGTAGGCATTTTCATTTTTATATTTTGCATTTTTCATATTTATTCTTACTATTTACAATATGTTTTTTTATTTTTTAATTAAAAAAATAGAAGTATCATGTAGCTTACGCTACACGCTATAGGGGGTTGAACGCTACGCAATACGCTATGCGCTATTTAAAACACTACCTAAAATTCTAAAACTTTTCTAAAAAATCTCCCAAATCCCTGCGAGTTTTGGCAGACCTCTCGATCGAGTGGCCTCATGGTTCCAATCACGCAATCTTCTTTCACAGGTACTGAAATGCCCTCTTATGAAAGATTTTCCCTCTTTTTTTTTTCCCCCCTGATTTTCCAGTAAATCCGCAGATACAATACGATAGTATCGCTAATATCGGCAATTTCGTAAAAAAGAATCGTGCGATATTGTGCGATATATTGGACGATAAAAAGAATTTTGGTTTTTCTTTTTAATTTCCGAGGGTATCTAATGGGTTTCGTCTTGCTGGACAATGATAACGATAATATCGACCGATATATCGGCCGATAGTATCTATATTAGGAACACTGTTGAAAACTAAAAGTAAAAAAGAGTAGTACAATCAAAAGGCTAAAAGAGTGGGATGATTAGGAATCATCTCCCAAGCCCTTTTGCACGGGGGGAGCACCCTCTAAAATACCCAATTTTTTCTCCATTTTGTACCCGTTAAACTAAGGGACCCCTAATGCATAGAAAAGCACCCTTATGAAAAAAATTGCTATTGTGCTTTCGATTTATTATAAAAAAAATGAAATAAAAAGTATGGTCTTATTGTCGATGCAGTCTGCATGGGTTTGGGTTTATGTTGGGCTTGGTCATATATTTGAGTTAGAGTCTTTAGGTCCATATGCCATTGTTTTATATTCTCTAAGAGGGGGTATAATTGTAATTTTCATATGACAAGTGATTGCCCTAATAATATAATAAGAGAGTTGGGAGCGTGTGGACTGAGATGAAGCACTCTCCCCTCTTTTTCTTCTTTCCTCTCATCTTTCTTCTCCTCCTATTTTCTTCATGATTGACTAGATGATATTAGAGCATCACTGATCCAGTATCTTGCCCTTCTCTCCATCGCTTTCTCTTTTTTGTGTGTGGTGAAAGCTTAATGTGCTTGGGGCTGACCTAATATAATCCCTTTCCCTCATTGTACCACCACTTAGTGGTAGCGTAATTATGTTCAACAAAGGCGTATAGGGTCTGCTTTATTCTCTACCCGTGTGATGCAATGGGTCAAATTGGCCCATTTCTCATCTATAGTTGAATCTATGGTCAGATCTGAAGGTTAAGGTTAGATTTGAAGACATGAGTTATGTGTGAAGATTGTTGATGGTATAGATCGAAGAAAAAGTGTACGGATGAAAGCTAGAAAGCGGGTAATGATATAGTTGATTATTCTCTCTCTCTCTCTCTCTCTATATATATATATATATATATATATATCCTACTACTTGTATGACGTCCAATTCAATTGAAAGTTTCCCTTAGTGTGTATTCAAAATTCTTTTCGTCAAGAGGATACCGAGAATGAATAAAAGAGATATATTATGTTTCCCTTTGAATTGATGTCCCTCCAAATCATATCGACTAAACTGAATGGAACAAACTATCTATAGAGGTTTTTCTGACAGGAAAGAGGTGAAATATTTGACTTCCTTTGAACCTGATTAAATTGCGACGGACTACGATTATTGGGTAACATAAGATGCCCAAATTAGGGCATTGTTGTGGAACAATATGCAGCCACATATTGATGTGAATGTCATCTTCTTTAAGACTGCCAAAGAAGTTCGGGATAACTTGAAGGAGGTGTATTCATGTGAGAAGAACCTAACTCATATCTATGAGCTTCTGCAAAGTATATTTTCATTTCAGCAGGAAAATATGAATTTGGGAGAGTATTTGTAACGCCCTGAAAATTGGGGGTCGAGCATAGACTCAACTCCCGAGTTCTAACGCATCACTTATGCAACATAGATAATGATGATTTAATGTTGTCCATGTTAGTGCATTAAAGATGAATGGGATTAAGCCAAAACAGCATATCACACTCTAGAGACGAATAAATTTACGCAAGCGGAAGACTGTGATTGATAAATATAACGTATAAGTTGTTGTAGATCTCCAGAATGTGAAAATGTCACCGGGTTAACCATATACATGTATACTCCCAAAGTGATCAAAATGAATATACAAGTGTGTCCCAAAATACAGAACAACAATGCAAGGGCATCTAGTCAGTGTCCCTGTAGCCCTGACGATCAAGACACGACTCACATGAACCCGCTCGATAACTGCATGTAGGAGAATGCCTCCTCGTTATCCTCGAAGTCTGGCTACTCTATAGTATAGACTTCATCGCCACCTGCATATAAACCAAAGTCTGGTTGGTGTTTTAAAACACCATCCCAGGTGAAAATGAGTAGCTAATTCAGTGGAACTATAAAGCAAAGGTTAACATGTTATCAATTCAATCAAGTAGTAATGATAAAGCAGTACAACAAACATGTCCTAGATACTCTTGTTAATGCAAGAATGATATGCCATAATGATGCATGCCCTCGCCTGCACTCCCTCAGCGTCTTCATCTTACGGCGCGCATGGCAACCACCAGAAAGTGCTCTTCCTCGCCAAAGCACATGCAATACGGTACATGCTCATGTTAGCCAATACTTAATTAGATTTATTCATAAAACAGTTTTTGGGAAGCTAAGGTACCTCCCTTGTATCATTTCCCAAACAATGATCCATTCTAGGGTCGTCAGTCCTAGCTAGTCTCATACGATGTTGCGGTTCTAGGTCGCTACAAAGGGCTCGTCACCTGATCAGTGTAGGCCTAATTTATACTCTAGTTGCTACGGAAAGGCTTGTCGCCTCAATGCAGTCTCAAAGTATGCTCGAGGTCACTACAAAGGGCTCGTCACCTGATCAGTGTGGGCCGACAACTCGAATACAGTGTCCCATACTACCGTATTCGGCTCACGAGGTGGTGCTGCTCACTGGTCACTAAGGGGAGGCTCGTCACCCCAGCGTAGGCCGACAGCTCGACCACGGTGTCCCATACCACCATGTCCGGCTCATGAGTCTTAGCGGATCGAGGTACCAAGGTTAACGAGGTTTCCACCAAGCAATAACGTCCATACATGATGAACATACATCGGGTCAATCGGGTTACTTGATGAGCTCGACTGGTACGAGCATACGTCGAGATGATCGACATGAAGTGCGTAAGCACTCCGTGTGGCCTAACCACTGTCGACAAACTCCGTACGACTCGGATTCATCGAACACATTTGTTGTGGCGAAGCTAACTCAGCCACTCGTTCAGGAACCATTACCGATAGCCTGGACTACATAGTAGTCCTAAACACATGTAAATATAACAGGATAACACATGTGGTAGGCATATCAAAGTTAAACAATTAATTCAAGTAACGTAACCAATTGAACATTTCACAAAATACAAGGTAAACATACTTTGCACAAATGCATTTCATGCTAAATCACACAAATTTAATCTAAGTTACATGAAGGGATATATACACATAGCTAAGGTAGTTGAGAATCTCACCTCAACACCTATATAACATACACTTTACTAAATATTTACTCATCTAGACATTTTCACAAACACTTATACTACACACATCAGTATACATGACATATGTTGATCACAACATGTATTAGGGCAAATCCTTTCACTAAGGAGTTGTCACGAATACAACACGCATATATCCACGACAAATAATCATGGCAAGCAGGGAAATTCCATACTCATTCAATCATTTCCACAAACACTTAGACTACACACTTTAACTTATATGGTACAACTCAGTTATAAGCTCTATTAGGCCAAATCCTTTCATAAGGAGTTGTCACGAATTCAACAATCACATGTTCACGGTGAATAATCATGGCAAGCACAAAACCAAATTCCCGACATATCCCGTCATTTCAACCTACACATGGAATAGCTTATATTCAACATAATTCATATATAACCGTGAAGCAAGGAAAACAGCGTATCTAACATGTGAAACGGCAACCCAGTCGGTTATAAATCATTAACCGACATTGAAAGCCTTGAAAACCATAACCTATACATTTATAGTCCGCACCTTTCGCCGGTAAACTCTTAACGGATTCAGTTTGAATACTCCGCCTTCGTCTACGGCACAACGACAACCTATAGTATGAAATAGGTTAGCTATTTCATCACATACCCTATCTGAATCCCTAAAACAGATTAGGGTTAGGATTTCTTACCCGAAAACGGAATTAGAATTGTCGGAATAGCGATACGGTAATGGTAGCTAAGCACGTGGAACGGCGAGATTGAGTCCCGAGAACAATCTCCCACACTCTCTCTCTTTCTTTCTCTTTCCTTCTCTCTTCTCTCTCTTCTCTCTCTAGGGTTTGCAAATTCGTATGTGAAGGGAAAGAGAGGGTTTAAGGCCCTTATATAGGCTTAAACGTGAGCTCTACGGCCCCAGGGCCATGGTATACTTATGTTATAGCCAAAACCCATCTGTTTCGGCTCAACGGAGCACTTCTGGAGGCCCTTTTTCTGCATGCGGTCGGACTTAAGCTCCCTGACATTGGATCTAGGTCAGGCTAAGTTTTCGGTCCGATCAGATTTACAGATCGACCGCGGCGGACTAGTTTCAATTCAACGGTCACCGGTACTCGATTAGGGCCACAAGTGTACTGACATGGGTTTGAAATTTTCCCTGATCCGAGGGTGTAATTGGGTCAGATTCTGACGGTCTGAATCCTTAGATTTGGCCCGCAAGTGAGACGACTCAATTCACTTAAGTTTCAGTTCTCTTTCTAAAGGTATTCACGTTTCTCACATACTTTGCTCCGAGCTCAAGTTGTGCGTTTCTGGATACTATTAGGACTTGATTTCTGAGGTGGTAGTTAAGTCCAGTAAGGCGGTCAAAACCGTATGGTTTCGTCGTAATTGGACTTTCGACGCGCGGTCCAGGTCCGATACGGAGTTTCGGTGTGCTCCCGAGAGCAACTGGGATTAGAGATTGATCCTAAGTTTTACGGTAATGTAGCGGTAATGATTCTGCACGTTTTGGGTCTTGCAGATCATATTTAAAGTGATTAGTGCTAATTTCACAGGTACTCTAGTTTAGCACTAGCTAATTCTCGCCTAATTTCTAAAGGATTTGGTCCTGAGTGATTTCTGCCTGAGGTGAAACTCGGGTCTTTGTACGGATTTTTCCGAGACGTTACAGTATTACTCTTCCTGGGGGGTATGTGGGAAGAGTTGAATGTATAATAGTCGATGGTAGCAAATGTTGACACTATTTGAAGGCAGAGGGAGTTCTGTGTCCCAAAATTCCTCTTTGGCCTTTGACGTAAGTTCAAGCCCCATGGGAGCTTAGATTCTTGGAGGAAGTGAGATCCCATCAATCATAGAGGCATTCGCCATAGTTCAATGTATAACTAGTACGAACGCACAAGGTCCCTCATAATCTGGTCGGTCTGTATTTATCTCTGCATTATGGTAGAAGTGATGGGGGGGAGCCGAGGTGATAGTGGTTGCGATGGTTAGTTTGGAGGTAAAGACTTACGGGGAGGTTGGTTTGGAAGAAGTAATACTTTGGGTGGTCATGGCATAGATTCTGATGGTGGTCGTGATCATGGTCGTGGTAATCCACATGGCACGCGCTATGGCCTTAGTAATCACATAGTCGATACATGTTGGGATCTGGTGGAAAAGGAATCTTGGGCTAATCAAGTCCGCTCATTGGATGATGGTTCTGAAGGGTCCGTTTTTAAGTCTGCCACTTTTACTGAGTTGAGTACTTCAAGTGATAGTTTGCCACTTTTACTGAGTTGATACTTCAAGCGACACAGTTGCTATGTCCAAAGAAGAATATACCAAGCTTTTGAGAGATTATTCCACCCATCCCTCTTGATGAGGACATCACTTCAAGTACGTCTTTGTGTACGTATCAGAGGAGGTGGACTGCACTAATTTCTCTGTGGCTAGCCGAGTACCCATGATCATGTTGAAGATCCAATGTGCATATACGAGCATCTGGAAGACCCCACACTAGGAAGATGCACTTGATCTGCTTTAGGGAGTGATTTGGACCGTCAGATTCGAGGGATGCGAAGATCAGGCCGTTGGATTGCATGGATCACATTATCAGGCCATTGATCGTGGATCGTCTTCATCATTTGGACATTATTATCGTTTAGGATTTAGTTTATGATTACCTTATGTTTGGACACCTTATGAGTGATTTTAGTTGATTTTTCATTAGACTATGGTTATTTTGGTCAAAACTCATAAGACGGTTGAAATTGTAATAACGAAAAGTTCTTGAAGCTATAAAAAGAGGGGGGCGTGTGACCTCTCTTCAGTTGGGTTTTTTTTGAGAAAAAAAAAGAAGAGAGAGCTCCTTGCTTCCTTCTCCCATCTTCATGTGATTTGAAGGTGACTTCCATGTGAATTGGAAGGAAGATTGGTGCGAAGCTAATCTTCATCAACGGAGGTGCGAGGCTTCCGTCTATTTCCAACATTCTCATCCCTTTATCAACCATCGATGTATTCTTCAAGTTCTTCGATCTTCTCCATCCCAAGTCATCACCATTCTTCTGATCCTTATCCCTTATACATCTATCGACGAGCCAAACCCTAAGGACCCAAAACCTCACAAACCTAGCCCACACATTGTGATCGTACGACCAAACGTGTGAACCCATAGGGTTGGCCGTACGGCCACACTCTTATCCCTTTGGCTTTCCACTGCCCTTACATCAAAACGTTGCTCTCTCTTCTCCAAACCCTAGTCCTAAACCTATAAATCCCAAATCTTCCTATTTCCCCAAATTGCCAAACCCTAGTTCTTCAAATTCTTTAATTAAGCTCAATTCCTTAGCTTCCCTCCATCCAGAACCTTAATTCCCTTATCCTAGTACCTAAACCCTTTAACCCCTCTACCCAATTTACCCCATTAACCCTAATTCCAAGTTCTCCCTAATTTTCCTAAACCCTAATTTCACCCTAGATAGTATTAGATCTTCTCCTTTGAAATAGGCTTTACCCTATGCTATTTGGATGTCTCTGCATCCATTAGATCCTAGTTTCCCTTATTTAACGGTCTTATAGGATGATGTTTGGTAACCTAGGCTAGAATTATGCATTATCTTCTTGGGATTTTGGTATTTGTGATGATAATAGCAAGTTTTGTATTTATTTATTTTTATTAAGTTAATTTTGCTGATTGATCTCACACAATATTTGAGTTCATGCATCGGTTCTACATCACCTCTTCCTCTACAACTACTTTTACCTAGTGAGCTACAACTTGTTTTACTTCTTTTGAGATTGTCCCTTGGATTATTGATTCCGGTGCTTCCAATTATGTAACTGGTAACCGTAGTATGACACTAGCTAATGGTACATCAACTCGTGTCCTAGGGCGGGGGGCACTGTCTTTCGTACTTCAGATCTCTTATTATCTTCAGTTTTGTATGTTCCTAAGTTTCGTCTAAGCTTATTATTTGTTAGTAAACTAACCAAAGCCCTAAATTGTTCTGTCAAGTTTTATTCTTCCTATTGTGATTTTTAGGATCTAAAGACGATGAGGATGATTGGTGGAGGACATGAATTGAACCGATTTTATTACCTCAATCATGGAATACTAGGAATTGGAGTTGCATTGTAGACCAACTTCTTTCCTCATTAGTGGCATTTGAGGCTTTGTTACCTATTTTTTACGTAGTTTGAAGTCTTGTCATGTCTTTGTCATATTTGTCTAGGCTAAAGTGTCAAGCTTGCGAGTTAAGCAAGCATCGTATAGTGTATTTGCTTTCATGTGAGGATAAAATATGTGATAAACCCTTTTACTTGATACATTAAGATGTTTGGGCTCCAATTCATGTTTTTCGTTTCTCTGATTTTAAATACTTTAACAAATGTTTGTGGATGATTGCCCTAGAATGACATGGTTATTTATTTCATATGGAAGACAGTTCTGGGGTATTTACATGTTTACAGAATTCCATATGTAAATATAAACTGAGTTTGATGGTAGAGTGTGTATTTTGAGATCCAACAATTCTAAGGGATATGAATCAAACTATTTCATTCCTATCTTTTATCCCATGGCATCATTCACCAAACATCATGTGCACCCATGCCACAACAAAAATGGAACTGCAAAGCGTAAAAATCGCCATTTACTAGTGGTTGCTAGGGCATTGCTGTTAATATGAATGTTCCAAAAGGTTTTTGGAGTGATGCACTTTTGACTGCATGTTACCTTTTAAACTGGATGCCTTCATCAATCTTAGGTGGTGTAACTCATTTTTCTGTCATACATTCCCAACATCAATTGTTTTCAATTTCTCCTGAAGTTTTTGGATGTATATGCTATGTACATCAATTTGACCATGTTTCTGATAAATTTGAACCCAAGGCTGTAAAGTGTATTTGTTTTTTTTTTTTTTTTCTTGGATACCCGTATACTCAGAGAGGTTACAAGTGTTATAATCCAGTCACTTGTAGATGGTATGTATCAACTGAGTCACCTTTTTAAAGTACTCCATAATTTTTTGAAGGAAGAAGATGATTGCAACTCGAAGAAGGTTCCATCACTCTTCCTATGGTGCCAGGCACAACTTTATCTGTAAAGGGAGTTCCTGTGCAACGTTCCGATCCACCATCGTTGTAGGTCTGCTTTAAACATTCCAAGCGAGGTGGTGTGCATACCAAAGTTTCCTCCATCAATCTTGAATCTTCATTGGTATTGTCTAATGAAGATGGTATGCCCATTTCTCTTAAGGGTATACACTCTTATACACAACATCCTATCTCTAATTTTATTTCCTTTGATAGCTTATCTCCTTCTTTTTGGTAGTTTGCTTTATCCGTGTCTTTTGTTTGTTCCTCTCTCTTTCTAGGAGGCTCTTAACAGTGATGAGTGGAAGTGTGCTATGGAAGAAGAGATTGCTACACTTCCTCGAAATCAAACTTGACTTTAGACGAGCTACCTGCAAAATAACGTGTGGTAGGGTGTAGATGGGTATATACTGTCAAGTACAATCCCAATGGCTCAAATGATCATTTAAAGGCTCATTTGGTTGTGAAGGGATACACTCAGACTCTAGGGGTTGACTACTTTGAGACCTCCACTGTGGCCAAGCTTCATTCCATACATGTGGTGATCTCTATTGTTGCAAATTTTGATTGCCCACTATACCAACTTGATGTAAAGAATGCCTTTCTTCATGAGGATCTGCTTGAAGAGGTATGTATATATGGAACAATCGCTTGCCTTTGTTGCTCATGGGGAGTCAAATAAAGTTTGACATACGAAGAAATCAATTTATGAATTAAAAGTCTTCCGGTGCTTGGTTTGACAAATTTAGTAAGGTGGTGCTTCAGTTTGGAATGAAACGTAGTTAGGAAGATGTTTCGTTTTTTGTTCGACAAAGCAAGACTGGTCCAATCATGTTAGTTGTATATGTGAATGATATCATTCTTACTGGAAGTGATAGTTTAGGTATTTCTGAGTTAAAGAAGTTCTTTTGGCAACACTTTTGCACAAAGGATTTAGGTTGCCTTCAGTACTTTTTGGATATGAAGGTAGCAAGGTCGAAGGTGGGAATTAACGTATTGTAGCGGAAGTATTTGATGAATTTATTAGAAGTTACAGGTTTGCTGGGGGCTAAGCCCATTGAAACTCCCATGGATACAAATTCAAACTGAGTTGGATGAAGGGGAACTATTTGATGATCCAGGAGGAAATCGCAAACTAGTTGGCAAACTTTCTATTTAATGGTTACACGACCGGGCATCACTTATCCAGTCAGTGTAATTAGTCATTTATGTTGGCTCCTCATATGTATTATATGGAGGTTGGGCTTCACATACTTTGATAATTAAAGGGAGCTCCTTGATGTGGAATTCTCTACAAGAAAATTGGACATCTTAGAGTGAAAGGGTATTCTAATACAGATTGGTTTGACTCTCCTTTTGACAGGTCTGCCATAGGTTATTATACATTTGTAGGGGAAATCTGATTATGTAGAAAAGCAAGAAGTGTCACTCGGTCAAGCACAAAAGCAGAGTACAAGGCTATGGCCATGCAACATATTAACTTAGTTGCGGTGGATATTCCTACAAGACTGCATTGTGATAATCAAGCTACATGTCACATCACCGATAATCCAATCTATCATGAAAGAACCAAGCACATTGAAGTAGACTGCCACTTTCATTAGGTAGAATGTTGCAAACAAGGAAATATGCATGCCATTTGTTAAGTCCCAAGATCAAGTGGAAGACATGTTTACGATGGCTTTAAGTCGGGTTCATCTAGATAGATTCTCTGTCAAGCTGGGCATTCATGATATATATACTCAGCTTGAGGGGGAGTGTTGATGCTTTATGACCACATATGTGGTCCACCTTGGCCACATGTGTGGTCCACTGGTCACTCGTATGGTCCACATAGGTTTTGGTTTATGTTGGGCTTGTTCATATGTTTGGATTAGAGTCTTTAGACCCATATATCATTGTTTTATATTATCTCTAAGGGAGGTATAGTTGTAATTTTCATATGATAAGTGATTGCTTTAATAATATAATAAGAGAGGCGGTATAGTATAAGGGAGGTATAGTTTGTACTAACAAGCTAACTCCCACCCCCGCCCCCCCGCCCCCCCCGCCGGAAAAAGAAAAAAAAGAAAAGAAAAGAGAGGCGGGGGGCATGTGAAGTGAGATGAAGCACTCTCCCCTCTTTTTCTTCTTTCTACTCATCTTTATTCGTCTCTTCTCTTTTTCTTCATGATTGACTACAGTTACATTCTTTTCAGAGGAACTAAAGGCCAGAAAGAATATGCAAACGCCAAAGCACTTTCTTCCTTTTCAGGAGGCTCTCCTTGCCAATTCAGGAATGGTGGACTCATTCTGCCATTCCCTTACCTTATCCGCAAATCCTTCTTCTTCAAGCCATCTTGAATCTGAAAGGCTTAGGTCTCCAAGACACCTTGTTTGTATTGAGTATAATCTGGCAGTGATTGGACGTTGGTCTCAAAATGCCACACAGTGATACCCACGGAAACCTTTACTCCCATGTTATAGCATATTAGCTTTAGTAACTGCTTAAAAGAGATGAAAAGCTTAACCTTATTTGTTATTTTCCAATAATTAAAGAAAACAGAAAATCAAATCCTTAAGATACAGGAAACTATCCTCAAGTGTTTGGACAAAGACAAGCGTTCATATTGGCTCATAATAACTTACATAGTTAGTCACCTAAATTCCCTACTTAGAAATAAAACACAAATTAAAAAAAAAAAAAAAAACCCCTGAGATTGGTGGGCTTTTGCAAGCAGTTCTGCATTACAATTTACACAGTTATTAAATTATATTTTACACATTCTGTAAACATTTTGCTCCTGAATTTTGTAGTGGAAGCTATGTGTGTGATTCTCACATTGTACTTGTTATGAGGTATTATAAGATCAGGACCTCTGACCTAGATACTTGCATATACTTTGGGATGAGGACCTGTGACATGATGTCGGCCATAACGATCTTGATATTAGTACTAGCTACTATTCATTTTTTTGATGCATCAGGAGCCCATTATTCTGAGTAATGTATTCTTCATGAAAGCTGTGCCTTGTAAACTTGTTCATTGATTTTGTATCTGGTATAGTGCCTAGTACTTGAGAGTCATTTTCTCTTGTATATATATATATATATTTTCTGTCCACATCTACTTTTGGCACACTATATGATTTAGTAGATATTATTCTTAAGTTGCTTTTTTTTTTTTTCTCTCTTCAATCATATGCAGAAATTTATCAGCTTTGTCGTTCGCTCTTTTGTATCAATACCAAATCCATTGGGAAATGAATGTCCACAAAGAACAACAATAAGCTCCTCATCAACCAAAGGTTAGTATCTAGTCATTTCTCTGTTTTAGCACTTTGAGTCTGGATTCTTGTTTGTTCATAGTTGTTATTTTTTTAAATGAAACACAAATTATTAGTAGAAGAAATAAGAAGGGGATGCAAAACTAAGCAAAATTGAGGGATGAGGATCATCCCTTACACCTAAAAAGAGACGCAAGGGCAACATACAAGGACAATCCCCTCAAAGGAGGAGGCTGAAACACAACCAGCCACCAAGGAGAACAAATTATATAATATTTCAAATTGATGAATTCTAATCCCTCATAAGATTAGAGAATGAAATCCCTTCAAATTTAGCAGCACGGCCTAGGAACTAGTCATAGAGAAAATCATATTGCTTGACAATCAAAACTTCTTTGCCTTCAAATATTCTTCAGTTCTCTCTTTATATTTCCCCCATAGAATCGTAACGGGCGCTCACACCCATATAATATTACCTCCTTTGGTGGACGGTCCTAATGCAACCGATTGAATGGAAGAGGATCCGTCCAACGTAGGCACTTCCAACCTAAGCTTAACATAAAAATCACAAGGAAAGTAGAGAATAAATCTATAATTTTATAGAATTCAGAAGTGCCTTGAGAATACTCATGTGAGGCCCTTAAATAGACTTCTTGGACGTACAAGGGAACTTTTTTAGTGTCATTTAGAACTTGGTATTTATTACAAAAGTAAAAGACTAATAAAAAGAAAGATGCCAAATAGATAAGAAAAATCTAATGAGATCCTATTGTATGGCTGATTGATTAGTTTTGCATAGCTTGTTGATTAGATTATGCTGCCTAATTAGGAGGCTTGAGCCTCCTTGCTGATGAGCCAACTGTGGAGTCTGGTCTTGGGCCTGTCCCATGGATCTTTGGCTCAATTGATGTGGTTTGACTTGCATACATCATCCCTGGCATGAAAGGACTCAACTCTGATGAATTAATGGCTTGATAGTTGATATTGCTCATAAAGGTTAGGATTTAGACGATGAAAGTCTATAGTTATAACCCACACAGCATCGGAGAGAGGCCTCCCTAACCAATGAACATGAAACTTCGCCTTGGTGCGTGGAGATGATCTAGTCATCAAGAACATCAAATGCTCGTTTTGTAGGTGGCAAAATGGTTGGGAGTGAGATAGCTTGCTGCTTGATACCATTATCATTATGGTGCCACGATAGGTGAAAAGATCTTCCACATTGAAGGTAGGATCAATAGGTAAATTTGGTGGAAGATCCAAGACATAAGCATTGACACTAATCTTCTTTATGAATTTGAATGGTCTTGTACTGTAAGGATGGAGCTTCTTCAAGGATCCAGAGGGTAACTATTTAGGATGAATATAGACCATAACCATGTCTCCTTCCATAAATTCGACAAAACGACATCTTGCATCTGCATGCTACTTATAACTTTCATTTCTTGCGGTGATATTACGTCAAACTTTGTCATGGACGTACTGCATATGGAAGATGAAATCATTAGCTTGTGCTCTTGCTCTCAACTCCATGGGTGGAGGAGCCAATTCGATTGGAAGACAGACATATACCTCTTACTTCTTCAAAAGGTGACATCCCTGTGAACATGTTGATTGAGTTATTATATGCAAATTCAGTCATGGGTATTATAAGGTCCCACATAGCTATATGTAAGTGAAACCAACATAATCATACGTTGGGAGCCACATGGTCACGCATGTGTAGGTTTTTATTATTATTTAAAATGAGGGGAAAATATCAAGTTATCCTCACTGCTGGGCTATTAGTGAAAGACATCATAAGGGAGGGCATTCACATCTTTTCTTCCAGATAGGGCTTTTAATATTTGAAGGCTATCTAAATGGGGCTTTTAAACTTTGAAGGCTAAGTAAGTCCCGTATGGGACGTGACTTTGATGGTGACATCTCGCGCACACGTACGCCCCCCTTGTGTACGTTCGCAAGGACGGCCCCACTTTCGATCTGGATCGATGACGACATCCATGGAGGGCCTCCTAGTTAAAGGACTGTTTTTTGATTCCTTGGGGTGGACCCGATCATCATGTGGATCCCATCATTGGATCTCATGATCATGGCTTACTACCCTAGGTGACCAAGGACTTTGAGTTTTGCTTATTACCGTTATTAGGAACATCAGGAAGGGTTTAGATTGCATTAATTAGTTTTTATTTTTTATTACTTTGTCTTTAAGTAATAGTATGCGCACATGGCGCGGCTTTTGGGGTATATGTTTTTCTTATAAATAGGCAACCCCTTGTAGGGTTTTTTCATTGAAGATGATTAATAAAATTCTGCGTGTTCCTGCTTCTCTAATTCTCTGAGTTGTGGAAACCTAAGTGGGTGCGAAACCCTCCCTTCTTCGAAGGGTTAACTACCGTGGTAAGAAGCCATACCCATCCCAAATCGCCCCCATCTCCTACTCTCCATATTCCTCATCTCCTACAGCCATCCTCTCATCAAATCTACCTACGTTTGCAGCTAATCTTTCCCCTACAGTAGATTTTCAGAATTTGCCCCTACAGGAGGGCTGAAACTTCGGCAGAGCACCACGTTCAAACCGATCATCCATTTGGCTTGAAATTTGGAGGGAAGGTGGCTCATCCCTGGCTGGCTGATTCCAAATTTATGGGCCCCACACATGTGCGGGTTGCCATCCATGCACGTGCATCAGGCCGGTTTGCTGTCTACACGTGCGGGCTGATCACAGGTTCCCTCTCGTCTCTATTTCACTCCTCTTTCGCCTTGTTTTCATAACCCTAACCTAGATCATCTCAAATCCCCAAGTTCTATTCCACTTTTGAGACCCTAGGTTTTCCCGAATTGAAACATGTGAATCCCTTGGATTAAAGAAATAATCTTTTGCATGTGTGAATGAATCTACTCTTCTTTGATCGTTGTTTGGTCTATACTTTTAATTGATCCAGCCCTAGCATGTGTAGCCTTGGACCCTTGTAGATCCCCCTTGTTAAATGCTTGACTTTATATGGGATGTGGAATTTTTGTGATTGTTTCTAAATTAGTATGATCTAAAGTTTGAAATCTTGCATATCATATTTAGTTTCCATGTCCTGCATCAAATTTGGTATCAGAGATTAGGTTTTTCATAGGGGATTGCATTGCATGTTTAGGATTTAGTCTACTCGCGTTTATTTTGCATTAAATGTCATCATATAGGGCTGTTTAGGACCCATCGTTCACAACATAGACTGCTGAATTTTCTGTTGTCAGAAATTTCCCAATTTTTATTGCTGAATTTTCTGTTAACAATCTGTTTAGACAGTTATGTTGCTGAAATTTTAGGAGTGTTGCATAGTTTCCCTCATATAGAGTCTTATAGGAGCATTTAGTCCCATTTAGATGCATATAGTTGCATTAGAGGACCTTTGAGTTGAGTGGGTTGTTGTATGTCTACACGTATTGGTTGCTGTTTTAGGTTGCACCCTGCACTAAACATGGAGCAATTACAAGAGTCAATGGACAACATAACTTGATAGTTTGAGTTTTAGGTAGGCGCTTGGAACAACGTAGTGACCAACGCTGGGATTAGCTTAATATAAGCGTTACCCAACTAAAGACCTCCGCCTGGGCAAACCCCGCCATTGGGGAAGATGCCCAATCGCAGGCAGGTGGTCAGGAGGATAGACAAGGGAATGAGGGTGGCCAAAGAAACAGACATGTGCGCGCACCCGTGCACCCACCCTGCGAGGGGCATCATGATCATTATGACCTAAATGCGCAACTCCTCAAGGGAGTTAGAGTAGAGGCCCCTACGTTTAATGACCACTTGGGCTGTAAAGTTTTTCTAGATTGGTTGGCGGATATGGACCACTATTTTAAGTGGTACGACATGTCGGATACTTGTCGAGTCCGATTTGCCAAGATGATGCTTGTGGGTCAAGCAAAGAGGTTTTGTGCTACTGTGGAGCAAAAGAAAGAGAGGTTGAGGGAACCGCCCAATAGTCCATTAGGGAGAAATGAAAGAAACTCTTAAGGAAAAATACCTCCCTTTCACTTGAGGTTGGTTGAGGAAATCGAAGTCCAAGTTCAAGCCTCTCCATATTCTAAATACCAAAGACTTTGAGCAAGAGACTGAGTCAGGCTCGATGGTGTAGGCCCCTGTGGCTAGGGAAAGTGCACCAGAGGCTAGTGCAGAGTTACCCACAAAGGCCATTCCGGTAGTGGATGAGTTTCGCGATGTGTTTCCTGATGATCTACTGGATGAGCTTCCCCCTATGAGGGAGCATGCCATTGATTTAGTCCCTGAGGCAACTCTATCAAACCTGTCTGAGGTGGTCAATAGAAGTGCGGGAAATTTGCTCAGGTGTTTAGTGGGGGAGCACACCAGGACGTGGGACACTGCATTACCTATCGCCGAGTTTGCATTTAATTGTTCTGTTAACAGATCCACAGGTTTAAGTCCTTTTGAAGTCGTTACTGGTTATAAACCTAGGAAGCCTATTGATCTTGTTCCTATGTTCCTGTCCCATAGGCCATCAAAGTCTGCAGAGTCCTTTGCACATCACATTCATTCATTGCATCAAGAAATCAAGCGAAAGATCAATATTAGTAATGAACATTACAAAATTTCTACTGACCAGCATAAACGATTCAAAGAATTCAATGTACAAGACTCTGTGATGGTCCCCATCAGACCAGAGCGGTACCCTCAGAGAGCCGTTCGTAAATTACACGCGCATACCGTTGCGCCATTCAAAATTATAAAATGAAACAGTCTCAATGCATATGTGGTAGATCTTCCACCTTCCATGGGAATTAGTTCCACATTTAATGTGGAGGATCTAGTTGCATTTCAGGGGACTACTGATACATTGTCTAGCCTGTCACCTAATCATCCTGATTCCCTAGACCTTTCCCTTGATCCATGGCCCCCTCCCGATCCATCTTCCCAGCCTTTACCTCTCATACCTACCCTTCCTACACTCAGAGAGGAGATAAAAGATATTCTGGACTATCAGATAATATCGACGCCAGATGGCGGATTTCAAAAGTTCCTAGTTAAGTGGAAGTCACACCCAGCTTCAAAGATATGATCTTGACATCTTGGAGCGGTTCAGGAGTTTTGTTTCGCCAGTGGCGAAATTTTCACAGCCGGGGGGACATCTCGAGCACACGCATACCCCCCTTACGTACATACGCAAGGAGGGCCCCACCTTTGATCTGGATCGATGACGACATCCATTGAGGGCCTCCTAGTTAGAGGAATGTGTTTTGGTTTCTTGGGGTGGATCTAATCATCATGTGGATCCCATCATTGGATCTCATGATCGTGGCCCACTACCCTAGGTGACTTAGGGCTTTGAGTTTTGCTTATTACCGTTATTAGGAACATAATGAACAGTTTAGATTGCATTGATTAGTTGTTATTTTTTATTATTTCGTCTTTAAGTAATAGTATGCACACATGGTGCGGCTTTTGGGGTATAGGTTTTTCTTATAAATAGGCAATCCCTTGTATGGTTTTTTTCATTGAAGATGATTAATAAAATTTTGCGTTTTCTTGCTTCTCTAATTCTCCGAGTTGTGGAAACCTACTTGGGTGCGAAACCCTCCCTTCTTCGAAGTGCTAACTACCGTGGTGCAAAGCCACACTCATCCCAAATCGTCATCATCTCTTACCCTCCATATTCCTCATCCCCTACAACCATCCCCTCATCAAATCCACCCACGTTTGCAGCTAATCTTTCCCCTATAGCAAATTTTCAGAATCTGACCATACAAGAGGGCTGAAACTTTGGCGCAGTACTGTGTTCAAACCGATCATCCGTTTGGCCTGAAATTTGGAGGGAAGGTGGCCCATCCCTGGCCGACCAGGCCCTAGTTGACCGATTCCAGATTCGTGGGCCCCACACACGTGTGGGCCGCCATCCACGCACATGCATAAGGCTGGTTTGCTGTCCACACGTGCTGGCTGATCAAAGGTTCCCTCTCATCTCTATTTTACTCCTCTTTCACCTTGTTTCCATAGCTCTAACCCTAGATCATCTCAAATCCCCAAGTTCTATTCCACTTTTGAAACCCTAGGTTTTCCCGAATTGAAACATGTGAATCCCTTGGATTGGGGAAATAATCTTTTGCATGTGTAGATGAATCTACTCTCATTTGTTAATTGTTTGGTCTATAATTTTAATTGATCTAGCCCTAGCATGGGTAGGCTTGGACCCTTATAGATCCCCCTTGTTGAATGCTTGACTTTATGTGGGATGTGGAATTTTTGTGATTGTTTCTAAATTAGTATGATATAAAGTCTGAAATCTTGCATATCATATTTAGTTTCCATGTCCTACATCAGACTCTCTTAGAGCTTAAGTTTTAGAAATGTATAAGAAATTCTATCCCCTATGCATGTCTTGCATTGATAGGTATGTTTTGCCATAGTTCTTACCTTGGCTGATCGGTTTCTTCCCCATCATACCTCATTCCGGTACTCCCACCTCTTGAGACGATGAGATCGACCTATCCTTTGTAAGCGCTCCTTGTGACAATGAGATGACTTGGCTTGTGACCCCCTTAGCTTGATTAATAAGCATTTAACAATACTTTTGTGCACGCCTCCGACCAGGCTGACTGTCCTGAAATCTTTTAAATCTATTGCCTCCTCAGTTTTAGGGATAAGAGTAATGAAGCTATTGTGGAGGTATTTCTTAAGAATAGTGCACTTGTGAAACACATGATGTCCCCCTTAACAATATTCCAACTCCCATGGAAAAACCATCCAGGCCCATTGCCTTGCCCTCATCCATTTCACTTTCCGAACTTCCTCCTCCTCAAATCCCCTCTCTGGCAACGCAGCTGATTACTAAAGCATTTAAAATTCAGCCCATTAAGCATCGGTCTTAGTAGGTCTTCTTACAATATAGCTTTTTATAGAACTGATCAATTTTTCCTTGATTATAGTAGGGTTCCTCACCCTTCTTGGATCTAGAGTTTGTGAATGTGCTTCTGTATGCCTCCCTCTTGTTCGTGATCTTGTGAAAGAAGTATCTTTATCCCCCTCTTTCAACCTGTGTAGCCTAGAATTTCTGTCTCCACACTGTCTCTTCTCCTTTTAATATAGAATAATCTTCAAATTTCAGATGCTCCTTATTCATGTTCTCATCATCATCATCATCATCTTCTTCTTCTTCTTCTATTTGACCACTATCATCTTTGTCCTGGTCCTCAGTTTCACTAGGATCGCTTCCTTTCTGATGTTATCTGCTACGAAGGTAGCCTTGTTCCAATCCTTAGATTCGATGCACTGAAGCTCATAAGCCTGAAACCTGCCCTGCATTCTTCCTACCATGTTGCCTCATATCCATGAAGCCTTCCTGGTCAAACGACCAATTTTGAAACCAGGTAGGAATTGGTCCTGTGGATCTACCAGAAGAATCCAGGCAAATCGAGACACGCCCAAGGCTATCAATAAAGCCTAGTTTATCACTACTGTTACCCATGATTAGTCTCCATTTGGTCAAACTCATTATTTATAATCTTCGATTATTTATCATCTTCTGATTCATTTATATCATACATTTTCCAGTTTCTTTTCATGGGTGTTGATAGTAATTATAGAACAAGAGCATTGTCTATTTCTAAATCAATCTGTGATATACTACTGTCTTACAATTATTCATGTTCACTGATGTAGAAAATGCAGGCATCGAAAGAAGTCGCTTGATGAGTCTGAAAGCCATCACTATCTACCCAATAAAATCATGTGCGGGATTCAGTGTGGACAGTTGGCCTCTAAGCAGTAATGGTATTTCCTGAGGATGATACCTTTTGTTTTGAGTGGACTAATTTTTTAATTTATCTGTCATTCCATAGTTATAGCTTTAAAATAGGCTAGGATGGGTCGTTACTCATGCCTAAGTGGTAGACTCACAAGAGTTTCAACACGAGGTCATGGGTTCGAGTACCCATTGTGGTGAAATCCCACTGTGGTGTGAGTGCATGGGTGTGTGTGGGGTGTTAGTGCGTATGTTAAAAAAAGGCTAAGATGGTCAATGCATAATGTTAAATTGAAGATAACTTGGATAATGAGATACTCAAAAAAGAAGGTGAAACTCTTGCCAATCATGTTCCCACAAAATCAATCTATTCATTGCCCTGACCAAAGCTAGATATGCACTTGATTGTCTCACCCATATTTTCTGCCAAAATATTTCATAACAATTATGCCACCATTAAGTGGATATGATACTTAATATTTCCAATAAATTTATTTAGTGAGAACCTTTTCTTGAAGGTTTTGCAAGATTTTGGGTGGCAGTTAATTTATATCACACGGATTACTATTTGCGTTTTCTGTCATTTCTTAAGAGGTCGTGAATAAGCCACTATACATGCAGCTAAATGTACATTGATTCAGACCATGATCCAACTCGCTGGCCCCATTGTTGGTGGACATTTACAAAAATTACACGGTGTAATGATCCTATCCATCTCGAGCCCGAACTCCCCCTGCCCTTCTTCTCAAGGTGAGGCCATTGCGTTCTTGAAGCCCTTCGTCTTATTAACCAGCCTCATCAAAGGCCAATCTAAGTTGATTCTCCGGTGGGCTATGGAAAATACTGAGCTTTGGGGTCTCCGGAGCATCTTCAACAACATTAGAATCTGCATTTCTAGATTAAACACTTTGTTTACTCTTGTATTGAAAGTGACAAATACCGATACTCTCAAGTCTTTAGCTGCTGCGGGAGCAGCTGCCTATGCTTCCTTCTTTATTGGGAGTTCTTTCCTGTTATCTTTTCAATATATTTTGTTTTTGTTGCTTGCTCCTAAAAAAGAAAAAAAAAGAAAAAAAGATCCTATCCATCCAATAGGTGACTGAAAGTAAACAATCGTAATTAAAATGATCGGCAGTCTAAATTCAATTGCCAATATCGGATGGTTAAGATCATTCAGTGTGAATCCATCCACAATGGGACCCATGGTTTGGGTAGCCTGCGTTGATGTACATTGGTGGCACATTGTGGTGGATGAGTAACACCATTAAAGAAATTGTGGGAAACACATAATAGTCCAAATCATTAAAAAAATACTAGTTATTAAATGTCTTCTTAATGAATAGTGAGTGTCATCCATTAGAATAAAGGCATGGGCCTGAGGAGGCTTCACTGTAATCATATAAACTTCAGATACTTGTACTCCTAGAACTTTTCTTTCTTTCTTTCTTTCTTCTTCGTGTTTTTTTTTTTTTTTTGGCATTTATTCTGCTGATGGATCTTTGTTGTGGCTGGGCACACCTAATTTTGAAGCATTTATGGTGATGATTGTAGCCAAAATCTTAGATTGTTCACTAAAAAATTATCGACATTTAATTTGTTAAGATGATGATGACAGATTTATGATTGTTTTTTCCCCCTAATATTATGACATGATGTTGGAAAAATCTTATTGGAGATATTTGCTTTTTAGATGTTAAATTCACAATTGAATGGTTTGACGCTGGGAAACAACCTGATGTCTGCACTTCACATTAGCTGTCCAATTGTCTTGTTCACTGGTCACTCAAGGTGTCAAACGGCCTGAATTTTAAGCTATAAAACTAAAACAGTATGACCCAGCTGATGAAAAGCTCTGATCTCGGAATGCCATATTGACATGTGTGCTTGTGTGTCGATGGAGGGCTCCATATGCTTGAGGTTTCACAAGCCCACATGCACCTCCTGATTCTAGCCATCAACCTGAAGACTATTTCTTACAGTAACTTAAGATTTTACAAGCTCCCATGCACCTCTACAGACAGCCAGTCATTCTATTAGAGCAATGTTTATGGATGATCAGAGCTGTGCATTCGTTGGGCCTACCATGTACACAATCTGCTCCGTAATCAGTTCACTCATTAGGCAGGCTACACATGCACATTTGATATGGACCATTCGTCCAACCATATAATTGATTGCCCTAACGTTTTAACATAGTCATCCACATATGTAGGGCTCACCTGACGTTTGGTTCAGATGTCTCACACATGTGCTGGGTTGGCATGAGCCTTCCTGTAGACTTGTGTGTGAGCTTAGTATGAATCATAGTAAGTTCATAGAAACGGTGTTTGAGATGGGGTTTTGATGTAACACACATGATATCAATTATTAATTATTATTGATAATGTTGGCAATATTATTATATTGTTCAACAATACAGATACTGTGAGGAAAATAAATTTTGCAAGATATTTTCAATAATATCGCTGACATTATTATATTTATCAACGTTATTGCGAGCTATCAACAACATCCCTTTGAAAGAAAATACAATGTCCTGTTGATATCAAGCGATATTATCAACAATACCTGCGTTATTACTAGTGAAATTCCATAAATAAAAAATAAAAAAATCCAAAATTATTTTGGGGGGATCTTTTTTAGAGGGTGTTTTAAATAGTGCATCATATGTGCTCAATTATTGCATTATTTCTTAAAATAACTACATTATATCATACCTATTAATTATATTTTTGTCCAATAGCAGTTAATTTGGACCCTTATACAGTGGAAACTTATTATGTATAGCTGCTTTTTGTAATATTTTGAGTCTTAAGTGTTAAACATGTGTCTTTTAATATCTCCCGAAGTTTCCACCTTTTTCCCAGTGTTTTCTGAATTCCTTGGTGATATTTTCCCTAGTATCTAGAATATTATTAATGATATCGATGCATGTTTCTGCATCCCAAGTCATTGATACATCATACATGTAACGATACTGATAGTCTGAACACCGCACGATGTCTTAGTGTTAGGTATGAGGTTCCTCTAAGTACACATAGCATTTACCTCAAATCCAACTGTCCAAATTATGGGATCCTCTGTGGTCAGTCACTATAAAGAAGGTTTAGTAGACCACCCTGACCTCTGATTAATGGTCATATTTTTGTTGACATGGGAATGTTTACTCCGTTCATTTTTTAGTCTATTAGACCAGATACGGCCATTCTTTCAATTTAGCTTTTGGCTGATAATCCATATACAACAATACATAACACTTGGCCCCATTTCCATTTTAGAGCAGAAACATTCTTGAGCACTAATGTCTCTGTGGTGTCTTAGTAACAAGGAACCAGTTGAACCTCTTTTCAGGCTTTGTGCTTATGTAAGTGAAATGTGGGGTAGATTTTTCACATTTTCTGGGATGACATAGGCAATGCTTCTTTCTCCTGTTTTCTTGTTCTTCCTCTCTCTCTCTCTCTCTCTCTCTCTCTCTCTCT
Organism: Magnolia sinica; assembly: GCF_029962835.1. Taxonomy (NCBI): domain Eukaryota; kingdom Viridiplantae; phylum Streptophyta; class Magnoliopsida; order Magnoliales; family Magnoliaceae; genus Magnolia; species Magnolia sinica. The sequence goes on from NC_080588.1 coordinate 28,073,417, forward strand.
CTCTCTCTCTCTTATTAATCACACACCACATGGTATTGGAGTGAGATAGATTCTAGAATCGATCTCCTCCATTAACGTCCTTGATCCCTCTCTTTTCCTCCTATTTACTTGAGGTGAAATTTTTAAAGTCGGAGGCTGATCTACATGAATTCTCTTCCAACCACCATATGGTGGGTCATGTAATCATGTATTGTGTATGTGTGTGAGGCCCACTTTCATATTGATCCTTAGATAAGTGGGTCATCGTGCGTGTATGGTCAGATTTGCGAGTGGCCAGATCTGAGATCTAAAGTTTGAGAAAGTTGTGTGTGGCAAAGAGTAGAGAACAAGTGTACTTGTGAAGTTTTTGGATCAAGCAGTGCTATCAAGTGATTGTGTTTGTTGATATATGCTCTTCCCTTGTGTGTTTAATTTTGCCTACCTAAATGGATGTCAAGAATGAAGCCATGACTAGTCTTTTATCTCCACTTGAGTCGATGAACTTTCAAATTACATCGACTAAACTCAGTGGAGTAGATTACTTGCAATGGACCACATCAGTAAAGGTTTTCCTTAGGAAAAAAGGAAATTAAAATATTTAGCTTCTCCCAAACTCGAGGAAAGTTCAATAGAATATGAGGTTGGGTGGCAGAGGATGCTCAAATCAGAGAGTTGTTATGGAACCGTGTGGAGCTTCAGATTAGTATGAATGTTATCTTTTCCAAGATAGCTAAGAAAGTATGGGATAATATGAGAGTGTATTCAAGCAAAAAGATTTTAACTCGGATCTATGATTTACTGCATAATATCTTTGCTCTTTAACAGGGAGATAAAAGTGTTAAAGAGTATTATTCAGCCTTGCGAGGCGCGTGGGAAGAATTGAATGCATACTAGCACCTGTTTATTGATAACGAGAATGTGAGACGACAGAGAGAGGAATTATGTGTTAGTAAATTTCTCTTTGGTCTTTGTGTTGAGTTTGAGCCTGTCCAAGTTCAGATCCTTGTAAGTAGTGAAATCCCATTTGTCCCCGAGGTATTTATTTCACACCGGGCTTGAGTAAGGTTGCCTGTGGGATGCAGGAGTACACTCGGGGTGGGCGGCCTGTGTGAGGCGGGCCCCACCGATGTAAGGCAGGCCCCACCCATGTGAGGCGGGTGGCTCGTGTGAGGCGGTACCCATGTGATTTGGGGCCCACGAGGGGGGTTCGGCTGAGGTCCTAACCCATGAGATGTGGGGCCTGGGCTATGACATATACGGATTAATTCGCCATGCTCTATCAGTTCGAGCTTTTAGAGCAAGTGGTTAATTGTCCTGCATCAAATTTGGTCGCATTTAGCATGAGGTTAGTGTACAGAGTTTGCCTTCGCAAATTGTTTTGCATCTGGTAGAGGAGATGGGGGAAGTTGTGCTAGCAATCGTGGTCATGGTGGCCACTTTTGAGGTGGAAATAACTGGGGAGGCCTTGTTACAGATTTCAAGGGTAGTTGCGATCCTGGTCATGGTAATCGGCAGTGCACTCATTATGGTCTTAGTAGCCACATAGGTGATACGCGTAAGCTGGCATGGGCGAATAAGGTTTGTTCTACCGATGATGGCACTGGGGGTTATGTCTCCAAGCCTATCTCCTCCACTTCTAAGCCTAGTACTACAGGTGATACATTGCCCAAGAATGAATATGTGAAACTTTTGACGAATCATTCCACTCATGCGTCATCATCCACAACTATTTTTCCATAGCCTGGTATCGTTTGTTTTCCATCATTTGATAGTGTTCCCTAGGTCATTGACTCTGGAGCTTCTATGACTGCTCAACATAGCATATTGTCTCAGTTAGTATAATTGTCGTCTATTTCTTCCATCACATTAGCAGATAGTACTTCAACCCATGTGTCTAGGTTGGGTACTCCATCTCTTTCATTGTCATCAATATTTTACATCCTTAAGATTGTAAGGGCATGTTTGTAATCAAGGGTATTTGAGGGGCTTATATGTAATTTTGTTATAAATTCTTTATAAAAGTATGAGAAGAGGGTTGCCGGCTCTAACTCTTCTTTCTCTTTTCCATTCTACTCCTTTCTTCTTTCTCTTCTTATCTCTTCTTCCTTTTCCTCTTCCAATCTTCCAGTCCTAACACCTACACCTCGTCTTCTACTTGTTATTAGAGCAAGGTCTGAAATGTTTTTTTTGGTGGGATCTACTGCTAACGTCACCATGCCGTATGAGTGACATCAGTAATGTACCTTCGGTTAGATTCCTTGATGGAGAAAAATATGGCAATTAAAAGAGGACATTTTTGGAAGATTTTTGTGTGTGATTTTTTCAGCATTTATTGGTACACTGAGAATCGTATTTATGATATGTACTTGTAGATGTACCTAATGTTGTCATCATATCTCCATTGCAGTTCCTGTGAATAAGAGACTGCAACTAATGCTTAGTTGCATGGAGTCTAAAAACCATGACACAACCATCAAGTTGTCATTTTCCTAGTTGTGGAATAGATCATTAGATGGTAGATTCTCCCTCTTTCTCGTAATGTAACCTTGTTTCCCCTTGCCTTCTATATCCATTTTGGTGGACTGATCATTCTAAATAGTACATTCTGTCGAGTTTAACAGTGGTTATTACAAACTCGGGATGATCAGTATGATTGTTTCCCATTATCAATGAACTTCTATGATCTCCCCTTGTGGTGTTGTCTACCATGATGTATGAGCCACAAAAAAAAAAAAAAAAAAAAAGGAAAAAAGAAAAAAGAAAAAAAAGGAACTAGTAACCTAAAAATAAGAACTTCATATTAACAGGCACCTTATGAAGGAACAATATAAGAATGGCAAGCAACCCTAGACACAAGTGAAAACGATCCACACTTGTTGAAGAAATGGAAAAATTCCTACGGTGGCCGATGCAAACAATGACAACCTACTCGAGGAACTAGAGGCTTCCAGATAGGCTATCTGGATAGAAGAGAGACCAGGATGGTCCTTAAAATCAATGTTGATGCTCCAGGCGCTGTCAGTGAATTATAGAGAAACCGACAAGCCCCAACAATTGTCCTATGGCCAGGAGAGGGTTGTTGGCATTCGGAGGGGCGGGTGGGCCCTTAAGGGACTATTTGGTACTATTGAGGGGGCCAGCTGGCCCCTACGACTTGTCTAGTGGCCCCTCAAAGGGTTGTTGGCACTATGAATGGGACTGGCTAGCCCTTGCTATAAAGTTGGTGGTTGAAGAATGGGCTGCTGACACTGGATTTGTGGTGGAAACCCTAGAGGGGGGTTGATGGGAGAAAAAAGAAGCGAGAAGAAGAAAGAGAATAAAAGGAAAAAAGATATGTAAAATTCTTACTCCAATCCTTGCTCTGATACTATGTCTACATGATAAAAGAAGATAGAAAGAAGTGAGAAGAATGAAGAGAAAATAATAATCACACATGGAACACCCATCTTCGCTTATTATTAATTTAATGAAGCCCTAATATATATATATATATATATATATATATATATATATATATATATATATATATATATGGGAAATGGTACCATGAGGTTGAGTTGTGTGGGCCTCACAGTGATGTGTGTCGAACATCTAACCCATCTATCAGATGCACCATTCCATGGTGGGCCACGGGCTTAAAAATCAAGTCAATTCATGACTTGGGTGGGCCACACCAATGTTTTAAATATCGTTATCGCGTAATGTATCGCACCCTTGGGATACGGATACATATCGATTATTGTATGGGATATATCGGTTGTATCGTGTATTGTATCGCTGTTGTTTGGAAACATGGAGACAACATTGGGAAATTGGTCAAATTTTTCAATGAAACTTCAGGGATTGTTGAAAAAGACACCAATACACTTAGAAATCAAAACATTACAAAAAATAGTGCACATAATTGGGGTTTTCTTTCTATGGGGTCCTAATATATGCGCTTTCCAACTGAATTGATGCAAGTATATTCAAAGTCTATTCATATAATTTATAAATGTAAGAAGACATGTATGGAAACACAAGCAATACATTCAAAAGCAAAAGAAGAATCACTAGATTAGGTTACATACAAGTTTAATTTTGTGTTTGGATACAAAGATTGCAATTGATTTGTGAGAAATTGAGAAAATTTGATATTTCTCAATTTTCAGCAACTTGACCCATCTCCCCTAAATCTCTAAATTGAAGTTCCAAATCCATGATTTTCATTGAAAATATGAAGAATCATACATTTGTAACCATTTGACACTGGTTTTAAGTGATTTACAAGAAAAACATGGATCAAGTAGGTGGGATATATCGGCACTACCTGTGCGTTTCGTATCACACAAGTGGGATACAAGATATATCATGGGATATATCGGCCGATATCGTCGATATTTTAAACACTGGGCCACACCACATACAACAGTTGAGAAGGGTTACCCTCCCATTAAAACATTCATAATCATTTATTAGGCCCACCGAGATGTGGTTCACAAATCCAAACCATTCATTGTGTGTGTCCTACTTGGATGAGGGGGTCAAACCAAGTTTCAGCCGCATCCAAAACTCAGGTGGACCCTACCAAGTACTTTTATATATTTTAGGCATGTCTTCACATGGTTTTAGATGGTATGGCCCACCTGAGTTCCGTATACGGCTGATTTTTGGGATATCCCATAACCTAACAGGGACCCATCAAATGCACTGTGTTTATGTTCGACACACATCACGGTGGGGCCCACACAGCTCGACCTTCCCATGAGGTCGACCTTATAGTACCATTTCCCTTCATATATATATATATATATATATATATAGAGAGAGAGAGAGAGAGAGAGAGAGAGAGAGAGAGAGAGAGAGAGAGACTGGTGCTCAATAGTATTACACGAGCAACACACAATCGGTATCTCTCATCACTTCCTACAATTAATTGATATGTTGGTGGAGTACCATGATCCATAATACAAGCATGTACACATGTATCTCAATTTAAACCATCCAAACCATGGTCTCCTTTTTAGATTGTTTGGTCATTCGAGTGGATGATTGTAAAGTTCCCTTGGCATATCGTCTTCAGTACCAAACAAAACTCATCAAAAGGAACCAATACTTATAGTAACCTTCTTATTATATTTTATAGGCTTAATTGATGACCATAAGCTTGATTCTCTAACTGGGGCCCAAATGCAGCAATAGATGACTGGATCTGTCCACCATGGTACGTGGTGTATGGGCTATGATCCAAGATCATCCTTAAGGGTTTTCTTGAAGTCATTAATAAGTGTCATTCAATGGACAGTTGAAAACAAAATGGTAATCTCCAGGTGCATTTGTTCAGCATAATTTATAGACCATGGCCCATCCACAACTTTCCCAATAGATGAACAATTAAATGATTGATCTATCATTTCATGTCAGCCCCATCTTGGGAGCCATGTAGGATGGTAGAGTCAGAACACATGGAATACAAACTCTATCAGTTTTTATGCATCCACAAAGTGTAATTAGAAAGATAGTGGCATGGACCGTCCACAATGAGGCTCAACAGGTAAAGGCCTGTGATTTAGACATTCGGAATGAGTGAGGACAATTAGAATAGGGATCAAGAAACAATGCCATGATTTAGACATCTGATTGGTATTAATGAATGCCAAGTTTGTGATTCAAATGCATTAGATGCACATTATCTGCTGTGGATCCACTTAATTCCATTCATCAAAATTTCCCCACTTTTTTGCAGTGTTTCTTTGGTTTATGAGAAAAAAAAATCATTCTATAGTAGAGGTATTTTCATCATTTTATAAGCCTGTGCTTGTGATGTGAAACTTGTTCCCAATTTATTGCCCAAAGCCCCTTTGAAGGAGCTCATGATCAGGCAGTGTCTACCATGAACATGCCCCAAAAATCAGGCTCGTCTACTCATAAGATGGGCGGCATGCATACCTTCATTATGGACCATTGGCTACTATATTTCAACTGTCCTTTTCTTACTCCTGAGCACCACGTAATGAGTTGACTGGCCCATTTTTTGGGGGCAGGAGGTGCTCACCGTGTGCCCACCTGAGGGATGGCTCTATTTTCACACATGTGCCATGTCTCTAGGGATCCTCTCCATCTCACTCGGGAGTCTAGTGTGGGTTCCTAGGACCCCATCCCCAATCTCCATGGACTTGCCTTTTACTTGTTATTACATAGAAGCCCTTTGGAGTTATATGATTAAATCATTAGAATGCTTGTTGCTTGATACTATGAACTAAACAATCTATAGTTCTGTTGCTGCATAATTTTATTTCAGATTTGTAGGAACTTTGGATGTAATTGTTTGTATTATCCTTTGGAAACTGACCAAATTATATACTTTCTAATTTGATGAATCATAGGTTCTGGTCCTCAGCAAACTTAAAAAATTTGCCACTACTTTCAGTTCCATACATTTAGGTTCCACGGTGACCTCTCAAAAAAACAGGTTCCATGGTTCAGTTATCCAGACTGTTAATGCGATATGTTCCCACTATTCATGAGAGTCCCAAAAATCTCTCATATTGAAGGATCCTAACCCCCTCTCCTCGGTTGTTGGTAGGGCCACCCCTTCCTCGTCTCGCTCGCTGCTCCTGTTGAGGGGCATTATCCCAGTCTTTATTTTCTGGGAGTTGTGGAAGGCGAGAAATGCAGCCCTGTTTGACGGGTCCGTGACCAGTTGCGCCTGAATCATCCTCAACATCCTCCGCTGGACCAGCCTTATTGTCCCTTCCCTCCAGATTCCCTTCGCTCCTTCCCTGTCCACTGTGTTTTCCCTCAACACTTTGAGGATTGTCTCTCCTGCGCCCTCCACTCTTAGGCTCCAAGTGGTCAAGTGGATCAGGCCCCAACCAGGCTGGATAAAGATTAATGCTGACGGGTCAGCATTGGGCAATCAGGCCAATCAGGTGGTGGTGGCATTTGTAGGAATTCATCCGGGGACTTCTTGTTCGCTTTCTCTTCTACCTATGGGTTTGGATCCAACATGAGAGCGGAGATTAGAGCTATCCTCGACGGCCTTCAGGAGTGTGCGAGGCTGGGCTTCTCTAAGGTGGAGATAGCAAGCAACTCTAAATTGGTGGTCACCACCATTCTTAATCATGATTTCTGTGCGTGGCCCATGTGGTACTGGAAGTCAAGGATTTGAGCTCTTATGTGCATTATGGATGTTCGTATCGCAAACACCCCTCGGGAGGCTAACACCGTGGCGGACGCCCTCGCCAGATTGGGGAGCGATGGTCAACGACATAGGATGTTCCGATTGTTGGGTGATCTCCCCATGCCCATTAGGGGCCTATTATTCCTGGACAGAGTGGGCCTGGGCAACTTGAGGGAAGCCTAGCTTCCTCCATGGGGTTTTTTTTCTTTTTCTTTTTCTTTTTCTTTTTTCTGTCTTACGATAGGTGGACCCTCCCCATTTTGTCGGTGGGCTTGCCCGAAATTGTCCCTGCTTTAAAGTGTTCAGCTTCCTTTGGAATGGAAAAGTTTCATTCAAAAAAAAAAAAAACCAAGGATCCTAACCTTCAATTGTTGGTCAAATAGACAGTTCAGAAAAACTGCAGCGATGGTCAACATTAAGTGGAGATCAGCCAAAGATTGAAGGTTTGGATTCTCTTATTCTAGAAGGGTTTTTGGGCATCCTCATTCTAGGTGGAGCCCTTCTGATAATGATCTAGATTGTTGAACCATAGGCCCCAGATGTATGGGAAGCATCAGCAAACTGTGCACCTACAATTCCTCGTCTTGCTGACTTTTCCTCTTTCAATTTCTTTATTGTTGTCTTCTTTTGTGTCTCAAATCTAGTTTGATTTGGTTGATTCCATTGTTTGAAGTATCCCCGCTATTATTGATATTATCCCCGATATCGTTCGTACTTCAGCTCGGCTATCATAACCCTAAATCTAGTATTGGTAATCCATGATTACTATACACCAAATTTTGGTTGACAGCCTTCGTAGAACTCTGATTTTGGGACTTCCAACTATCACATACTAAGTGCCATAAGCGGGGCTCCACAAGGAGGATTTCTGAAAGTAAAGACAACAAACACGTATCATTTCTCAAAATTTCATCATATTCAACATATATTACTGTGTACAACTGAGCACATCAAGGCAAAACCAAAACATAAACCATGTCATATTTACTATACCTGATGTACATATTCAGGTTATTACAAAAAAATATATACACTGATATGTACACAACAAAAAGGACAACTGGAGTCTGTAGCCTCTACTCCTGCAGCTCCCTACTCTCACCTGTAAAAAAATAGAAAGGAAAGCTTGAGCTACTAAAGCCCAATGAGTGCATGTGTGCAGTGAAAATGCATGTTTCGTGTTATGCTCATATAATGCACAGGAATGCATAGGCCTTCTGGATCGATAACAATAAAATAAAGATACAATGCATTATGCCACTTTTTATGTTCCAAATCATTTTTTATATATAGAGGTGGGACTTCTACCCACTTGTAACATACATACTCTTTCAACGTTTCCACAACTTTCCATATTTCCCAATTGGATCACCAAAGTCTGAAACAGAGGTGGGACTCGCATATGATTGCTATCTACTTGTATAGACTTTTCCAATGTGGTCAACTACAGAGGTGGGACTACATAGTTCACGGGCCGAACTAGTCTAACCCACTTGTGTTGAACCTCACTATCTGCCTAACAGTGAGAGGTCATAAGTCGCCTGGCAAAACGATAGCGGACAATTTACGAGCTCGTCACACACAACCTATCACAAGCAGGTCAGGTCAAACCTCTCAACCAATCGACACGCGTCGGTGGGAGTCGCTGCCTACTTTGGTATTTCGGTATTCCAACGCTTTGTTCTTCCACCCGGTCTAGGTATTGGTTGCTCCCAATGGTACCAATCGGGGTTTAAGGACTTTCACCCACAGACCCTCTAATCATGTCCTGTTGAATTACACATTTTCGGTGTGGTGTCCAACTCATGTCATAACAAAGTATGTTTCATCGCATTTACAATCACCGTATGCATGTATGCATGAGTCCACACACAAGCACAATAGATCATGGTTTTCAAGACAAGCAAAGGATGACCTTCCTCATGTGGTCTCCTCATGAATTTTAAGTTTCTCATAGGGGTCTCATGTAATGCATCCTGTATCTAGACGGTTCACATACTAATCATAGACACATCGTCAGTCGCAACACAACCCACTATGATCACCATAACATGATATGAATCATTCACTCTTAATCATAGAATGATACCTCAACTATGAACCATGCATATGATATGCACATGACTTAGCCAATCTAAATTCAATCCGGGATTCATTCCACTATAAGACTTCATGCCACAAGCATGTTTTTTCTCAAGGATTAACTACATCAAAAGGAGGAAGGATAATTCTTTTAAACGTTTTGTCAAACAGGTAATAGGCGGACTTTGCAAGGGACAGCTAGAAACCGATGGCAATCGTATGAATTTAAACAAAACTAACTCATCTCTATCATCCAACCTTCCATTAATAATCTCACTAACTAAATCAGAAAAATCCAGCAATAACCTTCAGAAAATCCAGCAATAACCTAACCCTAAAGCAGAAAATCTAGCAATAACCTAACCCTAAAGCAGAAAATCTAGCAATAACCTAACCCTAAAGCAGAAAATTCAGCAATCACCTAACCCTGAATGAAAATCCCGCAATCACCTAACCCTAAATGAAAATCCAGTAATCACCTAACCCTAAATGAAAATCCAGCAATCACCTAACCCTAAATCAGAAAATCCAGCAATAACCTAACCCTAAAGCAAAAAATTCAGCAATCGCCTAACCCTAGATTAGAAAATTCAGCAATAGGGTTTTCAAGGAAACCCCAATGCACATATATGCGTGCTCCTAATCTATGCACTCACCTGTAACTATCAGAGGATTGGCTCTCAACCTCAGCTTCTATTTCCTTTTCTTCTTCTTCTTCTCAACTTCATACTGAACAAGAAAGAGAGTGCTGAAAATGGAATGTTGAAAGAGGTTTTTCATATTTATGAACTTGAAAATGGTTTTAAATTGGCTTTTGTCTAAAAAGGAGGGTTATGGGATGTTTTGTGATGATTTTGAGAAGTTTAAGCTTATGGTAGCAATAAACAAAATGTTATTTAAGTAATTTGAAAGAAAGCATTCCAAGGATTAAAAAAAAAAATCGAGGTCATTTGAGTTATTTTATTAAAATATACATGTACATATCTATTCATAACTTACAATCCGAGTGTCCTATTGACATGCCGTTTTCGCCAATAATTCCATAACTCAACTACGGTGACAACGGTTAGGCTCTCGGACCTAACGGATTTTGAAAACTCGATGGTGGGGTTCCGCCAGATAAAATAAGGACATAAGTGTTATTTCTCAGATTATTTAATTTTAAGTCCGTATTTTAAAATTCGGACATCGGGTTGAAATATGGCTTGCGACTCGATAACGGAACAACATTATGATCAAGTCAAAACATTCTCGAGGCCAATGGACCTACAGTCAATGGCTATCCAGTGTACAAACTAGATTTCGGGGCCTCGGGTCTTACATCGGCGATACCAATAACATCGTAGTATCATAAATTCCAGGCATCGACAATATATCCCTAAGTATCGCAAATATTTTCAACTGTGTAAATTCCAGGTGTCGCTTGTATCACTAATGTATTGATATCTGCAATGTGTCGCCAATATTTTTTACTATGTAAATTCCACTTGTCACTTGTATGGCCAATTTATCGGCAATATTTTGATAATATCGTGAATGTATCGATATCGCCAAAAGTCTATTTATTAAAAAAAAAAAAAAAAAAAAATCCATTTCAAAATTTTTATGGGTGCATGGTTGTATGATGAAATGCGTGTTTGTGTGTGTGTGTGCGCACGCACGCATGGATGGATGGATGGATCTTGTATGGATGCATGCATGCATGGATGGATGGATGGATCTTGTATAGATGTACGCATGGATGGATGGATGGATGGATCTTGTATAGATGTACACATGGATGGATGGATGTGTGTTTTTGTGTATGTATATGTGTGTGTGTAGAGAAACTCTCAAGTCCAACCGGTTGGACCATACAACCACTTTGGTAAGTGGTGAATAATTAATATTATTACTGATAATAAATGATACTTTGTAAATAAAAGGAAGGGAAGGACTTGAGTTCACCACTTACCAAAGTGGTTGTACGGTCCAACCGATTGGACATGAGAGTTTATATATATGCTCACTTGGGAACTTGTTCTCACGAGAATTCGTGAGCACTTTTTTATACGTGATGTGAGCCCAAAATCTGAACTGTCCACGTGATGTGGCACCCCATGAAACCCCCTAGGGCCTGACTTTTAGCCTAATCCAAAACTTTGGTGGGCCATGGCAAAAGGAAACAATTACCTCCCTTGATTTGCCTCTCTTTGCTATGGCCTGCTAAAGTTTTGGATCAAGTTGAAAGTTGGGTCCTGGGGGTTTCATGGGGTGGCACATCACATGGACCGTTCATATTTTGTGCCTATGATACGTGTGCAAAGGTACACAGGTGAGCATGTCTCTCTCTCACATGTATGTGTGTGCATGCGCGCATGCATGGATGGATGGATCCACACTTTTCCCTATGTTTTCCCGATGTTTCCTTGAGTCAATAATACATGATTTTAGGCACCAATAAAGGGAAACTTATTATTTGATTCCTAAATATGCAAAATATGCATCTTATTATTATTATTATTATTATTATTTTTATTCTTAAATATGCAAACATGTGTATTTTAGTATCTCTTGAAGTACGATTGAAAAATTCCATCATTTTCCCTATGTTTCTCTTCTGTCTTCCTGAGTCAGGGTTACATGCCTTTAGACCTCCATTAAAGAGAAGCTTATTATGTTGTGTCTTTTTTGCAATTATTTGATTCCTAATATGCAAATGTGTGTTTTAGCATCTCCTGAAGTTTCATTGAGAAATTCCACCATTTCCTTGTGTTTCCCTAATGTTTCCCTTAGTTAGCGATATATTTTTAGGTATTAGCAATTATATCGGCGATATCAATACTTGTTTCCATATTCCTAGCCAACGATACATGTAACAATACCAATCAATACCAATACTAGGGACATTGGTTGATTCATCGATTTAGATAAGATTTCTCAACAACCACATTCCAACTTGGGTCAACCATTACTACGTTAACATCATAATGAATTTTTTAAAACATCCCTCCGTAGGCCTATGAAGTAGAATGTGTATGAGAATCTCCATAGGAAGAGTAGGATCTCATCACTAAGGTGATAGAGTTTTCAATATTTGATAGTACATAGAATCTAAGAAATCTCAACAAATATAGTTTACTTATCAAAAGTTGATGCTCGCTTTTTTGCTCTATATGAAGGTCCTTTCTAATAATTTACAATATCATCACCATTAAACCCTTATCCTAATTCCCAACTAATTGGGATCCGCTACATAATCCTATTCCACCGTTCCACTTTATTAAGGACTATATCCATGGTGTGCTATAAAGGTCATTACAGGGCCGTAAAGGCCATTACGTAAAGGTAACAGTTGCAATTGTTACACATTATGAGGTCGTAAAGGCTGTTACAGAAAACATAACCTATAAAGGCCGTTACAGCTCCCGTAACGGCCTATTACGACCCCCATAAAGGCCGTAATGGCTCCGTAATGGTTCATTATGAGGCCGATACAGGTTCTTTGCATTTTTCTTTTCAATAAGAAAAAGAGACCGTAACGGTTGTTATGGGGGCTGTAATAGCCATTACAACCCATATCGTAAAGGTAACAACGGTAGCCGTTATGGCCATCATTACCATTACGGAATAGCTTTACCATATCCTCAATTAGACCATAGTTCATCAAGTCTTTTCTTATCTACCTCCAACCCCATCTTCTAGGCCTTGTGCTTGCCCTTTTAGAGCCTACCTTAGAACATGATCCCTACTAAGGTTATTGAGTACATTTCTAATCCTACTCCCCACGTTGCACATGCGTGATCCAAGTTGTTCATTAGGTAGGCCCCCCTATTTTTGTGCCTTTGTTGGAAGATTTGCCCAGTGCAGTCCCCAGGCGTCAAAGGCAATTATGTTGAATGTGGACAATTTATCAAGTTTTTACTATCAAAATTTTCATAGAACATCCTAGACTTTTACTAGAGCACATGTTGGTGGGGCCCACACCTAATAAGTGACCTCAATCTTGCACACATGCCAAATTGGCACATGTGAGGAGAGCCTCATGAGTTCCCAATTGCACGCCACTTTACTACATTTATTTTTGAGATTTAGTTCACTGCAGAAATTGATTTTTTCAAGACAATAATCAATACTTAAAATGCAACATTTCTTAGATTTTAATACACACAAGTTGATTTGTCTGATCCTCATTTATATTTGAATGTCTTATATAATGCATATGATGCATATCCTTTTTGAGAATTGACATAACTATTAAAAGAATGATTTGGTTGGAATTTACCATTAAAAAAGAATTAAAAAATATTTAAATGGAATTTTCATATGTTTTCTACAAATGTTTGTGCAGGTCTACAGCATGACCGAGAATGGCTTTTGAAAAGCCCAAGCGGTGAAATTCTTACTCAAAAGAAGGTTAACTTTGTGCCCTGGTCTTACCCTATAATAATTCCTTTATTATTAATAAATTTGCTAATTTTTTGGGGAAAAAAAAATCTTGTTCTCCTATCTGTTTTGTTGGTGCAATCAGTGTTTGAAGTATCGTAATTACTACAAGTTTCTCTGGCCAGGAATACGGAAACAATATCGATATCGGCGATAATATCGCTAATAACCGCAAGTGTGGGGAAACATGGGAAAAACGGTGGAATTTTCGACAAAACTTCAGGAGGTGTTAAAATGTACATACTTATATATTTAGAAATAAAAAATTGTAAAAAAGGCCTTAAAAGCATGTGTTGTTGTAAGAAATCAGTCCAACCATCTCATCCGACCTATTTATCCATCTGGCTTCCCATTCAAACATCCATTGATATTGCAAAATATCAACAATACATGATATTTCACCAAGAAATCATCAACAAATTGAAAGGAAACAAAAGATTGCGGTCTTAATATCACGCATGTTGCAATATCGATAATATCGAGATATTATCAATATTATCAATGACAAATTGAACACTACATATAACCATGTGCCCATGAAATTAAAAAATAATAATAATAATAAGAAGCAAAATTTTGATGATATCAATATGTTGATGATATTATGGAAATATTGTTGATACACTTATGATACAGGCATACCTAGAATTTACATAGTTGAAAATATTGGCGATACATTAGCGATATTAATGCATTGGCAATCAGTGTTCGCAATATCAATACTATCGGCCAATATTATTGGTATCGTGGCCCAACGATACGAAACCCCCCAGAAATTCTAAAAATATTGAAAATTTGACAAACTTCAATGTATAGTGCGATATATAGCAAGATATCGCAAATTTTCGTGAGATATCGGTGATATCTACGATATATCGGCCAATAATCCCTGATATTACAGAAAATCCCATCCATATATTCTACAACTTCTAAAAATATAGAATAAATTTCTCTTACCTTTGTGATCTTCCCGAATGAATCACTTTCGATTGGATTTGGTGGGTTGCGGTCGACATTGCCGGATCATTTAAGAAAATGAAAATCCCTAAAACCCATTTTTTTTTCTTCGAAGGAAATTATTTTGGAAGGAAACCAATTTTCCATCGAGAAAGATGGGATTCGGATTGGGATTTGCCAAAATAATGAATTTTGGGAGAGAATTTTAGGTTTTGATTTCGCCTTCGGAGAATTTGGGAATAAGTGCGGACTTGCGGCTTCTTTAACAGAGAAGAAGAGAGTCTTCTCTCGAACTCTCTTCTCTTAAGTTAGGAGTGGATTAGTTGTTCCACAGACAACAACTTAGTGGGTGTTAACTTTACCGTGTGGGGCCATCTTGATGAATGTGTTTCATATCCACGCCGTTCATTAGTTTTTCTCGATCATTTAAGGACATTATACAAAAACATAAGCAGATCCAAATCTCGGGTGGGCCTTGGGAAGTTTTTAATGATGATCATTCAATCATCACTATTTCATGTGGTGTGGTCCATGTGAGATTTCGATGTGCTTAATGTTTGGGACCTCATCCTAAAATGGGATGGAAAAACAAATGGACAGATTGGATATATAGAATATCATCAAGTTGGGCTCTCCTGTAAGGTTAACATGCACTAAGCTATTACCCAGGTGACACCTAATCTGTGCCCTTAAGTTCAGGGAGAGTGGATTCGGTGTGACCTGATTGCACATAAGACGGTGCGGCCCTTTCGGTGAGGCCCACTTTGATTTGTGTATTGTATATCCATGTTGTCCATCCATTTGGAGAGATCATTTTAGGTCGTGAGACAAAGGATGAGGCAAATCCAAAGCTCAAGTGGACCCCACCATAGAAAAAATGGGGATTGAATACTTACCGTTAAAAACTTCTTTAGGCCCACAGAAGTTTTCGATCAAGCTAATATTTGTGCTTTCTCTTTGTTCATATCTGTATGAACTTATAAACAGGTTGGATCTCAAATAAACATCATTGTGGTCCCTCTAGAAATGGTTTTAGTTTCAATGGTGGGCCTGTCCCCACTGTTTTCTGTGGTGGGGTCCACTTGAGCTTTAGACCAGCCTCATTCTTTGGCTCATGCCCTAAAATAATCTCTCTGAATGGATGGATGATGTGGATACAACACACATCATGGTGGGGCCCACAGTCAGGGTCCCACCCACATTGTTGCTCCATCTGTGTGGTTTGGGTGGATGCCCAGATCACTAGTTCCGCGCGGATTGGGTGGATCTTCGGTGGCTCCCAGTGGGGTCCACTGTGATGTATGTGCCTTACATCCACATTGTCCATCCATTTTAGGACATTAAGTTATGGATCCGCTTCATTTTTGGTCGCATGTCCTAAAATGAGCCCTTAAAACAAATGAATGGGGTGGATTTCTCACAAACATCACAGTGGGCTCCACCCATCTTCCCAACACATGAACTCCCTAAATCGGTGAGACTCTATTAGCGCAGCCAGTAGTGAGGTGGCTAGACGGTGCTTTGGAGGTCCCACCATGATGTATGTGTTGTATCCATGCCATTAATTTATTTATTTTTTAGATTATTTTAGTGCATGATCTGAAAAATGAAGCAAATCCAGATCTCAAGTGGACCACACAATGAAAACTATAGTGATTTAACGCCCACCATTAAAAACTTCCTAAGGTCCACTATAATGTGTATTTGCCATCCAACTTGTTGATTAGGTCACAAAGGCCTGGATGAAGTGAAAACACAAATATCAGCTTCCTCTAAAAGTTGTGGCCCCTAAAAAGTTTTCAATGGTGGTCGTTCAATCACCAACTTTTCTTGTGGTGTGGTCCACCTAAGATTTAGATCTACCTCATTTTTGGGCTGGTTCCCTAAAATGAGCTGGCAAAATGGATGGACCGTGTGGATAAAACACATACATCATGGTGGAGCCTACAAAGCACAATTCAGTAGTGAATCGCTACTCATGTCCACATTATGTTGCATGGGGAGACGTGGGAAGTTTATCAATCCGATTACATTATTGATGGATATGTATTACAATTTTTATTTTTTTATTTTTTATTTTTTGCTTTTGAATGAATTAATTGTGTTTTCATACATGTCTTGATACATTTATAGATCTTATGCATTCAATTTGAATATAATTGCATTAGTTCAGTTAGCCAACACATAGCTTTGAATCCTTTATAAAGGAAATCTATTATGTGCACTTCTTTTTTGAGATTTTATGATTTAAAAGTGTGTATTAAGGTTTTTTTTTTTAATAATCCCTAAAGTTTCATTGAAAAATTCAACCATTTTCCCAATGTTTCCCTATGTTTCCCTATGTTTCCCAAAAAGTGTGATAAATTATGTGACAAAAACAATATATCCCGTGCAATAACCGATACGTATATGTATCCCTAGGGTGCGATACCGATATTTTGAACACTGTTGGCAATACAAGTGACACTTAGAAGTTACATAGCTGAAAATATTCGCGATTACATTAGTGATATTGATACGTTGGCAATACTTAGCAATACATTGCTAATACATGTAATTTCTGATACTACCAGCATTATCGGTATCGCTACCAGTGTTATCGGTATCGCTGAGCTGGAGAGAGATAATATCGGAGATATTTCAATAATATCGGACATAATTCGAACACTGGTTGCACTAACCTTCTACCTAGGTGCTGCTACTCTTTCAAATCATGCTCTGGATTTGCTGTCCTGCTTTGGCATCCCTAGCCTTTTGTACTTGCATACATTTCAGAAACCAATATTTCCCAGCTTCTGCAGTCAAATTCGTTGCCGCTTTGCTTCACATCTTGTGCAACTACAGACCCACCACACAAGGAATCTGCTTTCAGAGATCGATTTACATCTCTGACTATTTGCCTGTTGATTGAGAAAAGGATTGCATGAATTGGATAATTCAAACAATCTGCTTGCTTGCATGCAAATATACCTTTCAAAGGGGTTATTGATTTTCATGTGTCTGCTTGGCAGTTGTAATCTTTCTTTTCTTTTCTTTTCTTTTCTTTTTGAAGATTGTCATGTATCAATATTCATGGTCATAAATGTGAAGATAAAATAATATTATTGTACAGCCTGTGAAAGTTATTGTTTGCCATGTTTCTTCCACAAAAGCTATAGTTGGCGATGATGATGCGGTTGTATTTTTATTGTTATTATTGTTTGTATGCCTATGCAAACTGTATGCTTATTACATTTGTTACTTTTAGTGTATATAAAAAGCCTTCCTATCGATCATTGGAAATACTATTGTGCAAGAGCAGTTTCATATCATCCATATTTTGTTTTGTAGGTTCCAGAAATGTGTCTTATCCGTACATTCATTGATCTCAGTAGGGGTACATTGTTTGTAGAATCACCGCGTTGCAAAGAGAAACTAAAAGTTCCTCTTGAACAGACATCGTGTTATCGGAAAGAAGAAATGCAGTTATATGGTCAGAGGTATGTGTATATTGGGTCCTGTTCTTATCCTTGTTGAGGTATTGGGTGTGTGTGTGTGTGCACGCATGTATTTAAATTAGATTCCTGCATGCATAGCCTTGCTTCCCAATTACCAATCACCACATTCGTAACATATATAAGGACTCCATCTCCATGACCATTTGCATCTTTCAGTTCATCATCTGCGACAACATCATTACTGGCATAATTAGTGCCATCAGCACCGCCAGAATCAGATTTGGTAGCACTACTGCTGGAAGTATGCCTACATGGACTGTACATGGTCATTGTCAAGTGCTTCTGGCTGAGACTATGTAGTTCTTCTTCTACCTCTAGCAGCACTCAACCCTGTGGCTGCTGCATTTCTTATGTCACAATAGTTGGTATGTCTGTATTAGAGGTGCAACTTTGGTTGGGTCCATTGTTTTAAATATCGACGATATCGGCCGATATATCCCACGATATATCTTGTATCCCACCAGTGCGATACGAAACGCACAAGTAGTGCGATATATCCCACATGTTCGATCTAGTGAGCATTTTCGAATTTCGATGCTCTTATTTTCTGTAATTCATGTTAAATTAGTGTCAAATTGTTACAAATTCATGATTTTTCATGTTTTGCATGAACAATCATGGATTGGGAGCTTTGATTTTGAGACTTGGAGGAGACGGGCCGAGTTGTGAAAATTTGAAAAAAAAAAAAAACAAAATCAAAAATTTCCAATTTCTCGCAAATCGTTTGCAATCTTTGTGTTCAAACATCACATTAAAAATATTTTTTTTTTTATTTTTTTTATTTTTAAACATCACATTAAAAATGTTTATAACCTAATATAGTGATTCTTCTTTTGCTTTTGAATGTATTGCTTGTGTGCCACACTTCTTCTTACATTTATAAATTATATGAATAGACATTGAATATACTTGCATCAATTTAGTTAGACAACGCATAGATTAGGACCCCATACAAAGAAAACTTATTATGTATACTTTTTTTTTTGTAACATTTTGATTTATAAGTGTATATTGATGTCTTTTTTAACAATCGCTGAAGTTTCATCAAAAAATTCAACCAATTTCCTAATGTTTCCCCATATTTCCAACAACAGCAATACATTACACGATACAACCGATACGTATCCGTATCCCAAGAATGCGTTACATAACGCGATACCAATATTTCGAACACTAGTTGGGTCAACCCATACCCGATTGGCCTGACCTGAACTTTTAAGTTAGGTTTGATTGTGCTTGGGATGACAATCCTCAACCCAAACCCTATCTGATCTTAGGTCAGGTTGGGCTTGGGTTGAGGCCTTAGGCAACTTGATCCATCCCAAAACCCGACCTTACATGCATTACATGTACACGGTGATCGTAGTATCAGTATCATTATATGTACTGCTGGCTGGAGATATGGAAACATGCATCGATGTCGTCGATATCATCACTTATACCTGGAATGTATCGCTAAGGGAAACATTGAAACATGAGGAAATGGTAGAATTTCTCAATGAAACTTCAGGAGATGCTAAAATACAAACATTTACATATTTAGCAATCAAATAATTGTAAAAAAGATGCAGACATAATAAGTTTCTCTTTAATGGGGGGTCTAAAAGCATGTAGCGCCAAATCGGGGAAGCATTAGAGAAACATGGGAAAAATGGTGAAATGTTTCCATAATACTTGAGTGGATGCTAAAATACACATATTTGCATATTTAAGAATCAAATAATAGTGGGAAAAAAACCTGCATATTTACATATTTAGGAATCCAATAATAAGATTCCCTTTAATGGGACCTAAAAGCATATATCGTTGGCTCGGGGAAACATGGGGAAAATGGTGGATCCATCCATCCAATCCATGCATGCACATACATTCATTCATGATCCATCCGTCCATCCATGCGTGCATGCATACACACATACACACAAACAAACAAATATACATATACACACACTCACGTGTGCGCATGCATCCATTCATACATCCATCCATCCATCCATCCATCCATCTATCCATGATCCATCCATCCATCCATGCATACATACATATGTACATATACAAGCATGCATTTCATCTTAGAACCATGTACCCATAAAAAACAGTTTTTGCCCAAAAATTCATGGGAGTACATTATATTCCCATACATGTTTTGCCTCTCCATATTTACCAAAATGTTCCTCTAACTGTACAGATGGAGGATGAAAAGTCGAAATTACCCACAATGGGGAAATTTATGCAGAACTGGAAGCCCCGTCTTTCCGCCTGGTGCGGAAGGGAATTATGCTCCCAAAAACTAGAAGCTATGTTGGCCCTAACTTGTTGTGTTTCCAAAAATACATTCAAATCACTAGTTGTGTGACCTAATTTTAGATGTAGGAATAGAAAACCAGCGCCATATGTGATTTAGGTGGACCATATGATTGGAAACAGTGTACACGGCTATGCCCTCCCTCCAAACTGTTTCCCTAGGCGTGACCCACTTAAATCATGGATTGTCCTGATTCTTAGGCCCTATGCACAAATATTTTTGTGGGATCTAATGGATGGAGTGGATTTCTTATAATCATCACTGTATCCCACCAGTGCGATACGAAACGCATAAGTAGTGCGATATATCCCACATGTTTGATCTAGTGAGCATTTTTGAATTTCGATGCTCTTATTTTCTGTAATTCATGTTAAATTAGTTTCAAATTGTTACAAATTCAAATCATGGATTGGGAGGTTTGATTTCGAGATTTGGAGGAGACGGGCCGAGTTGTGAAAATTTGAAAAAAATAAAAAATAAAAATTTCCAATTTCTCGCAAATCGTTTGCAATCTTTGTGTTCAAACATCACATTAAAAATGTTTATAACCTAATCTAGTGATTCTTCTTTTGCTTTTGAATGTATTGTTTGTGTTTCCACACTTCTTCTTACATTTATAAATTATATGAATAGACATTGAATATACTTGCATCAATTTAGTTAGACAATGCATAAATTAGGACCCCATACAAAGAAAACTTATTATGTGTACTGTTTTTTTTGTAATGTTTTGATTTATAAGTGTATATTGATGTCTTTTTTAACAATCGCCGAAGCTTCATAAAAAATTCAACCAATTTCCCAATGTTTCCCCATGTTTCCAACAACAGCAATACATTATAGGATACAACTGATATATCCCATGCGATAACCGATACGTATCCGTATCCCAAGAATGCGATACATAACACGATACCGATATTTCGAACACTAGGTATTAGTAATGTATCGCTAACGTATCTCATTATAAATAATGTAATCGCCAATATTTTCATCTATGGAAATTCTAGGTGTCGCTTGTATTGCCAATGTATCAATATCGCCAATCTACCACATCCATCCATTTTGCCAGTTCATCTTAGAACGTGAGACAATAAATGAGGCGGATCCAAAACTCAAGGAGGCCACATGAGAGGTAAATTTGGGGAAAGAAATGCCGACCATTGAAACCTTCCTGGGGTCCATCTTGATGTTTATATGCCATCTAAACCGTTTATTAAGTCATTCCCATTGTTAGGAGCTGAAAACGCCAAAATAATAAGAATAATAATTTTTTAATTTTTATTTTTTAAAAAAAGTTAGCCTGAAACAAAACTTTTGTGGCCATGTGAATATGTTTCAACAATGGTTGTTCAATCCTCATTGTTTCCCCTCGTGTGGCCCACTTGAGATTTGGATCTGCCTCATTTTTGGTCTCATGTCCTAGAATGCCAAACATACGCCGTAATCCGTTAAACCTATCCCCACTTGTGGTTACACTCCCAACTGCATTCCCACTCCCACTTCCGTTGCCCCTCCTGTATCAGGTACAAACCCCCTCTTGCCAAACACGCACCGACGTTCTTCATCTTCACGAGTATGCACACGATAATCACCTCCCGATCTGAATCTTCATCGGATTCAACATTCTCCTCATTACGAATGCCCATATGATCATGACCAAATATCTCTTGTTGGGCCACTTCCAAAACTTCACTTCTCTTTTTCTGCATGGCAGCTCCTTTTCCCTTCGACTCATAACTAGCTTGCATCAAGATCATTATCTCTTTTGACACTATTGTACAACCCATGACTTGCCTCTTACAGTTTGCCAAATGTTTTTTGAGTCGCGTGATTCCACCATTTATCAATTTTTCACAGTAGTTGCACTTTATTTGGTTCCTACTACCACCTACCTTTGGACAATATTGCTATCCAATATCCTCAATTCCTTGTTGGATATCCATTTTCTTAGCTAGTTATGGCCTATGGGAATTTACTCTAGTCTCTAATTATAAATAGAGTATTTATGGGAGAATGAATTAATTAAGAAAATTTCTAAATTTATAACCGGATATAAATAAATTAATGAAATAAAGTTCTAATCAATAAAGAAGGAATTAAGTATTAAACCATTTCAAGCTCCAAAACTGCCCAAAATAACAAAATATGAACATAAAGTCACTAATTTGAAAATAAAATAAAATAAAATTGCATCAATAATTACATTTGAGCACATCAATATGATCTTATATCAATATACCATATCATATTTAAGCATCAAACTTAGAAAAAAAAAAAAAAAACATAACAAAAAAATACAAATATTTTTCATATTCATATTTTCAAAAAGTGACAACATTTATACAAAAAAAAAAAAAAAATCAAAAAAGAAAAATGGCATCCATCATCTCAATGAAGGACATGAATATGATTTACTATCAATACCACATCAGATTGAAGCATCAAAACAGAAAAACATTGAAATTTTTTTAGTTTTCCTATTTTTTAAAAATCAGCTGAAAATACTCCAAAAATTTTATATATATATATATATATATATATATATATATATATATATATATATATATATATATATGGGAAATGGTACTATGAGGTCGACCTCATGCAAACTTCCCATGAGGACGAGTTGTGTGGGCCCCACCGTGATGTGTGTCGAACATCTACCCCATAAGTCAGATGCACCATGCCATGGTAGGCCACTAGCTTAAAATCAAGTCAATCCATGACTTGGGCGGGCCACACCACATATAACAATTGAAAGGGGTTACCCTCCCATTAAAACATTCATAATCATTTATTGGGCCCATTGGGATGTGGTTCACAAATCCAGCCCATCCATTATGTATACCACTTGGATGAGGGGTCAGACCAAGTTTCAACCGCATCCAAAACTCAAGTGGGCCCCACCAAGTGCTTTTATATGTTTTAGGCATGTCTTCACATGGTATGGCCCCCCTGAGTTCCTTATACGACTGATTTTTGGGAATTCGATAAACTAAAGGGGACCCATCAAATGCATGGTGTTGATGTCCGACACACATCATGGCGGGGCCCACACAGCTTGACCTCATGGGAAGTTCCCATGAGGTCGACCTTTTCCATATATATATATATATATATATATATATATATATATATATATATATATATATATATATAAATGCTCAGCTGCGCACCAATTCGCACGAAACTCGTGCGAACTTTTTGAGAACTCATCATATGTGATGTGAGTCTAAAATCTAAACAGTCCATGTGATGCAACACCCCATGAAATCCCCAGGGCCCAACTTTTACTTTTATCCAAAACTTTGGTGGGCCACGAAAATAGAAAACAGTTTTCTCCCTTGATTTGCATCTCTTTGTTATGGCCCACCAGAGTTTAGATTCGGGTGAAAATTGGTCCCTTGGGGTTTCATGGGGTGCCGCATCACATGGACAGTTCGGATTGGATGCCCATGACACGTGGGCAAAGGTGCGCACGTGCGCAGGTGAGCATGCCACTCTCTCTCTCTCTCTCTCTCTCTCTCTCTCTCTCTCCTCTCTTTCTCTCTGTGTATATGTATATATGGAAATGGTACTATGAGGTCGACCTCATGGGAACTTCCCACGAGGTCAAGTTGTGTGGGCCTCACCGTGATGTGTGTCGAACATCAATATCGTGCATTTGATGGGTCCCCTTTAGGTTATGGGAGATCCCAAAAATCAGCCATATACGGAACTCAAGTGGGCTATACCATCTAAAACCATGTGAAGACATGCCTAAAATATATAAAAGCACTTGATGGAGCCTACCTGAGTTTTGGATGCGGCTGAAACTTAGTCTGACTCCTCGTCCAAGTGAGACACACAATGGCTGGGCTGGATTTGTGAACCACATCTCAGTGGGCCCAAGAAATGATTATGAATGTTTTAATGGGAGGATAACTTCTCTCAACTGTTGTATGTGGTGTGGCCCACCCAAGTCATGGATTGACTTGATTTTTAAGCCCATGGCCCAACATGGAATGGTGCATCTGGCTGATGGGAGGCCTGCCCAGGTGGACCTCATGGGAGTTCCCATGAGGTCGACCTCATAGTACCATTTCCCCATATATATATATATATATATATATATATATATATATATATCCATAATCCCTACGAAGCACATGGTATGATCTACTATCAATACCACATCAGATTTAAGCATCAAACCAGAAAAACATTGAAAGAAATTAATATGTTCTATTTTTAAAAAATTAGCTAAAATACTCTGGAAAAAAAAAAAATACAACATAGCATCCATAATCCCGAAGAAGCACATGGTATGATCTACTATCAATATCACATCAGATTCAAGCAGCAAACCAAAAAAGCATTCAAAACTTTTTATTTTTCATATTTAAAAAAAAAAAAAAAAATCAGCCAAAAATACTCAGAAATTAAAAAATACTAAAAATATACAAAATGGTGTACATAATCTCTACAAAGAACATGGATATGATCTACAATAAAAAAAAACACTTTAGATTCAAGCATCGAACCATAAAAACATTTCTTTAAATTATTTTTCCTATTAAAAAAAAAATCAGTTGAAAATGCTCCAAAAATGAAAAAAGAAATTATTAAAAAAAATCAAAATGGTATCCATAATCTTAATGAAGCACATGCATATGATCTACTATCAATACCACATCAGATTCAAGCACCAAACTAGAAAAATACTTACAAAATTGATTTTTCCTATTTTAAAAAAATTAGCCAAAAATACTCCAAAAAGAAGCAACCCAAAAAAGCATTCAATTTTTTTTTTTCCATATTTTTTAAAAAATAAATTAGCCGAAAATACTCTGAAAATAAAAAATACTAAAAATATACAAAATGGTGTACATAATCTCTGCAAAGAACATGGATATGATCTACTATAAAATTTAAAAAGAAAAAAAAAAAGAAAAAGAAAAAACACTTCAAATTCAAGCATCAAACCATAAAAACATTTTAAAAAAATTATTTTTCCTATTTTTAAAAAAGTCCGTCAAAAATGCTTCAAAAATGAAAAAAGAAATTATTAAAAAAATCAAAATGGTATCCATAATCTCAATGAAGCACATGCATATGATCTACTATCAATACCACATTAGATTAAAGAATCAAACTAGAAAAATACTTCCAAAATTGATTTTTCCTATTTTAAAAAAATTAGCCAAAAATACTCCGAAAAGAAGCAACCCAAAAAAGCATTCAAATTTTTTTATTTTTCATATATATTTTTTTAAATAAATTAGCCGAAAATCCTCTGAAAGTAAAAAAATAAAAAATGGTGTATATAATCTCTACAAAGAACATGGATATGATCTACTATAAATAAAATAAAATAAATAAATAAATAACTTCAAATTCAAGCATCAAACCATAAAAACTTTTTTAAAAAATTATTTTTCCTATTTTTAAAAAATCTGTCGAAAATGCTTCAAAAATGAAAAAAAAATATGAAAGAAAATCAAAATGGTATCCATAATCTCAATGAAGCACATGCGTATGATCTACTATCAATACCACATTAGATTCAAGCATCAAACCAGAAAAATACTTCCAAAATTGATTTTTCCTATTTTTAAAAAATTAGCCGAAAATACTCTGAAAAGAAGCACATGCATATGATCTACTATCAATGTCATATTAGATTAAAGCATCAAACCAGAAAACCACAAATTTGATTTTTCCTATTTTTAAAAAATTAGCCAAAAATACTCTGAAATAAAGAAAATACAAAATGGCATCCATAATCTCAACGAAGCACATGGATATGATCTACTATCTAAACCACATCAGATTTAAGCATCAAACCAAAAAAACATTGAAAAAAATGATTTTTTTTCTACTTTTTAAAAATCAGTCGAAATTACTCTAAAAATACAAAATACAAAATGACATCCATAATCTAAACAAGCACATGGATATCATCTTCTATCAATAACACATCAAGATTCATGTGTCAAAACAGAGATTAAGAAAAATGGGTATAAATGCCTATTTTCGAATTTATTATGGAAAATGGCCCACAAAGCTTCGATTCACCTAAATCCCTTCAATGTAGTGTTTAGATCCTAAAATCTAAGTTAGGAGTGGCCGAAATTAGTATTAGAGTAGCGTAGGAATGATTTTGGAAGCTCAAAAGTGAATATATATATATATATATATATGTATATATATATATATATATCTGTATATATATATATATATATATATATATATATATATATATATAACTTGCTAAATAGGCTAGAATATAACCTTTTTTTGACCATTAATGGTCTCGATCGCTATGGGTTGTAACAGCCGTTATGGCCCCATAACGCTTGTTACCGTCCATTTTTTCTTACCTCGCCCATTTCAACCCCGAAACGGGTAATGTTCTAAGCCATTATTGTTATGTATCGGCCATTACGACTGATACATAACAAATTTGGGACACCGCGATGACAATTAGACACCCACTAGTGAGATTAATCCTTCCAAGCTAGTCATTGGTTCCGCACACAGGATAACCACAAAATTCTCAAGTAGCCTAATATGATGAATTGGTTATGCAATTTAGGGTACTCCAGACCATGGAAACTCAACTCTCCCTTAGCCATGATAACCATTATGTCCACTTCATTCTTTCCCCCTAGACCTACAAGACATATTCCATAAGGAACCCTTGTTACCTTCTAAACAAATTTAATCTAAGAGGTCCACACACAATTAATGATAAAGGGCAAAGGAATATTCCATTCAACCAAGTGGTTCATCAATAAACAATACCCATCAGCATATGTATGATTGTTTTCCAGGGCACACATATCTAACAAAAATAATATAGAATCCATTCTTCTATTCTTTTTCCATTTATGTATATGGTAACTAATCTACTCCCTACTTTGTATATCTAGGAGTAGTAAAGGGCCAGGTTTGGACTAGGCTAAGCTAGGCCCGACCCAACACCTGAGGCCCAAGCCTAGCCCAAGCCCAAAACGAACATTGCATAGCAGCCCAAGCCCAAAAAAAATTGGTTCGGCCCAAGCCCGCTCAATCCAAAAATTGATAATTTTGTTTCCCACTTGAATGTTCTTAATCCATCCATTAATTTTATTTATTTATTATTTTATTTATTTATTTTATTATTATTATTATTTTTTTTTTTTTGGGGGGGGGCGGGGGGGTAAACTATCTCTCAAAAAAAGTTTTAGTGAAAGAAATAGACATTTTAGAGGAATGAAGCTAATGATCTATGTTCCAGATCGATGGATTGCTAATCAAGTATTAGAATGACATAATTGTGAAATATAACACATGTACATATAAAGTCAGGTTGGGCCAGATTGGGCTTATTGTACTTGAGCCCAAGCCCAAGCCAAAATTTGATCAGGCCAATGCATATGGGGCCCAAGCCTGACCCATGAGCCAACCTTGTAGGGACAGGCCTAGCCCAAGCCAAGTCGGGCAAGCTACTCGGCCCACCCTTATGTATATCTTTAATGTGATGGAACGAATGTAAAGCATATGAATAACACACCTCCCTTTCTCTTGTATATTTTGGCATATTTTTGGCACCTACCTATTACTATTCTTCTATAAATAATGCAGCTTTCGCACCAATAGCATGCTTGTAATGTTAAGATTCATCTTATGCAATATTTGATAATAGCCTTTCGTGTAACTATTTTTAACACCTGTTGTTTGATATATAAAATTGACTATCTATTTGACATGCATGTAGATCCTTCTCCCTCCACCAATAACATACTTGAAATGTTAAGATTTCTTTTTAGGTATCTGATGCACCAATTGATAGCAGCCTTTCATTCAACTTTTGCACGTGTGCCATCTTGATACATGATGACATGTGATAGACCTCATTTAAGATAAACATGTTAAAAAGGAATTATGCCAATTTAATTTAATAATATGGGCTTCTTTCTTCAAGTGCATTGCATTAGATGGAATAGATGCCATGGTTATATATAACAATTATGTATTCAACTTGATCTAAATTCAAGCACAGAAGTTGTTATTTTCTAATTTAGCAAGGCAATCTAATGGTGTGCTTTATTTTAAACTAGATACGAAGTGCAGGGCTACGATAGTGATGTTAACCTATGGTTCACAGAAGCAATTGCACGTCCTTGTACGTTGATGAGATGTTTTGGTTCAGAACATACTTGTTGCATGAATACAAGTGGCATAGTAGGCATGTGTAGAGATGTGCAGAGCAAATTGAATTTCGTCAATGAAGCCCAATTCTTATTAGTTTCTGAGGAAAGCATCTCTGACCTCAATAAGAAGTTAAGCAAAAGTATGTCATCTAATCGTATATTCTTTCCATTTATATTTCTTGTTATGTATATAGTTCTCTTCACCTTGTGTGTCTATCAGGAATAGAAAAGGCTTCTTGAGGTACGTGGTGCAAAATATTGGCCAATATGTAGTTTATTGGCTTATATCTATCCGGTTTCGATGGATGTTGATACCATGGTATTCAAAACCGGTTACGTAATGGAAACGGTCATAACCGTTAAACATTACGAGGCCAAAATGGTCGTAATTGCCCTGTAACAGTCCTATAATGATCTGTAAAAGCTTGTAACGGTCTGTAAAAGCCCGTAACGATCCGTAAAAGCTTGTAATGGCCCTATAATGGACCATAATGGCCCCGTAACGGTCATGTAACAATCCTTTAACATTTTTTTTTTTAAAAAGAAAAAAGGAGTCGTAACAGCTAATAAGGGGGTCGTAACGACCGTTATGGCCCGTATCATAATGATAACAGCGATTGCCGTTACAGCCGCTGTTACCGTTATGGAATACCTTGGTTGATACAAAATTTTTATGAGAATTGGCCACACCCAAATTCACATTGAATAGCGAATTTGATATATACAAACGAACATACAATGTTCAATATTTTTTAGATTTTTTTAAAATTTTGTATTTATGCTTTTCTTTGTTGTTTTTGGATTTTCCTGTTATATGATGTTTGGATTGGTGGAATCCACAAAGTAGATTTGGAAAGGAATGCATCACTTCTAACTAAACTCGTGGAAAAGAATCCTAAAGAGGTTTATTTGAGCAAACCTAATTTCCAAGGAAAAGTGGAAAGTTCAATGGTTAGAAAGTGAGTAGTCTATTAAAACAAGGTTAAAAAAACATAATTATTAGATTTTTGGGAGGGCAAGAAAAATGTCTTCATAGGTTACTTTATTGTCTTCAACAGAAAGCGTCACATTGGTGGAACATTTTTTCTCTCCATGGTAGAAAACTTTTTGTTTAGAGAGAATTTTATTAAAAAACACCACAAATGGTGGAAAAGCGCCAATTACAACCCTGCCCCCATTCCAATCAAAATGGTGGGGAGCCATTGAAAAATTAAGCTGTGTTACAACATCAACCTTAGCCTTTTCAAACACAGTCATCTCCAACCCGCATTTATCATAGAAAGATGTATTGTTCATTTCCCCCCGTAGGGCTCACATGACAATCAACAAAACTAGCTTGCAAATGACCTTGCCATTACTTTGCACACCTTTGCATGGAAAAGCATGCCGATAGATCATGGCATCACCTGAGGGATCCCAAAGAGCATGAGGAAGCTATCCCACACCTTCTGAGCAAACGCACTAGATGAACAATTGGCTTACAGGCTCCGCATCATCAACAATCACTTTTTCAAAATATTAATAGTAGGCATCTTCTTCCTTCCTGTTAGCCAAGCAAAAGTTGCCACCCTAGGAGGGGTCCTATAGGATCCAGTGCTTTAAATAGTTTTAGCATGTTGCATAGCGCTCAACCCTCTATAACATATAGTGTAAACTGCGTAGCGTGTAGCATAAGCTACATGATACTTTTTAAAAAAAAAAATTTTAAAATAGGAAAATATGATAAATAGTAAGAGAAAAAAAAGGAAATGAAAAATATAAAAATGCCTAAAAGGTATTTCATTTTTTCAAGTATAAGCATGTTCAAACAAGTGATTGATTATCATTTATCAAAAGCCAATCCGCATATATAAACCAAATCAAGTAATTATCACATCAACAATTTTCCAAGTAAACCACTTTAATTAATAATGTTTGATTGAAAGCACAAGTCACAAGTATGACAAGAAATAAAAATCCCACAAGTGTATTAACTATAGCACAAGTGTCACATCCTCAACATTAGATACAAAGAAAACATAAATAAATAATACATCGTAGTGTATGCTACACTGTGTAGTTGTAGCATACACTACGACCCCTGTAGTGTATGCTACAGGGGAGTTATTCTATTTAGTATGCTAGGACCGCTATTTAAAACATTGATTGGACCTACAGGGAAGTTATGCTATTTATTACACTACATAACGTACGCTACGAGTGCGATTTGAAATAATGATAGGACCACACGTGAAGTACAGGCACCTATCTCAACTGAAGTACTATCAATCATCAACCTATAGACATGATCTACATAGAATCTGTTGGATCTGACCAAAGACAAAACCATTAAGTCTCCCCTGGCTGAAGACTGTTTGACTTGATGCAACCACTCCAAATAAAATCTTCTCCTTTCATTAGTTAGGTTTCTTTTGCAAGGGGGAGCCCAGACAAAGGAGCCACTGGAGACGGAAAGCAACACGCAATGGAAACGTCCCTATCCGAACCAAGAAATCAATTATCGAAACTCATCTTTAAGGGCCCTCTTCGCTAGCCACAAGTCTTTCCAAAATGGATTCACTACTCATTACCGCATGAGAACCAGATCCCCCCTTAAACAAATTGGCCACACTACCAACTGTTTTCCACATCCCTGAGGCCCCTACCCACCAATCCCCCTCCTGGACACTATATTTTCTAGCAATCACCTCCCTCCACAACCTCCCTTCTTCCACGTTGAATCTCTAAACCCATTTATCAAGCAATGCAAGATTCATTTGATACGGATTGCACACCTCATCCCACATGAGAAGATAAAACTTTTTTCTTTTAACTTCGGCACTTTGCCAAAGGAAATTGTGTGATTGTCCAAGAATGACGTTGGGCACTTAAATTGGGACATGAAGTTGATTAGATGATTTGACATTGCCAGTTTGATTAGTATGATGAACAAGAGAAACTTCTCTTCCACATGGGTATTTTCCTTTTGATCACTTTGTCCCATAGATGTTTGGCAGGCTTGCCAACACACAGCAGGAGACTAAGGTACATCAACGGGGGGGAGCTAGCCCAGCACCCGAACACTTCCACCAACCTAGCCATTTCTTTGGTGGCACGGATACCCGTCAATTCACTCTTATGAATATTCACCTTTAGACTAGATACCACCTCAAAGCATCTCACTATCTTCCTGGGGTTGTCTACTATCCTGACGTTGTATCTTTTCCGGGGAATGCCCGACTATTCACTATTCTGTCCATGAGCGATTTCATTCTACTCGTTCGCGCAGCGCACACAGTCCCTTCTCACATCTCCAGAGAAGGGAGGCCACGGGGTTTGGCTCCAGGCTCCAACTGGATCTTGTGGTCCCTGAAAAGCCAGCAAGCTGCTAAAAAGATGTAAAGGATCGTTTGTCGGCAAGGTAGAGATGCGAGATTAGGAAGTCAGCATTCTCCACTCTAAAACCTCTGATTAGCTCAACTGATTGCCCTTATCCAACACCTTGCTTAGAGCTTCTGCTACTACCACAAACATAATCGGTGAATGTGGGTCCCCTTGCCTCAAGCCACATGACGCCTGATAGAAGCTTTTAGGAGAGCCGTTGATAAAGAACTTTGCCAAGTGCATGCATTCTTCAATCCAACTTCTCTATTTCTAACCACACCCCAGCTTTCCCAACATGTAATCTAGGAATATCCAGCTCATGTGGTCTTAGAATTTTTAAATATCTAGCTCACAAATTATTATCTTTTTCCTCTCCCTGTGCTGAGACTCAATGCACTTGTGGACAATAAGGACGCTATCAAGATCTAGCTTCTTGCGACAAATACACCTTGGCGCTTGGAAATAACACAACCCAACACCGCTTGGAATTTCGAGGGTAGGATTTTGGTGAGAATTTTATAGGGGCTCCTAGTTATGTTGATAGGCCTGAAATCCCACAAACACTCTGCGCCTTCAACTTTTGGGATAATTGTGATGAATGACGCTCCCAACTAATGCAAAGGCATTCTCACACCAGGCTCGAGTGGGGTCGCCTGTGGGATGCAGGGGCACACTCGAGGTGGGCGGGGCCCAGGGGGGAGATCTCGTGTTCGAGATTCCTCACCAAGGGTGATTAATGCGCATTTCACACCGGGCTCGAGTGGGGGTTCGGCCGAGGTCCTATGTAATTTAGGGCCCACAAGGGGGGTTCGGCCGAGGTCCTAACCCATGAGATGTGGGGCTTAGTTGATGCGGACACCAGGCCATTCAAAGTATATCAACGCAGGAGGCATGCATTACCTGTGTCAATGTAGTTAGATGACGGATATGGGTCGGGTCTCTAGAGGTTGAAGACCTTACACATGTATTCGTGACATGTGTAAGTTGCTTAGAAGAGACATTTGGACCGTTGGATCGCGAGGATGGTATGATCGGACCATTGGATAGTCACGGCCCACCTTCATTACACCGCCTTCATGGCGCTATCATCGGGGCCCATTGGGCATCTTAAATTTGCATTTAGTCTATGAACATTTGATTTATTCAAGTTTTGAGACTGTGCACAATTTTGTGCAAATTTCTTTTTTTTTGAAACTTTTTTTTAGTAGGGGTATTTTGGTAGTTTCATGTAATTACGAATTTATTAGGGTTGCCCTAAGTCTATAGTATGTTATGTTATGTTTATGAAAAAAAAAAAAAGAGAGCTTTTTCTTCTGACGATTTCGTCTTCGACTTCCAGTGATTGAAAGTGAGCGTGAGGCCCAAGTAAACGATTTTTCATCATCTACTTCTTTCTTGACTCGTTTTCACATCCCTAGCCTTGTCTGTGTGGCTCTTGGGTGGCAACGGATTAATCTTGATTTTCTTGCCCTCATGCGCGAATGTACACACGTTCAAGCGACCAAAAATCGTGACATCTCTATCGTATAACCACGGCCTCCCTAGAAAGATTTGACCTACATCCATAGGTAAAATATCACACCACAACATGTCTTTATATGAACCGATGTTGATGGGGACTAAACACTGCTGGGACAGAGGCATAAAAGACGTGTCAACCCAAGAAACCTTGTAGGGTTGAGGGTGAGGGATGGGCTTCAAACCCAAATGAGTGACTGTGCTAGCTGAGACCACGTTGGTGCAACTACCACTATCCACGATGACTTTGCAATTTTTGTCACCGCTCTTGATAAACATGAAGAAAATTGTGCTTCTGCACCAATCATCACTCTCTTTGGCCTGCGCTAAAGCACATCTAACTACAGCTAGTGGTGCAGTCTTTGGTTCTTCTTCTTCATAATCACTAGCACCTATCTCTGGGTGATATTCCTCAACTTCATAATCACCCATATCATCCGCATTTTCATTTGACTCGTCTATGACTAAGGCTTTCCCGTGCAATGGTATGCGAAATGACCTGTACTTCTGCACTTATAACATCTCAAGTGACTGCCATTGCCAGGATTGGCACCAAGGACACCTTTGCCCTTATCATCCTTAGGCTTAGGCGGTGCACTAGCCTGCGCCCTAGGCTAACTTCCAATGTTAGGTTTGGTTCCCTGAAAACCAGATCTAACAGTAGAGTCTCGGGACTCAAAGCGCCTCGTGATAGGAGACTTTAGGTAAAGCTCTAACTCTTGTACACGTTGGTAAGTCTGATCCAAGTCACTTACTGCATGGGTCATAAGCTCATGCTACAGATTCATGCGAAGACCCACCTTGAAACGCGCTAACGTCACTAAGGGATCCTCCTAAATATCACACAGCATCATATACTCAAATTTTGCGAAGTAATCTGCAACCGACATAGATCCTTGGTGTAATGCTTGCCACTGATTTAGGAGCTTTTGACGGTAAGAAAGAGGAAAATATTTTTCTTTTAAGAACTCATTCATATTTACCCAATACACAACTAGGACACCTGATCTCTCGATCCTACGCTCCATATTTGTCCAAAATAATTTAGCTTGACCCACAAGTTTCATCTTTGCAAACCGCACTTGCCGGTTCTCAGACATCTCATACCATTCGAAATAATGGTCCATATCCGCTAACCAATCAAAGAATGTTTTTGGGTCAAGACGCCCATCAAAACTAGGAGCATCTACTTTAACACTCTTTAAGACTCTCTCATCGACATCATAACGGTCTTGATACTTGACAGCAGGCTGCGGATTTCGTGCCCCTCCACGTCCTACCCCTTAGCCACATGCTCCATGACCTCTACCACGATTTCCTACCCATTACTCAACTACTCCTCCTACATAAGACTATTCATCCCTTCCAATGTCGGAGATTTCTCTTAGGGACGTTTCTAACTAATCCATATGGGTATTCGTGTTCCTAGATTGCGCCTCAATGGTGGCCAAACATTGGTTGATCGTGTTCATCATCTCAGTCAACTGTTCCATATTGAAAATCGGGTGTAGACCAAATCCTCTACCAGTCCGAGTGGGCATACATAATAAGACTCAACCTAAGTTTCCTAAAGCACAACTCTAAGAGATTGTTTTGACACAAGACTATGGACACCGATGATCCTAACCTTTAGAATAATGCAAATGTGGTTTTGTTTATTTTTACTTTTATTTTTTTTTGCAAGTCTAAAAATTTCAGATCTAGACTCTATATGCTATGCATGAAACCCTAGAAAAAAATAATAAAAAAATATAAAATATAAAAAATAAAAATTTAGACTCTTGATAACTCGATCTAAGACGACCCAATGCAAGAACCTAGCTTTGATACCAATAATTGATGTAGGACGGCCTAATCCAACCTTAAATGAGCATGGTATTTGAAAGGGACAGATTCATGCAATCTTAAAAAACAAATAAAATATCAGCCTGCCTTATACATCATAAACACAAGAAAGGAATAAGGTTAATATAGCATTGATTATGGCCATCCATCATAAACACGAAGTATTAAATCTTAAAATCTGAATTTGGTTGGATCTGGCAAAGGATAGAACTTTCGTCTTGCAATAGGTCCGTCTAACGATCCAAGTGGATTTTCTAATCCAGAAAAATAAGAATTTCTTGGATTGGGAAATCTGGAAAATTCAGAAAAGAATTGGTGGTTCTTCATATTTAGATTTGGGTAATGGGTTTTATGTGGGGATGAAAATCTTTTGAGATCTAATGATTTAGATAAAAAGAAACAAGATTTGGATTCTAGATATAAAGATTTTAGGAGAAAAGGAAGAGAATGGGGTTAAAGGAAAAAGTACCTTGAGAAAAGAGAGAAGGAGAAAGAAGTAGAGTATCAGAAATCGTTTACCTGGGCCTCACGCCCTCTTCCAATCACTTGAAGTCGAAGACGAAATCGTTAGAAGCAAAAGCTCTCTCTTTTTTTCTTTTTTCTTTTTTTTCAATAAACATAACATAATATGCTATATAGGTTTAGGGCAACCCTTATAAATTCGTAATTACATGAAA
The DNA here is from genome assembly GCF_029962835.1 of Magnolia sinica. NCBI lineage: Eukaryota > Viridiplantae > Streptophyta > Magnoliopsida > Magnoliales > Magnoliaceae > Magnolia > Magnolia sinica. The sequence continues at coordinate 28,109,407 of NC_080588.1, forward strand.
TTATCAAAATACCCCTACTAAAAAAAAAGAAATTCGCACAAAATTGTGCGCAAACTGTCTCAAAACCTAAATAAATCAAATGTTCATAGACTAAATGCAAATTTAAGATGCCCGATGGGCCCCGATGCACTGTGAAGGTGGCGTAATGAAGGTGGGCCGTGACGCTCCAACTGTCCAAATGTCTCCTCTAAACAACTTACATATGTCACAAACACATGTTTAAGGTCTTCAACCTCTAGAGATCAAACCCGTATCCGTCATCTAACTATATTGACATGGGTAACACACGCCTCCTGCGTTGATATACTTTGAATGGCCTGGTGTCCGCATCAACTTTTTTTTTTTTTTTTTTGAGAATTTGAGAAAGAGATAGAGGATGATTTGACAGTGTACGCTCTAATGGCTAGGGAAGTTACACCCGCGGTTCATGCAGAGTTACCCCCTGAGGTGACTTCGGTTCTTGAGAAGTATAGTGATTTATTCCCTAAGGATTTACCAGATGAGCTTCCACCTATGCGGGACATCCAACATGCCATTGATTTCATCTTGGGGTCTACTTTACTAAACCTTCCTCATTATAGGATGAATCCTGCAGAGCATACAAAGTTGCATAGACAGGTAAATGAGCTCCTGCAAAAAGGTTTCATCCGTGAGAGCATGAGTCCATGTGTCGTACCAGCGCTATTAACGCCTGAGAAAGATGGTACGTGGCGGATGTGTGTGGATAGTAGGGCCATTAATAAGATCACGATCAAGTATCAGTTTCCGATACCGAGGCTTGATGATATGTTAGAGATGATGGCCAGATCCACCATTTTTTCTAAGATAGACCTCAAGAGCGGGTATCACCAGATATGCATATACCCAGGAGATAAATGGAAGACAGCCTTCAAGACAAAGGATGGGTTGTATGAGTGGTTGGTCATGCCGTTTGGCTTGACTAATGCACCCAGTACTTTTATGCGTGTGATGACCCAGGTTTTGAGACCTTTTATGGGGAAGTTTTTAGTGGTTTATTTTGATAACATACTCATATATAGTACCACTAAAAAGCTGCATCTCTACCACTTACGGCAAATCTGTAGTGTCCTGAGGGCGGAGAGGTTATGTGCGAACCTTAAAAAATGTTCGTTCCTATTTGATAGGGTTGTATTCTTAGGGTTCATAGTGTCGTTTTTAGGGATGCGAGCAGATCCAGAAAAAGTCAAGGCCATAGTTGACTGGCCTGAACTGCGGAACATACATGAAGTGAGAAGTTTTCATGGCTTAACCACATTTTATCATCAGTTCATTCGAGGGTTTAGCACTATTATGGCTCCCATTACTGATTGCATTAAAAAGGGAGAGTTCATATGGTCTAAGGCCGCAGCTAAGGCATTCAAAGATATTAAGGGCAAGATGATAGAGGCTCCCGTCATGCGTCTTCCAGATTTTTCTAAAGTTTTTGAAGTAGCGTATGATGCTTTAGGCGTAGGTATAGTAGGCGTACTAAGCCAAGAGGGTCATCCAGTTGCCTATTTTAGTGAGAAACTGAATAAAGCAAAACAAAAGTATTCCACCTATGACAAAGAATTTTATGCGGTAGTGCAATCGCTACGTCATTGGCGTCATTATCTTCTATCACAAGAATTTGTTTTGTTTTCTGATCACGGGGCTTTGAGGTATTTGAATTTCCAAAAGAAGCTTAACCCAAGGCATGCTAAGTGGACAACGTTTCTTCAGGAATATTCATTTGTCCTGAAACATAAAGCCGGGATCGGGAACAAACCTACAGATGCCCTTAGTAGGAGAGTGACATTGCTCAACTCCTTGAGTGTAGAAGTTGTCGGGTTTAAGTAATTGAAAGACGAGTATCCCATGTGTCCAGATTTTTGGGGAACATACGTGTCACTCTTAAGTGCCCAGCATAGTTCGGGTGAGTTCATGCTGCAAAATGGTTTCCTTTTCAAAGGAGACCGACTTTATATTCCCCGCACTTCCCTCTGGGATTTCCTTGTTTGGGAGCTTCATGCTGGAGGTATTGCTAGCCATTTTGGTCAAGATAAGACCATCGCCCTAGTGAAGGATCGATTTTATTGGCCAAGTCTCAAGCGAGACGTAGCCAACATTTTAGGACAATGTCGAACATGTCAACCGGCAAAACAAAAGAAGCAGAATACTAGATTGTACACGCCTTTGCCAGTGCCACATGCACCGTCGCAAGACATTAGTATGGATTTTGTGCTTGGGCTTCCCAAGACAATTAAAAAGCACAATTCCATTTTTGTGGTCGTGGACTATTTCTCAAAAATGGCTCACTTTCTCCCTTGTTCTAAAACCTCAGATGCGTCCAACATAGCCAAGATTTTCTTTGAAGGGGTGGTTCGATTACATGGTTTGCCTAAGACCATAGTGTCTAATAGAGATGTCTAATTTACTAGTTATTTTTGGAAGACATTATGGCATTTGATAGGTACGAGACTCCAGTTCTCGTCTGCCTACCATCCTCAAACTGATGGCCAAACTGAGGTTGTGAATCGAAGTCTCGGAAATCTACTACGATGTTTGGTGAGTAAACACATTAAAACTTGGGACTTAGTCCTGGCAGTCGCCGAGTTTGCATATAACAGTTTAGTTAATCGGTATACAGGTATGAGTCCATTCGAGATTGTTAGTGGTTACAAACCTAGACTACCGATAGATTTGTTACCTATGTCGGTCACCCCGAGGACCTCAGAGTCAGCCGATGCATTTTCCCATCACATTCATGAGTTGCATGCAAAGATTAGGAGGCGGATAAATGCTAGTAATGAACAATACAAAATTTCAGTTGACTTACATTGTAGATTTCAAGAATTTAACGAGGGTGATTATGTAATGGTTAGGATGAGGCTAGAACGGTTCCCACAAGGTATCGTTAAGAAGTTACAAGCACGCAGTGCTAGACCATTTAAGATTCTGAAAAGGATTGGGTCCAATGCATATGTGATAGATCTTCCACCTCGCATGAGGATTAGTTCAACATTGACTGTGGAGGATCTAATGCCTTGTTCAAGCCATCCTATAGACCCTAATTTTGTTCCAAACCATTGGCCACTTTCTGAATTTTCTTCCTAACCTACACCACCTATGCCTACTATACTTAAGAAAAGAGAAGAAATTGAAGGAATTGTGGATGAGCAAATTGTTTCTACTTGAGACGTGGATTTCAGAGGTACTTGGTGAAGTGGAAGAACAAACCATCATCCGACTATACATGGTTGACGGAAGCAGAATTGGAACGACTAGATCCAGATTTGTTAGAAAAGCACAAGAGTTTTATCTCGCCGAAGTCGAGATCTTCTCAGCCGAGGGGAGTTGATGCGGACACCAAGCCATTCAAAGTATATCAACGCAAGAGGCGTGCGTTACCCGTGTCAATGTAGTTAGATGACGGATACGGGTCGGGTCTCTAGAGGTTGAACACCTTACATGTGCTCGTGACATGTGTAAGTTGCTTAGAGGAGAAATTTGGACCGTTGGATCGTGAGGATGGTGTGATCGAACCGTTGGATCATCACAGCTTACCTTCATTATGCCACCTTCACGGCGCTATCGTCGAGGCCCATCGTGCATCTTAAATTTGTATTTAGTCTATGAACATTTGATTTATTTAAGTATTGAGACAGTTTGCGCACGATTTTGTGTGAATTTCTTTTTTTTCGAAACTTTTTTTTAGTGGGGGTATTTTGGTAATTTCATGTAATTACGAATTTATAAGGGTTGCCCTAAACCTATAGCATGTTATGTTATGTTTATGAAAAGAAAAAAAACAAAGAGAGCTTTTGCTTCTAACGATTTCATATTCGACTTCCAGTGATTGGAAGTGGGCGTGAGGCCCAGGTAAACGATTTCTCATCCTCTACTTCTTTCTCCTTCGCTCTTTTCTCAAGGTACTCTTTTCTTTAACCCCATTCTCTTCCTTTTATCCTAGAATTTTTAGATGTAGAATCCAAATCTTGTTTCTTTTTATCTAAATCATTAGATCTCAAAAGATTTTCATCCCCACATAAAACCCATCACCCAAATCTAAATTTAAAGAACCACGAACTCTTTTCTGAATTTTCTAGATTTCCCAATCCAGGAAATTCCTATTTTTCTGGATCAGAAAATCCACTTGGATCGTTAGACGGGCCTATTGTAAGATGAAAGTTCTATCTTTCGCCGGATCCAACTAAATTCAGATTTTAAGATTCAATACTTCGTGTTTGTGTTGGATGGCCATAATCAATGCTATATTAACCTTATTCCTTTCTTGTGTTTATGATGTATAAGGCAGGTTGATATTTTATTTGTTTTTTAAGATTGCAAGAATCTGCCCCTTTCAATACCATGCTCATTTAAGGTTGGATTAGGCCGTTCTACATCAGTAGGCTATGAGATAAAGGGATTAATTCGTCATACTCTAATAGTTCAAGCTTTTAAATCAAGTAGTTAATTGTCTTGCATCACTGGCTCTGAAGGTATCCAATCTCTTTCCAGAATTTAGAAAAGATGTTGAATAGATCACCTTTCACTATGTCTCAAAAATTCTAGAAGAAAATCAACAAGAAACTATCCAGACCAAGAGCCTTGTCCCCACCCAACAAGTCAACAACAGCTTTAATTTCCTCCATAGTAACAGTTTTTCTAGGCCATTAGCAGCCTCTGCTAGGAGTTGGCTGAAGAGGAGATTGTCTTGCTGAGGCGACATCCACCCCTCATTGGAGAGCAGCTCCTTGTAAAACTTCACGAGGGCATCACGCACTCAGCTTTTTTTGTCAAATTTCCTACCATCTCCATGGTAGAAAACACAATTCCACCAATTCAAACATGCCCTTAAAGAAAGGGGCAAAAGCAAAATTTTTCCACTTGCAAAGCTATCAACTTGTTGTATGTATGTTATTATTGTTATATGTGCTTCACTTTCACATACAAATACATGACATGTTTCAAAAGCTCTAAAACTAATAACACCAAACTTAACATTCAACATTCAATGCATAGACTATTCCCGCTATATTACAAATCGGACCAACTCATGCATAGAAGTGTACTAAAACAGAAAATAAACACCAAACTAAGCATTCTCCTTTTTTATTATTTATCTTTGTTGTTGTTGGTTTTTTTTGTTTTTTTTTTTTTTTAATTACATAAAGTTCATGCTGTTGCAAGGATACAGCTGATTCGCACTGCTTTATCTGTTTTGGGGCTTGATGATGTGGGCACATATATTGGTATTTACAACCTTTTCTCAAGGCTAAGATGTCAATGATCCTGTTTTGGGACAAGCCTAGGTAAGCCCAAGCCTAGCCTGTTTATATATTGAGCATGAAATTAGATCCAGAGTCAGCCTATGAACCTAATACTCAGGCCTAAGCCCGTGCAAGCATGCTTGTGCTTGCAGCATCATGCTTAGGTTGAATCCCAATAGAAAATCAGTCAAACCTACCTGAGCCCGAATTTACACCCAGCACTAACCCAACAGGATTGGTGTTCAACCTGCACTAGCCATGTTACCAAGTCCAATTGACTTTCAGGTTAGCCCAGTCCATTGACAGCCTAGTGAGGGCTGGTTATCAGTAATCACCAAGCAATTAAAGGTCTTTGAATTATATGAATGTAGTATATGTTATTGATGAAAATCATCAATGTTGCAAATTCAACCCATTTTATGCCTAAGCATATGTTCCTAGGGAGGCTAATGGCGTAGTGAATAAAGTCGCTCTTTAAGGTCTATACCTTTATCCAGACTTCACTTGACTTTCCCTTGTATTGAAACCTCTTCGACATTTGTAGCTCATTTTCCTTTTGCCATGTATCAACTAATCCGCAAAAAGAAACAAATTGTAGCATACTTCATCATCATCATCTAACCCTTATCCCAACTAAATGGGGTCGGGTACATGATTTATGTTCTACCATTCCACTCTATCAAGGGCCATAGCTTTAGTTAGAGTATAGGTCATTAAGGGGACATTTGGATAGTAAGTTACTTTACATAAGTTACTAATGTCTCAAGTTACTTATGTTGGTTTCTACTTATTCAGTAGATAAGTATGTTTGGTAAACGACATACCTATTAGCCAAAAAGTAGAAAAGTATGCTTGGTTTCCAACATCACATAAGTACTTATCTCTTAAGTTTGTTCGGTCCACCCTTAATATCCATTGTCCATCATGTGAGTTTAACCTTTACTATGGACCGTTCATTATATTGGACCCACCTTGGCCCTGTCTTCAATGTGGACTATCCATCGTGTGGGGCCTACCTTCAATGTGAAATATCCAACGCGTGGGGCCTACCTTCAATGTGGACCATCCACCTTGCGAGGCCCACCTTGGATGTGGGCTATCCATCATGTGGGGCCCACCTTGGATGTGGGTCATTCATTATGCAGGCCCACCTTTAATGTGGACCATCCATTGTGCAAGGCCGAACTTTAAAGTGGGTCGTCCATCAAGCGGGACCCCCTTGGATTGGGTCATTCATTATTAGGGGCTGACCCTTGATGTGAACTGTCCTCATGTGGTGCCTGCCTTGATATGGGCCATCTACCATATGGGGCCCTCCTTTAATATCCACCACCCATCATGTAGAGCCCACCTTTGATGTGGATCATCCATCACGCAAGGCCTACCTTAGATGTGTGTCATTTATCATCAGTGCCTTTGATGTGGATTGCGCATTAAGTGGGGCCCACCTTGATGTGGGTCATCCATCATCCGGGGCCTACCATCAAAATAAATTGTCCATCATGTGGGGCTCACTTTCAATGTCCACCGCTCATCATGTGAAGCCCACCTTTTGATGTGGACTGTCCATCATTTGGGTCCCACCTTCAATGTGGGTCGTCGATCATGCGGGGCCTATCTTAGATGTGGACCATTCATCATTAGGGTCTGACCTTTGATGTGGATTGTACATTATGTGGGGCACACCTTGATGTGGGTCATCCATCATGTGGGGCCCACCTTTAATGTTATTGTCCATCGCACAGGACCACCTTCCAAATCCTCCACCCCTCATGTGGAGCCCACCTTTGACATGGACCATCCATCATGTGGGCCCCACCAATGCAGGTCATCCGTCATGTGGTTCCTACTTTGGATCCAGGCCATTCATCATTAGGGGCCTACCTTTGATGTGGACAATCCATTATGTGAGCTGACCTTGATGTGGGTCATTCATAATGTGGGGCCCACCTTTGATGTGGACCACCCATCAAGTGGGGCCTCCTTTGATATGGACCATCCATCACATGGAGAGAGAGAGAGAGAGAGAGAGAGAGAGAGAGAGAGAGAGAGAAGTCGAGAAGTGTAAATTGGCATAGAGATTTAAAAAGAGAAGAAAGATAAAAGAAGAGAGAGAGAGAAGAAGAAGAAGAAGAAGAAGAAGAAGAAGGAAGAAAGGAATGGGTTGGGTTTTACATCCCCACCCCATTTTCTCTTTCATTGAAGTAATAAAAAAGAAAATATGACAAAAAATACCCTTGTACAATAAACTTTGTCCAACATATCCCAAGACTAAAAACACTAAGAAATTTATGGACCATAAGCCCATAACCAAAACCAAGAAGGCCATGAGCCCATACCCAATTGTTGACACTCCCCCTCAAGCTGGAGCATAAATGTCATGCATGTCCAGCTTGGAAACAAGTTTGTCAAATTGAAATTTTCCAAGAGCCTTGGTGAATAAATCTGCGATTTGATTATGTGATGAAATATAAGGTGTGTGGATCTGTCCCTAATATATATTGTCTCGAATGAAATGGCAATCAACTTCTATATTCTTCCTTCTCTCATAAATAAATAAACAGGGTTATTGGCAATATGCATCGCAGCTTGATTATCGCAATGTAAAGACATTGGAACCTGAACTTTGAAACCCAAATCTTGAAGAAGAGATTTCAACCACATGAGTTCACAAGTCGCATGTGCCATTGACTTATATTTAGCTTCAGCACTTGATCTGGCAACCACGTCTTGTTTCTTGCTTGTCCATGTAACCGCATTACCGCCTAGGAATGTGCAACAACCTGTAGTCGACCTTCTATCATGTGTCAACCATGCATAATTTATGTCTGAAAAACCGGCTACCAAAAGATGCCCAAGAACTCTATATAGGATTCCCCTACCAGGAGAACATTTCAAATACCTGAGGATCCTCATAACTGCTTCTAGGTGTGGTGTCCTCGGACTTTGCGTGAACTAACTCACCACACTGACTAAAAAGATATCATGCTTGGTGATAGCCAAATAGATGAGTCTGCCAACAAGTCTCCTGTATGTACCAGGGTCTTCTTACAATTCTCCTTCTTCAGCTTCTAATTTGAGATAAGGGTCCATTGGAGTATCAACCAATTTGGCCCCCAACATCCCTGTCTCTTTTAATAGGTCATAACTCTTACATAAATTTATTCCAACTTTCGATCTTGCCACTTCAATGCCCTGAACATATCGAAGAAGACCAAGATCTTTGATTTGAAACTGAGTTTAAAGGTGTGCCTTCAACATTTTAATACCCTCGAAAGTCATCACTAGTCACTATAATATCATCAACATACACGGCCAGAAGAATGTAGCCAGAAGTTGAGTGCTTTGAGAAGATTGAGTGATCTACTTTACTCCTTTTTACTTTACTCCTTTTTAATCCAAATGATACAACTACACTACTGAACTTCTCAAACCAAGCCCATGGTGATTGCTTTAACCCATATATTGACTTGTTGAACCTGCATACTTTAGACAACTCCTGAGCAACATGCCCTGGAGATCGTTCCATTTAAACTTTTTCGTGTAGGACTCCATACAAGAATGTATTCTTCACATCCAACTGAAAGAGAGGCAAATCATGATTCTCGATGAGAGATATAACAACCCAAACTAAATAAAGCCTTGCCACTAAGGAAAATGTATCCACGTAATCTACCCCATAAATCTGAGTATATCCCTTAGCAACCAACATGGCTTCAATCAATTGAGCCATCTAGTAGAAACTTAACTGTGTGCACCCATTTACACTTGATCGGAGTCTTACCTGAAGGAAGATCAGTCAGCTTCCAAGTATTAGTGGAGTACATGGTTTTCATCTCTTCATCCATAGCTCGTTTCCAATTTTCATTAGACAATGCATCCTAGACTAACTTAGGAATGGATACAGCGGACAAGGTAATGAGAAACTTATGATAATTTGTGGGCACATGGGTAAAAGTGACAGAGCTGGAAATTGGATGAGTAATGCAAGAACATTTACCTTTCCGAATTGCAATAGAAAGATCATCTGCAACCTCAGGAGACTCAGAAGAACTAAGAACCTTACTAGGAGCAGTAGCTAACTATGTGAATTAAAGAGGAACAGTCTGTCATGCTAGGTCTTTTCTCATTTTTCTATAATAAGTCTTTCTGAAATCCTTCTGAGGTATTTCAACATCAAATTTTGAAGGAAATACCTTTGTCAAGGGAGTTTTCATAGATTTGGCGTCAACAGTACGACCATCTTTAACATAGAACGGAACATCTTCAAAGAAGGTTACATCAGCAGTCAGAAAATGCTTTTTAAGAGTTTCAAAATATCACCAATAACCCTTTTGAATATGTGAATATCCCAGAAAAATGCACTTAGCTTAACGAGGCAAGAGTTTCTCTTGACTTGACCCAGATATATGAGCAAAGCAAGTACAACCAAACACTTTGGGAGGAACAAGAAAAGATGGTTGATCAAGACACAACATAGAGAATGGTGTTGTGCTATTTAAAATTGATGAGGGAATCCTATTTATCAAATGACATGCAGTAAGAACTGCATTGCCCCAGAAGATTTATGAAACATTCATTCCTCGTAACAAGGCTCGAGTCACCTACACTAGATGTCTATTCTTGCGTTCAATCACCCTATTTTGTTGGGGCATATAAGCACAAGAGGTCTAGTAGATAACGCCATAACTTTATAAATGGGTTTAAAAATCCTTAGAAACAAATTCCATGACATTATCTGACCTAAACATGCACAATTTTGCACCAAATTGATTCTTTATTTCATTATAAAAATTTTGAAATACATAATAAACTCTTCCAACCTATTCTTTATTAGATATAACCACTTCATCCTAGAATAATCATTAATAAAGAGAACAAAGTATTTAAAACCTAACAAACTTGGGACTTAAGCCGGTCCCCACACATCACCATGAACCAATTTAAATGATACATCACTTCTTGAGTCAATTTTGCATTGAAAATGAACTTTATGATGTTTACTCAGCTCGCAATCTTCGCACTCTAACTTTGACATCTTGGGAAAAGATGGGATGAGAGTTTGTATATTCTAGAGTGATGGATGTCCTAAAGGACGATGCCATTGAATTGCCAAATCTGAAGGAAGTACTATTGCACCTACTGGTTCTCTCTCCAAGTAATATAGACCATTCCTCTCACGGCCTCCACCAATCGTTCTACCTGTCTTGGGGTCTTGAAACACACAATAAGAAGGAAAGGACATGGAACAATTTAATAACCTTGTTAGTTTACTTACAAATAAAAGGCTAAATGGAAACTTGGGTGCATATAAAACTAATGACACAGAGTAGGTTGAGTGATACCAACTCCAACAACATTAGACAATGTATCATCAGCTAAAGTAACCAATGTATTTTACGAAACATAATTAAAAAGAAGAAAAGAAAGTAGGATTACCAGAAATATGGTCGGATGCCCAGAGTTGATGATCCAAGGGAGGCAGAAGATGACAAAAGACATACTTTACCTAATTGAGCTAAAGTAGTTGTAGAGGTGGAGGTAGCATTGTTGTTGGATGTAGATCCATTAGAAGATAGAAAACGCACATATTCCTCTCATGATAATGGAATACTTATCTATTCACCATCAGGCTCAGACGAAGCAAGAGTAGTGGATCTACCATCAGAAGAAACATCTTTTACCAAAAGGGCTTGATTAGTCCCTTGAGGGTTTTCCATGAAGATCTCAACAAAAGTCCATAGTATAATTTATCAAGCCACGGTGAGTACACATACGGTCTCCTCGAACACCACAACCATCTCTACCTCCCCTTGAGAATCTACCACCTCTTCCACCACAAAGAGCACCACACCCAATACGTCCACCACGGCCTCCTTGTGAACTAAAATAACTGGAAGAATTGGCCAATGTAGTTTTATCAGATGCATTAACATTAACATTATCAAATTCGCTTGCCAAGGAGACTCTGAAGCCTTGCATAAACCGTTGCCACTGAAGGAATAGAAGCTCCTCCCAAAATCTGACCCTTTGCTGATTCGTACTCTTTTGGCAATTCAGATTGAAGTTTCACTACTTTCATATCTTCCTGCTACTTCTTCATGAGGGTGACATCAGACATAATAAGATGATATATGGAAAGCTCTTCACTCATTGTTTGTATTTAAGGTCAGATTTCTCCTGTTTAGGATCCGTGAGATATTGATCCCTTTCACGGGCTAATAAGAGAAAAACCTCGACAAGCTTGGCCCATAGAAGATAATTCTTCCCATTCAACTTGACGGAGGTTATTGAGGCATTAAAGGAAGGACCCTGCATTTCCCCAAGACACAAGGAACCACCAACTATACTTTTGGGCTCCATATACATTCCACAATAAACTTTACTTCAACACCAATGAAGAACCCTAATTTTAAACGCTAGATTCACACACAACTATATGTCCAAAATCACATAACACAGAAATTTCTATTCCAGAATAACTCCAATTCATGTCAAAATGGTTCCCACATCACATACAACTTTCTGGGTAAGAATATTCAACATCTATACAATGAAACCAACATTAAAGAACCAAAAACTGCATATATAAAATGAAAAATCAGCATGCCTTCATTATCTGTCAAGGCATCTATGCTCCCTTTTTTTAGGGCATTTTCTTTCTATTTGAAGAAAAACGCAGAAACCAACATGTTTTCTGCGCACACACAAAAATATAATAATAAAATAAAACAGCAACTTGCTTTCCCTTAAAGCCTGATCAGTCCCCTACGTTTCTGAAAGATCCCTAAAGTTAAATCTAGCAACTTAGGGTTGGCTTGGAGAAGATTGTGAGGCTTGAACCACTCCTAATGGGCCTCTAATACCATATAGATTGGTATAGAGATTGAAAAGGAGAAGAAAGAAGGAGAATAGGAGAGAGAGAGAGAGAGAGAGAGAGAGAGAGAGGAGAAGAAGAAGAAGAGAAGAAGGAATAAAGGAATGTGTTAGGGTTTCACATCCCCGCCCCCTTTTCTCTTTTATTAAAGTAATAAAAAAAAAAAATTTTAAAAAGTGTGTGTATATATATATATATAACAAAAATACCCCTGTACAATAAACTTTATGTCTAGCATATCCTAAGACTAAAAACACCAAGAAACTTGTGGATCATAGGCCCATAACCAAAACCAAGAGGGCCATGGGCCCATACCCAACCATTAACAAAAAGCAAGAATATAAAAAACTTGGGGATAAGTAACTTATATCATATAAGTTACTTTTACAATGGTGCTTACCAAGCAAGCTTAAGTTTAAAAAGTAACTAACTTAACATAAAGTTAAAAAGTTACTTATTGGTGGTATCCAAACTATGTCCTTTTGGGCCCTCCTCTTGCACTTTTAGAGCCTTCAACCTGCACCAACTCTTCTAACCGGCTCATTTCTTGGTCTCTGCTGCACGAATTGTTGCATACTTTTGTTCTTCATATTGAAGTTAGAAGGACAAGAGGAAGGCCTAAAAGGACATGAGAGGAGGTAGTAAGAAAAAACTTTGACCTATAGTTTAACTGAGGATATGGTCCTTGATAGAGTGGAATGGTGAAATAGGATTCATGTAGCCAACCCCAAGTAATTGGGATGGGGCTTAGAGGATGATGATGTTGATAATGCTTATGTTCAAAAGATTATTACTATGACTTGGTTTATCTTTTGTTTTTGTATTTGAAGCATAATGTAATTGGAAGAATTTGAATGCTTGATTCGGTAAAGAATTTTATTTTTATTAATTATGATAATGTTTAGACAGATGATACCCAGCTGAGCTTTCAATACATACCAATGTGGCAGATGTGCGAGATCAGGGCCATTCATCAGACAGGTCCTGCATATATTTGCCTTATCCACCTAAACTGGTTCATTCATTATACGCCACTACAACGTATATATTGAATGTAGACCAAAGGACATTCTTTACTACCCATCCATTTATGTTGTGCACATTGCCCACTGTAGTGATCCGACTGGCCTGATTTCTGGATTATTACATGTACATGGTGGAGAAACTTGATGAATGGCTCGGATCCCTCATGCATGCTGCACTTTGATGATGGAGTCAAGATGCTTTTCTTGGAGATTGCCTTTGCATTTATTTTCAAGATAAATAAGTCATATACGCATATCTAATATATGTCTAACCATCAAAATTAGGTGTTAAAGCATGCTCTTACCACATCATTGCCACATTCATGCCGTATCTGGTTATTGTAGGTTTCAATACTGATAAGTGAACATTTGTACTGAGTTATAGGACCTAACAAACCTGCTGTCTACAATCTAAATATTAACTTGTAGTTTCTTAGCAAAAATTCATGAAAGCCATGCTTTCTTGTTTTGCAGACCCACAAAATAGAAGTCCCGGTCATCAACTGCCCATTCATATTGATTCAATGAGGTTTCGCCCCAATCTCGTCATTTCAGGAGCCGAGCCATATGCAGAGGATAACTGGAGGAATCTTACTATAGGGAAGGCGTGTTTTACTGTAAGCTTTCGGAACATCTGTTAGTTATATTCAGTGTTTTAAATATCGACAATGTCGGCCGATATATCCCACGATATATCTTGTATCCCACCTGTGCGACACGAAACGCACAAGTAGTGGGATAGATCCCACATGTTCGATCCAATGATCATTTTTTATTTTTGATCATTTTTTCTGTAAATCATGTTAAATCAGTGTCAAATTGTTACATGAAAATCATGGATTGGGAGCTTCAATTTCGAGATTTAGAGGAACGAGTTGTGGAAAATTGAAAAAATAAAATAAAATTTTCCCGATTTCTTGCAAATCGGTTGCAATCTTTGTGTCCAAACATAAAATCAAACGTGTATGTAGCCTGATGTAGTGATTCTTCTTTTGCTTTTGAATGCATTGCTTGTGTTTCCACACGTCTTCTTACATTTATAAATTATATGAATAAACTTTGAATATACTTGCATCAATTTAGTTAGACAACACATAGATTAGGACCCCATACAAAGAAAACCTATTATGTGCACTTGTTTTTTGTAATGTTTTGATTTGTAAGTTTGTATTGATGACTTTTTTAAGAATCATTGAAATTTCATTGAAAAATTCGACCAATTTCCAATGTTTGCCCATGTTTCCAACAACGACGATACATTACACGATATGATCGATATATCCCATGTGATAACCGATACATATCTGTATCCCAAGGGTGCAATACGTAACGCGATACCGATATTTTGAACACTAGTTATAATTTTTCTTATTGATAGCAAAACATTTTATTAAAAAACGCAAAAGATAAAGAAATTCATCAAGGTAGTGAATACAAAAAACCCAATTGATAGGCCATTCCGAGATACACCTAGCTAAAGCATGCATTGCAATGAGCTTCTCTCAAAACAAGACTCAAACAATGCTCTCAAAGTAAAACATATTTCTTTAATCTCATTGACAACAAAAACCTGCTCCCAAGGGGACAAACTACTACGGGATGCCCACACGATAGCATTTCTAAAATCTCCTCCAATAATGATAGGTCCAGTGAAATTTTTTTTCAGGGAAAAGGGACACTCCAATTGCCGTCAATTTTGCTGAATGTGCATCAGCAGAAGCTGTTGCACCTACATATGTTAATTTGATCTCCCCTAGGTGGTTTTGATCGCAACTGATTCAAAAGACCGGGGTTCCTCAACAAACTACTGTCAGCATTCAATTGCTGCCAACCCATAGACAGAGCCTACCAAGAAACCAACTTGTCTAAAACACCATCACCTCCCTGAATAACTTTGCTCCAGCATTCTTGGGGATAAGCCAGTTCCCTCCTATAAAGACTTTGGAAAGGATGCCCAACCTGCATGAAGGAATTTGATGCACTCAACCAGCATTAGCAGGATCTTGGAATTGAAAACTATTTTCTCTCAGTCCAGCGCCCCACAGAATTTCAAAAGAAAGTGATGTCCACAACAAAATATCTAAATGCTGTTAGTTTATATTTTAAACCATCTACAATATAACTTTTTGTCATGTATCTGCTTAACGTAGCTATTGTACCATGTTCAATAGCACTGGCACCAAATAGTGCATGGCCCTTAAGATATGGGTTAATTATCTCCTATTCGATTCGTCGTTTATTGGGTAGGAACTTTATTATGTCATTGAAGTATCAGATGTCATACTCAGGTGTGTCTTATGCCATATCTCCACTTCCCATATACATGTCCATATCCATTTATGGGCATCATAAAATAGCATAGCTGGAAGGTAAAAGAATTCTTGTAATGGTAAGAGATTCATTGCCTCTAAAAACATGGAATTTTTGTGCTTCACATATTTTGTACTATACACATGGTGGTCCTTGGTTGCACCGAACCATCTACCTCAGTACCACTACTTTAACTAATTCATCCCATGGGCTCTTCCATTGATTTGCTTCTAACAAAAAAATTACTCAACTGGATTACCGTAACCATCTAAATGATTTTATTTTATTTTTCTCCCCGAATATTAACTCTTGCTGATTTTTTTTTCTCGAGTATCCATTTTCATGCCCCCAGTTACAGGTTTAGGATCATCCTAATTGTCATTTTTTATATGGTCCACCCACTATTAGACCTATTAAATAAATGGTTCATATCTAGTGATATGTTCCACATGTGGCACTGACATAGAGTGATCATGTCTCCCATGCTTCCAGAGGCACTGAAGAAGAGTAGGGAAAGTTGTGTATTTCCCCCTTAATGATGTATTAATAGAAAAGTTTAGAGACATTATAGGATAAGAATTGTATTTAAAATAGAATACTAAGAAGATAAAAGATGCATTAGAAAGACTAATCCTAATTTAGGTCTAATGCTAATCTTAATATCATAAGGTACACCACAAGTCTAACTCCCCCTCAAGTCGGTGCATGGATATCACTTGTGCCGAGCTTGATACTGATTGTCTTGAGGCAAACTGTTGTTGTGGCTTTGGTGAAGACATCTACTAATTGGTCTTCTAAACAAACAAAGGGTGTATGTAGAAGCTTGCCAGCTAATTTTTTCCTAATGAAATTATAGTCAACCCCATTGTGCTTTGGACGTTCGTGGAAGACCAGATTTGATGCAATATGTATGGCCGCTTGATTATCACAATGTAGTGGAATTGAATTTCTTATGAACCCCATATCCTGAAGAATGGTTTTCACCCATAGCAATTTACATGCTGCAAGAGCCATTGCCCGATATTCGACTTCAGTGGAGGTGAGAGCAACAAAAGATTGCTTCTTGCTTTTTTAAAACTAGATTTCCTCCTATAAACATGCCTTGTAGTAGAGCGCCGACTGGAGGAGCCAACCCAGTCAACATCACAAAAACCACTTATGCTCAAATGGTCATGATTTAAATAGAGAAAACCATGACCAGGTGGAGCTTTTAGATACTGAGGAATTCAATAGACTGCTTCGAGATGATGTTGGCAAGGTTGTTGTATAAACTGGCTTACAATTCCAACTGCATAAGAGATGTTGGGACGAGTAAAGCTGAGATAAATTAGTCAACACACTAGTTGATGATACATGCTGGGAGTATCAATTTCATCTGAGTGTCTCTCATGTTATTTATGATTTATTTTAATAGGTAGTCAATAGAACAAGCACCAAGTAAACCACTTCAAAGAGAAAATCCAGCACATACTTACGTTAGGATAAATAGATTCCTTGTTTTAAGTGAGCCACTTCAATTCCATGGAAGTACTTCATTAGCCCTCAATCCTTCATTTCAAATGACAAGGCCAAGTATTTCTTAATAGTCTATCTCAGTGAATGTGATGCTTGTGCTAGTTAAATTGATGTCATCAACATATACAACAAGAATTGTCGTATGTTTTATGAATACAAGATGGTCAAAGTCACTTCTATTAAATCTTATGTTGGGAATCGTATTGCCAAGCTTTTTAAACCAGGCCCGAAGTAACTACTTGAGGCATTACAAAGCTTTTTGAAGACAAGAATTTGCCAATCTCCCACTTAGGCCGAAAACCAAGAGGAAGAGCCATATATATTTCTATGTGAAGATCACTATGTAAAAACATGTTTTTGACATCCAACCAATGCAAGGGACAATTATGGTTCTCAATGATACATAAGAGGATGCAAACATAGTTTAATTTTGCCACCGGGGCAAAAGTTTTATCGTAATCTTCGCCATACTTTTAATTGAAGCCCTTAGCAACTAGTTGCGCTTTACATCTGTCTATCGATCCATCAGCCTTGTATTTAAGGGTGAACATTTGCACCCAAATACATGTTTTCTTGGTGGAAGAGTGACCAAGTCCCACATATTTTGTTTTTCAAGGGTAAACATCTCTTCTATCGTTGTTGCTTTCCATTTAACATGATTCAAAGTGTATACAAATCGTGTTTGGGATAGAAACAAATGATATGGATGAAAGGTATGGCTGATAAGAAGGAGAAAGACACTTAAATGAGATATAGTTATCAATGGGATGATGTGTGCAAGACCAAGTTCCTTTGTGAAGGGCAATTTGGTGATCCTCTTGTTCTAGCTCCAGCATTGAAGAGTGGTTGTGTTTGGGAAGAGTTCTCTTCCTCCGAGAGTAGACCCATAGTTCTTTTATTGGTTTTGGGGCTTGGAACCTCTTCCATGTGGGAATCATCCAAGACAAGAAGGGGAAGAGGAGCAAGAGTATGAGTATTGTCCTATGAATTGAAATAAGGTATGATTTCAAAGAATGTGACAGCCTTAAAAACATATCTATTTTGATTTATAGGACTAACATTTATATCCTTTTAGAGAGTTTGAGTACCCTGAGAACACGTATTTTATTGATTGTCATCCTAACTTTGTGCAAGACGGTCCAACAATGTGGACTGAGCAGGTGCACTCGAAACACTTTTTTTTTTTTTTTTTTGTGGGGGGGGGGGGGGGGTTGTTTAAAATAAAGATGCATGAGGTTGTAAGATTTGTAATGGGTATTTTCCTTTGAAAACATTAGGTCGAAGTCTGATTAATGATATAGGTTGCAAGAAGAATGGCTTCATCCCAATATATCTTTGGTACTAACATGCTTATTAGTAACAATTGGGTAACCTCCAATAAGTGTCGATTTTTATGCTCAACCACTCCGTTTTATTATGGCATATAAGGCCACATGTTCTACACCATGGTCAATGAAATATTTTTGTAAATCATGATGCAAATATTCTCTAGCATTGTCAAATTGACATCTTTTTATCTTACTATTGTATCGTGTAGAAACCATTTAATGAAACATCTTTATAATTAATGGGACTTCATGCAACACTTTAGGAGGTAAACCCATGTATATCAAAAGAAATCATCAATAAATGAAAAAATATACATATATTTGAAGCCAAATACCCATACATCTGAATGGATGAGTTGAAAAGGATTCAATATCTTTGTATTACTGAAGGGAAAAGTAGTCTGACAATGCTTGGATAACTAACAAGTTTAACATTTTAAGTTATTACATTTATTGAACTTTCCAGGAAACAATTGATATAATGATTGAAAAGATAAATGACCTAGACGAGTGTGGTAGAGGGTCACATGATTTTTATTCTCTATGTCAGAAGCTAAAACATGAGCAGAACTAGGTCGGTCATGGTTAAGAAGATAAAGCCCTCAATCTTCATGACCACCACCAATCATATTCTTCGTTTCCAAATCTTGGATAACACGATAGGACGGATAAAAAAATGATATAGCAATTCAGTTCTTTTCTCAAAGATCTTACAAATAGAAGACTAGATGGAAAAGATGGAACATGAACTATGGAAGAAACAAACAAGGAATCAAAAAGACAGAAAGTTCCCTTTCCTAGGGCTTTGGAATGGGAACCATCAACCAATCTAATATTACTGAGAGTGAGACTGGGATGATGAATAACTCAGATCCGGATCCGAGTATCTATATCCCTTGTATCGACCTACTCCATTTGGATCATATCAACCAGGACTAGTCTAATAAGAAAGTTCCTCAAGCTGCGCATACTATACAAGATTTATGACTTGTAAGCCTTATAATGTTTTGGTGATCCATCTCCAGTGCCATTTGTGCCCTGCTTCCCTATGGCACTCCTCCCATGACTAGTCATTCCATGTTTAATACACTCATAAATCCGACTCCTAATCACTCAATGCACATCGGCCTTTAATTCTATAGATGGTTGTACCCACTTGTGCTCAACAACACCAGAAGTAGGACCAGCGGGGGCATCTTCATCATTCTCGTCGTCATCTATATTAGTTTCATTGTTGCTATGTCAAAGGAAATATCAATCTACACAGCAGATTCACAGCTTTACAGATTTACAGATTTACAGCTTTACAGATTTACAGATTTACAGCAGATTTACAGCTTTGCAGATTTACAGATTTACAGCAGATTTACAGCTAATATCTACAGCAGATTTACAGCTAATAGCAGATTTACAGCTAATATCTACAGCTTTGACTGATATGACAGTTATACAGATTTATTCCTTCCTTAATTAGGATATATTAGTTGTACAGTATATTTAGATAGATGTATATATGGTATCAGAGATATAGCTCTAAATTTCCATTTGTCTCGTGCTCTCAAGTTTCTTAGTCTCGGTTATTCTTGTTCTAGTTCTGTTGACCTCATGTCTTCCGATAAGTCTGATGTTTCTTTGATTCGTTTCAATGGCAAGAACTACTCTGCTTGGGCGTTTCATTTCAGGATTTTCGTCAAAGGTAAAGAGCTGTGGGGACATGTTGATGGCAGTAACCTAGCTCCTGACAAAGACAGAGACAAAGACCGACACGCCAAGTGGGAAGTCAAGGACGCACAAGTTATGGCATGGATTTTGGGATCCGTTGAACCCAACATCTTGAACCTTCGATCTTCTCAGACTGCAGCTCAGATGTGGACATACCTAAAGAAGGTCTACAGTCAACAAAACACTGCTCGTCGTTTCCAGCTTGAACATGAATTGGCCACTCTCCAACATGATAGTCTTTCTATCTCTGATTTTTACTCTAGATTCACTAGTCTTTAGGCTGAATACACTGATATAGTTTATGCTGACTTACCATCCGAAGGTCTTAGTTCTGTTCAATCTGTCCATGAAACTACTCAGAGGGATCAATTTCTAATGAAACTAAGGTCTGAATTTGAAGGCACCAGATCCAATCTTATGAACCGAGAATCTGTCCCCTCCTTGGATACATGCCTAAATGATCTTCTTCGCGAGGAACAGCGCCTTCTCACTCAAACCACCATGGAACAACGACGATCTACATCTGTTCCTGTAGCCTATGCAGCACAAGGCAGGCCACGAAGCAGGGATATGAGCACTGTTCAGTGCTTCTGTTGCAAGGGATTTGGTCATTATGCTGCAAACTGTCCCCGAAAATTCTGCAACTATTGCAAAAAGGATGGCCATATCATCAAGGAATGCCCAACTCGACCCCCCAAGAAATCGGAGACAGCATATACTGTCTCAGTTGGCTCTTCTAGTGCGGGTAGTTTGGTGAATACAACACAAAGTGCTCCTGCTCCTGCTCCCGTTTCAATCCAACCCGTGACCCCTGACATGATTCAACAAATGATCATTTCTGCATTTTCAGCTTTAGGACTCTCAGGTAAACCCTTCACTACATCATCTCCTTGGTACTTTGATTCCGGGGCTTCCCATCATATGACAAACAATGCTGCTTCTCTTACCAATGTAAACAAATATTTTGGAAATCTCAAAATTCATACTGCTGATGGCAATCATTTACCTATCACGGCCACTGGTGATGTTTCCTCCTCTCTCACTGATGTCTTCGTATCTCCCGGTCTTACCACCAATCTTGTGTCTGTCGGTCAGTTAGTTGATAATGATTGTAAAGTAGAGTTTTCTAAATCTGGTTGTGTTGTGCAGGATCAACAGTCAAGATGATCGCGAGGGGGCCTAAAGTGGGACGTCTTTTTCCTCTTCAATTTCCTTTGTCTTCTTTTTCTTTGCTTTTTGTCGCTTGTAATTCTGCTCATGTTGATTACCGAGCGTGGCATAAACGTCTCGGACATCCAAACTCTAATGTACTTCATGCTTTATTGAAATCTGGTTTTCCTGGGAATAATGAAACACCATCTCTTAGTGTTGTTCAGTTTGATTGCAATTCTTGTAGACTTGGCAAAAGTAAAACTCTACCCTTTCCTTTTCACACACCGCATGTTGTCAAACCTTTCGATCTGATACATAGTGATGTGTGGGGTATGGCACCAGTCACTTCGCATGCTAATTACAAATACTTTGTCACTTTTATTGACGACTATAGTCGTTTCACATGGATTTATTTCCTTCATTCCAAAGACGAAGTATTTTCTGTTTTAAAGATTTTTCATGCATATATTCAGACACAATTTTCGGCCCATGTCAAAATCCTTCGTTCTGACAATGGGGGTGAGTATATGTCTCATTTGTTTCAGGACTTCTTACAGAATCATGGCATCATCTCTCAACGGTCTTGCCCTTCGACACCTCAACAAAATGGAGTGGCTGAAAGGAAGAACCATCACCTTCTTGATGTGGTTCACACTCTTCTGTTAGAATCTTCCACGCCCTCTCGATTTTGGTGTGAAGCTCTTTCCACTACTGTCCATCTCATTAACAGATTGCCTTCTCCCACATTGAACCATGACTCACCTTTCACCAGGTTATTTGGTCACCCTCCAACTTATTCTAACCTTCGTACCTTTGGTTGTGTCTGTTATGTTCATCTTCCTGCACATGAACGCACAAAACTTACGGCTCAGTCAATTAAATGTGCTTTTCTAGGATATTCAGTATAGCAGAAAGGTTTTCTTTGCTATGATCCAAATCTGTGTCGCATTCGAGTTTCTAGAAATGTGATTTTTTTCGAAAATCAATATTTCTTTTCTACCCATCAGGATCATGTTTCTCCTTCATTTTCTGTTTTGCCTATGTTTCCTAACTCTCTTGCAGATCCAGTCCCTTCTAAACCTCTCCTAGTGTATCGACGACGCTCCACCGCCACTTCCCACCAACCTTCCCACCAACCTTCTTCCCCGACTGCTGCTCCTGTTTCAGCACCTGCACCTCCCTCTCTCCGACTCAGTACTCGAGTTCGTAGACCCCCAGATAGGTTTGGTTTCTCTTCTCCTTCATCCTTCACAGCCACTTTGTCGTCTATTTCTCTTCCTTCATCTTATAAACAGGCAATGGAGCATGAGTGTTGGCGAAAAGCAATTGAAACCGAACTTCTCGCACTTGAAGAAAACCAAACATGGGATGTTGTTCCATGTCCCTCCTCCGTGAAACCCCTTGGCAGTAAGTTCGTGTTTTCTATCAAGCTTAATTCCGATGGGTCCATAGATCGTTACAAAGCTCGGTTAGTGGCACTTGGCAACAAACAAGAATATGGTCTCGACTATGATGAGACCTTTGCACCGGTCGCCAAAATGACCACTGTCCGAACTATACTCGCTCTTGCTGCATCTCAATCCTGGCCCTTACATCAAATGGATGTTAAGAACGCATTTCTCCACGGTGATCTCAAGGAAGACTTTTTCAAAAGGACTCTAAATTGTCATGGTATCAGAGCTCTGATACCATGTCAAAGGAAATATCAATCTACACAGCAGATTTACAGCTTTACAGATTTACAGATTTACAGCTTTACAGATTTACAGATTTATAGCAGATTTACAGCTTTGCAGATTTACAGATTTACAGCTAATATCTACAGCAGATTTACATATATACATCTATCTAAATATACTGTACAGCTAATATATCCTAATTAAGGAAGGAATAAATCTGTATAACTGTCATATCAGTCAAAGCTGTAGATATTAGCTGTAAATCTGTAAATCTGCAAAGCTGTAAATCTGTAAATCTGTAAAGCTGTAAATCTGTAAATCTGTAAAGCTGTAAATCTGCTGTGTAGATTGATATTTCCTTTGACATGCTAATCTTTTCTTGAGCCAAATCTCTTGTAACCTTACTCGACTTCAAGATAGTTGCACGACTCTCTTGTTGCCCCATGAGCAACACCGGGTCGTGCACCTCAACATTCTCCACTATCCTCTTCTACCTATTTCGCCCTTTATTCCAACTTTGGTAGAAGCAGGTCCTCTTCATCGTATATGTTGTGCAAGTTTATTGGACAAAATTCGCCTTCTTCAACTAGGTCTGCCATACACTTTGAATTCCATAATCTTAGTTTCATGTTGTACTGCATGTAAACGAGTCAATCCAATTTCCTGGCCTTCAACTTATTCTTATTTTTCGAAAGGATGAGTGCAAAACAACTCCACTTGCTCTTACAGGTAGAGGAAGAAGTTGTCTGGCTCAACACTTACACTGCTAGTCTTTAGAGTCTTTGCACTTTCTCCAAAATGCTTTCACTAATCAACTATATAGAATATATATATATATATATATATATATATATATATATATATATATATATATATATATATATATATATATATATATATAAACTTGTACTCCATTCAACGCTATTGTTTACAATTTTATGTCAGGCTCTAATCTCTTTATCAGGTTCTTGAGGCCGACATGGACCTCTTCATCCTCAACAAATGAAGCAACATTTGATATCGCAAATTTTAGTATCCTACATTACAATAATGACAACAAAGACTTTAATGATTATACCATAAAATTAACTTAGTGTGCTAATAAAAACAAGTGCATAATGTACATGCATTAGACATTACTAAAATGAGACTTTACATGTTGCATAAAGGTCGTGGTGAAGTTGATTCATCCACAATGTTTGTCAATTATCTTTAAATAATCCATAAATGTTTACAATCACGAGTAGTAAGTTTCGCTTTATCTATAGCATCATAGAGAGCCCATAGTAGGTATCTCGTCAGATTCTACAAAGCGAAAGACTCTCATTAGTGGGTCCATCACCTTGATGATGTTCACAACCTTCTTCCAATATTTGTTGTGCCTGATGATCTATACAATCTCAACCACAGTCCCCAATGTCTCCTTCCCATATTTTGTATTGAGCAACTCATGAAAAACAAGCATCTCGCTCAACTCTCCCCGATGCTCGAGTTGTTGTAGGCTTAAGTAGCTCTCTCCCTTGCATGAACTTCCTCATTATAGCAACTAGTTGATTATGTTAGTAAATGAATGTTATCACTTCCCCTGCCCTTTCAACTAAGTTTGTAACAATCTTCTTCTTTCTAATATCTTATAATATAAGGTCGATGCAGTGTGCAGCACATGGTAACCAAAATAAATTTTTTTATCTTATCCATCAACATTTTACCTACTGATTTATATATTATTTCATTGTTGATTACAATCTGCACCACATTTTTCTCCCAAGCTCATTCACCATCCTATTCATAAGGGCCTGCTTTTTTCATTGCCTCCAATGCATTAATTGATTTATAGAACATCATTTCCAAGTAGTAGCACACCATAAAGTTGTTTATGCTACATTTAGTTGAGTCAATCAAACCATCTCATGTAATGGTGCATCCTCTAGTTTGTCATACAGGTTTAAAGGTGGCGACGACAACCCTCACATCTTAGTACTTTGCATTTGTCCATTTTCCCCTAATCTTGCGTGTTGTGGGTGCTTTCACTTCTTTGTTTGCCATTGTCGTTGCATCCATCATCCATTGCCAGTATGGAAAGTTGGCAACATTTGGAGCTATGCTGTCTTGTATGAATAACTTGGTTGCTGGCATGTCAAGCTTCTCAACTACAATTTTAGCCAACATTTGGTATAACACATCATTTGCTTTGTTATCTTCTTCCTAAATAGAATTGGATTACATGAGGATCCTTCGAGTGCCCTAGTCACCTATGAACCCCCTCCCCACAAACATGCACCAATGCTCTTCATCTTCACGAGTGGTGCACACAGTCACTTTTTGCGATCGTCACCTATCGATTTGAATCCTCATCGGACTCAATATTCTCGTCATCATCAACTCCCATATTATCAGGACCAAACACCTCTTTGTCGAGCCACTTCAAGAGCATCTTGCTTTTTCTTTTGCATGCTAGTTTTTCCCTGTCATCTCTTCCAAATTTTGTCGCATCAATTACATTACCTCTCTGGGCACACTTGTGCGCCTGCGATATGCTCCTTTGATGTGTCAAATGTTGTTTGACTCGTGTGATGCCTCCAGTTATTATTTTTCCACAATAGTTGCATTTCATATGGTGCCTACCTTCACCCATTCTCTTACAGTACTATCATCCAATATCACTTCCTAGTTGAGCCACCATTTTCTCTTGCTCTCAACATAAGTCTATACAAGTCCACGACTCACAAGTCACTACAACCTCAAATTACTCTAAAAGAATCAAGCTCCTCATCTATCAAAATATAAACATATAAACAAATACAATTATACAAATCAGAAATTTAAAATTGAATTTGAAGTATTCCAACCATCCACACTCGGAAGAATGTGTGTGTGTGTGTGTGTGTGTGTGTGTGTGTGTGTGTGTGTGTGTATTGTTGAATTCTATGAACTGACACTATTCATTCTAGAAGAAAAAAAAATCTGATCGAAAGCATGCATGTGCAGATCTAATAATTCTACATGTATTCCAACCATTCACACTCAAAAGAAAAGAAAAAAAAATCCAAATTTGCTGAATTTTTTGAACTGACACTATTCATTTTAGAAATTACCCGAAAATAGAAAAATTACAAAAAATAGAAAATGAGATGCCAAATTCTGATCTAAAGCATGCATGTGTAGATCTAATGATTCTACACGTATTCCAACCATCCACACTCAAAAGAAAAGAAAAAGAAAATCAATTGTTGCTGAATTTTATGAACTAACACTATTCATTCCAGAAATTACCCAAAAAATTTATATATATATATATATATATATATATATATATATATATATGAATATGAGAAGCACAAGAGTGGATGAAAGAATCACCCCTACAAACCAAAAACATGAAAAACAATCGAAGAAAAGTGAAAAAAAAAAATCCCTTCACAGCGCTACCTAAAAAAGGAAAAAAAAAAAACCCTTTCTTTACCGTTACAAGTTACCGTTGTAGGCCGACTAGCTTGTTTTGTTGAGGGTGCACCAAATTTCCACGTTTGGTTGGACAATGCTCTTGTTGCTCAACCAATAAGCGCTCGTAGTAGTAGTAGCTCTGTAGTAGCGTAGCCCGTATTACCAGCTTAGGAAGCATTGATATGAGAAGCATAAGTCGTGGCGATCCAGTACCAATGCATGCTAGCCGTAGCTACTTCGAGTTTGAGGTCGCAAGCTCCCCCGTCATCAAGTCACCAACTTCCTTAACCTTCTGGCACTGGGCAGGCATCAGCCCCCATACATGGTCTTACGACTTTGCGGAGGTTTTGCAGCAACCAAAAATTGACCATCGATGCCTGTCCCGGGGAGCTAAGGGGTTTGGTTTTTGGACTTAGGGCAAGGTAGCAGCAAATAAGGAAGAGATTTAGGCAACTGAACTACGAGCACTGGTTGTTGAGATAGGGATTGAGCAGCGTTGAAGCGAGCACAAAGTCGGCAATTCTAAGAAAGTCGAAAGAATCACTACTCTCAGGTTGCTCATAGAGTGTGTTCAGTTGACGTACGAGTCATTTGCATGTATTGACTTTGTTCGCTTTGTGCGTGCTTCAGAATACCAGCTTTTATCACCAGCGATGTCCCCGTCTTTATCGTAACGATCCATTACAGTGTCGTTTTAAAAGGGGGACCATTACACTGCCGTATCTCATAACGGGTATCACAGATACCATTACGTAAAGGCTGTTACGTAACCATTTTTACACACCTTAGAACCCTTGAACATGGTTGAAGAAATGTTGTATCGGCCATTATAATGGGAACGATCACTCTATGTCAAATTTGTAATAAATAGCACCTTATCTCTCAAAAAAGAAGTAATGAATAACACCTCTGTAAATGACAGCCATTAGGTAAATATAATGGCTGATTGTTAAAAAATAATGTCCATTATATACTTGGCATAACAGCCAATACTCGTACTGGATGTATTTAAATATAACACTGTTAACTAATGGAATGTCATCTTTTATATGTAAAAGGCTGTTAGTCGAAAAACAAATGAACATAAAAATAATATAATTAACTTCTGAAACAAAATTCAAGTATACTAATTTTTAAGAAACATCACCTACCATTTTTTCCATTTTCCAGAGTGTAACAAGGTAATGCCTGTAGACCATTATTGTAGTATAATCCTCTCTTTTGAACCTTTCTTGCAAAGTGCAATAATTGAGATTCCCATGAAATGCAACGAACATGTCCCGTACACCATAATGTGAGTGTATTTGTGAGAAAACTGGTTATCATCACCATCAAAAGGACAAACAATCTCCTCAACCCCAAGAAAATACCAACATTTGGTCTCCTTAACATAGTTTCTGTCTGCATTTCCCGTTTAATTTAACTGATCAATAAACAATTCAATTCAGATATTCTCTCTTATCATGCACATCATATCTTTGCCTTCTGAAATTTCCTAACTGATCCATTTGGTCTCCTTAACATAATTTTTATCTGCATTTCCCATTTAATTTAACCGATAATAAACAATTCAATTCAGATATTATCTCTTATCATGCATATCATATCTTTGCCTTCTGAAATTTCCTAGCTGATCCATTTCTCACAGCTCTACCTATGCTCTTTTCTTTCCTTGTGTCTCTGCAGTCATTAGGTGGATGCAACCGTTGTCAAATGATAAATCTTAATCCCCAAACTGGACAAGTGCAGAAATTGAAGGAACCTTTGGCAACATTAGCGTCTTACAGACGTGTGCAGGTCAGTCTAGATCATGGGTAGTTTGAGGGTAATCACAACAGTTGGTATGCTTTCTCTAAAGAGGAAACTTAAGTCCTTGACCCACAGTATGCTCGGGTGTTCGATTGAAAAATGGGGCCCATGTTTCAGTTATCCTGACCTAATCTGTTTCATCCCACCTTGGATGAACCATGCCTCAAAACTCTTCCAGATTGGAAGATCGCAGCCACAAATCTTGGACATTTCTTCAGTTGAATGGGGAACATTGTTGTATTTCTCTTTTCTATTGTCTATCGGTAGGCCTATAATTGAAAGGTTAGGATGGTCCTATCGAGGTGATTTCGGAGCATGGTCCATCCATGGTGACACCTAGGTGACCGATGTTCTGGATTACTGAACCATGGGCCTCATTGGTCAAGACCTGAAAAGTAAGCAATATGCGAAGCCTTGGGTTGAGGATCCCATAATTCATCTGTTGTCGATAGCGATGTGAATTCAAAATAACCCCATCATTGAGATGGCTTAAAACTCATGTCATTCAACTAATCATGAAGTTTTTGCTATGGGCTTTATTGCCAGAAAACAGCCACCTGCCTTAGGATGTGGATTGGGTACTTCCCCGTCCATCCCTAGCTAGGAACGGACAAGGGCTCTAAGGGGCCATTGTGATGTATGGGTTTTATCCACACCGCCCATTCCTTTTGACATATCATGTGGGGTACATGCCCAAAAAATGAGGCAGTTCCAAGGCCCAAGTGGACCACACAAAGGATTAAACACCTACCATTGAAAACTTTTTGGTGGCCACAAAAGTTTTGGATCAAGCTGATATTTGTGTTTTCCCTTCATCCAGGTCTATGTGACCTCATGAACAGGTTGGATAGAAATTAACCATCACAGTGGGCCCTAGGAAGGTTTCAACGGTGGGTGTCATTATAATTGCTGCTTCCTGTGGTGTGGTCCATTTGAGCCTTGGATCTACCTCATTTTGGGACTGGTACCCTAAAATGATATGCCAAAATAGATGGACGGTGTTGATAAAACACATATATCATGGTGGCCCCCCAGAGCCCTTGTATGCTCCTAGCTAGGGACGGGCAGGGGTATTACCCAATCTGCATCCCCCTGCCTTACTATTGTAGACTATTTCATAGTTATTATGAACAACTTTGCCATGTTTAGTTTTCTTAATCAACTGTTACAAGTGCTTTATAACATCTATTGGAGCTGTTATGAGGCCTTAAAATGTTTAAAAATGAACATGTTGCATTATAGTGGTCATTACAATCATAATAACAAGACATTGTACTGGCCGTTATGATGACAGCATTTTCTTAGGATTGCCATTTAAAATTATCTCTAGTACGCATTATGGCCATCCGGCCTGATTACAACAGGCACTATATATATAGTAAAATTGGCACATGCAATACATATGAAGAGAGGATGGTTTGCAAATCGTGGGACAGCAGGGAAGTAGTTGGAAAAAGTAGGTTTCTTTTGACAATGCTGGACTTCCACAATAGTTGTGTACTTGTGCAATCCAACCCATCCAAATCACTAAACTACATCTCATGGGTTAGGAACTCGGCCGAACCCCCTTCGTGGGGCCCGCCTCACACGGGCTGCCCACCCCGAGTGTGCCCCTGCATCCCACAGGCCACCCCATTCGAGCCCAGTGTGAAAATGCCCCTGCGTTAATAACCATGCAGGACAATTAACCACTTTCTCTAAAAGCTCCAACTGTTAGAGCATAGCGAATCAATTCATTTATCTCACAGACCAGGCCCCACATCTCATGGGTTAGGAACTCATCCGAACCCCCCTTGTGGGCCCCAAAACACACGAGTACCACATTACACAAGCCACCCGCCTCATATGGGTGGGGCCCGCCTCACACAGGCCGCCCACCCCAAGTGTGCCCTTACATCCCACAGGCCACCCCACTCGAGCCTAGTTTGAAAATGCCCCTGCATTAATAGCTGTACTTGAGTGCCTCATGTGTGGATATGAGTCACTACACCCTCTTCAAAATGATGCTGAATTATCTCAAGAGTCTTACCCTCCTTTGGTGGAGAGGACAGGATTTGGTTTAAGACAACTTGGCCTGAATTACCTAAATGCCCCTTCACTTGCTTAAAAAACCTTTTCATATATGATCATATTATATATTATGGTTTACTTCTAATAACTAATTGTGTGGATTCTAATGCCTCTGTCAATTCTCATGGTCTAGTAGAGATGTAATGGCCTTTGCAAGGTCAAGTTTCTCAGAGAGGAAACACAATATGGTATCCTGATATGCGCTGCAAGTGGAGCTGATGTTTCTGTAACTGAGACCATTTTTGTTCTTATTGGCGCCATACTGTATTGCTTATGCCCCCAAAGTCTGGCAGTTTGGAGGATCCTAATCCTTTGATTATTGACCAACAAATAGATAATTAAGAAGAGAAACAAAGGCTCAGGAGGTTAGGATCTTTAATGCGCAAGATTGTTGTGGCATCCCCCATTAATAATGGCGCTCATCAGATCAACAGTCTTGATAATGCAACATTGGCCCCACTTGTGCAGACTGGACTCTATACATCCCCTTCCGAGGTTCCTGGAACTGCCGTTGGTGGACAAAATGTGAGTTTGTTAGTTGTGAAGTATGTAAGTGTTTATAATCAGGACTTTTTTCTGCATGGAAGCAGGGGAAGATTTTCTTTGGGATCTTGTTGAAGTATGAGGAGAACATGAGATTAGGTGGATGGAAAGACAACGATCCAGAGCCAAGGCTTCAAGTGGGCCAGAGAGTATATCCAAACATCAGCTAGTATAGTAGGTACCAAGCTGCAAAATGAAGTTACAGCTTCAAAAGTCCATCATTGATAGGGGGTCAAGATTGCATGCTTCTGCCCCACAAGAACATATGCATAGAAAGATATAAACATGGAAAAACTCATGCGGAAAAGAAAAGGTCATGGCTACACCCTCATCTGGACACAGTGTTAGCTGTCCTTTCAGGTCAGATATGGCTACACCCTCGTCTGGACACAATGTTAGCTGTCCTTTCAGGTCAGATAATGTTCAATAAAAGAAGACCAAGAGTATGTATTTTGAATGTATTATATTACAAGAACTTTTGTTTTCTTCAAACTCTGTCAAGTCTTTCATTTTTAGCTTCCAGACCAGCCAACTCAGGCATCCACAGATTATGAATTAAAATTTTAATAGCCATTTGATGCTTATGGTCCATTTTTTTCACTTTTGGCCTAACCAGCAGTGTTAGCTTAACTTTTTAGCCAGACTAGGCTTGCATGTGATGCAAAGCAATCCACACACAACCACACTTTGCATCACACATTCTGAGCTGGAACATGTGTGTAACATCTGAGCTTTCCATCATGTGGACCAGTCTTTTGGCCTAATGATGTGCACCATTGGATCACTAGAATTTTTTTATGGAGTGTTTTTGGTCAATATCTTATCTGTGGGGTGCTCATCAAACAGATAGCCTGGGTTTCCCTAATTAGATTGTCCACTTGAATCATCTCATCTTCAAACCTATGATATGTATGGTGGTCCAAATATACCCTCCGCGTTCCTCACATTCCATTGGTTGCTTAGAAATAGATAGTTAAGAGAAGAAATAGTGGCAATTGCAGACTTTCTACTTTATAAATATCAGAGATTAGAAGAAATAAATGAAGCATCATTTTGGGGCAATAGCTTATCTTTGGTAGTGTAGAGACCTCATTTAACACGAAGTGACTGACCGCACTGGAACTAAATTGCAACCCCAAACCATAGCACCCGTAGAATCCGAAACCCTAAACTCAAAAACCTGATACCCTAAAACCCTCACAAAAGCTCACCCTAAACTTGATCCAAATCGACCCAAGGCCTCCATCATGCCACTCAAACCTCAACATAGGACTGGATGGAGAGGAGAGGGAGAGAGGGAGAGAGCGAGAGAAAAACAACCCCAAAGCCGTAGCCAAAATCCAAGCCATCCAAACTATCCAAACCAATCCAATCCATCCTAGCCCTACATACAATCAATGTAGGTCATCCTAGTGTTTGTGATCTTGCAAATAGCATCTAGATTTAAAATATCATATCATCTCTTTCTACGGGAGAGTATTGAGTCTCCCTCACATCTCAAATGCACGTGGTCACCTTACACAATTCTTCAAATTCTTCTTCTTTTTATTGTTCTCGTACATTGCTATGTCTTCCTTCTCATGTACCCATTGCTATATATTTGTATTTCTTCTCTTACTAATCAATTTTGCGTGATGTATGCTCTATGCCTTGCCATGACCTTGAATCTTGACACATCAGAAATTGGTGATCGATCTTCTCTTTGGTTTTTTACTTTTAAGTAATAACCATCTCCTAAGTCTTTGACTGAAGTTGAGCAATAATCTTCCTCAGTTTCATATCCTGTTTATGGTTGAGTTGATGATACCTAATTGTCAATTTTGGATCCTGTTCACAGTTGAGTTGGGCAATAATCATGTAAAGTTTGAAGTCGACAAAAAATCCCTAAATCTCTTTACACACCTCACCCAAAATGGGTGTGACTTTAGCATTGGAACTAGACCAAGATTGAAAACTCACCTGAAATAGCCGAAAACTTGAATCCTAGAGCCCAGATTCCCCAAAACCCTACAGCCAATCCCAAAATCCCTAGAAATCAAATCCCAACCTTGATTTCTTAGCTCTTGTGAGGCACGTGCGTGGCCTAGGCTCATTTGGGGGCTAATCCAATTCTCTTTTGGATTAGACCAAGTCCACCTTCAAAGTAGATGTTGTCTAATTATGCAAGATGTACACAACTGATCAAATGGATAATAGAAGATCACATCACTGATGACTTTGGGCCAACATTTGATACCTTGTTGGAAAGATTATTGAGCCCAAGATCACCAAAAACAAACTTATAAGAAGAGAGATATAGGCATTTTGTTGAGATCATGCATCTTAGACTGTATAGGCGGAAACCAAATTTCCATTGGCAGGAATTGGATTCGTGCTGGTACAGTTTCGATTCCTGCATGGAAACTGCACCTTGAAAATCAAGCCTAGTACAGTAGTAGGAATCGGATTCCTACCAAACCCAAAAGTCAGCTCCTCCGTCGTACATAGCAGTCAAAGAATGAATTGGGGTTTGAGCTACATAGCCATAAGCAGGAATTCGATTCTTGTCAGCTTACAAATAGCCCCGGCCCTCCCCGCCCCCCCCCCCCCCGGTTCTAAAGGGAGGAATCGAAGACACCATGTGAGAGAAGAGAAAAGAGAGGAGAGAAGAAGAGAAGTTGAAGAGAGGAAAAAGAAAAGCCAACCTAGCCACCCATCCCAACCACACATCCAAGCTATCTAAACATATTTTCCAATTAATTTGAGCCACTTCAAAAGTCCAAATTTGACGGAGTAGGGTGAGGATTTGAGATATCCGACCATCTCTTCCACAAATAGTGTCAAGTCTCTCTATTCCTCTCTCACATCTCTATAGCGCGCAATCACCTAGTGCAGTTCTACCACGGCATTCTCCTTTCACTAAAGTTGCAACATCTCTTTTCTCATACAGCCTCTTTGCTTCTTCTCTTTTTAATTCCACCCACACACACCATAGTGGGTACCAAGGTGTCCCGTATCGGTATCGGTTGGCGTAACCGTGACCTCCAAAACCAATACGGATACAGGAGCGTAATGGCGATACGGGGGCGTAACGGCCCGTAATGGCGCAAAAAAAAAAATTTGCCAAAAAAAATGAAAAAATATGGAGTAAATCTGGAATATTCTAAGCATTCCAAATATGCATTCATTTATAAATTGGAACATGTTTATGGTGGTGTAACGGTCTACTCTTTGGTGAGAAGTTACATTGGACTGTCTGATGAATTTATGAACCAGATAACCTGAATTTGACTACAAAATTCATATATTTAATTTTCTAACTATCTACTATCAATGATAGATATATTAGAATGAATATAATATAAAAATAACTTATATTAGGTGTTTGCAATTATTTTTGAGGAATTTCTCGAACATACTTGTGCACGTGACTGTGATTCCTGTCTATAACCCGTCATCATCAAGTCAAGAATATTAAAAAAAATAATTAGTAGTGTCTGATATACTCCCTTGCAACTTGATTAAGGATTACTTGATTGGTTGTCAGGGGAGCTATTTTAAATATAAGTTCGGCAATGTCAATTGTGTGCATGACTGCATGGCTTCTTGCAATAATATTGCTGTGAGCTGTCTATTGCAAATACTTACCTTAATACAAATATATACTCACAATCACAAGTCACCACCAAAATGAAAATCTGTTTTTTTGTGGTTGCTCGACCTCCACATAATCATCATCGTCACCATCAAGCTGAGGCTATCCAAGAGGTGTAGGTGCTGGATATCCATAATATCCAGTGCCAGAAGGAAATACTACATCAACGAATCCAGAGGATGACTGATCCTGACTAGGCAATGACTCTGACCCCGAGTAAGGATATCCACCAGTGCCCGTCGAATAGCCATACTGGTACCCATACTCAGGCTGTTGAGAATCTTGAGATTGAGAGTGTGTGTGTTGTGATGAGTAACTTGGATTTAGATCTGGATATCTATAATCATATGGATATTGATCGGGAGAGCTACTCCAACATGAAGGTGATGGAACAGGCTCAGTATAACCATCATAATCCAATTGAGCATAAGAATATCCATCATAATAACCAAGACCATGAGCCTGCTGATGTTTCGGACCTCCCGGACCCGGTGCACCACTAGATGTACCCACCTCCTGCTGGCTGTATCGTGACTTGGTACACTCATAAGTCCGACCTTGTGTACCACCTTGTCGATGTTCATTGACATCGTGATTTGTAGACGACTGTGTAGGGCGCTGAGCAACACCAGAAGTGTTAGCACAAGGGGCAGGGGGGTCATCGTCATCATCCGACACGGTCACGCTACCACTGCTCGTACTCTTTTATTGATCTTGAGCCGTATCCGTACGTGACATAAACGTTACCCCTCTTACTGGGTCCAACACATTTGCACGACTCTCTTGTTGCGCTCTGCGTATTTCTGGGTCATTAATTTCTAATTCTTCACTATCCTCTTCAATTTGTTTTTTCCTTGTTTCCAACCAAGGTAGAAGTGAGTCATCTTTATCATAAATATTGTCCAAGTTTATTGGACAATAGTCTTCATCATCAGCAGCTGTAATACTCCTATGATGTCGTCGCATTCTTAGTTTTATATTGTAGTGCATGAAGACAAGTTCATCTAATGTTCTAGTCTGCAATCTATTCCTATTCTTTGAATGAATGAGCGCAAAACAACTCCAATTCCTTTCGCAGCTAGAGGAAGATGTTGTCTGGCTCAAAACTTTTACTGCAAGTTTTTGGAGAGCCTTCGTACTCTCTTCGAAATTAATCTATCATTCGTCCGGTTGCAACTTAAATACTGCATGCTGTGCAAGAGCATCTCCAAAGCTACCAAGGCGATTTCTAAATGTGTCTAATTCATTCAACGCCTTTATTTGCAGATCTAAGTCAGGCTCTAATCTCTTTATCACATTTTTTAGCCCGACACGAACTTCATCATCTGTAACAAATGATTGGGCATATCTATACCTAGGATTTAGGTAGTAACCTGCTGCATGAAGATCGTGATGGAGTTGTTTTGTCCATCTCTTGTCGATCATCTTCCAATAAGTCTCCCAACTTCTACAATCACTTAAAATTGCAAACTTTGCCTTATCTATGACATCATATAGGAAGCCCATGATAGGTGCTTCATTGATTTCAACAAGACGGAGTACCCTCATTAGTGACTCCATCACCTTTAGGATTGTCTTGACCTTCTTCCAATATTTGTTGTCCCGTATGGTGTTCGCAACTTCGACCGGTGTCCCTGATGTCTTCTTCCCATGTTTTGTTTTGAGCTATTCTCGGGAAGCGAACATCTCACTCAATTCTCCCCTATGCTAGAATAAACTCTCTAATGCTATAAAGTTTGTTGCGAATCTAGTCGCCGCAGGCCTCAACAACTCTCGTCCTTTCGTGAACTTTCTCATTATTGCGACTACTTAATTATGGTTGTAAATAAACATCATCACTTCTCTTGCCCTTTCGACCATTTCCTTAACATTCTTCTTCTTCCCAATATCTTCCAATATAAGATCAATATAATGGGCAGCACATGGTGACCAAAAAAGATGTTTTCTCTTATTCATCAATATGTCCTGCAAGCTTATATGTTGCTTCATTATCTGTCACAATCTGCACTATATTCTCCTCTCCAATTTCGTCCACAACTTTATCCATTAGTCCATTAATATAAGTAGAATATTTTGTTGCCTCTGAGGCATCAATTGACTTGTGATATATAGTTCTTAAGTGGCAGTACACCATAAAGTTGATCATGCTGCGTCTAGTTGGGCCAGTCCAACCATCACACATGATCGTGCATCCTCTGGTTTGTCATACAAGTTTAAAGGTAGCCACGTATGCTTTTACATCCGTATACTCTGCATCTGTCCATTTCTCTCTAATCTCCTTAGCCGTGGGAGCTTTTATTCCTTCACCTGCTTCTGCTGCTGCATCAATTACCACCTGCCAATATGGAGAATTGGCTACGTTAGGAGGTATGTTGGCATGTATAAATAACTTTGCTGTTGCTCTACCTAATTTCTCAACGGAAGTTCTACTCCACATTCGTTTTATCTTCTTTTGTTTAGTTGATTCTTTCTTAAATAGGATTGGATCAATAGAGGGTCTCCTAGGCTCATTTACTTCTTCATCCATACGTATAGGGGCATCACGTGAAGATGTCTGTCGTCGGCTCCCAAACATATGTCGTAACCCACCAAACCTACCCCCCCTCCCCCTTGTATCACGCACTAACCCATGCATGCCAAACATGCGGCGATGTTCTTCCTCTTCACGAGTTAGATGCAAGCTCTCTTTCCTAGCTATAGTAAATTCTCGATCTGAATCTTCGTCAGAATCAATAATATCTTCATCACGAACGCCCATATATTCAGGACCAAACACCTCCTGTCGAGCTGCATCCAAAATATCATCTTTCTTCTTTTGTACAGCAGCACGTTTACCCTTCAACTCATCCAGACTAGCTTGCATTAAAAGCATTATCTCTTTCGGTACTCTACTATATGGCGTAACTTGACCCTTTCGATGTGCGAAATGTTGTTTGAGACGAGTAATTCCACCAGTCACTAGTCTATCACAATACTTGCACTTCATGTGTTGCCTAGTACCACTAACCCTCTCACAATATTGTCATCCAATATCCTCACTTACTTGTTATTGGCTAAACCCAGACATTTCTTTAGGTTTAGGTAGATATTAGATAATTAGATATGAGTATGAGTGTATGACCTATGTTAATAAAGATGATTTTATATTCTAACTAAACCCTAAGAAGCTCCAAGGCAAAACCTGTCCAATATAAGCAAATAAAAACATAAAGTCACTAATTCGAAAATAGAAAAAAATGATAAAATGACACCACAAATCTGTAAAATGCACATTAACATGTTCTACTATAATTAACACTTCAAATTCTATGATTCAATCAGCAAACTATTCATTAAAAAATGATTTTTCGAATTTAAAAAAAAAAAAAAAAAAGCCAAAATTAATGCGTAAATAGAAAAAAATAAAAAATATATAAAAAATGGCACCCCAAATCTGTAAAATGTACATTAACATATTCTACTATGATTAACACATCATATGGCATGATTAAAACAGCAAAACAATCATTCAAAAATTATTTTCCAATTTTTTTAAAAAAAAATGGCTATAATTAATGCGTAAATAGAAAAAAATATAAAAAAAAATTATAAAATGGCACCCCAAATCTGTAAAATGCACATTAACATGTTCTACTATGATTAACACATTATATGGCATGATTAAAACAACAAAACAACCATTAAAAATTGATTTTTTGAATTTTAAAAAGAAATGAACAAAATTCATGTATAAATAGAAAAAAATATTAAAAAAAAATAAAATGGCTCTCCAAATCAGTAAAATGCACATTAACATGTTCTACTATGATCAACACATCATATGGCATGATTAAAACAACAAAACAACTATTAAAAATTGATTTTTCGAATTTAAAAAAAAAATAGTCAAAATTCATGCGTAAATAGAAAAAAATATATAAAAATATATATATAATGGTACCCCAAATCTGTAAAATGCACATTAACATGTTCTACTATGATTAACACATCATATGACATGATTAAAACAGCAATACAACCATTAAAAATTGATTTTTCGAATTTAAAAAAAAAAATAGCCAAAACTCATGCATAAATAGAAAAAAATATAAAAAAATTATAAAATGGCACCCCAAATCTGTAAAATGGACATTAACATGTTCTACCATGATTAACACATCATATGGTATGATTAAAACAACAAAACAACCATTAAAAATTGATTTTTCAAATTTAAAAAAAAAGGGTCAAAATTCATGCGTAAATAGAAAAAAATATAAAAAAATTATTAAATGGCACCTCGAATCTGTAAAATGCACAGTAACATATTCTACTATGATTAACACATCATATGCCATGATTAAAACAGCAAAACAACTATTAAAAATTGATTTTTCGATTTTTTTTTTAAAAAGGGTCAAAATTCATGCGTAAATAGAAAAAAATATTAAAAAATTATTAAATGGCACTCCAAATCTGTAAAATGTACATTTACATGTTCTACTATAATTAACACATCATATGGCATGATTAAAACAGCAAAACATATTAAAAAAAAAGTATAAATACCTATTTTTGACGAATTTCTGAAAAATGTCCCACCGAGCTTTGATTCAATAAAATCCGTAATATAATGTGTTTTTGTCTCAAATACTCAGCCAAGGTTGGTTGAAATTAGTAGTAGAAGGAGTGAGAAATAGTTTGGATGCAAGAAGTTTCAAAAAAACAGCAAAAACAGAGCTTAAAATGAAAAAAAAAAAAAAAAAAAAGTTACCGTTTTTTTTACCGTACGGGCTAGCCGTTACGGGTCAGTAACGGCCGTTACGCCCGTAACAGGCCCGTATCGGCCGATACAAGCACAAAAACGATAACGGCTGATACGAACTCGAAACGCGTCTCGGCCCTTGCCGTTACCGTTATGTATCGACCAATACGTAACCGTTTTGGCACACCTTGGTGGGTACTCAAACCCATGACCTATGCGTTGAAGCTCTTCTGCTATGTTTTCAAAAAGTACTTTTTTGCGCTTTGTGCCTCACCATAACTATGGAAATTGGTGCATTAGAAATCGAGAGATCAATTCTTGTCTTTACTTTTCTCTATAATAACTATCCCCTTTATCATAATTAATGTTGAGCACTCCGTCTCCACAATTATGATTGTAGATGAGCTATATTAATTTTGTATTTCCTTTATTTCCATAGTAATTGACCCCTTGATCAGGATTGACATTGAGTGCCATATCTTCACAAATGTGATCACAATTATTTTATTTCAGCATTTCTTCATTTTCTTTGAGGTCTGGGCTGACATTTAGCACTCCATCTTTGTAGTCCCAATCTCAAATTTTCTAAAGCTAATAAATGCCCAAAAGTTCCATAAAGTAATGTGCGGGTGAAGAATGGTTCCTAACCCCTTCCTTCTTCGTCACCAAGGCACTTACTCAGAATTCTCTACCATATACCAATAACAGGAGTCACTTGGGTTGGGGAGTCTTGTGATTCTCCAACTCATAATTGATTTTATAGTGTCTAGCCCATCATAGATTCTTAGCATCATTTGGTTGTTGGCTACTGCAAGTTAACAACATCATATTTTGTGTCCACAACTCATCCATTCACACGCTCGGAGAGAAGCCGATGCTCGTGTGGCTGCAAAGAGCATGCCCATAATCCCACAAGTAGATACCATACTTTGATATGAGCTGAGTAGGGTGCCTAACTCCTTCCTTCTCTGTTACCAAGGCCCTTAAATTTTCGGTTGCAGACCTATTGTATGAATCACTCAAATCAAGGAGTCCTTAGCTCCCTGGCTCATTATGGTCTTACAGTATATAGCAACGACTCCAAGTCGACCATAGATTATATTTGGCTAGTGGTGACTCACTGAAATCAGGGAGTGGCTCCTTGGCTCATTATGGTCTTACTGTATCTAGCAACGACTTGGTCGACCATAGATTCTGAAATATTTGTCTAACAGTGACTCCAAGCGCCCCCCCCCCCCCCAGCCACTAGCTAGCCCAACTTGAAACATGAGACTTCTGAAATTTTAGGGGATGTATACTTCTACACCATTTACTTCCTAGCATTTTATTTTGCACAGTTTAATTTCTTGCACTTTACCTTGTATTTTATCGTTCTTAATATTTTACTTTGTAAACTAAGAGCAACTATCACCATTGGCGTTCATGCTGTGAGCACCTTGTGCAATGTAGGAACCTATCAAGCTCATAGGGAATTCCTTCCCGTTCATGTCATTGAGAAGTCCTTTCGAAAGGCACCACCCAAGCATGTACCAAAGTTTGGTCCATTTGGGCCAAGAGGTATATTGCTTAGGGAACTTATTGGAGTTGGGAAGCCCTAGTCGCATTCATACATGCACGCGCTCCCAGTGGTTCTTTCCCATTGTAAGCAAAATCCTCTGTGTGTAAAATAGCACAAAAATCTCAACGGAAAGTCCCAAAATATATATAAATACCCAAAACAAAACAAAACAAAACAAAACAAAACAAAACAAAAGAACTTAGACGCCCCCAAAAAGTCTACAGCAATCACCCCTCATAGTCCAATCATTACAGTCACATCTGGCCATAAAGTACCAAGAGGACATGCAGGCACCCTCATTGCCCTCGAGCCATCTGCACATGCAGCCGAAGAAGCCCCAGCATCCTCTTCCATGGTTAACATGGCCCAAAGAATCAAGAGATTAGAGGATATGATGTCATGGTTCCTCTAAGGGAGGCCACTTCCCTTCCCCAAAATGCGCACATGCAATTACTATACACCCTAGTGACAAAGGTCACCTTCTAGATCATTGACGCAGATACCACCTACAACATATTGCTTGGCCATCCATTGACGCAATTGTTATGGCATTATCGCTTCACCAGTGCTTCAAGTATTATGACAACAACGTCCAGAAATGGGTCACAACCAACAAGAAACCTTATTCTATCGTGGAATCCTACTTTGTTGACACTCGCTACTACATTGAGTATGCTTTTACTAAGAGAGTACCAAGATACCTAAATTAATTATCAACAAATACTAGAACTAAATTCATTATTAATATAAAGAAGGTTGATATAAAGAAGGTTGGCAAACCCGGAAGTTATAAAGTCATGTAAGACGCAAGCAAACTAAGGTCCACGATCTTCGAAATTCTTCCGTGAAAATGACGGTCAATTGAAAGTCTGTGTAGCTGAAGATACAGTTTCACTTCGTACCATAGCATTTGTGATAACCAGGGGAACCTCTATTTTCCCTGGTATCACCCGAGACACTAGAAGCTCTAAAGACAGACTTTACAATCTTGCTTCCCAAGCTTGAGGCATCTGAGCCATTTCAAGAAATGCCTCGAACCTTTTGCATACCTCCAGGCTATACACTTAAAGGCCTATTAGGTTCTATGAGAATCACACATGGCCTCCTACAAGCAATTATTGCATCCTCCAAGGCAATTTTGATCCTTCTTATCTTGAG
This sequence comes from Magnolia sinica, assembly GCF_029962835.1. Classification (NCBI taxonomy): domain Eukaryota; kingdom Viridiplantae; phylum Streptophyta; class Magnoliopsida; order Magnoliales; family Magnoliaceae; genus Magnolia; species Magnolia sinica. Next base: position 28,151,227 of record NC_080588.1, read on the forward strand.
TGCTATAGTCCATCTAGCAAATGCATGATGGAGAAAATGGTATTTGACTATAGCAATCCCATCGGTCTGAACTGCGGCATGGCCATCAACATTTTGCTAAGAGTCATCGGCCCAGACGAAATATCCAACATACGGAGTTAAACCAGCGTGAGGGGTCTAGGGGCAAAACACGTTATGATCCACCTCCCAATAAAACCTGAAACTACTATGGATTAGTATATCTTTGGATCCTCAAATCAGCTTTCCCATCAACCCTCAAAAGAAACCATCCATAAGCATCCCTCTGAAGCTATACACAAGCCTAAAACTATGACAATACTCAAGACCATCGTCCCACCAACAGACGACCATAGTCACCCATGTCTACAATGCTCCAACAACTTACAAGCTTAAACTATGATGTACTCCAGCACCACACGAGAATAAATTGTGTAACCTCGAGCAACTTACAATCCTAAAGTATGTACTTTGCTCCAAAGCTATCCATGTGCCTAAACTGCAACGGCACCGTGGCCATCACTCGGCTACCACGGGTACTTCTACCATCTCTAGTAAAGAAACAGGCTCTAAAGCCCGGTATGAAGCTAAACTGCTGCAACACTATCAGAGCGCTATTCTACTCCCCAACAGTATGATCTTCGTTGATTCCCCAAAGAATATCTATGGCACCATCTCAACTTTGTTTTAGCCAAGGCATGGTATCTCCAATCACTCCTAGCGAGTCATAAAGCAGAGGCACTTATAGCCACCTCTAGTTAAAACCCTAACAAGTTGATCCCCAGTAGATCTCTCAATCTCTCACACAAGGATAAACTACATCTCATGGGTGGATCCTACCATCCTTAGTGTTGCTTCCGACAACCATTAAGAATATGACTATTGAAAGCGAAAGGCACATAGCTTCGCAGCTCAAAGGCTAGGTACGACCGCAATGGATGCTTGCAAGTGAGCTTACATATATGTGTAAAATCCTAAAGAAGTGAAGATTTTTCACACTTTTTTTATGTAAATCTCAACTTGAGTTTGGATACTCCTAAACTATGTACCATGCTAAGCTCTACAACCAAGGTCACATCTCCAACATCAAAGGACTCAGAAGCCACGTACTACCACAACAGAACATTGTACCTATGAATGCTAAATCGTTGATGATCGGGAGATGGCGTTCACGAGGCCCCTTTCAGGCTTTCTTATACAGTTGACTTGGCATTTTATATTTTTTACTTGGAGTTGCCATTAGCCAATTATTCAGAACTTCGTAGTCGGCTAAACCTTGTAAAATCTATAAACTAGAGAATCCAAGGATTTTCTTGTCTAAATAACTCTTAATCCGCGATCTGAAATTCTAGGTAAGGGACCATGATAACAGAGAAGGAAGGTATTAGGCACCTTCTTTGCCCACACAAACGTGCAATCTCTATTTCACATAACTCGGCAAAATATAAGGGATTTGATTAGTTCTTGTGCCTGAACAATGCAATGGAATGGATGGTATGGGATGTGATAATAAATGTCCAATTCAGGAGTGGGAATGAAGGATTGGCAAAGGCAATTCGATGGACCTGTTTACCTAAAAGGTGATATAGTAAACAAAGGAAAAAAGCCTCCGATTGACATGAATTTTTAAAATGTGACAAGATCCAAAGAATCAGCAAGTCACAGAGTATAAACTTGAACCAACTAGAGTAGCAGCGTGATTGAGAGGTGATATGCTGATGTAGATGTGCAGAATGCAAGGATGATGTGAATGAGGAGTGCAATGTCTACCTCAAGAGTGAGAGTGAGGGATTGGCAAAGCAATCTGACAGAACCTATTTACCTAATGAGGTATGGTAAAGAAATAGAAAATTTCAGTCACTTCGAGTTTTTTATGGGCATGATCCATAATAACTGCAAGCCGCAGAGCATACACCCGAGTTGACTAGGAAAGTAGGGAGGTTCAGAGGAGAGATGATGATGCAAAATACAAATATGAAGATGAATGTAGCTAATCTGTGGCTGGATGCATGGGTGAATTGGTTGCCCCAAGGATTGATTAGAGTGGGTTGGATCGGCCTTTCGAATGGTTCAGGAGATTCGGATTTGGGCTTGGCTAAGCTAACCTGGTGCTAGAAGGGCTTCCTCTCTTTTCACTATCTTTTTCTCCTTAGTGCATGAGTGGTTTTGGTAGTTGGTGAGTGATGGAAAATGAGACATGGGAAAATAAGCAATGATTTGAAAATGAGGAGAATAAACATATTTTTAGGTGTGAGTGGTGGCATTTTAGTGATTTTTTTGAAGTTTAGGGGCTAAAACGGGTTAGGAGAGTTGTTATTGACTGAGGGGACGGGTGTGCCACGTGGTGCTTTGTCATTGCTTGGATGGCTGGTGAAGGATGTAATTTCGAGGAAAACCAGGGACAGAAGGGTCATTTCAATCTGAACAGGACTCATGATCTGGGGTTTGGTTTCTCTCTCCTTTATAAAACCCTGGACCAAATTTCAAGGTGATCCTACATGGATGGAGCTTATGTTTCACCGGGAGCTCTGATGAGGTCTAGATACCCCTCTGGGCTCCTTATTTTTAGGTTTTCAGGGTCCTTAGGTTAGGTAGGCTTGGGCTTGGGCTCTAGTTTGGGCTTGGGTTTGAGTTTTGGTTTGGGCTTTGGTGGAGTAGAGATCAGCTATTTGCCCTGGGTGAGGTGTCTATGGATTGCCCCTTTGGCAAAGGTTTCATGCAACCGAATGCCAAAGTAAGCGGACACCCCACTCCCTTGGTTAGATTAAGATGTGGTTTGAATTCATTGCCAACCTTAGTGTTTGTGTCAGCTGATTGTTCAAAAAGAGATACCTCGCACATATCACGAGGATTTAAGGAAAACATTACGATTTTTCTACACTTTCTGTAGCATTATGGGTAACCAATCATAGCCCTTTTATGTCAGATTAGTACTAGCTTTGGAATGAATATGGAAACTAGTGTCCCTGCGCTTCACGACCTTATGGGGATCCCCTTATTGATTGGATCTAAATATCTTTTGCCTACACTATCATCCTAGAAGTACTTGCTTAGCTTGGTTGTCAAAGTGATTAACTGCCCTGGTCTTTCTACAACCTTACAGAGAACTTACTATACAGACTTGGACTCAATCAAGTTCCATAAGTATCTAGGACTAGGTATATGTGGGTGAAGAAGAAAAACTCAGAAGCATCGGTACGTTATTTCGTGCTCAACTCGATCTCGTGTCGAGTCTTATTACAGCAATAATAAGGTGGGGTCCACCATGATGCCTTGAGAAATCCACATTGTCCAACTATTTTGCCAAATCATGGTAGGACATGGGACGAAAAATGGAGCAGATCTAACGTTCAGGTGGGCTGCATTATGAGAGATTTGGCAGGAAATTCTTTACCATTTAAACCCTCCTTGAGACCTAGCCTTGATGAACGGTTTGGATCATAGGATGGGTCCCACTGTGATGGACAACCCCTAATAATGGTGGGCCTCATGAAGGAAAAAATAAAAAAGAAAAGGGAAGAGGTCACAAAAGAGAAGATGTTAGAGAGGAGAGGGCGTCTAGGACACGGATTGCGTCCTACCCCTGCCCGGACGGTAATCCGTCCGAGTAGGGCTCTGTGGGGCTCACCATGATGTAAGTGTTTTATCCACGCCGTTCATCGATTTTCTAAGATCATTTTAAGGTATGATCCTAAAAATGAAGCAAGTCTACAAATCCAATGGACCACACCAAAGGAAGCTGCAGTAATAATGAGACCCACAATTGAAACCTTTCTAAGGGCCACTGTGATGTTTTTATACCATCCAACCTATGCATAAGGTCATGTAGACGTGGACGAAGTGAAAACACAAATATCGGGTTGATCTGAAACTTCTCCAGCTCTCAAGAATTTTTTAATGGTGGATGTTTAATCCCCACTTTATGGTCCACTTAAGCCATAGACCTGCCTCAATTTTTGGATAATAACTTAAAATGATCCGAGAAAAACGATGCATGGCGTGGATAAAACACTTACATCACGGTGGGCTCCACATAGCCTTGCTCGGACGGTAATCCGTCCAGGTAAGGCTCCATGGGGCTCACTGTGATGTAAGTGTTTTATCTACGCCGTTCATCTATTTTCTAAGATCATTTTAAGAAATGATCCTAAAAATGAAGCAAGTCTGCAGATCCAGTGGACCACACCAAAGGAAACCGTAGTAATAATGAGACCCACTATTGAAGCCTTTCTAAGGGCCACTGTGATGTTTTTTTTTTGTTTTTTTAAAAATTACCATCCAACCTATTCATAAGGTCTTGTAGATGTGGATGAAGTGAAAACACAAATATCGGGTTGATCTGAAACTTCTCCAGCTCTCAGGAATTTTTTAATGGTGGACGTGTAATCCCCACTTTGTGGTCCACTTAAGCCATGGGCCTGCCTCAATTTTTGGATAATAACTTAAAATAATCTGAGAAAAACGATGCACGGCGTCGATAAAACACTTACATCATGGTGGGCTTCACATAGCCCTGCCCGGACAGATTACTGTCCAAGCAGGGGTAGAGGTGTACACAAGTCGAACTGAGTTGAGCGTGGCACAGCTTGACTCGGCTTAACCACTTGCCAACCCCAACTCGAACTCGACTCGACTTAGTCCTCAAGCCTGACCAGCCAGCTTGGCTTGGTGCGGTCAGTAGCATGGGTCAGTTCGAGCCAAGATCAAGCCAAGTTCACCTCTGTGGCATTTTCACAAACACATGGACTGCTTCTGAAATTCACACTATTTGTAAAACAATAGCAACAATTTTTACAGGTATTTCATCAAATACCTCGTAGGCAAATCAAAATCAAGAAAAAAGAGCATTTGTTCCACATACATACCTTCCTTGCCACCAGCCGTCACTTGGTTGGGTCATTTCATCAAACAGTTAGTGAGCAACATCAATATCAAAGTAACCGAGCCACCGAACTGGTTCTCCGATTCAAGCTGGGTTTGATCTAAGTCGAGTCGAGCTCGGCCAAGCTCGACCTTGGTTCAAAATTTTTTTGAGCTCAAAAAATCAACTCGACTTGGCTCGAACTCAGTTTCAAACCGAGTCAAATCGAGCTTTTTCGAGTCGAGTCAAGCAAGCTAAAAGTTGATTTAATAATTAAATTCAAACCCCTATAAATATACTATGCATAGCTACTTTTGGAACAGCCCTAAGCAGGGGTAGGACACAACCCTAGGCGGGGGTAGGACGCAACCCGCATCTAGGGCGGACGCGGATTGCATCCTACCCCCGCCCGGATGGTAATCCATTCGGGTAGGGATCTATGGGGCTCACTATGATGTAAGTGTTTTATCCACACCATTCATCGATTTTCTAAGATCATTTTAAGGTATTATCCTAAAAATGAAGCAGGTCTACAGATCCAGTAGACCACACCAAAGGAAGTTGCAGTAATAATGAGACCCACCGTTGAAACCTTTCTAAGGGCCACTATATTGTTATTTTACCATCCAACCTATTCATAAGGTCATGTAGACGTGGATGAAGTGAAAACACAAATATCGGATTGATCTGAAACTTCTCCAGCTCTCAAGAATTTTTTAATGGTGGACGTTTAATCCCCACTTTGTGGTTCACTTAAGCCATGGACCTGCTTCAATTTTTGGATAATAACTTAAAATGATCTGAGAAAAACGATGCACAACATGGATTAAAAACTTACATCACGGTGGGCTCAGCCCTGCCCGGACGAATTACCGTTTGGGCGGGGGTTGGATGCAATCCGCGTCTAGGGCATCTATCCGTGTATCTCGACAACATGGAGTTGTAGATTCCATTTTTTTTAAAATGGGGCCCATTGAGGTCGGTGGACCGAAATCCATTCCAACCATCAGTTTCGCTGGGTCATATTAGGCCATGGGCCTCTAATGGAGAAATTTACGACTGTGGACCCCACCTTTTATCCAGTGGTTTTTAGGAAGCAATACAAACTTAACATATGAACTTAGACCTCCTCGTACGGACACCAAATTCCAGGATGAAAATACACTTCGTTTTACGAAAACGAATTGGGTACTCCCCCTGCCACCAGCCAATGGCAGATGGTCGGTGGTCTGTGGGCCCCACCATGATGTATGCTTTTCATCCATGCCGTCCATATATTTTTCCAGATCATTTTATGGTATGAGACCAAAAATGAGGTATATCCAAATCTCAAGTGTGGAAACTGTGTTGAATGAGCGTCAACCATTAGAAACCTTTAGGGGGCCATAAAAGTTTTGGATGAAGCTAATTTTTGGTTTTTCCCTTCGTCTGGGCCTATATGACCTAATCAACATATTAGACGTCAAATAAACAGTTCATTGGGCCTTAGGAGAATTTTAATTGTCAATATCCAATCAATATTATTTTCCTGTGGTGTGGTCCACTTGAGATTTATATCCCTCTCATTTTTTGGAACAAGCCCTAAAATGAACTGTGAAAATGGATGAACGGAATGGATGAAACACATACATCATGGTGGGGCTCACAGACCACTGACCACCAGCCATTGGCTGCTGGCAGGGGGAGTAGCCAATCCATTTCCTTTCACTGCTATATTTTCCCTCCGTTGCTTTCACTCCCTTAACGAAAAGACCTTCCTTCTCAAAATAACTGCCTTTCACTCCCTTGCAACGATAAACCGACGTACAGAGGTTTTTCTTCTCATTTTCCTGACCGGAATCTTCGTGAATCATCTAGATATCATCATTCTACATTTGCCATTTTCGATCTTGGTTAGGGTTACGTGAAATCCCACGAAGTGGCTGCATCTACAATCCTTGAAAAGGTTCAAAATATTCCCTCACTACAAAACACCTCTCTGCAACCTGCATTTGACCAGTACTACGGTAGTCTGTGGTACAGATATTTAAAAAAAACGCTAGGCTTGTACAATTGCATTGCATGCGAAGTTTGGTCAATTCCATGTGTTAGGCTTACTCAATTTCATGCGTTAGGCTTAGTTAATTTTATGCATTGATCGATCAAATCCATGTGAAACTCGCTCAATTCCATTTAAAGCTCACTCAATTCCGTGTTAGGGCTCACTCGATCTCATGCTATGCTCGTTGAATTTCATGTTTACCCTGCTCAATTTCATGCTAGAATCGCTCAATTTAATGTTTGTCTAGCTTAACTTCATGGTAAATAAGGTCAATTTAATGTTTGCCTTGATAAATTTCATGCTAGGATCGCTCAATTTAATGTTTGCCCAGCTTAATTTCATGGTAGATAAGGTTAATTTAATGTTTGCCTCAATAAATTTTATGCTAGGATCGCTTAATTTAATGTTTGCCCAGCTTAATTTCATGGTAGATAAGGTCAATTTAATGTTTGCCTAGATAAATTTCATGCTAGGATCGCTTAATTTAATGTTTGCCTAGCTTAATTTCATGGTAGATAAGGTTAATTTAATGTTTGCCTAGATAAATTTCATGCTAGGATCACTCAATTTAATGTTTGCCCAGCTTAATTTCATGGTAGATAAGGTCAATTTAATGTTTGCCTCGATAAATTTCATCATGGGATCGCTTAATTTAATGTTTGTCCAGCTTAATTTCATGCTCAATATCATATTATGCTCACTCGAAATATCGTTTGCCCAGCTCAATATCATGCTTCGCTCGCTCGATTTAATGTTTACTTGCATAGCTGAATTTATAGTTTGTCCCTCTCAATTTTCAGTTTGCCGCGTTCAATTTCTAGTTTGCCTTGCTAATTTTTCAGATTTCCCCACTGAATTTTCTAGTTTGCCCCACTTAATTTCTAGTTTGCCCCGCTCAATTTTTGTCACGCCCCAAACCTGGGGACGGACAGCTTTCGTGATGCCCCGAATTCGGCACTCGACTTCCATACACCAAGTCCCGAGTTCAGCGCACCACAAGGAAGATTTTTAACTGATTTTTTTTTTTTTTGTATATACATATAATAATACCTGAGCATGAAGATCCATGATTAAGGTACCAAGCAACACTCTCCATTATAAATCTTGATGGTTACAAGTACAATGCTTCCAAAAGGTACACAACATCAACATTGCCAAATCAAAAAAATAGATGCAATGCATCGAGAAAGCAAAGTCTTCCAAGTTACTCCAGCCCTGGAAAAAAAATGGGAAATAGGAAGCTTAGGCAAAAAGCCTAGTGAGTACACACGTGTGTGCAGTGTATCCTACATGCAAGCAAGATAAATATGCTACGAGGAAATCATATATATGAAAGGCATGTAGCACGTAAGGTATGATATCAATGTCAATGCAATGCATATACATCATAGTAATACTCCGAGTTAATGCTACCAGCATCACCAAGTCATGTTTTCATTTCTCCTACTTCATTTCTCCTATATCACGGCCATAACCATATTACACACATTCGTAATCACATCATCATCATCATATTGTCATGTCATAATCATACAATATCAGAGTACACAATACAGATTAGCTATGCAAATGAAGAGTCAAATATCATATGCCAATTCCTGATGAGTTCATGCATACCGTCAGCCGTATCTAAATGCAAAAGCACAGTAACCCAAAATGTCGTATGCCGTGGATGTAATGCAATATGCAGTGCGAATGGAATGACCATGCTGGAGTGTGAAGTCGGGATGATAGTACGTAGTATCGCAGGCTACGGGGTCCATCACAAGGGACTTCTATCCAAACTAGTCTCATACCTAATTTGGATAGTCAAACTCAATGTGGTAAACTCCTGATCTCAGGTTAGTCATGCGCTTCAACCGAAATCCTAACCATTGCGAAGGTACACGTAACAAATAGTGCACACTGCGAGTGGATAGTGAATGAATGAATGAACGAGTATGCAACACCGATTAATAAGTCCACATATCGGTGGTTCCTCTGGGATCATCACCGGGGTTTAATACACTCCAAATGGCACTGTTTCCCTCCCAGGCACAGCCTAAGTGAGCGTAAGAAACCTCACTATCCGCCCGGCCAATAGTCCGCCAATACCTATCCGATACGTCGATAGCGGACCCATTCACGAGCTAGTCAAACTCGGCTAGTAATGCCCCCTACCCTCGGGTGGGTAAGGCCACACCCCTCCCAACCGACCAGGACACGGTGGGAGATGCGGCCTCCTGGTATTCGGCACTCGAGACACTCATGTATCTACTCGGTCTCGACGGTTGGAGCGTCTCCTGGCCTCGAAAGTTTAGGAATTTTCACCCAAGGACATTTATGGCCCCGTATGCTAGAACCAAATATTTTCGGTGTCCCATCCGGCCATCCACGATATGCCTGTGGAGGCTACGGCCTTGATGTCGCTAGAGCACACAATGTAAGATGCATTAGTCATATAATCCAGTCATGCATCAATCTGCGCATACCGTGCACTCATGTGAGATAACCTCCGCCTATCGGGAGTCTCATAACAATCCGCCCAATGACATATGCAATGGTTAACCACATCTTATAACCCCCGAAATTCGGGGTCGAGCATAACTCGCCTCCCGAGTTCCAAAACATCACTTATGCAACATATTTAATGATGGATGTATGTTGATCGTATTAGTGCATAAAACATGGAATAGATTAAGCCAAAGCACAAATATAATTCAGGGATAGGTGAATAAAGTAAGCGGAAGACTTATAGAAATATATGTGTACAAGTGCATATCCTCAAGTACATATACATACCAGGTCATATTGAAAGTGTTACTTATCAAAATTGCAAGTATCAAGCTACATCATTTAATTCCCAAAAATAATCCCGTAATCCCACGCATCAGGAACAAGGCTCGCTAGAACTCGTCAAAACCGCATATAAGAGAAGGCGCCTCATCATCATCCATCTCCCGCTCGCCTCGGAAGTCGCATCAACATCTGTAACATCTGCAACTAAGACAGTCCGGTGGGTGTTTAACACCGCCCGTAACGTGGGAGTGAGTGATCAACTCGGTGGAACAATAGGGCACTTTGGTTAACATATTATCGCTCAATCAAGCGAATGATAAAGCGTAACAATTAAACATGTCCTAAGTACTCTTGTTAATGCAAGGATGTATGCAAAATGATGCGTGCCCTCACGCGTACACTCTCGCGTCTTCATCTTACGTTACGCATGACACCACCTCAAAGTGCGCCACATCTACAGAGCACATGCAAATGCGGTGCATGAACATGATTACCAAGTTATTATTAGTCCTTTTCATACGGCGATTGGGAAGCTAAAGTACCTTCCTCATATCACCATCCAAACAAGAATCCATTCTAGGGTCGTCAATCTTAGGCATCTCATACGATCATATAGTTTCAGGTCGTAGAAAGGACTCGTCACCAATCAATGCACGCCTATCATACCTTCGTTATACACCAAGGCTCGTCACCTCAATGTGGTATCCAGGCATACTCGAGGTCACTATAAAGGGCTCGTCACCAATCAATGTAGGTCGACAACACGAATATAGTGTCCCATACCACCATAATCGGTTCACGAGTCTGAATTGCTCACTAGTCACTACGGGAAAGCTCGTCACCCCAGCGTATGCCGACAGCTCGACCACGGTGTCCCATACCACCATGCCCGGCTCATGAGTCTTAGCAGATCGAGGTATCATAGTTAATTGGATTACACTAGTAAGTTTGGTACCCTAGATTCAAACAATAGCGTCCATACATGGTGAACATACATCGGACAATCGGGATACTTGACGAACTCGACTAGCACGAGCGCACGTTGGGTTGAACGACATAGAGTGCGCAAACACTCCGCGTGGCCAAACCACTGCCGACAACTCTAATACGACTCGGGTTCGTCTAATACGTCCTACGTGGCGAAAGCAACCTCAGCCACGAACTTAATGCATAGTCCCACACACATTACACTACAACAGATATTCGTATTGAATGTAGAACAGTAAAGGAACAACAACTCAAATCATGTGGCACTCAAGCATTTGAAGAATATCAACTTAACATAGATGTAAGCATAAGTAATGCTTGAAATTAAACAACAAGGAATGTAACTTGCAGGAAGGAAATCATACACACTAGTGGGAGAGTTGAGAATCGCTTCTCAACGCCCATACTAGGTTGATACATCACACTTTAGATAATTCAGACATTTCTACAAACACTTAGAATACATAACACAACATACATGACGTATGTTGAAAATACACACCTTTGGACAATTCCTTTTACCAAGGAGTTGTCACACATACATCTAGCATACATACATGACAAATAATCATGGCAAACACAGGTTCATATTTTATGCATACGGTACTTTATACATACACATAGAATACACAAATCTCAATATAACACATGCATATCAGGAACACAAAGTAAACATAACATTTGGCATGTGAAATCTCATCCATAACAAGAATAAATCATTATCTGGCATTGAAAGCCTTGAAAACCATAACCTATACACTTAAAGTCCGCACCTTAAGCGAAGAAAGAACCACCGAACTCGAGTTGTCTTCGTCAACGGCGATAGAATACCCTAAAGCAATGATAGAAATGAGATACAACAACACCAAGACTATTTTAAGCTCTAACACCGATTAAGGTTAGGTTAACTTACCCAAAGATGAACTCGGAATCGTCGAATAACGATTCAAAGTGAAGGTTCAAAGATGTAGAAGAACAGAAAGAAACTAAGATGATTCACCAACTTCTCTCTCTTTTCCTTTCTCTTCCAAGCTAGGGTTAGGAAATTCGTATGGAAAAGAGAGCTAGGGTTCAAGGACTATAAATAGGCCTAATATTGATGAAAATAACCCCGTGGCCAAGGTATACTTAGGGTATAACCAAAACCCGTCTCTTACGATCCAACGAAGCACTTCCGGTGGGCCTATAACCACAAAAAGGTCCGACTTAAGCTCACCGACCATGGATCTAGGTCAAGCCGAGTTTTCATACCGACCGGCTCTTCAGCCCGTGGCGGACCACACTCAATTCAACGGCCACGGAACTCGATCAGTCCACAAGCACAAGGACATGCCCGGGCCACCCTTCCTCGATTAGAGGGTGAAATTGGGTCGAGAATCCAACGGTCGATAGCTTAAAATCATCGCGCAAGCGACACGACTCAGATTTCATAAAAGCTTATTAAATTTTCAACCGTTCTCACACTCTTCACTCTGAACTCAATCAAATCGACCCAAAACATCACATGGACTTGATTTTTGAGGTGATGGTCAAGCCCAACATGGTGACCACAAGACTAAGATCATCACTATCGGACTTTCGACGCGCGATCCAGGTCCGATCCAAAACTTCCAAAAATTCCCTAGACACACCTGGATTTAGCGATGGATCCCAGATTTCAGAGTAACATAGCGCTAACTAATCTACAAGTTTTGAGTCATGCAGATACAATTTAAAGTGATTGATGCAGATTTCACAAGCAATCGAGCATAGCACTAATTACCCCAAAAGCAACTACTCAAGGAAAGATTAGCACAAAATTTTCAGGGTCATTACATCGAATAATCGTCATCATAGGTTTGATGTATGATAATGCTACGTTATCACATACTCATAATCAGTATCAATAACTGGCCTCAACAATCGGCTTCGACAATGGGGACATTTAACCAACATTGCCCCTAAGGAATGGCCCACATAAACATCAATACATACTCATGGTGAAATCACACATCACATCGGTCCTCAGATACATCGCTTTGGGTCTTACACAAGGGCCGCATATGCATCGCATTGGGCCTCACTCATGGGCCGCATATACATCACATTGGGCCGTATCATATGTGCACTACACATCGTAATGAGCCTTGGCTCATAGGCCATGAATACACCACATTAGGCTTCATGACCCATGGGCTTCAAATACACCAGAGGTGAGCCCTACACATGGGCCTCAAATACATCACAATGAGCCACAACCCATGGGCCTAAAATATATCTCAATGAGCCACGCCCATGAGTCTCAAATACATCACATTGGGCTTCGCCTATGGGTCTCGAATACATTGCAAGTGGCCTTAAATCTATTTCATAGGTAGACCACATACTTGGGCCTAATACACATCACTATGGGCCGTATCACATGGGTCGAAAATACATCACAATGAGCTTCATCATATGGGCCAAAAATATATCTCAATGGGCCTTGCCCATATGCCACGAATATATGGCTACACCAATTATGATAAGTCTTATACTACAATCACTTCACACGTCACATAGTTAATGGCTCATATTTGGTGTCGCATGGTTAAAGGCCAAGAGCCACATTTCATCGTACCATTTACGGTTTAGAGATCACAGTGTATAGAATCCAGGACCTTGATAGCATTAGCTTGGGTAACATAACCCTACATCACATTCGGTTTAGTGTACAACTTTGTTACGTGTGATTCAAGTGGTGGTATCTATATCAATAAGCACAAACCTATGCTGTTGAATGACCATCAATGCCACTTGATTTCATACGTTTAGGTGGCCTTGTGCTTATTTCTCATTCATATAATTAAATGACTACATATACTACATATACTCCACCATTGCCTATGATTAGGTGGCTATATATACATCAAATACCTACATGATTAATGGTCCAAACAGGTATATCACACCCTCACACCACTAGAGTCTACATATTTATTATAATTAAACATGTTTAAAGGTTTAAACACAAGTCACATGATCCTATTACTTAGGACCGTACTCTAACCAAAGTGCCAAGTGATCAAGGGCTGTCCACAACCAGTCCATTAAAGGGATTATTCATCATTACTTCAAAAATTACAATACTAGTTCATCATATGTTCAACACATGGAGATTATCAACCCTTGTCGAAGAGGCCTAATGTTGGCCCAAACAAGGCTACCACTGATGGGCCCACATGGCGTTCACTCAAAATGAGCCTTAACATTCTTGGGCCCACACATCAATGGAATTTACAATGAGTTCTATGTGGTGGAGCTCATGAGGTTTTCCTATGAGGTTAAGTCTTGTGTGACCCACTTAAGACTTAGGTCTACTTTGATTCTAGTCCAAATCCTAAAATGATATGAGGAAGTGGATGGTCCGCATGGATTAAATAGATACACCATCGTGGCCTTAGGTTGGATTCAATAGTTAAGTCTTTATTCTCACAGCCTTGTATTGTGTGGTCCAATTCAGGTTGGATTGACTGATCTTTGGGACAATGCCCTAAAGGGGACCCGGTACATGGGATAGATGGGTTAAATATTTAATACATCATCAGGATGACCCATAATAAATTTTTAGTGATGAGAGTTCAATTTACATTATTTCATAATGAACGGCTATCTAATCATTGGATGGGCCTGAGTCTTGGTAACATACCGTTAAAGGGGTTGATAAACGATGAGGATCTTGAATATAAATTATATCATAACCATGGTCGATTAAGTGGCATAACACCTACATCAAAGTGGGCCATACCACACACAAGTTGAGAGGGTTACCCTCCCTTAAATATTCATAATTATTTGTTGGGCCTGCAGAGGTGTGGTTCATAAATCTAACCCATCCATTATGTGTGTCCCACTTGGTTGAGGGGTCAGACCAAGTTTCAGATACATCCAAATTTCAGGTGGACCTAACACATGATTTTACATGCTCGAGCTTCGAGTTGTACGAATGGTTCAAGGAGATCAAAGTTACATGGGTGCTAAAGTGATGTATTTATTATACTTACACCGTTCATCTATTTTTAGAGATCATTTTAGAAAATTATCCAAAAATGAATCATAACCAAAGATTATCTGGATCTCTCCTCAATTAGCAATTAGGATAATGATTTCACTGTTAGACCATTCATCGGGCCCACCATAACGTTTATTTTCCACCCAATCTGTTCATAAGGTCATAAAGACCTGAATTAAGGGAAAAAAACAAATTTCATATTGGTTCAAAACTTCTGACCCAAAAAGGGTTTCAATGGTAGATGTTCAATCCTTGCTCCTTTTGTCGTGTGGCCCACTTGATAGTTAGATCTATCTTATTTTTCTTTTCAAGCCTTAAGTCAAGCTCACCAAATGGATGAATGGTTTAAATATAACATATACCACATGATCAGACCCATAAAATTGCTAATTTATTCAGCTTCATAAATTTATTTTTATTTTTATTTTTATTTTATTGTTTTGATGGTGTGGGCCACCTGAGTTCCGTGTATGGCTGAAATTTGGAGGTGACCCATTTTTAAACGAGACCCATCAAATGCACGGTGCTGATGTTCGACATGCATCAACGTGTGGCCTGTGATGGGGCTCACTTTCCTCCAGCATCAGCAGCAGACGCTGCTTGGTGTAGCGTCATCCAGACACTGACGGCGGTAGCGTCATATATATATATATATATATATATATATATATATATATATATTTGTTTACAAATATGGGGCCCACAACAGGACGATCCAGTCCGACTGTTGTGTGTGTCCCACGTGGTGGATGGGTCAGTCCAAGTTTCAGATGCATCCAAATTTCAGGTGGGCCCCAATGAGTACTTTTATATGTTTAAGCATGTCTTCACATGATTTTTGATGGTGTGGCCTACCAGAGAACTGGATTGGCTTCATTTTTTTGGCTCAACGCCTAAAATGATCTGAAAAATTGAATGGATGGTGTAGATTTGATACATACATCATGGGTGGGGCCTGTTGTGGACCCACAGTCCAAACCCCTTTATTTAAGCAGCCATGTACTGCCTACTTTAGTGTCCAGAGGATGCTAGCAGCAGCGTCCAATGTATTCTATTTATTTTTTTTTTTTTGTTTTTATGTTGTGTGCACGTGTGTGCATGGGCGTGTGTGTGTGTGTTTGGCCAGCCCAATGGGCCATACTTTGGGATGGTTTGGATAGCCTACAAAAATTCTAGTGGGGCCCACAATCAATGGGTCCCACATAAAGTCTATAAAAATCATTTCTTTATGAAATTATTATTATTATTATTATTATTATTATTATTATTATTATTATTATTATTATTATTTTTATATGTATTCTCCCATGAATCCACACCATTAAACACACTATTAAACACATCATTCTCCTTATGTATCCACACCATTGATCATATCAAATCATCACCACAAATAATAAAAAAGAAACAAACCAAAAGTGGAGTGGGTGTACTCACCTTGATGAATTAGATGGATGAAATTGATGGAATGGATGGTTGAGATGGATGGAAGGGATGGGATTGATGGCCCACCAAGATCAATCCTCTCTCTCTCTCTCTCTCTCTAGTTGTAGAAAAATGGTGAAAGGCTAAGGGGTGGAGGGGTTTATGTAGAGAAATGGATAAAATATGGTTAAGTTAGGCTAATGTGATTATTCTTAACTTATGTTAGGATTATGGTAATTAATTCATGCTTTGTAATTAATGTTGGATTAAAGGAGTATGGGATGACATGGTGTGATGATGTCATACATGAGGTGTGGCATGGAGGAGAGTTGACTTTTCATGCACATGAGAGATGAGAGGCATGGGAGTGTGACATCACACATATGTGTAGAGATTCTCTCACCCATGTGTGGCATGTGCATGTGTGTATGACATGTGTTGTGCACATGTGTGGAGTAGAGTACATGGCATCATGCGCACATGATACACTAATTATTCTTCATGGCGTATCTCACTAACGGAGTATCATATTGACGCATGGGTGGTGCCTCCACGATCACAGCGATGGGGCGGTCGATATGAGATAGATTTCGAAGTCTTGGGGTTCTGGTCAGTTGGGTGTGTACTATGAACGGCCAATCTAGGTCTAGCTAAGGTTATCGATCATCATGCACATATGCATGGAAAATAGTACCGAATGGACCAGGTGTTACACTTCCTGAGTTCGAGTGCAACACATCCTTATAGCTGACACATATAAATATCTTTTCCAAAATCACCATGAAGAAAAATTGTTTCTACATCTAATTACTCTAAGTGTAAATAATTTGTTATAATAGATGTCTTAAATTGATTTTGTTATTGGGTCTGTTGATGCCATTGATAGTTAGTTCGATGTCACATTCGATGGCATCGAACAGTTCTTGATCCCATTGATATTTTCTAGATTTTCTTTAGTTGGTTGTTAGACTAACTGGGCACTTTTTCAATGCCATCGATGAGTGTTCGATTTACCCCGTTAAATTTCTTGTTTGCCCCACTCAATTTCATATTTCCCCCGCTCAGTTTCTAGTTTGCCCCACTCAATTTCATTTTTGCCCCGTTGAATTTCTAGTTTGCCCCGCTCAATTTCATGTTTCCCTTGCTCAATTTGTAGTTTGCCCTGCTAAATTATCAGTTTGCCCCCCTCAATTTTCTAGTTTGCCCCGCTCAATTTTAATGCTTGCCTCGCTCAGTTTGTAGTTTGCCACGCTAAAATTTCATACTTCCCTCGATCAATTCCTAGTTTGTATTGATCAAGTTCCATGCTTGCCTCGCTCAATTTCATGATAGATAGTGTCATAAAAATAAACAAGCACCACATGAAATCATTCGTATCGTTGAAGGCCTAATCCGTATGAGCTTTGGTTGTTTATTTAATGCTAGCTCAGTGAATTTCCTGAGGGAGTTATTTAATGCTAGCTAAGGTCGATTTAATGCAAGTTGATGCGCATGTGTTAGGCTTAGTTAATTTTATGCATTGATCAGTCAAATCCGTGTGAAACTCGTTCAATTCCATTTGAAGCTCACTCAATTTCATGTTTACCCTGCTCAATTTCGTGCTAGGATCGCTCAATCTAATGTTTGTCCAACTTAATTTAATTATATGTCAATCAATTTAATGTTTGCCTCGATCAATTTCATGCAAGGCTTGCTCGATATCATGCGTTGCTCGCTCTATTTAATGTTTGCCCAGCGCAATATCATGTTATGCTCGCTCGATTTAATGTTTGCTTGCATAGCTTAATTTATAGTTTGCCCCACTCAATTTCATGCTATGCTCACTGAATATCATGTTTGCCTCACTCAATTTCATGTTTGCCCCGCTGAATTTCATGCTTACCCTACTAAATTTCATATTTGCCCTGCTCAATTTCTACGTTGTCTCGCTCATTTGAACAGTTTGCCCCGCTCAATGTCATGGTAAATTGTCTTGCTTAATTTAATAAAATACGACATGAAATCATTCGTAGAAGGCCTAATCCATATAAGCTCTGGTTGTTTACTTGAAAATTTAACGCGTTGCTTACCCTTTATTTCCTTAAGCTTTGTGTCATTCTCATCTATAAGGGAAAGTGAGTTTTTGGTCTTCTATTATTTAATTAAATTTTATCTTATGACAAGCTTTCGTTGTTTAACGATTTATTGATAATTTGTCATTGTATTGATTTACAAATAATGGCTACGAGAATCATCTGTTGTCATGGCGGGGAGTTAGAATGTGAAACAAGCAATGGATGTACACGAGTGAAAGTACGAAAACTATTTCACTAAGTGTCGATACTACGTATGAGGAGCTTCTATCTAGAACGTACAAGATTATTAAGAGTATACCAACAGATTGTGATATTAGGATGAAAGTTTTATATCCTTGCTCCAATAAATCAATCCCTCCAACCGTAATCGAGGACGACGATGGCATCAGAGAGTTCCTGGCAACACAGTTGGAGCATTCAAAAAAAATTCATCCCTTTAGTCATCGAGACAATCCAACACATTAATATGACAACACACGTGGACAGTGTGGCAGAGGAGTATGGTGTGGAATTTGAATATAAGCCAAATCCATTACAAGTAGGAGGAACAAATGATCAACTGCCTGAGCCGCCCTAAACATCAAATTTTGTGAGTAGCCAAGTCAGCGATGCACGTGACCTTGACCTCATTTATGATTACAAGGGACCACCTCTAGCAACAACAGCAGATTTGCCATCATCATCCACCATTCAAAGATACATCAAACCTGAAAGCGACATTCCGCATCCAGACCTTCCCGAAACATCATACTTCATCACTCGTCAAGTTCCCGCGCCGTTTGATGATGCTGCATTCACCAATGCAGTAATGCTGGAATATATGGATTCGTTGTGTGAACCGATCGATATAGTCATTGGGCAAACGTTTAAGGATAAGAGTCGGTGTGAGTATGTTTTGAGGCAATTTGTAATTCGCAATAAATTCCAGTATAGGGTACTGTACTCAAATTCTAGGAGATTTACAATTGTGTGCTTCGAAGATAAATGCGAATGGAGGGTTCATGCATCTCGCGTGAATGATGCGGGGATATTCAAGATACGGACTTATACATCAAAACACACGTGTGGCATGTCTGGATGAAGAGCGATCACCGGCAAGCAAGCAATAAGTTAGCATGTGATCTGGTTGTTAGCCTCATTGAGCAATGCCTGGGGTTGAAGCCACGTGATATTATCTTCGCCATGCAAGAGAAGTATAATATTATTATCAGTTATAGGAAGGCATGAGCAATCAGGGAGCTTGCAATTAATCAGGTGATGGGGTTTTATGAAGAATCCTACAATCAACTCCCCTTGTATTTGCATGAGTTGAGGACTGTCATCCCAGGGACAATGACTGCCCTACTTGTTAACAAAGAGACTTTCAAGTTCGAGAGATGTTTTGTTGTGCTCGGACAATGCATTAGAAGTTCAAATCATTGTAGAGGGTATTAGCCATTGACGAGACACACTTAAAGGGCAAATACAAGGGTGTTTTATTCATCGCCATGGCCTTATATGGGGATAATCATATATTTCCAGTTGCGTTTAACATCGAGGAATCAGAGAACAGTAGTAGTTGGAATTGGTTCCTTACCTATCTTAACGATACGTTAGGGTCTCTGGAGGATCTTGTGATTATATCTGATCGACATAAAGGTTTACTGAAAGAGGTTCCCCAAGTCCTCCCACGTGCAATTCATGGCTACTGCGCGTATCATATTTACAGAAACTTAATGGACACCTTTAAAGACAAGTCATTGGAGATGCACTTCTAGCAGGCAGTGAAGACGTGTAGGAGGGCTGAATTTAAAAAATTAATGCATGATATCAAAATGGCCAACCTCACAGTACATGCATGGCTAACAGAAATCGGATACGAGAGATGGGCATCTTCGCACTTTTCAGGAAAAAGATTCAACTTGGTCACTACAAACATTTCTGAGTGTGTTAATGCCCTCTTCAAAGAAGCACGTGAATACCCCGTTACGAAATTGATAGAAGGGGTTAGATTTAAGATACATGAATTGCTTTATAAGAGAAGAGAATCTATGGCATCATTTGTAGGGCCGTTGACACCATGGGTAGAGCAACAGTTAAAGGATCTTGTGCAGAAGGCGCGAGATGTTCGCTGTCATCCTATTTCTCGAGATGAGTACTATGTTATGGGAGATTATAATATACAGTCAAGCTCAGTGAGTTTTTGTGTACATGTCGCAAGTTTGGCATGAAGGGGTACCCTTATAAGTATGTTCTGTCAGCATGTATAAACTACAATCTTCCTCATTACTCATAATGTTCCCCATTCTACTCGGCGCAAAATTACATGGCCATGTATAGTGAATCGGTGTACCCAATACGTGACAAGAGCGAGTGAGAAGAAATTTCAATCAACTTCAAGGAGTATTGTGCGCGGATTAAACCCCCAGGACAGAGGAGGTCAACTAGAAGATCCAAAAAGCTTAGAATTCCATCATGTGGAGAGGAATCAAAAACAGTAAAATGTGGGCGATGCAAACAAACAGGGCATAATCGCCGGAAGTATAAGTTTCTTATAACTGAAAAATAGCGTACTTTGTAATTTATTTAGAGTTTTGATGTATATCATACTTTGTAATTTTGGTGAATGATGAAATAAACTTTCTACTTTTTCCCCTGGTATTTTCAATTTGTCCGGATATGCTCGTCGATTTGGGGAAGTTTGAGATGATGCCTACTTAACATGTTTGGAATCAACCTCGAATTTCATGTTTGCCCCGCTCATTTTCATGTTTACCCCACTGAATTTCATGCTTGCCCTGCTGATTTTCATGTTTGCCCCGCTGAATTTCATGTTTGCCCCGCTCATTTTCATGCATGGGATGAGGAATGACAAAATCAGCTCTGATTGTGAAGGCCTCATGATCAATCTGAGATGCATGATGAAGGGGATCGAGAGTGATAAAATGAGAACATCCATACACTACTGCACATGGTAAACCAAAGTGGAAATAATTTCATTTATAATCTGAGTTAGTACATTGTTCCCATACATACCTAACCAAGTGAAAAACATAAATAACCCAACTACTAACTATTACACTACTAGGTGGAAATGATCTAATTCTTACTACACAGTAAACACAAAGCACATAACCACTAACATGGCTTAACAGAAGTGAAGGAGTCCATATGCATCACAACTCCCTACTGTGATACCGATTTCGGTGAGGGAGGAGGCACTCCCTCCTTTTGTACACAACACAACACTGCCTTTATTATTCGATGCATACTCTTCATCTTACACTTTAGATAGTCTTGGTCCTTCTTAAGCTCAGATATATTAGCCTTGATCGCCCCTAAACGCTCATCTAAACCCAGAAGTGTGTCGGGCACCTCACCTATATCATCACCCTCTTCTTCTTCTTCAGCCTCATCCTCTTTGATGTTGTCTTCCTCTTCTTCTTCATCTTCAGCTTCCTTGTCTCCAAATTCTTCCAACTGCCTTGCTTCTTGTCCAAGGCCACATTGCATGTGATTTAAGGTGTCTTCATTATCACTCTTTCTGGATGTGAGGGGCTGTTGGATGCCCTGAACCCATTATCTCCGGCTAGCTTGCAAATTAGGGGGCCAAATGGGAGGGAGAGATTACCTCTTCTTGTCCTCATGGCCTTCACTATATGATAAAAGATAATTGAAGGCAAGCACACATTCTCTTCACGCCCTATCTGGTACATTATCTCTGCATGGTAGACAGAAACCTCCATGCTGTTTCCCGCTCTTGGATATAAATTATGTGTGAAGATGTAGTGCAGCAGTTTGTAAATTGGAATCATTTCTTTGTTTCTGAAACTACTATCTCTCCTCTACTCAATGAGGTGGCAGCACAAACTCCTACTCAGCTCACTCTTATGCTGCGATGTGTTCAATTTCCTTATGTCTGGGGGGATATGGACCGTTCCCAGTGACACGCCAAGTATGTTAGTGATTTGTTGTATGCCGATGGAACGCACCATATCTCCATATGAAATGTCAAATCCGAGTGGGTTGAGTCTTACATTAACAATTCGAGAGTAGAAAAATCATTCATCATGCTGATTGGCTTGAGAATTACCTTCCAAAATAGGTCCCCAACCGTTGTGTAAGAGTTGATCTAGCACGTCATTTTCGGCAAATAGTCGATCCCCCACTGTGACTTTGAAAACCACTTCCCGATCGCGATATTGACTCGCATCCAATATCCGTGCATTTTGATCGTGGGCCCTCTTCGACCTCCTCTCATGAGGTGGTGGTAAAGAACTCGTTGCATCAACATTGACCGTGCTCACATTTCTTCGAACGGGTGGTGATGATGGACTCGCGTCATCTGCAGTGGCCCACCTAGTGCTTCTTACGATCCGTGGAGACGATGGACCCGCTTGAACCATTCTCTTCTTCCCCATTAGAGAGATAATCATGGGGATGGAAAATATCAAGGAAAAGAATGCAATAATACCCATGAGGATGATGGGTTTAGAAGATGGGAAGATGGTTGTGTGAGTAAGGTTTAGAATATGAAGAGAGATGTGTTTGAAAGATGAAAAGATGGTTGTGTAAGATGAAGACAGAGGGTTTGGAAGTTGAGAAGATGGTAGAAGGATTAGAAAAAGAGAGGGTTTTATGAAGGAAGATGAAGAAACGGTTAGGAAAATGAGGGTTTGAAAGATGGAAATGATGGTTGTAGAAGATGTGGATAGAGGGTTTGGAAGTTAAGAGATTAGAAAAAGAGAGGGTTTTTGTGAAGGAAGATGAAGAAAGGGGAAGGGAGATGAAGAAAGGGTGTGGACAATGTGGGTTTGGGCATGTGGGGGAGATTATATAAACTCTTTATGTGGGACCCACGATGGGACCCACCAAATTTATTTATTTTTAAACAAGAGGGGGTCGGTGTCGCCGAACCGGCGCTAGTGCCGCCACCGTTTAGTGGTCCAGGTGGTAGTGCCGCCCCCCCCCTTTTTAATTTCAATGGGCCCCACACTCTGAAATACAGTTTTGGTGGGCCCCATAATCAATGTATATGGTTTTTGTGGGCCCCACACTCATGAAATTCAGTTTTGGTGGGCCCCACACTCAATGTACATGATTTTGGGTAATATGTGTTTTTGGGTATCTGTGAAAAATCTAAAAATGGAAACAGCTCTTCCAACTTCATGACCTTTTGATATGGTTTTGATATATCTTTGTGAAGATTTCGGTGTCCAAGGTAACAACCTATTTGAATTCCTAGTACATATACACATTTCTTTGGTGTACAATCTCCACCATTTGACCACTGTTTCTAATATGGGTTTTTTGGGTCCCAGTGAAATCTGAAAATATAAACAGTTCTTTGTAACATTTTTATATGATTTTGACATCCAAACAACCCATTTGAATACCATATGAATATACACATTTCATCGATATACAAACTCTCAACACCTTTGATGGGTTTTCTTTTATAGAAGCTATAGCTGGAAAAAGCTCCTTCAATTATCAAGATTGTTTTTTTTCTTTTGATGCGCTTAAGTGGATTCTAGACAACCCAATTTGCATTACTGAAGTGCATACATATTTCTTTGGTGTATGATATCAGTCAGCTGAGAGTACTGATTCCTAAAATCTTTTTTTGTACCAAAAACCCAAAAATCAGAGATTTTGAGCTTTGGAATCAGTGTTGCATTGTTAAAAACATCTTAACCATTGGGTAATGCTTTTTCATTGCTTAAAATTTCTTTTTGGAGAGTTATT
The DNA here is from genome assembly GCF_029962835.1 of Magnolia sinica. Taxonomy (NCBI): domain Eukaryota; kingdom Viridiplantae; phylum Streptophyta; class Magnoliopsida; order Magnoliales; family Magnoliaceae; genus Magnolia; species Magnolia sinica. The sequence continues at coordinate 28,175,148 of NC_080588.1, forward strand.
AATTCTTATGTCAAACAATGGTTCACGTAAATTCACTCAGAAATGAGTGGGGCAACCATGAAAATGAGCGGGGCAAACTAGGAATTGAGCGGGGCAACCATGGAATTGAGCGAGGCAAGCTCGAAATTGAGCGGGGCAAACATGAAAATGAGTGGGGCAAGCTCGAAAATGAGGGGGGCAAACTAGGAATTGAGCAGGGCAAGCATGAAATTAAGTGAGGCAAACATGAAATTGAGCGGGGCAAGCTCGAAATTGAGCGGGGCAAACATGAAATTGAGCGGGGAAAGCATGAAATTGAGTGGGGCAACCATGAAATTGAGTGGGGCAATCATGAAATTGAGCAGGGCAAACTAGGAATTGAGCGGGGCAACCATGAAAATGACCGGGGCAAGCTTGAAATTGAGTGGGGTAAACATGAAATTCAAGATCTAGAGCAATTGCGAAGCATTGAGTTCCATGTGCATTGAACTTGATCGACGAGCATAAAGAGATAAACTGAAAATATAGTGGGACAAAGTATAAAGTTCATTTCATCATCCACCAAAATTACAAAGTATGTTATACATCAAAACTTGCACTTTCAGCGATTATACAGAAAATTTCCAAGTCTGTGCATTTCAGTCCGAGTTCTTTCTCTAATCACGATAGCCTTGAAAGGGTTAATCCGAGGGATGGGTTGATTACAAAAGGGCCGATTAAAACTATATTGGGTTATCTTACTAGTTGGTATAATAATTTTAGGACCAGCAAGGTAACCCAATATAGTTTTAATTAGCCCTTTTACAATCAACTCATCCCTTGGTTCAACCCTCCCAAGGCTATCGTGATTAGAGAAGGAACTCAAACTGAAATGCACAGACATGAAAATTTTCTGCACTCTAAGATTACTGTAGACCTCATACAATGTATATTCAATGATGTATATAATACAATGTATACAACATGAAATGGTACATGAGTGGGACAACAAAGTACAATGTATATTCAACAATGAAATTAATAAAACGTATATAATACAACATCTCTCCGAAATTCCTCCCATGCACTGGACAAATATCATCTACAAACTAGAGACATGCAATCATATGCTAATGACTTCCTCCAATCAGTGGTGAATTTTTGTATGTTTGTTCTCACCAAGGTGAGATCGCTACACAATATGTTGATGAATTTCATTACGAATATGCCACAGTCATAACCATTATTTTGCTTCGGTGCCGATTCATTAACTTGATGGTCCACTTCTTCCCTTCAAGCGCAGTGCTGTCTCCAGTGGCATGGAAGAGAATGGAGAGTGCATCAGTCATCTTTTTCATCTTCTGCTTGTACTTCGACATTAGATTTGTGCATAAGCTATCCACAACAATGATTTCTCTTACTCTATGGTACATGAGTGGGACAACAATGTGAATTTTCATGATTTATGGGCACATAGACCTTTCCATGATTCACAAAATAATATATTAGTCAAAACATGATAGAACACATAACAATAAGAGATGATGTTTTGTGACGAGTGCATTACCCGTTCATAACATCAAATCGCTTTGGCGTATGGTTTATCTTACTGCTTGGTAATTGCGTAGGCCATGGTCAGTTGACCTATTAGCGAGGCCCGTTCTGACGCCGATTTGGAGGCCCAGTATGCGATCAAAACCGGCAAACACCCCTTAAGACTTTGTTGTTACAAACATGATCAAAGTTTAATACATGTAAGAAATAAAATTTTCAAATAGATTAAGGATTGCCGAAATAAACAGTTGCCATAAAATACGTAGGACAAAACTTACAATCCTGAGGATATGCTATTGATAGGTCACTATGCCTTTTCTCAAGGAACTCGATGTATATGTCAATAGCCTAATCAATAGGATATTATGATTTAGTCATAGATTAATATAACAATTAATTATATGTCAATCAATGCATATAGAGAATAAATTAGTAATGTTTACCTCGCTATCAACCCGCGCATCCTTCATCCATATCGTATTAAAGCATTTTCCCGCTGTCATGTCCTTGTTTGCTTCATACCAGTCCTCTGCCTCTTTCACCTCCTGTGCGGATAGTATTTTGAAAGGATCCATCTGTAGAGGAAATGGTATCGGAGAAGTAGTAAAAGCTGTTACTTGCTCGGGTTCGGGAACCACCCCATCAAATGCAGACAGGGACAATACGAAGAAATCTTATAATATGACAGCTTCGGTATCTTTTTGGTTCTCCTTTCATGTAACATCTTAGAAAAATGCATACAAGGACCCGAGTACCACCTCAGGCGAAAATCACCCAGGATCAGAACCTTTAGCAATTAGGTTAAGATTAGTAAGTGCTAAACTAGAGTACTTCTGCAATTAGCACTAATCACTTTAAATATGATCTGCAAGAACTAAAATGTGCAAAGTCATTGATGCTACATTACCCTAAAATCTAGAATCCTTCCCTAAACCCAGTTGCTCTCGAGAGCACACTGAAACTCTATATCGGACCTGGACCACACGTTGAAAGTCCGATAACTGTAAAACTATACAACTATGACCGTATTACTGGACTTGACAACTCCCTCAGAAATCAAGTCTTAATTGTGTCTACAAATGCACAACTTGAACCCGGAGCAAAGTGTGTGAGAAACATGAATATCTTTAGAAATAAAATCCGAATTTAAGTAAACTGAGTCATGTCACTTGTGGGCCAAATATAAGGATTCACGTAGAATTCGACCCAAATATACCCTCGGATCGGGAGAAATGTCCTACATGTCAATGTACTTGTGGCCTGATCGAGTGGGTGACCGCTGAACTAAACGGTCCACCACGGTCCGATCGTAAACCCGATCGAGCGAAAACTCGATCGACCTAGATCCAATGTCGGGAAGCTTAAGTCCAACGAAAAAGGGCCTCCATAAGTGCTCCGTTGGATCGGAACAGTCGATCTTTGGACATAACCTAAGTATATCATGGCCCTGGGGCCATTCCCATCAGTTCTGGGCATATATAAGGGTCTTAAACCCACTCTCTTATATTCTCTATGAATTTTAAACCCTAAGAAAGAGAGGAGAGGAAAGAGAGAGAAAGAGAGAGAGAGAGAGAGAGAGTTGGAGATTCATCCTGGAATTTAATCCCGTTGCTCCACGCACTTAGCCACCCTATCTGTATCACAAATCCGGCGTTTCCGACAACGTACTTGGGTAAGAAAACCTAACCCTAATCTGTTTTAGGGTTTCAGATAGTGTAAGTTATGAAATAGCTAACCTAATTCATGCTATAGGTTGCCAATCCGCCGTTGACAAAGACTAAGTGTCTAAAACGAATCCGTTACGTGTTTACCGGCGTAAGGTGCGGACTATAAACGTATAGGTTATGGTTTTCAAGGCTTTCAATGTCGGTTAATGATTTATTACTGACGTGGGTGCTATTTCACATGCCAAATACGATGTTTGTTTCGCGTTTCAGATATATATGAACTATATTGAGTTTAGTGTATTCCATGTATTTGTAGAAAGGGTCGTATACGTATGGAATTTGAAAATGTGTTTGCCATGATTAATTGTTGTGTGTTTATACTAGTTGTATGTGTAACAACTCCTTGGTGAAAGGATTTGCCCCAATACATGTTATGGCCAACATACGTCGTGTATGTTAAAAAGTGTAGTCTAAGTGTTTGTAAAAATGTCCGAATGAACTAGTAGTTAGTAAATTGTACTTTATATGATTGTTGAGATATGATTCTCAACTACCTTAATTATGTGTATGATTTCCTCCATGTATTTATACTATAGTGTCTGTTTAGGTATGGAATGTATATGTGTGAATTCATGTTTAAGTTGTATTTCCTAATATGCTCAAATGATTGTATGAATTGAATTATTGATTCATTGGTGCCTTGATTTTCTCATATAATTATCTGTTGAAGTTGAATGCGCTTGGGACTATGATATAGTCTAGGCAATCGGTAACAGGCCCTGATTTGGTGGCTGAGGTTGTTTCGCCACACCAGACATGTTTGATGAATCTGAGTCGTACTTGGGTTGTCGACAGTGGTTAGGCCACGCGGAATGCTTACGCACTCCATGTCGATCAAGTCAACGTGCGCTCGTACCAGTCGAGCTCGTCAAGTAACCCGATTGACCCGATGTATGTTCACCATGTATGGACGCTACTGCTTGAATCTAAGGTACCAAACTCACCAGTGGAAACCCCTTTAACCTTGGTACCTCGATCCGCTAAGACTCATGAGCCGGGCATGGTGGTATGGGACACCGTGGTCAAGCTGTCGGCCTACGCTGGGGTGACGAGCCTCCCCGTAGTGTCCAGTGAGCAACCCAAACTCGTGAGCCGAATACGGTGGTATGGGACACTGTATTCGAGCTGTCGGCCTACGTCTAGGTGACGAGCCATTCGTAGTGACCTCGAGCATACTCTAAGACTACGCAGAGGCGACGAGTCTTTCCGTAGCAACTAGAGTATAAACTAGGCCTACACTGATCAGGTGACAAGCCCTTTGTAATGACCTGTAATCGTAACATCGTATAAGATTTACTAGGACTGACGACCTTAGAATGGATCATCGTCGGGAATCGATATAAGGGAGGCACCTTAGCTTCCCAATCCTGTTGTATGAAAAAAGGTCTAATAAGAACTCAGTAATCACGTTCATGCATCGCATTACGTGTGCGTTTGGCGTAGTAGGTCAAGCACTGAGGAAGGGTTGCATGCCGCGATCATGAGATGAAGTTACTGAGGGAGAGTAGGTGAGGGCATGCATCATTATTTCATATCATTTTTACATTAATCAGAGTATTTAGGGATGTTTGATTGTGCTGCTTTATCATTACTGCTTGACTGAATTGATAATATGTTAACCTTTGTTTTATAGCTCCACTGAGTTGATCACTCACTCCCACGTTACGGGACGATGTTTTAAACACCAACTAGACCATGTTGTAGTTTTAGGTGATGGCACAGCTTGCGAGGCGGAGATAGACTTTGAGGATGATGAGGAGAGATTCTCATACATGCAGTATTCAGCAGGTTTACGTAGACCGTTCTGAATCGATGGGGCTTCAGGGCTGATACTTGTAGTGGACCACCACATTTTGATATTTTGTATTTTGAAATAATACTTGTAACTATTCGACCTGGTAATATGATCATACTTGGGAGACTCACAATCACTTACATACTTTATATACTTATCACAGTCTTCTGCTTGCGTAATGTAACTGTCTCTGGAGTATGATATGTTGTTTTGGTATAATCTCATTCATGTTAAATGCACTAATATGGACAACATTTAATCATCATTATCCATGTTGCATAAGTGATGCGTTGGAACTCGGGAATTGGGCCGATGCTCGACCCCCGATTTTCAGGGCGTTACAAGTTGGTATCAGAGCATGATTTGGATTAAACTGAACTTGGGTTATGTTCAAACAACGTACGCTGACGCAAATTCAACGTAGGAGGGTGCAAGGAAATGTAGAAACAGACTTAGGATTTTCCATTTCGCCAAACGACAAAATTGACCGAAACGGACTATAGGAATCGGACCTGTAGGCTTTCCCGACCTTGTGAAATGATCCCAACACCTTTCTAAACCGTTAATCGACGGTTTAGACCATGATTTATCCCATCCCAGCCTTCAACAATTGATAAATGCGAATGTACATTAGAAAGTACTTGAAATGACCTGAAACAACTCAAGAGGGAGTCGGGGGCCAAGGGGGACACTTCTAGGGGGACCCAGGATGGGACCCACACATTTTTAGGGTCCAGGGGGCAGGAGGACCTCGCCCCACCAGCGAGCCATCACCGGTTTGTCCAAAGGTCAGCGAGGGCCTCGCCGGTTCCACGAGGCCTCGCCGCCTGGCGGGCCGGTTTGGGTCGATGCCTCTAGGGCGTTATGTGGCCCACTAATGTATGTTGGGCTGGTTTAAACCCCTCCCAATGCTTCTCCTCTTCATAACCTACCCCACCAAGCTCTCCTTTTTCTTCAAAAATTCTTGTTTCTCTCTCAAATCTCCCCTCCATTCACCCATTTCCTCATTTTCCTTCAATACACACACCCCTCCATCATTTTCCATCAAAACCCTCTCCTATCTCTCTCTTTTCCTTCGATTTGAGTGCGCAAATCTCTCATTTGTGTCTCATATATCTCAAAGTCCAACAACCCATCTTATTCCATGCGTATCATTCCACTCCAATGGCTCTATTCCAGCTTGTGATGGCCTTTTTCTCGATTTTCACCGTTCTCTCTATGATGGGGAAGAAAATGGCTCCTGTGGATGAAGCTGAGCCTAGTCGCTCTACTTGTTTAAGGAGGCCGAGAGGCGCCATCGCAAGTGCAAGCGTCGATCGAGAGATAAGGACCAAGCGGGAGCTTGATCCTAGGGCTCCCCTCGAAAGGATCCTTCTGACGGATATGTCTTATGGGAGATTTCATGGTCGCAGAGTCCTTTTTGAAGCTCATATGGATGAGAGGCTCTTTGGGCAATATCTGGTGATGGACCGCCTAGTCGAGGCCGGGTGGGGTCCTGTATTCGAGGGTGAGTATCGCGCAAATGTGGGCACAGTCCGAGCCTTCTACGCCCACATTCGAGAGCCTACGCTAGAGCCCTTGCAGTTCAAGATCCCATTTCATCGGGAGGGCACAATTGACGCTGGGTTGATAGCTCAGCTTAGAAGGTGCTGCTTAGCGAAGTGCATGCAAGCGAAAAAAATTTGAGGAGCGCACATGAAAGGGACCGCCGCACGTGATTCCTTTGTGGACAACTGGCTCATTGGAATCCGAACAACGGTCTCCTAGCACTAACATGACTGACGACTTTCGCCTGCTCCACCACATCTTCACGTACAACATATACCCTAGGTGGAGCAACCGCAGTGAGTGCACCCATCTAATGATGGATTTCCTATACCAAGTGAGGCAGAGAGAGAAGTTGTGCGTACCTACGCACGTTCTGTGGCAAATAGTTCTCACCGCACTCTCCACTAGAGTGTCTGATTCACTCCCATTCGGCTGACTCATATGCAAGATTGCACATGAGTTTGGCTATAGACTCGGGGTGAAAATGCCGGTGCCGACCCATTACATCAACGAGACTACTCTCAATCAGATGAAAATTGGGCCACAGCAGCGGCAAACTCGACTCGATGAGAGTGAGGACGAGATGGCTAGTGAGGAATATGAAAGTGAGGAGGAAAGCAGAGAAGAGATGGAGGAAGAACAGGAAGAAGAGGTGGAGGCTCAGGACACGGATGAGAACTCCCCTCCTACGGCAACAGAGCATGACACTAATCGGGCTTCTAGGGAAGTTCGCTTAGCTAGACTTGAGGAGGGTCAGGTTGCCCTGGGACATGAGATCATTGATACCTGAGCCCTCGTGAAGCACAAGTTTAAGAAGGTGACTCGCACCTTGAAAGCTATCCTATGCTGCCTGCAGGATAAGGGCGCCCCTCCTCCATCACCAGACTCAGATGTCTAGTCGTCCATGCCATTGCCCTATAGCTTGTCTTGTTGCTGTTTTAAGATGTCCGTGTTTTAAATGTTGATGGGCCTAGTAGTATTATAGGTAGAAAGTGTGTTTGTGTTTGTTAGTTTGTTTTAATGTTTGCAGCCTTGCTTGTAATAGCTCATATGCATTTCCTATCATGATTCATGTAATGTCGTATCTCATGTAATTGTGACAATTTTGGTAAATGAAATGCATGAAGTTTCTTAAAACTGTGTGTGAATGCTGTGTGGTTGAGTTAGTGGGCATGCTGAATCTGACCTAGGTTGCACCTTATGTTGTTAATAGGGAATGCCAACTAAGGCCGCACGGAGTATGGCACATCTCACTATTAGCGAGTCGTTTGACGAGGCACCTCCCCTAAGCGATGGCCATACGGACCCCAGGTCGGGCCCGTCTCCCTCTGACACCATGCCGGATTCTCAGCCGGCCACTGGCCCCACCAATGGGCCTACAACTGTTATATCACTGGTTCCAGAGTAGAACCGTGCGTCCTCGTCGACGCCATTTGGACCTCAGTCAATTCCCCCTACTAATAGGTTGGAGCAAATGATGTTGTTGATACAGCAGCAGCAGGTACAGCAGCAGTTTTTGACCACCATGACAAGGATTTTTGCCCAGGGCATGGGTGTGGTTCCACTTAAATCACCTGTGCCCCCTACTGGGAATGTGGGTGCTAGCGGCCTTTTCGAGTGATTTCAGCGCTTGCGGCCCCCTACCTTTGCGGGTACTCACAGACCCGAGGAGGCCGAGTATTGGCTTGACTGCATCTCTAAGATGCTAAAGCCATTACACTGCACAGAGCCTGAGCAGGTGGAGTTCTTCACCTTCATGTTCGAGAAGGAGGCTAGCTTATGGTGAGACAGTGTCCTCTGTACTATTGCGGTCGAACACATATGGACGTGGGTAGCCTTCGAGACTCGCTTCCACGAGAAATACTATCTCATCACCTATCGCCACGAGAAAGAGAGTGAGTTCCTTCACCTCAGACAGGGAGGGATGTCAGTGGCAGAGTATGAGAACAGATTTACGGAGTTGGGCAGGTACGCCCTATTGATTCTGACGGATGAGCTGATGCAGATGCGATGATTTTCTGAGGGCCTGCGACCCAAGATCCGCTCGAAGATGTCTTTGCGCTAGCGTACCCAACTATCTTGAGCTAGTGAGCATGTCTATGTGAGTGGAGCAGGATGGGATAGGTCGTCCCGTATGTGAGCACTTATGGTTCCTAGGCCCTACCAGATCTTCCGAGTAGACCGTTCCTCCGTAAGAGGCCTCACGCAGACTCATCGCCGAGGGATGGCCCCACCGCCCCAGTGAGGTGACCTAATGTGTGATGTACCTACTACAAGAGGCCTAGCCACACGGAGGTGAACTGCTTCACCAGGATGAGAGATAGCGACTTCTCACCACCCCAGAGATCAACCGCCGCATCCAGGTTATATCGGCACCACCTCTACGCTCGGCACTATCCATCATTCTGACCACCCACACCACGATCTAGGCCGCCTCAGTGACCATGGCTCCTCAGCCCAACCGGTCTCAGCAGGCGTGCGTTCATGCACTCACAGCGGAAGCGCTTGATTCTACAACTACCGTACCTTTGGCCTTCGAGCTCACGCCCACATTGAAGGTACCCCTATATTTCTATTGGTGGATATGGGATCCACTATATCTGTGATATCATGTTCCAACCGCTTAGGGCTGAATACGACCCCGATGGTTGGGGTACGAGTTATCGCAGCAAGGGACTTTTACAAATGCCACCAAAATGTGTGAGGGTTGCTTGATAGATCTAGGGAGCGGGATAATATGCATTGACCTGATTGTCACCATAATATACCATTTCGACGTTATCCTTGGTATGGATTGGCTAAGGAAGTGAGGGCGAGATTATGCGAGACCCAACTAGTGACTGCGGCCGAGGGCACGCCCTTTACGTTTCCCATGCAGTCAATTGCCCTTTTTGAGTTCTTTATTATGCTTCCTTACTGAAGAATGTTGGCCCGATACTTGAAAACACACTAATGGTTCGAGAGTTTGAGGATGTGTTCGGTAAGATACCTGACCTCCTCGGCGCAAGATCGACTTCACTATCGACCTTGTGCACAGTGCGACACCTCTTTATCGACGTATCACATGCCTCCATGTGAGATGGAGGAACGAGGAAATAGATCGACGATCTATTAGATGCGGCTTCATATGGCCGAGTGTGTCTCCTTGAGGAGCACCGTGTTGTTTGTGAAGAAGAAGGATGGGTCCTTGGAATTGTGCATTGATTCTCACAGTTAAACCTGGTGACGGTGAAGAACAAGTGTCCTTTGCCTAGGATAGATGATCTGTTGATCGAGTTGAAGGGCGCAGATTTCACGAAGATCGATTCTGATCGGTATCACGATTCGCGCGGAATGAAGACGTGCGGTAAGAGGCCGAGGACCGGTTTTGGGTACTATGAGTTTATTGTCATGTCATTCGGCCTTACGAACGCACCACCATGTTATGGACCCGATGAACAGGGTGTTTCGGCCGTTTGTTCCGATTTGTCATCATGTTTATAGATGACATTGATATATTCCAAGAGTCGGAAGATCACGAGGAGCACTGCGGCAGTCTTTGATACGCTCGGGAAGAACCAGCTTTTTGCCCAGTACAAGAAATGCGACTTCTGGAAAGAAGAGGTCAAGTTCCTGGGACATGTGGTGTCCAAGGAAGGAATAGCTGTGGACCTTGCTAAGGTGACCGTTTTTCATGCACTGTTCATTTATCGGGAATGTTTGGGCGGACATCCTCCAACGTTTGAATATTTCTTGGACTTTTCCAAGATTGCCGGGTGAGCTCTCTTATAGGCATGGCATGGAGTGGGATTAGGAAAAGATAAGAAAATTATTTGGAGGATATCTTTGTTAGCAATTCAATGGGCTGTTTGGGAAGAAAGAAATGCTCGATGCTTTAGGAATGAGAAGAGTAAGGGGTTAAGTATACTATATACACCGACGCGTCTTGCGTTAGTCTGAGTTGTGTCCTTATGCAAAAGGACAGGGTGATTGCTTACGCCTCGAGACAGTTGAGGAAACACGAGGAGAACTACCATACACATGACCTAGAGTTGGCGGTAGTCATTTTTGCACTAGGAGACATTACCTCTATAGAGAAGAGTTCGAGCTCTTTTGCGACCCCAAGAAGCCTTAGGTACATATTCACGTAGAGGAACTTGAATATGAGGCAATGACGATGGATGGAGACCTGAAGGATTTTAAGTTGAAGTCTCTTAACATCCCGGTAAGGCCAACCTTGTGGTAGACACGTTGAGCCACAAGAAGGCATTGACATTTGCGGCTCCACTGATGATAGTATAGTGGGACATGGTAGATTTCGTGTGAGACTTCGAGCAGAAACTCATGGTGGAGGAGCCGTATGAGGGCATCACACATATTCAAGTACAACCCCTTATTGATGATAGGATCATTGCGGCTCGGAAAGACGATGAGCTATTAGCGAAGATGAGAGCACAGGCTAGCAGCGATGAGGACGCCGAATGGAGAGTTGGTACGGATGGGGGCTTACGTTACCAGGGTCGCCTACGCATCCCGAACCTTCCTGCCTTGAGGAAGGAAGTTCTCGAGGCTGCTCACAATTCATGGATGACAATGTATCCTGGCAGTACGAAGATGTATCGTGACGTGAAAAGGTCGTACTGGTGAGACAACATGAAGGCCCACATAGCAGAGTATGTATCACGCTATCTCACGTGCCAGCAGGTCAAGGCCGAACATCGCCGACCTCCTGGACTGCTTCAGCCCATGCCCATTGCTGAATGGAAGTGGGACTTCATCTCTATGGATTTCATCTCAGGGCTACCGAAGACGAGGAAGGGGTATGACTCCATATGGGTGATCGTGGACCGGTTGACGAAATCGGCTCATTTCCTCCCTATCAGAGTTTCGAACTCTGCAGACGAGTTGGCCAGGTTGTACATCAAGGAGATTGTGTGTCTGCATGGAGTTCGTATCCAAGAAACAATGGGTGTGAAGTTGAAGTTCGGTACCGCGTTCCACCTATAGACTGAGACGGAACGGGTAAACTAGGTGTTGGAGGATATGCTGCGAGCTTGTGCTTTGGATTTCAAGGACAGTTGGGATGATTGTCTTCCTTTTGCAGAGTTCGTCTATAATAATAACTTCCAAGCGAGTATTGGCATGGCTTCTTACGAGGCACTCTGTATGGGCATCCATGTAGGGCACCGCATTGCGCAGAGGTTGGCGAGAAGAGCCCGATTGGCACAGAGTTGGTGCAGGCGACTTGAGAGAAAGTTGACATTATCAGTGCCGACTTTTAGCAGCACAGAGCAGAGAGAAGAGCTACGCTGATATGAAGTGGCGGCGATCAAGATTGGGGATCATGTGTTTCTGAAAGTTTTCCCCATGAAGGAGTTCTTCGGTTTGGGAAGAAGGGGAAGCTTACGTCGAGATTCATTGCCCATTTCAGATACTTAATGGAGTGGGTATGGTAGCGTACCACCTTGCTTTGGCCACACCACTTGTAAGCGTGCACGACATATTTCAGGTATCTATGCTAAAGAAATATGTTCTCGATCCTCCCCACATTATCAGATGGGAGAAGGAACAGTTGAGTGAGGACGCTACATATGTACTACAACCGACGCGGATCCTAGACAGGAAGGAGCAAGTATTGTGTAGTAAGGTTATCCCACTTGTGAAGGTACTGTGGACACATCACACCGAAGAAAAGGCTACTTGGGAAACAGAAGCCGAGGTTTGAAAGAACTACCCTCAGATTCTTGAGGAGTACGAAAAGGTACTAATTTTGAGGATGAAATTTTTCTTTAAGGGGGGTAGATTGTAACGTCTCAAAAAAATTCCTACAAAGACCCGAGTACCACCTCAGGCGAAAATTACCCAGGACTAGAACCTTTAGCAATTAGGTTAAGATTAGTAAGTGTTAAACTAGAGTACTTGTGAAATTAGCACTAATCACTTTAAATATGATCTGCAAGACCCGAAACGTGCAGAATCATTGACTCTACATTACCCTGGAATCTAGAATCCATCCCTAAACCCGGTTGCTCTTAGGAGCACACTGAAACTCTATATCGGACCTGGACTGCACGTCGAAAGTTCGATAACTACAAAACTATACAGCTATGACCGCATTACTGGACTTGACAACCCTCTTGAAAATCAAGTCTTAATTGTGTCTAGAAATGCACAACTTGAGCCCGGAGCAAAGTGTGTGAGAAACATGAATATCTTTAGAAATAAAATTCAAATTTAAGTAAACTGAGTCGTGTCACTGCGGGCCAAATATAAGGATTCAGAACGTCAGAATCTGACCCAAATATACCCTCGGATCAGGGAAAATTTCCCATACATGGCAATGTACTTATGGCCCTGATCGAGTGACGGTGACCGTTGAACTAAAACTGGTCCGCCACGGTCGATCTGTAAACCCAATTGGAGTGAAAACTCAGCCTGACCTAGATCCAATGTCAGAGAGCTTAAGTCCAACCGCACGAAGAAAATGGGCTTTAGAAGTGCTCCGTTGGATCGGAACAACCGATCTTTTGACATAACCTAAGCATACCATGGCCCTGGGGCCATTCCCATCAGTTCTGGGCCTATATAAGGGCCTTAAACCCTCTCTCTTATATTCAATACGAATTTTAAACCCTAAGAAAGAGAGGAGAGGAAAGAGAGAAAGAGAGAGAGAGAGAGAGAGTTGGAGATTCATCCTGGGATTTGATCCCGTTGCTCCACGCACTTAGCCACCCTATCTGTATCACAAATTCAGCATTTTCGACAATGTACTTGGGTAAGAAAACCTAACCCTAATCTGTTTTAGGGTTTCAGATAGTGTAAGTTATGAAATAGCTAACCTAATTCATGTTATAGGTTGCCAATCCGCCGTTGACAAAGACTAAGTGTCTAAAACGAATCCGTTACGTGTTTACCGGCGTAAGGTGCGGACTATAAACGTATAGGTTATGGTTTTCAAGGCTTTCAATGTCGGTTAATGATTTATTACTGACGTGGGTGCTATTTCACATGCCAAATACGATGTTTGTTTCGCGTTTCAGATATATATGAACTATATTGAGTTTAGTGTATTCCATGTATTTGTAGAAAGGGTCGTATACGTATGGAATTTGAAAATGTGTTTGCCATGATTAATTGCTGTGTGTTTATACTAGTTGTATGTGTAACAACTCCTTGGCGAAAGGATTTTCCCCAATACATGTTATGGCCAACATACATCATGTATGTTAAAAAAAAGTGTAGTCTAAGTGTTTGTAAAAATGTCCAAATGAACTAGTAGTTAGTAAATTGTACTTTATATGATTGTTGAGATATGATTCTCAACTACCTTAATTATGTGTATGATTTCCTCCATGTATTTATACTATAATATCTGTTTAGGTATGGAATGTATATGTGTGAATTCATGTTTAAGTTGTATTTCCTAATATGCTCAAATGATTGTATGAATTGAATTATTGATTCATTGCTGCCTTGATTTTCTCATATGATAATTTGCTGAAGTTGAATGCGCTTGGGACTATGATATAGTCCAGGTAATCGGTAACAGGTCCTGATTTGGTAGCCGAGGTTGTTTTCGCCCCATAGGACGTGTTCGATGAGTCCGACCTGTACTTCGATTGTCGACAGTGGTTAGGCCACGCGGAATGCTTACGCACTCCATGTCGATCAAGTCAACGTGCGCTCGTACCCGTCGAGCTCGTCAAGTAACCCAATTGACTGATGTATGTTTACCATGTATGGATGCTACTACTTAAATCTAAGGTACCAAACTCACTAGTGAAAACCCCTTTAACCTTTGTACCTCGACCGTTAAGACTCATGAGTCGGGCATGGTGGTATGGGACACCGTGGTCAAGCTGTCGGCCTACGCTGGGGTGACGAGCCTCCCCGTAGTGACCAGTGAGCAACTCAAACTCGTGAGCCGAATACGGTGGTATGGGACACTGTATTCGAGCTGTCAGCCTACATCTAGGTGACAAGCCATTCATAGTGACCTTAAGCATACTCTAAGACTGCGCTGAGGTAACGAGCCTTGCCATAGTAAACACGAGTATAAACCAGGCATGCATCGAAGTGACGAACCCTTTGTAGCAACCTGTAACCGTAACATCGTATGAGATTTACTAGGACTGACGACCCTAGAATGGATCATCATTGGGAATCGATATAAGGGAGGCACCTTAGCTTCCCAATCTTGCTGTATGAAAAAATGTCTAATAAGAACTTAGTAATCACATTCATGCACCGCATTATGTGTGCGTTTGGCGTGCGTAGCAAGTCAAGCACTGAGGAAGGGTTACATGCAGCGATCGTGAGATGAAGTCGCTGAGGGAGAGTAGGCGAGGGCATGCATCATTATTTCATATCATTATTGCATTAATCAGAGTATTTAGGGATGTTTGATTATGCTGCTTTATCATTACTGCTTGATTGAATTGATAACATGTTAACCTTTGCTTTATAGCTCCACTGAGTTGATCACTCACTCTCACATTACGGGACGGTGTTTTAAACACCAATCAGATCCTGTTGTAGTTTCAGGTGATGGCGCAGCATGCGAGGCAGAGCTAGACTTTGAGGATGATGAGGAGGCCTTCTCATACATGTTGTATTCAGGCGAGTTTACGTAGACCGTTCTGAATCGATGGGGCTTTAGGGCTGATACTTGTAGTGGACCACCACATTTTGATATTCTGTATTTTGAAATAATACTTGACCTGGTAACATGATCATACTTGGGAGACTCACAATCACTTACATACTTTATATACTTATCACAGTCTTCCGCTTACGTAATGTAACTGTCTTTGGATTAAGTATGTTGTTTTGGTATAATCCCATTCATGTTAAATGCACTAATACGGACAACATTTAATCATCATTATCCATGTTGCATAAGTGATGCGTTGGAACTCGAGAGTTGGGCCGATGCTCGACCCCCGATTTTCAGGCGTTACATTTCATAAATGGGATGAGAAGTAGATGCATTTAATACATTACCATTGGCATTACTATACGATCGATTGCACATCCAGATCCCCATGTCCAAGTTCTTTATCTTCAATATCATTTACTTCCACTCTCTTCCTCAACTCCTCACCCTCCTCCTCCATCACAAAACGTCCCCTCTGTGTACGACTACCTTCCTTCTCCTTATTAAACTTCTCCCTCTCATTCTCTAACTTTTTGTTGTCCTCAAAAAAAAAATCCTTCTCCCTCTTCAATTGTTCTTTCTCTTTCAGTAACATCTCCCTCTCATCAAACATTGCTTCTTTCCTTCTCATCTCTTCCCTCTCTTTTTTCAATTCGTCCCTCTCCTTCTTCAATTCCTCTCTCTCCTTCTTCAACTCTTCCCTCTCAATTCCAAATTCCTCCATAAAAACAACAATATTTATAATACCCCCTCTCAGTCCCTCTCCCTCCATGCCTTTCTCATCGTTATCATCTTACTCGTCATCCTCCCCATGATCAATCTCATTACCCTCCTCATCATCTTCCTGGGTCTCAGTGAGTTACAAAATGTATAGATGGATATGTAAGAGTAAGGATAACTTTACAATGGAAGAAAAAATATAGTTCATTTTTCATAACATCTCACCTGGAAACTGTCACGCACCGAGCAAACGACATCCGTTTCCCATTCTCGTAGTGTTGGTTCTAATTTCATTACTACTGATGTCTGCAAAAGAATAAAGAATAATGTTAAATAAAAAAGCATATACATCAAGTAAAGCAAAGTAAATGCTGGAGATATATATAAACTTGCAGCTTTACTCTCAAAAATAGCATGTATTCTGTTGTACCTCGAACCCTTCCAGCCTCGATATTGAATGAAGCATGAAATTTGATGGGGAATATACGAAACAACACACTCTTGTAGGGTCGGTAATATCTCTACTGCCCATATCTGTTAGAATGAAATTGTATCAGGTTAAAAATCCAAAATTGACTATAGAGGGAAAACATATAGAAAATAAAAGGTGTTCTTACTTGTAGAGGAAGGACGCGACCACATATAGTATACCGAAGGGAACTTGATGCAGCAACGGCAGATTTGATTCCTTGCGACATTGTATAGTATCCTAAACTACCCCAGGGATACCTATAGAAATCATCTAGCGAGTCCACCAGGTGAATATAATCCATGTTGCACATGGTTTTTGGTTCGATTCCCCTAAAAAAGCACTCCACAAATAGAAGTAGGGCAACCTTCACGACGTCCTCATGCTTATTGGTGTCAACTAATCTCTCAAACACGTCCATTAGGTGCTTCTTTAATACTAGATATTCTTTGAAGTATTTGTCTCTTAATGTACTCGTAGTGCAATGATTCTTCGGTATAGTAAGATCTCCAGTCTTAAGACCGGTAATGAGGGCGAAGTCCATCTCGGTAAACTGCATTCGCCTCCCCCTGATCTCAAATACTAGATCACCTTTGTATCTTACAAAAAGAATGTGAAATAGAGCCCCTATAAATCTAAATGATGTAATATGCAATAAAAATGAGAAAGGGGATTGCCTAAACAAATTTAGCCAACTATCGTGCTTCTCTACTCCACCCTTCACCTTGTCAAACCACCATGTCAGTGTACACCTAGATGTTGGGTTGGAGATTACGGCAGAATTTCATCGCCTGCAGAGATGAATTGAAAAATAAATCAAACATAAAATTCACAACATAAACATAGTGTACAAAATCAGATATAATTGAAAACAATGTAGCATTTTATTAATTTGAACAAGCTTCATATGAAATAGAGATAGAAATTAAGTGGGGAAATACCGAAAATTGTGTGAGACAAACTATCAACATAAGCGAGACAAACTATAATTTGATCGGGGCAAACTGCAAATTGATCGAGGCAAGCTAGATATTCAATGGGGCAAACTACCAGAAATTCAATGCATAATCTCAGCATTCAATGTGTATTCCTGAATAATCTCATTTTTCAATTATTCAACCATTGCATTTTACCAAGTTCAACGTTAGCCAGATTAGTGAACATTTATATTGATAATATCAACAAGAAGATGTTATTTGTAACTAGTTTTGTTGGTTGGTTAATTGGTCACATTTTCTTCATGAAATGGGATGGATTCGTATTATTTTGGATACGGCAAAATAACTCTATTAGATCTAATGTACTTATTCAATCTAATAAGTACCTTGTGTCAGAATTGAGAAAGTTTATGCCTCGAATCTTTAGTATTCTTTTATTTATCACCTGTGTATACTATTTAGGCAAAATACCATCGTCTATTGTCACTAAGAATCCAAAACAAACCTCAGAAACGAAAGAACGGGGGGAAAGTATGGAAGAAACAGACGTAGAAATAGAAACAACTTCCGAAATGA
This sequence comes from Magnolia sinica, assembly GCF_029962835.1. Taxonomy (NCBI): domain Eukaryota; kingdom Viridiplantae; phylum Streptophyta; class Magnoliopsida; order Magnoliales; family Magnoliaceae; genus Magnolia; species Magnolia sinica. The sequence continues at coordinate 28,193,068 of NC_080588.1, forward strand.
TGGGGACTAAACATGAATAAGAGGCATCCACAAAAGAAGACCCTTCCCTTTGTTTGGAAGAAAATAAGGATCCAAACAAATAATATGGGAATCAAGGGTTTTAAGAAAATTGGAAGTTGGAAATACTTAAAGAGGATAGAGACCTCTTCTGGATTGAAAAACCTCTTGTGACCGTTCTTTTCAACTATAAATGATGGAATTGTCCATTGCGATATATAAAAAACGATCGCTTTGAGAAAACATTGAGCGGGGCAAACTAGAAAAACGATCGCTTTGAGAAAATATTGAGCTGGCAAACTAGAAAATTGAGCGGGGCAAACTTAAATTTTAATGGGGGAAACATGAAATTGAGCAGGTCAAACTAGAAAATCAGCGAGGCAAACTAGAATATCAGCGGGGCAAACTAGAAAGTCAGCGGGGCAAACTAGAAAATCAGCGAGGCAAGCATGAAATTGAGCGGGGCAAACTAGAAAATCAGCGAGGCAAACTAGAAATTCAGCGGGGCAAACTGGAAAATCAGTGGGGCAAATATAAAATTGAGCGAGGGGGGGGGGGACTAGAAAATCAGTGAGGCAAACTAGAAAATCAGCGGGGCAAACTTAACAGATAATTTCATGGCTTGAGCTGAAAAATTTAAACGTATCCAATGTTCAAATGGACCACACCACATGAAAATTTTGAATTGAACTTCTAATGTTGATCATTTCTTAGGGCCACAGAAGTTTTGGATTAAGCTTATAATTGTGTTTTCTATTAATCCATGTTTGTATGATCTTATGAATAGGTTTGATAACAAACAAAAATCACTGTTGGGCCCACTATGGTTTCAACGGTGGAAATCATTATGCCTACTGTTTCCCGTGGTATGATCCACTTGATCTTTTGATATGCTTCAATTTGGGGCTAAACCGCTAAAATTAGATGGGAAAACGGATGAACGGCGTGGATATACTACATACATTCAATGTGGGCCCAATTGAGTTTACTTAGTACAATGGGAGCGTACTGACTAACTCAATACGCAATCCGATTACGCTTGTTATGCCCCACAATGATGTTTTATTTGTAATACATCGTGTTCATCGGATTATGTAATACCCCTCTGTTTTCATCGGAATATGTATACACCAAAACCCCATATGTGGGAGGGAACCTAGACATTGAGCGGGGCAAACATGAAATTGAACGGGGCAAACATGAAATTCAGCGGGGGAAACATTAAATTCAGTTAGGAAAACATGAAATTCAGCTGGGAAAACATGAAATTGATCGGGGCAAACTTGATTTTCAGCAGGGGAAACATGAGATTCAGCAGGGCAAATCATGAAATTCAATGGGGGAAACATGAAATTCAGCAGGAAAAACTGAAAATTCAGCGGGGCAAACATGAAATTCAACGAGGCAAACATGAAATTCAGCAGGGCAAACTAGGAATTTTGTGGGGTAAACTAAAAAATCAAGGGGGCAAATTAGACAATCAACAGGGAAAACATGAAATTGAGTGGGGCAAACTAGAAAATCAGAGGGGCAAACTAGAAAATCAGCGGGGCAAACGTGAAATTGAGAGGGGGAAACATGAAATCAATGGGGCAAACTAGAAAATCATTATGCCCACTATTTCCTGTGGTATGATTCACTTGATCTTTTGATATGCTTCAATTTGGGGCTCACCCCCTTAAATTAGATAGAAAAATGGATGGACAGTGTGGATATACTACATACATTCAATGTGGGCCCAACTGAGTTTAAAATATACCTGTGCTGCGTGCTTTCTTCACTGGACCGACCATTTTCAGAAGAAGACAAAATGCTGATAAGGGGGGCCCAGAAAATGGGTTTTTTTGGTCTTTCTACCGGAAACGGAGTGAGGAAAGGGGGTGAAAGCAACGGCAATGAAAGCAGCAATGGAAAGGGAGAGGAAAAGCAAACAATGGAAAGGGAGAGGAAAAGCCACAACAGTGAAAAGAAGGGGTATTTTCATCCTAGAATTCGGTCTCCGCACGTGCAGGTCTAAGTTCATATAGTAAGTTTATATTGCTTCATAAAAATCGTTGGATAAAAGGTGGGGTCCACAGTCGTAAATTTCTCCCTCTAATGCGAAGCAGATCCAAACCTTAAGTGGGCCACGTGATGGGTAAGTGATCTCCACCGTTGAATAATTTCTAATTCTCTTATATATATTATAATATAAACTTTTAAGTCTCTAGATAGACGGAAGGAGGCTAAGAGATTCTCTCTGGACAGAGACATAAAGAGGCCAAGTCTCTCATGTACTTTTTACTCCAATGGGGTTTAAACGCTTGTATAGCCTAAACGCACTATCTGTACAAGGCGAGACTTGGTCACAACTCACCATTCATCGAGCTCCATCCAATGAGTCTAATATCAACATAGATCTCTCAATGGTGAGCAAGATACATTTTAATGGCTTATATAGATATGTGGTCTAAAACAATGTGTATGCATGTCCTACGTAGAATATAACCAGAGGTTTTGATGTATACCCTACAAACTTCGTAATGAATGGTCTATTTCGGCTTTTAGGTGACTCAGATGACGATAGATCCCAATGTCATAGGCCGTAGTCATGACATTAGATAATGAGTTAAAATTAAGGTAATTGGACAGTTTGGACCTTCGTCATGTATATGGAATATTCTACCACCAATTTTGTAAATGAATAAACACAAAGTGGGTTTCTAAAGTGACCCGTGGGTAGGCATGGAATATTCTATGATCGATTTTGTAAACGAATAAACACAAAGTGGGTTTCTGAAGTAATCCATGAGTAGGCTTGTCCACCATTAGATTCTCAGGTAACTTGTGCACATGGGTAAGGTCTTTAGATTGTGATTTCAACAATAGTTTAAGCATATAACTAGGTAATGAACAAAATGAATGGATTAGAATCTGGGATGACTGTGTATATGAGCGAATATGAAGATCTCACAGTTAATTCACCATAATCGGATGGTCCACAATCAAAGTGGATGATCAAATATCTTTATCTAGTGATATTGAGTTGTTTCAACAGTTGGTTTAACGAATTATCATGTATATGAAGGTATACAAGGACTTGAAGTTCAGTATAACGCGAATATGGTCTAAGAATGTGTACATGTACCTTTACCTAAGCATCTATTTCTAAAATTAATTCTACTCACTTAAACATGGATGTGGAAAAGCACTCGTGTAGATACTCATGCTTGAAATTTTTAGGATATTACATTATACTACCCTTACAAGAATTTCGTCCTCAAAACTCAATCGCATGAGAGAACACTCATGTACCTACTTGTACTTGGAAGTTTTTGGAAGTTCTTCTGCCCTTACCAAAAATTTGTCCCTGAAATTCAACCATACATGCTTTGCTATCATATGAAAATACTATTCTATGGTGTGTCTAAGTGTCTAACATGTTCCACGAGTTGTACGTATGTGCATGCACAAGTATGTATAACCACCTACACAATTTCAAGTTCTTACAATCTACTCCCCTTACAGGAATATCGTCCACAAGATTCACAAACCTACAGCTAAGTTTTCGAGGTTGACATTTTTTTTCCATAGTGGTGCACCCTATCTCTAATGTGTCTAAGTGTGTACCCAAAGACAACCTTAAGTTCTTAATTAAGACATGCCTATGTTCGGCTTCAACCTCAACTCATTTGCGGTATATTGGTAACTTCATCTAATTATGACAGTCTTGTCTCCATGCCCTAAGATAATTGGGGTATGTTTTTAGTAATCACACAAGTTAGGAAATTTAATTTGATGTTAACCAAAAAATCATGAATTTAATTAAGTATCCACTAAAAATAGAATTTAAATTTAATCTCCACCCAACTCAAAATGTGTCTCAGTATCTTCAAAATGTTTGGATCATCAACATGTTTTCAATTTTAGTTTACAAGAGGGAACCCTTTGTTTTAAGAAGTTCTAGATTCCAACAATTCTTTGCACTAGCTTGTAGTTCAACCTTAATCTTGAGATCTGATGTAACCCATACCTATGTCCTTAAAATAATCTAATTCTTATGCTCTAAAACCAATCTGTCACACCCCGAAATTCAGAACTCAAATATGGTGACCCTAATCTCGAGTTCCAAGGTGTGAATTGAGTTTTTATATATGTCAATAACTAGTTAAGGATTATATTATCTTTAGAATATTGTTTCAACTTCTTCTTGCATATTTAGCTTAGTGCAGCAACCATACTACTTCGACTAGTGTGCTTATTCAAGCACCCAAATTAGTATGCTCTACAGTTGCGACCTGTGTGATCTTCTATAATAGAACATTGGGTTAAATAGAATATGTTGAACACTTAGAATACAACATTCAATCTAGTTTTATTCTTCAAATGATCAGACGTTGTGTTTAGAACTTCAGGCAAGTGGCCACTTTGGTTCCCCTCGCTTTACAACATTTTGGTCTTTTGAATTATGATTCTTAGATTAATACTCTAAACATATTGGAGCCATGCTCAACTTATCATCCCTCTAAGCTAACATGCAATAAGACTTCTGAAATAAGTAATTCTAAAGCATAAATTCCCTTAACTAGTCAATGACAATAGACTAACCTAGTCATACGGCTTCATCCTCCTCCAATATTTCTCTCCATGTCCATAATGCTTCTCAGCTAGACTACTTATATGAAACAGAGTATAGCGAGTCTGATAAAATTCCTATTACTAAATATCTCATTGCAAATCCATACCATGTCTTTGAAAAACTAAAATCCTCTCTTAAGACCACCATCAGAAAGCTTGTTTTTCCAAAAGCTCCAATCTCCAAAGAATATGCTTTATCATCGAAATTTAACCAATGCCCTATCCGAGCCAATCAACTAGAGTCATTTGTTACCCCATCTCTTCCAAAAGAACTTCCCCAGTGGAAGAAAGATGGTTACACACACCTCCATTTTGGTGTAGTTAAGCTTGCACTCAGTTTTCATGGCAGGCCTCGGCTTCCTGTGGTAGCTCGAATAGTTCTCCTGGATATAAGATTCAAAGAATACCGGCATGCTTCTACTAGCATTGTGCAAACCACACTCAATTTGGGAGCTATGTTTATCACTCTTTACCCGAATTTCAATCTCCTTTAGAGATCCACATATCTTTAATGCTCTAAAAGTCTAAGTTCAGCTCACGGGCACTGATCAACTTGACACTGCTTGTGTTGCTACCCTTCATTACCAAGTAGCATTACGAGTACAAAACCATGCCATCAATTTTCCCATTCCCGGCCATGAAAAGCATCAAGATGCCCTCCCCATTTCAGTTGATAACAACCAGATTCCCACTGCGCATTTATCCAAAGGCAACTCATGAATACTCAACTAAAGAAATTCTTCCTGATAATTGGGTCACAAATTACGAAAAGGCGCCCACTAATGCACGGAATCTCCAAAATGACATGCCTCATTTTATTCATAGAAGAGATAACACCGTAGAAACAAGATTCGTCCCTTCAACGTCCCATACCTCCACAACATTTCCAACAATTTTACCAGAAATCAACCTGATCTCTTCAACACCTCCATCTATTGAAGATGATCCAATGGGAGATCAGTATACTGAATGGTGTCGTCAACATGGACTCTATATTGAATGGCACGCCTACAACTGTGATGATTGCCATTATGATCAATTCGAGGATAACAAGCCAAAAAGGAAGAAATCTTTTTAAAAGCATCATGAAGAACGCTATGAAGCAGGAGACCCTGATGTTGGTCTTCTTATAGAACCATCTAGTAAATTCAACTATTATGTTCTCTACCCAAAAATCAGAACCATCGCCTCTCCATCCTCTTCTCCATGCCCTTCTCCACCAAAGCCAACTGCCCCACCTGTAAAACCCCCATTGGCTCCTTACTACTAAAAACCCTTCTCCAAGTTATCACTACCATCTTGTGGTTCTTCCGCTCAATCTTACATTCCTATTCCATCAACCATGTCAGTCTTTATGAATGAACCAGTCAATTTCCCACATACATAAGTGTTTGAATTTCCCCAAGAATGAGTTTGTCATGTTTGGAAAATCAAGGACCCTACAGGTCTTAACCATGATGGAACTCCAAAGCGTGTCTCTGCAATTGAAGTAGCATTAATTGGCAAGGTAAAAATACTTTGCACTAGAGTTGTGCCCTCCAACAGTTTCTCTCTTAATAGAGAAAGAGTTCTTAAGCCGTAACTCAGCACATGCTAGTAATTCAAATGGTTCAAAAGCGCCTCAATTAAGTTGAAAAGGAGCTCTAAAAAGTTGCTACCACTGTTCAAGACTTCACAACAGCAAGCACATTAATCTCTGAAAAAGAAACAGAAAAGAAGTCCTTACAAAACCAGCTTCGTGCTCTCCAGCCTACTACCCAAACCTCTCCCTCTTTTCTCTCAGCTTACCCATAGGCCGCTCTCCCTTTCTCGCCGACCACTACTTTATATAATCTCCAATTCCAACCTCAACCTCTCCTTCTTCCTCCTCCAAATCCTTTATTCTCAAACCCCATTTGAAAATTGCTCGCATCCCTACACCACCACCACGACCCAAGCCATCCACCTTTCCCAAACCCTCTTCAATAGCTTCCTCTTCTAAAGGCAAGGCCTCAATGACTGAACATCTCTTTCCACCAGATATCATGCCATCCTCCTTGCTTTCTCCAAATATTCTCCCATGAGAACATCATAACCCCATCTCATCTTTTTTGCGAGCTGCATCTCTTTCATTCCCTCACCAGGGTACATCCTTTGAGATCGATAACCTTGCTGGTGCTGGGGACATCTTCCTCTCTAAAGACACGGGACAAGTCCATGATGAAATTGATCCTTTACATGAAGACTAAGAAGTAGAAACCCCTCCAGTTGCTCCACCCCAACCTGGTCGAGTTGTCTACCTGAGACTATTGACAACAAACAAATCTTCACCCTTGACAATGATCCTCCAAGCGTGCAGCACAAAAAGCCATGCCTGGTGCGACGTAAAAATGCATACTCCCGATGCCACAACTCACAACATGCTTCAAAATTTTGTCCCATGATTCAGTGGACGACTTCATGATGGTGGATGTCTCTAGGTAAACATAGGCAACTACAGTCCTTGAAAGTCAAAAACATTGACTAGATCATAGGTCTTCTTTACAATCAACCGCTTGCATATGATGCCCCAATGAGGTGACCAAAATGGTGGGAGGATGCTACAACTAATGGATAGTTGATTTCTAAAGAGGATTCACTTAGATGGGTCTTCTAGAGGATATAGACTGATATATCTATAGGCTTAGTGTCTAATCTCTAGAAAATGATGGAGATTAAGATCATCTTCAGAATGGAGGTTGAAATCCCCATTACAATGGTAAAGCTCAAGAAGATGACTTGAATCTCATAGGTTTAGAGGCTTAGGATAAGGGATATGAGTGAGGAATCACCTAAGCTCTAATTGCACCAAAACTCATCACTTTACCCAAGAACCAAATGTCTATTTTATAAAAATTGTGTTGCAACAGCTAATTAACGACTCTTTCAATAGGATTAAAAGGCCCTTCGATAGGATCGAACTATCACTTAATCCCTTCGGGAAACCCTAGGAATTTTATATCTAGTTGTTGGATTGTTTCATCGATCACATCGAGATGGTCTTTGATTCTGTCGAGACCCATCGAAAACTTATCGATATGATCGAGAACCACTCAAAAGTTTTTGTTTTGGGTTGTTTGATTTGCAATAGCATTGTACTTCTTTTAGGTTATTTATCATGTTCTAATTTAGCTACTAAGGCTATGTGATGATCAAACAAGGGTTTAACTATTTGAGAATGAATCATCTAGAGGATAGGTTGGTTTGGGTCTAAGGTTAAGGTCACCAAGGCACCTCATGATTTATCTATTCTTGATTCCTTGATGCTCTATGTATTCATGTGTCTTCAGTCTTCAACTTCCAAGGGCTCAACCAAATCACTGAAACACAAACCCACGTGAATGACAAATAGGTGCACTAACAGTAAAAAAACATGGTGAGGTAAAGAGATTATCGGTGCAGGTGGAGCAAGTTAAGTTGATTATTGAATCTGAAATTCAGTGAGAGCAAGAAACTGACCAAAACAATCAGCAGGATACCCAGGAGAATATAGCCAGGAATAGGGAGAGATGAACCATTAGAGCCTCGGTATGATATGGGTTTAAGGAAATGGTTTTTTTTTTTTTTTTTGCATTATTCACAAGGAGGGATCCCTCCACCTTTCAAGATGTCTAGAAAGGATGACGACAAGTGGATGTTGACCATGGCGGAAGAGATGAAATCTCTACACAGGAATCTGACATGGGAGTTATTGGAACTTCCAAAAGGTCAAAGGGCTATAGGGTGCAAGTGGGTGTTTAAAAAGAAGAAAACACTAATAGAAAATAAGGATAAAAAGTTCAAGGCATAGCTTATAGCAAAAAGGTACTCACAGAGGAAAGGAGTAGATTATAATGAAGTTTTCTGTCCGATTATAAAATATACATCAATCAGGGTGTTACTTGTTATGGTACTGTAACACCCGTACTACTCGGGTGCTACCGAGTAACCCTACTTAGTATAAGTACAAACCTAGCTCGAGCGAACATTCACATGCATTACCATTGAAAAACAATTCCCATCCATATAGCAGGCTATCCATCCGTCATTCCTCAAGACGGGCCATCACGTCATCAGAAAGCCTACCCTTAGGGTTCTAATTTCATTGATAAACAGATCCATCCCAACCATTGTATATTTAAATCTATGGATCATAAGATCCACCGTTCGTCAAGCTCGTAGCTTCCCATGAGATGAGTCGACGCTAGCCTACACGGCATAACCACCCAATCCTAAAGGAAACGGTTAGAGTCTGTCCATGATAGCTTGGGGACACTTAGAAGCATCAATGATAATATTGGGAAGCAATTGGGTTCGCTTGGGATTAATATTGGAATTATCTGATCATCAGATTAGTCATCCAATTCAGAATGTGTAGATGTAATAATTATCACACACACACACACACACACACACACACACACACACACATATGCAGACACCCTACCTAGGCTAATATCTTAAGAAAACTAGGACAATCCGAGGACCATGATCTAATCCGAACTAAACCCTGATCCGAACCAAACCCTAAATCTAAGCCTAAACCCTAAACCCATCCTAACTCCAGCTTAAACCTTAATCTTAACCTGAGCTATCACGAGCCATCATTTAAGTTAAAGCATACCCAAACTTTCACCCACAATTAATCCATTTTCGAGCCACTTCAGGTTATGATCGAGCTAATTTTGAGCCATTTTCAAGCTAAATATCCAAAACGGACCTTTGTTTCGCTCTTAAGACCCAAAAAAGGGCCCATCGGCCAAATTTCAGGAGAAATTGTACCCAGGCGGTAGTTTGACTACCGCCGGCGGTAGTCAAACTACTGTTTTCTCTCAAAAAGCATGTGCAGAGCCAACTGCATGAGCTTCGGACCAAACCCAACCCAAATAGTAGTTGGACTACCATCAACGGTAGTCTGACTACCACCGGCAGTAATCCGATTACCACTAAGCACGAGACATGTGTGTGTCCTCCGAGAAACTGTTGTCTCTCGTCCCAAAGTCAACTTTCTTCTAAAATTACCCCCTAGCCTACCTTATTTACCGTTTTACTAACCTCCAAGAGCCAATAAGAGTACGCCACGTGGCATTCCTCTCTCCTCAACCAATCCCAAGCTGTCATGTCAACTTTTACCCTTCATAAGCCCAGTAATTACAGCAATGCCATTGGAGAAGGCTATAAATAGCCCTCTCCTCTTCACATTACAGCAACACCAATCCAAGGGGGAGAGAGAGAGAGAGAGAGAAAGAGAGTCAGAGTGAGGAGGAGCTCCCAAGCCTTAAAGTTCTGATTTTCCAGCCACCTCTTAGCCTCACCTCAACCATCTCAATCCCTTTGGTCTAGTCCGGATTAACCATGGTGTACTTCATGTTCTAGCCATCTCAAGAGAAACCAAAAATTATCTCATTTATGTTACAGGCATTCATCATGGCATCTATTCCCTTTTCAACCCCCCTTCTTCTCTAGATCTCTAGTGAACGTATGCTCTGTGACTTGTCGTATATCGAATCCTGTCACATCAGAAATTTCTAGTGATCTAGTCCCTTTTTCTTTACCTTTTTACATAAGCATCATCACATCTGCCTTCTAGACACGTTGTTGGACGTATGCTCTGTAACTTGCCGAAATCTCGGATCTTGCCGCATCAGAAATCCACGTGTGCCTAGTCCTATTTTGACTACATCATTCACCCCTTGAGATTTCCTTACCACACTAAGTAGAGGCCGTACATTTGTACGGGCAGAGAGTGTCATGCCCCAAACTCAGAAACTGGGCTCACAAAATTTTTGATCACCAAATCCGGTGCCGACAACCTCCGTAGTACCCCATTCTCGGCTCCCAACACCCATACACCAGGTTCCGATCTTAGGATTTTACAAGGAGGATTTCTAACATGATTTTGATTCGTAATGAGCATAACCATAAGCATAACCCATGAACAATAACCATAAGAACACCATCACAAATTTAACTATGATCAAAAACTTTGAGTACAATGCGTATGAAGGAAAATACAAGCTAATGATAATAACAGAAACTCCATAAGCTCGACTACACGCTCCTACCGCGGTGAAGCTACAGCTGCGACCTAGTGTCACCTGCACGCATCAATCATGCATAAGCTTATAGAAAGCTTAGAGAGTGGTGTAAGTGTGTGTGTAATGTGCACGTGCTCAGAGTGCAATGTCAAAGTAATGTGAAATCATGCTGATGGATGCATGAATGCAATCAGCTGTACCAAGGCTATGCGGTGCAATATATAAATGCTATCGATCATATCAAGACCATGCGATGCGAGATGCAACTCAAGCATGTCAATCCTCATCCAAATCCACATATCAATGCATCTCATCACTAGATCATCAAATATCAGTACAGTTCTTATTCTGGATAATCACCGGGGTCTAGTACACTCTACGCCAACTTGCTGCCCCTATCCGAATGCACAAGTGGGTGAGTGGAAGAGACCTCACTATCTGCCTGCCAATATCAGGCCTGACTCGTTGATAGTAGACCTATTCCTCAAGCTGGTCAAACTCAACAGAGAAATTAGCCCCTCACTCAGGCGGGTAAGGTCACACCCCTTTCCAACCGACCATGACACAGTGGGAGACGTGGCCCCCTAGTATTCGGCCTTTGTGCTCTCATGTATTCACTCAGTTTCGATGTTGGAGTCATCCTCTGGTACCATCGGGTTTAGGAATTCTCACCCAAGGACATTTATAGCGCCCCGATGCTAGAAACAGTATTTCTGGTATCCAATCCGGCCATCCACAATGTGTCTGTGGAGGCTATGGCCCTACTGTCACTAGGGCATACAATAATCACAAATCATATAAATACAAAGTGCATGAGTCACGCTGTCCAATCATGCATCAATCTTGTGCAAACCATGCGCTCGTATGGGATAACTCTGCCTATCAGGGAATCTCATAAACCACCTCCACTATGGCGTATGCAATAGCCAATCACATCACATAACAAACATACAGATGATGCATATGGGCATGTATTATAATGCTATGCTGTCACAAACTCAGAATCGGCAATGGTAACAGGTATCGGCAATCGGCACCGATAATCGGCATCGATAATTGACCTCGACGCAAGGCGGGGTCCATAGATGGACGATCGATGATGGACCAATTAAAATCAATGGGGCCCAAGCATTTAGGTTAACCCACGAGAGAATGATGAGGAATGGCCTATAAGGCTTAAGGGAAGGTCACAATGTGGACGTCCAACCATCATTGCCCATCAATGTGGACCTTTAACCAACATTGCTCCCAAGAAAAGGCGCTCATAGGGTTAATCATATAATGGGTCCACAGTCTCATACAAGGGTCTAATACACATCATCATGGGCCGCGCTTATGGGGCATATACGCATCACATTGAGCCTTACTCATGGGCCAATATATAACATCGGGCTGTATTAAATGGGCCGAGTCAATTGGGCTGAGTCATATAGGCCGAGTCAATTGGGCCGATCAAATGGGCCAAATCAATTGGGCCAAAGAATCGATTGGGCCGAATCAATTGGGCCTAATACACATCACTATGGGCCTCTACCCATGGGTTCCAAATACATCACAATGGGCCTCAACCCATGGGCTCCAAATATGTCATATTAGGCCCCTCAATTACAACAAGTAGGCCGCACTGCTTGGGCCACACCATTTATCCATCTATAGAGATCATTTTAGAGCATTATCCAAACAATGAATCAGATCAAAAGATCATTTGGACTATACCACAAATAATAGTGGTAATAATGATTTCCAGTGTTAAAATTTAGAGGGCCCACCATAGCATTTATTTCCCATCCAAACTGTTCATAAGGTCACAAGGACCTGAACAGGGGAGGGAAGAAAAACAAATATCATATTGGTTCAAAACTTCTGTAACCCAAGAGGGTTTTCAATGGTGGGTGTTCAATCCACTGTTTTCTGCAGTATGATCCACCTGATAACTGGATCTGTCTTACTTTTAGTCTCAAGCCTTGAGGCCAGCTAGCCAAATGGATGGACGATTAGGAGGCGAGCTGGCCAAATGGATGGACGGTTAGGACATAACATGTACATTAGAGGGACCCACAAAGCTTGCTTCCGAGATGCAGCAGCTGTGGCTGTAGGCCCACCGTCCATCAGATGATGGTGTGGATTACACAAAGATGGATGGTGTGGATTACACGGTGGCCCCACCCACATGGACGGCTGGGGTGGTGTAAACCACTCAGCAGGTGGTCCTTAGACCCAGCTGACGTCAATATATACAGCAACTATATAGCTGTTGTAAGAGTTCAAACGGCACCGGTGGGTCCCACGTAGGGCCCACCACAATTATATAAAAATCTAATATAAATATTATATATATATATATATATATATATATATATATATATATATATATATATATATATATATAACTTTATATACATTATAATATATATCCACCTAGTATCCAGCGTCCAGCAATGGACGGCTGGATGTATTCAGTGGAGATATCACGTGGGTGTGGCCCACCTAATTACATTTAATATAATATATTATATTATATAATATATATAACCAATGTAATATATATTATAAAATATAATACAATATATATAATATTATATTATAAAATTACAACATCCAGCGTCCAGGGAGTGACGCTGGATGGTTGGATCCACGGTTTGCAAGGTGGGTCCACGTGGTGTGGCCCACCAAAAATTGTTTTATTATTATTATTTTTGCTAATGTTGTGTTTTGCCAACGTGCAACACATATATGGTGGGGACCGCACCAGTGGACTATCCCACTGACCAAGCTAATCTTCATGTTTTCTTACATCCGGGCAGGCCCGAAAACGAGTAGCAAGTGGGCCACATTTGCTGGACATTCAAGGAAATCTGGACGGTCCAGATCATTAGACACATCAAATGGGCCACACACATCATCACCATCATCAAAGTAAGAAGAAGAGAGAGAAAGAGAGAGAAGCGTGAGAAGGGGAGGGACCTCGCCACTATTGGGCCCTCCCTTACACCATGCATACATCAAGTGGGTCCCACAACAAGTGGGCCCTTAAAAATCAAAATTTAATGGTGGTCACCCACTTGTGGCCTCCTTCTTTAGCTCATTGGACTCCTATGCTCCTTGCCTTTAATTTTAATGGAGGTTGATGGAGATTGGAAGGTTGAGGTGGGAGATGAGAGAGTGGGAAAGTGGGCCACACATGTCTTGAGAGAAAGAGCTTGGATGTAGAAAGCTCTCATGGGATTTGGGAAATTGCTAGAGAATGAGAAAGAGAGAGAGAGGGGAATGATGGATTTATATGAGATGGGTGGAATGGGTGTTGTAAGGAAGGGTAATGGGAAAGCATGAGTTTGTTGGAAATTTTGGTAAAAGAGGGATGGGTAGGGAGAGAAAGAGTTGACTTGGGAAAAAGAATGGATGGGTGTTGGTACTTGGGATAGGGTGAGGTGGCATTGAGGTATGGTGGTGTACTTGACTTGATTTGATGTGACATGTTATAGAGATTCTCTCGAAATTCGCAATGCGTGGCTTTTCTTCGGAATGAATGTGGGCCCATATCTCCTGGCCCAGGTATCGGATCGGTGCACGAGTCGCTGCGTTGGAACCGCGACGAGCCGACTTTGGTATGTAGGACTCGGCTTAGGATCGCATGTAAACGTCAGATATGGGTTGAGGGTTGCCGAAATTAAACCAGAAGGACCCTGGAAGCCTACGGAATGGTACAGTCTAGGATACAGGCCTACAAAGAGGGTGCCTAACACCTTCCCTCTTTATAACCGAGGTCCCTTACTCAAAATCTTCGATCACAGACCAGGAGTCAATCTAAGGTAGGAGAATCTTCAGATTTCTCCAACCTTACATATCCCATGGGTTCTAGCCGATTGCGGGATTCACAGATTAATTAGCTAGGGCGACTCCAACATTCGCAGATCAGCCTAATCCCCCCCATCATAAATACAAATGAACCAAATCAGCGTGGGCGCCAATTTCCATCGTCCACAGAATGGCAACTCCACTAGGGATAATCTAAAGCACACTTGCTGAGACCCGACTTGAAAGTGTGTGGTATTCCAATCTCAAAGGACATTCATCATTGCATTCATATAAAAAAATATATAATAGTCATAAGACAAACAAACTAACTAAAAAACATCAATCTTTGACTTATACTTGTTTGGGCATCAATCCTAGCCATGACTACTCGATCCCATGCAGCTATGGCTACCCATGAAGAAGAGTTGGTAGCTCTGCCAGCTCTTAAAGCACTAGCACTGGCACTGACACCTCCGGCAACTCCAACTAACTCACCAACTACTGCAGTCATGAATGAGATGGCCCAAAATCTCAAAGCATTATAAGAGCTATTGGTTTGCCTGGTACAAGGCACCATACCAAAAATGCAAGCAACACGGTCTAGTGTGCAAAACAGCTCAATCCCACAAACTCCTTTTGCTTTCTCCCTCATTCCTCCAGTAAATCATGTTCTCCCTCTTCCTACAAAATCAGCCTAACATACAAATGGGAGCAACCCTCCCACACATCTTCCTCCTAATAGGAGATCCAATCAATTCTAAAGGGCAAAACCCCTCTCATCCAATCCCTCCAAAATCGAAGAACTTTGCGAGCACTTGCAAGAGATGCAAAGGAAGCTACGGAAACAACAGGGGGTAGATCTCCCATCCACCAAATTCAGGGATCTTTGTCCCTTCCCTTATGCAAAGGTACCTCAAAACTTTGAGGTACAAAAATTCAAAAGATATGATGGTACGAGGTGTCCTATGGACCATTTAAGAGCATTTTGTAGAGAGCTTAATACTATGACAGGTAATGACGGAGCGTTGATCCGTTTGTTTCAAAAATCCTTAAAAGGCGATATGTTAGATTAGTACACATCATTAAACTACCATCGAATTAAAACTTGAGAACAACTTTCCCAGGCTTTCATTGATCATTTTGTGTACAATCTTAATGTAGCACCCAAAAGGGTAGATCTTGCTGCCTTAAGGCAAATGAATGATGAGTCATTATCAACTTAAGTTGGATGGTGGCGGGCCATGGCCGCCAAAATGAAAACACCCATTGATAATGAGGAAAAAATCTACATGATCATCCACTCAGCAAACCGGAATATATTTGGATACCTCGTCTCGTATCCATATACCAACTTTACCCAACTCATCCATGTTGGGGAATAAGTTAAAGCCGGAATAAGATCTGGGACAATCTCCCCTTGGTGGCCTCATCAGGCCTCTCCAGTACAACGGATAGTGGAAGGAAGGTCTACTGGATACGAGAACGGTAACAGAAGTGTTCCTGACCTCCATCCAACAAAAGAAAACAATCTTATCGCGTCCACCCATGGCGCTCAATTCTTCCTTCAAGAGGGACAATGGCAACAACAATAGCAACAGCCTATGGAAAATGCGCAAAACCCGTACAAGCAAGTAATGTTGAGCAGAAAGTTCACTCCTTTGGCACAAATATACAGTCAGATCATGATAATGTTAATGCAAAAGCAACTTCTGACACCACTCCAACCTCGACATCCACCAAATCCCCAACTCGCAAGCTACAATGAAAATCAGTATTGTGCATATCATCAGTCTCTTAGCCATCTAACCAACCGTTGTTTCATCTTGAAATACGCGGTCTAGGATTTGATCGAAAGCCAGAAGATTGTGATCACTCCGCAGGCTAAAAATACAACTCAGGCCAACATCCTATAGAATTCTCTGCCACTATATTAAGTCTACCCCAGCTCATCAGGAACCCCTACTAACAATATCATTCAAGGAGAACCACCCTCGGTCAATCTAGCCCAATGCATCCATTCAATCACTGCCAGCCCAACAACAATACCTCCAAGTTCACAAGGGGTACACCCTGCCGGTCCAATCTCTTCGCTCTTAAATATGCAAGGGGCATCTCTAGCCGGTCTAGTCTTCATTGCCCCAAGTCTACAAGGGGCACACCCTGCCAGTGTAATCTCTTTGCTCTTAAATATGCAAGGGGCATCTCCATCCAATCCAATCTTCATGCCCCCAAGTCTATGGGAGTCACCACCGATCATTCCAGTCCATACATCTTTTGTCTCACAAGGGGCACCACCTGCCTATCCGACCTTTACTCCAACTGTCATGCTCCAAGAAAAATCTCTTTCCCCGATCAACATACCACATGCCCTAGTAAAATCAGGGCACAGCTTTAATCATGCGGCAACTTTCCAGGAAGGACATTTTGGTACTCAAAAGGATTTACCTAACTCTACTTAGTCTTCAATCCTTCAAAAGAAGAGTTTAGGACGAGCGGTTTCCACCTCTAAGAAAAAGTTCGAGGAAGAGATTAACGTCGAGATCTTGAGTAGCCTCAAAGCATCAACCATCATTTTTAAGCTCTTTGACATCACAACTTCATTTCATCTCCTCCCTGATCGGTCTTAAATCCATAAAGTCAAGGCTCTCTCTTCAACTCTTCACCAAAAGGCCAAGTACATGTTCAGAGACAAGGCGTTGGCCATTCTGGATGATCCTGAACAAACCTTTCTAATAAAAGCAGCCAACTGTCAAGAGCTAGATATCTAGATCATAGACATACAATGCTCCAATGAGGATATCCCATACTATAGTCTTAAGTTCGAGACTGTAAATTGCACGCCTCTTGCATGTCCCATCGGATCAAACAATGTCTTCCCTCTAATCGAGCACCAACATTTTTATCAGCTCGAATACCAAAAGAATGCAGGCATGAGATGACTGGAACATCTGCCTCCTATGGATGAGATAGCAAAGCACAGATGTATCAAATGAGGGTAAAATTGACAAGAAGAGGATGATTCCTTCATCTACACATCAATCAAATCCATCAAAGAAAGGATCATCTATTCGGTAGGCAGGCCGAGATCCACCGTGGAGGATCAAATGAGCAAAATGAGCCCAACTGGGCTATTTGAAAAGTACTCGGGCAAGGGGCAAAAATTGCCCTTGATTGATTAGACCATAGTCTGGATCCCACCTAAGCTGGAAGAATCCAAAGACTCACAATGTGTTGGGGATGAGATGAGGAAAGTGACATCCAACACCAACTCAGATCCCAATCCCAAACTCATCATGGCATTTAGGCACAACAATGAGGGCCCAACTACAGATCTGTCTGGCCCTGCCTCCTAAGGGGAGGGAGTGTAGGGCAATAGCTGATTCGTAGTCCTCAAGATGGCACAATAAAAGAAAATAATGTTTGGCTCCTCGAGCAGAATCAGGCAATCCCTGGTTCACATTGCCGTCTTTCTCAAAAAATCCAAAAAAATAAAATAAAAATCAGAAAATTCTCAAAAGCCAAAAACATTAGATATTTTTGAAATGGCAAAAAAAAAAAAAAAAAAATTCAGATACTTATCAAAATGCCAAAAAATCATATATTTGCCAAAATTCAAAAACAACAGAATTTCTCAAAACACAAAAACAATAGAAAATCTTTCAAAACTCACAAGCAATAATGTGTCAAATGTGTCTATTATAACACCTAAGTTTAAAGTTGACTCATATGATTTCGATCTAGAGTTAGACTTCAAACTCATGGGTTTGAACGAAGCCCAAGATAGGGAAAATGATGATCCGACTCTCGAGCTAGAGGATTCCCTCTCGAAAGTTCGAGGCAAAGGCCAATGTCGTCACAGATGATTTTGAAATTGTGAATTTGGGATCCCTTGAGCTCCCTAGAACAATGCGCATTAAGAGATCCTCGCCTTCCTGAATCAAGCAGACAATGACAAAATTCCCAAGACCCGGGGGCTATCTAACTTTGGGTTCTCCTTGAAGCCTTACCCAGATCAAATGAAGAGCTAATCATACACCATCTGCTATGAAGCCTGAAGTCAAGCCCACCAAAGCTATCAAGATCATGTCTGAAGTCTACAATGGAGTCCACGACTTGCGCATAAAGGAACATATAATGTCC
Organism: Magnolia sinica; assembly: GCF_029962835.1. Lineage (NCBI taxonomy): Eukaryota > Viridiplantae > Streptophyta > Magnoliopsida > Magnoliales > Magnoliaceae > Magnolia > Magnolia sinica. The sequence continues at coordinate 28,211,652 of NC_080588.1, forward strand.
AAGAAGAACTTGTGATGAACGATGGAGATAAGCTATTGCAACATGTCAGGAAGTGCTTCAAGTATTCAAAGCTTGCATAACAGATCCATGTGCATGCTTTGAGTCTTTATAACCTGACAACACTCTAGCCCTTCTTCATTATGGGGTGTGGACATCATCGAAAGAATGAACCCAAAGGCATCCAATGGTCATGAGTATATTCTTGTGGTAGACAAAAGCGGGTGCCAACAACATCCTACATCATCGGTACGAATGAAAAAGAGAAGTCAAGGAAAATGATTTGTGGTAATCTCGATACAACCAACTACATCTTGCAGACATAAAGCGCACAACGATCATTAGGACCAATGACAAGCAAGTCTAAAAGAAAGGTTAGCAACATGGTAATAATGCATATCTTATCATTGTGCCTATTAGATCCAGGGGGCAAGTCCAAGCCATCCTAGGATGATCCGGTGATCGTTCGCGAAGTTCTTTCGGGAGGTGCCTCTCGTCTCATCATCATTAGGGGCAATGATCTTCTAAAGCCCATCAACACCGACAACATGGGTAGTCTTACTTGACGATGTTAACAACCACAATCGTAAAGCTGAGGTCAAACAATAAGAAGTTAGCATCCTAATGTACATTCCATCATCATTCCTTCCCTTCAATAAGTGTTCCAAAAAATAAAGGGTCTAAAAAAAGAGAGAGAAAAAATAAAGAAACAAAAATGGATGAATAAAGCAAGCAGTCCAAAATAAAAAGAGAGAAAAAAAAGAGAAAAGAAGAGTCGAACCCAATAAATGAGAACACAAGTCACCAGCCCATTTCCCCTCAAGATTGTTTAAACCCAATGTCAACAGCTTCATGATCGTGATTGAAGACAAAGTCAGGCAGCTCACCAGTCAGCCGGCAATGAATGGATTCTAGCCTCCCACCTCTCTACAAAAAAAAAAAAAGAGAAATCAAAAGAAAAGTAATATGCCTAAGCAAAACGGGGGAGGTGAAAACCCGAAAGGGTGCCCCGAGTAAAAACAGCGGGCATGTAGCAGACTTGGTACAAATCAGAAAAGGTGCCAAGGGTAAAAAGAGCACAGCTGCCAAGGGGCAGGCAAGAGCAAAAACTCGAAACATGGTAAAAATCTGAAAGGGTGCCACGGGCAAAAATGACGAGAAAGCCAGTCGTGGTGAAAACCTGAAAAGGCACTACGGGCAAAAATTGCTATAGAAAACAATAAAAAAATAAAAATAAAAATAAAAAGTGTAGGTACAGAAGAAGTCAGGGCAATAAGTAAAGTGAAGAAGCACAAGGAAAAGATAAGTCCCGGATCAGAATTCTGTCAGACTCTACCCAAATCCAAGGGGCATGATCCCAGTATGCGCTACTCACCGAGATCCCTAGTAAATAACTCAAAACACCAGATTCAACGTGGGCAAAGTTCAATATTCTGGTTCCACCATCTAGGCACAAGTTCAAACATAAGCAAACACTGACAAGATATGGCACAAACAAAATTTTTATTCCTTTCAAAAAGTCTTTTTGTACACTGTCTTCCTTTCTTTACAAAATAAAAACAAAAGCATCCATACATATATATGACAAGTAGCTAGCGAGGTCAAGGATCATAAAGTAGGCCTCTATCCTATTCCTCATATATCGACAACCTTTGCCTAAGTCTCTCTACCTCCATGTGCAGGTAGAAGACCTTGTCTTTCTCCAAGCGACATCGGGCAACTGAAGTTCCATATATACGGAAGATTTGTACAACTAATGATACATAATCATATGATATAAATAGACTAATCATCGTTAGGTACGTAATCATCTGTATCCTTCCAACGAAGTTGAAGCCCCAAAGGCCCACAAATTTAAAACCCCGTAGGCCCACAAATTCTAAGCCCCAGAGGCCCACATTTCAAAGCCCCAGAGGTCCACAATTAATAGCCCACAAGGCTTACATTTCAAAGCCCTAGAGGCCCACAAGGCCCATAAGTCCAAAAGCCCATTTCAAAGCCTACAAGGCCCATTGTCCAAAAAGCCCATTTCAAAGCCCACAAGGCCCATCTCAAGAATCTCAAAGTCTAAGCCCATTGTCCAGAAATCATGAATAATGCCCCATTAATTCATTAGTGGAGGCCATCTGGCTATTCGATCCAGACTATACAATAAAAATCGGACGACGACGCCCTCCCGCGAGATCGGACGGATATTCTAAAACCCTAAATATATTTCAAATAAAAACCGTTGGCCCCGTCAACTTATCAGTGGAAGCAACATGACTGTTTATTTAACTTGCGTAAATAAAAACCGGATGACGACACCCTTCCGCGAGATCGAACGGATATTTTCCAACAAATCTAAAATTATATTCAAATAAAATCCCCAAGGAGTCTAGTTCCAAAGAGGATAGTTTTCAAATAAAACAAATTTTAAAAATACACGCGGGGCACAGTACACTGAGGAATCTTCTATATTCCCCATTTACGGTCAGAGCAAACAACCAAATAGGATTCGATCCCTTCCAATTTCCCGATCTCTATATCTGGACAGTCGTACAAATGCGAGTAAAAATGATTGGATCTATATCTGGAAAGAATAATCAAACTCGAAGTGAAGACAATCCATTGTAACCAAGTATCAGAATCAGCATATTGCATGGTAAAATATTACCTGCACATACCTAGTCCGGGATGCTTGGAAAATCTGATTGAGTCCAAGTTGGCGTAGTGAGTTCCCCGTAAGGCCGCAAAATGCGCAGTGTAGCTAACCACTTTGATGATCAAACAGAATAAGTATTCCTAAGGTGATTACGTAGCAAAGGAAACGGACAGTACGGGACTCCTCGTAAAGCCGCAGAACGTGCAGAGGCCCTACTTTTCAGACTTACCCTCCAATGCTATTAACAATCTGACGTTAAAAGGTTATGATTAGTGACCCGTAATGCTGCATCAACGCGCAGGGACAATCACAACATTTTTCTCAAACCCTCATGATATGTGCGAGTCATCTCTTTTCCAAACAGTCGACTGACAATGACACAATGACAAGCAATAGATTCAAACCATTATCTTTTCTAACCAGAAGGGTGGGGTGTCCACTCACTTTGGAGCTCAGTTGTTCGCAACGTTAGTCAAAGAGGGACATCTGTAGACACCCCACCCAAGCTAATATCCTGAGAAAGCTAGGACAATCCGAGGACCATGATCTAATCCGAACCAAACCCTAATTTGAACCAAACCCCAATCCTCAGCCTAAACCCTAAATCCAGCCTAACTCCATCTTAAACCCTAATCCTAACCTGAGTTATCGCGAGCCATCATTCAAGCTAAAGCATACCCAAACCTTCATCCACAATCAATCCATTTTCAAGCCACTTCAGGTCATGATCGAGCCAATTTTAAACCATTTTCAAGCTAAATATCTAAAACAGACCTTTATTTCGCTCTCATGACCTAAAAAAGGGCTCACCGGCCAAATTTCAGGAGAAACTATACCCAAGCAGTAGTTTGACTACCGCATGTGGTAGTCAAACTACTGCTTGCTCTCAAAAAGCGTGTGTAGAGCCAAATGCAGGAGTTTAGACCAAACCCAACTCGCCGGCGGTAATCCGGTTACCGCCAAGGGCGAGACATGTGTGTGTTCTCCGAGCAACTACTGTCTCTCATCCCAAAGTCAACTTTCTTCTGAAATTATCCCCAGCCTACCTTATTTACCATTTTACCAACCTCCAAGAGCCAGTGAGAGTATGCCATGTGGCATTCCTCTCTCCTCAACTAATCCCAAGCTGCCATGTTAGCTTTTACCCTTCATAAGCCCAGTAATTACAGAAATGCCATTGGGGAAGGCTATAAATAGCCCTCTCCTCTTCACATTACAACAACACCAATCCAAGGGAGAGAGAGAAAGAGAGAGAAAAAGAGAAAGAGAGTGAGAGTGAGGAGGAGCTCCCAAGCCTCAAAGTTCTGATTTTCCAGCCACCTCGTAGCCTCACTTCAACCATCTCAACCCCTTTGGTCTAGTTTGTATTAACCATGGTGCACTCCATGTTTTAGCCATCTTAAGAGCAAGTCAAAGATTATCTCATTTACATTATAAGCATTTATCATGACATTTATTCCCTTCTCAACCACCTTGCTTCTTTAGATCTCTAGTAAACGTATGCTCTATGACTTGTCGTACATCGAATCCTATCACATCATAAATTCCTAGTGATCTAGTCCCCTTTTTTTTACCTTTTTGCATAAGCATCATCACATCCACCTTCTAGACACATTGTTGGATGTATGCTCTATGACTTGCCGAAATTTCGAATCTTGCCGCATTAGAAATCCACGTGTGCCTAGTCCTATTTTGACTACATCATTTACCCCTTGAGATTTTCTTACCACACTAAGTAGAGGCCGTACATTTGTACGGGCAGAGATGGTGCTTAACACCTTCCATCTTTGTAACCGAGGTCCCTTATTCGGAATCCTGGATCGCAAACCAAGAGTCAATCTAAGGTAGGAGAATCTTCAAATTTCTCTTACCTTACATAGCTCGTGGGTTCTAGCCGACTGCGGGATTCTAAGATTAATTGGCTAGTGACAACTCCAACATTCACAAATCAGCCTAATCACCCCCATCACGAAAACAAAGGAACCAAATTAACGTGGGCATCGATTTCCAGCGTTCACAATATATAACTTAGTATATGTATGTTATATGATCTAACTACTTAAATAAATACTATAATACAATATAAATACATACACTACGAAATGTTACTTGTACACTTCATAAATATTTAAAATTTTGTAATTAGTTGATATGTAATTACAATCCATATTATAATTATACACTTGTGACATTATTTATATGAATTTCAATCATAACAATCTATATTACATAAATTAATAAAATCTATAATAAATAACATATTTCAAGCAATTTAAGATTTTATATAAAATTTAAAACTGAAAACATATTTAACTATACAAATAATATGCAAATAAAATATATTAATCTTTGTTTCTTTTCACTAATATTCATATAAGTAACAATTTGTAATAATATAAATTATATATATAAGAAACTACATTATTACTTTTTATTAATGTAATTTTATAAATAATGATAATAATAATAATAATAATAATAATAATAATGATAATAATGGATGGTAATAGTAATAAAAATTAATATTAATATTAGTATATTGTTATTATTATGCGTAAGGGTCCTACGAACGATCCACTAGGATCTTTTGATGGTTGATGCTCAGGTTGAGGATGATCCGACCATTGGATTGGCGGAAATCATTAATTGAACGTGTAATCAGAAAGTGCGGGCCATCTGAGTTTAGGATCTACCTTGTGGTCAGTCAGGGGTCTTAATAACACCAGTGGATGTTGATGGATGGCTATGATTTTGTTAGCTAGTCTTGTGGGTCCCACTTTGGGGCAGTGCATGTGCACCGTTCACATGCACTCGCGGTGCACTGGGAAGGGCAAACCAGTCAAAGCGGGCTGACCCGCAATTCCCTTAAAAAGAAAGAAATCCTCTCTCTCCTACATTCTTCCAGCGTCCGTTTCAGACGGACCGTGTTTTTATCGTGGCCCACGAGGGTGGGCCCACAATCATGATCTGAACCGTTCATCTGGTGTGGACGGTTCTTCTGACCAAAACCCAGTGGGTCCTGCAGGTAGACATGACAACGTGTGTACACAAACGCCAGCGCAAACAGGGCTTGGTAGCACAATGTTTTCAAAAACGGAAACTGTGTTCCGTGCAACACGTTGGCGATCCGCGTGAGCCAGCATGGGCTCATCTAGACCATCCCAAATAGAGTGATCTGGACCGTCCTAGCTAGTTTTTCTTTGAAAACAAAGAGAGAATGAGAGAGAGAAAGGAACTCGGCTGTGTTTGTCCAAGCTCGAACCCACCAGTCAAGAGACGCTGGAGCTTCATTCCTTCTATTCTCCAAGATTCCTGGGGTCCAATGGATCAATCCACAATAGGTAGAATGAAGGAAGACGCGCCGGATTTTGATCCGCCATTGGAGCTGCACCTTCTTCCCTGACGATCTTTCGACCATGCGATGGTGCTGCTGGACCGAGTCCAAGCTCTATGGGATCCTAGAAGAAAAAGGAGAAAGGAAAAATAGGAAGAAGAGAGGAAGAATGGAGAAAGAGGGTGGAAAAGTGGGTGCGTGTGCGGCATTGGATGCATTGCCACCTTGACTCCACACTGACTGAGTTCTGACCCGCTCGAACCCAGTCGAAATGGGGTTTGAGCAGGTTAAACTCGTCAGAAATGAAGAGAAGGAAAGAAGAGAACAGAGGAGAAGAAATGAGAGAGAAAGGATGAGCGGACTCGGGTGCTTCCTCAGCCGTTGCAACAGCTAGTGCGATCTTCAGGTCGAGTTAACTCGGCCGGCCAGCGAGTTGTGGCTGAACTGCACTTGTCAACAACACCAATCAGCAATAGATCTGGCTAGTGTCATCTGGCTCTCTGGCAGTTCTACAACTGAAGGCAATGAGTGGGCCAACAGCTCCCCAGATCTGAAATCTTGACCTATATAATGAATGGAGCCCCATCCAGCGAACTGCTCTCATTTAAGTTAACTCATCAGACCATTCGGTAGTTGGAGATGCCAGAGATTCACAAGTCTCAACTCGGCAACACCCAAAGATCGTTAGAATCCAGTGAAACTCACCCAAGTGCTGAGTTGGGTCAAGCCTCGCAGAGTATGGAACGTCCAACTAACTGGGTGAGCTTTCATAGGTCTATTAAATAAAGAAATCGAGCTATATGATTATTATCATAATCATGGTGTTAGGATCCCATTTCAAATGAGCCTAGATGATTAGGGTAATGCAAATTGGCTAAGTGAGTCACCAAAATTTTAATTAACGAAAGGCCTGAGTTGTGTGTTTTTCATAAATTTATTGGGCCAAGATGCATTGAGTCCAGGCCCAGATTTGGGTCCCAGTGTTGGGCCACAACTACTGGGCCTAATCAAGATGGGTGCAGGCCTGGTTTTGACTTGGTTGGGTCCACATAACCCTCACCTACTGATGGGTCACCCAATGATAGTAATGCATGTGACATGGGGCATATGAAAATGGGCCTCATCGTCATTCCCATGAAAGGAAAACCCGAGTTGAATTGGGCCTAGATAGCTATGAGCTCAAGTCCACCTGGTTAGATCTGTGAGTTAGAATAAAATAAGCCAAACCAAGCTTGTAAATAAATGAGCCATTGCAATCACCATTGTTACCATCACTATCATTATTACGATTATTTTAACCATTAGTAAATCATCCATACTAATATTAGTTACAAAAATCATCTGTATTTAATATTAGTGTTTTGTCTTGCCACTCTTAAATATTATCATTAAAAGTAGATCATATTATTAACTAGCATCATAATGATAACTATAACATTAATGTACACCCAGATCCATAGCTCAACTGGCAGACTGAGTGGAGATACCTCGTTTCAACACTCGAGGTCTTGGTATCGATCCCTAGTGGGGGTGGCTAACATGGAGTGTGTGTATTGACATGGGTGTTACTAACAAGCTAACCAAAAAAAAAAAAACTATAACATTAATGTTAATAAATTATTAAACTAGCACTAAAATTGATTTCACAAAATCTAGCCTAGACCTAAACTCTAGGATAAAATCGTAGACCTAAGTGTTCTAAACTCTAGGTCGATACCCTAACCATAGATAATGTGTTAAGTTTAGATCTAATTGTAGAACTTCATATTCACAGTAGATCATAATATCTATTATCATGACTAGATTCATTATTGATAGTTATGACTATTAGCATTAGAAATATTTATCATTTTCCTTATAGGATTGGTACAATACTTGTTAGTATAATTATTAGTAGTAGTCCCTATTACATTATCATTAGTAAATATTCTATTATTATTACTTGTATTATTTAAAAGACTATTAGTCATTATAAGAATATTAGATAATATCGGTACATTTAAATAGGAACTTAAGAACCATCATTAATAATAGTGATGGATTAATACTCCTATTATGAAATTAATCAATCCATGGTACAATACTAATGATAATAATAATAGTAATAATAATTTAAGATTCAAACACTAGAATCTAAGTATTTAACTAAACTTTATGGTGAAAACCTAAGTAATCCAAGCCCTAGGTTATTTTAATCTAGACCATGGACACTTTGTAGAACATTGATCTCACATACAACTCCACCATTCATGGTAGGATTCGATTCTAAGGGTGCACGTGCTTCCTAGCAACATCAGTTGGTGATTCAAGTATAATATGATGATTTATTCCCCTTGAGCTTTATATTTTTCCATTAGTTTAAGTTATAGTTTTATTTAAATTTTGATTAATAATTAATATCCTCATTATATAATCACATGTGTTAATTGTTGGAATTGAATTGCTAGATTACATGCTTATTATTGATTCTGCATATTTATTTCATGTTTGTGGATTATTCGTGGATTGCTTATGGAACTTAAACTGGTACATCAGTGGGAAACCCCTGCTTATAAATGTACACCCATACTTGGGACATAACTCGATTGAATGTGATTATAATGAACCTGCAACTTAGTGGTTATTGAGTGGTAGTTTGAATTGAATGTTGATTTGGGCCTACCATCCAGGGGTTGCTGTGTCTAAGTGGTTTTCAAGGATGGTCTTTTATCGCATGGTTTTGATACTTGCCCTATATGGCTTGTTTTGATATTTGCCTATGTTACTTATTTTGATATCGCCCTGCATAGCTTTGTTTTGGTATTTGCCCTATATGGGTTCAATGTTTTATATTATGCAACCATGTGATGGTAAGCCCCATATACTAAAATATGATTGGCCACTAGTCAACGATTTTCCATTAAACATCGTAAGGCGATAGCCTCATGAGCCGGGAATGGTGGTATAGGACCTATGCCCGAGCTATCGGCTTAAGCTAGTGACCACACTAGCTATCGGCTTACGCTAATGACCTTGAGCCTATTTAAACCGGTTGATTATAACTGGACTAATAATGGTTGGCTAATCATGCATACATGACACAAACCAGCGTTTATCCCTATCGTATGTGATGTACGTATTTTTTTCGACTGGATGATCATTCCTAGGTCGATGATTGCATGGGTGGCCCAGATGATAACCGTACAGGTAGTACAGGTGGCCCAGATGATATTCACGTTCTTATTGATGAGAAGCAAGCTATAATTGACAAGGGCACATGATTGTATTTACTAAGGATTGATCCAGAATTTTACATCCCAAGATTGTTGTAATTTATTTTGTTTCACATATAATATTATTTCATTTCGTAATTGTTTACTTCAGAGACATTGGTTGTATAAGTCATTATGGGCAGCTTCTTGTATATTTGAATGATCATATAACTTTCCTTTACAATTGATTTGCCCATCTACTCTAACTGCTAACTCTGAATGATAAAGAAAAAATATATGAAATTTGGCTCTTCATAGGTTAACACTTAGGTTTTTGGAAAACGAGTCATATACTCGGGTCCTGAAAAGTTATGGCGTTACAGGTACGGAATGCAACTTGGAATTGGAGCAGCTTGATGTGAAGACGACATTCCTTCATGGGAATTTAGAGAAAGTTATTTACATGAAGTAGCTAAAAGGATTCGAGAAACTTGGTAAGGAAGATCATGTGTGTAAGTTAAAGAAGTCATTGTATAGGCTGAAAAGTCTCCTAGGCAGTGGTGCAAGTGGTTCAATTCCTACATGGTGGAGATTTTTTAGTTCGGATATGAGTGCGATGTTGCGTATATTACAGGGTGCTTGAGGATGGGTCCTACATTTTACGTATGTTATATGTATCTTATCCATGCCTTACATCTAGTTACTAGATTTGTATGTGCAAGCTACATAAGGAGCCGATGTTAGTCTAACGTGGGCCACACCACATAGACCTCTATATTTATAGTAGGGCCTACCATTCAACTCCCACTTTCTATATATGATGTGCTAATTAAAGCCAATTATCTCATGATATGTCTGATAACATGCTAATATATTTAACCTAATGGGACATACTGATAACATGTCTAGTATAATTGATATCATGCCCATTTATATGCCTATACGCATCATTTGTATGCCTGTTGTGGATGATGATTGATCATAACATATGCCTTTCGACTTGAGATACTTAGGGGACCCCATATGAGATAAGTTTGTCCCATATGATCGTGCAGTATGCGTAAGTTTGGTGCATGACTTGGACAGTATGACTCATGCATTCTGTATGTCACGATCACTTTTACGCCCTAGCAACATCGGGGTTGTGGCCTCTATAGGAATAACATGGATCGTCGGATTGGATACCGAAAATATATGTTCTAACACTTAACCACTTAGGATGTCCATTGGTGAAAGTCCCTAAACCCTTGTGATTCCAGTAGGATGCTTCAGCGTCGAGACCGAGTGGATAATATGGGCGCTCGAGTGCCAAATACCAGTAGACCGTGTCTCTCACTGTGTCATGGTCGGTTGAAAAGGGGTGTGACCTTATCTACCCGAGGGTAGGGAGTTATAAGCTAGGTTGAGTCTAACCAGCTCGTAAATGGGTCTGCTATCAACAAGTCGAGTGGGCATTGACATACCACTAATGAGGTGAATAGTGAGGTATTTTTCACTCACTTGGTCATGCACGTCATGGGTGGCAGCCAATGTTTGAGTGTACTAAACCCTGGTGATATTTCCATATACGAATTGTACTGATATGTGGACTAGTTGAGGATTGACATGTTTTATATTGCATCCCTAACATATGACATTCAACCACGTAGGCCTTGCATTGCATAGCCTTGGTATGGCAAACATCATTTATGGACTTGTCGGTTTAGGCCTCCATCATTTCTACTTACTCTAACATTTGTATGCTTGGCATATGCATTGCGCACACACGCACGCACTCTCTAAGCTTCGTAGTAAGCTTACGTACATTTTTTACATACAGGTTATGCTAGATTGTAGCAACATTGATGCAAGAGCATGTGTATGATCTTTTGGAGTTTTGTTATATCATATATTCCGTTTCAACATTGTACTCAAAGATTATATTAGTAGATATATGGTGATGATGTTTTGTGACTTAGGTACACTCGTCATTATGCTCATTTTAAAAAAATCACTCGAAAAATTCTCCTTTTAGGATCCCAAGATCGGAACCTGGTGTATAAGAGCTGGGATTCGAGAATGGGGTACTATAAAGACTGTCAACTATGGATTTTGTGGCTGAAAATTTTATGAGCCCGGTCCTCAAGTTTGGGACATGACAGGAGGATTGTTAATTTCTCTCATTTGATATCTCTGGTTGTTGGTAAAGTTTTTCACTTTAGAAAACTCTTGGAAGGGTTTTTTATTTTTGAAGATATTCTTCTTGTGATCAAACTCAGTCCCTTTTTGAGTTTTCACTTTAGAGTTTGAGGATTCTCCCTTCACAAAGGTAGGTGTAGAAGCCTTAGGCTTTAGATTGTTATATATGTTATAGCCAAGGCCAGACTTATCACCATATCGGCGAGATGACATTAGTAATTTTTCAAGTTTTTTGTCTCCTTGGGTATAATTCTAAGTATCCTTTGAACTCGGAAGTGAAGAAAGTTCAATCCTCAATTTCTCGTAATCAGACTTAAGATTTTTGAAGTTCTACATTTTTCAAACTTAAATCTAGTTTGGATTTTTCAAAACAATCAGAAAAGTGATATTTTTTTTAAAACAACTTTTTCAAGTTCTAATTGCAATTCCTCATACTTTTTCTTTTACATTTTCAATTTCAATGCAATTTTACAATTTTCTCTGAAGAGAGAATCATATGCTTCTTGAAGGTCTTCTTCATTTTCAAAGTCACTCTCAGCAGTTGCATATCCAGATTTTCACTATCTTCTGAAGTAGTGACTCTAGTTATTGTCATGAAAGCATTTTGATCTCTTGCTTCTCCTTGATCTGATTCCTCATATTCTGATGATTCTGATGATTCATCCCAAGTGCATACCTTTTCTTTTTAATTTATCCTTTTTAGGACATTTTGAAGCAAGATACCCAAACTTGGAGCAATTATAACATTGGTTGTCTTTGGATTTAGCTTTCCAATAGCTAGATTTACCCTTTTTCTTATCAAAATTTTTTGAAAATCAATTTTCTTTTTGTTTTTGAAAATTTAAATTTATTTGCCAATAAAGCCATATCATCCTCATTTTCCTCATTATCCAAATTTTCATTCATTACCTTTACTTTGGACTTAAAGGATTTGAAGGCTATAGGCTTGTTCTTCAGAGCTTTGAAATTTAGCTCATATGTTTGAAGAGATCCAACCAATTCCTCAACCTTCATTTTGTCGATATCCCTCAATTCTTGTATAACGGTAACCTTGGAATGAACCATTCAGGTAGTAATCTTAGTATTTTTGCACAAACCTTACTTTCAGGGATACTTTCTCCAAGACCCCACATAAAATTAACTATGTCATTTAGTTTTGTATAGAAGTATATGGATGTCTCATTTTCTTCTATATGAATTTCCTTAAATTTGGTTGTGAGGATTTGAATCTTAGATTATTTTTTTTTCACAATATTAGTTCCCTTAGGGGTCATTTCAAGTATGTCTCATGCTTGTTTTGCCATTTCACGTGAAACAATTCTTTTGAATTCATTCAGTAAGAGGTAACAAGTTATGGCATTTAAGGCTTTTGCATTAGCATTACTTTTACTTTTCCAAGTATTTGTCCATAAATTGTAGGCTACCTCATTTATGGATGTGGTTCTATCATCTGCTATTACTTACATCATAGGAGGGGACCATTGAGTCACAGTGGCTTGCCACACACTTTCATCTATGGATTTAAGGAAGATCCTCATCTGGGCTTTTTAATATAAATAGTTGAAGTCATCTAAGGGAGGTGGCCTGGATAAGGATAAGCTCTCAAAATTTGATATCTTATAGCTCCAAACCTAACTCTAGGAAGTGAATCCACTCAAGAGCAACCCACTCAGATACCACTTGTAGGTGGTGCTATTGATGTCCTAGGGGAGGTTAATAAGACTTAACCATTTTTTTGTTAAAACAATCTCAGAGAATAAATTCAGAACAACTACTAATATTGAAATATTGATTTTAATTGAGTTGTAGGACAACATTCGTCTAATCTCTTAGGTTGGACAACCTTATTTCATGACTTTCCCGATCTCAGTATTTCAAGATAATAAATACGAGTAAAAGATTATCAAACACCACAAGACAAACATAATTATAGTGGTTCGGTGTTAACACACACCTACTCCACTCTCAAAATTACTTCTCCACATAATTTTGGCTTTCCACTATAACAAAGGTTTTCACATGTTAACCTTAACAACCTCTTATAGTTTGTGATTTTCATAGGCTATCACAACTAACCTCAAGTGAGTTTAACAAGTTTATCACTTCTCAACCCAATGACATTTTTCCAAGCAATCTCATTCAACCCAAGTAAAAACAATTTACCATATGAGAATGTATCTTCTTGAAGACGTAAATAAAAGTAAAGATATTGGTAAAGCCTTTGAAGATGATGCTTCAGTAGATACAACTGTTGGGGCACCAAAAATGATTAAGGAGAGAGAGGTAGAGAAAGGCATGAAAGGAGAGAGCAAGTTGCATAGGACCTAAGTTGTGCGGATCCTGAGTTGCGCGGGACCTGAGTTGCATAGGTCCATGCAATTCGCCCGTTACGCTGGGGCGCGCAGGTTCCATTAGGGAAAGAGGACTTAGTGATGCAAGGTGGGGCCCATGGCATAAGAATCAAGGGCTCACATGTGTGAATGGTTATAAATACCCCCTCACCCTTTCATTTGATGGATTGGATGTTCAAGAGATCAGTCCCTTTAACAGGTATTGAGGGCAGAGAGAAGGGAAGAAGGAGGGCTACGTAACTTATTGCAAGTTGCGCGGGTCCGCTCAACTCACCAGCCACGCAACTCCTGTATGTTGTGCGGGTTATCTTTGAGGGCAATCGTCATGATGAAATTGCTAACAAATGATCAAGCTATTTCGGATATTTCTAAGGGATCCTAGCAATGGAAACCCGCACAACTCGTCTCCCTTGGAGATTTGATGAAAATGCTCCGGAATGCTATCAAAATTTACATTTTGATTATATTTGACTTATGTATTAATCTCTTTATTAAGAGATTCTATCTTGGAATCATAGGATTAAGAGGATGTTAATGAACTCAGAATAAATGAAATTGATGAATATTCTCTTTGTTCTATCTCTATTGATGTTAAATAAGAAATTCTCCCGAATCAAATGCATTTTGGCGACTCTGCTGGGGACTTTCTCTTATTTAATGTTGATTTAAGGTTGACTTAGGAGATTTTATCATTGTTTGGTGTCTTATAAGATGTCAAAATGGTGACTCTCAGTAGAAACATCCTCCCTTTCATCTCCAAAATAGAATTTATTTACGGATAAATACTAGCTAATATTGCACATGATATTTGACAGGAATGTATGCATTCAAATTACAGTAGAAGATTGGTGACCATTATCCTCTTGAACGAACGGGTGAAGCTGCTATGGTCACATTACGTTCCATAAAGAGGGTAAAGAGTCCCTATAGACAGAATGCAAAGGTAATAAGGAAAGAGATACACGAAGAGATCCATGAGAGTACTAGCGAAAAAGGGAAAGATAAGGTGGAAGGGGTGGCATATGATGTAGTGAGTCATTTAAAAGGCATACCAGCTCGGCTAAGCATATATGATGCACTACGATTGTCAGAAGATTCTAAAAACAATCTAATACAGGCCTTCTCTAATAATAACGTCAGGAGAGCATTGCTTACAGAGATGGAACACGATGAACGAAATAATTGTATGCTGGTCGTTTCTTTCTCTGATGAAGACTTAATCTGTGGTGAAGATCATAATAGACCACTGATGGTTGAAGGCATGTCGGCAGTAAACAAATAAAATGGATAATGCTAGATAATGGGTCTGCAGTGAATCTACTGCCACTTATGATGCTAAGTGAACTCGGATATTGCCGCTCTCATCTACGCCCCAGTGGGATGATGATACAAAGGTTCAATCAAGACGGACAAAGAGCGCTCGGCAAAATCACGTTGACATTGGAAATCAGGGAGCTGATAATGGATGTTATTTGTCATGTTATCAATGCAGTAACAACATATAATCTCCTTTTGGGAAGACCTTGGATGCATCAATATAGCATCATACCATCAACCCTTCATCAATGCTTCAAGTATTGTAAAGACGGGATTCAGTGTAAGGTGATGGCTTATACAAAACCATATATGGAGGCAGAATCTTTCTTCGCTGATGCCAGTTATTATGATGAATTCACCACAGGAAATAACGAGAGAAGCAATAATAATGAAATGGTGAAAGATAGTACTATCACAACATAAAACGGAATTGCAAAGATAGCGATGTTCGAGAAAGAGAAAGTGAAACAGAAGTTCTATTTTGTACCAAAACATCTGAGACAGCCAGGACAACCTCCGCTGACATTATTAACACCCGAGCAGTTAGAAATTTTGTAGACAAATTATACGATGCCTCTACCGCAAACCGAAAGGAAGACACCATTCTCAGTTATGCCTAAGAGGTTCCATGTTGAGGCCAATAAGAAGAACCCTGAACCTATTGAATTCTATGTAGCGTTAGAGGGAGAGATAGAAGTAAAGAAAAATAATAGGATGAGATCTGCAAAATTGACACCTGAAGATTTGGAAAGGTACAGCTCTACTAGCAAAAGCATAATGAAGAATATGGGCTTTGATTGTGAAGAGCCAGTTGGTTTAAATAGTGGGAAAGGTATTTTAATCCCGGTTGGGATTAATGGAAAGAAACGAGAAAGATTTTGCAGATTGGGAGGGGAATCCTCAGTAAACACAATCACTGTAGAGGCAATAGAAGAAGAGGAAATTGAAATGATTAAACATCCTGACATGGCTCCCAAGCAAATAGAAGATGGGGGGCAACTGACAATTGATAGCCTGCTAGAAATAAACATAGGGATGGAAGAAGAACCCCGAAACATATTCATAAGCGCCGGTCTTTTCGAACAGGAGGTCAATCGATATGTGAGACTTTTGAAAGAAAATAAAGATGTATTTGCTTGGACATATGCTGAAATGTCAGGTCTGGAACCATCAGTGGCAATGCATCGGTTAAATATTTCTAAGGACAAGAGGCCAATTAAGCAAGCACTACAACAATTCCATCCGGAGTTGGTTCCTCTGATTGAAGAAGAAGTGAGCAAACTCATCAAAGTTGGGTTCATCAGGGAAGTCAAGTATCCCAAGTGGATATCGAATATCGTCCTAGTGAAAAAGAAAAGTGGACAAATCAGAGTATGCGTCGACTTCAGGGACTTAAATGAAGCATGTCCCAAGGATGACTTCCCGCTGCCAATTACAGAGCTGTTAATTGATAGTACGACGAAATATGTTGTCATGTCTTTTATGGATGGTTATGCAGGATATAATCAGATAAGAATGGCTCCAAAAGATGAGGATGCTACAGCATTCAGAACCTCACTAGGAATCTACTGTTACAAAGTCATGCTGTTTGGTCTCAAAAATGCTGGTGCAACATATCAGAGAGCGATGCAAAATATATTCCAAGATATGATGCACAAACATGTCAAATGTTATGTAGATGATTTGGTGGTTAGATCAAATGACCATGAAGAACATTGTAAACATTTGGTTTTGCTATTTTGCCGCCTCAGAAAGAAGCAACTAAAGATGAATCCATCTAAATGTGCATTTGGCGTTTCCTCAGGGAAGTTTCTCGGTTTTGTCTTTAGACATCGAGGAATTGAAATTGACCTAGGAAAGATCAGAGCTATACAGGAAATGCCACCTCTGAAAACACTGAAGAAATTAAAAATTTTACAAGAAAAGTTGGCATATATTCGTTGTTTCATTTTAAATCTTGCAGGAAGATGTCAACCGTTTTCTTATCTAATGAAGAAAGGAGTGGAATTTGCATGGGACTAGTCATGTCAAAACGTATTTAATTCAATCAAAGAGCTGTTGAAACATCCCGCAATGTTGGCGGCGCCTATGAAAGGTAAACTCATCATTCTCTATATTTCTGCCTCAGAAAATTCATTGGGGCTTTGTTAGCACAAACAAACGAGTAAGGGAAGGAAATCATGTTGTATTATCTGAACAGAATCTTAGTGGGAGCCAAATGCAACTATGTACCTATCAAGAAAGTGTGTTTAGCTCTGATCTTTGCAGTACAGAAATTAAAACATTATTGTCTTGTCTCTCCCATGATGTGATTTTGATTTTGCGAGTGGATCCACTGAAATTCTTAATGACAAGGCCAATGCTATCGAGGAGGTTGGCCAAATGGATGCTTTTACTGTCAGAATATGCGATCACGTATGAATCAGCGAGGGCAGTAAAAGGACAAGCAGTGGCAGATTTCTTGGCAGCCCATCCTGTGTCGGATAGAAAAATGATAAACGATGATTTTCCATATGAACAGGTGATGATAACAGAATTATGCGGCCCGTGGTAGATGTATTTTGATGGTTCTTTCAGAACTTTAAGAACTAGTGCTTGGGTAATATTTATTAGTCCACAAGGCGATCTATTGCCATATTCTTTCACATTAGGCGCAACATGCACCAATAATGAGGTTGAATATCAGGCCCTCATTATAGCGATGGAAATAGCTCAGGAAATGAAGATAAGGGAGTTGCAAATTTTTAGTGATTCTAAGCTCGTAATAAACTAACTCACGACAGAATTCGAAGTAAGAAAGCAAGAACTCCCATATTATCGTCGCGCGCAACAGCTTTTGGAGCAATTTCAAGCTGTTAAAGTCAAACACATACCCAGGTCAGAAAATGCAAAGGTAGATGCTTTGGCTAGTCTGGTTGCGGCCTTAGCTTGTTCTAATTGGAGCCCTCTACAAGTAACAATCGAAGAAAGAAGGTTCTTACCACTTGCTGATGATGTCAAGATTGCTGAAGTACTTCCCGTATCATGTTTAGATATCACAATTGATGATTGGCGCCAGCCTTTTGCGGACTATCTCAAATATGATTTCCTACCGGAGGATCCCGCACAAAGGATGCAAATAAGGCAAAGAGCAAAGAAATTCATTATGTATAATGAGGAACTTTATAAGAAATCCTACAACGAGGTACTATTGTGATGCTTGGATTCAAAGGAGGCAAATCAAATATTGGGTGAAGCACATTTAGGAGAATGTGGGGCTCATCAGGCACTATAGAAATCTCGAGGAGACAAGAGACCCTCGACTATGGTCATCTGTCCTCCAAGGGACACGATTGATAGAGAAATGTTGACGAGCAATCTCAAAGAAATGAGTTGGAAAAGGCCGATGAGAATCATGGCAAGGGCATAGAAATCGCATTTTGTATATCATGCCAGCTTTCTGATGCAAATCCTTTCCTTCTATCCGGCCTTCTAGGATTTGAGGTTCTCTCATGATTCAATTATCTATGAAGATAAGGCGGCTTTGGTAGGTGGAAGGTTCGCTATGAGGGATTGACCAATGTCGTTGAAGATTTATAGGATAAGAGACAATTTTATCTGAGTAGGGGTGGTGGAATTCTAGTAGTTTTTCATTAATCTCCACACAAGTCCAAATATGACGAGAGAATTGTTCGCATGAGGAAGAAACTGAAGAATAACTTTTTCTCGAGGATGAAGCCTTTGAAGGATTCATGTTGATAAGGAAGAGAAAAGTTAAAGAAATTTTGGTAGAGTTTCGAGACAGTATTTTATCGCACCAAGGGCAAATGAGTAGTGCGGATGAGTCACGCGCGCAAGGTGGGCTTGGTTGGAAGATTGAATTTTGAAGTGAGGAACAGTTAAGTGGATTAGTATTTATAGGCTCAAGGCACCGCCAGAAAGTTACGCGGGTGAGAGAGTTGCGCAGGGCCGTGCAAATCAGATTCTCCATGACAAAGTTTGATCCTTCAAATTGATTCAGAAAAAATCAAATTTTAGATCAAGGGGGCATCTGTTGGGGCACCAAAAATGATTAAGGAGAGAGAGGTAGAGAAAGGCATGAAAGGAGAGAGCAAGTTACGCAGGACCTGAGTTGCGTGGGTCCTGAGTTGCGTGGGACCTGAGTTGCACAAGTCTGAGTAATTCGCCCGAGTTTCGTTGGGGCGCACAAGTTCCATCAAGGAAAGAGTACCTGGTGATGCAAGGTGGGGCCCATGGCACAGGAATCGAGGGCTCACACGTGCAAATGCCTATAAATACCCCCTCACCCCCTCATTTGACGGATTGGATGTTTAGGAGATCAGTCCCTTTGATATGTATTGAGGGCAGAGAAGGGAAGAAGGAGGGCTACGCAACTCATAGCAAGTTGCGTGGGTCTGCGCAACTCACCAGCCACGCAACTCCTGTATGAGTTGCGTGGGTTATCTTTGAGGGCAGTCGTCATGTTGAAATTTCTGACAAATGATCAAGTTATTTCGGATATTTCTAAGGGATCCTAGCAAGAGAAACCCGCACAACTCGTCTCCCCTGGAGATTTGATGAAAATGCGATACTGTCAAAATTTACATTTTGATTATATTTGACTTATGTATTAATCTCTTTATTAAGAGATTCTATCTTGGAATCAAAGGTTAAGAGGATGTTAATGAACTCAGAATAAATAAAATTGATGAATATTCTCTTTGTTCTCTCTATCGATGTTAAATTAGAAATTCTCCTGAATCAAATGCATTTCGTTTCTGGTCGAAACAACAACAATCCCCTCTTTTTTTAGATAACGATAATTCAATATATGTATAACCAAGAAGGATCTAGGGATAAATAATTTTTCAAAAATAAAAATCCTAAAAGCTACAGATTCAATTATCTATTTTTAAGTTGAGTATGTGCCTCTTTATTTAAATTTAATAAGGCTTGAGAAGAGAATTGAATGAGCTAAAATGTAATATAGAAATACAATGCAAATACCTTGAAAAGAAAAAGATTTTTTATTTTTGTTTCCTATATTTTTTATGTTGAAACAGAAAGAAACAAGCCCTATTTATAGCAAAAGAATTAGAGCTTCAGTCAGCCTAAGAATCTGTAATGCCCCATGTTTTCAAGACCCGAGTATATGACCCATTTCCCAAAAAATCCGAGTGTTAACCTTAAAGGATGGTCAAATTCGAGTATATTTTTTTTCAACTATCAAAATTAGCAGATGAGTGTAGGATGGACAAATCAACATAAAGGAAAGTTTGCATTTACATATAAAATATACAAAGGTTGCTCATAATGACTTATACAACCAATGTCTCTGAAATTAACAATTATGAAATGAAATAATATTACATGTGAAACAAAATAAATTACAACAATCTTGGAATGTAAAATCTTGGAGCAATCCTTAGCAAATATAATAATGCGCCCTTGTCAATTATAGCCTGCTCCTCCTTAATAAGAACGTGAATATTATCTAGGCCACTTGTGCTAGCTATACGGTTATATATTTGATGGTTGAGTGGCTAAATCAATGTGAATTCCCCCCAAGATTACACACCTTCGCATTAGGTAAACATAGTTACAAAAACATAACAAGGCATACAAAACAATACATAATGCAGTCTTATTAGATGCATGGATGCGTGAATGCAATCATCATCCCAGGGATGCTCATCTGTGCGGACAATGGGCTCGTCACCCATGCAATCATTGACCTGGAAATGCTTATCCAGTCAGACAGAGTACATACATCACGTACGATAGCGATAAACGCTGGTCAGTGCCATGTGTGTATGATGAGCCAAACTATTATTAGTCCAATTACAATCAGCCAATTTAAATAAGCTCAAGGTTACTACGAGGGCTCGTCACCAGCGTAGGCCGACAGCTCAGGCATCGGTCTCATACCACCATCCCTGGCTCATGAGACTACCACCTTAGGATGTTTAATAGAAATCCGTCGACTAGTGGCCAATCATATTTCAGTATATGGGGCTTACCATCGCATGGTTACATAAAATAAAACATCGAACCCATATAGGGCAAATACAGAAACAAAAGCACATAGGGCGAATATCAAAACTAAGCCGTATAGAGTAAATATAAAAAATATGCGATAAAAGACCATCCTTAAAAACCACATAGACCCAGCAACCCATGGATGGTAGGCCCACATCAATATTCAGTTTAACCCATCATTCAAGTAACCACTAGATCGAAATCTCATTATAAACGCTATCAGTCAAGTTATATCCCAAGTGTGGGTGTACATTTATAGGTGGGGGTTTCCCACAGATGTACTAGTTTAAGTTTAATAAGCAATCCACAAATAATCCACGAATATGAAATAAATATGCATGATCAATAATAAGCATGTAATATGGCAATTCAATTCAAAAAATTAACGCATGTGATTATAACATGAAGATATCAATTATCAATCAAAATTGAAATGAAACTATATGTGCGCCCTCAAAGTCGGGTCCTATCACGAATTATGAAACTATATGGTTAGATCAAGTTCTACATACTATTTATGGTTGAGATTAACCTAGGGTTTTGTAACGCCCTGAATTTCGAGGGTCGAGCACAGCTCTACTCCCGAGATCCAGCACATCACTTATGCAATATAGATAATGATGTTCAGATTTCGTCTATATTAATGAGTTAAACATGAGTGGGATTATACTAAAACAGCATATCATACTCCGGATATAATTAAACCAAGCAAGTAAAAGTCTGAAGGATATATATTTAAGTGTGTAAGTGTTTCACAACCTCCAGAGTATGAGTATGTAACTAGGCAAGCGGAAGTCTAAATATATACATGTATTGTTTCAAAATGTACAAAATGTGAAAATGTAAGATGTCCATCTAATTCAAATATCCCAGTGTTCCTTGCATATTAGCACGAGATCTACATAGACCCGCCCGAGAGCTGAAAATAGGAAAACTCCTCTTTATCCATAAAGTCCTGCTCCATTGCATAAACTTCATCAACACCTGCAACTAAACTATAGTCTGGTTGGTGTTTTAAAACACCGTCTCAAAGTGGGAGTGAGTGATCAACTCAATGGTACTATAAGGCAAAGGTTAACATGTTATCAAGTCAATCAAGTAGTAATGATAAAGCAACATAACAATCACTTCCTAACTACTATTGTTAATGCAGTAATGGAGTGCAAGTAATGATGTATGCCCTCGTATCAAAGCTCCCTCAAAAGCTACTCCGACAACCTATTTTACATATGACAGCACTGCCTCCCGTGTAACTTCATCACCTTTAAAGCACATCCTAACTAATGCAATGCGATACATGGTCATGTTAGCCAAGTACTTAATTAAGCTTATTCATACAGGAGATTCAGGAAGCTAGGGTACCTCCCTTTATATCATTGACCCGAACCGAAGGATCCATCTAGGTTCATCACTCCTAGTTAAACACATACGATAGGCAAGTTGTAGGGCATCACTCCTAATGAAAAGCAGTCGATAGGAAAATTCAAAAGTTTATACTCGCAGTCACTACTGGAGGCTCGTCACCTCAGCGTAGGCCGACAGCACGAACACAGTATCCCATACCACCATGCCCGGCTCAAGAGTCTTAGTTGCTCACTGGTCACTATGGGGAGGCTCGTCACCCCAGCGTAGGCCGACAGCTTGAACACGGTGTCCCATACCACCATGCCGGCTCATGAGTCTTAGCAGATTGTAGTACCATGGTTAAAGTGCACCTTTACATTAGTGAGGGGTACCTTAGATTCAAGCAGTGGTGTTCATATATGGTAAGCACACAATAGGCTAATCGGTTCATTAGGCAAGTTCAATTGGTACGGGCACACGCTGACTTAATCGACATGGAGCGCATAAGCACCCCTTGTGGCCTAACCACTGTCAACAATCGTTGTGCGACCTAGATTCGTTGAGTTTATCCAATGTGGCAAGACTAATTCGGCCACTCGAATAAGGACGGTTACCGATTGCCTGGGCTACGCTGTAACCCCAATCTTACTCAGATACAATATGTAAACACATGTGATAATTATTTTAGCATTTAACAAACAATCCAAGTAAATTCTTCATTTGAGCATTTCATCGAACACATTGAACATATTACCTAACACTTGTATTTTATCTGTAAATTGCGTAGAGGTAAATAAGATTACATGAAAAAAAACATACATATGAATAAGGTAATTAATAATCCTATCTTAATACTCTTAATAAATACAAATCATTAACAATTTCTCATTCAGACAATTTATCAAACACTTAAGCTATGTACACTTCACCACATACATAGACTAGGTTAGTTACACCATATATTTTAGCAATTCCTTACACAGGGAAGTCAGCATACATATGACAATGATGAATCCTAGATCAGTAGTCGTGGCAAGCACAAATCATATTTACATGTTCATTCAAACAATTTAACAAACACATGTGATGCATCTTTGTTCAACATAGTTCATACATGTATAATATATCGAAAATGGTGTATCTAAGATAATATGGTAGCAATCAAGCAAGACATAAATCATTAGCTGACATTGAAAGCATTGATAACAATGACCTAAGCATTTATAGTCCGCACCTTCCACCGGAATACTCGATTTGGACTCGGTTCGAACACTACGTTCCCAAAAACAGAACGTCGGGCACCTAAATAACGAAATAGGTTAGCTAGTTTGCTAATTAATCAATGTGGATCTCTACAACGATATTATGGTTAGGTTTTCTTATCCAAAATCGTAGCCAAAATAGGTTGTGTAGCGAAATGGGGAGGTGATTCGGTGCGTGGAATCATGGGAGAGGATTCCTGCAACAATCCCCTAAGATCCTTCTTCTCTCTTTCCCCTTTTCTCTTCTTTTATCTCTCTCTCTCCCTTAGGGTTTTGGAGAAATTCGTATATGAGAGAGGTGGGGTGATGTAAGGGCTATTTATAAGCCCAGAAGTGATGCAAATGGCCCCAGGGTCACTATATACATGGGTTGTACCCTTTGGGCAGTTGTTTTTGACAAACAGGGCTCATGGGGAGGCCTGCTACTGACCTGCGTCATAGGGTAAGTCCTTAACAATGGATCTATGCCAAAATGTGATTTCGGTGCAACCGGATGGGCCGATCGACCATGGAGGACCCATGTCAGATCAACGGTCATATTTACTCGATCGGGGCCACAGTTATACAGATATGTGTAGGAAAATTTCCTTTTCCTATGGATGAAGTTTGGTCAGAAACTGACGGTCCGAAATTCTCAATTCCGCATGAGAGTGAATAGCCCAATTCACTTAAGTTTCATTTCATTCTCTAAAGATATTCGCGTTTCTCACACACTTCACTCAAGGTTTAAGTTGTTTGTTTCTGGACACCATCTAGGCTCGATTCCCGCGTTGGTTGTCAAGCCCAGTAAGACGGACATAATCCTATAATTTCGCGGTCATCAGACTCTCAATGTGCGGACTAGGTCTGATACGGGGTTTCAATGTATTCCCGAAAGCGACAGGCTCTTGGGATTTCTCCTAGGTCTTTAAGTGACGTTGAGTAAGTGGTATTAATGGTTTTAGGCCTTCTCGTTTGTGGAAATGGCTGCCCGAGCTAAATCCACTGATTATTTAGTTTAGTACTTAATTAATTCTCGTCTTAGTTACGATAGGACGCGATCCTTAGGTGGTTTTTCCTGAGGTGGTACTCGGGTCCTTGTAAGGATTTTTTCCAAGATGTTACAGGTTTAGATTACTTATTCTTAGGGTTTTGATGTGAAATTAGGATTTTTATCCTAGGGTTTAGTCTTAAACTTAGATTCTAGGATTTGAACTCTACTTAGTGTATTAGTTAAAATTAAATCTTAATAATTATAAGAATACTATTAGCGTTAGTGTTATAATTTATATTATCTAATATGTTAATAATGGTAGTTCATAGGTTCATATCTAAATATACCGACATTAAATTCTACACCTAGATCCAAACCCAACACACCATCTATGTTTAAAGTATTGACCTAGGGTTTAGATTACCTGGGTCTAAGATTTTATCCTAGAGTTTAGATCTAGGCTAGCTTTTTAGGGTTTTAATGTAGAGTTTAGGGCTTCATCCTAGGGTTTAGTTCTAGGTTTAGATTTAGGATTTTTGCGTTAATTGATGTACATTCGATCGTAATGCTAGTAATACTAATAATCTCAAAACAACCGTTAATATTACGAATATACTTAATATTAGCCAACGCGGCACTAATAATCATTATGACGAGGATTCATGGCGTGCTCTAATATCAATGATAATGTCTAATGAAAACAAAAATAAAATACTAATTGTTAATAATGATAATTTTGTTTTATATGTAATACTAATATTAACATAGATAATTTACTAACTGTTATCCATTCCTAATATTCAAAATCCTAATAATAATAATAGAAATGGCAACAATGATAATCATAATTGAAAGAATTTCGATATGGAGGAAAGACGTGGACTCACCTAAGTTGCCTCGGTTGGGTCAATTCGACTCACCATCACTTGTCTCTGTCTACTTCTTCTTTTCTCTCTCCTTTCTCTCAACTTCTTCTTCACTCAACTCATACACCAACTGGCTTGCTGGACTAAACCAGGCCTGCAACCCGACTGGGTCGAACCAACGAGTTGGCTACTCGATTCGAGCAACGCACCCATCCTCTCCTCTCTCTTACTGTTTTTCTTTCCTCCTCCTTCTACCACTCTCTTTCTTTCTTCTCTCTTTTATTTCCTGCCTGTTGGAATCATCCAACAATGGAGTATCGAGCTTGGCCTGACTCGGCCCAACTCGGCTCAGTTTGAGATGTGGTTGCACAATGCAACCACACCACCTGCACCCCTTCTATCTACTGATTTTCTTCTTCTCCTCCTCTCATCCTCTCACACTCCCTTTTCTTCTTTCTTTTTTTTTCCTTTGCTGGAAATTCAGTATGGCTCTAAACCAAACCCGACTCGAATCGTGACTCGACCGAGTCAAGCTGGTGCACACACACACACCAACAGCAACCTCTCTCTCTATTTCTTTCTCTCTTCTTTATTCTCTCCTCTCCTTCATTTCTTTCTTTTCTTCTTTCCCTCTCTTCTCCAGAGACGTCCAGCGATGGGACCGGTTGCAACTAAGTTCAGCAACAGTCTCTTCTTGACGAAGATGGTGATGGACATTAATGGCGAATCTCAAACAAAAGTTTTTCTCCTCATCCTAAAGCCATCAGATGACTCGTATACCCTCACTGGAGCTAGTGGAGGTTGGAGAACGAAGCTTCGATGGGGTTTGGGTGATTGGTTTGGACGTTGAAGGTTTCGGTGAGTTTCCTCAAGAGGCTGCAAGGAGTGGAATCGTGGCCTTATGTTTAGGTGTTTTCCTCCCTTTTTTATAAGTCCTGGATCTCCTAGAGTTGTTAGATCGATGATACACGATCTGGATTTGATCCAGTTAAAGCCGTCTCTAAATTCGGTGGGTAAGAGCCAAAACCGGACATGGTTTTGCTAGGAAACCCCTGAGTAATCAGACGACCGAGATCTCATCTGCATAGATGCTCCAGATCATGCCAAACACCCCCCACGTAGATCACCAGCCTGTTGCACGGAGACAGTTTCCATTCCTAGACACCGATGTGTTTGTAGGTCTTGCTTGGGTCGAAGATGGTGTGCATGCACACGTGTTTCCGCATGCGAGAAGGTTGGGTTTTGGTCAGGACCTTACTGCGCAAGAGATGGACGATTCAGATCTCCCGGCTGGGTGATCATGGTGGACCATGGACGTTCCAAACGGACATCCGTCCGCTAGTGGAAGCAAAGAGAGAGAGAAATCTCTCCTTTTTGAGGAATTCTCATGTCAGCGCAGTCTAACCGAGCTTCATAGCTCAGTGCACTGCGAGTGCACGCCCCTGGTGCACATACAACGCATGTGTGGGGTCCACCATGATGGATTTGAGAAATCTACTCCATTCATCCCACTTTGGAGGCCCCAAGCATGGTCCTTGATCAAAGATCAGGCAGGTCTAATGCCTAGGTGGGCCATACTTCCAATTTTCACTTATTTTTAGCTCTAATTGCATATTCTAGTTAGTCTGCTGGTCAGATCACCTCGAAATTGAATATCAACGATTGAAAAGGGTCCTAGGGACCACTTAGCTAAAAGAAATCAATGGCTAGATTTGGGGTCATATGACTCCATACACATTTATAATATTAAATAACATTATTATAGCACTTTTAATAACCTTATTATTACTATTATTATTGTTATTATTATTTTGTACAATTTCCTCTACTTTTCTCTAATTCATTTATGTGGGCCACACAACAAGGACTTTAGTGTTTAGTTGATGGCCTCGATCAATCCAACAATCAACTTTGTGCTCCAATGGTTAGATCATTACAAAAATCATTCCTATATGGTCCTAAACATTGTGACGACTATCTGGAGTAGATACAACTATATATTTTCTATCTAGTGGTCGAATTTGTGTAACCTAGTTATGGGTTAATATGTGAGCAAGATGATGGACTAGATGAATGGTGAGTTGATGATATGGGGTCTGATGTTGATAGTGAATGGTCCGATTTGTTTATTAAGGAAATTGAAATCCTAACAATAGTTTTCTCTAATGATATGATGGTTCACCTTGAAGAATAACGGATGGATAACTTGAACCCTAGATGAAAAGTGTCACTAACGGTTAGATTGATTCTTGATAGAATTTATAGGCTGGTTGTGAGGTAGATCGCATGAACGGTCTTATTCCATGGTCACGATGAAGATTACTCCGTATGGATTGATCTTGTGGTCGATTAAATGAATTGCCCAACCTATTATTGGGTCGAACGGTCATACACATTAGCTTAGGACAAAAGTCAAGGTTTGATCTAGGTTTGCAATCAGGTGATTTTTAAAGTGTGTAAGTATGATATCGCAACCACAACTACCAGCTTAGACCGTAGGTCAGATGATCGTTCATGACGAAATCCCTCCTATAAGAAATCAAAGGTTAATTTAAAATGTGTTGACTTTAGACCCTACACATACGTTGTGGGTCGTCGTCTCCTAGCTCAAATGGTTACAATGAATGGTTCATCAATCATTGAATGATGATGTGTAAGGTGAGCTACGTGCACTTCCATATAGGCTCATGCTAAATTTGATTTAAATGGCAGCACCCGAGTACTGGAAAATACAGGGTGTTACAGAATCCCTTAGGCCGGCCACAGTTTCACGATTTTATTTCAATGGCTAGCAGATTTCATGGGATATGATTTGAATAAATCTTAGGCTGGCCAGAGATAGAATTTGGCTGGACTGAGATTCATTCAGCTAGCCTAAGATTCATGAAGATCAAAACAACCTATTGCTGGAAACTAGGCCAAAGACCCTTGGCTGATGTCCGGCTGACCCGAGATAGTTCGGTTGGCCAAAGACAACGTTAGGCTAGCTGAACTACCCTTAAATCTAATGCAATAATACAATAAGTTACAACTTAGAAAAATCACTAAGATGTACTTTAACCTAGGGTCATTCCTAAGGTTTTCTTTACCTGTAGGTTGGCATACAATTGATTCTTCTCTTGAAATTCTTCCGAGCCTTCTAATTTTGATATGTTGAGTAGCATTCTAATCTTAAAATGTTGAATTGAGCTAAAGTTCCATACAATATATAGTTTATCTACGAAATTTGACAATCTACTTATGTGCTTAAAACATTAACACTTACAGAGGTGAACCTGATTTAAAACCTCTAATAGTGAAATCTGGTATACTCATGGGTTGAGTGCGTCCATCGGGAGTGGAGTAGGGAAATTGAACCACTATACATGCTTGTGTTTGGGATTGTCTTTGAGCACTTGTTTAATTATGCTTATAATAAATGTTTAATTATATGTATGCATGATTAGATGAATATTAGGATTAGATAGGTAGCATATCCCACACACACATGTACACTACTTTATTTATAGACTAGTTGCTTAATTGTCATATCTCTTGTAGTCTATGTGATTGGACCCAATAATGGCTTGGAAGCCTTAGTGTTAAATTGCTCTACTTAGTTTAATTTACGCATTAGTTTAAGTTAAGCAATTGTGTTTTTAAAAGTATAATTTTTATTTGGTCTTAATCACCTCTCCTCTAGGACATAGCCTTCATTCCTTAGCTCCGCCAAACTTTCGTACACATAGCTCATGGCCCACCACGTGCAACTTCAAACTATAAGCCTAAGGCATATTAGCTAAAAGTTGCGTAGACTTCCTCATTGAAGACCTCACTTATATGTATGCATGATCAGATGAATATTAGGATTAGATAGGTAGCATATCCCACACACACATGTACACTACTTTATTTATAGACTAGTTGCTTGAGTGTCATATCTCTTGTAGTCTATGTGATTGGACCCACTAATGGCTTGGAAGCCTTAGTGTTAAATTGCTCTACTTAGTTTAATTTGCGCATTAGTTTAGTTAAGCAATTGTGTTTAAATAGGCATAAATTTTATTTGGTCCTAATCACCCCCTCCCTCTCTAGGACATATCCTTCATTCCTTAGCTCTGTCAAGCTTCCACACATAGCTCATGGCCCACCACGTGCAACTTCAAACTGTAAGCCTAAGGCATACTAGCTAAAAGTTGCGTAGACTTCCTCATTGAAGACCTCACTTTTACCTTCAACAACCACCTGACTACTCACTATTGGACGTGATGGAGAAAACACACACACACACACACACACACAAACATTAGTTTATTGTGCAAGGATAAACTATTGCCATATACACTTGTGATGATGTTGTTTGACTAAAGTTACATAGTGTAACTACGACTACGAAGGTGGATTATATGTTTATCTGACACCCAAAGGTTAAATGAGATGCCGTATGTCCAATGCTCGAAAGTCGAGCCCTAGTTGTTGTTGAAATTGCGCTCCATTAAACACTTATGGGTCATTCTCATGTGAAAACTTATTATATCTCCAACTCCAGACATCAGTGTTTCACGAAGACTCTGCAAACATCAGCGATCTAAGGCCTCATTGGTTACGTAATTATCTAACACCTCGCTTGTTGCATGGCTATCTGATGTCATTACCTCATTGGATTGCCCTATATTTCTCTTTTATGCAGACCTTGAATGTTGGATGGTTTTGATCACTTATGCTTAATCAAACCATGTCTCACCCACTGGTGGGCCGTTTAGTCCCATATTCCACAGTGAAGCATTATTCCTTATGAGGAAGCCTCTGGATGTTTACCATCTAACTCTTAATAATTAGATCTGTCCAAAGTGGAATTTGGACCATTGGATCCTTGGTGGATCAATCTCATTCGTTAGAGATCAGATTAGGTTGTGACTTTGACGGTTAGCCCAAGTTTGATGTGGGGAATACAAAACTGAAAAAAAAAAAAACCCAATGCCATTGTGCCCACGCAGGCTCGACATCCTTGAACCTACTCTTTCTTTTGCAGTCCAATTCGCACTCAGTCTAGTATCGTCATGGCCAACTAAGAAGATGAGACTCATCTCTTCCCCACTCTCAACCTACCAAAAGACCATCCTCAACAACCACAACCAGTAGAAGTAGTGCTAACTGCCTGCATTCAGGAAGTAGCACAGGGAGTCAAAGCCATGTAAGAAATGTTTCTCCAATTCATGCAAGCTCAAGCCACCATGGCCAACAACCAAGTTGGCCCCTCACAGCAACAATAACCCCCGGCACTTGCCTTCCTTTTAGCATCAAGCTCAGTTCAACCACAGTAATCCAAGTCCACACAGGATTTATGGCACTAGCAACCGCATCCCTCAACCTCAGGGCATTTCTTTCAATACCCTCTAGAAAATAAGAGTCAATTTCAATCCAATCCATAAGCTGGATTCCTAGACAATTTCAAAAAGCAACAACTTCCCCTAACGGAAAGTCTTAGCAGATACCCTCAACGGGGATCAATTCCGAGCCCATTTCAATTAGCAGGCCATGGTAAATACCCACAATGGAGGCCACATTCCATCCTCTCAGCCTCCCTCGACTGAGAGCGCTTTTCAATTTCAATGATTTCCCACAACTAAAAATGCAATCAATTTTCAGTAAGCTCCCCCTCACAGGAGCCATAGAGTTAAAGACATTGACAACTATGTTGAAGAAGGAGAACACACCTTACCGTGAGGGATGTTGATCCTTCAAATGAGCCAGACAGAGATGAACAAGTTACGGGAGCATCTCTAAGCCATGCAAACCTAACTTAAAAAAACAACAAGGGTTATATTTACCCTTGACAAAATTTGAGAACTTATGTCCCTTTCCAAATGCACGGGTAACTCATAAATTTGAGGTACCCAAGTTTAAGAGATACGATGACAGCAGCTACCTGATAACCCACCTCAAAGCCTTTTGCGGAGAACTCAACGCCATAATAGGAAACAACAGAGCACTCATCCGTTTGTTTTAAAAATATCTAAGGGTAATGCTTTAGACTGCTACACATCCTTAAATTGTTACTACATCAGGACCTAGGAATAGCTTTCTTAGGCCTTTGTTGATCGATTCACATATAATCTTAACATGGTACCTACGAGAGCAGGCCTGACAACCTTAAGGCAGCGAAGAAACAAGATGTTATCTGCTTATGTTGGACGTTGGCAAGCCATGCCACCAGAATGAGAACCCCTATCAACAATGAGGAGTAGATCTCCATGATCATCCACTCGAAAAGTTTGAGTATCTCTGGATACCTAATCTCGTACCCTTACACAAACTTCACCCAACTCATCTATGTTGGGGAACAAGTCAAAGCTGAAATAAGGGTTGGGACGATCGAGCCATGAGGCTATAAATAGCCCCTCCCCTTCCATTCCAAAGCACTTAGAAATTACAAAAGAAATCCCCTAGATCCATTAGAGAGCCTCCATCCCTCCACCAAAGAGAAAAGAGATTAGAAGGAAAGGAGTCTAGCCCAGGTCATCCCAGTTCAGTACATCCTTTAGCCACCTAAGCAACCAAAAACCTGGATCCAAACCACTCAATCCAACCCTTGCGAAGCAACTGTCCATCTTTGTTAGCTTCATCCAAATCACATTGAGCACTAGCAACACCTATTCCCTTCTCAACCCTTTTCTCATCATCAACATAGCATCTCATACATTGCATTTCACCCAGTCAATTAGAGTGTATGCTCTATCGCTTGCTAAGCTATTGGATCCTGCCCATCAAAAGCTTGAGTTTACCAGTCATATTTCTGTTTCGACAAGTGAGCGAGTCAAGGGAGTTTATTTAACCCTGGGCTACTACTTGGCAACGATTGTGCATTAACACATCATTCCACACATTTATGCATCCTTATTAGACAAGAGCTAACCCTAATCCCCTATAGTTTGGTGAATCCTGTAAAGTAGAGATTGTACGTTCGTATGGGCAGAGAGGGTGCCTAACACCTTCCCTCTTTATAATTGTGGTCCCTTACCCGAGTTACTGGTTACAGATCAAGGAGTCATTTTAGGGTAGAGAGTCTTCAAATTCTTTCTCCTAATGTTTCTACAGGGTCTAACCAATTTTATATTATGGTAATTGACTAGTTACGACTCCAATCAAGTATAATACCCCCACATTTCAATTAGATCACACGCACCAACCAAAAGCACTCGTGAGTGTGACATGTAATCACCTTCATGTGAATCTAGTGTCAGCAGAATGGCGACTCCACTAGGAATGTGCTAGTCCCACTAGTCGTGACCCAACTCAAAATATAGGATTTTCTGAACCATTAAAGATTAAGAACTCTTGTATACCTACATTATGCATCCATCTTAACCCTTGAAAAATCAAAACTAAAAAAAAAAAAAAAAAAAATACCCACTGCCATTGTGCCCACGCAGGCTCGACATCCTCGAACCTACTCTTTCTTCTGCAGTCCAATCCGCACTCAGTCTAGTATCGTCATGGCCAACCAAGAAGATGAGACTCATCTCTTCCTTGCTCTCAACCTACCAGAAGACCATCCTCAACAACCACAACCAATAGAAGTAGTGTTAACTGCCTGCATTCAGGAAGTAGCACAGGGATTCAAAGCCATGTAAGAAATGTTTCTCCAATTCATGCAAGCTCAAGCCACCATGGCTAACAACCAAGTTGGCCCCTCACATCAATAATAACCCCCGGCACTTGCCTTCCTTCCAGCATTAAGCTTAGTTCAACCATAGTAATCCAAGTCTACATAGGATTTATGGCACTAGCAACCGCATCCCTCAACCTTAGGGCATTTCTTTCAATACCCTCTAGAAAACAAGAGTCAATTTCAATCTAATCCATAGGTTGGATTCCTAGACAATTTCAAATAGCAACAGCTTCCCCTAACGGAAAGTCTTAGCAGATACCCTCAACGGGGATTAATTCTGAGCCCATTTCAATTAGTAGGTCATGGTGGATACCCACAATGGGGGCCACATTCCATCCTCTCAGCCTCCCTCAACCGAGAGCGCTTTTCAATTTCAATGATTTCCCGCAACCGAAAATGCAATCAATTTTCAGTAATCTCCCCCTCACAGAAGCCATAGAGTTAAAGACATCGACAACTATGTTGAAGAAGGAGAACACGCCTTGCCGCGAGGGATGTTGGTCCTTCAAATGAGCCAGATAGAGATGAACGAGTTACGGGAGCATCTCTAAGCCATGCAAACCCAACTTAAAAAAACAACAAGGGTTATATTTACCCTTGACAAAATTTGAGAATTTGCGTCCCCTTCCAAATGCATGGGTAACTCATAAATTTGAGGTACCCAAGTTCAAGAGATACGATGGCAGTAGCTACCCGACAACCCACCTCAAAGCCTTTTGCGGAGAACTCAACGCCATAATAGGAAACAACAGAGCTCTCATCCGTTTGTTTTAAAAATATCTAAAGGGTAATGCTTTGGACCGGTACACATCCTTAAATTGTCGCTACATCAGGACCTAGGAATAGCTTTCTCAGGCCTTTGTTGATCGATTCGCATATAATCTTAACATGGCGCCTAGGAGAGCAGGCCTAACAACCTTAAGGCAGCAAAGAAACAAGACATTATCTGTTTATGTTGGATGTTGGCAAGCCATGCCACCAAAATGAGAACCCCTATTAACAATGAGGAGTAGATCTCCATGATCATCCACTCGAAAAATCTGAGTATCTCTGGATACCTAATCTCGTACCCTTACACAAACTTCACCCAACTCATCTATGTTGGGGAACAAGTCGAAGCTAAAATAAGGGTTGGGACGATCTCCCATTGGCCTCATCAGGCCGCCCAGAGAAATGGAACAAGGTCAAAGGAAGACCCATAAGGTATGGGAAAGGGAATGAAAATGTTTTTGCCCAATGCTCAATAAAAGTCAACAATAGTCTCAATGGTACAAGCCTCTGCAAGCTCAACAAAGATATTAACTGAATCCTCTACCACCGTAGTAGACCCCGCAACCATAACGACCACCATATCAGCAGCAACAACC
This sequence comes from Magnolia sinica, assembly GCF_029962835.1. Lineage (NCBI taxonomy): Eukaryota > Viridiplantae > Streptophyta > Magnoliopsida > Magnoliales > Magnoliaceae > Magnolia > Magnolia sinica. The sequence continues at coordinate 28,246,145 of NC_080588.1, forward strand.
CAAGGGCAATGCCCAATACCTATATTAGAACAAGCCAATGATGGCAAGGGAGCCTGGGAAGTTTACCACGCTGACACAAATGTATATCCAAATCATGGCCATGTTAGTGCAAAAGCAACTTCTCACCCCTCTATAACAAGTCATCCTACAAGGAGCTGCTCTAACCCGTAGGCCAGAGCACCCTTGGGGAACATTCTATAATGCCCCGTGTTTTCAAGACCCAAGTATATGACCCGTTGCCCAGAAACCCGAGTGTTAACATAAAAAGAGCTAAATTCCATATATAATATTTTTCTTTTATCAGAGTTAGCAGATAAGCATAGAATAAACAAGTCAACATAAAGGAAATTTTTCATTTACATTTAGAACATACAAGAGGTTACCCATAATGACTTATACAAACCAATGTCTCTGAAATTAACAAGTACAAGATTTATATGATTTGATACATGAAAAATAATAGAAAGCATATAAATATAAGCCGCAAGACCGCGCAGCTCCTCTTAACAGTACATTCGTGCATCCCTGGCACATATACCCGGCTCCTCATCAATCTGAACCTGAAAATCACTTAAGCCACCTGTGCTACCTATACGGTTATATATTTGATGGATGAGTGGCCAACTCAGTGTGAATTCTCCTCAAGATTACACACCGCCACCTTAGACAAGTATAGCATGGAAGCAACAAGGCAATCAAAACATAACAGAATATATTCTTATTATATACATGGATGCAATCATCGCCCCGGGGATGCTCATCCGTGCGGACAATAGGCTCGTCACCCATGCAATCATCGACCTACGAATGCTCATCCAGTCGAACAAAGGCTGGCCGTTAGCGCATCACATACTGCATAATGACTGCCTATCGTACATCACGTATGTTAGCGATAAACGCTGGTCTGTGCCATGTATGCATGATTAGCTAAACCATTATTAGTCCAGTTGCAATCAGCCAGTTTAGTAAAACTCAAGGTCACTACGGGGCCCATCACCAGCATAAGCTGACAGCTCGGGCATAGTGTCCCATGACCACCATACCTGGCCCATGAGTCTACCGCCTTAGGGTATGAATAGAACCCATCAACACGTGGGCAATCAATTCTCAATGTATGGGAAACTACCATCGTATGTCGAGTGAAAAATGACTGTCAAAGATACTGATATACAATGATTAAAAAGGAGTCGGTAGGCCTGCCTTGAACACGAATAAGCAGCTGTAATAAAACGTCAAATAGTTCATCCCAAAATCAAGTAGGTAGATTCACCGCATAGATGGTAAGTCCCATGAATAAATTGCCGCTAACATAACCTCCATGTTGAGGATCTATTTTTAGCACAATCAATCTCATTACACTCTGAGTACGAACTCTCTTTCTTAAATAGAGGTTCACCTCACAACCTAGAGAGATTTCGATTCACGTGTGTCTTGTAAATAGTACAATAGCATATCCAACTAACATAGAGGTCAAGTATCAAATTAGGATACCATCTTAATAGAACACAACCTAAGTGCAAGTGTGAATACAGTTCAAAAACTATTAAGTGAATCAAGGTCTAACATATGCATTTAACATTCATGATCAATTCTCAACATATATCCAAGTAAACTAATCATATAATTAATCAAGCTCTAAGACATTATTCATAATCAATTCTGAAAGTTATCCTTAATCTAATTTAGAGATGGAAAGCTCAAGGGAAAAAGTCATTACCTTATACTTTGAATTGTCTTCTAGTGTCGCTAAGTGCTTGTGCCTTTAGAATTGAGTCCTACCACAAACTATGACCTTGTACAATTGATCCAAGTTCTACGTACTATCTAGGTTTAAGATCATAGCTTAGGGCTTGGATTATTTATCTTTAGGGTTTTGATGTAGAGTTAGGATTTTCATCCTAGGTTTAATTAAATGCTTAGATTCTAAGATTTGAACCCTATATTGTTATTATTATTATTATTATTGTACAATGGGTCCAATTATATTCATAATAGGTGTATTAATCCCTCAATATTAATAATGATGGTTTATAAGTTCATATTTAAATGTACCGACATTATCTAGTATTCTTATAATGACTAATAACCTCTTAAATAATACAAGTAATAATAATAGAATCTTTACTGATGATAATATAATCAGGACTAATACTAATAATTATATTAACAAATATTATACTAATCCCATAAGGAAAATGATAATACTTTCTAATGATAATAGTCGTAACTATCCATAAGAAATTTAGTCATGATAATAGATACTATGATCTACCTTGAATTTATGAAATTCTACAAGTAGATCCAAACCTAACACACTATCCAAGTTTAGGGTGTTTAGGTCTAGGATTTTATCCTAGAGTTTAGGTTTAGGCTAGATTTTTAAGGTTGAACCCTAGTGGTGTGTAATTAATTATAATGTTAATTTAATAGTTATAAAATATTTATTAAGATCAATGTTACAATTAATGCTAGCTATCGCAGCAACGATACTCGTCACGATGTTATCAAATTGTACAATCTACTATCAATGATAATATTTAAGCATGATAACTAAAATTCTAATATTTAATAACCATAAAATTTCTTATTTATTTATAATAGCTAATATAAGCATGGATCATTTTCTAATACTTAATCATGCTATATGATTGCAACTATCATAGTAATACTAATGATAATAAATAAATACTAAGATCTACTATTATGATAATATTTAAGAATGACAAAACAATACATTAGTACTTAATAATGATATTATTTTATTTTCTTGTCTATGACAATTATAGATCATTCACTAATGGCTTCGCATTTCTAATATTAATAATCCTACTAATGGTAGAAATGGTAACAATGTTAATTGTAATCGAAGGAATTTCGATATGGAGAAAAGGGGTGGGCTCACCTAAGTCGACTCGGTTGAGTCAACTCGACTCCCGCTCCTCTCCTCATTTCTCATCCTCTCTCCCTTCTTTTCTTTCTTTCACCTTCTCCTTCACTCAAACCTGCACACCAGCAGGCTTGCTGGACCAAACCAGACCCTAAGCCCAACCTGACTAAGTCAAACTCGGTTTCAACCCAGTCAACTCGTCCCCAACCCAGACTCTCTCTCTCTCTCTCTCTCTCTCTCTCTCTCTCTTGGAAATTTCGGGTCAGCACTGGTCAAACCAGCGCTGGATATCCCGTGCACATCATGCACGAATAGTTGTAGTGCACTCACACCCCGTGTGGGGTCCACTGTGATGCTTGTGATAAATCCACTCCATTCATCGGGTCTCTTGGGTCCCGTTAGGACATTAAGTCGAAAGTGGGGCAGATCTAAGGTTTTGGGTGGGCCATACATCTTGGTTTAGGGTCCTACTTGGGGAATCCCATCGATCTAATGGTCGGATCTTCCTGAAATTGAACGTCAACGGTTAGAATCATGTGCACGTTTAAGACATTCATAATATATCACTAACCCAATTACTAATATTAGTATTAATTTTATTCCTATTATTATTCGTTATTATCATTGTTTATTTCACTTTATTATTATTTTATTATAAATTATAATCATTTAAATTTAGAATCGTAGGGCCCATGATGATGATCTTGACAAATCCCATCCATTCATTCATCTCCAAGAGCACACTTAGGACCCTCGGCTAGAGATCAGTTAGATTCAACATTTGGGTAGACCACGACAAAGAATTTCCTCATACATACTGATCTTTGTTAATCTAGTGGTTGGATTGATCCCAGTTGAGACATCAACGGCCAATAGACGCTAGGATCATTTGTGTACTCGGGCCCACCTATTATATGTGTTGACAATACCATTATTCCTATCAAAATCCCTCCAATGATATCATTCATATTATTATACCATTACCACTTATTTTATTGATATATCACTACTATATGTGTATTCCTAAATACTTATTTTATTTATTTATCTAATTAATTAATTTTATTTTTTCTCTTTGTAGGACCTTTAGTCAGAGTCATCAATGATTTGAATAATTTCATATCGAGCCATGTGCCCAAATTTTAGGTACACATGCTACTCGAGAGGTTTATGGTCGATTTTATAATTCAATGGTTGATTTAAGAAAGTAAATCGTTAAATCGATCATAGAAACGTTGTGGACCTAATGATGCTGAAAGTTCCACTATTTCTCTAAAGAGTCCTATTACTGTGATCAGGTGATGTGTCAAGGGACAAGATGTCGTGGCCCCATTGATTCAGGCTTCAAAGCCTAAGATGCATGGTTAGGTATAGCCTACTAAAGGTGAATGTTAAATGAACTAGGTCTATGTTACTAAGTTAGATCTCCATGACAATACCCAAGTACTGGAAGGTACAGGGTGTTACACACTCCCTCTTTTGTCGCATGAATTAGCCCACGTTAGGAAACCCTCTGATCAACAACTAACAGTGATAAGGAGGTTCTTCACCAGACCAATATTTATTCCAATTAGGCCCCCTGCTCTTAAAATGACTAATCAGAGCCACCAAGTTACATCACATGAAGCATAAAAAATAGAGTGGTTTTGCAAGAAGTAGATCCATGTGAGGGCCCACAAGCCTCCACCTCTTCAATAAAACAACCAACGTGTAAGGCCTGTATCCTAGACCGTACCATTCCGTAGGCTTCCGCGGTCCTCCCAGTCGAATTCCGACAACCCGCGACCTGTAATCAGCATTTATGCGCAGCCCTGAGTCGTATCCCGTATTCCAGAAACGGCTCAATCCAAAACTTGTACCCTAGCGACCACGCCGTTGCTGCAGTTCCAATGCAGCATCTTGAGCATCTATGCAATACCCAGGCTAGGAGTTATGGGCCCGCGCATATCTCGAGGAAACGCTGCATGTTATGAATCTCAAGAGAATCTCTACAATCAATCTCATCAATCATAAGTCAAGTATAACCTATCTCTCACCCATACCTCTCTCTTCACCAAGTCAACAACACCCATACCTAGCCATTCCCTCCGTACCAAAAGTCAAAAGAAACCATACCCTCCATCCCATCTCCCTTACAACAACTCATCCTCTCTTTCATTTCTCAAATCCATATCCCAAGCAACTCCCATGGGAGGACATCCTAGCTTCCCATGGAGAAGCTTTGGTGTGGCTCACTTCTTACCCCCCTAATCTTCCATCTCCACCCTTCAATCTCCATCATCCTTCATCAAAATCGAAGCCTATGAGCTAAGGAGTCCATGGAGCCTAGAAGAAGCGGAATCGGTGGGTGATCTTTAGGTAGATCTTTTCGTTTTCTCCCATAGGGCAAGTGAGACCCGCCAATCAATTGTGAGGATCCCATCTTGGTCCCTAGGTGTGGCCAATGGCCCACCTTGATCGTATGTATGTATTGTAATGCATGAGGAGCTCATAGTGGCAGCGCCCCTCTCACAACCGTTTTCTCTCTCTATCTCTCCTCTTTTTCCCTGATGATGTGGCCTACCCTGGTGGACCTTCTCTTGATGTATGTGATCATACCCTCGCCGTCCATCAATCAGCTTGCCCAGACCATGGGCCAAGCGGGCCATCTCTAGCTGGCCAGCCACTGTCCAGTAGCAGTGAAGGAAACACAAACATTGGCTTGCCCCTATAGAGGGTGGGCCACACTAACGCGGACCCCACCTTGATGATGTATGTATCCACGCTGTCCACATATCACATGGACCCCACCTGGATGGATGTATGTATCCACATCGTCCGTCCAGATTGGAGAGGCCACAGGCTTGGACGTTCAAGGAAAAACGAAAATATCAGCTTGGCCAAAAAAAATTCTGGTGGCCCACTAGATGTGGACCCCACCTTGATATATTTATCTGATCCACACCGTCCATCCAATTTACCCACTCATTTTAAGCATTGAGCCAAAAAATGAAGCCAATCCGAATCTCTGGCGGGCCATAATGTAGAAAACAGTGGTTTTGGGTGACTTAAACTGTTAGGGCCCACTGTGATGTTTCTACACACCAAAACATATCCAATATTGGGCTTATTAGGCCTATCATGAGCCCAGGGACCCAACCGGCAAAATGGATCCTCCTGATGTGGGCCCCACTTATGAAAAACCATACAAAAAATATATATGGGACGCTGTTGCTACCAGCGTCCTTGCTGCTTGTTTAAAGGGTGGGGCAGTGGGCCCCACCATGATGAATGTTGTACATCTACACTGTGCATTTGATGGGTCCCATTTGGGAACTAGGATTCTCCAAAAATCAGTCGTTCACAAAACTCAGGTGGCCTACACCATCAAAATTAGCAAGGGATTGAATGTCTACCATTGAAACCTTTTTATTTGGGTTCCAGAAGTTTTGGATAAATATGAAATTTGTTTTTTTTCCTCTTTATTTAGGTCTGTGTGACCTTATAAACAGTTGGGATGGAAGATAAACGTTATGGTGGGCCCCACGTGGGACCCACCTGCGGGAGGATTGGCTGGTGTACGCATACTCCAGCTATATAGTTGTTGTATTGACATCCCAGGTTATGTGGGCCCCACTCATGAGGTATGTGTTATACCTACACTATCCATTTGGACGGTGGGACCCCTGATGTATTGTTGTTATACGTACAGCAGCAAACCGTGGGCCACACGGTGATGTATGGGTCTTATCCACACCGTCCAGATGGCTGGATAGTGGGACCCGCACCATGATGTATATATTTTATCTACATCGTTCATCTGTTTCACATCCACACCTTGCATCCACGGTGTGATGTATATGCTTTATTCCAACCATCTATCAGGTGGACCCAGCACAAAAATCAGTGGAGATTGTACGTCCACCATTGAAATCATTTTAGGAGCACTGAAGCTCTAAATCAATTTGATATTTGTTTTCCCTCTTAATTTAGGTCCTTGTGACCATATGAACAGATTGGATGGAAAATAAACACTATGGTGGGCCTGTGAACTGTTTAAACGACGAAATCATTATCTCCACTACTATTTGTGGTGCGGTCCAGATGATATTTCAATGGGCCCACTTGATGTATATGAGGCCCATTGGCGCGGCCCATTGATGCGGCCCACTTGATATATATGACGTCCATTGGCGCGGCCCATTGATGCATCCCACTTAATGTATATGAGGCCCATTGGCGCGACTCATTGATGCGGCCCACTTGATGTTTACGAGGCCTAATGGTGTGGCCCATGTAATGAGGCCCACCTTGATGTATTTGTGGCCCATCCATGAGGCCCACCTCGATGTATTTGTGGCCCACTCGAGAGGCCCATATGTGCAGCCCAGTGTGATATATTTGTGACCTATTTGGCGAGGCCCACTATAATGTAATTGTGGCCTAGGTATGAGACCCGAGGCCCATCTTCCCATATGTGTAGTGTGTAGGCCGTCTAGGCCCATCTTCATTATGAACATCATCCACCCCATATAACATATTTAATTCCATGATTCATGATCATATGCATCATACGTATGCTTGATATGAGAAATGACCGATCATAGCATAGCCTTCGGAGATTGTTTAGGGGCTCCCGTATAAGGGGTGTTGCCCTACATGAGCGCACGATATGCGAGGGATTGATGGATAGTTTGATTCATGCATTCGCATTGTGTGGTATAGTTCTGTACGCCCTAGCGACATCAGAGCCGTAGCCTCCACGGACGTATCGTGGTTGGCGGGATTGGATACCGATTTTTCTACATGGGGTGCGATAGATATCCTGGTGAAAGTCCCTAAACCCTTATGGTACCTGAGGAGGTTGCTTCAACGTCTAGACCGAGTGGATGCATGAGCGCCGATTGCCGATTACCAGACGGTTGCGTCTCCCACGTGTCGTGGTCGGTTGGAAGGGGGTGCGGCCTTACCGAGAGTAGGGGCAATGCTAGGCTGAGTCGACTAGCTCGAGGAGTGGGTCCGCTATTGACGAGCCGAGCCCGATATTGGCGGCGGATAGTGAGGTCTTTTCCACTCACCTTATTGCGCGCGATGGGGCGGCAATCGGCTTGGAGTGTACTAGACCCCAGTGATATTCCCGATTTGAGCCGTATTGACATGTGGACTTAGATGAGGATTTGTATGCTTGACTTGCATTTTGCATTGCATGGCCTTGGTATGGCCGACATCATTCCTTGCACCGCATGGCCTTGGTACGGCTAATGGGATTCTTAGCATTCATCAGCATGTTCCGCATTACTCTGATACATGACTACATTATCACCTTGAGCATACACTTTCACCACCCTCTAAGCTTTCTATAAGCTTATGCACGACCGTTGCGTGCAGGTGACGTTGGATCGCAGCAGCGCTGAGGCTTGGACGCGTGGCTGATCTTCTTTTGGAGTTTTGGTCTATCTTCATTGTATTTCCCTTATGCTCATTGTACTTGGAAAGTTTTTGATTATAGTGGAAATGTGATGGAGTTTTTGGTTGTTGTTTGTGGGTTATGCCTTTGGTTATGCTTATTACGAATCAAACTGATGTACAAAATCCTCCTTGTAGCATCCCAGGATCGGAACCTGGCGAATGGGCGCTGGGAGCCGAGAATGGGGTTCTACGGAGGCTGTCGGCGCCGGATTCGGCGATCGGGAATTTTGTGAGCCCGGTCTCCGAGTTTGGGGCGTGACATTGACAAATCCCATCCATTCATTCATCTCCAAGAGCACACTTAGGACCCTCGGCTAGAGATCAGTTAGATTCAACATTTGGGTAGACCACGACAAAGAATTTCCTCATACATACTGATCTTTGTTGATCTAGTGGTTGGATTGATCCCAGTTGAGATATCAATGGCCAATAGACGCTAGGATCATTTGTGTACTCAGGCCCACCTATTCTATGTGTTGATATTACCATTATTGCTATTAAAATCCCTCTAATGATATCAT